>NW_027139688.1:0-1382033 GCF_035084215.1 Heptranchias perlo | reverse complement strand
ATAAGTTCATTAGATGAAAACCAACAAAAATTGACAAGAACCACGAAAAGTTCTTGTATTTTAAGATAAAATCTTACTCTATTCAGGAAAAAACTTCCAGCTCGCTGAAATATGTTCATTTGCTGAAAACCATCAAAACCACGAAAAGTTCTTGTATTTGAAGATAAAATCTTTTTGCTTTGAAGAAGAGAGATCTAGCTGACTGAAATAAGTTCATTAGATGAAAACCAACAAAAATTGACAAGAACCACGAAAAATTCTTGTATTTTAAGATAAAATCTTACTCTATTAAGGAAAAAACTCCCAGCTCGCTGAAATATGTTCATTTGCTGAAAACCATCAAAACCACGAAAAGTTCTTGTATTTGAAGATAAAATCTTTTTGCTTTGAAGAAGAAAGATCTAGCTGACTGAAATAAGTTCATTAGATGAAAACCAACAAAAATTGACAAGAACCACGAAAAGTTCTTGTATTTTAAGATAAAATCTTAGGCTATTAAAGAAAAAACTTCCAGCTCGCTGAAATCTGTTCATTTGCTGAAAACCATCAAAACCACGAAAAGTTCTTGTATTTGAAGATAAAATCTTTTTGCTTTGAAGAAGAAAGATCTAGCTGACTGAAATAAGTTCATTAGATGAAAACCAACAAAAATTGACAAGAACCACGAAAAGTTCTTGTATTTTAAGATAAAATCTTACTCTATTAAGGAAAAAACTTCCAGCTCGCTGAAATATGTTCATTTGCTGAAAACCAACAAAACCACGAAAAGTTCTTGTATTTGAAGATAAAATCTTTTTGCTTTGAAGAAGAAAGATCTAGCTGACTGATATAAGTTCATTAGATGAAAACCAACAAATATTGACAAGAACCACGAAAAGTTCTTGTATTTTAAGATAAAATCTTACTCTATTAAGGAAAAAACTCCCAGCTCGCTGAAATATGTTCATTTGCTGAAAAACAACAAAACCGCGAAAAGTTCTTGTATTTGAAGATAAAATCTTTTTGCTTTGAAGAAGAAAGATCTTGCTGACTGAAATAAGTTCATTGAATGAAAACCAACAAAAATTGACAAGAACCACGAAAAGTTCTTCTATTTTAAGATAAAATCTTACGCTTTTAAAGAAAAAACTCCCAGCTCGCTGAAATATGTTCATTTGCTGAAAACCATCAAAACCACGAAAAGTTCTTGTATTTTAAGATAAAATCTTACTCTATTAAGGAAAGAACTTCCAGCTCGCTGAAATATGTTCATTTGCTGAAAACCATCAAAACCACGAAAAGTTCTTGTATTTGAAGATAAAATCTTTTTTCTTTGAAGAAGAAAGATCTAGCTGACTGAAATAAGTTCATTAGATGAAAACCAACAAAAATTGACAAGAACCACGAAAAGTTCTTGTATTTTAAGATAAAATCTTAGGCTATTAAAGAAAAAACTTCCAGCTCGCTGAAATCTGTTCATTTGCTGAAAACCATCAAAACCACGAAAAGTTCTTGTATTTGAAGATAAAATCTTTTTGCTTTGAAGAAGAAAGATCTAGCTGACTGAAATAAGTTCATTAGATGAAAACCAACAAAAATTGACAAGAACCACGAAAAGTTCTTGTATTTTAAGATAAAATCTTACTCTATTCAGGAAAAAACTTCCAGCTCGCTGAAATATGTTCATTTGCTGAAAACCATCAAAACCACGAAAAGTTCTTGTATTTGAAGATAAAATCTTTTTGCTTTGAAGAAGAGAGATCTAGCTGACTGAAATAAGTTCATTAGATGAAAACCAACAAAAATTGACAAGAACCACGAAAAATTCTTGTATTTTAAGATAAAATCTTACTCTATTAAGGAAAAAACTCCCAGCTCGCTGAAATATGTTCATTTGCTGAAAACCATCAAAACCACGAAAAGTTCTTGTATTTGAAGATAAAATCTTTTTGCTTTGAAGAAGAAAGATCTAGCTGACTGAAATAAGTTCATTAGATGAAAACCAACAAAAATTGACAAGAACCACGAAAAGTTCTTGTATTTTAAGATAAAATCTTACTCTATTCAGGAAAAAACTTCCAGCTCGCTGAAATATGTTCATTTGGTGAAAACCATCAAAACCACGAAAAGTTCTTGTATTTGAAGATAAAATCTTTTTGCTTTGAAGAAGAAAGATCCAGCTGACTGAAATAAGTTCATTAGATGAAAACCAACAAAAATTGACAAGAACCACGAAAAGTTCTTGTATTTTAAGATAAAATCTTACTCTATTAAGGAAAAAACTTCCAGCTCGCTGAAATATGTTCATTTGCTGAAAACCATCAAAACCACGAAAAGTTCTTGTATTTGAAGATAAAATCTTTTTGCTTTGAAGAAGAAAGATCCAGCTGACTGAAATAAGTTCATTAGATGAAAACCAACAAAAATTGACAAGAACCACGAAAAGTTCTTGTATTTTAAGATAAAATCTTACGCTATTAAAGAAAAAACTCCCAGCTCGCTGAAATATGTTCATTTGCTGAAAAACAACAAAACCACGAAAAGTTCTTGTATTTGAAGATAAAATCTGTTTGCTTTGAAGAAGAAAGATGCAGCTGACTGAAATAAGTTCATTAGATGAAAACCAACAAAAATTGACAAGAACCACGAAAAGTTCTTGTATTTTAAGATAAAATCTTACGCTATTAAAGAAAAAACTCCCAGCTCGCTGAAATATGTTCATTTGCTGAAAACCAACAAAACCACGAAAAGTTCTTGTATTTGAAGATAAAATCTTTTTTCTTTGAAGAAGAAAGATCTAGCTGACTGAAATAAGTTCATTAGATGAAAACCAACAAAAATTGACAAGAACCACGAAAAGTTCTTGTATTTTAAGATAAAATCTTACTCTATTAAGGAAAAAACTTCCAGCTCGCTGAAATATGTTCATTTGCTGAAAACCAACAAAACCACGAAAAGTTCTTGTATTTGAAGATAAAATCTTTTTGCTTTGAAGAAGAAAGATCTAGCTGACTGAAATAAGTTCATTAGATGAAAACCAACAAATATTGACAAGAACCACGAAAAGTTCTTGTATTTTAAGATAAAATCTTACTCTATTAAGGAAAAAACTCCCAGCTCGCTGAAATATGTTCATTTGCTGAAAAACAACAAAACCGCGAAAAGTTCTTGTATTTGAAG
Organism: Heptranchias perlo; assembly: GCF_035084215.1. Classification (NCBI taxonomy): domain Eukaryota; kingdom Metazoa; phylum Chordata; class Chondrichthyes; order Hexanchiformes; family Hexanchidae; genus Heptranchias; species Heptranchias perlo. Next base: position 1,378,874 of record NW_027139688.1, on the reverse strand, counting down.
ATAAAATCTTTTTGCTTTGAAGAAGAAAGATCTTGCTGACTGAAATAAGTTCATTGAATGAAAACCAACAAAAATTGACAAGAACCACGAAAAGTTCTTCTATTTTAAGATAAAATCTTACGCTATTAAAGAAAAAACTCCCAGCTCGCTGAAATATGTTCATTTGCTGAAAACCATCAAAACCACGAAAAGTTCTTGTATTTGAAGATAAAATCTTTTTGCTTTGAAGAAGAAAGATCTAGCTGACTGAAATAAGTTCATTAGATGAAAACCATCAAAAATTGACAAGAACCACGAAAAATTCTTGTATTTTAAGATAATATCTTACGCTATTAAAGAAAAAACTTCTGGCTCGCTGAAATATGTTCATTTGCTGAAAACCAACAAAACCACGAAAAGTTCTTGTATTTGAAGATAAAATCTTTTTGCTTTGAAGAAGAAAGATCTAGCTGACTGAAATAAGTTCATTAGATGAAAACCAACAAAAATTGACAAGAACCACGAAAAGTTCTTGTATTTTAAGATAAAATCTTAGGCTATTAAAGAAAAAACTTCCAGCTCGCTGAAATCTGTTCATTTGCTGAAAACCATCAAAACCACGAAAAGTTCTTGTATTTGAAGATAAAATCTTTTTGCTTTGAAGAAGAAAGATCTAGCTGACTGAAATAAGTTCATTAGATGAAAACCAACAAAAATTGACAAGAACCACGAAAAGTTCTTGTATTTTAAGATAAAATCTTACTCTATTAAGGAAAAAACTTCCAGCTCGCTGAAATATGTTCATTTGCTGAAAACCAACAAAACCATGAAAAGTTCTTGTATTTGAAGATAAAATCTTTTTGCTTTGAAGAAGAAAGATCTAGCTGACTGAAATAAGTTCATTAGATGAAAACCAACAAATATTGACAAGAACCACGAAAAGTTCTTGTATTTTAAGATAAAATCTTACTCTATTAAGGAAAAAACTCCCAGCTCGCTGAAATATGTTCATTTGCTGAAAAACAACAAAACCGCGAAAAGTTCTTGTATTTGAAGATAAAATCTTTTTGCTTTGAAGAAGAAAGATCTTGCTGACTGAAATAAGTTCATTGAATGAAAACCAACAAAAATTGACAAGAACCACGAAAAGTTCTTCTATTTTAAGATAAAATCTTACTCTATTAAGGAAAAAACTCCCAGCTCGCTGAAATATGTTCATTTGCTGAAAAACAACAAAACCGCGAAAAGTTCTTGTATTTGAAGATAAAATCTTTTTGCTTTGAAGAAGAAAGATCTTGCTGACTGAAATAAGTTCATTGAATGAAAACCAACAAAAATTGACAAGAACCACGAAAAGTTCTTCTATTTTAAGATAAAATCTTACGCTATTAAAGAAAAAACTCCCAGCTCGCTGAAATATGTTCATTTGCTGAAAACCATCAAAACCACGAAAAGTTCTTGTATTTGAAGATAAAATCTTTTTTCTTTGAAGAAGAAAGATCTCGCTGACTGAAATAAGTTCATTAGATGAAAACCAACAAAAATTGACAAGAACCACGAAAAGTTCTTGTATTTTAAGATAAAATCTTACTCAATTCAGGAAAAAACTTCCAGCTCGCTGAAATATGTTCATTTGCTGAAAACCATCAAAACCACGAAAAGTTCTTGTATTTGAAGATAAAATCTTTTTGCTTTGAAGAAGAAAGATCTAGCTGACTGAAATAAGTTCATTAGATGAAAACCAACAAAAATTGACAAGAACCACGAAAAGTTCTTGTATTTTAAGATAAAATCTTAGGCTATTAAAGAAAAAACTTCCAGCTCGCTGAAATCTGTTCATTTGCTGAAAACCATCAAAACCACGAAAAGTTCTTGTATTTGAAGATAAAATCTTTTTGCTTTGAAGAAGAAAGATCTAGCTGACTGAAATAAGTTCATTAGATGAAAACCAACAAAAATTGACAAGAACCACGAAAAGTTCTTGTATTTTAAGATAAAATCTTACTCTATTAAGGAAAAAACTTCCAGCTCGCTGAAATATGTTCATTTGCTGAAAACCAACAAAACCACGAAAAGTTCTTGTATTTGAAGATAAAATCTTTTTGCTTTGAAGAAGAAAGATCTAGCTGACTGAAATAAGTTCATTAGATGAAAACCAACAAATATTGACAAGAACCACGAAAAGTTCTTGTATTTTAAGATAAAATCTTACTCTATTAAGGAAAAAACTCCCAGCTCGCTGAAATATGTTCATTTGCTGAAAAACAACAAAACCGCGAAAAGTTCTTGTATTTGAAGATAAAATCTTTTTGCTTTGAAGAAGAAAGATCTTGCTGACTGAAATAAGTTCATTGAATGAAAACCAACAAAAATTGACAAGAACCACGAAAAGTTCTTCTATTTTAAGATAAAATCTTACGCTATTAAAGAAAAAACTCCCAGCTCGCTGAAATATGTTCATTTGCTGAAAACCATCAAAACCACGAAAAGTTCTTGTATTTGAAGATAAAATCTTTTTGCTTTGAAGAAGAAAGATCTAGCTGACTGAAATAAGTTCATTAGATGAAAACCATCAAAAATTGACAAGAACCACGAAAACTTCTTGTATTTTAAGATAATATCTTACGCTATTAAAGAAAAAACTTCTGGCTCGCTGAAATATGTTCATTTGCTGAAAACCAACAAAACCACGAAAAGTTCTTGTATTTGAAGATAAAATCTTTTTGCTTTGAAGAAGAAAGATCTAGCTGACTGAAATAAGTTCATTAGATGAAAACCAACAAAAATTGACAAGAACCACGAAAAGTTCTTGTATTTTAAGATAAAATCTTAGGCTATTAAAGAAAAAACTTCCAGCTCGCTGAAATCTGTTCATTTGCTGAAAACCATCAAAACCACGAAAAGTTCTTGTATTTGAAGATAAAATCTTTTTGCTTTGAAGAAGAAAGATCTAGCTGACTGAAATAAGTTCATTAGATGAAAACCAACAAAAATTGACAAGAACCACGAAAAGTTCTTGTATTTTAAGATAAAATCTTACTCTATTCAGGAAAAAACTTCCAGCTCGCTGAAATATGTTCATTTGCTGAAAACCATCAAAACCACGAAAAGTTCTTGTATTTGAAGATAAAATCTATTTGCTTTGAAGAAGAAAGATCTCGCTGACTGAAATAAGTTCATTCGAAGAAAACCAACAAAAATTGACAAGAACCACGAAAAGTTCTTGTATTTTAAGATAAAATCTTAGGCAATGAAAGAAAAAACTTCCAGCTCGCTGAAATCTGTTCATTTGCTGAAAACCATCAAAACCACGAAAAGTTCTTGTATTTGAAGATAAAATCTTTTTGCTTTGAAGAAGAAAGATCTAGCTGACTGAAATAAGTTCATTAGATGAAAACCAACAAAAATTGACAAGAACCACGAAAAGTTCTTGTATTTTAAGATAAAATCTTACTCTATTAAGGAAAAAACTTCCAGCTCGCTGAAATATGTTCATTTGCTGAAAACCATCAAAACCACGAAAAGTTCTTGTATTTGAAGATAAAATCTTTTTGCTTTGAAGAAGAAAGATCTAGCTGACTGAAATAAGTTCATCAGATGAAAACCAACAAAAATTGACAAGAACCACGAAAAGTTCTTGTATTTTAAGATAAAATCTTAGGCTATTAAAGAAAAAACTTCCAGCTCGCTGAAATCTGTTCATTTGCTGAAAACCATCAAAACCACGAAAAGTTCTTGTATTTGAAGATAAAATCTTTTTGCTTTGAAGAAGAAAGATCTAGCTGACTGAAATAAGTTCATTAGATGAAAACCAACAAAAATTGACAAGAACTACGAAAATCTCTTGTATTTTAAGGTAAATTCTGAGGCTATTAAAGAAAAAACTTCCAGCTCGCTGAAATATGTTCATTTGCTGAAAACCATCAAAACCACGAAAAGTTCTTGTATTTGAAGATAAAATCTTTTTGCTTTGAGGAAGAAAGATCTAGCTGACTGAAATAAGTTCATTAGATGAAAACCAACAAAAATTGACAAGAACCACGAAAAGTTCTTGTATTTTAAGATAAAATCTTACTCTGTTAAAGAAAAAACTCCCAGCTCGCTGAAATATGTTCATTTGCTGAAAAACAACAAAACCGCGAAATGTTCTTGTATTTGAAGATAAAATCTTTTTGCTTTGAAGAAGAAAGATCTAGCTGACTGAAATAAGTTCATTGGATGAAAACCAACAAAAATTGACAAGAACCACGAAAAGTTCTTGTATTTTAAGATAAAATCTTACGCTATTAAAGAAAAAACTCCCAGCTCGCTGAAATATGTTCATTTGCTGAAAACCAACAAAACCACGAAAAGTTCTTGTATTTGAAGATAAAATCTTTTTGCTTTGAAGAAGAAAGATCTAGCTGACTGAAATAAGTTCATTAGATGAAAACCAACAAAAATTGACAAGAACTACGAAAAGTTCTTGTATTTTAAGATAAAATCTTACTCTATTCAGGAAAAAACTTCCAGCTCGCTGAAATATGTTCATTTGCTGAAAACCATCAAAACCACGAAAAGTTCTTGTATTTGAAGATAAAATCTTTTTGCTTTGAAGAAGAAAGATCTAGCTGACTGAAATAAGTTCATTCGATGAAAACCAACAAAAATTGACAAGAACCACGAAAAGTTCTTGTATTTTAAGATAAAATCTTAGGCTATTAAAGAAAAAACTTCCAGCTCGCTGAAATCTGTTCATTTGCTGAAAACCATCAAAACCACGAAAAGTTCTTGTATTTGAAGATAAAATCTTTTTGCTTTGAAGAAGAAAGATCTAGCTGACTGAAATAAGTTCATTAGATGAAAACCAACAAAAATTGACAAGAACCACGAAAAGTTCTTGTATTTTAAGATAAAATCTTACTCTATTCAGGAAAAAACTTCCAGCTCGCTGAAATATGTTCATTTGCTGAAAACCATCAAAACCACGAAAAGTTCTTGTATTTGAAGATAAAATCTATTTGCTTTGAAGAAGAAAGATCTCGCTGACTGAAATAAGTTCATTCGAAGAAAACCAACAAAAATTGACAAGAACCACGAAAAGTTCTTGTATTTTAAGATAAAATCTTAGGCAATGAAAGAAAAAACTTCCAGCTCGCTGAAATCTGTTCATTTGCTGAAAACCATCAAAACCACGAAAAGTTCTTGTATTTGAAGATAAAATCTTTTTGCTTTGAAGAAGAAAGATCTAGCTGACTGAAATAAGTTCATTAGATGAAAACCAACAAAAATTGACAAGAACCACGAAAAGTTCTTGTATTTTAAGATAAAATCTTACTCTATTAAGGAAAAAACTTCCAGCTCGCTGAAATATGTTCATTTGCTGAAAACCATCAAAACCACGAAAAGTTCTTGTATTTGAAGATAAAATCTTTTTGCTTTGAAGAAGAAAGATCTAGCTGACTGAAATAAGTTCATCAGATGAAAACCAACAAAAATTGACAAGAACCACGAAAAGTTCTTGTATTTTAAGATAAAATCTTAGGCTATTAAAGAAAAAACTTCCAGCTCGCTGAAATCTGTTCATTTGCTGAAAACCATCAAAACCACGAAAAGTTCTTGTATTTGAAGATAAAATCTTTTTGCTTTGAAGAAGAAAGATCTAGCTGACTGAAATAAGTTCATTAGATGAAAACCAACAAAAATTGACAAGAACTACGAAAATCTCTTGTATTTTAAGGTAAATTCTGAGGCTATTAAAGAAAAAACTTCCAGCTCGCTGAAATATGTTCATTTGCTGAAAACCATCAAAACCACGAAAAGTTCTTGTATTTGAAGATAAAATCTTTTTGCTTTGAGGAAGAAAGATCTAGCTGACTGAAATAAGTTCATTAGATGAAAACCAACAAAAATTGACAAGAACCACGAAAAGTTCTTGTATTTTAAGATAAAATCTTACTCTGTTAAAGAAAAAACTCCCAGCTCGCTGAAATATGTTCATTTGCTGAAAAACAACAAAACCGCGAAATGTTCTTGTATTTGAAGATAAAATCTTTTTGCTTTGAAGAAGAAAGATCTAGCTGACTGAAATAAGTTCATTGGATGAAAACCAACAAAAATTGACAAGAACCACGAAAAGTTCTTGTATTTTAAGATAAAATCTTACGCTATTAAAGAAAAAACTCCCAGCTCGCTGAAATATGTTCATTTGCTGAAAACCAACAAAACCACGAAAAGTTCTTGTATTTGAAGATAAAATCTTTTTGCTTTGAAGAAGAAAGATCTAGCTGACTGAAATAAGTTCATTAGATGAAAACCAACAAAAATTGACAAGAACTACGAAAAGTTCTTGTATTTTAAGATAAAATCTTACTCTATTCAGGAAAAAACTTCCAGCTCGCTGAAATATGTTCATTTGCTGAAAACCATCAAAACCACGAAAAGTTCTTGTATTTGAAGATAAAATCTTTTTGCTTTGAAGAAGAAAGATCTAGCTGACTGAAATAAGTTCATTCGATGAAAACCAACAAAAATTGACAAGAACCACGAAAAGTTCTTGTATTTTAAGATAAAATCTTAGGCTATTAAAGAAAAAACTTCCAGCTCGCTGAAATCTGTTCATTTGCTGAAAACCATCAAAACCACGAAAAGTTCTTGTATTTGAAGATAAAATCTTTTTGCTTTGAAGAAGAAAGATCTAGCTGACTGAAATAAGTTCATTAGATGAAAACCAACAAAAATTGACAAGAACCACGAAAAGTTCTTGTATTTTAAGATAAAATCTTACTCTATTAAGGACAAAACTTCCAGCTCGCTGAAATCTGTTCGTTTGCTGAAAACCAACAAAACCACCAAAAGTTCTTGTATTTGAAGATAAAATCTTTTTGCTTTGACGAAGAAAGATCGAGCTGACTGAAATAAGTTCATTAGATGAAAACCAACAAAAATTGACAAGAACCACGAAAAGTTCTTGTATTTTAAGATAAAATCTTAGGCTATTAAAGAAAAAACTTCCAGCTCGCTGAAATCTGTTCATTTGCTGAAAACCATCAAAACCACAAAAAGTTCTTGTATTTGAAGATAAAATCTTTTTGCTTTGAAGAAGAAAGATCCAGCTGACTGAAATAAGTTCATTAGATGAAAACCAACAAAAATTGACAAGAACCACGAAAAGTTCTTGTATTTTAAGATAAAATCTTACTCTATTCAGGAAAAAACTTCCAGCTCGCTGAAATATGTTCATTTGCTGAAAACCATCAAAACCACGAAAAGTTCTTGTGTTTGAAGATAAAATCTTTTTGCTTTGAAGAAGAAAGATCTAGCTGACTGAAATAAGTTCATTAGATGAAAACCAACAAAAATTGACAAGAACCACGAAAAGTTCTTGTATTTTAAGATAAAATCTTACGCTATTAAAGAAAAAACTCCCAGCTCGCTGAAATATGTTCATTTGCTGAAAACCAACAAAACCACGAAAAGTTCTTGTATTTGAAGATAAAATCTTTTTTCTTTGAAGAAGAAAGATCCAGCTGACTGAAATAAGTTCATTAGATGAAAACCAACAAAAATTGACAAGAACCACGAAAAGTTCTTGTATTTTAAGATAAAATCTTACTCTATTAAGGAAAAAACTTCCAGCTCGCTGAAATATGTTCATTTGCTGAAAAACAACAAAACCGCGAAAAGTTCTTGTATTTGAAGATAAAATCTTTTTGCTTTGAAGAAGAAAGATCTAGCTGACTGAAATAAGTTCATTAGATGAAAACCAACAAAAATTGACAAGAACCACGAAAAGTTCTTGTATTTTAAGATAAAATCTTACGCTATTAAAGAAAAAACTCCCAGCTCGCTGAAATATGTTCATTTGCTGAAAACCAACAAAACCACGAAAAGTTCTTGTATTTGAAGATAAAATCTTTTTTCTTTGAAGAAGAAAGATCTAGCTGACTGAAATAAGTTCATTAGATGAAAACCAACAAAAATTGACAAGAACCACGAAAAGTTCTTGTATTTTAAGATAAAATCTTACTCTATTCAGGAAAAAACTTCCAGCTCGCTGAAATATGTTCATTTGCTGAAAACCATCAAAACCACGAAAAGTTCTTGTATTTGAAGATAAAATCTTTTTGCTTTGAAGAAGAAAGATCTCGCTGACTGAAATAAGTTCATCAGATGAAAACCAACAAAAATTGACAAGAACCACGAAAAGTTCTTGTATTTTAAGATAAAATCTTACTCTATTCAGGAAAAAACTTCCAGCTCGCTGAAATATGTTCATTTGGTGAAAACCATCAAAACCACGAAAAGTTCTTGTATTTGAAGATAAAATCTTTTTGCTTTGAAGAAGAAAGATCTAGCTGACTGAAATAAGTTCATTAGATGAAAACCAACAAAAATTGACAAGAACCACGAAAAGTTCTTGTATTTTAAGATAAAATCTTAGGCTATTAAAGAAAAAACTTCCAGCTCGCTGAAATCTGTTCATTTGCTGAAAACCATCAAAACCACGAAAAGTTCTTGTATTTGAAGATAAAATCTTTTTGCTTTGAAGAAGAAAGATCTAGCTGACTGAAATAAGTTCATTAGATGAAAACCAACAAAAATTGACAAGAACCACGAAAAGTTCTTGTATTTTAAGATAAAATCTTACTCTATTAAGGAAAAAACTCCCAGCTCGCTGAAATATGTTCATTTGCTGAAAACCATCAAAACCACGAAAAGTTCTTGTATTTGAAGATAAAATCTTTATGCTTTGAAGAAGAAAGATCTGGCTGACTGAAATAAGTTCATTAGATGAAAACCAACAAAAATTGACAAGAACCACGAAAAGTTCTTGTATTTTAAGATAAAATCTTACTCTATTAAGGAAAAAACTTCCAGCTCGCTGAAATATGTTCATTTGCTGAAAACCATCAAAACCACGAAAAGTTCTTGTATTTGAAGATAAAATCTTTTTGCTTTGAAGAAGAAAGATCTAGCTGACTGAAATAAGTTCATTAGATGAAAACCAACAAAAATTGACAAGAACCACGAAAAGTTCTTGTATTTTAAGATAAAATCTTACTCTGTTAAAGAAAAAACTCCCAGCTCGCTGAAATATGTTCATTTGCTGAAAAACAACAAAACCGCGAAAAGTTCTTGTATTTGAAGATAAAATCTTTTTGCTTTGAAGAAGAAAGATCTAGCTGACTGAAATAAGTTCATTAGATGAAAACCAACAAAAATTGACAAGAACCACGAAAAGTTCTTGTATTTTAAGATAAAATCTTACGCTATTAAAGAAAAAACTCCCAGCTCGCTGAAATATGTTCATTTGCTGAAAACCAACAAAACCACGAAAAGTTCTTGTATTTGAAGATAAAATCTTTTTTCTTTGAAGAAGAAAGATCTAGCTGACTGAAATAAGTTCATTAGATGAAAACCAACAAAAATTGACAAGAACCACGAAAAGTTCTTGTATTTTAAGATAAAATCTTACTCTATTCAGGAAAAAACTTCCAGCTCGCTGAAATATGTTCATTTGCTGAAAACCATCAAAACCACGAAAAGTTCTTGTATTTGAAGATAAAATCTTTTTGCTTTGAAGAAGAAAGATCTCGCTGACTGAAATAAGTTCATCAGATGAAAACCAACAAAAATTGACAAGAACCACGAAAAGTTCTTGTATTTTAAGATAAAATCTTACTCTATTCAGGAAAAAACTTCCAGCTCGCTGAAATATGTTCATTTGGTGAAAACCATCAAAACCACGAAAAGTTCTTGTATTTGAAGATAAAATCTTTTTGCTTTGAAGAAGAAAGATCCAGCTGACTGAAATAAGTTCATTAGATGAAAACCAACAAAAATTGACAAGAACCACGAAAAGTTCTTGTATTTTAAGATAAAATCTTAGGCTATTAAAGAAAAAAGTTCCAGCTCGCTGAAATCTGTTCATTTGCTGAAAACCATCAAAACCACGAAAAGTTCTTGTATTTGAAGATAAAATCTTTTTGCTTTGAAGAAGAAAGATCTAGCTGACTGAAATAAGTTCATTAGATGAAAACCAACAAAAATTGACAAGAACCACGAAAAGTTCTTGTATTTTAAGATAAAATCTTACTCTATTCAGGAAAAAACTTCCAGCTCGCTGAAATATGTTCATTTGCTGAAAACCATCAAAACCACGAAAAGTTCTTGTATTTGAAGATAAAATCTTTTTGCTTTGAAGAAGAAAGATCTAGCTGACTGAAATAAGTTCATTAGATGAAAACCAACAAAAATTGACAAGAACCACGAAAAATTCTTGTATTTTAAGATAAAATCTTACGCTATTAAAGAAAAAACTCCCAGCTCGCTGAAATATGTTCATTTGCTGAAAAACAACAAAACCACGAAAAGTTCTTGTATTTGAAGATAAAATCTGTTTGCTTTGAAGAAGAAAGATGCAGCTGACTGAAATAAGTTCATTAGATGAAAACCAACAAAAATTGACAAGAACCACGAAAAGTTCTTGTATTTTAAGATAAAATCTTACGCTATTAAAGAAAAAACTCCCAGCTCGCTGAAATATGTTCATTTGCTGAAAACCAACAAAACCACGAAAAGTTCTTGTATTTGAAGATAAAATCTTTTTTCTTTGAAGAAGAAAGATCTAGCTGACTGAAATAAGTTCATTAGATGAAAACCAACAAAAATTGACAAGAACCACGAAAAGTTCTTGTATTTTAAGATAAAATCTTACTCTATTCAGGAAAAAACTTCCAGCTCGCTGAAATATGTTCATTTGCTGAAAACCATCAAAACCACGAAAAGTTCATGTATTTGAAGATAAAATCTTTTTGCTTTGAAGATGAAAGATCTGGCTGACTGAAATAAGTTCATTAGATGAAAACCAACAAAAATTGACAAGAACCACGAAAAGTTCTTGTATTTTAAGATAAAATCTTACTCAATTCAGGAAAAAACTTCCAGCTCGCTGAAATATGTTCATTTGCTGAAAACCATCAAAACCACGAAAAGTTCTTGTATTTGAAGATAAAATCTTTTTGCTTTGAAGAAGAAAGATCCAGCTGACTGAAATAAGTTCATTAGATGAAAACCAACAAAAATTGACAAGAACCACGAAAAGTTCTTGTATTTTAAGATAAAATCTTAGGCTATTAAAGAAAAAACTTCCAGCTCGCTGAAATCTGTTCATTTGCTGAAAACCATCAAAACCACGAAAAGTTCTTGTATTTGAAGATAAAATCTTTTTGCTTTGAAGAAGAAAGATCTAGCTGACTGAAATAAGTTCATTAGATGAAAACCAACAAAAATTGACAAGAACCACGAAAAGTTCTTGTATTTTAAGATAAAATCTTACTCTATTAAGGAAAAAACTTCCAGCTCGCTGAAATATGTTCATTTGCTGAAAACCAACAAAACCACGAAAAGTTCTTGTATTTGAAGATAAAATCTTTTTGCTTTGAAGAAGAAAGATCTAGCTGACTGAAATAAGTTCATTAGATGAAAACCAACAAATATTGACAAGAACCACGAAAAGTTCTTGTATTTTAAGATAAAATCTTACTCTATTAAGGAAAAAACTCCCAGCTCGCTGAAATATGTTCATTTGCTGAAAAACAACAAAACCGCGAAAAGTTCTTGTATTTGAAGATAAAATCTTTTTGCTTTGAAGAAGAAAGATCTTGCTGACTGAAATAAGTTCATTGAATGAAAACCAACAAAAATTGACAAGAACCACGAAAAGTTCTTCTATTTTAAGATAAAATCTTACGCTATTAAAGAAAAAACTCCCAGCTCGCTGAAATATGTTCATTTGCTGAAAACCATCAAAACCACGAAAAGTTCTTGTATTTTAAGATAAAATCTTACGCTATTAAAGAAAAAACTCCCAGCTCGCTGAAATATGTTCATTTGCTGAAAACCAACAAAACCACGAAAAGTTCTTGTATTTGAAGATAAAATCTTTTTTCTTTGAAGAAGAAAGATCTAGCTGACTGAAATAAGTTCATTAGATGAAAACCAACAAAAATTGACAAGAACCACGAAAAGTTCTTGTATTTTAAGATAAAATCTTACTCTATTCAGGAAAAAACTTCCAGCTCGCTGAAATATGTTCATTTGCTGAAAACCATCAAAACCACGAAAAGTTCTTGTATTTGAAGATAAAATCTTTTTGCTTTGAAGATGAAAGATCTGGCTGACTGAAATAAGTTCATTAGATGAAAACCAACAAAAATTGACAAGAACCACGAAAAGTTCTTGTATTTTAAGATAAAATCTTACTCAATTCAGGAAAAAACTTCCAGCTCGCTGAAATATGTTCATTTGCTGAAAACCATCAAAACCACGAAAAGTTCTTGTATTTGAAGATAAAATCTTTTTGCTTTGAAGAAGAAAGATCCAGCTGACTGAAATAAGTTCATTAGATGAAAACCAACAAAAATTGACAAGAACCACGAAAAGTTCTTGTATTTTAAGATAAAATCTTACTCTATTCAGGAAAAAACTTCCAGCTCGCTGAAATATGTTCATTTGGTGAAAACCATCAAAACCACGAAAAGTTCTTGTATTTGAAGATAAAATCTTTTTGCTTTGAAGAAGAAAGATCTAGCTGACTGAAATAAGTTCATTAGATGAAAACCAACAAAAATTGACAAGAACCACGAAAAGTTCTTGTATTTTAAGATAAAATCTTAGGCTATTAAAGAAAAAACTTCCAGCTCGCTGAAATCTGTTCATTTGCTGAAAACCATCAAAACCACGAAAAGTTCTTGTATTTGAAGATAAAATCTTTTTGCTTTGAAGAAGAAAGATCTAGCTGACTGAAATAAGTTCATTAGATGAAAACCAACAAAAATTGACAAGAACCACGAAAAGTTCTTGTATTTTAAGATAAAATCTTACTCTATTCAGGAAAAAACTTCCAGCTCGCTGAAATATGTTCATTTGCTGAAAACCATCAAAACCACGAAAAGTTCTTGTATTTGAAGATAAAATCTTTATGCTTTGAAGAAGAAAGATCTGGCTGACTGAAATAAATTCATTAGATGAAAACCAACAAAAATTGACAAGAACCACGAAAAGTTCTTGTATTTTAAGATAAAATCTTACTCTATTAAGGAAAAAACTTCCAGCTCGCTGAAATATGTTCATTTGGTGAAAACCATCAAAACCACGAAAAGTTCTTGTATTTGAAGATAAAATCTTTTTGCTTTGAAGAAGAAAGATCCAGCTGACTGAAATAAGTTCATTAGATGAAAACCAACAAAAATTGACAAGAACCACGAAAAGTTCTTGTATTTTAAGATAAAATCTTACTCTATTAAGGAAAAAACTTCCAGCTCGCTGAAATATGTTCATTTGCTGAAAACCATCAAAACCACGAAAAGTTCTGTATTTGAAGATAAAATCTTTTTGCTTTGAAGAAGAAAGATCTAGCTGACTGAAATAAGTTCATTAGATGAAAACCAACAAAAATTGACAAGAACCACGAAAAGTTCTTGTATTTTAAGATAAAATCTTACGCTATTAAAGAAAAAACTCCCAGCTCGCTGAAATATGTTCATTTGCTGAAAAACAACAAAACCACGAAAAGTTCTTGTATTTGAAGATAAAATCTGTTTGCTTTGAAGAAGAAAGATGCAGCTGACTGAAATAAGTTCATTAGATGAAAACCAACAAAAATTGACAAGAACCACGAAAAGTTCTTGTATTTTAAGATAAAATCTTACGCTATTAAAGAAAAAACTCCCAGCTCGCTGAAATATGTTCATTTGCTGAAAACCAACAAAACCACGAAAAGTTCTTGTATTTGAAGATAAAATCTTTTTTTTTTGAAGAAGAAAGATCTAGCTGACTGAAATAAGTTCATTAGATGAAAACCAACAAAAATTGACAAGAACCACGAAAAGTTCTTGTATTTTAAGATAAAATCTTACTCTATTCAGGAAAAAACTTCCAGCTCGCTGAAATATGTTCATTTGCTGAAAACCATCAAAACCACGAAAAGTTCTTGTATTTGAAGATAAAATCTTTTTGCTTTGAAGATGAAAGATCTGGCTGACTGAAATAAGTTCATTAGATGAAAACCAACAAAAATTGACAAGAACCACGAAAAGTTCTTGTATTTTAAGATAAAATCTTACTCAATTCAGGAAAAAACTTCCAGCTCGCTGAAATATGTTCATTTGCTGAAAACCATCAAAACCACGAAAAGTTCTTGTATTTGAAGATAAAATCTTTTTGCTTTGAAGAAGAAAGATCCAGCTGACTGAAATAAGTTCATTAGATGAAAACCAACAAAAATTGACAAGAACCACGAAAAGTTCTTGTATTTTAAGATAAAATCTTAGGCTATTAAAGAAAAAACTTCCAGCTCGCTGAAATCTGTTCATTTGCTGAAAACCATCAAAACCACGAAAAGTTCTTGTATTTGAAGATAAAATCTTTTTGCTTTGAAGAAGAAAGATCTAGCTGACTGAAATAAGTTCATTAGATGAAAACCAACAAAAATTGACAAGAACCACGAAAAGTTCTTGTATTTTAAGATAAAATCTTACTCTATTAAGGAAAAAACTTCCAGCTCGCTGAAATATGTTCATTTGCTGAAAACCAACAAAACCACGAAAAGTTCTTGTATTTGAAGATAAAATCTTTTTGCTTTGAAGAAGAAAGATCTAGCTGACTGAAATAAGTTCATGAGATGAAAACCAACAAATATTGACAAGAACCACGAAAAGTTCTTGTATTTTAAGATAAAATCTTACTCTATTAAGGAAAAAACTCCCAGCTCGCTGAAATATGTTCATTTGCTGAAAAACAACAAAACCGCGAAAAGTTCTTGTATTTGAAGATAAAATCTTTTTGCTTTGAAGAAGAAAGATCTTGCTGACTGAAATAAGTTCATTGAATGAAAACCAACAAAAATTGACAAGAACCACGAAAAGTTCTTCTATTTTAAGATAAAATCTTACGCTATTAAAGAAAAAACTCCCAGCTCGCTGAAATATGTTCATTTGCTGAAAACCATCAAAACCACGAAAAGTTCTTGTATTTTAAGATAAAATCTTACGCTATTAAAGAAAAAACTCCCAGCTCGCTGAAATATGTTCATTTGCTGAAAACCAACAAAACCACGAAAAGTTCTTGTATTTGAAGATAAAATCTTTTTTCTTTGAAGAAGAAAGATCTAGCTGACTGAAATAAGTTCATTAGATGAAAACCAACAAAAATTGACAAGAACCACGAAAAGTTCTTGTATTTTAAGATAAAATCTTACTCTATTCAGGAAAAAACTTCCAGCTCGCTGAAATCTGTTCATTTGCTGAAAACCATCAAAACCACGAAAAGTTCTTGTATTTGAAGATAAAATCTTTTTGCTTTGAAGATGAAAGATCTGGCTGACTGAAATAAGTTCATTAGATGAAAACCAACAAAAATTGACAAGAACCACGAAAAGTTCTTGTATTTTAAGATAAAATCTTGCTCAATTCAGGAAAAAACTTCCAGCTCGCTGAAATATGTTCATTTGCTGAAAACCATCAAAACCACGAAAAGTTCTTGTATTTGAAGATAAAATCTTTTTGCTTTGAAGAAGAAAGATCCAGCTGACTGAAATAAGTTCATTAGATGAAAACCAACAAAAATTGACAAGAACCACGAAAAGTTCTTGTATTTTAAGATAAAATCTTAGGCTATTAAAGAAAAAACTTCCAGCTCGCTGAAATCTGTTCATTTGCTGAAAACCAACAAAACCACGAAAAGTTCTTGTATTTGAAGATAAAATCTTTTTGCTTTGAAGAAGAAAGATCTAGCTGACTGAAATAAGTTCATTAGATGAAAACCAACAAATATTGACAAGAACCACGAAAAGTTCTTGTATTTTAAGATAAAATCTTACTCTATTAAGGAAAAAACTCCCAGCTCGCTGAAATATGTTCATTTGCTGAAAAACAACAAAACCGCGAAAAGTTCTTGTATTTGAAGATAAAATCTTTTTGCTTTGAAGAAGAAAGATCTTGCTGACTGAAATAAGTTCATTGAATGAAAACCAACAAAAATTGACAAGAACCACGAAAAGTTCTTCTATTTTAAGATAAAATCTTACGCTATTAAAGAAAAAACTCCCAGCTCGCTGAAATATGTTCATTTGCTGAAAACCATCAAAACCACGAAAAGTTCTTGTATTTTAAGATAAAATCTTACTCTATTAAGGAAAAAACTTCCAGCTCGCTGAAATATGTTCATTTGCTGAAAACCATCAAAACCACGAAAAGTTCTTGTATTTGAAGATAAAATCTTTTTGCTTTGAAGAAGAAAGATCTAGCTGACTGAAATAAGTTCATTAGATGAAAACCAACAAAAATTGACAAGAACCACGAAAAGTTCTTGTATTTTAAGATAAAATCTTACTCTGTTAAAGAAAAAACTCCCAGCTCGCTGAAATATGTTCATTTGCTGAAAAACAACAAAACCGCGAAAAGTTCTTGTATTTGAAGATAAAATCTTTTTGCTTTGAAGAAGAAAGATCTAGCTGACTGAAATAAGTTCATTAGATGAAAACCAACAAAAATTGACAAGAACCACGAAAAGTTCTTGTATTTTAAGATAAAATCTTACGCTATTAAAGAAAAAACTCCCAGCTCGCTGAAATATGTTCATTTGCTGAAAACCAACAAAACCACGAAAAGTTCTTGTATTTGAAGATAAAATCTTTTTTCTTTGAAGAAGAAAGATCTAGCTGACTGAAATAAGTTCATTAGATGAAAACCAACAAAAATTGACAAGAACCACGAAAAGTTCTTGTATTTTAAGATAAAATCTTACTCTATTCAGGAAAAAACTTCCAGCTCGCTGAAATATGTTCATTTGGTGAAAACCATCAAAACCACGAAAAGTTCTTGTATTTGAAGATAAAATCTTTTTGCTTTGAAGAAGAAAGATCTAGCTGACTGAAATAAGTTCATTAGATGAAAACCAACAAAAATTGACAAGAACCACGAAAAGTTCTTGTATTTTAAGATAAAATCTTAGGCTATTAAAGAAAAAACTTCCAGCTCGCTGAAATCTGTTCATTTGCTGAAAACCATCAAAACCACGAAAAGTTCTTGTATTTGAAGATAAAATCTTTTTGCTTTGAAGAAGAAAGATCTAGCTGACTGAAATAAGTTCATTAGATGAAAACCAACAAAAATTGACAAGAACCACGAAAAGTTCTTGTATTTTAAGATAAAATCTTACTCTGTTAAAGAAAAAACTCCCAGCTCGCTGAAATATGTTCATTTGCTGAAAAACAACAAAACCGCGAAAAGTTCTTGTATTTGAAGATAAAATCTTTTTGCTTTGAAGAAGAAAGATCTAGCTGACTGAAATAAGTTCATTAGATGAAAACCAACAAAAATTGACAAGAACCACGAAAAGTTCTTGTATTTTAAGATAAAATCTTACGCTATTAAAGAAAAAACTCCCAGCTCGCTGAAATATGTTCATTTGCTGAAAACCAACAAAACCACGAAAAGTTCTTGTATTTGAAGATAAAATCTTTTTTCTTTGAAGAAGAAAGATCTAGCTGACTGAAATAAGTTCATTAGATGAAAACCAACAAAAATTGACAAGAACCACGAAAAGTTCTTGTATTTTAAGATAAAATCTTACTCTATTCAGGAAAAAACTTCCAGCTCGCTGAAATATGTTCATTTGGTGAAAACCATCAAAACCACGAAAAGTTCTTGTATTTGAAGATAAAATCTTTTTGCTTTGAAGAAGAAAGATCTAGCTGACTGAAATAAGTTCATTAGATGAAAACCAACAAAAATTGACAAGAACCACGAAAAGTTCTTGTATTTTAAGATAAAATCTTAGGCTATTAAAGAAAAAACTTCCAGCTCGCTGAAATCTGTTCATTTGCTGAAAACCATCAAAACCACGAAAAGTTCTTGTATTTGAAGATAAAATCTTTTTGCTTTGAAGAAGAAAGATCTAGCTGACTGAAATAAGTTCATTAGATGAAAACCAACAAAAATTGACAAGAACCACGAAAAGTTCTTGTATTTTAAGATAAAATCTTACTCTATTCAGGAAAAAACTTCCAGCTCGCTGAAATATGTTCATTTGCTGAAAACCATCAAAACCACGAAAAGTTCTTGTATTTGAAGATAAAATATTTTTGCTTTGAAGAAGAGAGATCTAGCTGACTGAAATAAGTTCATTAGATGAAAACCAACAAAAATTGACAAGAACCACGAAAAATTCTTGTATTTTAAGATAAAATCTTACTCTATTAAGGAAAAAACTCCCAGCTCGCTGAAATATGTTCATTTGCTGAAAACCATCAAAACCACGAAAAGTTCTTGTATTTGAAGATAAAATCTTTTTGCTTTGAAGAAGAAAGATCTAGCTGACTGAAATAAGTTCATTAGATGAAAACCAACAAAAATTGACAAGAACCACGAAAAGTTCTTGTATTTTAAGATAAAATCTTACTCTATTCAGGAAAAAACTTCCAGCTCGCTGAAATATGTTCATTTGCTGAAAACCATCAAAACCACGAAAAGTTCTTGTATTTGAAGATAAAATCTTTTTGCTTTGAAGATGAAAGATCTGGCTGACTGAAATAAGTTCATTAGATGAAAACCAACAAAAATTGAGAAGAACCACGAAAAGTTCTTGTATTTTAAGATAAAATCTTACTCAATTCAGGAAAAAACTTCCAGCTCGCTGAAATATGTTCATTTGCTGAAAACCATCAAAACCACGAAAAGTTCTTGTATTTGAAGATAAAATCTTTTTGCTTTGAAGAAGAAAGATCTAGCTGACTGAAATAAGTTCATTAGATGAAAACCAACAAAAATTGACAAGAACCACGAAAAGTTCTTGTATTTTAAGATAAAATCTTAGGCTATTAAAGAAAAAACTTCCAGCTCGCTGAAATCTGTTCATTTGCTGAAAACCATCAAAACCACGAAAAGTTCTTGTATTTGAAGATAAAATCTTTTTGCTTTGAAGAAGAAAGATCTAGCTGACTGAAATAAGTTCATTAGATGAAAACCAACAAAAATTGACAAGAACCACGAAAAGTTCTTGTATTTTAAGATAAAATCTTACTCTATTAAGGAAAAAACTTCCAGCTCGCTGAAATATGTTCATTTGCTGAAAACCAACAAAACCACGAAAAGTTCTTGTATTTGAAGATAAAATCTTTTTGCTTTGAAGAAGAAAGATCTAGCTGACTGAAATAAGTTCATTAGATGAAAACCAACAAAAATTGACAAGAACCACGAAAAGTTCTTGTATTTTAAGATAAAATCTTACTCTATTCAGGAAAAAACTTCCAGCTCGCTGAAATATGTTCATTTGGTGAAAACCATCAAAACCACGAAAAGTTCTTGTATTTGAAGATAAAATCTTTTTGCTTTGAAGAAGAAAGATCCAGCTGACTGAAATAAGTTCATTAGATGAAAACCAACAAAAATTGACAAGAACCACGAAAAGTTCTTGTATTTTAAGATAAAATCTTACTCTATTAAGGAAAAAACTTCCAGCTCGCTGAAATATGTTCATTTGCTGAAAACCATCAAAACCACGAAAAGTTCTTGTATTTGAAGATAAAATCTTTTTGCTTTGAAGAAGAAAGATCTAGCTGACTGAAATAAGTTCATTAGATGAAAACCAACAAAAATTGACAAGAACCACGAAAAGTTCTTGTATTTTAAGATAAAATCTTACGCTATTAAAGAAAAAACTCCCAGCTCGCTGAAATATGTTCATTTGCTGAAAAACAACAAAACCACGAAAAGTTCTTGTATTTGAAGATAAAATCTGTTTGCTTTGAAGAAGAAAGATGCAGCTGACTGAAATAAGTTCATTCGATGAAAACCAACAAAAATTGACAAGAACCACGAAAAGTTCTTGTATTTTAAGATAAAATCTTACGCTATTAAAGAAAAAACTCCCAGCTCGCTGAAATATGTTCATTTGCTGAAAACCAACAAAACCACGAAAAGTTCTTGTATTTGAAGATAAAATCTTTTTTCTTTGAAGAAGAAAGATCTAGCTGACTGAAATAAGTTCATTAGATGAAAACCAACAAAAATTGACAAGAACCACGAAAAGTTCTTGTATTTTAAGATAAAATCTTACTCTATTCAGGAAAAAACTTCCAGCTCGCTGAAATATGTTCATTTGCTGAAAACCATCAAAACCACGAAAAGTTCTTGTATTTGAAGATAAAATCTTTTTGCTTTGAAGATGAAAGATCTGGCTGACTGAAATAAGTTCATTAGATGAAAACCAACAAAAATTGACAAGAACCACGAAAAGTTCTTGTATTTTAAGATAAAATCTTACTCAATTCAGGAAAAAACTTCCAGCTCGCTGAAATATGTTCATTTGCTGAAAACCATCAAAACCACGAAAAGTTCTTGTATTTGAAGATAAAATCTTTTTGCTTTGAAGAAGAAAGATCCAGCTGACAGAAATAAGTTCATTAGATGAAAACCAACAAAAATTGACAAGAACCACGAAAAGTTCTTGTATTTTAAGATAAAATCTTAGGCTATTAAAGAAAAAACTTCCAGCTCGCTGAAATCTGTTCATTTGCTGAAAACCATCAAAACCACGAAAAGTTCTTGTATTTGAAGATAAAATCTTTTTGCTTTGAAGAAGAAAGATCTAGCTGACTGAAATAAGTTCATTAGATGAAAACCAACAAAAATTGACAAGAACCACGAAAAGTTCTTGTATATTAAGATAAAATCTTACTCTATTAAGGAAAAAACTTCCAGCTCGCTGAAATATGTTCATTTGCTGAAAACCAACAAAACCACGAAAAGTTCTTGTATTTGAAGATAAAATCTTTTTGCTTTGAAGAAGAAAGATCTAGCTGACTGAAATAAGTTCATTAGATGAAAACCAACAAATATTGACAAGAACCACGAAAAGTTCTTGTATTTTAAGATAAAATCTTACTCTATTAAGGAAAAAACTCCCAGCTCGCTGAAATATGTTCATTTGCTGAAAAACAACAAAACCGCGAAAAGTTCTTGTATTTGAAGATAAAATCTTTTTGCTTTGAAGAAGAAAGATCTTGCTGACTGAAATAAGTTCATTGAATGAAAACCAACAAAAATTGACAAGAACCACGAAAAGTTCTTCTATTTTAAGATAAAATCTTACGCTTTTAAAGAAAAAACTCCCAGCTCGCTGAAATATGTTCATTTGCTGAAAACCATCAAAACCACGAAAAGTTCTTGTATTTTAAGATAAAATCTTACTCTATTAAGGAAAAAACTTCCAGCTCGCTGAAATATGTTCATTTGCTGAAAACCATCAAAACCACGAAAAGTTCTTGTATTTGAAGATAAAATCTTTTTGCTTTGAAGGAGAAAGATCCAGCTGACTGAAATAAGTTCATTAGATGAAAACCAACAAAAATTGACAAGAACCACGAAAAGTTCTTGTATTTTAAGATAAAATCTTACTCTGTTAAAGAAAAAACTCCCAGCTCGCTGAAATATGTTCATTTGCTGAAAAACAACAAAATCGCGAAAAGTTCTTGTATTTGAAGATAAAATCTTTTTGCTTTGAAGAAGAAAGATCTAGCTGACTGAAATAAGTTCATTAGATGAAAACCAACAAAAATTGACAAGAACCACGAAAAGTTCTTGTATTTTAAGATAAAATCTTACGCTATTAAAGAAAAAACTCCCAGCTCGCTGAAATATGTTCATTTGCTGAAAACCAACAAAACCACGAAAAGTTCTTGTATTTGAAGATAAAATCTTTTTTCTTTGAAGAAGAAAGATCTAGCTGACTGAAATAAGTTCATTAGATGAAAACCAACAAAAATTGACAAGAACCACGAAAAGTTCTTGTATTTTAAGATAAAATCTTACTCTATTCAGGAAAAAACTTCCAGCTCGCTGAAATATGTTCATTTGCTGAAAACCATCAAAACCACGAAAAGTTCTTGTATTTGAAGATAAAATCTTTTTGCTTTGAAGAAGAAAGATCTAGCTGACTGAAATAAGTTCATCAGATGAAAACCAACAAAAATTGACAAGAACCACGAAAAGTTCTTGTATTTTAAGATAAAATCTTACTCTATTCAGGAAAAAACTTCCAGCTCGCTGAAATATGTTCATTTGGTGAAAACCATCAAAACCACGAAAAGTTCTTGTATTTGAAGATAAAATCTTTTTGCTTTGAAGAAGAAAGATCTAGCTGACTGAAATAAGTTCATTAGATGAAAACCAACAAAAATTGACAAGAACCACGAAAAGTTCTTGTATTTTAAGATAAAATCTTAGGCTATTAAAGAAAAAACTTCCAGCTCGCTGAAATCTGTTCATTTGCTGAAAACCATCAAAACCACGAAAAGTTCTTGTATTTGAAGATAAAATCTTTTTGCTTTGAAGAAGAAAGATCTAGCTGACTGAAATAAGTTCATTAGGTGAAAACCAACAAAAATTGACAAGAACCACGAAAAGTTCTTGTATTTTAAGATAAAATCTTACTCTATTCAGGAAAAAACTTCCAGCTCGCTGAAATATGTTCATTTGCTGAAAACCATCAAAACCACGAAAAGTTCTTGTATTTGAAGATAAAATCTTTTTGCTTTGAAGAAGAGAGATCTAGCTGACTGAAATAAGTTCATTAGATGAAAACCAACAAAAATTGACAAGAACCACGAAAAATTCTTGTATTTTAAGATAAAATCTTACTCTATTAAGGAAAAAACTCCCAGCTCGCTGAAATATGTTCATTTGCTGAAAACCATCAAAACCACGAAAAGTTCTTGTATTTGAAGATAAAATCTTTTTGCTTTGAAGAAGAAAGATCTAGCTGACTGAAATAAGTTCATTAGATGAAAACCAACAAAAATTGACAAGAACCACGAAAAGTTCTTGTATTTTAAGATAAAATCTTACTCTATTCAGGAAAAAACTTCCAGCTCGCTGAAATATGTTCATTTGGTGAAAACCATCAAAACCACGAAAAGTTCTTGTATTTGAAGATAAAATCTTTTTGCTTTGAAGAAGAAAGATCCAGCTGACTGAAATAAGTTCATTAGATGAAAACCAACAAAAATTGACAAGAACCACGAAAAGTTCTTGTATTTTAAGATAAAATCTTACTCTATTAAGGAAAAAACTTCCAGCTCGCTGAAATATGTTCATTTGCTGAAAACCATCAAAACCACGAAAAGTTCTTGTATTTGAAGATAAAATCTTTTTGCTTTGAAGAAGAAAGATCCAGCTGACTGAAATAAGTTCATTAGATGAAAACCAACAAAAATTGACAAGAACCACGAAAAGTTCTTGTATTTTAAGATAAAATCTTACGCTATTAAAGAAAAAACTCCCAGCTCGCTGAAATATGTTCATTTGCTGAAAAACAACAAAACCACGAAAAGTTCTTGTATTTGAAGATAAAATCTGTTTGCTTTGAAGAAGAAAGATGCAGCTGACTGAAATAAGTTCATTAGATGAAAACCAACAAAAATTGACAAGAACCACGAAAAGTTCTTGTATTTTAAGATAAAATCTTACGCTATTAAAGAAAAAACTCCCAGCTCGCTGAAATATGTTCATTTGCTGAAAACCAACAAAACCACGAAAAGTTCTTGTATTTGAAGATAAAATCTTTTTTCTTTGAAGAAGAAAGATCTAGCTGACTGAAATAAGTTCATTAGATGAAAACCAACAAAAATTGACAAGAACCACGAAAAGTAGTTGTATTTTAAGATAAAATCTTACTCTATTCAGGAAAAAACTTCCAGCTCGCTGAAATATGTTCATTTGCTGAAAACCATCAAAACCACGAAAAGTTCTTGTATTTGAAGATAAAATCTTTTTGCTTTGAAGATGAAAGATCTGGCTGACTGAAATAAGTTCATTAGATGAAAACCAACAAAAATTGACAAGAACCACGAAAAGTTCTTGTATTTTAAGATAAAATCTTACTCAATTCAGGAAAAAACTTCCAGCTCGCTGAAATATGTTCATTTGCTGAAAACCATCAAAACCACGAAAAGTTCTTGTATTTGAAGATAAAATCTTTTTGCTTTGAAGAAGAAAGATCTAGCTGACTGAAATAAGTTCATTAGATGAAAACCAACAAAAATTGACAAGAACCACGAAAAGTTCTTGTATTTTAAGATAAAATCTTAGGCTATTAAAGAAAAAACTTCCAGCTCGCTGAAATCTGTTCATTTGCTGAAAACCATCAAAACCACGAAAAGTTCTTGTATTTGAAGATAAAATCTTTTTGCTTTGAAGAAGAAAGATCTAGCTGACTGAAATAAGTTCATTAGATGAAAACCAACAAAAATTGACAAGAACCACGAAAAGTTCTTGTATTTTAAGATAAAATCTTACTCTATTAAGGAAAAAACTTCCAGCTCGCTGAAATATGTTCATTTGCTGAAAACCAACAAAACCACGAAAAGTTCTTGTATTTGAAGATAAAATCTTTTTGCTTTGAAGAAGAAAGATCTAGCTGACTGAAATAAGTTCATTAGATGAAAACCAACAAATATTGACAAGAACCACGAAAAGTTCTTGTATTTTAAGATAAAATCTTACTCTATTAAGGAAAAAACTCCCAGCTCGCTGAAATATGTTCATTTGCTGAAAAACAACAAAACCGCGAAAAGTTCTTGTATTTGAAGATAAAATCTTTTTGCTTTGAAGAAGAAAGATCTTGCTGACTGAAATAAGTTCATTGAATGAAAACCAACAAAAATTGACAAGAACCACGAAAAGTTCTTCTATTTTAAGATAAAATCTTACGCTATTAAAGAAAAAACTCCCAGCTCGCTGAAATATGTTCATTTGCTGAAAACCATCAAAACCACGAAAAGTTCTTGTATTTGAAGATAAAATCTTTTTTCTTTGAAGAAGAAAGATCTCGCTGACTGAAATAAGTTCATTAGATGAAAACCAACAAAAATTGACAAGAACCACGAAAAGTTCTTGTATTTTAAGATAAAATCTTACTCAATTCAGGAAAAAACTTCCAGCTCGCTGAAATATGTTCATTTGCTGAAAACCATCAAAACCACGAAAAGTTCTTGTATTTGAAGATAAAATCTTTTTGCTTTGAAGAAGAAAGATCTAGCTGACTGAAATAAGTTCATTAGATGAAAACCAACAAAAATTGACAAGAACCACGAAAAGTTCTTGTATTTTAAGATAAAATCTTAGGCTATTAAAGAAAAAACTTCCAGCTCGCTGAAATCTGTTCATTTGCTGAAAACCATCAAAACCACGAAAAGTTCTTGTATTTGAAGATAAAATCTTTTTGCTTTGAAGAAGAAAGATCTAGCTGACTGAAATAAGTTCATTAGATGAAAACCAACAAAAATTGACAAGAACCACGAAAAGTTCTTGTATTTTAAGATAAAATCTAACTCTATTAAGGAAAAAACTTCCAGCTCGCTGAAATATGTTCATTTGCTGAAAACCAACAAAACCACGAAAAGTTCTTGTATTTGAAGATAAAATCTTTTTGCTTTGAAGAAGAAAGATCTAGCTGACTGAAATAAGTTCATTAGATGAAAACCAACAAATATTGACAAGAACCACGAAAAGTTCTTGTATTTTAAGATAAAATCTTACTCTATTAAGGAAAAAACTCCCAGCTCGCTGAAATATGTTCATTTGCTGAAAAACAACAAAACCGCGAAAAGTTCTTGTATTTGAAGATAAAATCTTTTTGCTTTGAAGAAGAAAGATCTTGCTGACTGAAATAAGTTCATTGAATGAAAACCAACAAAAATTGACAAGAACCACGAAAAGTTCTTCTATTTTAAGATAAAATCTTACGCTATTAAAGAAAAAACTCCCAGCTCGCTGAAATATGTTCATTTGCTGAAAACCATCAAAACCACGAAAAGTTCTTGTATTTGAAGATAAAATCTTTTTTCTTTGAAGAAGAAAGATCTCGCTGACTGAAATAAGTTCATTAGATGAAAACCAACAAAAATTGACAAGAACCACGAAAAGTTCTTGTATTTTAAGATAAAATCTTACTCAATTCAGGAAAAAACTTCCAGCTCGCTGAAATATGTTCATTTGCTGAAAACCATCAAAACCACGAAAAGTTCTTGTATTTGAAGATAAAATCTTTTTGCTTTGAAGAAGAAAGATCTAGCTGACTGAAATAAGTTCATTAGATGAAAACCAACAAAAATTGACAAGAACCACGAAAAGTTCTTGTATTTTAAGATAAAATCTTAGGCTATTAAAGAAAAAACTTCCAGCTCGCTGAAATCTGTTCATTTGCTGAAAACCATCAAAACCACGAAAAGTTCTTGTATTTGAAGATAAAATCTTTTTGCTTTGAAGAAGAAAGATCTAGCTGACTGAAATAAGTTCATTAGATGAAAACCAACAAAAATTGACAAGAACCACGAAAAGTTCTTGTATTTTAAGATAAAATCTTACTCTATTAAGGAAAAAACTTCCAGCTCGCTGAAATATGTTCATTTGCTGAAAACCAACAAAACCACGAAAAGTTCTTGTATTTGAAGATAAAATCTTTTTGCTTTGAAGAAGAAAGATCTAGCTGACTGAAATAAGTTCATTAGATGAAAACCAACAAATATTGACAAGAACCACGAAAAGTTCTTGTATTTTAAGATAAAATCTTACTCTATTAAGGAAAAAACTCCCAGCTCGCTGAAATATGTTCATTTGCTGAAAAACAACAAAACCGCGAAAAGTTCTTGTATTTGAAGATAAAATCTTTTTGCTTTGAAGAAGAAAGATCTTGCTGACTGAAATAAGTTCATTGAATGAAAACCAACAAAAATTGACAAGAACCACGAAAAGTTCTTCTATTTTAAGATAAAATCTTACGCTATTAAAGAAAAAACTCCCAGCTCGCTGAAATATGTTCATTTGCTGAAAACCATCAAAACCACGAAAAGTTCTTGTATTTGAAGATAAAATCTTTTTGCTTTGAAGAAGAAAGATCTAGCTGACTGAAATAAGTTCATTAGATGAAAACCATCAAAAATTGACAAGAACCACGAAAACTTCTTGTATTTTAAGATAATATCTTACGCTATTAAAGAAAAAACTTCTGGCTCGCTGAAATATGTTCATTTGCTGAAAACCAACAAAACCACGAAAAGTTCTTGTATTTGAAGATAAAATCTTTTTGCTTTGAAGAAGAAAGATCTAGCTGACTGAAATAAGTTCATTAGATGAAAACCAACAAAAATTGACAAGAACCACGAAAAGTTCTTGTATTTTAAGATAAAATCTTAGGCTATTAAAGAAAAAACTTCCAGCTCGCTGAAATCTGTTCATTTGCTGAAAACCATCAAAACCACGAAAAGTTCTTGTATTTGAAGATAAAATCTTTTTGCTTTGAAGAAGAAAGATCTAGCTGACTGAAATAAGTTCATTAGATGAAAACCAACAAAAATTGACAAGAACCACGAAAAGTTCTTGTATTTTAAGATAAAATCTTACTCTATTAAGGAAAAAACTTCCAGCTCGCTGAAATATGTTCATTTGCTGAAAACCAACAAAACCATGAAAAGTTCTTGTATTTGAAGATAAAATCTTTTTGCTTTGAAGAAGAAAGATCCAGCTGACTGAAATAAGTTCATTAGATGAAAACCAACAAAAATTGACAAGAACCACGAAAAGTTCTTGTATATTAAGATAAAATCTTACTCTATTAAGGAAAAAACTTCCAGCTCGCTGAAATCTCTTCATTTGCTGAAAACCATCAAAACCACGAAAAGTTCTTGTATTTGAAGATAAAATCTTTTTGCTTTGAAGAAGAAAGATCGAGCTGACTGAAATAAGTTCATTAGATGAAAACCAACAAAAATTGACAACAACCACGAAAAGTTCTTGTATTTTAAGATAAAATCTTATGCTATTAAAGAAAAAACTTCCAGCTCGCTGAAATCTGTTCATTTGCTGAAAACCATCAAAACCACGAAAAGTTCTTGTATTTGAAGATAAAATCTTTTTGCTTTGAAGAAGAAAGATCTAGCTGACTGAAATAAGTTCATTAGATGAAAACCAACAAAAATTGACAAGAACCACGAAAAGTTCTTGTATTTTAAGATAAAATCTTACGCTATTAAAGAAAAAACTCCCAGCTCGCTGAAATATTTTCATTTGCTGAAAACCAACAAAACCACGAAAAGTTCTTGTATTTGAAGATAAAATCTTTTTTCTTTGAAGAAGAAAGATCTAGCTGACTGAAATCAGTTCATTAGATGAAAACCAACAAAAATTGACAAGAACCACGAAAAGTTCTTGTATTTTAAGATAAAATCTTACTCTATTAAGGAAAAAACTTCCAGCTCGCTGAAATATGTTCATTTGCTGAAAACCATCAAAACCACGAAAAGTTCTTGTATTTGAAGATAAAATCTTTTTGCTTTGAAGAAGAAAGATCTAGCTGACTGAAATAAGTTCATTAGATGAAAACCAACAAAAATTGACAAGAACCACGAAAAGTTCTTGTATTTTAAGATAAAATCTTACTCTGTTAAAGAAAAAACTCCCAGCTCGCTGAAATATGTTCATATGCTGAAAAACAACAAAACCGCGAAAAGTTCTTGTATTTGAAGATAAAATCTTTTTGCTTTGAAGAAGAAAGATCTAGCTGACTGAAATAAGTTCATTAGATGAAAACCAACAAAAATTGACAAGAACCACGAAAAGTTCTTGTATTTTAAGATAAAATCTTACTCTATTAAAGAAAAAACTCCCAGCTCGCTGAAATATGTTCATTTGCTGAAAACCAACAAAACCACGAAAAGTTCTTGTATTTGAAGATAAAATCTTTTTTCTTTGAAGAAGAAAGATCTAGCTGACTGAAATAAGTTCATTAGATGAAAACCAACAAAAATTGACAAGAACCACGAAAAGTTCTTGTATTTTAAGATAAAATCTTACTCTATTCAGGAAAAAACTTCCAGCTCGCTGAAATATGTTCATTTGCTGAAAACCATCAAAACCACGAAAAGTTCTTGTATTTGAAGATAAAATCTTTTTGCTTTGAAGAAGAAAGATCTAGCTGACTGAAATAAGTTCATCAGATGAAAACCAACAAAAATTGACAAGAACCACGAAAAGTTCTTGTATTTTAAGATAAAATCTTACTCTATTCAGGAAAAAACTTCCAGCTCGCTGAAATATGTTCATTTGGTGAAAACCATCAAAACCACGAAAAGTTCTTGTATTTGAAGATAAAATCTTTTTGCTTTGAAGAAGAAAGATCTCGCTGACTGAAATAAGTTCATTAGATGAAAACCAACAAAAATTGACAAGAACCACGAAAAGTTCTTGTATTTTAAGATAAAATCTTAGGCTATTAAAGAAAAAACTTCCAGCTCGCTGAAATCTGTTCATTTGCTGAAAACCATCAAAACCACGAAAAGTTCTTGTATTTGAAGATAAAATCTTTTTGCTTTGAAGAAGAAAGATCGAGCTGACTGAAATAAGTTCATTAGATGAAAACCAACAAAAATTGACAAGAACCACGAAAAGTTCTTGTATTTTAAGATAAAATCTTACTCTATTCAGGAAAAAACTTCCAGCTCGCTGAAATATGTTCATTTGGTGAAAACCATCAAAACCACGAAAAGTTCTTGTATTTGAAGATAAAATCTTTTTGCTTTGAAGAAGAAAGATCTAGCTGACTGAAATAAGTTCATTAGATGAAAACCAACAAAAATTGACAAGAACCACGAAAAGTTCTTGTATTTTAAGATAAAATCTTACTCTATTAAGGAAAAAACTCCCAGCTCGCTGAAATATGTTCATTTGCTGAAAACCATCAAAACCACGAAAAGTTCTTGTATTTGAAGATAAAATCTTTTTGCTTTGAAGAAGAAAGATCTAGCTGACTGAAATAAGTTCATTAGATGAAAACCAACAAAAATTGACAAGAACCACGAAAAGTTCTTGTATTTTAAGATAAAATCTTACTCTATTCAGGAAAAAACTTCCAGCTCGCTGAAATATGTTCATTTGGTGAAAACCATCAAAACCACGAAAAGTTCTTGTATTTGAAGATAAAATCTTTTAGCTTTGAAGAAGAAAGATCCAGCTGACTGAAATAAGTTCATTAGATGAAAACCAACAAAAATTGACAAGAACCACGAAAAGTTCTTGTATTTTAAGATAAAATCTTAGGCTATTAAAGAAAAAACTTCCAGCTCGCTGAAATCTGTTCATTTGCTGAAAACCATCAAAACCACGAAAAGTTCTTGTATTTGAAGATAAAATCTTTTTGCTTTGAAGAAGAAAGATCTAGCTGACTGAAATAAGTTCATTAGATGAAAACCAACAAAAATTGACAAGAACCACGAAAAGTTCTTGTATTTTAAGATAAAATCTTACTCTATTCAGGAAAAAACTTCCAGCTCGCTGAAATATGTTCATTTGGTGAAAACCATCAAAACCACGAAAAGTTCTTGTATTTGAAGATAAAATCTTTTTGCTTTGAAGAAGAAAGATCTAGCTGACTGAAATAAGTTCATTAGATGAAAACCAACAAAAATTGACAAGAACCACGAAAAGTTCTTGTATTTTAAGATAAAATCTTACTCTATTAAGGAAAAAACTCCCAGCTCGCTGAAATATGTTCATTTGCTGAAAACCATCAAAACCACGAAAAGTTCTTGTATTTGAAGATAAAATCTTTTTGCTTTGAAGAAGAAAGATCTAGCTGACTGAAATAAGTTCATTAGATGAAAACCAACAAAAATTGACAAGAACCACGAAAAGTTCTTGTATTTTAAGATAAAATCTTACTCTATTCAGGAAAAAACTTCCAGCTCGCTGAAATATGTTCATTTGGTGAAAACCATCAAAACCACGAAAAGTTCTTGTATTTGAAGATAAAATCTTTTTGCTTTGAAGAAGAAAGATCCAGCTGACTGAAATAAGTTCATTAGATGAAAACCAACAAAAATTGACAAGAACCACGAAAAGTTCTTGTATTTTAAGATAAAATCTTACTCTATTAAGGAAAAAACTTCCAGCTCGCTGAAATATGTTCATTTGCTGAAAACCATCAAAACCACGAAAAGTTCTTGTATTTGAAGATAAAATCTTTTTGCTTTGAAGAAGAAAGATCTAGCTGACTGAAATAAGTTCATTAGATGAAAACCAACAAAAATTGACAAGAACCACGAAAAGTTCTTGTATTTTAAGATAAAATCTTACGCTATTAAAGAAAAAACTCCCAGCTCGCTGAAATATGTTCATTTGCTGAAAAACAACAAAACCACGAAAAGTTCTTGTATTTGAAGATAAAATCTGTTTGCTTTGAAGAAGAAAGATCCAGCTGACTGAAATAAGTTCATTAGATGAAAACCAACAAAAATTGACAAGAACCACGAAAAGTTCTTGTATTTTAAGATAAAATCTTACGCTATTAAAGAAAAAACTCCCAGCTCGCTGAAATATGTTCATTTGCTGAAAACCAACAAAACCACGAAAAGTTCTTGTATTTGAAGATAAAATCTTTTTTCTTTGAAGAAGAAAGATCTAGCTGACTGAAATAAGTTCATTAGATGAAAACCAACAAAAATTGACAAGAACCACGAAAAGTTCTTGTATTTTAAGATAAAATCTTACTCTATTCAGGAAAAAACTTCCAGCTCGCTGAAATATGTTCATTTGCTGAAAACCATCAAAACCACGAAAAGTTCTTGTATTTGAAGATAAAATCTTTTTGCTTTGAAGATGAAAGATCTGGCTGACTGAAATAAGTTCATTAGATGAAAACCAACAAAAATTGACAAGAACCACGAAAAGTTCTTGTATTTTAAGATAAATTCTTACTCAATTCAGGAAAAAACTTCCAGCTCGCTGAAATATGTTCATTTGCTGAAAACCATCAAAACCACGAAAAGTTCTTGTATTTGAAGATAAAATCTTTTTGCTTTGAAGAAGAAAGATCTAGCTGACTGAAATAAGTTCATTAGATGAAAACCAACAAAAATTGACAAGAACCACGAAAAGTTCTTGTATTTTAAGATAAAATCTTAGGCTATTAAAGAAAAAACTTCCAGCTCGCTGAAATCTGTTCATTTGCTGAAAACCATCAAAACCACGAAAAGTTCTTGTATTTGAAGATAAAATCTTTTTGCTTTGAAGAAGAAAGATCTAGCTGACTGAAATAAGTTCATTAGATGAAAACCAACAAAAATTGACAAGAACCACGAAAAGTTCTTGTATTTTAAGATAAAATCTTACTCTATTAAGGAAAAAACTTCCAGCTCGCTGAAATATGTTCATTTGCTGAAAACCAACAAAACCACGAAAAGTTCTTGTATTTTAAGATAAAATCTTAGGCTATTAAAGAAAAAACTTCCAGCTCGCTGAAATCTGTTCATTTGCTGAAAACCATCAAAACCACGAAAAGTTCTTGTATTTGAAGATAAAATCTTTTTGCTTTGAAGAAGAAAGATCTAGCTGACTGAAATAAGTTCATTAGATGAAAACCAACAAAAATTGACAAGAACCACGAAAAGTTCTTGTATTTTAAGATAAAATCTTACTCTATTAAGGAAAAAACTTCCAGCTCGCTGAAATATGTTCATTTGCTGAAAACCAACAAAACCACGAAAAGTTCTTGTATTTGAAGATAAAATCTTTTTGCTTTGAAGAAGAAAGATCTAGCTGACTGAAATAAGTTCATTAGATGAAAACCAACAAATATTGACAAGAACCACGAAAAGTTCTTGTATTTTAAGATAAAATCTTACTCTATTAAGGAAAAAACTCCCAGCTCGCTGAAATATGTTCATTTGCTGAAAAACAACAAAACCGCGAAAAGTTCTTGTATTTGAAGATAAAATCTTTTTGCTTTGAAGAAGAAAGATCTTGCTGACTGAAATAAGTTCATTGAATGAAAACCAACAAAAATTGACAAGAACCACGAAAAGTTCTTCTATTTTAAGATAAAATCTTACGCTATTAAAGAAAAAACTCCCAGCTCGCTGAAATATGTTCATTTGCTGAAAACCATCAAAACCACGAAAAGTTCTTGTATTTGAAGATAAAATCTTTTTGCTTTGAAGAAGAAAGATCTAGCTGACTGAAATAAGTTCATTAGATGAAAACCAACAAAAATTGACAAGAACCACGAAAACTTCTTGTATTTTAAGATAATATCTTACGCTATTAAAGAAAAAACTTCTGGCTCGCTGAAATATGTTCATTTGCTGAAAACCAACAAAACCACGAAAAGTTCTTGTATTTGAAGATAAAATCTTTTTGCTTTGAAGAAGAAAGATCCAGCTGACTGAAATAAGTTCATTAGATGAAAACCAACAAAAATTGACAAGAACCACGAAAAGTTCTTGTATATTAAGATAAAATCTTACTCTATTAAGGAAAAAACTTCCAGCTCGCTGAAATCTGTTCATTTGCTGAAAACCATCAAAACCACGAAAAGTTCTTGTATTTGAAGATAAAATCTTTTTGCTTTGAAGAAGAAAGATCGAGCTGACTGAAATAAGTTCATTAGATGAAAACCAACAAAAATTGACAACAACCACGAAAAGTTCTTGTATTTTAAGATAAAATCTTACTCTATTCAGGAAAAAACTTCCAGCTCGCTGAAATCTGTTCATTTGCTGAAAACCATCAAAACCACGAAAAGTTCTTGTATTTGAAGATAAAATCTTTTTGCTTTGAAGAAGAAAGATCTAGCTGACTGAAATAAGTTCATTAGATGAAAACCAACAAAAATTGACAAGAACCACGAAAAGTTCTTGTATTTTAAGATAAAATCTTACGCTATTAAAGAAAAAACTCCCAGCTCGCTGAAATATGTTCATTTGCTGAAAACCAACAAAACCACGAAAAGTTCTTGTATTTGGAGATAAAATCTTTTTTCTTTGAAGAAGAAAGATCTCGCTGACTGAAATAAGTTCATTCGATGAAAACCAACAAAAATTGACAAGAACCACGAAAAGTTCTTGTATTTTAAGATAAAATCTTACTCTATTAAGGAAAAAACTTCCAGCTCGCTGAAATCTGTTCATTTGCTGAAAACCATCAAAACCACGAAAAGTTCTTGTATTTGAAGATAAAATCTTTTTGCTTTGAAGAAGAAAGATCTAGCTGACTGAAATAAGTTCATTCGATGAAAACCAACAAAAATTGACAAGAACCACGAAAAGTTCTTGTATTTTAAGATAAAATCTTAGGCTATTAAAGAAAAAACTTCCAGCTCGCTGAAATATGTTCATTTGGTGAAAACCATCAAAACCACGAAAAGTTCTTGTATTTGAAGATAAAATCTTTTTGCTTTGAAGAGGAAAGATCCAGCTGACTGAAATAAGTTCATTAGATGAAAACCAACAAAAATTGACAAGAACCACGAAAAGTTCTTGTATTTTAAGATAAAATCTTAGGCTATTAAAGAAAAAACTTCCAGCTCGCTGAAATCTGTTCATTTGCTGAAAACCATCAAAACCACGAAAAGTTCTTGTATTTGAAGATAAAATCTTTTTGCTTTGAAGAAGAAAGATCTAGCTGACTGAAATAAGTTCATTAGATGAAAACCAACAAAAATTGACAAGAACCACGAAAAGTTCTTGTATTTTAAGATAAAATCTTACTCTATTCAGGAAAAAACTTCCAGCTCGCTGAAATATGTTCATTTGGTGAAAACCATCAAAACCACGAAAAGTTCTTGTATTTGAAGATAAAATCTTTTTGCTTTGAAGAAGAAAGATCTAGCTGACTGAAATAAGTTCATTAGATGAAAACCAACAAAAATTGACAAGAACCACGAAAAGTTCTTGTATTTTAAGATAAAATCTTACTCTATTAAGGAAAAAACTCCCAGCTCGCTGAAATATGTTCATTTGCTGAAAACCATCAAAACCACGAAAAGTTCTTGTATTTGAAGATAAAATCTTTTTGCTTTGAAGAAGAAA
Organism: Heptranchias perlo; assembly: GCF_035084215.1. Classification (NCBI taxonomy): domain Eukaryota; kingdom Metazoa; phylum Chordata; class Chondrichthyes; order Hexanchiformes; family Hexanchidae; genus Heptranchias; species Heptranchias perlo. The sequence goes on along the minus strand of NW_027139688.1, from coordinate 1,343,995 downwards.
GATCTAGCTGACTGAAATAAGTTCATTAGATGAAAACCAACAAAAATTGACAAGAACCACGAAAAGTTCTTGTATTTTAAGATAAAATCTTACTCTATTCAGGAAAAAACTTCCAGCTCGCTGAAATATGTTCATTTGGTGAAAACCATCAAAACCACGAAAAGTTCTTGTATTTGAAGATAAAATCTTTTTGCTTTGAAGAAGAAAGATCCAGCTGACTGAAATAAGTTCATTAGATGAAAACCAACAAAAATTGACAAGAACCACGAAAAGTTCTTGTATTTTAAGATAAAATCTTACTCTATTAAGGAAAAAACTTCCAGCTCGCTGAAATATGTTCATTTGCTGAAAACCATCAAAACCACGAAAAGTTCTTGTATTTGAAGATAAAATCTTTTTGCTTTGAAGAAGAAAGATCTAGCTGACTGAAATAAGTTCATTAGATGAAAACCAACAAAAATTGACAAGAACCACGAAAAGTTCTTGTATTTTAAGATAAAATCTTACGCTATTAAAGAAAAAACTCCCAGCTCGCTGAAATATGTTCATTTGCTGAAAAACAACAAAACCACGAAAAGTTCTTGTATTTGAAGATAAAATCTGTTTGCTTTGAAGAAGAAAGATCCAGCTGACTGAAATAAGTTCATTAGATGAAAACCAACAAAAATTGACAAGAACCACGAAAAGCTCTTGTATTTTAAGATAAAATCTTACGCTATTAAAGAAAAAACTCCCAGCTCGCTGAAATATGTTCATTTGCTGAAAACCAACAAAATCACGAAAAGTTCTTGTATTTGAAGATAAAATCTTTTTTCTTTGAAGAAGAAAGATCTAGCTGACTGAAATAAGTTCATTAGATGAAAACCAACAAAAATTGACAAGAACCACGAAAAGTTCTTGTATTTTAAGATAAAATCTTACTCTATTCAGGAAAAAACTTCCAGCTCGCTGAAATATGTTCATTTGCTGAAAACCATCAAAACCACGAAAAGTTCTTGTATTTGAAGATAAAATCTTTTTGCTTTGAAGAAGAAAGATCCAGCTGACTGAAATAAGTTCATTAGATGAAAACCAACAAAAATTGACAAGAACCACGAAAAGTTCTTGTATTTTAAGATAAAATCTTACTCTATTAAGGAAAAAACTTCCAGCTCGCTGAAATATGTTCATTTGCTGAAAACCATCAAAACCACGAAAAGTTCTTGTATTTGAAGATAAAATCTTTTTGCTTTGAAGAAGAAAGATCTAGCTGACTGAAATAAGTTCATTAGATGAAAACCAACAAAAATTGACAAGAACCACGAAAAGTTCTTGTATTTTAAGATAAAATCTTACGCTATTAAAGAAAAAACTCCCAGCTCGCTGAAATATGTTCATTTGCTGAAAAACAACAAAACCACGAAAAGTTCTTGTATTTGAAGATAAAATCTGTTTGCTTTGAAGAAGAAAGATCCAGCTGACTGAAATAAGTTCATTAGATGAAAACCAACAAAAATTGACAAGAACCACGAAAAGTTCTTGTATTTTAAGATAAAATCTTAGGCTATTAAAGAAAAAACTTCCAGCTCGCTGAAATCTGTTCATTTGCTGAAAACCATCAAAACCACGAAAAGTTCTTGTATTTGAAGATAAAATCTTTTTGCTTTGAAGAAGAAAGATCTAGCTGACTGAAATAAGTTCATTAGATGAAAACCAACAAAAATTGACAAGAACCACGAAAAGTTCTTGTATTTTAAGATAAAATCTTACTCTATTCAGGAAAAAACTTCCAGCTCGCTGAAATATGTTCATTTGGTGAAAACCATCAAAACCACGAAAAGTTCTTGTATTTGAAGATAAAATCTTTTTGCTTTGAAGAAGAAAGATCTAGCTGACTGAAATAAGTTCATTAGATGAAAACCAACAAAAATTGACAAGAACCACGAAAAGTTCTTGTATTTTAAGATAAAATCTTACTCTATTAAGGAAAAAACTCCCAGCTCGCTGAAATATGTTCATTTGCTGAAAACCATCAAAACCACGAAAAGTTCTTGTATTTGAAGATAAAATCTTTTTGCTTTGAAGAAGAAAGATCTAGCTGACTGAAATAAGTTCATTAGATGAAAACCAACAAAAATTGACAAGAACCACGAAAAGTTCTTGTATTTTAAGATAAAATCTTACTCTATTCAGGAAAAAACTTCCAGCTCGCTGAAATATGTTCATTTGGTGAAAACCATCAAAACCACGAAAAGTTCTTGTATTTGAAGATAAAATCTTTTTGCTTTGAAGAAGAAAGATCCAGCTGACTGAAATAAGTTCATTAGATGAAAACCAACAAAAATTGACAAGAACCACGAAAAGTTCTTGTATTTTAAGATAAAATCTTACTCTATTAAGGAAAAAACTTCCAGCTCGCTGAAATATGTTCATTTGCTGAAAACCATCAAAACCACGAAAAGTTCTTGTATTTGAAGATAAAATCTTTTTGCTTTGAAGAAGAAAGATCTAGCTGACTGAAATAAGTTCATTAGATGAAAACCAACAAAAATTGACAAGAACCACGAAAAGTTCTTGTATTTTAAGATAAAATCTTACGCTATTAAAGAAAAAACTCCCAGCTCGCTGAAATATGTTCATTTGCTGAAAAACAACAAAACCACGAAAAGTTCTTGTATTTGAAGATAAAATCTGTTTGCTTTGAAGAAGAAAGATCCAGCTGACTGAAATAAGTTCATTAGATGAAAACCAACAAAAATTGACAAGAACCACGAAAAGCTCTTGTATTTTAAGATAAAATCTTACGCTATTAAAGAAAAAACTCCCAGCTCGCTGAAATATGTTCATTTGCTGAAAACCAACAAAATCACGAAAAGTTCTTGTATTTGAAGATAAAATCTTTTTTCTTTGAAGAAGAAAGATCTAGCTGACTGAAATAAGTTCATTAGATGAAAACCAACAAAAATTGACAAGAACCACGAAAAGTTCTTGTATTTTAAGATAAAATCTTACTCTATTCAGGAAAAAACTTCCAGCTCGCTGAAATATGTTCATTTGCTGAAAACCATCAAAACCACGAAAAGTTCTTGTATTTGAAGATAAAATCTTTTTGCTTTGAAGAAGAAAGATCCAGCTGACTGAAATAAGTTCATTAGATGAAAACCAACAAAAATTGACAAGAACCACGAAAAGTTCTTGTATTTTAAGATAAAATCTTACTCTATTAAGGAAAAAACTTCCAGCTCGCTGAAATATGTTCATTTGCTGAAAACCATCAAAACCACGAAAAGTTCTTGTATTTGAAGATAAAATCTTTTTGCTTTGAAGAAGAAAGATCTAGCTGACTGAAATAAGTTCATTAGATGAAAACCAACAAAAATTGACAAGAACCACGAAAAGTTCTTGTATTTTAAGATAAAATCTTACGCTATTAAAGAAAAAACTCCCAGCTCGCTGAAATATGTTCATTTGCTGAAAAACAACAAAACCACGAAAAGTTCTTGTATTTGAAGATAAAATCTGTTTGCTTTGAAGAAGAAAGATCCAGCTGACTGAAATAAGTTCATTAGATGAAAACCAACAAAAATTGACAAGAACCACGAAAAGTTCTTGTATTTTAAGATAAAATCTTACGCTATTAAAGAAAAAACTCCCAGCTCGCTGAAATATGTTCATTTGCTGAAAACCAACAAAACCACGAAAAGTTCTTGTATTTGAAGATAAAATCTTTTTTCTTTGAAGAAGAAAGATCTAGCTGACTGAAATAAGTTCATTAGATGAAAACCAACAAAAATTGACAAGAACCACGAAAAGTTCTTGTATTTTAAGATAAAATCTTACTCTATTCAGGAAAAAACTTCCAGCTCGCTGAAATATGTTCATTTGCTGAAAACCATCAAAACCACGAAAAGTTCTTGTATTTGAAGATAAAATCTTTTTGCTTTGAAGATGAAAGATCTGGCTGACTGAAATAAGTTCATTAGATGAAAACCAACAAAAATTGACAAGAACCACGAAAAGTTCTTGTATTTTAAGATAAATTCTTACTCAATTCAGGAAAAAACTTCCAGCTCGCTGAAATATGTTCATTTGCTGAAAACCATCAAAACCACGAAAAGTTCTTGTATTTGAAGATAAAATCTTTTTGCTTTGAAGAAGAAAGATCTAGCTGACTGAAATAAGTTCATTAGATGAAAACCAACAAAAATTGACAAGAACCACGAAAAGTTCTTGTATTTTAAGATAAAATCTTAGGCTATTAAAGAAAAAACTTCCAGCTCGCTGAAATCTGTTCATTTGCTGAAAACCATCAAAACCACGAAAAGTTCTTGTATTTGAAGATAAAATCTTTTTGCTTTGAAGAAGAAAGATCTAGCTGACTGAAATAAGTTCATTAGATGAAAACCAACAAAAATTGACAAGAACCACGAAAAGTTCTTGCATTTTAAGATAAAATCTTACTCTATTAAGGAAAAAACTTCCAGCTCGCTGAAATATGTTCATTTGCTGAAAACCAACAAAACCACGAAAAGTTCTTGTATTTGAAGATAAAATCTTTTTGCTTTGAAGAAGAAAGATCTAGCTGACTGAAATAAGTTCATTAGATGAAAACCAACAAATATTGACAAGAACCACGAAAAGTTCTTGTATTTTAAGATAAAATCTTACTCTATTATGGAAAAAACTCCCAGCTCGCTGAAATATGTTCATTTGCTGAAAAACAACAAAACCGCGAAAAGTTCTTGTATTTGAAGATAAAATCTTTTTGCTTTGAAGAAGAAAGATCTTGCTGACTGAAATAAGTTCATTGAATGAAAACCAACAAAAATTGACAAGAAACACGAAAAGTTCTTCTATTTTAAGATAAAATCTTACGCTATTAAAGAAAAAACTCCCAGCTCGCTGAAATATGTTCATTTGCTGAAAACCATCAAAACCACGAAAAGTTCTTGTATTTGAAGATAAAATCTTTTTGCTTTGAAGAAGAAAGATCTAGCTGACTGAAATAAGTTCATTAGATGAAAACCAACAAAAATTGACAAGAACCACGAAAACTTCTTGTATTTTAAGATAATATCTTACGCTATTAAAGAAAAAACTTCTGGCTCGCTGAAATATGTTCATTTGCTGAAAACCAACAAAACCACGAAAAGTTCTTGTATTTGAAGATAAAATCTTTTTGCTTTGAAGAAGAAAGATCCAGCTGACTGAAATAAGTTCATTAGATGAAAACCAACAAAAATTGACAAGAACCACGAAAAGTTCTTGTATATTAAGATAAAATCTTACTCTATTAAGGAAAAAACTTCCAGCTCGCTGAAATCTGTTCATTTGCTGAAAACCATCAAAACCACGAAAAGTTCTTGTATTTGAAGATAAAATCTTTTTGCTTTGAAGAAGAAAGATCGAGCTGACTGAAATAAGTTCATTAGATGAAAACCAACAAAAATTGACAACAACCACGAAAAGTTCTTGTATTTTAAGATAAAATCTTACTCTATTCAGGAAAAAACTTCCAGCTCGCTGAAATCTGTTCATTTGCTGAAAACCATCAAAACCACGAAAAGTTCTTGTATTTGAAGATAAAATCTTTTTGCTTTGAAGAAGAAAGTTCTAGCTGACTGAAATAAGTTCATTAGATGAAAACCAACAAAAATTGACAAGAACCACGAAAAGTTCTTGTATTTTAAGATAAAATCTTACGCTATTAAAGAAAAAACTCCCAGCTCGCTGAAATATGTTCATTTGCTGAAAACCAACAAAACCACGAAAAGTTCTTGTATTTGGAGATAAAATCTTTTTTCTTTGAAGAAGAAAGATCTCGCTGACTGAAATAAGTTCATTAGATGAAAACCAACAAAAATTGACAAGAACCACGAAAAGTTCTTGTATTTTAAGATAAAATCTTACTCTATTAAGGAAAAAACTTCCAGCTCGCTGAAATCTGTTCATTTGCTGAAAACCATCAAAACCACGAAAAGTTCTTGTATTTGAAGATAAAATCTTTTTGCTTTGAGGAAGAAAGATCTAGCTGACTGAAATAAGTTCATTGGATGAAAACCAACAAAAATTGACAAGAACCACGAAAGGATCTTGTATTTTAAGATAAAATCTTACTCTATTCAGGAAAAAACTTCCAGCTCGCTGAAATCTGTTCATTTGCTGAAAACCATCAAAACCACGAAAAGTTCTTGTATTTGAAGATAAAATCTTTTTGCTTTGAAGAAGAAAGATCGAGCTGACTGAAATAAGTTCATTCGATGAAAACCAACAAAAATTGACAAGAACCACGAAAAGTTCTTGTATTTTAAGATAAAATCTTAGGCTATTAAAGAAAAAACTTCCAGCTCGCTGAAATATGTTCATTTGGTGAAAACCATCAAAACCACGAAAAGTTCTTGTATTTGAAGATAAAATCTTTTTGCTTTGAAGAGGAAAGATCCAGCTGACTGAAATAAGTTCATTAGATGAAAACCAACAAAAATTGACAAGAACCACGAAAAGTTCTTGTATTTTAAGATAAAATCTTACGCTATTAAAGAAAAAACTTCCAGCTCGCTGAAATCTGTTCATTTGCTGAAAACCATCAAAACCACGAAAAGTTCTTGTATTTGAAGATAAAATCTTTTTGCTTTGAAGAAGAAAGATCTAGCTGACTGAAATAAGTTCATTAGATGAAAACCAACAAAAATTGACAAGAACCACGAAAAGTTCTTGTATTTTAAGATAAAATCTTACTCTATTCAGGAAAAAACTTCCAGCTCGCTGAAATATGTTCATTTGGTGAAAACCATCAAAACCACGAAAAGTTCTTGTATTTGAAGATAAAATCTTTTTGCTTTGAAGAAGAAAGATCTAGCTGACTGAAATAAGTTCATTAGATGAAAACCAACAAAAATTGACAAGAACCACGAAAAGTTCTTGTATTTTAAGATAAAATCTTACTCTATTAAGGAAAAAACTCCCAGCTCGCTGAAATATGTTCATTTGCTGAAAACCATCAAAACCACGAAAAGTTCTTGTATTTGAAGATAAAATCTTTTTGCTTTGAAGAAGAAAGATCTAGCTGACTGAAATAAGTTCATTAGATGAAAACCAACAAAAATTGACAAGAACCACGAAAAGTTCTTGTATTTTAAGATAAAATCTTACTCTATTCAGGAAAAAACTTCCAGCTCGCTGAAATATGTTCATTTGGTGAAAACCATCAAAACCACGAAAAGTTCTTGTATTTGAAGATAAAATCTTTTTGCTTTGAAGAAGAAAGATCCAGCTGACTGAAATAAGTTCATTAGATGAAAACCAACAAAAATTGACAAGAACCACGAAAAGTTCTTGTATTTTAAGATAAAATCTTACTCTATTAAGGAAAAAACTTCCAGCTCGCTGAAATATGTTCATTTGCTGAAAACCATCAAAACCACGAAAAGTTCTTGTATTTGAAGATAAAATCTTTTTGCTTTGAAGAAGAAAGATCTAGCTGACTGAAATAAGTTCATTAGATGAAAACCAACAAAAATTGACAAGAACCACGAAAAGTTCTTGTATTTTAAGATAAAATCTTACGCTATTAAAGAAAAAACTCCCAGCTCGCTGAAATATGTTCATTTGCTGAAAAACAACAAAACCACGAAAAGTTCTTGTATTTGAAGATAAAATCTGTTTGCTTTGAAGAAGAAAGATCCAGCTGACTGAAATAAGTTCATTAGATGAAAACCAACAAAAATTGACAAGAACCACGAAAAGTTCTTGTATTTTAAGATAAAATCTTACGCTATTAAAGAAAAAACTCCCAGCTCGCTGAAATATGTTCATTTGCTGAAAACCAACAAAACCACGAAAAGTTCTTGTATTTGAAGATAAAATCTTTTTTCTTTGAAGAAGAAAGATCTAGCTGACTGAAATAAGTTCATTAGATGAAAACCAACAAAAATTGACAAGAACCACGAAAAGTTCTTGTATTTTAAGATAAAATCTTACTCTATTCAGGAAAAAACTTCCAGCTCGCTGAAATATGTTCATTTGCTGAAAACCATCAAAACCACGAAAAGTTCTTGTATTTGAAGATAAAATCTTTTTGCTTTGAAGATGAAAGATCTGGCTGACTGAAATAAGTTCATTAGATGAAAACCAACAAAAATTGACAAGAACCACGAAAAGTTCTTGTATTTTAAGATAAATTCTTACTCAATTCAGGAAAAAACTTCCAGCTCGCTGAAATATGTTCATTTGCTGAAAACCATCAAAACCACGAAAAGTTCTTGTATTTGAAGATAAAATCTTTTTGCTTTGAAGAAGAAAGATCTAGCTGACTGAAATAAGTTCATTAGATGAAAACCAACAAAAATTGACAAGAACCACGAAAAGTTCTTGTATTTTAAGATAAAATCTTAGGCTATTAAAGAAAAAACTTCCAGCTCGCTGAAATCTGTTCATTTGCTGAAAACCATCAAAACCACGAAAAGTTCTTGTATTTGAAGATAAAATCTTTTTGCTTTGAAGAAGAAAGATCTAGCTGACTGAAATAAGTTCATTAGATGAAAACCAACAAAAATTGACAAGAACCACGAAAAGTTCTTGTATTTTAAGATAAAATCTTACTCTATTAAGGAAAAAACTTCCAGCTCGCTGAAATATGTTCATTTGCTGAAAACCAACAAAACCACGAAAAGTTCTTGTATTTGAAGATAAAATCTTTTTGCTTTGAAGAAGAAAGATCTAGCTGACTGAAATAAGTTCATTAGATGAAAACCAACAAATATTGACAAGAACCACGAAAAGTTCTTGTATTTTAAGATAAAATCTTACTCTATTAAGGAAAAAACTCCCAGCTCGCTGAAATATGTTCATTTGCTGAAAAACAACAAAACCGCGAAAAGTTCTTGTATTTGAAGATAAAATCTTTTTGCTTTGAAGAAGAAAGATCTTGCTGACTGAAATAAGTTCATTGAATGAAAACCAACAAAAATTGACAAGAACCACGAAAAGTTCTTCTATTTTAAGATAAAATCTTACGCTATTAAAGAAAAAACTCCCAGCTCGCTGAAATATGTTCATTTGCTGAAAACCATCAAAACCACGAAAAGTTCTTGTATTTGAAGATAAAATCTTTTTGCTTTGAAGAAGAAAGATCTAGCTGACTGAAATAAGTTCATTAGATGAAAACCAACAAAAATTGACAAGAACCACGAAAACTTCTTGTATTTTAAGATAATATCTTACGCTATTAAAGAAAAAACTTCTGGCTCGCTGAAATATGTTCATTTGCTGAAAACCAACAAAACCACGAAAAGTTCTTGTATTTGAAGATAAAATCTTTTTGCTTTGAAGAAGAAAGATCCAGCTGACTGAAATAAGTTCATTAGATGAAAACCAACAAAAATTGACAAGAACCACGAAAAGTTCTTGTATATTAAGATAAAATCTTACTCTATTAAGGAAAAAACTTCCAGCTCGCTGAAATCTGTTCATTTGCTGAAAACCATCAAAACCACGAAAAGTTCTTGTATTTGAAGATAAAATCTTTTTGCTTTGAAGAAGAAAGATCGAGCTGACTGAAATAAGTTCATTAGATGAAAACCAACAAAAATTGACAACAACCACGAAAAGTTCTTGTATTTTAAGATAAAATCTTACTCTATTCAGGAAAAAACTTCCAGCTCGCTGAAATCTGTTCATTTGCTGAAAACCATCAAAACCACGAAAAGTTCTTGTATTTGAAGATAAAATCTTTTTGCTTTGAAGAAGAAAGTTCTAGCTGACTGAAATAAGTTCATTAGATGAAAACCAACAAAAATTGACAAGAACCACGAAAAGTTCTTGTATTTTAAGATAAAATCTTACGCTATTAAAGAAAAAACTCCCAGCTCGCTGAAATATGTTCATTTGCTGAAAACCAACAAAACCACGAAAAGTTCTTGTATTTGGAGATAAAATCTTTTTTCTTTGAAGAAGAAAGATCTCGCTGACTGAAATAAGTTCATTAGATGAAAACCAACAAAAATTGACAAGAACCACGAAAAGTTCTTGTATTTTAAGATAAAATCTTACTCTATTAAGGAAAAAACTTCCAGCTCGCTGAAATCTGTTCATTTGCTGAAAACCATCAAAACCACGAAAAGTTCTTGTATTTGAAGATAAAATCTTTTTGCTTTGAGGAAGAAAGATCTAGCTGACTGAAATAAGTTCATTGGATGAAAACCAACAAAAATTGACAAGAACCACGAAAGGATCTTGTATTTTAAGATAAAATCTTACTCTATTCAGGAAAAAACTTCCAGCTCGCTGAAATCTGTTCATTTGCTGAAAACCATCAAAACCACGAAAAGTTCTTGTATTTGAAGATAAAATCTTTTTGCTTTGAAGAAGAAAGATCGAGCTGACTGAAATAAGTTCATTCGATGAAAACCAACAAAAATTGACAAGAACCACGAAAAGTTCTTGTATTTTAAGATAAAATCTTAGGCTATTAAAGAAAAAACTTCCAGCTCGCTGAAATATGTTCATTTGGTGAAAACCATCAAAACCACGAAAAGTTCTTGTATTTGAAGATAAAATCTTTTTGCTTTGAAGAGGAAAGATCCAGCTGACTGAAATAAGTTCATTAGATGAAAACCAACAAAAATTGACAAGAACCACGAAAAGTTCTTGTATTTTAAGATAAAATCTTACGCTATTAAAGAAAAAACTTCCAGCTCGCTGAAATCTGTTCATTTGCTGAAAACCATCAAAACCACGAAAAGTTCTTGTATTTGAAGATAAAATCTTTTTGCTTTGAAGAAGAAAGATCTAGCTGACTGAAATAAGTTCATTAGATGAAAACCAACAAAAATTGACAAGAACCACGAAAAGTTCTTGTATTTTAAGATAAAATCTTACTCTATTCAGGAAAAAACTTCCAGCTCGCTGAAATATGTTCATTTGGTGAAAACCATCAAAACCACGAAAAGTTCTTGTATTTGAAGATAAAATCTTTTTGCTTTGAAGAAGAAAGATCTAGCTGACTGAAATAAGTTCATTACATGAAAACCAACAAAAATTGACAAGAACCACGAAAAGTTCTTGTATTTTAAGATAAAATCTTACTCTATTAAGGAAAAAACTCCCAGCTCGCTGAAATATGTTCATTTGCTGAAAACCATCAAAACCACGAAAAGTTCTTGTATTTGAAGATAAAATCTTTTTGCTTTGAAGAAGAAAGATCTAGCTGACTGAAATAAGTTCATTAGATGAAAACCAACAAAAATTGACAAGAACCACGAAAAGTTCTTGTATTTTAAGATAAAATCTTACGCTATTAAAGAAAAAACTCCCAGCTCGCTGAAATATGTTCATTTGCTGAAAAACAACAAAACCACGAAAAGTTCTTGTATTTGAAGATAAAATCTGTTTGCTTTGAAGAAGAAAGATCCAGCTGACTGAAATAAGTTCATTAGATGAAAACCAACAAAAATTGACAAGAACCACGAAAAGTTCTTGTATTTTAAGATAAAATCTTACGCTATTAAAGAAAAAACTCCCAGCTCGCTGAAATATGTTCATTTGCTGAAAACCAACAAAACCACGAAAAGTTCTTGTATTTGAAGATAAAATCTTTTTTCTTTGAAGAAGAAAGATCTAGCTGACTGAAATAAGTTCATTAGATGAAAACCAACAAAAATTGACAAGAACCACGAAAAGTTCTTGTATTTTAAGATAAAATCTTACTCTATTCAGGAAAAAACTTCCAGCTCGCTGAAATATGTTCATTTGCTGAAAACCATCAAAACCACGAAAAGTTCTTGTATTTGAAGATAAAATCTTTTTGCTTTGAAGATGAAAGATCTGGCTGACTGAAATAAGTTCATTAGATGAAAACCAACAAAAATTGACAAGAACCACGAAAAGTTCTTGTATTTTAAGATAAATTCTTACTCAATTCAGGAAAAAACTTCCAGCTCGCTGAAATATGTTCATTTGCTGAAAACCATCAAAACCACGAAAAGTTCTTGTATTTGAAGATAAAATCTTTTTGCTTTGAAGAAGAAAGATCTAGCTGACTGAAATAAGTTCATTAGATGAAAACCAACAAAAATTGACAAGAACCACGAAAAGTTCTTGTATTTTAAGATAAAATCTTAGGCTATTAAAGAAAAAACTTCCAGCTCGCTGAAATCTGTTCATTTGCTGAAAACCATCAAAACCACGAAAAGTTCTTGTATTTGAAGATAAAATCTTTTTGCTTTGAAGAAGAAAGATCTAGCTGACTGAAATAAGTTCATTAGATGAAAACCAACAAAAATTGACAAGAACCACGAAAAGTTCTTGTATTTTAAGATAAAATCTTACTCTATTAAGGAAAAAACTTCCAGCTCGCTGAAATATGTTCATTTGCTGAAAACCAACAAAACCACGAAAAGTTCTTGTATTTGAAGATAAAATCTTTTTGCTTTGAAGAAGAAAGATCTTGCTGACTGAAATAAGTTCATTGAATGAAAACCAACAAAAATTGACAAGAACCACGAAAAGTTCTTGTATTTTAAGATAAAATCTTACGCTATTAAAGAAAAAACTTCCAGCTCGCTGAAATCTGTTCATTTGCTGAAAACCATCAAAACCACGAAAAGTTCTTGTATTTGAAGATAAAATCTTTTTGCTTTGAAGAAGAAAGATCTAGCTGACTGAAATAAGTTCATTAGATGAAAACCAACAAAAATTGACAAGAACCACGAAAAGTTCTTGTATTTTAAGATAAAATCTTACTCTATTCAGGAAAAAACTTCCAGCTCGCTGAAATTTGTTCATTTGGTGAAAACCATCAAAACCACGAAAAGTTCTTGTATTTGAAGATAAAATCTTTTTGCTTTGAAGAAGAAAGATCTAGCTGACTGAAATAAGTTCATTAGATGAAAACCAACAAAAATTGACAAGAACCACGAAAAGTTCTTGTATTTTAAGATAAAATCTTACTCTATTAAGGAAAAAACTCCCAGCTCGCTGAAATATGTTCATTTGCTGAAAACCATCAAAACCACGAAAAGTTCTTGTATTTGAAGATAAAATCTTTTTGCTTTGAAGAAGAAAGATCTAGCTGACTGAAATAAGTTCATTAGATGAAAACCAACAAAAATTGACAAGAACCACGAAAAGTTCTTGTATTTTAAGATAAAATCTTACTCTATTCAGGAAAAAACTTCCAGCTCGCTGAAATATGTTCATTTGGTGAAAACCATCAAAACCACGAAAAGTTCTTGTATTTGAAGATAAAATCTTTTTGCTTTGAAGAAGAAAGATCCAGCTGACTGAAATAAGTTCATTAGATGAAAACCAACAAAAATTGACAAGAACCACGAAAAGTTCTTGTATTTTAAGATAAAATCTTACTCTATTAAGGAAAAAACTTCCAGCTCGCTGAAATATGTTCATTTGCTGAAAACCATCAAAACCACGAAAAGTTCTTGTATTTGAAGATAAAATCTTTTTGCTTTGAAGAAGAAAGATCTAGCTGACTGAAATAAGTTCATTAGATGAAAACCAACAAAAATTGACAAGAACCACGAAAAGTTCTTGTATTTTAAGATAAAATCTTACGCTATTAAAGAAAAAACTCCCAGCTCGCTGAAATATGTTCATTTGCTGAAAAACAACAAAACCACGAAAAGTTCTTGTATTTGAAGATAAAATCTGTTTGCTTTGAAGAAGAAAGATCCAGCTGACTGAAATAAGTTCATTAGATGAAAACCAACAAAAATTGACAAGAACCACGAAAAGTTCTTGTATTTTAAGATAAAATCTTACGCTATTAAAGAAAAAACTCCCAGCTCGCTGAAATATGTTCATTTGCTGAAAACCAACAAAACCACGAAAAGTTCTTGTATTTGAAGATAAAATCTTTTTTCTTTGAAGAAGAAAGATCTAGCTGACTGAAATAAGTTCATTAGATGAAAACCAACAAAAATTGACAAGAACCACGAAAAGTTCTTGTATTTTAAGATAAAATCTTACTCTATTCAGGAAAAAACTTCCAGCTCGCTGAAATATGTTCATTTGCTGAAAACCATCAAAACCACGAAAAGTTCTTGTATTTGAAGATAAAATCTTTTTGCTTTGAAGATGAAAGATCTGGCTGACTGAAATAAGTTCATTAGATGAAAACCAACAAAAATTGACAAGAACCACGAAAAGTTCTTGTATTTTAAGATAAATTCTTACTCAATTCAGGAAAAAACTTCCAGCTCGCTGAAATATGTTCATTTGCTGAAAACCATCAAAACCACGAAAAGTTCTTGTATTTGAAGATAAAATCTTTTTGCTTTGAAGAAGAAAGATCTAGCTGACTGAAATAAGTTCATTAGATGAAAACCAACAAAAATTGACAAGAACCACGAAAAGTTCTTGTATTTTAAGATAAAATCTTAGGCTATTAAAGAAAAAACTTCCAGCTCGCTGAAATCTGTTCATTTGCTGAAAACCATCAAAACCACGAAAAGTTCTTGTATTTGAAGATAAAATCTTTTTGCTTTGAAGAAGAAAGATCTAGCTGACTGAAATAAGTTCATTAGATGAAAACCAACAAAAATTGACAAGAACCACGAAAAGTTCTTGTATTTTAAGATAAAATCTTAGGCTATTAAAGAAAAAACTTCCAGCTCGCTGAAATCTGTTCATTTGCTGAAAACCATCAAAACCACGAAAAGTTCTTGTATTTGAAGATAAAATCTTTTTGCTTTGAAGAAGAAAGATCTAGCTGACTGAAATAAGTTCATTAGATGAAAACCAACAAAAATTGACAAGAACCACGAAAAGTTCTTGTATTTTAAGATAAAATCTTACTCTATTAAGGAAAAAACTTCCAGCTCGCTGAAATATGTTCATTTGCTGAAAACCAACAAAACCACGAAAAGTTCTTGTATTTGAAGATAAAATCTTTTTGCTTTGAAGAAGAAAGATCTAGCTGACTGAAATAAGTTCATTAGATGAAAACCAACAAATATTGACAAGAACCACGAAAAGTTCTTGTATTTTAAGATAAAATCTTACTCTATTAAGGAAAAAACTCCCAGCTCGCTGAAATATGTTCATTTGCTGAAAAACAACAAAACCGCGAAAAGTTCTTGTATTTGAAGATAAAATCTTTTTGCTTTGAAGAAGAAAGATCTTGCTGACTGAAATAAGTTCATTGAATGAAAACCAACAAAAATTGACAAGAACCACGAAAAGTTCTTGTATTTTAAGATAAAATCTTACGCTATTAAAGAAAAAACTTCCAGCTCGCTGAAATCTGTTCATTTGCTGAAAACCATCAAAACCACGAAAAGTTCTTGTATTTGAAGATAAAATCTTTTTGCTTTGAAGAAGAAAGATCTAGCTGACTGAAATAAGTTCATTAGATGAAAACCAACAAAAATTGACAAGAACCACGAAAAGTTCTTGTATTTTAAGATAAAATCTTACTCTATTCAGGAAAAAACTTCCAGCTCGCTGAAATATGTTCATTTGGTGAAAACCATCAAAACCACGAAAAGTTCTTGTATTTGAAGATAAAATCTTTTTGCTTTGAAGAAGAAAGATCTAGCTGACTGAAATAAGTTCATTAGATGAAAACCAACAAAAATTGACAAGAACCACGAAAAGTTCTTGTATTTTAAGATAAAATCTTACTCTATTAAGGAAAAAACTCCCAGCTCGCTGAAATATGTTCATTTGCTGAAAACCATCAAAACCACGAAAAGTTCTTGTATTTGAAGATAAAATCTTTTTGCTTTGAAGAAGAAAGATCTAGCTGACTGAAATAAGTTCATTAGATGAAAACCAACAAAAATTGACAAGAACCACGAAAAGTTCTTGTATTTTAAGATAAAATCTTACTCTATTCAGGAAAAAACTTCCAGCTCGCTGAAATATGTTCATTTGGTGAAAACCATCAAAACCACGAAAAGTTCTTGTATTTGAAGATAAAATCTTTTTGCTTTGAAGAAGAAAGATCCAGCTGACTGAAATAAGTTCATTAGATGAAAACCAACAAAAATTTACAAGAACCACGAAAAGTTCTTGTATTTTAAGATAAAATCTTACTCTATTAAGGAAAAAACTTCCAGCTCGCTGAAATATGTTCATTTGCTGAAAACCATCAAAACCACGAAAAGTTCTTGTATTTGAAGATAAAATCTTTTTGCTTTGAAGAAGAAAGATCTAGCTGACTGAAATAAGTTCATTAGATGAAAACCAACAAAAATTGACAAGAACCACGAAAAGTTCTTGTATTTTAAGATAAAATCTTACGCTATTAAAGAAAAAACTCCCAGCTCGCTGAAATATGTTCATTTGCTGAAAAACAACAAAACCACGAAAAGTTCTTGTATTTGAAGATAAAATCTGTTTGCTTTGAAGAAGAAAGATCCAGCTGACTGAAATAAGTTCATTAGATGAAAACCAACAAAAATTGACAAGAACCACGAAAAGTTCTTGTATTTTAAGATAAAATCTTACGCTATTAAAGAAAAAACTCCCAGCTCGCTGAAATATGTTCATTTGCTGAAAACCAACAAAACCACGAAAAGTTCTTGTATTTGAAGATAAAATCTTTTTTCTTTGAAGAAGAAAGATCTAGCTGACTGAAATAAGTTCATTAGATGAAAACCAACAAAAATTGACAAGAACCACGAAAAGTTCTTGTATTTTAAGATAAAATCTTACTCTATTCAGGAAAAAACTTCCAGCTCGCTGAAATATGTTCATTTGGTGAAAACCATCAAAACCACGAAAAGTTCTTGTATTTGAAGATAAAATCTTTTTGCTTTGAAGATGAAAGATCTGGCTGACTGAAATAAGTTCATTAGATGAAAACCAACAAAAATTGACAAGAACCACGAAAAGTTCTTGTATTTTAAGATAAATTCTTACTCAATTCAGGAAAAAACTTCCAGCTCGCTGAAATATGTTCATTTGCTGAAAACCATCAAAACCACGAAAAGTTCTTGTATTTGAAGATAAAATCTTTTTGCTTTGAAGAAGAAAGATCTAGCTGACTGAAATTAGTTCATTAGATGAAAACCAACAAAAATTGACAAGAACCACGAAAAGTTCTTGTATTTTAAGATAAAATCTTAGGCTATTAAAGAAAAAACTTCCAGCTCGCTGAAATCTGTTCATTTGCTGAAAACCATCAAAACCACGAAAAGTTCTTGTATTTGAAGATAAAATCTTTTTGCTTTGAAGAAGAAAGATCTAGCTGACTGAAATAAGTTCATTAGATGAAAACCAACAAAAATTGACAAGAACCACGAAAAGTTCTTGTATTTTAAGATAAAATCTTACTCTATTAAGGAAAAAACTTCCAGCTCGCTGAAATATGTTCATTTGCTGAAAACCAACAAAACCACGAAAAGTTCTTGTATTTGAAGATAAAATCTTTTTGCTTTGATGAAGAAAGATCTAGCTGACTGAAATAAGTTCATTAGATGAAAACCAACAAATATTGACAAGAACCACGAAAAGTTCTTGTATTTTAAGATAAAATCTTACTCTATTAAGGAAAAAACTCCCAGCTCGCTGAAATATGTTCATTTGCTGAAAAACAACAAAACCGCGAAAAGTTCTTGTATTTGAAGATAAAATCTTTTTGCTTTGAAGAAGAAAGATCTTGCTGACTGAAATAAGTTCATTGAATGAAAACCAACAAAAATTGACAAGAACCACGAAAAGTTCTTCTATTTTAAGATAAAATCTTACGCTATTAAAGAAAAAACTCCCAGCTCGCTGAAATATGTTCATTTGCTGAAAACCATCAAAACCACGAAAAGTTCTTGTATTTGAAGATAAAATCTTTTTGCTTTGAAGAAGAAAGATCTAGCTGACTGAAATAAGTTCATTAGATGAAAACCAACAAAAATTGACAAGAACCACGAAAACTTCTTGTATTTTAAGATAATATCTTACGCTATTAAAGAAAAAACTTCTGGCTCGCTGAAATATGTTCATTTGCTGAAAACCAACAAAACCACGAAAAGTTCTTGTATTTGAAGATAAAATCTTTTTGCTTTGAAGAAGAAAGATCCAGCTGACTGAAATAAGTTCATTAGATGAAAACCAACAAACATTGACAAGAACCACGAAAAGTTCTTGTATATTAAGATAAAATCTTACTCTATTAAGGAAAAAACTTCCAGCTCGCTGAAATCTGTTCATTTGCTGAAAACCATCAAAACCACGAAAAGTTCTTGTATTTGAAGATAAAATCTTTTTGCTTTGAAGAAGAAAGATCGAGCTGACTGAAATAAGTTCATTAGATGAAAACCAACAAAAATTGACAAGAACCACGAAAAGTTCTTGTATTTTAAGATAAAATCTTACTCTATTAAGGAAAAAACTTCCAGCTCGCTGAAATATGTTCATTTGCTGAAAACCAACAAAACCACGAAAAGTTCTTGTATTTGAAGATAAAATCTTTTTGCTTTGAAGAAGAAAGATCTAGCTGACTGAAATAAGTTCATTAGATGAAAACCAACAAATATTGACAAGAACCACGAAAAGTTCTTGTATTTTAAGATAAAATCTTACTCTATTAAGGAAAAAACTCCCAGCTCGCTGAAATATGTTCATTTGCTGAAAAACAACAAAACCGCGAAAAGTTCTTGTATTTGAAGATAAAATCTTTTTGCTTTGAAGAAGAAAGATCTTGCTGACTGAAATAAGTTCATTGAATGAAAACCAACAAAAATTGACAAGAACCACGAAAAGTTCTTGTATTTTAAGATAAAATCTTACGCTATTAAAGAAAAAACTTCCAGCTCGCTGAAATCTGTTCATTTGCTGAAAACCATCAAAACCACGAAAAGTTCTTGTATTTGAAGATAAAATCTTTTTGCTTTGAAGAAGAAAGATCTAGCTGACTGAAATAAGTTCATTAGATGAAAACCAACAAAAATTGACAAGAACCACGAAAAGTTCTTGTATTTTAAGATAAAATCTTACTCTATTCAGGAAAAAACTTCCAGCTCGCTGAAATATGTTCATTTGGTGAAAACCATCAAAACCACGAAAAGTTCTTGTATTTGAAGATAAAATCTTTTTGCTTTGAAGAAGAAAGATCTAGCTGACTGAAATAAGTTCATTAGATGAAAACCAACAAAAATTGACAAGAACCACGAAAAGTTCTTGTATTTTAAGATAAAATCTTACTCTATTAAGGAAAAAACTCCCAGCTCGCTGAAATATGTTCATTTGCTGAAAACCATCAAAACCACGAAAAGTTCTTGTATTTGAAGATAAAATCTTTTTGCTTTGAAGAAGAAAGATCTAGCTGACTGAAATAAGTTCATTAGATGAAAACCAACAAAAATTGACAAGAACCACGAAAAGTTCTTGTATTTTAAGATAAAATCTTACTCTATTCAGGAAAAAACTTCCAGCTCGCTGAAATATGTTCATTTGGTGAAAACCATCAAAACCACGAAAAGTTCTTGTATTTGAAGATAAAATCTTTTTGCTTTGAAGAAGAAAGATCCAGCTGACTGAAATAAGTTCATTAGATGAAAACCAACAAAAATTTACAAGAACCACGAAAAGTTCTTGTATTTTAAGATAAAATCTTACTCTATTAAGGAAAAAACTTCCAGCTCGCTGAAATATGTTCATTTGCTGAAAACCATCAAAACCACGAAAAGTTCTTGTATTTGAAGATAAAATCTTTTTGCTTTGAAGAAGAAAGATCTAGCTGACTGAAATAAGTTCATTAGATGAAAACCAACAAAAATTGACAAGAACCACGAAAAGTTCTTGTATTTTAAGATAAAATCTTACGCTATTAAAGAAAAAACTCCCAGCTCGCTGAAATATGTTCATTTGCTGAAAAACAACAAAACCACGAAAAGTTCTTGTATTTGAAGATAAAATCTGTTTGCTTTGAAGAAGAAAGATCCAGCTGACTGAAATAAGTTCATTAGATGAAAACCAACAAAAATTGACAAGAACCACGAAAAGTTCTTGTATTTTAAGATAAAATCTTACGCTATTAAAGAAAAAACTCCCAGCTCGCTGAAATATGTTCATTTGCTGAAAACCAACAAAACCACGAAAAGTTCTTGTATTTGAAGATAAAATCTTTTTTCTTTGAAGAAGAAAGATCTAGCTGACTGAAATAAGTTCATTAGATGAAAACCAACAAAAATTGACAAGAACCACGAAAAGTTCTTGTATTTTAAGATAAAATCTTACTCTATTCAGGAAAAAACTTCCAGCTCGCTGAAATATGTTCATTTGGTGAAAACCATCAAAACCACGAAAAGTTCTTGTATTTGAAGATAAAATCTTTTTGCTTTGAAGATGAAAGATCTGGCTGACTGAAATAAGTTCATTAGATGAAAACCAACAAAAATTGACAAGAACCACGAAAAGTTCTTGTATTTTAAGATAAATTCTTACTCAATTCAGGAAAAAACTTCCAGCTCGCTGAAATATGTTCATTTGCTGAAAACCATCAAAACCACGAAAAGTTCTTGTATTTGAAGATAAAATCTTTTTGCTTTGAAGAAGAAAGATCTAGCTGACTGAAATAAGTTCATTAGATGAAAACCAACAAAAATTGACAAGAACCACGAAAAGTTCTTGTATTTTAAGATAAAATCTTAGGCTATTAAAGAAAAAACTTCCAGCTCGCTGAAATCTGTTCATTTGCTGAAAACCATCAAAACCACGAAAAGTTCTTGTATTTGAAGATAAAATCTTTTTGCTTTGAAGAAGAAAGATCTAGCTGACTGAAATAAGTTCATTAGATGAAAACCAACAAAAATTGACAAGAACCACGAAAAGTTCTTGTATTTTAAGATAAAATCTTACTCTATTAAGGAAAAAACTTCCAGCTCGCTGAAATATGTTCATTTGCTGAAAACCAACAAAACCACGAAAAGTTCTTGTATTTGAAGATAAAATCTTTTTGCTTTGATGAAGAAAGATCTAGCTGACTGAAATAAGTTCATTAGATGAAAACCAACAAATATTGACAAGAACCACGAAAAGTTCTTGTATTTTAAGATAAAATCTTACTCTATTAAGGAAAAAACTCCCAGCTCGCTGAAATATGTTCATTTGCTGAAAAACAACAAAACCGCGAAAAGTTCTTGTATTTGAAGATAAAATCTTTTTGCTTTGAAGAAGAAAGATCTTGCTGACTGAAATAAGTTCATTGAATGAAAACCAACAAAAATTGACAAGAACCACGAAAAGTTCTTCTATTTTAAGATAAAATCTTACGCTATTAAAGAAAAAACTCCCAGCTCGCTGAAATATGTTCATTTGCTGAAAACCATCAAAACCACGAAAAGTTCTTGTATTTGAAGATAAAATCTTTTTGCTTTGAAGAAGAAAGATCTAGCTGACTGAAATAAGTTCATTAGATGAAAACCAACAAAAATTGACAAGAACCACGAAAACTTCTTGTATTTTAAGATAATATCTTACGCTATTAAAGAAAAAACTTCTGGCTCGCTGAAATATGTTCATTTGCTGAAAACCAACAAAACCACGAAAAGTTCTTGTATTTGAAGATAAAATCTTTTTGCTTTGAAGAAGAAAGATCCAGCTGACTGAAATAAGTTCATTAGATGAAAACCAACAAACATTGACAAGAACCACGAAAAGTTCTTGTATATTAAGATAAAATCTTACTCTATTAAGGAAAAAACTTCCAGCTCGCTGAAATCTGTTCATTTGCTGAAAACCATCAAAACCACGAAAAGTTCTTGTATTTGAAGATAAAATCTTTTTGCTTTGAAGAAGAAAGATCGAGCTGACTGAAATAAGTTCATTAGATGAAAACCAACAAAAATTGACAACAACCACGAAAAGTTCTTGTATTTTAAGATAAAATCTTACTCTATTCAGGAAAAAACTTCCAGCTCGCTGAAATCTGTTCATTTGCTGAAAACCATCAAAACCACGAAAAGTTCTTGTATTTGAAGATAAAATCTTTTTGCTTTGAAGAAGAAAGATCTAGCTGACTGAAATAAGTTCATTAGATGAAAACCAACAAAAATTGACAAGAACCACGAAAAGTTCTTGTATTTTAAGATAAAATCTTACGCTATTAAAGAAAAAACTCCCAGCTCGCTGAAATATGTTCATTTGCTGAAAACCAACAAAACCACGAAAAGTTCTTGTATTTGGAGATAAAATCTTTTTTCTTTGAAGAAGAAAGATCTCGCTGACTGAAATAAGTTCATTGGATGAAAACCAACAAAAATTGACAAGAACCACGAAAGGATCTTGTATTTTAAGATAAAATCTTACTCTATTCAGGAAAAAACTTCCAGCTCGCTGAAATCTGTTCATTTGCTGAAAACCATCAAAACCACGAAAAGTTCTTGTATTTGAAGATAAAATCTTTTTGCTTTGAAGAAGAAAGATCGAGCTGACTGAAATAAGTTCATTAGATGAAAACCAACAAAAATTGACAACAACCACGAAAAGTTCTTGTATTTTAAGATAAAATCTTATGCTATTAAAGAAAAAACTTCCAGCTCGCTGAAATCTGTTCATTTGCTGAAAACCATCAAAACCACGAAAAGTTCTTGTATTTGAAGATAAAATCTTTTTGCTTTGAAGAAGAAAGATCTAGCTGACTGAAATAAGTTCATTAGATGAAAACCAACAAAAATTGACAAGAACCACGAAAAGTTCTTGTATTTTAAGATAAAATCTTACGCTATTAAAGAAAAAACTCCCAGCTCGCTGAAATATGTTCATTTGCTGAAAACCAACAAAACCACGAAAAGTTCTTGTATTTGGAGATAAAATCTTTTTTCTTTGAAGAAGAAAGATCTCGCTGACTGAAATAAGTTCATTAGATGAAAACCAACAGAAATTGACAAGAACCACGAAAAGTTCTTGTATTTTAAGATAAAATCTTACTCTATTAAGGAAAAAACTTCCAGCTCGCTGAAATATGTTAATTTGCTGAAAACCATCAAAACCACGAAAAGTTCTTGTATTTGAAGATAAAATCTTTTTGCTTTGAGGAAGAAAGATCTAGCTGACTGAAATAAGTTCATTGGATGAAAACCAACAAAAATTGACAAGAACCACGAAAGGATCTTGTATTTTAAGATAAAATCTTACTCTATTCAGGAAAAAACTTCCAGCTCGCTGAAATATGTTCATTTGCTGAAAACCATCAAAACCACGAAAAGTTCTTGTATTTGAAGATAAAATCTTTTTGCTTTGAAGATGAAAGATCTAGCTGACTGAAATAAGTTCATTGGATGAAAACCAACAAAAATTGACAAGAACCACGAAAAGTTCTTGTATTTTAAGATAAAATCTTACTCTATTCAGGAAAAAACTTCCAGCTCGCTGAAATATGTTCATTTGCTGAAAACCATCAAAACCACAAAAAGTTCTTGTATTTGAAGATAAAATCTTTTTGCTTTGAAGAAGAAAGATCTAGCTGACTGAAATAAGTTCATTAGATGAAAACCAACAAAAATTGACAAGAACCACGAAAAGTTCTTGTATTTTAAGATAAAATCTTACTCTATTCAGGAAAAAACTTCCAGCTCGCTGAAATCTGTTCATTTGCTGAAAACCATCAAAACCACGAAAAGTTCTTGTATTTGAAGATAAAATCTTTTTGCTTTGAAGAAGAAAGATCTGGCTGACTGAAATAAGTTCATTAGATGAAAACCAACAAAAATTGACAAGAACCACGAAAAGTTCTTGTATTTTAAGATAAAATCTTACGCTATTAAAGAAAAAACTCCCAGCTCGCTGAAATATGTTCATTTGCTGAAAACCAACAAAACCACGAAAAGTTCTTGTATTTGGAGATAAAATCTTTTTTCTTTGAAGAAGAAAGATCTCGCTGACTGAAATAAGTTCATTAGATGAAAACCAACAAAAATTGACAAGAACCACGAAAAGTTCTTGTATTTTAAGATAAAATCTTACTCTATTAAGGAAAAAACTTCCAGCTCGCTGAAATATGTTCATTTGCTGAAAACCATCAAAACCACGAAAAGTTCTTGTATTTGAAGATAAAATCTTTTTGCTTTGAAGATGAAAGATCTAGCTGACTGAAATAAGTTCATTGGATGAAAACCAACAAAAATTGACAAGAACCACGAAAAGTTCTTGTATTTTAAGATAAAATCTTACTCTATTCAGGAAAAAACTTCCAGCTCGCTGAAATATGTTCATTTGCTGAAAACCATCAAAACCACGAAAAGTTCTTGTATTTGAAGATAAAATCTTTTTGCTTTGAAGAAGAAAGATCTAGCTGACTGAAATAAGTTCATTGGATGAAAACCAACAAAAATTGACAAAAACCACGAAAGGATCTTGTATTTTAAGATAAAATCTTACTCTATTCAGGAAAAAACTTCCAGCTCGCTGAAATATGTTCATTTGCTGAAAACCATCAAAACCACGAAAAGTTCTTGTATTTGAAGATAAAATCTTTTTGCTTTGAAGATGAAAGATCTAGCTGACTGAAATAAGTTCATTGGATGAAAACCAACAAAAATTGACAAGAACCACGAAAAGTTCTTGTATTTTAAGATAAAATCTTACTCTATTCAGGAAAAAACTTCCAGCTCGCTGAAATATGTTCATTTGCTGAAAACCATCAAAACCACGAAAAGTTCTTGTATTTGAAGATAAAATCTTTTTGCTTTGAAGAAGAAAGATCTAGCTGACTGAAATAAGTTCATTAGATGAAAACCAACAAAAATTGACAAGAACCACGAAAAGTTCTTGTATTTTAAGATAAAATCTTACGCTATTAAAGAAAAAACTCCCAGCTCGCTGAAATATGTTCATTTGCTGAAAACCAACAAAACCACGAAAAGTTCTTGTATTTGGAGATAAAATCTTTTTTCTTTGAAGAAGAAAGATCTCGCTGACTGAAATAAGTTCATTCGATGAAAACCAACAAAAATTGACAAGAACCACGAAAAGTTCTTGTATTTTAAGATAAAATCTTACTCTATTAAGGAAAAAACTTCCAGCTCGCTGAAATATGTTAATTTGCTGAAAACCAACAAAACCACGAAAAGTTCTTGTATTTGGAGATAAAATCTTTTTTCTTTGAAGAAGAAAGATCTCGCTGACTGAAATAAGTTCATTAGATGAAAACCAACAAAAATTGACAAGAACCACGAAAAGTTCTTCTATTTTAAGATAAAATCTTACGCTATTAAAGAAAAAACTCCCAGCTCGCTGAAATATGTTCATTTGCTGAAAACCATCAAAACCACGAAAAGTTCTTGTATTTGAAGATAAAATCTTTTTGCTTTGAAGAAGAAAGATCTAGCTGACTGAAATAAGTTCATTAGATGAAAACCAACAAAAATTGACAAGAACCACGAAAAGTTCTTGTATTTTAAGATAAAATCTTACTCTATTCAGGAAAAAACTTCCAGCTCGCTGAAATATGTTCATTTGGTGAAAACCATCAAAACCACAAAAAGTTCTTGTATTTGAAGATAAAATCTTTTTGCTTTGAAGAAGAAAGATCCAGCTGACTGAAATAAGTTCATTAGATGAAAACCAACAAAAATTGACAAGAACCACGAAAAGTTCTTGTATTTTAAGATAAAATCTTACTCTATTAAGGAAAAAACTTCCAGCTCGCTGAAATATGTTCATTTGCTGAAAACCATCAAAACCACGAAAAGTTCTTGTATTTGAAGATAAAATCTTTTTGCTTTGAAGAAGAAAGATCTAGCTGACTGAAATAAGTTCATTAGATGAAAACCAACAAAAATTGACAAGAACCACGAAAAGTTCTTGTATTTTAAGATAAAATCTTACGCTATTAAAGAAAAAACTCCCAGCTCGCTGAAATATGTTCATTTGCTGAAAAACAACAAAACCACGAAAAGTTCTTGTATTTGAAGATAAAATCTGTTTGCTTTGAAGAAGAAAGATCCAGCTGACTGAAATAAGTTCATTAGATGAAAACCAACAAAAATTGACAAGAACCACGAAAAGTTCTTGTATTTTAAGATAAAATCTTACGCTATTAAAGAAAAAACTCCCAGCTCGCTGAAATATGTTCATTTGCTGAAAACCAACAAAACCACGAAAAGTTCTTGTATTTGAAGATAAAATCTTTTTTCTTTGAAGAAGAAAGATCTAGCTGACTGAAATAAGTTCATTAGATGAAAACCAACAAAAATTGACAAGAACCACGAAAAGTTCTTGTATTTTAAGATAAAATCTTACTCTATTCAGGAAAAAACTTCCAGCTCGCTGAAATATGTTCATTTGCTGAAAACCATCAAAACCACGAAAAGTTCTTGTATTTGAAGATAAAATCTTTTTGCTTTGAAGATGAAAGATCTGGCTGACTGAAATAAGTTCATTAGATGAAAACCAACAAAAATTGACAAGAACCACGAAAAGTTCTTGTATTTTAAGATAAATTCTTACTCAATTCAGGAAAAAACTTCCAGCTCGCTGAAATATGTTCATTTGCTGAAAACCATCAAAACCACGAAAAGTTCTTGTATTTGAAGATAAAATCTTTTTGCTTTGAAGAAGAAAGATCTAGCTGACTGAAATAAGTTCATTAGATGAAAACCAACAAAAATTGACAAGAACCACGAAAAGTTCTTGTATTTTAAGATAAAATCTTAGGCTATTAAAGAAAAAACTTCCAGCTCGCTGAAATCTGTTCATTTGCTGAAAACCATCAAAACCACGAAAAGTTCTTGTATTTGAAGATAAAATCTTTTTGCTTTGAAGAAGAAAGATCTAGCTGACTGAAATAAGTTCATTAGATGAAAACCAACAAAAATTGACAAGAACCACGAAAAGTTCTTGTATTTTAAGATAAAATCTTACTCTATTAAGGAAAAAACTTCCAGCTCGCTGAAATATGTTCATTTGCTGAAA
This sequence comes from Heptranchias perlo, assembly GCF_035084215.1. Lineage (NCBI taxonomy): Eukaryota > Metazoa > Chordata > Chondrichthyes > Hexanchiformes > Hexanchidae > Heptranchias > Heptranchias perlo. The sequence continues at coordinate 1,317,148 of NW_027139688.1, read as the reverse complement.
ACCAACAAAACCACGAAAAGTTCTTGTATTTGAAGATAAAATCTTTTTGCTTTGAAGAAGAAAGATCTAGCTGACTGAAATAAGTTCATTAGATGAAAACCAACAAATATTGACAAGAACCACGAAAAGTTCTTGTATTTTAAGATAAAATCTTACTCTATTAAGGAAAAAACTCCCAGCTCGCTGAAATATGTTCATTTGCTGAAAAACAACAAAACCGCGAAAAGTTCTTGTATTTGAAGATAAAATCTTTTTGCTTTGAAGAAGAAAGATCTTGCTGACTGAAATAAGTTCATTGAATGAAAACCAACAAAAATTGACAAGAACCACGAAAAGTTCTTCTATTTTAAGATAATATCTTACGCTATTAAAGAAAAAACTTCTGGCTCGCTGAAATATGTTCATTTGCTGAAAACCAACAAAACCACGAAAAGTTCTTGTATTTGAAGATAAAATCTTTTTGCTTTGAAGAAGAAAGATCCAGCTGACTGAAATAAGTTCATTAGATGAAAACCAACAAAAATTGACAAGAACCACGAAAAGTTCTTGTATATTAAGATAAAATCTTACTCTATTAAGGAAAAAACTTCCAGCTCGCTGAAATCTGTTCATTTGCTGAAAACCATCAAAACCACGAAAAGTTCTTGTATTTGAAGATAAAATCTTTTTGCTTTGAAGAAGAAAGATCGAGCTGACTGAAATAAGTTCATTAGATGAAAACCAACAAAAATTGACAACAACCACGAAAAGTTCTTGTATTTTAAGATAAAATCTTACTCTATTCAGGAAAAAACTTCCAGCTCGCTGAAATCTGTTCATTTGCTGAAAACCATCAAAACCACGAAAAGTTCTTGTATTTGAAGATAAAATCTTTTTGCTTTGAAGAAGAAAGATCTTGCTGACTGAAATAAGTTCATTAGATGAAAACCAACAAAAATTGACAAGAACCACGAAAAGTTCTTGTATTTTAAGATAAAATCTTACTCTATTAAGGAAAAAACTTCCAGCTCGCTGAAATATGTTAATTTGCTGAAAACCATCAAAACCACGAAAAGTTCTTGTATTTGAAGATAAAATCTTTTTGCTTTGAGGAAGAAAGATCTAGCTGACTGAAATAAGTTCATTGGATGAAAACCAACAAAAATTGACAAGAACCACGAAAGGATCTTGTATTTTAAGATAAAATCTTACTCTATTCAGGAAAAAACTTCCAGCTCGCTGAAATATGTTCATTTGCTGAAAACCATCAAAACCACGAAAAGTTCTTGTATTTGAAGATAAAATCTTTTTGCTTTGAAGATGAAAGATCTAGCTGACTGAAATAAGTTCATTGGATGAAAACCAACAAAAATTGACAAGAACCACGAAAAGTTCTTGTATTTTAAGATAAAATCTTACTCTATTCAGGAAAAAACTTCCAGCTCGCTGAAATATGTTCATTTGCTGAAAACCATCAAAACCACAAAAAGTTCTTGTATTTGAAGATAAAATCTTTTTGCTTTGAAGAAGAAAGATCTAGCTGACTGAAATAAGTTCATTAGATGAAAACCAACAAAAATTGACAAGAACCACGAAAAGTTCTTGTATTTTAAGATAAAATCTTACTCTATTCAGGAAAAAACTTCCAGCTCGCTGAAATCTGTTCATTTGCTGAAAACCATCAAAACCACGAAAAGTTCTTGTATTTGAAGATAAAATCTTTTTGCTTTGAAGAAGAAAGATCTGGCTGACTGAAATAAGTTCATTAGATGAAAACCAACAAAAATTGACAAGAACCACGAAAAGTTCTTGTATTTTAAGATAAATTCTTACTCAATTCAGGAAAAAACTTCCAGCTCGCTGAAATATGTTCATTTGCTGAAAACCATCAAAACCACGAAAAGTTCTTGTATTTGAAGATAAAATCTTTTTGCTTTGAAGAAGAAAGATCTAGCTGACTGAAATAAGTTCATTAGATGAAAACCAACAAAAATTGACAAGAACCACGAAAAGTTCTTGTATTTTAAGATAAAATCTTAGGCTATTAAAGAAAAAACTTCCAGCTCGCTGAAATCTGTTCATTTGCTGAAAACCATCAAAACCACGAAAAGTTCTTGTATTTGAAGATAAAATCTTTTTGCTTTGAAGAAGAAAGATCTAGCTGACTGAAATAAGTTCATTAGATGAAAACCAACAAAAATTGACAAGAACCACGAAAAGTTCTTGTATTTTAAGATAAAATCTTACTCTATTAAGGAAAAAACTTCCAGCTCGCTGAAATATGTTCATTTGCTGAAAACCAACAAAACCACGAAAAGTTCTTGTATTTGAAGATAAAATCTTTTTGCTTTGAAGAAGAAAGATCTAGCTGACTGAAATAAGTTCATTAGATGAAAACCAACAAATATTGACAAGAACCACGAAAAGTTCTTGTATTTTAAGATAAAATCTTACTCTATTAAGGAAAAAACTCCCAGCTCGCTGAAATATGTTCATTTGCTGAAAAACAACAAAACCGCGAAAAGTTCTTGTATTTGAAGATAAAATCTTTTTGCTTTGAAGAAGAAAGATCTTGCTGACTGAAATAAGTTCATTGAATGAAAACCAACAAAAATTGACAAGAACCACGAAAAGTTCTTCTATTTTAAGATAATATCTTACGCTATTAAAGAAAAAACTTCTGGCTCGCTGAAATATGTTCATTTGCTGAAAACCAACAAAACCACGAAAAGTTCTTGTATTTGAAGATAAAATCTTTTTGCTTTGAAGAAGAAAGATCCAGCTGACTGAAATAAGTTCATTAGATGAAAACCAACAAAAATTGACAAGAACCACGAAAAGTTCTTGTATATTAAGATAAAATCTTACTCTATTAAGGAAAAAACTTCCAGCTCGCTGAAATCTGTTCATTTGCTGAAAACCATCAAAACCACGAAAAGTTCTTGTATTTGAAGATAAAATCTTTTTGCTTTGAAGAAGAAAGATCGAGCTGACTGAAATAAGTTCATTAGATGAAAACCAACAAAAATTGACAACAACCACGAAAAGTTCTTGTATTTTAAGATAAAATCTTACTCTATTCAGGAAAAAACTTCCAGCTCGCTGAAATCTGTTCATTTGCTGAAAACCATCAAAACCACGAAAAGTTCTTGTATTTGAAGATAAAATCTTTTTGCTTTGAAGAAGAAAGATCTTGCTGACTGAAATAAGTTCATTAGATGAAAACCAACAAAAATTGACAAGAACCACGAAAAGTTCTTGTATTTTAAGATAAAATCTTACTCTATTAAGGAAAAAACTTCCAGCTCGCTGAAATATGTTAATTTGCTGAAAACCATCAAAACCACGAAAAGTTCTTGTATTTGAAGATAAAATCTTTTTGCTTTGAGGAAGAAAGATCTAGCTGACTGAAATAAGTTCATTGGATGAAAACCAACAAAAATTGACAAGAACCACGAAAGGATCTTGTATTTTAAGATAAAATCTTACTCTATTCAGGAAAAAACTTCCAGCTCGCTGAAATATGTTCATTTGCTGAAAACCATCAAAACCACGAAAAGTTCTTGTATTTGAAGATAAAATCTTTTTGCTTTGAAGATGAAAGATCTAGCTGACTGAAATAAGTTCATTGGATGAAAACCAACAAAAATTGACAAGAACCACGAAAAGTTCTTGTATTTTAAGATAAAATCTTACTCTATTCAGGAAAAAACTTCCAGCTCGCTGAAATATGTTCATTTGCTGAAAACCATCAAAACCACAAAAAGTTCTTGTATTTGAAGATAAAATCTTTTTGCTTTGAAGAAGAAAGATCTAGCTGACTGAAATAAGTTCATTAGATGAAAACCAACAAAAATTGACAAGAACCACGAAAAGTTCTTGTATTTTAAGATAAAATCTTACTCTATTCAGGAAAAAACTTCCAGCTCGCTGAAATCTGTTCATTTGCTGAAAACCATCAAAACCACGAAAAGTTCTTGTATTTGAAGATAAAATCTTTTTGCTTTGAAGAAGAAAGATCTGGCTGACTGAAATAAGTTCATTAGATGAAAACCAACAAAAATTGACAAGAACCACGAAAAGTTCTTGTATTTTAAGATAAAATCTTACGCTATTAAAGAAAAAACTCCCAGCTCGCTGAAATATGTTCATTTGCTGAAAACCAACAAAACCACGAAAAGTTCTTGTATTTGGAGATAAAATCTTTTTTCTTTGAAGAAGAAAGATCTCGCTGACTGAAATAAGTTCATTAGATGAAAACCAACAAAAATTGACAAGAACCACGAAAAGTTCTTGTATTTTAAGATAAAATCTTACTCTATTAAGGAAAAAACTTCCAGCTCGCTGAAATATGTTCATTTGCTGAAAACCATCAAAACCACGAAAAGTTCTTGTATTTGAAGATAAAATCTTTTTGCTTTGAAGATGAAAGATCTAGCTGACTGAAATAAGTTCATTGGATGAAAACCAACAAAAATTGACAAGAACCACGAAAAGTTCTTGTATTTTAAGATAAAATCTTACTCTATTCAGGAAAAAACTTCCAGCTCGCTGAAATATGTTCATTTGCTGAAAACCATCAAAACCACGAAAAGTTCTTGTATTTGAAGATAAAATCTTTTTGCTTTGAAGAAGAAAGATCTAGCTGACTGAAATAAGTTCATTGGATGAAAACCAACAAAAATTGACAAAAACCATGAAAGGATCTTGTATTTTAAGATAAAATCTTACTCTATTCAGGAAAAAACTTCCAGCTCGCTGAAATATGTTCATTTGCTGAAAACCATCAAAACCACGAAAAGTTCTTGTATTTGAAGATAAAATCTTTTTGCTTTGAAGATGAAAGATCTAGCTGACTGAAATAAGTTCATTGGATGAAAACCAACAAAAATTGACAAGAACCACGAAAAGTTCTTGTATTTTAAGATAAAATCTTACTCTATTCAGGAAAAAACTTCCAGCTCGCTGAAATATGTTCATTTGCTGAAAACCATCAAAACCACGAAAAGTTCTTGTATTTGAAGATAAAATCTTTTTGCTTTGAAGAAGAAAGATCTCGGTGACTGAAATAAGTTCATTAGATGAAAACCAACAAAAATTGACAAGAACCACGAAAAGTTCTTGTATTTTAAGATAAAATCTTACGCTATGAAAGAAAAAACTCCCAGCTCGCTGAAATATGTTCATTTGCTGAAAACCAACAAAACCACGAAAAGTTCTTGTATTTGGAGATAAAATCTTTTTTCTTTGAAGAAGAAAGATCTCGCTGACTGAAATAAGTTCATTCGATGAAAACCAACAAAAATTGACAAGAACCACGAAAAGTTCTTGTATTTTAAGATAAAATCTTACTCTATTAAGGAAAAAACTTCCAGCTCGCTGAAATATGTTAATTTGCTGAAAACCAACAAAACCACGAAAAGTTCTTGTATTTGGAGATAAAATCTTTTTTCTTTGAAGAAGAAAGATCTCGCTGACTGAAATAAGTTCATTAGATGAAAACCAACAAAAATTGACAAGAACCACGAAAAGTTCTTCTATTTTAAGATAACATCTTACGCTATTAAAGAAAAAACTCCCAGCTCGCTGAAATATGTTCATTTGCTGAAAACCATCAAAACCACGAAAAGTTCTTGTATTTGAAGATAAAATCTTTTTGCTTTGAAGAAGAAAGATCTAGCTGACTGAAATAAGTTCATTAGATGAAAACCAACAAAAATTGACAAGAACCACGAAAAGTTCTTGTATTTTAAGATAAAATCTTACTCTATTCAGGAAAAAACTTCCAGCTCGCTGAAATATGTTCATTTGGTGAAAACCATCAAAACCACAAAAAGTTCTTGTATTTGAAGATAAAATCTTTTTGCTTTGAAGAAGAAAGATCCAGCTGACTGAAATAAGTTCATTAGATGAAAACCAACAAAAATTGACAAGAACCACGAAAAGTTCTTGTATTTTAAGATAAAATCTTACTCTATTAAGGAAAAAACTTCCAGCTCGCTGAAATATGTTCATTTGCTGAAAACCATCAAAACCACGAAAAGTTCTTGTATTTGAAGATAAAATCTTTTTGCTTTGAAGAAGAAAGATCTAGCTGACTGAAATAAGTTCATTAGATGAAAACCAACAAAAATTGACAAGAACCACGAAAAGTTCTTGTATTTTAAGATAAAATCTTACGCTATTAAAGAAAAAACTCCCAGCTCGCTGAAATATGTTCATTTGCTGAAAAACAACAAAACCACGAAAAGTTCTTGTATTTGAAGATAAAATCTGTTTGCTTTGAAGAAGAAAGATCCAGCTGACTGAAATAAGTTCATTAGATGAAAACCAACAAAAATTGACAAGAACCACGAAAAGTTCTTGTATTTTAAGATAAAATCTTACGCTATTAAAGAAAAAACTCCCAGCTCGCTGAAATATGTTCATTTGCTGAAAACCAACAAAACCACGAAAAGTTCTTGTATTTGAAGATAAAATCTTTTTTCTTTGAAGAAGAAAGATCTAGCTGACTGAAATAAGTTCATTAGATGAAAACCAACAAAAATTGACAAGAACCACGAAAAGTTCTTGTATTTTAAGATAAAATCTTACTCTATTCAGGAAAAAACTTCCAGCTCGCTGAAATATGTTCATTTGCTGAAAACCATCAAAACCACGAAAAGTTCTTGTATTTGAAGATAAAATCTTTTTGCTTTGAAGATGAAAGATCTGGCTGACTGAAATAAGTTCATTAGATGAAAACCAACAAAAATTGACAAGAACCACGAAAAGTTCTTGTATTTTAAGATAAATTCTTACTCAATTCAGGAAAAAACTTCCAGCTCGCTGAAATATGTTCATTTGCTGAAAACCATCAAAACCACGAAAAGTTCTTGTATTTGAAGATAAAATCTTTTTGCTTTGAAGAAGAAAGATCTAGCTGACTGAAATAAGTTCATTAGATGAAAACCAACAAAAATTGACAAGAACCACGAAAAGTTCTTGTATTTTAAGATAAAATCTTAGGCTATTAAAGAAAAAACTTCCAGCTCGCTGAAATCTGTTCATTTGCTGAAAACCATCAAAACCACGAAAAGTTCTTGTATTTGAAGATAAAATCTTTTTGCTTTGAAGAAGAAAGATCTAGCTGACTGAAATAAGTTCATTAGATGAAAACCAACAAAAATTGACAAGAACCACGAAAAGTTCTTGTATTTTAAGATAAAATCTTACTCTATTAAGGAAAAAACTTCCAGCTCGCTGAAATATGTTCATTTGCTGAAAACCAACAAAACCACGAAAAGTTCTTGTATTTGAAGATAAAATCTTTTTGCTTTGAAGAAGAAAGATCTAGCTGACTGAAATAAGTTCATTAGATGAAAACCAACAAATATTGACAAGAACCACGAAAAGTTCTTGTATTTTAAGATAAAATCTTACTCTATTAAGGAAAAAACTCCCAGCTCGCTGAAATATGTTCATTTGCTGAAAAACAACAAAACCGCGAAAAGTTCTTGTATTTGAAGATAAAATCTTTTTGCTTTGAAGAAGAAAGATCTTGCTGACTGAAATAAGTTCATTGAATGAAAACCAACAAAAATTGACAAGAACCACGAAAAGTTCTTCTATTTTAAGATAATATCTTACGCTATTAAAGAAAAAACTTCTGGCTCGCTGAAATATGTTCATTTGCTGAAAACCAACAAAACCACGAAAAGTTCTTGTATTTGAAGATAAAATCTTTTTGCTTTGAAGAAGAAAGATCCAGCTGACTGAAATAAGTTCATTAGATGAAAACCAACAAAAATTGACAAGAACCACGAAAAGTTCTTGTATATTAAGATAAAATCTTACTCTATTAAGGAAAAAACTTCCAGCTCGCTGAAATCTGTTCATTTGCTGAAAACCATCAAAACCACGAAAAGTTCTTGTATTTGAAGATAAAATCTTTTTGCTTTGAAGAAGAAAGATCGAGCTGACTGAAATAAGTTCATTAGATGAAAACCAACAAAAATTGACAACAACCACGAAAAGTTCTTGTATTTTAAGATAAAATCTTACTCTATTCAGGAAAAAACTTCCAGCTCGCTGAAATCTGTTCATTTGCTGAAAACCATCAAAACCACGAAAAGTTCTTGTATTTGAAGATAAAATCTTTTTGCTTTGAAGAAGAAAGATCTTGCTGACTGAAATAAGTTCATTAGATGAAAACCAACAAAAATTGACAAGAACCACGAAAAGTTCTTGTATTTTAAGATAAAATCTTACTCTATTAAGGAAAAAACTTCCAGCTCGCTGAAATATGTTAATTTGCTGAAAACCATCAAAACCACGAAAAGTTCTTGTATTTGAAGATAAAATCTTTTTGCTTTGAGGAAGAAAGATCTAGCTGACTGAAATAAGTTCATTGGATGAAAACCAACAAAAATTGACAAGAACCACGAAAGGATCTTGTATTTTAAGATAAAATCTTACTCTATTCAGGAAAAAACTTCCAGCTCGCTGAAATATGTTCATTTGCTGAAAACCATCAAAACCACGAAAAGTTCTTGTATTTGAAGATAAAATCTTTTTGCTTTGAAGATGAAAGATCTAGCTGACTGAAATAAGTTCATTGGATGAAAACCAACAAAAATTGACAAGAACCACGAAAAGTTCTTGTATTTTAAGATAAAATCTTACTCTATTCAGGAAAAAACTTCCAGCTCGCTGAAATATGTTCATTTGCTGAAAACCATCAAAACCACAAAAAGTTCTTGTATTTGAAGATAAAATCTTTTTGCTTTGAAGAAGAAAGATCTAGCTGACTGAAATAAGTTCATTAGATGAAAACCAACAAAAATTGACAAGAACCACGAAAAGTTCTTGTATTTTAAGATAAAATCTTACTCTATTCAGGAAAAAACTTCCAGCTCGCTGAAATCTGTTCATTTGCTGAAAACCATCAAAACCACGAAAAGTTCTTGTATTTGAAGATAAAATCTTTTTGCTTTGAAGAAGAAAGATCTGGCTGACTGAAATAAGTTCATTAGATGAAAACCAACAAAAATTGACAAGAACCACGAAAAGTTCTTGTATTTTAAGATAAATTCTTACTCAATTCAGGAAAAAACTTCCAGCTCGCTGAAATATGTTCATTTGCTGAAAACCATCAAAACCACGAAAAGTTCTTGTATTTGAAGATAAAATCTTTTTGCTTTGAAGAAGAAAGATCTAGCTGACTGAAATAAGTTCATTAGATGAAAACCAACAAAAATTGACAAGAACCACGAAAAGTTCTTGTATTTTAAGATAAAATCTTAGGCTATTAAAGAAAAAACTTCCAGCTCGCTGAAATCTGTTCATTTGCTGAAAACCATCAAAACCACGAAAAGTTCTTGTATTTGAAGATAAAATCTTTTTGCTTTGAAGAAGAAAGATCTAGCTGACTGAAATAAGTTCATTAGATGAAAACCAACAAAAATTGACAAGAACCACGAAAAGTTCTTGTATTTTAAGATAAAATCTTACTCTATTAAGGAAAAAACTTCCAGCTCGCTGAAATATGTTCATTTGCTGAAAACCAACAAAACCACGAAAAGTTCTTGTATTTGAAGATAAAATCTTTTTGCTTTGAAGAAGAAAGATCTAGCTGACTGAAATAAGTTCATTAGATGAAAACCAACAAATATTGACAAGAACCACGAAAAGTTCTTGTATTTTAAGATAAAATCTTACTCTATTAAGGAAAAAACTCCCAGCTCGCTGAAATATGTTCATTTGCTGAAAAACAACAAAACCGCGAAAAGTTCTTGTATTTGAAGATAAAATCTTTTTGCTTTGAAGAAGAAAGATCTTGCTGACTGAAATAAGTTCATTGAATGAAAACCAACAAAAATTGACAAGAACCACGAAAAGTTCTTCTATTTTAAGATAATATCTTACGCTATTAAAGAAAAAACTTCTGGCTCGCTGAAATATGTTCATTTGCTGAAAACCAACAAAACCACGAAAAGTTCTTGTATTTGAAGATAAAATCTTTTTGCTTTGAAGAAGAAAGATCCAGCTGACTGAAATAAGTTCATTAGATGAAAACCAACAAAAATTGACAAGAACCACGAAAAGTTCTTGTATATTAAGATAAAATCTTACTCTATTAAGGAAAAAACTTCCAGCTCGCTGAAATCTGTTCATTTGCTGAAAACCATCAAAACCACGAAAAGTTCTTGTATTTGAAGATAAAATCTTTTTGCTTTGAAGAAGAAAGATCGAGCTGACTGAAATAAGTTCATTAGATGAAAACCAACAAAAATTGACAACAACCACGAAAAGTTCTTGTATTTTAAGATAAAATCTTACTCTATTCAGGAAAAAACTTCCAGCTCGCTGAAATCTGTTCATTTGCTGAAAACCATCAAAACCACGAAAAGTTCTTGTATTTGAAGATAAAATCTTTTTGCTTTGAAGAAGAAAGATCTTGCTGACTGAAATAAGTTCATTAGATGAAAACCAACAAAAATTGACAAGAACCACGAAAAGTTCTTGTATTTTAAGATAAAATCTTACTCTATTAAGGAAAAAACTTCCAGCTCGCTGAAATATGTTAATTTGCTGAAAACCATCAAAACCACGAAAAGTTCTTGTATTTGAAGATAAAATCTTTTTGCTTTGAGGAAGAAAGATCTAGCTGACTGAAATAAGTTCATTGGATGAAAACCAACAAAAATTGACAAGAACCACGAAAGGATCTTGTATTTTAAGATAAAATCTTACTCTATTCAGGAAAAAACTTCCAGCTCGCTGAAATATGTTCATTTGCTGAAAACCATCAAAACCACGAAAAGTTCTTGTATTTGAAGATAAAATCTTTTTGCTTTGAAGATGAAAGATCTAGCTGACTGAAATAAGTTCATTGGATGAAAACCAACAAAAATTGACAAGAACCACGAAAAGTTCTTGTATTTTAAGATAAAATCTTACTCTATTCAGGAAAAAACTTCCAGCTCGCTGAAATATGTTCATTTGCTGAAAACCATCAAAACCACAAAAAGTTCTTGTATTTGAAGATAAAATCTTTTTGCTTTGAAGAAGAAAGATCTAGCTGACTGAAATAAGTTCATTAGATGAAAACCAACAAAAATTGACAAGAACCACGAAAAGTTCTTGTATTTTAAGATAAAATCTTACTCTATTCAGGAAAAAACTTCCAGCTCGCTGAAATCTGTTCATTTGCTGAAAACCATCAAAACCACGAAAAGTTCTTGTATTTGAAGATAAAATCTTTTTGCTTTGAAGAAGAAAGATCTGGCTGACTGAAATAAGTTCATTAGATGAAAACCAACAAAAATTGACAAGAACCACGAAAAGTTCTTGTATTTTAAGATAAAATCTTACGCTATTAAAGAAAAAACTCCCAGCTCGCTGAAATATGTTCATTTGCTGAAAACCAACAAAACCACGAAAAGTTCTTGTATTTGGAGATAAAATCTTTTTTCTTTGAAGAAGAAAGATCTCGCTGACTGAAATAAGTTCATTAGATGAAAACCAACAAAAATTGACAAGAACCACGAAAAGTTCTTGTATTTTAAGATAAAATCTTACTCTATTAAGGAAAAAACTTCCAGCTCGCTGAAATATGTTCATTTGCTGAAAACCATCAAAACCACGAAAAGTTCTTGTATTTGAAGATAAAATCTTTTTGCTTTGAAGATGAAAGATCTAGCTGACTGAAATAAGTTCATTGGATGAAAACCAACAAAAATTGACAAGAACCACGAAAAGTTCTTGTATTTTAAGATAAAATCTTACTCTATTCAGGAAAAAACTTCCAGCTCGCTGAAATATGTTCATTTGCTGAAAACCATCAAAACCACGAAAAGTTCTTGTATTTGAAGATAAAATCTTTTTGCTTTGAAGAAGAAAGATCTAGCTGACTGAAATAAGTTCATTGGATGAAAACCAACAAAAATTGACAAAAACCATGAAAGGATCTTGTATTTTAAGATAAAATCTTACTCTATTCAGGAAAAAACTTCCAGCTCGCTGAAATATGTTCATTTGCTGAAAACCATCAAAACCACGAAAAGTTCTTGTATTTGAAGATAAAATCTTTTTGCTTTGAAGATGAAAGATCTAGCTGACTGAAATAAGTTCATTGGATGAAAACCAACAAAAATTGACAAGAACCACGAAAAGTTCTTGTATTTTAAGATAAAATCTTACTCTATTCAGGAAAAAACTTCCAGCTCGCTGAAATATGTTCATTTGCTGAAAACCATCAAAACCACGAAAAGTTCTTGTATTTGAAGATAAAATCTTTTTGCTTTGAAGAAGAAAGATCTCGGTGACTGAAATAAGTTCATTAGATGAAAACCAACAAAAATTGACAAGAACCACGAAAAGTTCTTGTATTTTAAGATAAAATCTTACGCTATTAAAGAAAAAACTCCCAGCTCGCTGAAATATGTTCATTTGCTGAAAACCAACAAAACCACGAAAAGTTCTTGTATTTGGAGATAAAATCTTTTTTCTTTGAAGAAGAAAGATCTCGCTGACTGAAATAAGTTCATTCGATGAAAACCAACAAAAATTGACAAGAACCACGAAAAGTTCTTGTATTTTAAGATAAAATCTTACTCTATTAAGGAAAAAACTTCCAGCTCGCTGAAATATGTTAATTTGCTGAAAACCAACAAAACCACGAAAAGTTCTTGTATTTGGAGATAAAATCTTTTTTCTTTGAAGAAGAAAGATCTCGCTGACTGAAATAAGTTCATTAGATGAAAACCAACAAAAATTGACAAGAACCACGAAAAGTTCTTCTATTTTAAGATAACATCTTACGCTATTAAAGAAAAAACTCCCAGCTCGCTGAAATATGTTCATTTGCTGAAAACCATCAAAACCACGAAAAGTTCTTGTATTTGAAGATAAAATCTTTTTGCTTTGAAGAAGAAAGATCTAGCTGACTGAAATAAGTTCATTAGATGAAAACCAACAAAAATTGACAAGAACCACGAAAAGTTCTTGTATTTTAAGATAAAATCTTACTCTATTCAGGAAAAAACTTCCAGCTCGCTGAAATATGTTCATTTGGTGAAAACCATCAAAACCACAAAAAGTTCTTGTATTTGAAGATAAAATCTTTTTGCTTTGAAGAAGAAAGATCCAGCTGACTGAAATAAGTTCATTAGATGAAAACCAACAAAAATTGACAAGAACCACGAAAAGTTCTTGTATTTTAAGATAAAATCTTACTCTATTAAGGAAAAAACTTCCAGCTCGCTGAAATATGTTCATTTGCTGAAAACCATCAAAACCACGAAAAGTTCTTGTATTTGAAGATAAAATCTTTTTGCTTTGAAGAAGAAAGATCTAGCTGACTGAAATAAGTTCATTAGATGAAAACCAACAAAAATTGACAAGAACCACGAAAAGTTCTTGTATTTTAAGATAAAATCTTACGCTATTAAAGAAAAAACTCCCAGCTCGCTGAAATATGTTCATTTGCTGAAAAACAACAAAACCACGAAAAGTTCTTGTATTTGAAGATAAAATCTGTTTGCTTTGAAGAAGAAAGATCCAGCTGACTGAAATAAGTTCATTAGATGAAAACCAACAAAAATTGACAAGAACCACGAAAAGTTCTTGTATTTTAAGATAAAATCTTACTCTATTCAGGAAAAAACTTCCAGCTCGCTGAAATATGTTCATTTGCTGAAAACCATCAAAACCACGAAAAGTTCTTGTATTTGAAGATAAAATCTTTTTGCTTTGAAGATGAAAGATCTGGCTGACTGAAATAAGTTCATTAGATGAAAACCAACAAAAATTGACAAGAACCACGAAAAGTTCTTGTATTTTAAGATAAATTCTTACTCAATTCAGGAAAAAACTTCCAGCTCGCTGAAATATGTTCATTTGCTGAAAACCATCAAAACCACGAAAAGTTCTTGTATTTGAAGATAAAATCTTTTTGCTTTGAAGAAGAAAGATCTAGCTGACTGAAATAAGTTCATTAGATGAAAACCAACAAAAATTGACAAGAACCACGAAAAGTTCTTGTATTTTAAGATAAAATCTTAGGCTATTAAAGAAAAAACTTCCAGCTCGCTGAAATCTGTTCATTTGCTGAAAACCATCAAAACCACGAAAAGTTCTTGTATTTGAAGATAAAATCTTTTTGCTTTGAAGAAGAAAGATCTAGCTGACTGAAATAAGTTCATTAGATGAAAACCAACAAAAATTGACAAGAACCACGAAAAGTTCTTGTATTTTAAGATAAAATCTTACTCTATTAAGGAAAAAACTTCCAGCTCGCTGAAATATGTTCATTTGCTGAAAACCAACAAAACCACGAAAAGTTCTTGTATTTGAAGATAAAATCTTTTTGCTTTGAAGAAGAAAGATCTAGCTGACTGAAATAAGTTCATTAGATGAAAACCAACAAATATTGACAAGAACCACGAAAAGTTCTTGTATTTTAAGATAAAATCTTACTCTATTAAGGAAAAAACTCCCAGCTCGCTGAAATATGTTCATTTGCTGAAAAACAACAAAACCGCGAAAAGTTCTTGTATTTGAAGATAAAATCTTTTTGCTTTGAAGAAGAAAGATCTTGCTGACTGAAATAAGTTCATTGAATGAAAACCAACAAAAATTGACAAGAACCACGAAAAGTTCTTCTATTTTAAGATAAAATCTTACGCTATTAAAGAAAAAACTCCCAGCTCGCTGAAATATGTTCATTTGCTGAAAACCATCAAAACCACGAAAAGTTCTTGTATTTGAAGATAAAATCTTTTTGCTTTGAAGAAGAAAGATCTAGCTGACTGAAATAAGTTCATTAGATGAAAACCAACAAAAATTGACAAGAACCACGAAAACTTCTTGTATTTTAAGATAATATCTTACGCTATTAAAGAAAAAACTTCTGGCTCGCTGAAATATGTTCATTTGCTGAAAACCAACAAAACCACGAAAAGTTCTTGTATTTGAAGATAAAATCTTTTTGCTTTGAAGAAGAAAGATCCAGCTGACTGAAATAAGTTCATTAGATGAAAACCAACAAAAATTGACAAGAACCACGAAAAGTTCTTGTATATTAAGATAAAATCTTACTCTATTAAGGAAAAAACTTCCAGCTCGCTGAAATCTGTTCATTTGCTGAAAACCATCAAAACCACGAAAAGTTCTTGTATTTGAAGATAAAATCTTTTTGCTTTGAAGAAGAAAGATCGAGCTGACTGAAATAAGTTCATTAGATGAAAACCAACAAAAATTGACAACAACCACGAAAAGTTCTTGTATTTTAAGATAAAATCTTACTCTATTCAGGAAAAAACTTCCAGCTCGCTGAAATCTGTTCATTTGCTGAAAACCATCAAAACCACGAAAAGTTCTTGTATTTGAAGATAAAATCTTTTTGCTTTGAAGAAGAAAGATCTTGCTGACTGAAATAAGTTCATTAGATGAAAACCAACAAAAATTGACAAGAACCACGAAAAGTTCTTGTATTTTAAGATAAAATCTTACGCTATTAAAGAAAAAACTCCCAGCTCGCTGAAATATGTTCATTTGCTGAAAACCAACAAAACCACGAAAAGTTCTTGTATTTGGAGATAAAATCTTTTTTCTTTGAAGAAGAAAGATCTCGCTGACTGAAATAAGTTCATTAGATGAAAACCAACAAAAATTGACAAGAACCACGAAAAGTTCTTGTATTTTAAGATAAAATCTTACTCTATTAAGGAAAAAACTTCCAGCTCGCTGAAATCTGTTCATTTGCTGAAAACCATCAAAACCACGAAAAGTTCTTGTATTTGAAGATAAAATCTTTTTGCTTTGAGGAAGAAAGATCTAGCTGACTGAAATAAGTTCATTGGATGAAAACCAACAAAAATTGACAAGAACCACGAAAGGATCTTGTATTTTAAGATAAAATCTTACTCTATTCAGGAAAAAACTTCCAGCTCGCTGAAATCTGTTCATTTGCTGAAAACCATCAAAACCACGAAAAGTTCTTGTATTTGAAGATAAAATCTTTTTGCTTTGAAGAAGAAAGATCGAGCTGACTGAAATAAGTTCATTAGATGAAAACCAACAAAAATTGACAACAACCACGAAAAGTTCTTGTATTTTAAGATAAAATCTTATGCTATTAAAGAAAAAACTTCCAGCTCGCTGAAATCTGTTCATTTGCTGAAAACCATCAAAACCACGAAAAGTTCTTGTATTTGAAGATAAAATCTTTTTGCTTTGAAGAAGAAAGATCTAGCTGACTGAAATAAGTTCATTAGATGAAAACCAACAAAAATTGACAAGAACCACGAAAAGTTCTTGTATTTTAAGATAAAATCTTACGCTATTAAAGAAAAAACTCCCAGCTCGCTGAAATATGTTCATTTGCTGAAAACCAACAAAACCACGAAAAGTTCTTGTATTTGGAGATAAAATCTTTTTTCTTTGAAGAAGAAAGATCTCGCTGACTGAAATAAGTTCATTGGATGAAAACCAACAAAAATTGACAAGAACCACGAAAAGTTCTTGTATTTTAAGATAAAATCTTACTCTATTCAGGAAAAAACTTCCAGCTCGCTGAAATATGTTCATTTGCTGAAAACCATCAAAACCACGAAAAGTTCTTGTATTTGAAGATAAAATCTTTTTGCTTTGAAGATGAAAGATCTAGCTGACTGAAATAAGTTCATTGGATGAAAACCAACAAAAATTGACAAGAACCACGAAAAGTTCTTGTATTTTAAGATAAAATCTTACTCTATTCAGGAAAAAACTTCCAGCTCGCTGAAATATGTTCATTTGCTGAAAACCATCAAAACCATGAAAAGTTCTTGTATTTGAAGATAAAATCTTTTTGCTTTGAAGAAGAAAGATCTAGCTGACTGAAATAAGTTCATTAGATGAAAACCAACAAAAATTGACAAGAACCACGAAAAGTTCTTGTATTTTAAGATAAAATCTTACTCTATTCAGGAAAAAACTTCCAGCTCGCTGAAATCTGTTCATTTGCTGAAAACCATCAAAACCACGAAAAGTTCTTGTATTTGAAGATAAAATCTTTTTGCTTTGAAGAAGAAAGATCTGGCTGACTGAAATAAGTTCATTAGATGAAAACCAACAAAAATTGACAAGAACCACGAAAAGTTCTTGTATTTTAAGATAAAATCTTACGCTATTAAAGAAAAAACTCCCAGCTCGCTGAAATATGTTCATTTGCTGAAAACCAACAAAACCACGAAAAGTTCTTGTATTTGGAGATAAAATCTTTTTTCTTTGAAGAAGAAAGATCTCGCTGACTGAAATAAGTTCATTAGATGAAAACCAACAAAAATTGACAAGAACCACGAAAAGTTCTTGTATTTTAAGATAAAATCTTACTCTATTAAGGAAAAAACTTCCAGCTCGCTGAAATATGTTCATTTGTTGAAAACCATCAAAACCACGAAAAGTTCTTGTATTTGAAGATAAAATCTTTTTGCTTTGAAGATGAAAGATCTAGCTGACTGAAATAAGTTCATTGGATGAAAACCAACAAAAATTGACAAGAACCACGAAAAGTTCTTGTATTTTAAGATAAAATCTTACTCTATTCAGGAAAAAACTTCCAGCTCGCTGAAATATGTTCATTTGCTGAAAACCATCAAAACCACGAAAAGTTCTTGTATTTGAAGATAAAATCTTTTTGCTTTGAAGAAGAAAGATCTAGCTGACTGAAATAAGTTCATTGGATGAAAACCAACAAAAATTGACAAAAACCACGAAAGGATCTTGTATTTTAAGATAAAATCTTACTCTATTCAGGAAAAAACTTCCAGCTCGCTGAAATATGTTCATTTGCTGAAAACCATCAAAACCACGAAAAGTTCTTGTATTTGAAGATAAAATCTTTTTGCTTTGAAGATGAAAGATCTAGCTGACTGAAATAAGTTCATTGGATGAAAACCAACAAAAATTGACAAGAACCACGAAAAGTTCTTGTATTTTAAGATAAAATCTTACTCTATTCAGGAAAAAACTTCCAGCTCGCTGAAATATGTTCATTTGCTGAAAACCATCAAAACCACGAAAAGTTCTTGTATTTGAAGATAAAATCTTTTTGCTTTGAAGAAGAAAGATCTAGCTGACTGAAATAAGTTCATTAGATGAAAACCAACAAAAATTGACAAGAACCACGAAAAGTTCTTGTATTTTAAGATAAAATCTTACGCTATTAAAGAAAAAACTCCCAGCTCGCTGAAATATGTTCATTTGCTGAAAACCAACAAAACCACGAAAAGTTCTTGTATTTGGAGATAAAATCTTTTTTCTTTGAAGAAGAAAGATCTCGCTGACTGAAATAAGTTCATTAGATGAAAACCAACAAAAATTGACAAGAACCACGAAAAGTTCTTGTATTTTAAGATAAAATCTTACTCTATTAAGGAAAAAACTTCCAGCTCGCTGAAATATGTTAATTTGCTGAAAACCAACAAAACCACGAAAAGTTCTTGTATTTGGAGATAAAATCTTTTTTCTTTGAAGAAGAAAGATCTCGCTGACTGAAATAAGTTCATTCGATGAAAACCAACAAAAATTGACAAGAACCACGAAAAGTTCTTGTATTTTAAGATAAAATCTTACTCTATTAAGGAAAAAACTTCCAGCTCGCTGAAATATGTTCATTTGCTGAAAACCATCAAAACCACGAAAAGTTCTTGTATTTGAAGATAAAATCTTTTTGCTTTGAAGATGAAAGATCTAGCTGACTGAAATAAGTTCATTGGATGAAAACCAACAAAAATTGACAAGAACCACGAAAAGTTCTTGTATTTTAAGATAAAATCTTACTCTATTCAGGAAAAAACTTCCAGCTCGCTGAAATATGTTCATTTGCTGAAA
Organism: Heptranchias perlo; assembly: GCF_035084215.1. Classification (NCBI taxonomy): domain Eukaryota; kingdom Metazoa; phylum Chordata; class Chondrichthyes; order Hexanchiformes; family Hexanchidae; genus Heptranchias; species Heptranchias perlo. The sequence goes on along the minus strand of NW_027139688.1, from coordinate 1,298,311 downwards.
ACCATCAAAACCACGAAAAGTTCTTGTATTTGAAGATAAAATCTTTTTGCTTTGAAGAAGAAAGATCTTGCTGACTGAAATAAGTTCATTAGATGAAAACCAACAAAAATTGACAAGAACCACGAAAAGTTCTTGTATTTTAAGATAAAATCTTACTCTATTAAGGAAAAAACTTCCAGCTCGCTGAAATATGTTAATTTGCTGAAAACCATCAAAACCACGAAAAGTTCTTGTATTTGAAGATAAAATCTTTTTGCTTTGAGGAAGAAAGATCTAGCTGACTGAAATAAGTTCATTGGATGAAAACCAACAAAAATTGACAAGAACCACGAAAGGATCTTGTATTTTAAGATAAAATCTTACTCTATTCAGGAAAAAACTTCCAGCTCGCTGAAATATGTTCATTTGCTGAAAACCATCAAAACCACGAAAAGTTCTTGTATTTGAAGATAAAATCTTTTTGCTTTGAAGATGAAAGATCTAGCTGACTGAAATAAGTTCATTGGATGAAAACCAACAAAAATTGACAAGAACCACGAAAAGTTCTTGTATTTTAAGATAAAATCTTACTCTATTCAGGAAAAAACTTCCAGCTCGCTGAAATATGTTCATTTGCTGAAAACCATCAAAACCATGAAAAGTTCTTGTATTTGAAGATAAAATCTTTTTGCTTTGAAGAAGAAAGATCTAGCTGACTGAAATAAGTTCATTAGATGAAAACCAACAAAAATTGACAAGAACCACGAAAAGTTCTTGTATTTTAAGATAAAATCTTACTCTATTCAGGAAAAAACTTCCAGCTCGCTGAAATCTGTTCATTTGCTGAAAACCATCAAAACCACGAAAAGTTCTTGTATTTGAAGATAAAATCTTTTTGCTTTGAAGAAGAAAGATCTGGCTGACTGAAATAAGTTCATTAGATGAAAACCAACAAAAATTGACAAGAACCACGAAAAGTTCTTGTATTTTAAGATAAAATCTTACGCTATTAAAGAAAAAACTCCCAGCTCGCTGAAATATGTTCATTTGCTGAAAACCAACAAAACCACGAAAAGTTCTTGTATTTGGAGATAAAATCTTTTTTCTTTGAAGAAGAAAGATCTCGCTGACTGAAATAAGTTCATTAGATGAAAACCAACAAAAATTGACAAGAACCACGAAAAGTTCTTGTATTTTAAGATAAAATCTTACTCTATTAAGGAAAAAACTTCCAGCTCGCTGAAATATGTTCATTTGTTGAAAACCATCAAAACCACGAAAAGTTCTTGTATTTGAAGATAAAATCTTTTTGCTTTGAAGATGAAAGATCTAGCTGACTGAAATAAGTTCATTGGATGAAAACCAACAAAAATTGACAAGAACCACGAAAAGTTCTTGTATTTTAAGATAAAATCTTACTCTATTCAGGAAAAAACTTCCAGCTCGCTGAAATATGTTCATTTGCTGAAAACCATCAAAACCACGAAAAGTTCTTGTATTTGAAGATAAAATCTTTTTGCTTTGAAGAAGAAAGATCTAGCTGACTGAAATAAGTTCATTGGATGAAAACCAACAAAAATTGACAAAAACCACGAAAGGATCTTGTATTTTAAGATAAAATCTTACTCTATTCAGGAAAAACTTCCAGCTCGCTGAAATATGTTCATTTGCTGAAAACCATCAAAACCACGAAAAGTTCTTGTATTTGAAGATAAAATCTTTTTGCTTTGAAGATGAAAGATCTAGCTGACTGAAATAAGTTCATTGGATGAAAACCAACAAAAATTGACAAGAACCACGAAAAGTTCTTGTATTTTAAGATAAAATCTTACTCTATTCAGGAAAAAACTTCCAGCTCGCTGAAATATGTTCATTTGCTGAAAACCATCAAAACCACGAAAAGTTCTTGTATTTGAAGATAAAATCTTTTTGCTTTGAAGAAGAAAGATCGAGCTGACTGAAATAAGTTCATTAGATGAAAACCAACAAAAATTGACAAGAACCACGAAAAGTTCTTGTATTTTAAGATAAAATCTTACGCTATTAAAGAAAAAACTCCCAGCTCGCTGAAATATGTTCATTTGCTGAAAACCAACAAAACCACGAAAAGTTCTTGTATTTGGAGATAAAATCTTTTTTCTTTGAAGAAGAAAGATCTCGCTGACTGAAATAAGTTCATTCGATGAAAACCAACAAAAATTGACAAGAACCACGAAAAGTTCTTGTATTTTAAGATAAAATCTTACGCTATTAAAGAAAAAACTCCCAGCTCGCTGAAATATGTTCATTTGCTGAAAACCAACAAAACCACGAAAAGTTCTTGTATTTGGAGATAAAATCTTTTTTCTTTGAAGAAGAAAGATCTCGCTGACTGAAATAAGTTCATTAGATGAAAACCAACAAAAATTGACAAGAACCACGAAAAGTTCTTGTATTTTAAGATAAAATCTTACTCTATTAAGGAAAAAACTTCCAGCTCGCTGAAATATGTTAATTTGCTGAAAACCAACAAAACCACGAAAAGTTCTTGTATTTGGAGATAAAATCTTTTTTCTTTGAAGAAGAAAGATCTCGCTGACTGAAATAAGTTCATTCGATGAAAACCAACAAAAATTGACAAGAACCACGAAAAGTTCTTGTATTTTAAGATAAAATCTTACTCTATTAAGGAAAAAACTTCCAGCTCGCTGAAATATGTTCATTTGCTGAAAACCATCAAAACCACGAAAAGTTCTTGTATTTGAAGATAAAATCTTTTTGCTTTGAAGATGAAAGATCTAGCTGACTGAAATAAGTTCATTGGATGAAAACCAACAAAAATTGACAAGAACCACGAAAAGTTCTTGTATTTTAAGATAAAATCTTACTCTATTCAGGAAAAAACTTCCAGCTCGCTGAAATATGTTCATTTGCTGAAAACCATCAAAACCACGAAAAGTTCTTGTATTTGAAGATAAAATCTTTTTGCTTTGAAGAAGAAAGATCTAGCTGACTGAAATAAGTTCATTGGATGAAAACCAACAAAAATTGACAAAAACCACGAAAGGATCTTGTATTTTAAGATAAAATCTTACTCTATTCAGGAAAAAACTTCCAGCTCGCTGAAATATGTTCATTTGCTGAAAACCATCAAAACCACGAAAAGTTCTTGTATTTGAAGATAAAATATTTTTGCTTTGAAGATGAAAGATCGAGCTGACTGAAATAAGTTCATGAGATGAAAACCAACAAAAATTGACAAGAACCACGAAAAGTTCTTGTATTTTAAGATAAAATCTTACGCTATTAAAGAAAAAACTCCCAGCTCGCTGAAATATGTTCATTTGCTGAAAACCAATAAAACCACGAAAAGTTCTTGTATTTGGAGATAACATCTTTTTTCTTTGAAGAAGAAAGATCTCGCTGACTGAAATAAGTTCATTCGATGAAAACCAACAAAAATTGACAAGAACCACGAAAAGTTCTTGTATTTTAAGATAAAATCTTACTCTATTAAGGAAAAAACTTCCAGCTCGCTGAAATATGTTAATTTGCTGAAAACCATCAAAACCACGAAAAGTTCTTGTATTTGAAGATAAAATCTTTTTGCTTTGAGGAAGAAAGATCTAGCTGACTGAAATAAGTTCATTGGATGAAAACCAACAAAAATTGACAAGAACCACGAAAGGATCTTGTATTTTAAGATAAAATCTTACTCTATTCAGGAAAAAACTTCCAGCTCGCTGAAATATGTTCATTTGCTGAAAACCATCAAAACCACGAAAAGTTCTTGTATTTGAAGATGAAATCTTTTTGCTTTGAAGATGAAAGATCTAGCTGACTGAAATAAGTTCATTGGATGAAAACCAACAAAAATTGACAAGAACCACGAAAAGTTCTTGTATTTTAAGATAAAATCTTACTCTATTCAGGAAAAAACTTCCAGCTCGCTGAAATATGTTCATTTGCTGAAAACCATCAAAACCACGAAAAGTTCTTGTATTTGAAGATAAAATCTTTTTGCTTTGAAGAAGAAAGATCTAGCTGACTGAAATAAGTTCATTAGATGAAAACCAACAAAAATTGACAAGAACCACGAAAAGTTCTTGTATTTTAAGATAAAATCTTACTCTATTCAGGAAAAAACTTCCAGCTCGCTGAAATCTGTTCATTTGCTGAAAACCATCAAAACCACGAAAAGTTCTTGTATTTGAAGATAAAATCTTTTTGCTTTGAAGAAGAAAGATCTAGCTGACTGAAATAAGTTCATTAGATGAAAACCAACAAAAATTGACAAGAACCACGAAAAGTTCTTGTATTTTAAGATAAAATCTTACGCTATTAAAGAAAAAACTCCCAGCTCGCTGAAATATGTTCATTTGCTGAAAAACAACAAAACCACGAAAAGTTCTTGTATTTGGAGATAAAATCTTTTTTCTTTGAAGAAGAAAGATCTCGCTGACTGAAATAAGTTCATTAGATGAAAACCAACAAAAATTGACAAGAACCACGAAAAGTTCTTGTATTTTAAGATAAAATCTTACTCTATTAAGGAAAAAACTTCCAGCTCGCTGAAATATGTTCATTTGCTGAAAACCATCAAAACCACGAAAAGTTCTTGTATTTGAAGATAAAATCTTTTTGCTTTGAAGATGAAAGATCTAGCTGACTGAAATAAGTTCATTGGATGAAAACCAACAAAAATTGACAAGAACCACGAAAAGTTCTTGTATTTTAAGATAAAATCTTACTCTATTCAGGAAAAAACTTCCAGCTCGCTGAAATATGTTCATTTGCTGAAAACCATCAAAACCACGAAAAGTTCTTGTATTTGAAGATAAAATCTTTTTGCTTTGAAGAAGAAAGATCTAGCTGACTGAAATAAGTTCATTGGATGAAAACCAACAAAAATTGACAAGAACCACGAAAAGTTCTTGTATTTTAAGATAAAATCTTACTCTATTCAGGAAAAAACTTCCAGCTCGCTGAAATATGTTCATTTGCTGAAAACCAACAAAACCACGAAAAGTTCTTGTATTTGGAGATAAAATCTTTTTTCTTTGAAGAAGAAAGATCTGGCTGACTGAAATAAGTTCATTAGATGAAAACCAACAAAAATTGACAAGAACCACGAAAAGTTCTTGTATTTTAAGATAAAATCTTACTCTATTAAGGAAAAAACTTCCAGCTCGCTGAAATATGTTCATTTGCTGAAAACCATCAAAACCACGAAAAGTTCTTGTATTTGAAGATAAAATCTTTTTGCTTTGAAGATGAAAGATCTAGCTGACTGAAATAAGTTCATTGGATGAAAACCAACAAAAATTGACAAGAACCACGAAAGGATCTTGTATTTTAAGATAAAATCTTACTCTATTCAGGAAAAAACTTCCAGCTCGCTGAAATATGTTCATTTGCTGAAAACCATCAAAACCACGAAAAGTTCTTGTATTTGAAGATAAAATCTTTTTGCTTTGAGGAAGAAAGATCTAGCTGACTGAAATAAGTTCATTGGATGAAAACCAACAAAAATTGACAAGAACCACGAAAGGATCTTGTATTTTAAGATAAAATCTTACTCTATTCAGGAAAAAACTTCCAGCTCGCTGAAATATGTTCATTTGCTGAAAACCATCAAAACCACGAAAAGTTCTTGTATTTGAAGATAAAATCTTTTTGCTTTGAAGATGAAAGATCCAGCTGACTGAAATAAGTTCATTGGATGAAAACCAACAAAAATTGACAAGAACCACGAAAAGTTCTTGTATTTTAAGATAAAATCTTACTGTATTCAGGAAAAAACTTCCAGCTCGCTGAAATATGTTCATTTGCTGAAAACCATCAAAACCACGAAAAGTTCTTGTATTTGAAGATAAAATCTTTTTGCTTTGAAGAAGAAAGATCTAGCTGACTGAAATAAGTTCATTAGATGAAAACCAACAAAAATTGACAAGAACCACGAAAAGTTCTTGTATTTTAAGATAAAATCTTACTCTATTCAGGAAAAAACTTCCAGCTCGCTGAAATCTGTTCATTTGCTGAAAACCATCAAAACCACGAAAAGTTCTTGTATTTGAAGATAAAATCTTTTTGCTTTGAAGAAGAAAGATCTAGCTGACTGAAATAAGTTCATTAGATGAAAACCAACAAAAATTGACAAGAACCACGAAAAGTTCTTGTATTTTAAGATAAAATCTTACGCTATTAAAGAAAAAACTCCCAGCTCGCTGAAATATGTTCATTTGCTGAAAACCAACAAAACCACGAAAAGTTCTTGTATTTGGAGATAAAATCTTTTTTCTTTGAAGAAGAATGATCTCGCTGACTGAAATAAGTTCATTAGATGAAAACCAACAAAAATTGACAAGAACCACGAAAAGTTCTTGTATTTTAAGATAAAATCTTACTCTATTAAGGAAAAAACTTCCAGCTCGCTGAAATATGTTCATTTGCTGAAAACCATCAAAACCACGAAAAGTTCTTGTATTTGAAGATAAAATCTTTTTGCTTTGAAGATGAAAGATCTAGCTGACTGAAATAAGTTCATTGGATGAAAACCAACAAAAATTGACAAGAACCACGAAAAGTTCTTGTATTTTAAGATAAAATCTTACTCTATTCAGGAAAAAACTTCCAGCTCGCTGAAATATGTTCATTTGCTGAAAACCATCAAAACCACGAAAAGTTCTTGTATTTGAAGATAAAATCTTTTTGCTTTGAAGAAGAAAGATCTAGCTGACTGAAATAAGTTCATTCGATGAAAACCAACAAAAATTGACAAAAACCACGAAAGGATCTTGTATTTTAAGATAAAATCTTACTCTATTCAGGAAAAAACTTCCAGCTCGCTGAAATATGTTCATTTGCTGAAAACCATCAAAACCACGAAAAGTTCTTGTATTTGAAGATAAAATCTTTTTGCTTTGAAGATGAAAGATCTAGCTGACTGAAATAAGTTCATTGGATGAAAACCAACAAAAATTGACAAGAACCACGAAAAGTTCTTGTATTTTAAGATAAAATCTTACGCTATTAAAGAAAAAACTCCCAGCTCGCTGAAATATGTTCATTTGCTGAAAACCAACAAAACCACGAAAAGTTCTTGTATTTGGAGATAAAATCTTTTTTCTTTGAAGAAGAAAGATCTCGCTGACTGAAATAAGTTCATTAGATGAAAACCAACAAAAATTGACAAGAACCACGAAAAGTTCTTGTATTTTAAGATAAAATCTTACTCTATTAAGGAAAAAACTTCCAGCTCGCTGAAATATGTTCATTTGCTGAAAACCATCAAAACCACGAAAAGTTCTTGTATTTGAAGATAAAATCTTTTTGCTTTGAAGATGAAAGATCTAGCTGACTGAAATAAGTTCATTGGATGAAAACCAACAAAAATTGACAAGAACCACGAAAAGTTCTTGTATTTTAAGATAAAATCTTACTCTATTCAGGAAAAAACTTCCAGCTCGCTGAAATATGTTCATTTGCTGAAAACCATCAAAACCACGAAAAGTTCTTGTATTTGAAGATAAAATCTTTTTGCTTTGAAGAAGAAAGATCTAGCTGACTGAAATAAGTTCATTGGATGAAAACCAACAAAAATTGACAAAAACCACGAAAGGATCTTGTATTTTAAGATAAAATCTTACTCTATTCAGGAAAAAACTTCCAGCTCGCTGAAATATGTTCATTTGCTGAAAACCATCAAAACCACGAAAAGTTCTTGTATTTGAAGATAAAATCTTTTTGCTTTGAAGATGAAAGATCTAGCTGACTGAAATAAGTTCATCGGATGAAAACCAACAAAAATTGACAAGAACCACGAAAAGTTCTTGTATTTTAAGATAAAATCTTACTCGATTCAGGAAAAAACTTCCAGCTCGCTGAAATATGTTCATTTGCTGAAAACCATCAAAACCACGAAAAGTTCTTGTATTTGAAGATAAAATCTTTTTGCTTTGAAGAAGAAAGATCTAGCTGACTGAAATAAGTTCATTAGATGAAAACCAACAAAAATTGACAAGAACCACGAAAAGTTCTTGTATTTTAAGATAAAATCTTACTCTATTCAGGAAAAAACTTCCAGCTCGCTGAAATATGTTCATTTGCTGAAAACCATCAAAACCACGAAAAGTTCTTGTATTTGAAGATAAAATCTTTTTGCTTTGAAGAAGAAAGATCTAGCTGACTGAAATAAGTTCATTCGATGAAAACCAACAAAAATTGACAAAAACCACGAAAGGATCTTGTATTTTAAGATAAAATCTTACTCTATTCAGGAAAAAACTTCCAGCTCGCTGAAATATGTTCATTTGCTGAAAACCATCAAAACCACGAAAAGTTCTTGTATTTGAAGTTAAAATCTTTTTGCTTTGAAGATGAAAGATCTAGCTGACTGAAATAAGTTCATTGGATGAAAACCAACAAAAATTGACAAGAACCACGAAAAGTTCTTGTATTTTAAGATAAAATCTTACTCTATTCAGGAAAAAACTTCCAGCTCGCTGAAATATGTTCATTTGCTGAAAACCATCAAAACCACGAAAAGTTCTTGTATTTGAAGATAAAATCTTTTTGCTTTGAAGAAGAAAGATCTAGCTGACTGAAATAAGTTCATTAGATGAAAACCAAAAAATTGACAAGAACCACGAAAAGTTCTTGTATTTTAAGATAAAATCTTACGCTATTAAAGAAAACACTCCCAGCTCGCTGAAATATGTTCATTTGCTGAAAACCAACAAAACCACGAAAAGTTCTTGTATTTGGAGATAAAATCTTTTTTCTTTGAAGAAGAAAGATCTCGCTGACTGAAATAAGTTCATTAGATGAAAACCAACAAAAATTGACAAGAACCACGAAAAGTTCTTGTATTTTAAGATAAAATCTTACTCTATTAAGGAAAAAACTTCCAGCTCGCTGAAATATGTTCATTTGCTGAAAACCATCAAAACCACGAAAAGTTCTTGTATTTGAAGATAAAATCTTTTTGCTTTGAAGATGAAAGATCTAGCTGACTGAAATAAGTTCATTGGATGAAAACCAACAAAAATTGACAAGAACCACGAAAAGTTCTTGTATTTTAAGATAAAATCTTACTCTATTCAGGAAAAAACTTCCAGCTCGCTGAAATATGTTCATTTGCTGAAAACCATCAAAACCACGAAAAGTTCTTGTATTTGAAGATAAAATCTTTTTGCTTTGAAGAAGAAAGATCTAGCTGACTGAAATAAGTTCATTAGATGAAAACCAACAAAAATTGACAAGAACCACGAAAAGTTCTTGTATTTTAAGATAAAATCTTACGCTATTAAAGAAAAAACTCCCAGCTCGCTGAAATATGTTAATTTGCTGAAAACCAACAAAACCACGAAAAGTTCTTGTATTTGGAGATAAAATCTTTTTTCTTTGAAGAAGAAAGATCTCGCTGACTGAAATAAGTTCATTAGATGAAAACCAACAAAAATTGACAAGAACCACGAAAAGTTCTTGTATTTTAAGATAAAATCTTACTCTATTAAGGAAAGAACTTCCAGCTCGCTGAAATATGTTCATTTGCTGAAAACCATCAAAACCACGAAAAGTTCTTGTATTTGAAGATAAAATCTTTTTGCTTTGAAGATGAAAGATCTAGCTGACTGAAATAAGTTCATTGGATGAAAACCAACAAAAATTGACAAGAACCACGAAAAGTTCTTGTATTTTAAGATAAAATCTTACTCTATTCAGGAAAAAACTTCCAGCTCGCTGAAATATGTTCATTTGCTGAAAACCATCAAAACCACGAAAAGTTCTTGTATTTGAAGATAAAATCTTTTTGCTTTGAAGAAGAAAGATCTAGCTGACTGAAATAAGTTCATTTGATGATAACCAACAAAAATTGACAAAAACCACGAAAGGATCTTGTATTTTAAGATAAAATCTTACTCTATTCAGGAAAAAACTTCCAGCTCGCTGAAATATGTTCATTTGCTGAAAACCATCAAAACCACGAAAAGTTCTTGTATTTGAAGATAAAATCTTTTTGCTTTGAAGATGAAAGATCTAGCTGACTGAAATATGTTCATTGGATGAAAACCAACAAAAATTGACAAGAACCACGAAAAGTTCTTGTATTTTAAGATAAAATCTTACTCTATTCAGGAAAAAACTTCCAGCTCGCTGAAATATGTTCATTTGCTGAAAACCATCAAAACCACGAAAAGTTCTTGTATTTGAAGAAAAAATCTTTTTGCTTTGAAGAAGAAAGATCTAGCTGACTGAAATAAGTTCATTAGATGAAAACCAACAAAAATTGACAAGAACCACGAAAAGTTCTTGTATTTTAAGATAAAATCTTACGCTATTAAAGAAAAAACTCCCAGCTCGCTGAAATATGTTCATTTGCTGAAAACCAACAAAACCACGAAAAGTTCTTGTATTTGGAGATAAAATCTTTTTTCTTTGAAGAAGAAAGATCTCGCTGACTGAAATAAGTTCATTCGATGAAAACCAACAAAAATTGACAAGAACCACGAAAAGTTCTTGTATTTTAAGATAAAATCTTACTCTATTAAGGAAAAAACTTCCAGCTCGCTGAAATATGTTAATTTGCTGAAAACCATCAAAACCACGAAAAGTTCTTGTATTTGAAGATAAAATCTTTTTGCTTTGAGGAAGAAAGATCTAGCTGACTGAAATAAGTTCATTGGATGAAAACCAACAAAAATTGACAAGAACCACGAAAGGATCTTGTATTTTAAGATAAAATCTTACTCTATTCAGGAAAAAACTTCCAGCTCGCTGAAATATGTTCATTTGCTGAAAACCGTCAAAACCACGAAAAGTTCTTGTATTTGAAGATAAAATCTTTTTGCTTTGAAGATGAAAGATCTAGCTGACTGAAATAAGTTCATTGGATGAAAACCAACAAAAATTGACAAGAACCACGAAAAGTTCTTGTATTTTAAGATAAAATCTTACTCTATTCAGGAAAAAACTTCCAGCTCGCTGAAATATGTTCATTTGCTGAAAACCATCAAAACCACGAAAAGTTCTTGTATTTGAAGATAAAATCTTTTTGCTTTGAAGAAGAAAGATCTCGGTGACTGAAATAAGTTCATTAGATGAAAACCAACAAAAATTGACAAGAACCACGAAAAGTTCTTGTATTTTAAGATAAAATCTTACTCTATTCAGGAAAAAACTTCCAGCTCGCTGAAATCTGTTCATTTGCTGAAAACCATCAAAACCACGAAAAGTTCTTGTATTTGAAGATAAAATCTTTTTGCTTTGAAGAAGAAAGATCTAGCTGACTGAAATAAGTTCATTAGATGAAAACCAACAAAAATTGACAAGAACCACGAAAAGTTCTTGTATTTGAAGATAAAATCTTACGCTATTAAAGAAAAAACTCCCAGCTCGCTGAAATATGTTCATTTGCTGAAAACCAACAAAACCACGAAAAGTTCTTGTATTTGGAGATAAAATCTTTTTTCTTTGAAGAAGAAAGATCTGGCTGACTGAAATAAGTTCATTAGATGAAAACCAACAAAAATTGACAAGAACCACGAAAAGTTCTTGTATTTTAAGATAAAATCTTACTCTATTAAGGAAAAAACTTCCAGCTCGCTGAAATATGTTCATTTGCTGAAAACCATCAAAACCACGAAAAGTTCTTGTATTTGAAGATAAAATCTTTTTGCTTTGAAGATGAAAGATCTAGCTGACTGAAATAAGTTCATTGGATGAAAACCAACAAAAATTGACAAGAACCATGAAAAGTTCTTGTATTTTAAGATAAAATCTTACTCTATTCAGGAAAAAACTTCCAGCTCGCTGAAATATGTTCATTTGCTGAAAACCATCAAAACCACGAAAAGTTCTTGTATTTGAAGATAAAATCTTTTTGCTTTGAAGAAGAAAGATCTAGCTGACTGAAATAAGTTCATTGGATGAAAACCAACAAAAATTGACAAAAACCACGAAAGGATCTTGTATTTTAAGATAAAATCTTACTCTATTCAGGAAAAAACTTCCAGCTCGCTGAAATATGTTCATTTGCTGAAAACCATCAAAACCACGAAAAGTTCTTGTATTTGAAGATAAAATCTTTTTGCTTTGAGGAAGAAAGATCTAGCTGACTGAAATAAGTTCATTGGATGAAAACCAACAAAAATTGACAAGAACCACGAAAGGATCTTGTATTTTAAGATAAAATCTTACTCTATTCAGGAAAAAACTTCCAGCTCGCTGAAATATGTTCATTTGCTGAAAACCATCAAAACCACGAAAAGTTCTTGTATTTGAAGATAAAATCTTTTTGCTTTGAAGATGAAAGATCCAGCTGACTGAAATAAGTTCATTGGATGAAAACCAACAAAAATTGACAAGAACCACGAAAAGTTCTTGTATTTTAAGATAAAATCTTACTCTATTCAGGAAAAAACTTCCAGCTCGCTGAAATATGTTCATTTGCTGAAAACCATCAAAACCACGAAAAGTTCTTGTATTTGAAGATAAAATCTTTTTGCTTTGAAGAAGAAAGATCTAGCTGACTGAAATAAGTTCATTAGATGAAAACCAACAAAAATTGACAAGAACCACGAAAAGTTCTTGTATTTTAAGATAAAATCTTACGCTATTAAAGAAAAAACTCCCAGCTCGCTGAAATATGTTCATTTGCTGAAAAACAACAAAACCACGAAAAGTTCTTGTATTTGGAGATAAAATCTTTTTTCTTTGAAGAAGAAAGATCTCGCTGACTGAAATAAGTTCATTAGATGAAAACCAACAAAAATTGACAAGAACCACGAAAAGTTCTTGTATTTTAAGATAAAATCTTACTCTATTAAGGAAAAAACTTCCAGCTCGCTGAAATATGTTCATTTGCTGAAAACCATCAAAACCACGAAAAGTTCTTGTATTTGAAGATAAAATCTTTTTGCTTTGAAGATGAAAGATCTAGCTGACTGAAATAAGTTCATTGGATGAAAACCAACAAAAATTGACAAGAACCACGAAAAGTTCTTGTATTTTAAGATAAAATCTTACTCTATTCAGGAAAAAACTTCCAGCTCGCTGAAATATGTTCATTTGCTGAAAACCATCAAAACCACGAAAAGTTCTTGTATTTGAAGATAAAATCTTTTTGCTTTGAAGAAGAAAGATCTAGCTGACTGAAATAAGTTCATTAGATGAAAACCAACAAAAATTGACAAGAACCACGAAAAGTTCTTGTATTTTAAGATAAAATCTTACGCTATTAAAGAAAAAACTCCCAGCTCGCTGAAATATGTTCATTTGCTGAAAACCAACAAAACCACGAAAAGTTCTTGTATTTGGAGATAAAATCTTTTTACTTTGAAGAAGAAAGATCTGGCTGACTGAAATAAGTTCATTAGATGAAAACCAACAAAAATTGACAAGAACCACGAAAAGTTCTTGTATTTTAAGATAAAATCTTACTCTATTAAGGAAAAAACTTCCAGCTCGCTGAAATATGTTCATTTGCTGAAAACCATCAAAACCACGAAAAGTTCTTGTATTTGAAGATAAAATCTTTTTGCTTTGAAGATGAAAGATCTAGCTGACTGAAATAAGTTCATTAGATGAAAACCAACAAAAATTGACAAGAACCATGAAAAGTTCTTGTATTTTAAGATAAAATCTTACTCTATTCAGGAAAAAACTTCCAGCTCGCTGAAATATGTTCATTTGCTGAAAACCATCAAAACCACGAAAAGTTCTTGTATTTGAAGATAAAATCTTTTTGCTTTGAAGAAGAAAGATCTAGCTGACTGAAATAAGTTCATTGGATGAAAACCAACAAAAATTGACAAAAACCACGAAAGGATCTTGTATTTTAAGATAAAATCTTACTCTATTCAGGAAAAAACTTCCAGCTCGCTGAAATATGTTCATTTGCTGAAAACCATCAAAACCACGAAAAGTTCTTGTATTTGAAGATAAAATCTTTTTGCTTTGAGGAAGAAAGATCTAGCTGACTGAAATAAGTTCATTGGATGAAAACCAACAAAAATTGACAAGAACCACGAAAGGATCTTGTATTTTAAGATAAAATCTTACTCTATTCAGGAAAAAACTTCCAGCTCGCTGAAATATGTTCATTTGCTGAAAACCATCAAAACCACGAAAAGTTCTTGTATTTGAAGATAAAATCTTTTTGCTTTGAAGAAGAAAGATCTAGCTGACTGAAATAAGTTCATTGGATGAAAACCAACAAAAATTGACAAAAACCACGAAAGGATCTTGTATTTTAAGATAAAATCTTACTCTATTCAGGAAAAAACTTCCAGCTCGCTGAAATATGTTCATTTGCTGAAAACCATCAAAACCACGAAAAGTTCTTGTATTTGAAGATAAAATCTTTTTGCTTTGAGGAAGAAAGATCTGGCTGACTGAAATAAGTTCATTGGATGAAAACCAACAAAAATTGACAAGAACCACGAAAGGATCTTGTATTTTAAGATAAAATCTTACTCTATTCAGGAAAAAACTTCCAGCTCGCTGAAATATGTTCATTTGCTGAAAACCATCAAAACCACGAAAAGTTCTTGTATTTGAAGATAAAATCTTTTTGCTTTGAAGATGAAAGATCCAGCTGACTGAAATAAGTTCATTGGATGAAAACCAACAAAAATTGACAAGAACCACGAAAAGTTCTTGTATTTTAAGATAAAATCTTACTCTATTCAGGAAAAAACTTCCAGCTCGCTGAAATATGTTCATTTGCTGAAAACCATCAAAACCACGAAAAGTTCTTGTATTTGAAGATAAAATCTTTTTGCTTTGAAGAAGAAAGATCTAGCTGACTGAAATAAGTTCATTAGATGAAAACCAACAAAAATTGACAAGAACCACGAAAAGTTCTTGTATTTTAAGATAAAATCTTACTCTATTCAGGAAAAAACTTCCAGCTCGCTGAAATCTGTTCATTTGCTGAAAACCATCAAAACCACGAAAAGTTCTTGTATTTGAAGATAAAATCTTTTTGCTTTGAAGAAGAAAGATCTAGCTGACTGAAATAAGTTCATTAGATGAAAACCAACAAAAATTGACAAGAACCACGAAAAGTTCTTGTATTTTAAGATAAAATCTTACGCTATTAAAGAAAAAACTCCCAGCTCGCTGAAATATGTTCATTTGCTGAAAAACAACAAAACCACGAAAAGTTCTTGTATTTGGAGATAAAATCTTTTTTCTTTGAAGAAGAAAGATCTCGCTGACTGAAATAAGTTCATTAGATGAAAACCAACAAAAATTGACAAGAACCACGAAAAGTTCTTGTATTTTAAGATAAAATCTTACTCTATTAAGGAAAAAACTTCCAGCTCGCTGAAATATGTTCATTTGCTGAAAACCATCAAAACCACGAAAAGTTCTTGTATTTGAAGATAAAATCTTTTTGCTTTGAAGATGAAAGATCTAGCTGACTGAAATAAGTTCATTGGATGAAAACCAACAAAAATTGACAAGAACCACGAAAAGTTCTTGTATTTTAAGATAAAATCTTACTCTATTCAGGAAAAAACTTCCAGCTCGCTGAAATATGTTCATTTGCTGAAAACCATCAAAACCACGAAAAGTTCTTGTATTTGAAGATAAAATCTTTTTGCTTGGAAGAAGAAAGATCTAGCTGACTGAAATAAGTTCATTGGATGAAAACCAACAAAAATTGACAAGAACCACGAAAAGTTCTTGTATTTTAAGATAAAATCTTACTCTATTCAGGAAAAAACTTCCAGCTCGCTGAAATATGTTCATTTGCTGAAAACCATCAAAACCACGAAAAGTTCTTGTATTTGAAGATAAAATCTTTTTGCTTTGAAGAAGAAAGATCTAGCTGACTGAAATAAGTTCATTAGATGAAAACCAACAAAAATTGACAAGAACCACGAAAAGTTCTTGTATTTTAAGATAAAATCTTACGCTATTAAAGAAAAAACTCCCAGCTCGCTGAAATATGTTCATTTGCTGAAAACCAACAAAACCACGAAAAGTTCTTGTATTTGAAGATAAAATCTTTTTGCTTGGAAGAAGAAAGATCTAGCTGACTGAAATAAGTTCATTGGATGAAAACCAACAAAAATTGACAAGAACCACGAAAGGATCTTGTATTTTAAGATAAAATCTTACTCTATTCAGGAAAAAACTTCCAGCTCGCTGAAATATGTTCATTTGCTGAAAACCATCAAAACCACGAAAAGTTCTTGTATTTGAAGATAAAATCTTTTTGCTTTGAAGATGAAAGATCTAGCTGACTGAAATAAGTTCATTGGATGAAAACCAACAAAAATTGACAAGAACCACGAAAAGTTCTTGTATTTTAAGATAAAATCTTACTCTATTCAGGAAAAAACTTCCAGCTCGCTGAAATATGTTCATTTGCTGAAAACCATCAAAACCACGAAAAGTTCTTGTATTTGAAGATAAAATCTTTTTGCTTTGAAGAAGAAAGATCTCGGTGACTGAAATAAGTTCATTAGATGAAAACCAACAAAAATTGACAAGAACCACGAAAAGTTCTTGTATTTTAAGATAAAATCTTACTCTATTCAGGAAAAAACTTCCAGCTCGCTGAAATCTGTTCATTTGCTGAAAACCATCAAAACCACGAAAAGTTCTTGTATTTGAAGATAAAATCTTTTTGCTTTGAAGAAGAAAGATCTAGCTGACTGAAATAAGTTCATTAGATGAAAACCAACAAAAATTGACAAGAACCACGAAAAGTTCTTGTATTTGAAGATAAAATCTTACGCTATTAAAGAAAAAACTCCCAGCTCGCTGAAATATGTTCATTTGCTGAAAACCAACAAAACCACGAAAAGTTCTTGTATTTGGAGATAAAATCTTTTTTCTTTGAAGAAGAAAGATCTGGCTGACTGAAATAAGTTCATTAGATGAAAACCAACAAAAATTGACAAGAACCACGAAAAGTTCTTGTATTTTAAGATAAAATCTTACTCTATTAAGGAAAAAACTTCCAGCTCGCTGAAATATGTTCATTTGCTGAAAACCATCAAAACCACGAAAAGTTCTTGTATTTGAAGATAAAATCTTTTTGCTTTGAAGATGAAAGATCTAGCTGACTGAAATAAGTTCATTGGATGAAAACCAACAAAAATTGACAAGAACCATGAAAAGTTCTTGTATTTTAAGATAAAATCTTACTCTATTCAGGAAAAAACTTCCAGCTCGCTGAAATATGTTCATTTGCTGAAAACCATCAAAACCACGAAAAGTTCTTGTATTTGAAGATAAAATCTTTTTGCTTTGAAGAAGAAAGATCTAGCTGACTGAAATAAGTTCATTGGATGAAAACCAACAAAAATTGACAAAAACCACGAAAGGATCTTGTATTTTAAGATAAAATCTTACTCTATTCAGGAAAAAACTTCCAGCTCGCTGAAATATGTTCATTTGCTGAAAACCATCAAAACCACGAAAAGTTCTTGTATTTGAAGATAAAATCTTTTTGCTTTGAGGAAGAAAGATCTAGCTGACTGAAATAAGTTCATTGGATGAAAACCAACAAAAATTGACAAGAACCACGAAAGGATCTTGTATTTTAAGATAAAATCTTACTCTATTCAGGAAAAAACTTCCAGCTCGCTGAAATATGTTCATTTGCTGAAAACCATCAAAACCACGAAAAGTTCTTGTATTTGAAGATAAAATCTTTTTGCTTTGAAGATGAAAGATCCAGCTGACTGAAATAAGTTCATTGGATGAAAACCAACAAAAATTGACAAGAACCACGAAAAGTTCTTGTATTTTAAGATAAAATCTTACTCTATTCAGGAAAAAACTTCCAGCTCGCTGAAATATGTTCATTTGCTGAAAACCATCAAAACCACGAAAAGTTCTTGTATTTGAAGATAAAATCTTTTTGCTTTGAAGAAGAAAGATCTAGCTGACTGAAATAAGTTCATTAGATGAAAACCAACAAAAATTGACAAGAACCACGAAAAGTTCTTGTATTTTAAGATAAAATCTTACGCTATTAAAGAAAACACTCCCAGCTCGCTGAAATATGTTCATTTGCTGAAAACCAACAAAACCACGAAAAGTTCTTGTATTTGGAGATAAAATCTTTTTTCTTTGAAGAAGAAAGATCTCGCTGACTGAAATAAGTTCATTAGATGAAAACCAACAAAAATTGACAAGAACCACGAAAAGTTCTTGTATTTTAAGATAAAATCTTACTCTATTAAGGAAAAAACTTCCAGCTCGCTGAAATATGTTCATTTGCTGAAAACCATCAAAACCACGAAAAGTTCTTGTATTTGAAGATAAAATCTTTTTGCTTTGAAGATGAAAGATCTAGCTGACTGAAATAAGTTCATTGGATGAAAACCAACAAAAATTGACAAGAACCACGAAAAGTTCTTGTATTTTAAGATAAAATCTTACTCTATTCAGGAAAAAACTTCCAGCTCGCTGAAATATGTTCATTTGCTGAAAACCATCAAAACCACGAAAAGTTCTTGTATTTGAAGATAAAATCTTTTTGCTTTGAAGAAGAAAGATCTAGCTGACTGAAATAAGTTCATTGGATGAAAACCAACAAAAATTGACAAGAACCACGAAAAGTTCTTGTATTTTAAGATAAAATCTTACTCTATTCAGGAAAAAACTTCCAGCTCGCTGAAATATGTTCATTTGCTGAAAACCATCAAAACCACGAAAAGTTCTTGTATTTGAAGATAAAATCTTTTTGCTTTGAAGAAGAAAGATCTAGCTGACTGAAATAAGTTCATTAGATGAAAACCAACAAAAATTGACAAGAACCACGAAAAGTTCTTGTATTTTAAGATAAAATCTTACGCTATTAAAGAAAAAACTCCCAGCTCGCTGAAATATGTTCATTTGCTGAAAACCAACAAAACCACGAAAAGTTCTTGTATTTGGAGATAAAATCTTTTTACTTTGAAGAAGAAAGATCTGGCTGACTGAAATAAGTTCATTAGATGAAAACCAACAAAAATTGACAAGAACCACGAAAAGTTCTTGTATTTTAAGATAAAATCTTACTCTATTAAGGAAAAAACTTCCAGCTCGCTGAAATATGTTCATTTGCTGAAAACCATCAAAACCACGAAAAGTTCTTGTATTTGAAGATAAAATCTTTTTGCTTTGAAGAAGAAAGATCTAGCTGACTGAAATAAGTTCATTAGATGAAAACCAACAAAAATTGACAAGAACCACGAAAAGTTCTTGTATTTGAAGATAAAATCTTACGCTATTAAAGAAAAAACTCCCAGCTCGCTGAAATATGTTCATTTGCTGAAAACCAACAAAACCACGAAAAGTTCTTGTATTTGGAGATAAAATCTTTTTTCTTTGAAGAAGAAAGATCTGGCTGACTGAAATAAGTTCATTGGATGAAAACCAACAAAAATTGACAAGAACCACGAAAAGTTCTTGTATTTTAAGATAAAATCTTACTCTATTAAGGAAAAAACTTCCAGCTCGCTGAAATATGTTCATTTGCTGAAAACCATCAAAACCACGAAAAGTTCTTGTATTTGAAGATAAAATCTTTTTGCTTTGAAGATGAAAGATCTAGCTGACTGAAATAAGTTCATTGGATGAAAACCAACAAAAATTGACAAGAACCATGAAAAGTTCTTGTATTTTAAGATAAAATCTTACTCTATTCAGGAAAAAACTTCCAGCTCGCTGAAATATGTTCATTTGCTGAAAACCATCAAAACCACGAAAAGTTCTTGTATTTGAAGATAAAATCTTTTTGCTTTGAGGAAGAAAGATCTAGCTGACTGAAATAAGTTCATTGGATGAAAACCAACAAAAATTGACAAAAACCACGAAAGGATCTTGTATTTTAAGATAAAATCTTACTCTATTCAGGAAAAAACTTCCAGCTCGCTGAAATATGTTCATTTGCTGAAAACCATCAAAACCACGAAAAGTTCTTGTATTTGAAGATAAAATCTTTTTGCTTTGAGGAAGAAAGATCTAGCTGACTGAAATAAGTTCATTGGATGAAAACCAACAAAAATTGACAAGAACCACGAAAGGATCTTGTATTTTAAGATAAAATCTTACTCTATTCAGGAAAAAACTTCCAGCTCGCTGAAATATGTTCATTTGCTGAAAACCATCAAAACCACGAAAAGTTCTTGTATTTGAAGATAAAATCTTTTTGCTTTGAAGATGAAAGATCCAGCTGACTGAAATAAGTTCATTGGATGAAAACCAACAAAAATTGACAAGAACCACGAAAAGTTCTTGTATTTTAAGATAAAATCTTACTCTATTCAGGAAAAAACTTCCAGCTCGCTGAAATATGTTCATTTGCTGAAAACCATCAAAACCACGAAAAGTTCTTGTATTTGAAGATAAAATCTTTTTGCTTTGAAGAAGAAAGATCTAGCTGACTGAAATAAGTTCATTAGATGAAAACCAACAAAAATTGACAAGAACCACGAAAAGTTCTTGTATTTTAAGATAAAATCTTACGCTATTAAAGAAAAAACTCCCAGCTCGCTGAAATATGTTCATTTGCTGAAAAACAACAAAACCACGAAAAGTTCTTGTATTTGGAGATAAAATCTTTTTTCTTTGAAGAAGAAAGATCTCGCTGACTGAAATAAGTTCATTAGATGAAAACCAACAAAAATTGACAAGAACCACGAAAAGTTCTTGTATTTTAAGATAAAATCTTACTCTATTAAGGAAAAAACTTCCAGCTCGCTGAAATATGTTCATTTGCTGAAAACCATCAAAACCACGAAAAGTTCTTGTATTTGAAGATAAAATCTTTTTGCTTTGAAGATGAAAGATCTGGCTGACTGAAATAAGTTCATTGGATGAAAACCAACAAAAATTGACAAGAACCACGAAAAGTTCTTGTATTTTAAGATAAAATCTTACTCTATTCAGGAAAAAACTTCCAGCTCGCTGAAATATGTTCATTTGCTGAAAACCATCAAAACCACGAAAAGTTCTTGTATTTGAAGATAAAATCTTTTTGCTTTGAAGAAGAAAGATCTAGCTGACTGAAATAAGTTCATTGGATGAAAACCAACAAAAATTGACAAGAACCACGAAAAGTTCTTGTATTTTAAGATAAAATCTTACTCTATTCAGGAAAAAACTTCCAGCTCGCTGAAATATGTTCATTTGCTGAAAACCATCAAAACCACGAAAAGTTCTTGTATTTGAAGATAAAATCTTTTTGCTTTGAAGAAGAAAGATCTAGCTGACTGAAATAAGTTCATTAGATGAAAACCAACAAAAATTGACAAGAACCACGAAAAGTTCTTGTATTTTAAGATAAAATCTTACGCTATTAAAGAAAAAACTCCCAGCTCGCTGAAATATGTTCATTTGCTGAAAACCAACAAAACCACGAAAAGTTCTTGTATTTGGAGATAAAATCTTTTTACTTTGAAGATGAAAGATCTGGCTGACTGAAATAAGTTCATTAGATGAAAACCAACAAAAATTGACAAGAACCACGAAAAGTTCTTGTATTTTAAGATAAAATCTTACTCTATTAAGGAAAAAACTTCCAGCTCGCTGAAATATGTTCATTTGCTGAAAACCATCAAAACCACGAAAAGTTCTTGTATTTGAAGATAAAATCTTTTTGCTTTGAAGATGAAAGATCTCGCTGACTGAAATAAGTTCTTTGGATGAAAACCAACAAAAATTGACAAGAACCATGAAAAGTTCTTGTATTTTAAGATAAAATCTTACTCTATTCAGGAAAAAACTTCCAGCTCGCTGAAATATGTTCATTTGCTGAAAACCATCAAAACCACGAAAAGTTCTTGTATTTGAAGATAAAATCTTTTTGCTTTGAAGAAGAAAGATCGAGCTGACTGAAATAAGTTCATTGGATGAAAACCAACAAAAATTGACAAAAACCACGAAAGGATCTTGTATTTTAAGATAAAATCTTACTCTATTCAGGAAAAAACTTCCAGCTCGCTGAAATATGTTCATTTGCTGAAAACCATCAAAACCACGAAAAGTTCTTGTATTTGAAGATAAAATCTTTTTGCTTTGAGGAAGAAAGATCTAGCTGACTGAAATAAGTTCATTGGATGAAAACCAACAAAAATTGACAAGAACCACGAAAGGATCTTGTATTTTAAGATAAAATCTTACTCTATTCAGGAAAAAACTTCCAGCTCGCTGAAATATGTTCATTTGCTGAAAACCATCAAAACCACGAAAAGTTCTTGTATTTGAAGATAAAATCTTTTTGCTTTGAGGAAGAAAGATCTAGCTGACTGAAATAAGTTCATTGGATGAAAACCAACAAAAATTGACAAGAACCACGAAAGGATCTTGTATTTTAAGATAAAATCTTACTCTATTCAGGAAAAAACTTCCAGCTCGCTGAAATATGTTCATTTGCTGAAAACCATCAAAACCACGAAAAGTTCTTGTATTTGAAGATAAAATCTTTTTGCTTTGAAGATGAAAGATCCAGCTGACTGAAATAAGTTCATTGGATGAAAACCAACAAAAATTGACAAGAACCACGAAAAGTTCTTGTATTTTAAGATAAAATCTTACTCTATTCAGGAAAAAACTTCCAGCTCGCTGAAATATGTTCATTTGCTGAAAACCATCAAAACCACGAAAAGTTCTTGTATTTGAAGATAAAATCTTTTTGCTTTGAAGAAGAAAGATCTAGCTGACTGAAATAAGTTCATTAGATGAAAACCAACAAAAATTGACAAGAACCACGAAAAGTTCTTGTATTTTAAGATAAAATCTTACTCTATTCAGGAAAAAACTTCCAGCTCGCTGAAATCTGTTCATTTGCTGAAAACGATCAAAACCACGAAAAGTTCTTGTATTTGAAGATAAAATCTTTTTGCTTTGAAGAAGAAAGATCTAGCTGACTGAAATAAGTTCATTAGATGAAAACCAACAAAAATTGACAAGAACCACGAAAAGTTCTTGTATTTTAAGATAAAATCTTACGCTATTAAAGAAAAAACTCCCAGCTCGCTGAAATATGTTCATTTGCTGAAAAACAACAAAACCACGAAAAGTTCTTGTATTTGGAGATAAAATCTTTTTTCTTTGAAGAAGAAAGATCTCGCTGACTGAAATAAGTTCATTAGATGAAAACCAACAAAAATTGACAAGAACCACGAAAAGTTCTTGTATTTTAAGATAAAATCTTACTCTATTAAGGAAAAAACTTCCAGCTCGCTGAAATATGTTCATTTGCTGAAAACCATCAAAACCACGAAAAGTTCTTGTATTTGAAGATAAAATCTTTTTGCTTTGAAGATGAAAGATCTAGCTGACTGAAATAAGTTCATTGGATGAAAACCAACAAAAATTGACAAGAACCACGAAAAGTTCTTGTATTTTAAGATAAAATCTTACTCTATTCAGGAAAAAACTTCCAGCTCGCTGAAATATGTTCATTTGCTGAAAACCATCAAAACCACGAAAAGTTCTTGTATTTGAAGATAAAATCTTTTTGCTTGGAAGAAGAAAGATCTAGCTGACTGAAATAAGTTCATTGGATGAAAACCAACAAAAATTGACAAGAACCACGAAAAGTTCTTGTATTTTAAGATAAAATCTTACTCTATTCAGGAAAAAACTTCCAGCTCGCTGAAATATGTTCATTTGCTGAAAACCATCAAAACCACGAAAAGTTCTTGTATTTGAAGATAAAATCTTTTTGCTTTGAAGAAGAAAGATCTAGCTGACTGAAATAAGTTCATTAGATGAAAACCAACAAAAATTGACAAGAACCACGAAAAGTTCTTGTATTTTAAGATAAAATCTTACGCTATTAAAGAAAAAACTCCCAGCTCGCTGAAATATGTTCATTTGCTGAAAACCAACAAAACCACGAAAAGTTCTTGTATTTGGAGATAAAATCTTTTTACTTTGAAGAAGAAAGATCTGGCTGACTGAAATAAGTTCATTAGATGAAAACCAACAAAAATTGACAAGAACCACGAAAAGTTCTTGTATTTTAAGATAAAATCTTACTCTATTAAGGAAAAAACTTCCAGCTCGCTGAAATATGTTCATTTGCTGAAAACCATCAAAACCACGAAAAGTTCTTGTATTTGAAGATAAAATCTTTTTGCTTTGAAGATGAAAGATCTAGCTGACTGAAATAAGTTCTTTGGATGAAAACCAACAAAAATTGACAAGAACCATGAAAAGTTCTTGTATTTTAAGATAAAATCTTACTCTATTCAGGAAAAAACTTCCAGCTCGCTGAAATATGTTCATTTGCTGAAAACCATCAAAACCACGAAAAGTTCTTGTATTTGAAGATAAAATCTTTTTGCTTTGAAGAAGAAAGATCTAGCTGACTGAAATAAGTTCATTGGATGAAAACCAACAAAAATTGACAAAAACCACGAAAGGATCTTGTATTTTAAGATAAAATCTTACTCTATTCAGGAAAAAACTTCCAGCTCGCTGAAATATGTTCATTTGCTGAAAACCATCAAAACCACGAAAAGTTCTTGTATTTGAAGATAAAATCTTTTTGCTTTGAGGAAGAAAGATCCAGCTGACTGAAATAAGTTCATTGGATGAAAACCAACAAAAATTGACAAGAACCACGAAAGGATCTTGTATTTTAAGATAAAATCTTACTCTATTCAGGAAAAAACTTCCAGCTCGCTGAAATATGTTCATTTGCTGAAAACCATCAAAACCACGAAAAGTTCTTGTATTTGAAGATAAAATCTTTTTGCTTTGAAGATGAAAGATCCAGCTGACTGAAATAAGTTCATTGGATGAAAACCAACAAAAATTGACAAGAACCACGAAAAGTTCTTGTATTTTAAGATAAAATCTTACTCTATTCAGGAAAAAACTTCCAGCTCGCTGAAATATGTTCATTTGCTGAAAACCAACAAAACCACGAAAAGTTCTTGTATTTGGAGATAAAATCTTTTTACTTTGAAGAAGAAAGATCTGGCTGACTGAAATAAGTTCATTAGATGAAAACCAACAAAAATTGACAAGAACCACGAAAAGTTCTTGTATTTTAAGATAAAATCTTACTCTATTCAGGAAAAAACTTCCAGCTCGCTGAAATATGTTCATTTGCTGAAAACCATCAAAACCACGAAAAGTTCTTGTATTTGAAGATAAAATCTTTTTGCTTTGAAGATGAAAGATCTAGCTGACTGAAATAAGTTCATTGGATGAAAACCAACAAAAATTGACAAAAACCACGAAAGGATCTTGTATTTTAAGATAAAATCTTACTCTATTCAGGAAAAAACTTCCAGCTCGCTGAAATATGTTCATTTGCTGAAAACCATCAAAACCACGAAAAGTTCTTGTATTTGAAGATAAAATCTTTTTGCTTTGAGGAAGAAAGATCTAGCTGACTGAAATAAGTTCATTGGATGAAAACCAACAAAAATTGACAAGAACCACGAAAGGATCTTGTATTTTAAGATAAAATCTTACTCTATTCAGGAAAAAACTTCCAGCTCGCTGAAATATGTTCATTTGCTGAAAACCATCAAAACCACGAAAAGTTCTTGTATTTGAAGATAAAATCTTTTTGCTTTGAAGAAGAAAGATCTAGCTGACTGAAATAAGTTCATTGGATGAAAACCAACAAAAATTGACAAAAACCACGAAAGAATCTTGTATTTTAAGATAAAATCTTACTCTATTCAGGAAAAAACTTCCAGCTCGCTGAAATATGTTCATTTGCTGAAAACCATCAAAACCACGAAAAGTTCTTGTATTTGAAGATAAAATCTTTTTGCTTTGAGGAAGAAAGATCTAGCTGACTGAAATAAGTTCATTGGATGAAAACCAACAAAAATTGACAAGAACCACGAAAGGATCTTGTATTTTAAGATAAAATCTTACTCTATTCAGGAAAAAACTTCCAGCTCGCTGAAATATGTTCATTTGCTGAAAACCATCAAAACCACGAAAAGTTCTTGTATTTGAAGATAAAATCTTTTTGCTTTGAAGATGAAAGATCCAGCTGACTGAAATAAGTTCATTGGATGAAAACCAACAAAAATTGACAAGAACCACGAAAAGTTCTTGTATTTTAAGATAAAATCTTACTCTATTCAGGAAAAAACTTCCAGCTCGCTGAAATATGTTCATTTGCTGAAAACCATCAAAACCACGAAAAGTTCTTGTATTTGAAGATAAAATCTTTTTGCTTTGAAGAAGAAAGATCTAGCTGACTGAAATAAGTTCATTAGATGAAAACCAACAAAAATTGACAAGAACCACGAAAAGTTCTTGTATTTTAAGATAAAATCTTACTCTATTCAGGAAAAAACTTCCAGCTCGCTGAAATCTGTTCATTTGCTGAAAACCATCAAAACCACGAAAAGTTCTTGTATTTGAAGATAAAATCTTTTTGCTTTGAAGAAGAAAGATCTAGCTGACTGAAATAAGTTCATTAGATGAAAACCAACAAAAATTGACAAGAACCACGAAAAGTTCTTGTATTTTAAGATAAAATCTTACGCTATTAAAGAAAAAACTCCCAGCTCGCTGAAATATGTTCATTTGCTGAAAAACAACAAAACCACGAAAAGTTCTTGTATTTGGAGATAAAATCTTTTTTCTTTGAAGAAGAAAGATCTCGCTGACTGAAATAAGTCCATTAGATGAAAACCAACAAAAATTGACAAGAACCACGAAAAGTTCTTGTATTTTAAGATAAAATCTTACTCTATTAAGGAAAAAACTTCCAGCTCGCTGAAATATGTTCATTTGCTGAAAACCATCAAAACCACGAAAAGTTCTTGTATTTGAAGATAAAATCTTTTTGCTTTGAAGATGAAAGATCTAGCTGACTGAAATAAGTTCATTGGATGAAAACCAACAAAAATTGACAAGAACCACGAAAAGTTCTTGTATTTTAAGATAAAATCTTACTCTATTCAGGAAAAAACTTCCAGCTCGCTGAAATATGTTCATTTGCTGAAAACCATCAAAACCACGAAAAGTTCTTGTATTTGAAGATAAAATCTTTTTGCTTGGAAGAAGAAAGATCTAGCTGACTGAAATAAGTTCATTGGATGAAAACCAACAAAAATTGACAAGAACCACGAAAAGTTCTTGTATTTTAAGATAAAATCTTACTCTATTCAGGAAAAAACTTCCAGCTCGCTGAAATATGTTCATTTGCTGAAAACCATCAAAACCACGAAAAGTTCTTGTATTTGAAGATAAAATCTTTTTGCTTTGAAGAAGAAAGATCTAGCTGACTGAAATAAGTTCATTAGATGAAAACCAACAAAAATTGACAAGAACCACGAAAAGTTCTTGTATTTTAAGATAAAATCTTACGCTATTAAAGAAAAAACTCCCAGCTCGCTGAAATATGTTCATTTGCTGAAAACCAACAAAACCACGAAAAGTTCTTGTATTTGGAGATAAAATCTTTTTACTTTGAAGAAGAAAGATCTGGCTGACTGAAATAAGTTCATTAGATGAAAACCAACAAAAATTGACAAGAACCACGAAAAGTTCTTGTATTTTAAGATAAAATCTTACTCTATTAAGGAAAAAACTTCCAGCTCGCTGAAATATGTTCATTTGCTGAAAACCATCAAAACCACGAAAAGTTCTTGTATTTGAAGATAAAATCTTTTTGCTTTGAAGATGAAAGATCTAGCTGACTGAAATAAGTTCTTTGGATGAAAACCAACAAAAATTGACAAGAACCATGAAAAGTTCTTGTATTTTAAGATAAAATCTTACTCTATTCAGGAAAAAACTTCCAGCTCGCTGAAATATGTTCATTTGCTGAAAACCATCAAAACCACGAAAAGTTCTTGTATTTGAAGATAAAATCTTTTTGCTTTGAAGAAGAAAGATCTAGCTGACTGAAATAAGTTCATTGGATGAAAACCAACAAAAATTGACAAAAACCACGAAAGGATCTTGTATTTTAAGATAAAATCTTACTCTATTCAGGAAAAAACTTCCAGCTCGCTGAAATATGTTCATTTGCTGAAAACCATCAAAACCACGAAAAGTTCTTGTATTTGAAGATAAAATCTTT
This sequence comes from Heptranchias perlo, assembly GCF_035084215.1. Taxonomy (NCBI): domain Eukaryota; kingdom Metazoa; phylum Chordata; class Chondrichthyes; order Hexanchiformes; family Hexanchidae; genus Heptranchias; species Heptranchias perlo. The sequence continues at coordinate 1,270,323 of NW_027139688.1, read as the reverse complement.
TTGCTTTGAGGAAGAAAGATCCAGCTGACTGAAATAAGTTCATTGGATGAAAACCAACAAAAATTGACAAGAACCACGAAAGGATCTTGTATTTTAAGATAAAATCTTACTCTATTCAGGAAAAAACTTCCAGCTCGCTGAAATATGTTCATTTGCTGAAAACCATCAAAACCACGAAAAGTTCTTGTATTTGAAGATAAAATTTTTTTGCTTTGAAGATGAAAGATCCAGCTGACTGAAATAAGTTCATTGGATGAAAACCAACAAAAATTGACAAGAACCACGAAAAGTTCTTGTATTTTAAGATAAAATCTTACTCTATTCAGGAAAAAACTTCCAGCTCGCTGAAATATGTTCATTTGCTGAAAACCATCAAAACCACGAAAAGTTCTTGTATTTGAAGATAAAATCTTTTTGCTTTGAAGAAGAAAGATCTAGCTGACTGAAATAAGTTCATTAGATGAAAACCAACAAAAATTGACAAGAACCACGAAAAGTTCTTGTATTTTAAGATAAAATCTTACGCTATTAAAGAAAAAACTCCCAGCTCGCTGAAATATGTTCATTTGCTGAAAACCAACAAAACCACGAAAAGTTCTTGTATTTGGAGATAAAATCTTTTTTCTTTGAAGAAGAAAGATCTCGCTGACTGAAATAAGTTCATTAGATGAAAACCAACAAAAATTGACAAGAACCACGAAAAGTTCTTGTATTTTAAGATAAAATCTTACTCTATTAAGGAAAAAACTTCCAGCTCGCTGAAATATGTTCATTTGCTGAAAACCATCAAAACCACGAAAAGTTCTTGTATTTGAAGATAAAATCTTTTTGCTTTGAAGATGAAAGATCTAGCTGACTGAAATAAGTTCATTGGATGAAAACCAACAAAAATTGACAAGAACCACGAAAAGTTCTTGTATTTTAAGATAAAATCTTACTCTATTCAGGAAAAAACTTCCAGCTCGCTGAAATATGTTCATTTGCTGAAAACCATCAAAACCACGAAAAGTTCTTGTATTTGAAGATAAAATCTTTTTGCTTTGAAGAAGAAAGATCTAGCTGACTGAAATAAGTTCATTGGATGAAAACCAACAAAAATTGACAAAAACCACGAAAGGATCTTGTATTTTAAGATAAAATCTTACTCTATTCAGGAAAAAACTTCCAGCTCGCTGAAATATGTTCATTTGCTGAAAACCATCAAAACCACGAAAAGTTCTTGTATTTGAAGTTAAAATCTTTTTGCTTTGAAGATGAAAGATCTAGCTGACTGAAATAAGTTCATTGGATGAAAACCAACAAAAATTGACAAGAACCACGAAAAGTTCTTGTATTTTAAGATAAAATCTTACTCTATTCAGGAAAAAACTTCCAGCTCGCTGAAATATGTTCATTTGCTGAAAACCATCAAAACCACGAAAAGTTCTTGTATTTGAAGATAAAATCTTTTTGCTTTGAAGAAGAAAGATCTAGCTGACTGAAATAAGTTCATTAGATGAAAACCAACAAAAATTGACAAGAACCACGAAAAGTTCTTGTATTTTAAGATAAAATCTTACGCTATTAAAGAAAAAACTCCCAGCTCGCTGAAATATGTTCATTTGCTGAAAACCAACAAAACCACGAAAAGTTCTTGTATTTGGAGATAAAATCTTTTTTCTTTGAAGAAGAAAGATCTCGCTGACTGAAATAAGTTCATTAGATGAAAACCAACAAAAATTGACAAGAACCACGAAAAGTTCTTGTATTTTAAGATAAAATCTTACTCTATTAAGGAAAAAACTTCCAGCTCGCTGAAATATGTTCATTTGCTGAAAACCATCAAAACCACGAAAAGTTCTTGTATTTGAAGATAAAATCTTTTTGCTTTGAAGATGAAAGATCCAGCTGACTGAAATAAGTTCATTGGATGAAAACCAACAAAAATTGACAAGAACCACGAAAAGTTCTTGTATTTTAAGATAAAATCTTACTCTATTCAGGAAAAAACTTCCAGCTCGCTGAAATATGTTCATTTGCTGAAAACCATCAAAACCACGAAAAGTTCTTGTATTTGAAGATAAAATCTTTTTGCTTTGAAGAACAAAGATCTAGCTGACTGAAATAAGTTCATTGGATGAAAACCAACAAAAATTGACAAAAACCACGAAAGGATCTTGTATTTTAAGATAAAATCTTACTCTATTCAGGAAAAAACTTCCAGCTCGCTGAAATATGTTCATTTGCTGAAAACCATCAAAACCACGAAAAGTTCTTGTATTTGAAGATAAAATCTTTTTGCTTTGAAGATGAAAGATCCAGCTGACTGAAATAAGTTCATTGGATGAAAACCAACAAAAATTGACAAGAACCACGAAAAGTTCTTGTATTTTAAGATAAAATCTTACTGTATTCAGGAAAAAACTTCCAGCTCGCTGAAATATGTTCATTTGCTGAAAACCATCAAAACCACGAAAAGTTCTTGTATTTGAAGATAAAATCTTTTTGCTTTGAAGATGAAAGATCTAGCTGACTGAAATAAGTTCATTGGATGAAAACCAACAAAAATTGACAAGAACCACGAAAAGTTCTTGTATTTTAAGATAAAATCTTACTCTATTCAGGAAAAAACTTCCAGCTCGCTGAAATATGTTCATTTGCTGAAAACCATCAAAACCACGAAAAGTTCTTGTATTTGAAGATAAAATCTTTTTGCTTTGAAGAAGAAAGATCTAGCTGACTGAAATAAGTTCATTGGATGAAAACCAACAAAAATTGACAAAAACCACGAAAGGATCTTGTATTTTAAGATAAAATCTTACTCTATTCAGGAAAAAACTTCCAGCTCGCTGAAATATGTTCATTTGCTGAAAACCATCAAAACCACGAAAAGTTCTTGTATTTGAAGTTAAAATCTTTTTGCTTTGAAGATGAAAGATCTAGCTGACTGAAATAAGTTCATTGGATGAAAACCAACAAAAATTGACAAGAACCACGAAAAGTTCTTGTATTTTAAGATAAAATCTTACTCTATTCAGGAAAAAACTTCCAGCTCGCTGAAATATGTTCATTTGCTGAAAACCATCAAAACCACGAAAAGTTCTTGTATTTGAAGATAAAATCTTTTTGCTTTGAAGAAGAAAGATCTAGCTGACTGAAATAAGTTCATTAGATGAAAACCAACAAAAATTGACAAGAACCACGAAAAGTTCTTGTATTTTAAGATAAAATCTTACGCTATTAAAGAAAAAACTCCCAGCTCGCTGAAATATGTTCATTTGCTGAAAACCAACAAAACCACGAAAAGTTCTTGTATTTGGAGATAAAATCTTTTTTCTTTGAAGAAGAAAGATCTCGCTGACTGAAATAAGTTCATTAGATGAAAACCAACAAAAATTGACAAGAACCACGAAAAGTTCTTGTATTTTAAGATAAAATCTTACTCTATTAAGGAAAAAACTTCCAGCTCGCTGAAATATGTTCATTTGCTGAAAACCATCAAAACCACGAAAAGTTCTTGTATTTGAAGATAAAATCTTTTTGCTTTGAAGATGAAAGATCCAGCTGACTGAAATAAGTTCATTGGATGAAAACCAACAAAAATTGACAAGAACCACGAAAAGTTCTTGTATTTTAAGATAAAATCTTACTCTATTCAGGAAAAAACTTCCAGCTCGCTGAAATATGTTCATTTGCTGAAAACCATCAAAACCACGAAAAGTTCTTGTATTTGAAGATAAAATCTTTTTGCTTTGAAGAACAAAGATCTAGCTGACTGAAATAAGTTCATTGGATGAAAACCAACAAAAATTGACAAAAACCACGAAAGGATCTTGTATTTTAAGATAAAATCTTACTCTATTCAGGAAAAAACTTCCAGCTCGCTGAAATATGTTCATTTGCTGAAAACCATCAAAACCACGAAAAGTTCTTGTATTTGAAGATAAAATCTTTTTGCTTTGAAGATGAAAGATCCAGCTGACTGAAATAAGTTCATTGGATGAAAACCAACAAAAATTGACAAGAACCACGAAAAGTTCTTGTATTTTAAGATAAAGTCTTACTGTATTCAGGAAAAAACTTCCAGCTCGCTGAAATATGTTCATTTGCTGAAAACCATCAAAACCACGAAAAGTTCTTGTATTTGAAGATAAAATCTTTTTGCTTTGAAGAAGAAAGATCTAGCTGACTGAAATAAGTTCATTAGATGAAAACCAACAAAAATTGACAAGAACCACGAAAAGTTCTTGTATTTTAAGATAAAATCTTACGCTATTAAAGAAAAAACTCCCAGCTCGCTGAAATATGTTCATTTGCTGAAAACCAACAAAACCACGAAAAGTTCTTGTATTTGGAGATAAAATCTTTTTTCTTTGAAGAAGAAAGATCTCGCTGACTGAAATAAGTTCATTAGATGAAAACCAACAAAAATTGACAAGAACCACGAAAAGTTCTTGTATTTTAAGATAAAATCTTACTCTATTAAGGAAAAAACTTCCAGCTCGCTGAAATATGTTCATTTGCTGAAAACCATCAAAACCACGAAAAGTTCTTGTATTTGCAGATAAAATCTTTTTGCTTTGAAGATGAAAGATCTAGCTGACTGAAATAAGTTCATTGGATGAAAACCAACAAAAATTGACAAGAACCACGAAAAGTTCTTGTATTTTAAGATAAAATCTTACTCTATTCAGGAAAAAACTTCCAGCTCGCTGAAATATGTTCATTTGCTGAAAACCATCAAAACCACGAAAAGTTCTTGTATTTGAAGATAAAATCTTTTTGCTTTGAAGAAGAAAGATCTAGCTGACTGAAATAAGTTCATTGGATGAAAACCAACAAAAATTGACAAAAACCACGAAAGGATCTTGTATTTTAAGATAAAATCTTACTCTATTCAGGAAAAAACTTCCAGCTCGCTGAAATATGTTCATTTGCTGAAAACCATCAAAACCACGAAAAGTTCTTGTATTTGAAGATAAAATCTTTTTGCTTTGAAGATGAAAGATCTAGCTGACTGAAATAAGTTCATTGGATGAAAACCAACAAAAATTGACAAGAACCACGAAAAGTTCTTGTATTTTAAGATAAAATCTTACTCTATTCAGGAAAAAACTTCCAGCTCGCTGAAATATGTTCATTTGCTGAAAACCATCAAAACCACGAAAAGTTCTTGTATTTGAAGATAAAATCTTTTTGCTTTGAAGAAGAAAGATCTAGCTGACTGAAATAAGTTCATTAGATGAAAACCAACAAAAATTGACAAGAACCACGAAAAGTTCTTGTATTTTAAGATAAAATCTTACGCTATTAAAGAAAAAACTCCCAGCTCGCTGAAATATGTTCATTTGCTGAAAACCAACAAAACCACGAAAAGTTCTTGTATTTGGAGATAAAATCTTTTTTCTTTGAAGAAGAAAGATCTCGCTGACTGAAATAAGTTCATTAGATGAAAACCAACAAAAATTGACAAGAACCACGAAAAGTTCTTGTATTTTAAGATAAAATCTTACTCTATTAAGGAAAAAACTTCCAGCTCGCTGAAATATGTTCATTTGCTGAAAACCATCAAAACCACGAAAAGTTCTTGTATTTGAAGATAAAATCTTTTTGCTTTGAAGATGAAAGATCTAGCTGACTGAAATAAGTTCATTGGATGAAAACCAACAAAAATTGACAAGAACCACGAAAAGTTCTTGTATTTTAAGATAAAATCTTACTCTATTCAGGAAAAAACTTCCAGCTCGCTGAAATATGTTCATTTGCTGAAAACCATCAAAACCACGAAAAGTTCTTGTATTTGAAGATAAAATCTTTTTGCTTTGAAGAAGAAAGATCTAGCTGACTGAAATAAGTTCATTGGATGAAAACCAACAAAAATTGACAAAAACCACGAAAGGATCTTGTATTTTAAGATAAAATCTTACTCTATTCAGGAAAAAACTTCCAGCTCGCTGAAATATGTTCATTTGCTGAAAACCATCAAAACCACGAAAAGTTCTTGTATTTGAAGATAAAATCTTTTTGCTTTGAAGATGAAAGATCTAGCTGACTGAAATAAGTTCATTGGATGAAAACCAACAAAAATTGACAAGAACCACGAAAAGTTCTTGTATTTTAAGATAAAATCTTACTCTATTCAGGAAAAAACTTCCAGCTCGCTGAAATATGTTCATTTGCTGAAAACCATCAAAACCACGAAAAGTTCTTGTATTTGAAGATAAAATCTTTTTGCTTTGAAGAAGAAAGATCTAGCTGACTGAAATAAGTTCATTAGATGAAAACCAACAAAAATTGACAAGAACCACGAAAAGTTCTTGTATTTTAAGATAAAATCTTACGCTATTAAAGAAAAAACTCCCAGCTCGCTGAAATATGTTCATTTGCTGAAAACCAACAAAACCACGAAAAGTTCTTGTATTTGAAGATAAAATCTTTTTTCTTTGAAGAAGAAAGATCCAGCTGACTGAAATAAGTTCATTAAATGAAAACCAACAAAAATTGACAAGAACCACGAAAAGTTCTTGTATTTTAAGATAAAATCCTACTCTATTAAGGAAAAAACTTCCAGCTCGCTGAAATATGTTCATTTGCTGAAAACCATCAAAACCACGAAAAGTTCTTGTATTTGAAGATAAAATCTTTTTGCTTTGAAGAAGAAAGATCTAGCTGACTGAAATAAGTTCATTAGATGAAAACCAACAAAAATTGACAAGAACCACGAAAAGTTCTTGTATTTTAAGATAAAATCTTACGCTATTAAAGAAAAAACTCCCAGCTCGCTGAAATATGTTCATTTGCTGAAAACCAACAAAACCACGTAAAGTTCTTGTATTTGGAGATAAAATCTTTTTTCTTTGAAGAAGAAAGATCTCGCTGACTGAAATAAGTTCATTCGATGAAAACCAACAAAAATTGACAAGAACCACGAAAAGTTCTTGTATTTTAAGATAAAATCTTACTCTATTAAGGAAAAAACTTCCAGCTCGCTGAAATATGTTAATTTGCTGAAAACCATCAAAACCACGAAAAGTTCTTGTATTTGAAGATAAAATCTTTTTGCTTTGAGGAAGAAAGATCTAGCTGACTGAAATAAGTTCATTGGATGAAAACCAACAAAAATTGACAAGAACCACGAAAGGATCTTGTATTTTAAGATAAAATCTTACTCTATTCAGGAAAAAACTTCCAGCTCGCTGAAATATGTTCATTTGCTGAAAACCATCAAAACCACGAAAAGTTCTTGTATTTGAAGATAAAATCTTTTTGCTTTGAAGATGAAAGATCTCGCTGACTGAAATAAGTTCATTGGATGAAAACCAACAAAAATTGACAAGAACCACGAAAAGTTCTTGTATTTTAAGATAAAATCTTACTGTATTCAGGAAAAAACTTCCAGCTCGCTGAAATATGTTCATTTGCTGAAAACCATCAAAACCACGAAAAGTTCTTGTATTTGAAGATAAAATCTTTTTGCTTTGAAGAAGAAAGATCTAGCTGACTGAAATAAGTTCATTGGATGAAAACCAACAAAAATTGACAAAAACCACGAAAGGATCTTGTATTTTAAGATAAAATCTTACTCTATTCAGGAAAAAACTTCCAGCTCGCTGAAATATGTTCATTTGCTGAAAACCATCAAAACCACGAAAAGTTCTTGTATTTGAAGATAAAATCTTTTTGCTTTGAAGATGAAAGATCTAGCTGACTGAAATAAGTTCATTGGATGAATACCAACAAAAATTGACCAGAACCACGAAAAGTTCTTGTATTTTAAGATAAAATCTTACTCTATTCAGGAAAAAACTTCCAGCTCGCTGAAATATGTTCATTTGCTGAAAACCATCAAAACCACGAAAAGTTCTTGTATTTGAAGATAAAATCTTTTTGCTTTGAAGAAGAAAGATCTAGCTGACTGAAATAAGTTCATTAGATGAAAACCAACAAAAATTGACAAGAACCACGAAAAGTTCTTGTATTTTAAGATAAAATCTTAAGCTATTAAAGAAAAAACTCCCAGCTCGCTGAAATATGTTCATTTGCTGAAAACCAACAAAACCACGAAAAGTTCTTGTATTTGAAGATAAAATCTTTTTTCTTTGAAGAAGAAAGATCCAGCTGACTGAAATAAGTTCATTAAATGAAAACCAACAAAAATTGACAAGAACCACGAAAAGTTCTTGTATTTTAAGATAAAATCCTACTCTATTAAGGAAAAAACTTCCAGCTCGCTGAAATATGTTCATTTGCTGAAAACCATCAAAACCACGAAAAGTTCTTGTATTTGAAGATAAAATCTTTTTGCTTTGAAGAAGAAAGATCTAGCTGACTGAAATAAGTTCATTAGATGAAAACCAACAAAAATTGACATGAACCACGAAAACTTCTTGTATTTTAAGATAAAATCTTACTCTATTAAGGAAAAAACTTCCAGCTCGCTGAAATATGTTCATTTGCTGAAAACCATCAAAACCACGAAAAGTTCTTGTATTTGAAGATAAAATCTTTTTGCTTTGAAGAAGAAAGATCTAGCTGACTGAAATAAGTTCATTAGATGAAAACCAACAAAAATTGACAAGAACCATGAAAAGTTCTTGTATTTTAAGATAAAATCTTACTCTATTCAGGAAAAAACTTCCAGCTCGCTGAAATATGTTCATTTGCTGAAAACCATCAAAACCACGAAAAGTTCTTGTATTTGAAGATAAAATCTTTTTGCTTTGAAGAAGAAAGATCTAGCTGACTGAAATAAGTTCATTGGATGAAAACCAACAAAAATTGACAAAAACCACGAAAGGATCTTGTATTTTAAGATAAAATCTTACTCTATTCAGGAAAAAACTTCCAGCTCGCTGAAATATGTTCATTTGCTGAAAACCATCAAAACCACGAAAAGTTCTTGTATTTGAAGATAAAATCTTTTTGCTTTGAGGAAGAAAGATCCAGCTGACTGAAATAAGTTCATTGGATGAAAACCAACAAAAATTGACAAGAACCACGAAAGGATCTTGTATTTTAAGATAAAATCTTACTCTATTCAGGAAAAAACTTCCAGCTCGCTGAAATATGTTCATTTGCTGAAAACCATCAAAACCACGAAAAGTTCTTGTATTTGAAGATAAAATCTTTTTGCTTTGAAGATGAAAGATCCAGCTGACTGAAATAAGTTCATTGGATGAAAACCAACAAAAATTGACAAGAACCACGAAAAGTTCTTGTATTTTAAGATAAAATCTTACTCTATTCAGGAAAAAACTTCCAGCTCGCTGAAATATGTTCATTTGCTGAAAACCAACAAAACCACGAAAAGTTCTTGTATTTGGAGATAAAATCTTTTTACTTTGAAGAAGAAAGATCTGGCTGACTGAAATAAGTTCATTAGATGAAAACCAACAAAAATTGACAAGAACCACGAAAAGTTCTTGTATTTTAAGATAAAATCTTACTCTATTCAGGAAAAAACTTCCAGCTCGCTGAAATATGTTCATTTGCTGAAAACCATCAAAACCACGAAAAGTTCTTGTATTTGAAGATAAAATCTTTTTGCTTTGAAGATGAAAGATCTAGCTGACTGAAATAAGTTCATTGGATGAAAACCAACAAAAATTGACAAAAACCACGAAAGGATCTTGTATTTTAAGATAAAATCTTACTCTATTCAGGAAAAAACTTCCAGCTCGCTGAAATATGTTCATTTGCTGAAAACCATCAAAACCACGAAAAGTTCTTGTATTTGAAGATAAAATCTTTTTGCTTTGAGGAAGAAAGATCTAGCTGACTGAAATAAGTTCATTGGATGAAAACCAACAAAAATTGACAAGAACCACGAAAGGATCTTGTATTTTAAGATAAAATCTTACTCTATTCAGGAAAAAACTTCCAGCTCGCTGAAATATGTTCATTTGCTGAAAACCATCAAAACCACGAAAAGTTCTTGTATTTGAAGATAAAATCTTTTTGCTTTGAAGAAGAAAGATCTAGCTGACTGAAATAAGTTCATTGGATGAAAACCAACAAAAATTGACAAAAACCACGAAAGAATCTTGTATTTTAAGATAAAATCTTACTCTATTCAGGAAAAAACTTCCAGCTCGCTGAAATATGTTCATTTGCTGAAAACCATCAAAACCACGAAAAGTTCTTGTATTTGAAGATAAAATCTTTTTGCTTTGAGGAAGAAAGATCTAGCTGACTGAAATAAGTTCATTGGATGAAAACCAACAAAAATTGACAAGAACCACGAAAGGATCTTGTATTTTAAGATAAAATCTTACTCTATTCAGGAAAAAACTTCCAGCTCGCTGAAATATGTTCATTTGCTGAAAACCATCAAAACCACGAAAAGTTCTTGTATTTGAAGATAAAATCTTTTTGCTTTGAAGATGAAAGATCCAGCTGACTGAAATAAGTTCATTGGATGAAAACCAACAAAAATTGACAAGAACCACGAAAAGTTCTTGTATTTTAAGATAAAATCTTACTCTATTCAGGAAAAAACTTCCAGCTCGCTGAAATATGTTCATTTGCTGAAAACCATCAAAACCACGAAAAGTTCTTGTATTTGAAGATAAAATCTTTTTGCTTTGAAGAAGAAAGATCTAGCTGACTGAAATAAGTTCATTAGATGAAAACCAACAAAAATTGACAAGAACCACGAAAAGTTCTTGTATTTTAAGATAAAATCTTACTCTATTCAGGAAAAAACTTCCAGCTCGCTGAAATCTGTTCATTTGCTGAAAACCATCAAAACCACGAAAAGTTCTTGTATTTGAAGATAAAATCTTTTTGCTTTGAAGAAGAAAGATCTAGCTGACTGAAATAAGTTCATTAGATGAAAACCAACAAAAATTGACAAGAACCACGAAAAGTTCTTGTATTTTAAGATAAAATCTTACGCTATTAAAGAAAAAACTCCCAGCTCGCTGAAATATGTTCATTTGCTGAAAAACAACAAAACCACGAAAAGTTCTTGTATTTGGAGATAAAATCTTTTTTCTTTGAAGAAGAAAGATCTCGCTGACTGAAATAAGTCCATTAGATGAAAACCAACAAAAATTGACAAGAACCACGAAAAGTTCTTGTATTTTAAGATAAAATCTTACTCTATTAAGGAAAAAACTTCCAGCTCGCTGAAATATGTTCATTTGCTGAAAACCATCAAAACCACGAAAAGTTCTTGTATTTGAAGATAAAATCTTTTTGCTTTGAAGATGAAAGATCTAGCTGACTGAAATAAGTTCATTGGATGAAAACCAACAAAAATTGACAAGAACCACGAAAAGTTCTTGTATTTTAAGATAAAATCTTACTCTATTCAGGAAAAAACTTCCAGCTCGCTGAAATATGTTCATTTGCTGAAAACCATCAAAACCACGAAAAGTTCTTGTATTTGAAGATAAAATCTTTTTGCTTGGAAGAAGAAAGATCTAGCTGACTGAAATAAGTTCATTGGATGAAAACCAACAAAAATTGACAAGAACCACGAAAAGTTCTTGTATTTTAAGATAAAATCTTACTCTATTCAGGAAAAAACTTCCAGCTCGCTGAAATATGTTCATTTGCTGAAAACCATCAAAACCACGAAAAGTTCTTGTATTTGAAGATAAAATCTTTTTGCTTTGAAGAAGAAAGATCTAGCTGACTGAAATAAGTTCATTAGATGAAAACCAACAAAAATTGACAAGAACCACGAAAAGTTCTTGTATTTTAAGATAAAATCTTACGCTATTAAAGAAAAAACTCCCAGCTCGCTGAAATATGTTCATTTGCTGAAAACCAACAAAACCACGAAAAGTTCTTGTATTTGGAGATAAAATCTTTTTACTTTGAAGAAGAAAGATCTGGCTGACTGAAATAAGTTCATTAGATGAAAACCAACAAAAATTGACAAGAACCACGAAAAGTTCTTGTATTTTAAGATAAAATCTTACTCTATTAAGGAAAAAACTTCCAGCTCGCTGAAATATGTTCATTTGCTGAAAACCATCAAAACCACGAAAAGTTCTTGTATTTGAAGATAAAATCTTTTTGCTTTGAAGATGAAAGATCTAGCTGACTGAAATAAGTTCTTTGGATGAAAACCAACAAAAATTGACAAGAACCATGAAAAGTTCTTGTATTTTAAGATAAAATCTTACTCTATTCAGGAAAAAACTTCCAGCTCGCTGAAATATGTTCATTTGCTGAAAACCATCAAAACCACGAAAAGTTCTTGTATTTGAAGATAAAATCTTTTTGCTTTGAAGAAGAAAGATCTAGCTGACTGAAATAAGTTCATTGGATGAAAACCAACAAAAATTGACAAAAACCACGAAAGGATCTTGTATTTTAAGATAAAATCTTACTCTATTCAGGAAAAAACTTCCAGCTCGCTGAAATATGTTCATTTGCTGAAAACCATCAAAACCACGAAAAGTTCTTGTATTTGAAGATAAAATCTTTTTGCTTTGAGGAAGAAAGATCCAGCTGACTGAAATAAGTTCATTGGATGAAAACCAACAAAAATTGACAAGAACCACGAAAGGATCTTGTATTTTAAGATAAAATCTTACTCTATTCAGGAAAAAACTTCCAGCTCGCTGAAATATGTTCATTTGCTGAAAACCATCAAAACCACGAAAAGTTCTTGTATTTGAAGATAAAATTTTTTTGCTTTGAAGATGAAAGATCCAGCTGACTGAAATAAGTTCATTGGATGAAAACCAACAAAAATTGACAAGAACCACGAAAAGTTCTTGTATTTTAAGATAAAATCTTACTCTATTCAGGAAAAAACTTCCAGCTCGCTGAAATATGTTCATTTGCTGAAAACCATCAAAACCACGAAAAGTTCTTGTATTTGAAGATAAAATCTTTTTGCTTTGAAGAAGAAAGATCTAGCTGACTGAAATAAGTTCATTAGATGAAAACCAACAAAAATTGACAAGAACCACGAAAAGTTCTTGTATTTTAAGATAAAATCTTACGCTATTAAAGAAAAAACTCCCAGCTCGCTGAAATATGTTCATTTGCTGAAAACCAACAAAACCACGAAAAGTTCTTGTATTTGGAGATAAAATCTTTTTTCTTTGAAGAAGAAAGATCTCGCTGACTGAAATAAGTTCATTAGATGAAAACCAACAAAAATTGACAAGAACCACGAAAAGTTCTTGTATTTTAAGATAAAATCTTACTCTATTAAGGAAAAAACTTCCAGCTCGCTGAAATATGTTCATTTGCTGAAAACCATCAAAACCACGAAAAGTTCTTGTATTTGAAGATAAAATCTTTTTGCTTTGAAGATGAAAGATCTAGCTGACTGAAATAAGTTCATTGGATGAAAACCAACAAAAATTGACAAGAACCACGAAAAGTTCTTGTATTTTAAGATAAAATCTTACTCTATTCAGGAAAAAACTTCCAGCTCGCTGAAATATGTTCATTTGCTGAAAACCATCAAAACCACGAAAAGTTCTTGTATTTGAAGATAAAATCTTTTTGCTTTGAAGAAGAAAGATCTAGCTGACTGAAATAAGTTCATTGGATGAAAACCAACAAAAATTGACAAAAACCACGAAAGGATCTTGTATTTTAAGATAAAATCTTACTCTATTCAGGAAAAAACTTCCAGCTCGCTGAAATATGTTCATTTGCTGAAAACCATCAAAACCACGAAAAGTTCTTGTATTTGAAGTTAAAATCTTTTTGCTTTGAAGATGAAAGATCTAGCTGACTGAAATAAGTTCATTGGATGAAAACCAACAAAAATTGACAAGAACCACGAAAAGTTCTTGTATTTTAAGATAAAATCTTACTCTATTCAGGAAAAAACTTCCAGCTCGCTGAAATATGTTCATTTGCTGAAAACCATCAAAACCACGAAAAGTTCTTGTATTTGAAGATAAAATCTTTTTGCTTTGAAGAAGAAAGATCTAGCTGACTGAAATAAGTTCATTAGATGAAAACCAACAAAAATTGACAAGAACCACGAAAAGTTCTTGTATTTTAAGATAAAATCTTACGCTATTAAAGAAAAAACTCCCAGCTCGCTGAAATATGTTCATTTGCTGAAAACCAACAAAACCACGAAAAGTTCTTGTATTTGGAGATAAAATCTTTTTTCTTTGAAGAAGAAAGATCTCGCTGACTGAAATAAGTTCATTAGATGAAAACCAACAAAAATTGACAAGAACCACGAAAAGTTCTTGTATTTTAAGATAAAATCTTACTCTATTAAGGAAAAAACTTCCAGCTCGCTGAAATATGTTCATTTGCTGAAAACCATCAAAACCACGAAAAGTTCTTGTATTTGAAGATAAAATCTTTTTGCTTTGAAGATGAAAGATCCAGCTGACTGAAATAAGTTCATTGGATGAAAACCAACAAAAATTGACAAGAACCACGAAAAGTTCTTGTATTTTAAGATAAAATCTTACTCTATTCAGGAAAAAACTTCCAGCTCGCTGAAATATGTTCATTTGCTGAAAACCATCAAAACCACGAAAAGTTCTTGTATTTGAAGATAAAATCTTTTTGCTTTGAAGAACAAAGATCTAGCTGACTGAAATAAGTTCATTGGATGAAAACCAACAAAAATTGACAAAAACCACGAAAGGATCTTGTATTTTAAGATAAAATCTTACTCTATTCAGGAAAAAACTTCCAGCTCGCTGAAATATGTTCATTTGCTGAAAACCATCAAAACCACGAAAAGTTCTTGTATTTGAAGATAAAATCTTTTTGCTTTGAAGATGAAAGATCCAGCTGACTGAAATAAGTTCATTGGATGAAAACCAACAAAAATTGACAAGAACCACGAAAAGTTCTTGTATTTTAAGATAAAATCTTACTGTATTCAGGAAAAAACTTCCAGCTCGCTGAAATATGTTCATTTGCTGAAAACCATCAAAACCACGAAAAGTTCTTGTATTTGAAGATAAAATCTTTTTGCTTTGAAGAAGAAAGATCTAGCTGACTGAAATAAGTTCATTAGATGAAAACCAACAAAAATTGACAAGAACCACGAAAAGTTCTTGTATTTTAAGATAAAATCTTACGCTATTAAAGAAAAAACTCCCAGCTCGCTGAAATATGTTCATTTGCTGAAAACCAACAAAACCACGAAAAGTTCTTGTATTTGGAGATAAAATCTTTTTTCTTTGAAGAAGAAAGATCTCGCTGACTGAAATAAGTTCATTAGATGAAAACCAACAAAAATTGACAAGAACCACGAAAAGTTCTTGTATTTTAAGATAAAATCTTACTCTATTAAGGAAAAAACTTCCAGCTCGCTGAAATATGTTCATTTGCTGAAAACCATCAAAACCACGAAAAGTTCTTGTATTTGCAGATAAAATCTTTTTGCTTTGAAGATGAAAGATCTAGCTGACTGAAATAAGTTCATTGGATGAAAACCAACAAAAATTGACAAGAACCACGAAAAGTTCTTGTATTTTAAGATAAAATCTTACTCTATTCAGGAAAAAACTTCCAGCTCGCTGAAATATGTTCATTTGCTGAAAACCATCAAAACCACGAAAAGTTCTTGTATTTGAAGATAAAATCTTTTTGCTTTGAAGAAGAAAGATCTAGCTGACTGAAATAAGTTCATTGGATGAAAACCAACAAAAATTGACAAAAACCACGAAAGGATCTTGTATTTTAAGATAAAATCTTACTCTATTCAGGAAAAAACTTCCAGCTCGCTGAAATATGTTCATTTGCTGAAAACCATCAAAACCACGAAAAGTTCTTGTATTTGAAGATAAAATCTTTTTGCTTTGAAGATGAAAGATCTAGCTGACTGAAATAAGTTCATTGGATGAAAACCAACAAAAATTGACAAGAACCACGAAAAGTTCTTGTATTTTAAGATAAAATCTTACTCTATTCAGGAAAAAACTTCCAGCTCGCTGAAATATGTTCATTTGCTGAAAACCATCAAAACCACGAAAAGTTCTTGTATTTGAAGATAAAATCTTTTTGCTTTGAAGAAGAAAGATCTAGCTGACTGAAATAAGTTCATTAGATGAAAACCAACAAAAATTGACAAGAACCACGAAAAGTTCTTGTATTTTAAGATAAAATCTTACGCTATTAAAGAAAAAACTCCCAGCTCGCTGAAATATGTTCATTTGCTGAAAACCAACAAAACCACGAAAAGTTCTTGTATTTGGAGATAAAATCTTTTTTCTTTGAAGAAGAAAGATCTCGCTGACTGAAATAAGTTCATTAGATGAAAACCAACAAAAATTGACAAGAACCACGAAAAGTTCTTGTATTTTAAGATAAAATCTTACTCTATTAAGGAAAAAACTTCCAGCTCGCTGAAATATGTTCATTTGCTGAAAACCATCAAAACCACGAAAAGTTCTTGTATTTGAAGATAAAATCTTTTTGCTTTGAAGATGAAAGATCTAGCTGACTGAAATAAGTTCATTGGATGAAAACCAACAAAAATTGACAAGAACCACGAAAAGTTCTTGTATTTTAAGATAAAATCTTACTCTATTCAGGAAAAAACTTCCAGCTCGCTGAAATATGTTCATTTGCTGAAAACCATCAAAACCACGAAAAGTTCTTGTATTTGAAGATAAAATCTTTTTGCTTTGAAGAAGAAAGATCTAGCTGACTGAAATAAGTTCATTGGATGAAAACCAACAAAAATTGACAAAAACCACGAAAGGATCTTGTATTTTAAGATAAAATCTTACTCTATTCAGGAAAAAACTTCCAGCTCGCTGAAATATGTTCATTTGCTGAAAACCATCAAAACCACGAAAAGTTCTTGTATTTGAAGATAAAATCTTTTTGCTTTGAAGATGAAAGATCTAGCTGACTGAAATAAGTTCATTGGATGAAAACCAACAAAAATTGACAAGAACCACGAAAAGTTCTTGTATTTTAAGATAAAATCTTACTCTATTCAGGAAAAAACTTCCAGCTCGCTGAAATATGTTCATTTGCTGAAAACCATCAAAACCACGAAAAGTTCTTGTATTTGAAGATAAAATCTTTTTGCTTTGAAGAAGAAAGATCTAGCTGACTGAAATAAGTTCATTAGATGAAAACCAACAAAAATTGACAAGAACCACGAAAAGTTCTTGTATTTTAAGATAAAATCTTACGCTATTAAAGAAAAAACTCCCAGCTCGCTGAAATATGTTCATTTGCTGAAAACCAACAAAACCACGAAAAGTTCTTGTATTTGAAGATAAAATCTTTTTTCTTTGAAGAAGAAAGATCCAGCTGACTGAAATAAGTTCATTAAATGAAAACCAACAAAAATTGACAAGAACCACGAAAAGTTCTTGTATTTTAAGATAAAATCCTACTCTATTAAGGAAAAAACTTCCAGCTCGCTGAAATATGTTCATTTGCTGAAAACCATCAAAACCACGAAAAGTTCTTGTATTTGAAGATAAAATCTTTTTGCTTTGAAGAAGAAAGATCTAGCTGACTGAAATAAGTTCATTCGATGAAAACCAACAAAAATTGACAAGAACCACGAAAAGTTCTTGTATTTTAAGATAAAATCTTACGCTATTAAAGAAAAAACTCCCAGCTCGCTGAAATATGTTCATTTGCTGAAAACCAACAAAACCACGTAAAGTTCTTGTATTTGGAGATAAAATCTTTTTTCTTTGAAGAAGAAAGATCTCGCTGACTGAAATAAGTTCATTCGATGAAAACCAACAAAAATTGACAAGAACCACGAAAAGTTCTTGTATTTTAAGATAAAATCTTACTCTATTAAGGAAAAAACTTCCAGCTCGCTGAAATATGTTAATTTGCTGAAAACCATCAAAACCACGAAAAGTTCTTGTATTTGAAGATAAAATCTTTTTGCTTTGAGGAAGAAAGATCTAGCTGACTGAAATAAGTTCATTGGATGAAAACCAACAAAAATTGACAAGAACCACGAAAGGATCTTGTATTTTAAGATAAAATCTTACTCTATTCAGGAAAAAACTTCCAGCTCGCTGAAATATGTTCATTTGCTGAAAACCATCAAAACCACGAAAAGTTCTTGTATTTGAAGATAAAATCTTTTTGCTTTGAAGATGAAAGATCTCGCTGACTGAAATAAGTTCATTGGATGAAAACCAACAAAAATTGACAAGAACCACGAAAAGTTCTTGTATTTTAAGATAAAATCTTACTGTATTCAGGAAAAAACTTCCAGCTCGCTGAAATATGTTCATTTGCTGAAAACCATCAAAACCACGAAAAGTTCTTGTATTTGAAGATAAAATCTTTTTGCTTTGAAGAAGAAAGATCTAGCTGACTGAAATAAGTTCATTGGATGAAAACCAACAAAAATTGACAAAAACCACGAAAGGATCTTGTATTTTAAGATAAAATCTTACTCTATTCAGGAAAAAACTTCCAGCTCGCTGAAATATGTTCATTTGCTGAAAACCATCAAAACCACGAAAAGTTCTTGTATTTGAAGATAAAATCTTTTTGCTTTGAAGATGAAAGATCTAGCTGACTGAAATAAGTTCATTGGATGAATACCAACAAAAATTGACCAGAACCACGAAAAGTTCTTGTATTTTAAGATAAAATCTTACTCTATTCAGGAAAAAACTTCCAGCTCGCTGAAATATGTTCATTTGCTGAAAACCATCAAAACCACGAAAAGTTCTTGTATTTGAAGATAAAATCTTTTTGCTTTGAAGAAGAAAGATCTAGCTGACTGAAATAAGTTCATTAGATGAAAACCAACAAAAATTGACAAGAACCACGAAAAGTTCTTGTATTTTAAGATAAAATCTTAAGCTATTAAAGAAAAAACTCCCAGCTCGCTGAAATATGTTCATTTGCTGAAAACCAACAAAACCACGAAAAGTTCTTGTATTTGAAGATAAAATCTTTTTTCTTTGAAGAAGAAAGATCCAGCTGACTGAAATAAGTTCATTAAATGAAAACCAACAAAAATTGACAAGAACCACGAAAAGTTCTTGTATTTTAAGATAAAATCCTACTCTATTAAGGAAAAAACTTCCAGCTCGCTGAAATATGTTCATTTGCTGAAAACCATCAAAACCACGAAAAGTTCTTGTATTTGAAGATAAAATCTTTTTGCTTTGAAGAAGAAAGATCTAGCTGACTGAAATAAGTTCATTAGATGAAAACCAACAAAAATTGACATGAACCACGAAAACTTCTTGTATTTTAAGATAAAATCTTACTCTATTAAGGAAAAAACTTCCAGCTCGCTGAAATATGTTCATTTGCTGAAAACCATCAAAACCACGAAAAGTTCTTGTATTTGAAGATAAAATCTTTTTGCTTTGAAGAAGAAAGATCTAGCTGACTGAAATAAGTTCATTAGATGAAAACCAACAAAAATTGACAAGAACCACGAAAACTTCTTGTATTTTAAGATAATATCTTACGCTATTAAAGAAAAAACTTCTGGCTCGCTGAAATATGTTCATTTGCTGAAAACCAACAAAACCACGAAAAGTTCTTGTATTTGAAGATAAAATCTTTTTGCTTTGAAGAAGAAAGATCCAGCTGACTGAAATAAGTTCATTAGATGAAAACCAACAAAAATTGACAAGAACCACGAAAAGTTCTTGTATTTTAAGATAAAATCTTACTCTATTAAGGAAAAAACTTCCAGCTCGCTGAAATATGTTCATTTGCTGAAAACCATCAAAACCACGAAAAGTTCTTGTATTTGAAGATAAAATCTTTTTGCTTTGAAGAAGAAAGATCTCGCTGACTGAAATAAGTTCATTAGATGAAAACCAACAAAAATTGACAAGAACCACGAAAAGTTCTTGTATTTTAAGATAAAATCTTACGCTATTAAAGAAAACACTCCCAGCTCGCTGAAATATGTTCATTTGCTGAAAACCAACAAAACCACGAAAAGTTCTTGTATTTGAAGATAAAATCTTTTTTCTTTGAAGAAGAAAGATCTAGCTGACTGAAATAAGTTCATTAGATGAAAACCAACAAAAATTGACAAGAACCACGAAAAGTTCTTGTATTTTAAGATAAAATCTTACTCTATTGAGGAAAAAACTTCCAGCTCGCTGAAATCTGTTCATTTGCTGAAAACCAACAAAACCACCAAAAGTTCTTGTATTTGAAGATAAAATCTTTTTGCTTTGACGAAGAAAGATCGAGCTGACTGAAATAAGTTCATTAGATGAAAACCAACAAAAATTGACAAGAACCACGAAAAGTTCTTGTATTTTAAGATAAAATCTTAGGCTATTAAAGAAAAAACTTCCAGCTCGCTGAAATCTGTTCATTTGCTGAAAACCATCAAAACCACGAAAAGTTCTTGTATTTGAAGATAAAATCTTTTTGCTTTGAAGAAGAAAGATCTAGCTGACTGAAATAAGTTGATTAGATGAAAACCAACAAAAATTGAATAGAACAAGAAAAGTTCTTGTATTTTAAGATAAAATCTTACTCTATTAAGGAAAAAACTTCCAGCTCGCTGAAATATGTTCATTTGCTGAAAACCATCAAAACCACGAAAAGTTCTTGTATTTGAAGATAAAATCTTTTTGCTTTGAAGATGAAAGATCTAGCTGACTGAAATAAGTTCATTGGATGAAAACCAACAAAAATTGACAAGAACCACGAAAAGTTCTTGTATTTTAAGATAAAATCTTACTCTATTCAGGAAAAAACTTCCAGCTCGCTGAAATATGTTCATTTGCTGAAAACCATCAAAACCACGAAAAGTTCTTGTATTTGAAGATAAAATCTTTTTGCTTTGAAGAAGAAAGATCTAGCTGACTGAAATAAGTTCATTAGATGAAAACCAACAAAAATTGACAAGAACCACGAAAAGTTCTTGTATTTTAAGATAAAATCTTACTCTATTCAGGAAAAAACTTCCAGCTCGCTGAAATCTGTTCATTTGCTGAAAACCATCAAAACCACGAAAAGTTCTTGTATTTGAAGATAAAATCTTTTTGCTTTGAAGAAGAAAGATCTAGCTGACTGAAATAAGTTCATTAGATGAAAACCAACAAAAATTGACAAGAACCACGAAAAGTTCTTGTATTTTAAGATAAAATCTTACGCTATTAAAGAAAAAACTCCCAGCTCGCTGAAATATGTTCATTTGCTGAAAACCAACAAAACCACGAAAAGTTCTTGTATTTGGAGATAAAATCTTTTTTCTTTGAAGAAGAAAGATCTCGCTGACTGAAATAAGTTCATTAGATGAAAACCAACAAAAATTGACAAGAACCACGAAAAGTTCTTGTATTTTAAGATAAAATCTTACTCTATTAAGGAAAAAACTTGCAGCTCGCTGAAATATGTTCATTTGCTGAAAACCATCAAAACCACAAAAAGTTCTTGTATTTGAAGATAAAATCTTTTTGCTTTGAAGATGAAAGATCTAGCTGACTGAAATAAGTTCATTGGATGAAAACCAACAAAAATTGACAAGAACCACGAAAAGTTCTTGTATTTTAAGATAAAATCTTACTCTATTCAGGAAAAAACTTCCAGCTCGCTGAAATATGTTCATTTGCTGAAAACCATCAAAACCACGAAAAGTTCTTGTATTTGAAGATAAAATCTTTTTGCTTTGAAGAAGAAAGATCGAGCTGACTGAAATAAGTTCATTAGATGAAAACCAACAAAAATTGACAAGAACCACGAAAAGTTCTTGTATTTTAAGATAAAATCTTAGGCTATTAAAGAAAAAACTTCCAGCTCGCTGAAATCTGTTCATTTGCTGAAAACCATCAAAACCACGAAAAGTTCTTGTATTTGAAGATAAAATCTTTTTGCTTTGAAGAAGAAAGATCTAGCTGACTGAAATAAGTTGATTAGATGAAAACCAACAAAAATTGAATAGAACAAGAAAAGTTCTTGTATTTTAAGATAAAATCTTACTCTATTAAGGAAAAAACTTCCAGCTCGCTGAAATATGTTCATTTGCTGAAAACCATCAAAACCACGAAAAGTTCTTGTATTTGAAGATAAAATCTTTTTGCTTTGAAGATGAAAGATCTAGCTGACTGAAATAAGTTCATTGGATGAAAACCAACAAAAATTGACAAGAACCACGAAAAGTTCTTGTATTTTAAGATAAAATCTTACTCTATTCAGGAAAAAACTTCCAGCTCGCTGAAATATGTTCATTTGCTGAAAACCATCAAAACCACGAAAAGTTCTTGTATTTGAAGATAAAATCTTTTTGCTTTGAAGAAGAAAGATCTAGCTGACTGAAATAAGTTCATTAGATGAAAACCAACAAAAATTGACAAGAACCACGAAAAGTTCTTGTATTTTAAGATAAAATCTTACTCTATTCAGGAAAAAACTTCCAGCTCGCTGAAATCTATTCATTTGCTGAAAACCATCAAAACCACGAAAAGTTCTTGTATTTGAAGATAAAATCTTTTTGCTTTGAAGAAGAAAGATCTAGCTGACTGAAATAAGTTCATTAGATGAAAACCAACAAAAATTGACAAGAACCACGAAAAGTTCTTGTATTTTAAGATAAAATCTTACTCTATTCAGGAAAAAACTTCCAGCTCGCTGAAATATGTTCATTTGCTGAAAACCATCAAAACCACGAAAAGTTCTTGTATTTGAAGATAAAATCTTTTTGCTTTGAAGAAGAAAGATCTAGCTGACTGAAATAAGTTCATTGGATGAAAACCAACAAAAATTGACAAAAACCACGAAAGGATCTTGTATTTTAAGATAAAATCTTACTCTATTAAAGAAAAAACTCCCAGCTCGCTGAAATATGTTCATTTGCTGAAAACCAACAAAACCACGTAAAGTTCTTGTATTTGGAGATAAAATCTTTTTTCTTTGAAGAAGAAAGATCTCGCTGACTGAAATAAGTTCATTCGATGAAAACCAACAAAAATTGACAAGAACCACGAAAAGTTCTTGTATTTTAAGATAAAATCTTACTCTATTAAGGAAAAAACTTCCAGCTCGCTGAAATATGTTAATTTGCTGAAAACCATCAAAACCACGAAAAGTTCTTGTATTTGAAGATAAAATCTTTTTTCTTTGAAGAAGAAAGATCCAGCTGACTGAAATAAGTTCATTAAATGAAAACCAACAAAAATTGACAAGAACCACGAAAAGTTCTTGTATTTTAAGATAAAATCCTACTCTATTAAGGAAAAAACTTCCAGCTCGCTGAAATATGTTCATTTGCTGAAAACCATCAAAACCACGAAAAGTTCTTGTATTTGAAGATAAAATCTTTTTGCTTTGAAGAAGAAAGATCTAGCTGACTGAAATAAGTTCATTAGATGAAAACCAACAAAAATTGACAAGAACCACGAAAAGTTCTTGTATTTTAAGATAAAATCTTACTCTATTAAGGAAAAAACTTCCAGCTCGCTGAAATATGTTCATTTGCTGAAAACCATCAAAACCACGAAAAGTTCTTGTATTTGAAGATAAAATCTTTTTGCTTTGAAGATGAAAGATCTAGCTGACTGAAATAAGTTCTTTGGATGAAAACCAACAAAAATTGACAAGAACCATGAAAAGTTCTTGTATTTTAAGATAAAATCTTACTCTATTCAGGAAAAAACTTCCAGCTCGCTGAAATATGTTCATTTGCTGAAAACCATCAAAACCACGAAAAGTTCTTGTATTTGAAGATAAAATCTTTTTGCTTTGAAGAAGAAAGATCTAGCTGACTGAAATAAGTTCATTGGATGAAAACCAACAAAAATTGACAAAAACCACGAAAGGATCTTGTATTTTAAGATAAAATCTTACTCTATTCAGGAAAAAACTTCCAGCTCGCTGAAATATGTTCATTTGCTGAAAACCATCAAAACCACGAAAAGTTCTTGTATTTGAAGATAAAATCTTTTTGCTTTGAGGAAGAAAGATCTAGCTGACTGAAATAAGTTCATTGGATGAAAACCAACAAAAATTGACAAGAACCACGAAAGGATCTTGTATTTTAAGATAAAATCTTACTCTATTCAGGAAAAAACTTCCAGCTCGCTGAAATATGTTCATTTGCTGAAAACCATCAAAACCACGAAAAGTTCTTGTATTTGAAGATAAAATCTTTTTGCTTTGAAGAAGAAAGATCTAGCTGACTGAAATAAGTTCATTGGATGAAAACCAACAAAAATTGACAAAAACCACGAAAGGATCTTGTATTTTAAGATAAAATCTTACTCTATTCAGGAAAAAACTTCCAGCTCGCTGAAATATGTTCATTTGCTGAAAACCATCAAAACCACGAAAAGTTCTTGTATTTGAAGATAAAATCTTTTTGCTTTGAGGAAGAAAGATCTAGCTGACTGAAATAAGTTCATTGGATGAAAACCAACAAAAATTGACAAGAACCACGAAAGGATCTTGTATTTTAAGATAAAATCTTACTCTATTCAGGAAAAAACTTCCAGCTCGCTGAAATATGTTCATTTGCTGAAAACCATCAAAACCACGAAAAGTTCTTGTATTTGAAGATAAAATCTTTTTGCTTTGAAGATGAAAGATCCAGCTGACTGAAATAAGTTCATTGGATGAAAACCAACAAAAATTGACAAGAACCACGAAAAGTTCTTGTATTTTAAGATAAAATCTTACTCTATTCAGGAAAAAACTTCCAGCTCGCTGAAATATGTTCATTTGCTGAAAACCATCAAAACCACGAAAAGTTCTTGTATTTGAAGATAAAATCTTTTTGCTTTGAAGAAGAAAGATCTAGCTGACTGAAATAAGTTCATTAGATGAAAACCAACAAAAATTGACAAGAACCACGAAAAGTTCTTGTATTTTAAGATAAAATCTTACTCTATTCAGGAAAAAACTTCCAGCTCGCTGAAATCTGTTCATTTGCTGAAAACGATCAAAACCACGAAAAGTTCTTGTATTTGAAGATAAAATCTTTTTGCTTTGAAGAAGAAAGATCTAGCTGACTGAAATAAGTTCATTAGATGAAAACCAACAAAAATTGACAAGAACCACGAAAAGTTCTTGTATTTTAAGATAAAATCTTACGCTATTAAAGAAAAAACTCCCAGCTCGCTGAAATATGTTCATTTGCTGAAAAACAACAAAACCACGAAAAGTTCTTGTATTTGGAGATAAAATCTTTTTTCTTTGAAGAAGAAAGATCTCGCTGACTGAAATAAGTTCATTAGATGAAAACCAACAAAAATTGACAAGAACCACGAAAAGTTCTTGTATTTTAAGATAAAATCTTACTCTATTAAGGAAAAAACTTCCAGCTCGCTGAAATATGTTCATTTGCTGAAAACCATCAAAACCACGAAAAGTTCTTGTATTTGAAGATAAAATCTTTTTGCTTTGAAGATGAAAGATCTAGCTGACTGAAATAAGTTCATTGGATGAAAACCAACAAAAATTGACAAGAACCACGAAAAGTTCTTGTATTTTAAGATAAAATCTTACTCTATTCAGGAAAAAACTTCCAGCTCGCTGAAATATGTTCATTTGCTGAAAACCATCAAAACCACGAAAAGTTCTTGTATTTGAAGATAAAATCTTTTTGCTTGGAAGAAGAAAGATCTAGCTGACTGAAATAAGTTCATTGGATGAAAACCAACAAAAATTGACAAGAACCACGAAAAGTTCTTGTATTTTAAGATAAAATCTTACTCTATTCAGGAAAAAACTTCCAGCTCGCTGAAATATGTTCATTTGCTGAAAACCATCAAAACCACGAAAAGTTCTTGTATTTGAAGATAAAATCTTTTTGCTTTGAAGAAGAAAGATCTAGCTGACTGAAATAAGTTCATTAGATGAAAACCAACAAAAATTGACAAGAACCACGAAAAGTTCTTGTATTTTAAGATAAAATCTTACGCTATTAAAGAAAAAACTCCCAGCTCGCTGAAATATGTTCATTTGCTGAAAACCAACAAAACCACGAAAAGTTCTTGTATTTGGAGATAAAATCTTTTTACTTTGAAGAAGAAAGATCTGGCTGACTGAAATAAGTTCATTAGATGAAAACCAACAAAAATTGACAAGAACCACGAAAAGTTCTTGTATTTTAAGATAAAATCTTACTCTATTAAGGAAAAAACTTCCAGCTCGCTGAAATATGTTCATTTGCTGAAAACCATCAAAACCACGAAAAGTTCTTGTATTTGAAGATAAAATCTTTTTGCTTTGAAGATGAAAGATCTAGCTGACTGAAATAAGTTCTTTGGATGAAAACCAACAAAAATTGACAAGAACCATGAAAAGTTCTTGTATTTTAAGATAAAATCTTACTCTATTCAGGAAAAAACTTCCAGCTCGCTGAAATATGTTCATTTGCTGAAAACCATCAAAACCACGAAAAGTTCTTGTATTTGAAGATAAAATCTTTTTGCTTTGAAGAAGAAAGATCTAGCTGACTGAAATAAGTTCATTGGATGAAAACCAACAAAAATTGACAAAAACCACGAAAGGATCTTGTATTTTAAGATAAAATCTTACTCTATTCAGGAAAAAACTTCCAGCTCGCTGAAATATGTTCATTTGCTGAAAACCATCAAAACCACGAAAAGTTCTTGTATTTGAAGATAAAATCTTTTTGCTTTGAGGAAGAAAGATCCAGCTGACTGAAATAAGTTCATTGGATGAAAACCAACAAAAATTGACAAGAACCACGAAAGGATCTTGTATTTTAAGATAAAATCTTACTCTATTCAGGAAAAAACTTCCAGCTCGCTGAAATATGTTCATTTGCTGAAAACCATCAAAACCACGAAAAGTTCTTGTATTTGAAGATAAAATCTTTTTGCTTTGAAGATGAAAGATCTAGCTGACTGAAATAAGTTCTTTGGATGAAAACCAACAAAAATTGACAAGAACCATGAAAAGTTCTTGTATTTTAAGATAAAATCTTACTCTATTCAGGAAAAAACTTCCAGCTCGCTGAAATATGTTCATTTGCTGAAAACCATCAAAACCACGAAAAGTTCTTGTATTTGAAGATAAAATCTTTTTGCTTTGAAGAAGAAAGATCTAGCTGACTGAAATAAGTTCATTGGATGAAAACCAACAAAAATTGACAAAAACCACGAAAGGATCTTGTATTTTAAGATAAAATCTTACTCTATTCAGGAAAAAACTTCCAGCTCGCTGAAATATGTTCATTTGCTGAAAACCATCAAAACCACGAAAAGTTCTTGTATTTGAAGATAAAATCTTTTTGCTTTGAGGAAGAAAGATCCAGCTGACTGAAATAAGTTCATTGGATGAAAACCAACAAAAATTGACAAGAACCACGAAAGGATCTTGTATTTTAAGATAAAATCTTACTCTATTCAGGAAAAAACTTCCAGCTCGCTGAAATATGTTCATTTGCTGAAAACCATCAAAACCACGAAAAGTTCTTGTATTTGAAGATAAAATCTTTTTGCTTTGAAGATGAAAGATCCAGCTGACTGAAATAAGTTCATTGGATGAAAACCAACAAAAATTGACAAGAACCACGAAAAGTTCTTGTATTTTAAGATAAAATCTTACTCTATTCAGGAAAAAACTTCCAGCTCGCTGAAATATGTTCATTTGCTGAAAACCAACAAAACCACGAAAAGTTCTTGTATTTGGAGATAAAATCTTTTTACTTTGAAGAAGAAAGATCTGGCTGACTGAAATAAGTTCATTAGATGAAAACCAACAAAAATTGACAAGAACCACGAAAAGTTCTTGTATTTTAAGATAAAATCTTACTCTATTAAGGAAAAAACTTCCAGCTCGCTGAAATATGTTCATTTGCTGAAAACCATCAAAACCACGAAAAGTTCTTGTATTTGAAGATAAAATCTTTTTGCTTTGAAGATGAAAGATCTAGCTGACTGAAATAAGTTCATTGGATGAAAACCAACAAAAATTGACAAAAACCACGAAAGGATCTTGTATTTTAAGATAAAATCTTACTCTATTCAGGAAAAAACTTCCAGCTCGCTGAAATATGTTCATTTGCTGAAAACCATCAAAACCACGAAAAGTTCTTGTATTTGAAGATAAAATCTTTTTGCTTTGAGGAAGAAAGATCTAGCTGACTGAAATAAGTTCATTGGATGAAAACCAACAAAAATTGACAAGAACCACGAAAGGATCTTGTATTTTAAGATAAAATCTTACTCTATTCAGGAAAAAACTTCCAGCTCGCTGAAATATGTTCATTTGCTGAAAACCATCAAAACCACGAAAAGTTCTTGTATTTGAAGATAAAATCTTTTTGCTTTGAAGAAGAAAGATCTAGCTGACTGAAATAAGTTCATTGGATGAAAACCAACAAAAATTGACAAAAACCACGAAAGGATCTTGTATTTTAAGATAAAATCTTACTCTATTCAGGAAAAAACTTCCAGCTCGCTGAAATATGTTCATTTGCTGAAAACCATCAAAACCACGAAAAGTTCTTGTATTTGAAGATAAAATCTTTTTGCTTTGAGGAAGAAAGATCTAGCTGACTGAAATAAGTTCATTGGATGAAAACCAACAAAAATTGACAAGAACCACGAAAGGATCTTGTATTTTAAGATAAAATCTTACTCTATTCAGGAAAAAACTTCCAGCTCGCTGAAATATGTTCATTTGCTGAAAACCATCAAAACCACGAAAAGTTCTTGTATTTGAAGATAAAATCTTTTTGCTTTGAAGATGAAAGATCCAGCTGACTGAAATAAGTTCATTGGATGAAAACCAACAAAAATTGACAAGAACCACGAAAAGTTCTTGTATTTTAAGATAAAATCTTACTCTATTCAGGAAAAAACTTCCAGCTCGCTGAAATATGTTCATTTGCTGAAAACCATCAAAACCACGAAAAGTTCTTGTATTTGAAGATAAAATCTTTTTGCTTTGAAGAAGAAAGATCTAGCTGACTGAAATAAGTTCATTAGATGAAAACCAACAAAAATTGACAAGAACCACGAAAAGTTCTTGTATTTTAAGATAAAATCTTACTCTATTCAGGAAAAAACTTCCAGCTCGCTGAAATCTGTTCATTTGCTGAAAACCATCAAAACCACGAAAAGTTCTTGTATTTGAA
Source organism: Heptranchias perlo (assembly GCF_035084215.1). Taxonomy (NCBI): domain Eukaryota; kingdom Metazoa; phylum Chordata; class Chondrichthyes; order Hexanchiformes; family Hexanchidae; genus Heptranchias; species Heptranchias perlo. The sequence goes on along the minus strand of NW_027139688.1, from coordinate 1,241,357 downwards.
GATAAAATCTTTTTGCTTTGAAGAAGAAAGATCTAGCTGACTGAAATAAGTTCATTAGATGAAAACCAACAAAAATTGACAAGAACCACGAAAAGTTCTTGTATTTTAAGATAAAATCTTACGCTATTAAAGAAAAAACTCCCAGCTCGCTGAAATATTTTCATTTGCTGAAAAACAACAAAACCACGAAAAGTTCTTGTATTTGGAGATAAAATCTTTTTTCTTTGAAGAAGAAAGATCTCGCTGACTGAAATAAGTCCATTAGATGAAAACCAACAAAAATTGACAAGAACCACGAAAAGTTCTTGTATTTTAAGATAAAATCTTACTCTATTAAGGAAAAAACTTCCAGCTCGCTGAAATATGTTCATTTGCTGAAAACCATCAAAACCACGAAAAGTTCTTGTATTTGAAGATAAAATCTTTTTGCTTTGAAGATGAAAGATCTAGCTGACTGAAATAAGTTCATTGGATGAAAACCAACAAAAATTGACAAGAACCACGAAAAGTTCTTGTATTTTAAGATAAAATCTTACTCTATTCAGGAAAAAACTTCCAGCTCGCTGAAATATGTTCATTTGCTGAAAACCATCAAAACCACGAAAAGTTCTTGTATTTGAAGATAAAATCTTTTTGCTTGGAAGAAGAAAGATCTAGCTGACTGAAATAAGTTCATTGGATGAAAACCAACAAAAATTGACAAGAACCACGAAAAGTTCTTGTATTTTAAGATAAAATCTTACTCTATTCAGGAAAAAACTTCCAGCTCGCTGAAATATGTTCATTTGCTGAAAACCATCAAAACCACGAAAAGTTCTTGTATTTGAAGATAAAATCTTTTTGCTTTGAAGAAGAAAGATCTAGCTGACTGAAATAAGTTCATTAGATGAAAACCAACAAAAATTGACAAGAACCACGAAAAGTTCTTGTATTTTAAGATAAAATCTTACGCTATTAAAGAAAAAACTCCCAGCTCGCTGAAATATGTTCATTTGCTGAAAACCAACAAAACCACGAAAAGTTCTTGTATTTGGAGATAAAATCTTTTTACTTTGAAGAAGAAAGATCTGGCTGACTGAAATAAGTTCATTAGATGAAAACCAACAAAAATTGACAAGAACCACGAAAAGTTCTTGTATTTTAAGATAAAATCTTACTCTATTAAGGAAAAAACTTCCAGCTCGCTGAAATATGTTCATTTGCTGAAAACCATCAAAACCACGAAAAGTTCTTGTATTTGAAGATAAAATCTTTTTGCTTTGAAGATGAAAGATCTAGCTGACTGAAATAAGTTCTTTGGATGAAAACCAACAAAAATTGACAAGAACCATGAAAAGTTCTTGTATTTTAAGATAAAATCTTACTCTATTCAGGAAAAAACTTCCAGCTCGCTGAAATATGTTCATTTGCTGAAAACCATCAAAACCACGAAAAGTTCTTGTATTTGAAGATAAAATCTTTTTGCTTTGAAGAAGAAAGATCTAGCTGACTGAAATAAGTTCATTGGATGAAAACCAACAAAAATTGACAAAAACCACGAAAGGATCTTGTATTTTAAGATAAAATCTTACTCTATTAAGGAAAAAACTTCCAGCTCGCTGAAATATGTTCATTTGCTGAAAACCATCAAAACCACGAAAAGTTCTTGTATTTGAAGATAAAATCTTTTTGCTTTGAAGATGAAAGATCTAGCTGACTGAAATAAGTTCATTGGATGAAAACCAACAAAAATTGACAAAAACCACGAAAGGATCTTGTATTTTAAGATAAAATCTTACTCTATTCAGGAAAAAACTTCCAGCTCGCTGAAATATGTTCATTTGCTGAAAACCATCAAAACCACGAAAAGTTCTTGTATTTGAAGATAAAATCTTTTTGCTTTGAGGAAGAAAGATCTAGCTGACTGAAATAAGTTCATTGGATGAAAACCAACAAAAATTGACAAGAACCACGAAAGGATCTTGTATTTTAAGATAAAATCTTACTCTATTCAGGAAAAAACTTCCAGCTCGCTGAAATATGTTCATTTGCTGAAAACCATCAAAACCACGAAAAGTTCTTGTATTTGAAGATAAAATCTTTTTGCTTTGAAGAAGAAAGATCTAGCTGACTGAAATAAGTTCATTGGATGAAAACCAACAAAAATTGACAAAAACCACGAAAGGATCTTGTATTTTAAGATAAAATCTTACTCTATTCAGGAAAAAACTTCCAGCTCGCTGAAATATGTTCATTTGCTGAAAACCATCAAAACCACGAAAAGTTCTTGTATTTGAAGATAAAATCTTTTTGCTTTGAGGAAGAAAGATCTAGCTGACTGAAATAAGTTCATTGGATGAAAACCAACAAAAATTGACAAGAACCACGAAAGGATCTTGTATTTTAAGATAAAATCTTACTCTATTCAGGAAAAAACTTCCAGCTCGCTGAAATATGTTCATTTGCTGAAAACCATCAAAACCACGAAAAGTTCTTGTATTTGAAGATAAAATCTTTTTGCTTTGAAGATGAAAGATCCAGCTGACTGAAATAAGTTCATTGGATGAAAACCAACAAAAATTGACAAGAACCACGAAAAGTTCTTGTATTTTAAGATAAAATCTTACTCTATTCAGGAAAAAACTTCCAGCTCGCTGAAATATGTTCATTTGCTGAAAACCATCAAAACCACGAAAAGTTCTTGTATTTGAAGATAAAATCTTTTTGCTTTGAAGAAGAAAGATCTAGCTGACTGAAATAAGTTCATTAGATGAAAACCAACAAAAATTGACAAGAACCACGAAAAGTTCTTGTATTTTAAGATAAAATCTTACTCTATTCAGGAAAAAACTTCCAGCTCGCTGAAATCTGTTCATTTGCTGAAAACCATCAAAACCACGAAAAGTTCTTGTATTTGAAGATAAAATCTTTTTGCTTTGAAGAAGAAAGATCTAGCTGACTGAAATAAGTTCATTAGATGAAAACCAACAAAAATTGACAAGAACCACGAAAAGTTCTTGTATTTTAAGATAAAATCTTACGCTATTAAAGAAAAAACTCCCAGCTCGCTGAAATATTTTCATTTGCTGAAAAACAACAAAACCACGAAAAGTTCTTGTATTTGGAGATAAAATCTTTTTTCTTTGAAGAAGAAAGATCTCGCTGACTGAAATAAGTCCATTAGATGAAAACCAACAAAAATTGACAAGAACCACGAAAAGTTCTTGTATTTTAAGATAAAATCTTACTCTATTAAGGAAAAAACTTCCAGCTCGCTGAAATATGTTCATTTGCTGAAAACCATCAAAACCACGAAAAGTTCTTGTATTTGAAGATAAAATCTTTTTGCTTTGAAGATGAAAGATCTAGCTGACTGAAATAAGTTCATTGGATGAAAACCAACAAAAATTGACAAGAACCACGAAAAGTTCTTGTATTTTAAGATAAAATCTTACTCTATTCAGGAAAAAACTTCCAGCTCGCTGAAATATGTTCATTTGCTGAAAACCATCAAAACCACGAAAAGTTCTTGTATTTGAAGATAAAATCTTTTTGCTTGGAAGAAGAAAGATCTAGCTGACTGAAATAAGTTCATTGGATGAAAACCAACAAAAATTGACAAGAACCACGAAAAGTTCTTGTATTTTAAGATAAAATCTTACTCTATTCAGGAAAAAACTTCCAGCTCGCTGAAATATGTTCATTTGCTGAAAACCATCAAAACCACGAAAAGTTCTTGTATTTGAAGATAAAATCTTTTTGCTTTGAAGAAGAAAGATCTAGCTGACTGAAATAAGTTCATTAGATGAAAACCAACAAAAATTGACAAGAACCACGAAAAGTTCTTGTATTTTAAGATAAAATCTTACGCTATTAAAGAAAAAACTCCCAGCTCGCTGAAATATGTTCATTTGCTGAAAACCAACAAAACCACGAAAAGTTCTTGTATTTGGAGATAAAATCTTTTTACTTTGAAGAAGAAAGATCTGGCTGACTGAAATAAGTTCATTAGATGAAAACCAACAAAAATTGACAAGAACCACGAAAAGTTCTTGTATTTTAAGATAAAATCTTACTCTATTAAGGAAAAAACTTCCAGCTCGCTGAAATATGTTCATTTGCTGAAAACCATCAAAACCACGAAAAGTTCTTGTATTTGAAGATAAAATCTTTTTGCTTTGAAGATGAAAGATCTAGCTGACTGAAATAAGTTCTTTGGATGAAAACCAACAAAAATTGACAAGAACCATGAAAAGTTCTTGTATTTTAAGATAAAATCTTACTCTATTCAGGAAAAAACTTCCAGCTCGCTGAAATATGTTCATTTGCTGAAAACCATCAAAACCACGAAAAGTTCTTGTATTTGAAGATAAAATCTTTTTGCTTTGAAGAAGAAAGATCTAGCTGACTGAAATAAGTTCATTGGATGAAAACCAACAAAAATTGACAAAAACCACGAAAGGATCTTGTATTTTAAGATAAAATCTTACTCTATTCAGGAAAAAACTTCCAGCTCGCTGAAATATGTTCATTTGCTGAAAACCATCAAAACCACGAAAAGTTCTTGTATTTGAAGATAAAATCTTTTTGCTTTGAGGAAGAAAGATCCAGCTGACTGAAATAAGTTCATTGGATGAAAACCAACAAAAATTGACAAGAACCACGAAAGGATCTTGTATTTTAAGATAAAATCTTACTCTATTCAGGAAAAAACTTCCAGCTCGCTGAAATATGTTCATTTGCTGAAAACCATCAAAACCACGAAAAGTTCTTGTATTTGAAGATAAAATCTTTTTGCTTTGAAGATGAAAGATCCAGCTGACTGAAATAAGTTCATTGGATGAAAACCAACAAAAATTGACAAGAACCACGAAAAGTTCTTGTATTTTAAGATAAAATCTTACTCTATTCAGGAAAAAACTTCCAGCTCGCTGAAATATGTTCATTTGCTGAAAACCATCAAAACCACGAAAAGTTCTTGTATTTGAAGATAAAATCTTTTTGCTTTGAAGAAGAAAGATCTAGCTGACTGAAATAAGTTCATTAGATGAAAACCAACAAAAATTGACAAGAACCACGAAAAGTTCTTGTATTTTAAGATAAAATCTTACGCTATTAAAGAAAAAACTCCCAGCTCGCTGAAATATGTTCATTTGCTGAAAACCAACAAAACCACGAAAAGTTCTTGTATTTGGAGATAAAATCTTTTTTCTTTGAAGAAGAAAGATCTCGCTGACTGAAATAAGTTCATTAGATGAAAACCAACAAAAATTGACAAGAACCACGAAAAGTTCTTGTATTTTAAGATAAAATCTTACTCTATTAAGGAAAAAACTTCCAGCTCGCTGAAATATGTTCATTTGCTGAAAACCATCAAAACCACGAAAAGTTCTTGTATTTGAAGATAAAATCTTTTTGCTTTGAAGATGAAAGATCTAGCTGACTGAAATAAGTTCATTGGATGAAAACCAACAAAAATTGACAAGAACCACGAAAAGTTCTTGTATTTTAAGATAAAATCTTACTCTATTCAGGAAAAAACTTCCAGCTCGCTGAAATATGTTCATTTGCTGAAAACCATCAAAACCACGAAAAGTTCTTGTATTTGAAGATAAAATCTTTTTGCTTTGAAGAAGAAAGATCTAGCTGACTGAAATAAGTTCATTGGATGAAAACCAACAAAAATTGACAAAAACCACGAAAGGATCTTGTATTTTAAGATAAAATCTTACTCTATTCAGGAAAAAACTTCCAGCTCGCTGAAATATGTTCATTTGCTGAAAACCATCAAAACCACGAAAAGTTCTTGTATTTGAAGTTAAAATCTTTTTGCTTTGAAGATGAAAGATCTAGCTGACTGAAATAAGTTCATTGGATGAAAACCAACAAAAATTGACAAGAACCACGAAAAGTTCTTGTATTTTAAGATAAAATCTTACTCTATTCAGGAAAAAACTTCCAGCTCGCTGAAATATGTTCATTTGCTGAAAACCATCAAAACCACGAAAAGTTCTTGTATTTGAAGATAAAATCTTTTTGCTTTGAAGAAGAAAGATCTAGCTGACTGAAATAAGTTCATTAGATGAAAACCAACAAAAATTGACAAGAACCACGAAAAGTTCTTGTATTTTAAGATAAAATCTTACGCTATTAAAGAAAAAACTCCCAGCTCGCTGAAATATGTTCATTTGCTGAAAACCAACAAAACCACGAAAAGTTCTTGTATTTGGAGATAAAATCTTTTTTCTTTGAAGAAGAAAGATCTCGCTGACTGAAATAAGTTCATTAGATGAAAACCAACAAAAATTGACAAGAACCACGAAAAGTTCTTGTATTTTAAGATAAAATCTTACTCTATTAAGGAAAAAACTTCCAGCTCGCTGAAATATGTTCATTTGCTGAAAACCATCAAAACCACGAAAAGTTCTTGTATTTGAAGATAAAATCTTTTTGCTTTGAAGATGAAAGATCCAGCTGACTGAAATAAGTTCATTGGATGAAAACCAACAAAAATTGACAAGAACCACGAAAAGTTCTTGTATTTTAAGATAAAATCTTACTCTATTCAGGAAAAAACTTCCAGCTCGCTGAAATATGTTCATTTGCTGAAAACCATCAAAACCACAAAAAGTTCTTGTATTTGAAGATAAAATCTTTTTGCTTTGAAGAAGAAAGATCTAGCTGACTGAAATAAGTTCATTGGATGAAAACCAACAAAAATTGACAAAAACCACGAAAGGATCTTGTATTTTAAGATAAAATCTTACTCTATTCAGGAAAAAACTTCCAGCTCGCTGAAATATGTTCATTTGCTGAAAACCATCAAAACCACGAAAAGTTCTTGTATTTGAAGATAAAATCTTTTTGCTTTGAAGATGAAAGATCCAGCTGACTGAAATAAGTTCATTGGATGAAAACCAACAAAAATTGACAAGAACCACGAAAAGTTCTTGTATTTTAAGATAAAATCTTACTGTATTCAGGAAAAAACTTCCAGCTCGCTGAAATATGTTCATTTGCTGAAAACCATCAAAACCACGAAAAGTTCTTGTATTTGAAGATAAAATCTTTTTGCTTTGAAGAAGAAAGATCTAGCTGACTGAAATAAGTTCATTAGATGAAAACCAACAAAAATTGACAAGAACCACGAAAAGTTCTTGTATTTTAAGATAAAATCTTACGCTATTAAAGAAAAAACTCCCAGCTCGCTGAAATATGTTCATTTGCTGAAAACCAACAAAACCACGAAAAGTTCTTGTATTTGGAGATAAAATCTTTTTTCTTTGAAGAAGAAAGATCTCGCTGACTGAAATAAGTTCATTAGATGAAAACCAACAAAAATTGACAAGAACCACGAAAAGTTCTTGTATTTTAAGATAAAATCTTACTCTATTAAGGAAAAAACTTCCAGCTCGCTGAAATATGTTCATTTGCTGAAAACCATCAAAACCACGAAAAGTTCTTGTATTTGCAGATAAAATCTTTTTGCTTTGAAGATGAAAGATCTAGCTGACTGAAATAAGTTCATTGGATGAAAACCAACAAAAATTGACAAGAACCACGAAAAGTTCTTGTATTTTAAGATAAAATCTTACTCTATTCAGGAAAAAACTTCCAGCTCGCTGAAATATGTTCATTTGCTGAAAACCATCAAAACCACGAAAAGTTCTTGTATTTGAAGATAAAATCTTTTTGCTTTGAAGAAGAAAGATCTAGCTGACTGAAATAAGTTCATTGGATGAAAACCAACAAAAATTGACAAAAACCACGAAAGGATCTTGTATTTTAAGATAAAATCTTACTCTATTCAGGAAAAAACTTCCAGCTCGCTGAAATATGTTCATTTGCTGAAAACCATCAAAACCACGAAAAGTTCTTGTATTTGAAGATAAAATCTTTTTGCTTTGAAGATGAAAGATCTAGCTGACTGAAATAAGTTCATTGGATGAAAACCAACAAAAATTGACAAGAACCACGAAAAGTTCTTGTATTTTAAGATAAAATCTTACTCTATTCAGGAAAAAACTTCCAGCTCGCTGAAATATGTTCATTTGCTGAAAACCATCAAAACCACGAAAAGTTCTTGTATTTGAAGATAAAATCTTTTTGCTTTGAAGAAGAAAGATCTAGCTGACTGAAATAAGTTCATTAGATGAAAACCAACAAAAATTGACAAGAACCACGAAAAGTTCTTGTATTTTAAGATAAAATCTTACGCTATTAAAGAAAAAACTCCCAGCTCGCTGAAATATGTTCATTTGCTGAAAACCAACAAAACCACGAAAAGTTCTTGTATTTGGAGATAAAATCTTTTTTCTTTGAAGAAGAAAGATCTCGCTGACTGAAATAAGTTCATTAGATGAAAACCAACAAAAATTGACAAGAACCACGAAAAGTTCTTGTATTTTAAGATAAAATCTTACTCTATTAAGGAAAAAACTTCCAGCTCGCTGAAATATGTTCATTTGCTGAAAACCATCAAAACCACGAAAAGTTCTTGTATTTGAAGATAAAATCTTTTTGCTTTGAAGATGAAAGATCTAGCTGACTGAAATAAGTTCATTGGATGAAAACCAACAAAAATTGACAAGAACCACGAAAAGTTCTTGTATTTTAAGATAAAATCTTACTCTATTCAGGAAAAAACTTCCAGCTCGCTGAAATATGTTCATTTGCTGAAAACCATCAAAACCACGAAAAGTTCTTGTATTTGAAGATAAAATCTTTTTGCTTTGAAGAAGAAAGATCTAGCTGACTGAAATAAGTTCATTGGATGAAAACCAACAAAAATTGACAAAAACCACGAAAGGATCTTGTATTTTAAGATAAAATCTTACTCTATTCAGGAAAAAACTTCCAGCTCGCTGAAATATGTTCATTTGCTGAAAACCATCAAAACCACGAAAAGTTCTTGTATTTGAAGATAAAATCTTTTTGCTTTGAAGATGAAAGATCTAGCTGACTGAAATAAGTTCATTGGATGAAAACCAACAAAAATTGACAAGAACCACGAAAAGTTCTTGTATTTTAAGATAAAATCTTACTCTATTCAGGAAAAAACTTCCAGCTCGCTGAAATATGTTCATTTGCTGAAAACCATCAAAACCACGAAAAGTTCTTGTATTTGAAGATAAAATCTTTTTGCTTTGAAGAAGAAAGATCTAGCTGACTGAAATAAGTTCATTAGATGAAAACCAACAAAAATTGACAAGAACCACGAAAAGTTCTTGTATTTTAAGATAAAATCTTACGCTATTAAAGAAAAAACTCCCAGCTCGCTGAAATATGTTCATTTGCTGAAAACCAACAAAACCACGAAAAGTTCTTGTATTTGAAGATAAAATCTTTTTTCTTTGAAGAAGAAAGATCCAGCTGACTGAAATAAGTTCATTAAATGAAAACCAACAAAAATTGACAAGAACCACGAAAAGTTCTTGTATTTTAAGATAAAATCCTACTCTATTAAGGAAAAAACTTCCAGCTCGCTGAAATATGTTCATTTGCTGAAAACCATCAAAACCACGAAAAGTTCTTGTATTTGAAGATAAAATCTTTTTGCTTTGAAGAAGAAAGATCTAGCTGACTGAAATAAGTTCATTAGATGAAAACCAACAAAAATTGACAAGAACCACGAAAAGTTCTTGTATTTTAAGATAAAATCTTACGCTATTAAAGAAAAAACTCCCAGCTCGCTGAAATATGTTCATTTGCTGAAAACCAACAAAACCACGTAAAGTTCTTGTATTTGGAGATAAAATCTTTTTTCTTTGAAGAAGAAAGATCTCGCTGACTGAAATAAGTTCATTCGATGAAAACCAACAAAAATTGACAAGAACCACGAAAAGTTCTTGTATTTTAAGATAAAATCTTACTCTATTAAGGAAAAAACTTCCAGCTCGCTGAAATATGTTAATTTGCTGAAAACCATCAAAACCACGAAAAGTTCTTGTATTTGAAGATAAAATCTTTTTGCTTTGAGGAAGAAAGATCTAGCTGACTGAAATAAGTTCATTGGATGAAAACCAACAAAAATTGACAAGAACCACGAAAGGATCTTGTATTTTAAGATAAAATCTTACTCTATTCAGGAAAAAACTTCCAGCTCGCTGAAATATGTTCATTTGCTGAAAACCATCAAAACCACGAAAAGTTCTTGTATTTGAAGATAAAATCTTTTTGCTTTGAAGATGAAAGATCTCGCTGACTGAAATAAGTTCATTGGATGAAAACCAACAAAAATTGACAAGAACCACGAAAAGTTCTTGTATTTTAAGATAAAATCTTACTCTATTCAGGAAAAAACTTCCAGCTCGCTGAAATATGTTCATTTGCTGAAAACCATCAAAACCACGAAAAGTTCTTGTATTTGAAGATAAAATCTTTTTGCTTTGAAGAACAAAGATCTAGCTGACTGAAATAAGTTCATTGGATGAAAACCAACAAAAATTGACAAAAACCACGAAAGGATCTTGTATTTTAAGATAAAATCTTACTCTATTCAGGAAAAAACTTCCAGCTCGCTGAAATATGTTCATTTGCTGAAAACCATCAAAACCACGAAAAGTTCTTGTATTTGAAGATAAAATCTTTTTGCTTTGAAGATGAAAGATCTAGCTGACTGAAATAAGTTCATTGGATGAATACCAACAAAAATTGACCAGAACCACGAAAAGTTCTTGTATTTTAAGATAAAATCTTACTCTATTCAGGAAAAAACTTCCAGCTCGCTGAAATATGTTCATTTGCTGAAAACCATCAAAACCACGAAAAGTTCTTGTATTTGAAGATAAAATCTTTTTGCTTTGAAGAAGAAAGATCTAGCTGACTGAAATAAGTTCATTAGATGAAAACCAACAAAAATTGACAAGAACCACGAAAAGTTCTTGTATTTTAAGATAAAATCTTAAGCTATTAAAGAAAAAACTCCCAGCTCGCTGAAATATGTTCATTTGCTGAAAACCAACAAAACCACGAAAAGTTCTTGTATTTGAAGATAAAATCTTTTTTCTTTGAAGAAGAAAGATCCAGCTGACTGAAATAAGTTCATTAAATGAAAACCAACAAAAATTGACAAGAACCACGAAAAGTTCTTGTATTTTAAGATAAAATCCTACTCTATTAAGGAAAAAACTTCCAGCTCGCTGAAATATGTTCATTTGCTGAAAACCATCAAAACCACGAAAAGTTCTTGTATTTGAAGATAAAATCTTTTTGCTTTGAAGAAGAAAGATCTAGCTGACTGAAATAAGTTCATTAGATGAAAACCAACAAAAATTGACATGAACCACGAAAACTTCTTGTATTTTAAGATAAAATCTTACTCTATTAAGGAAAAAACTTCCAGCTCGCTGAAATATGTTCATTTGCTGAAAACCATCAAAACCACGAAAAGTTCTTGTATTTGAAGATAAAATCTTTTTGCTTTGAAGAAGAAAGATCTAGCTGACTGAAATAAGTTCATTAGATGAAAACCAACAAAAATTGACAAGAACCACGAAAACTTCTTGTATATTAAGATAATATCTTACGCTATTAAAGAAAAAACTTCTGGCTCGCTGAAATATGTTCATTTGCTGAAAACCAACAAAACCACGAAAAGTTCTTGTATTTGAAGATAAAATCTTTTTGCTTTGAAGAAGAAAGATCCAGCTGACTGAAATAAGTTCATTAGATGAAAACCAACAAAAATTGACAAGAACCACGAAAAGTTCTTGTATTTTAAGATAAAATCTTACTCTATTAAGGAAAAAACTTCCAGCTCGCTGAAATATGTTCATTTGCTGAAAACCATCAAAACCACGAAAAGTTCTTGTATTTGAAGATAAAATCTTTTTGCTTTGAAGAAGAAAGATCTCGCTGACTGAAATAAGTTCATTAGATGAAAACCAACAAAAATTGACAAGAACCACGAAAAGTTCTTGTATTTTAAGATAAAATCTTACGCTATTAAAGAAAACACTCCCAGCTCGCTGAAATATGTTCATTTGCTGAAAACCAACAAAACCACGAAAAGTTCTTGTATTTGAAGATAAAATCTTTTTTCTTTGAAGAAGAAAGATCTAGCTGACTGAAATAAGTTCATTAGATGAAAACCAACAAAAATTGACAAGAACCACGAAAAGTTCTTGTATTTTAAGATAAAATCTTACTCTATTGAGGAAAAAACTTCCAGCTCGCTGAAATCTGTTCATTTGCTGAAAACCAACAAAACCACCAAAAGTTCTTGTATTTGAAGATAAAATCTTTTTGCTTTGACGAAGAAAGATCGAGCTGACTGAAATAAGTTCATTAGATGAAAACCAACAAAAATTGACAAGAACCACGAAAAGTTCTTGTATTTTAAGATAAAATCTTAGGCTATTAAAGAAAAAACTTCCAGCTCGCTGAAATCTGTTCATTTGCTGAAAACCATCAAAACCACGAAAAGTTCTTGTATTTGAAGATAAAATCTTTTTGCTTTGAAGAAGAAAGATCTAGCTGACTGAAATAAGTTGATTAGATGAAAACCAACAAAAATTGAATAGAACAAGAAAAGTTCTTGTATTTTAAGATAAAATCTTACTCTATTAAGGAAAAAACTTCCAGCTCGCTGAAATATGTTCATTTGCTGAAAACCATCAAAACCACGAAAAGTTCTTGTATTTGAAGATAAAATCTTTTTGCTTTGAAGATGAAAGATCTAGCTGACTGAAATAAGTTCATTGGATGAAAACCAACAAAAATTGACAAGAACCACGAAAAGTTCTTGTATTTTAAGATAAAATCTTACTCTATTCAGGAAAAAACTTCCAGCTCGCTGAAATATGTTCATTTGCTGAAAACCATCAAAACCACGAAAAGTTCTTGTATTTGAAGATAAAATCTTTTTGCTTTGAAGAAGAAAGATCTAGCTGACTGAAATAAGTTCATTAGATGAAAACCAACAAAAATTGACAAGAACCACGAAAAGTTCTTGTATTTTAAGATAAAATCTTACTCTATTCAGGAAAAAACTTCCAGCTCGCTGAAATCTGTTCATTTGCTGAAAACCATCAAAACCACAAAAAGTTCTTGTATTTGAAGATAAAATCTTTTTGCTTTGAAGATGAAAGATCTAGCTGACTGAAATAAGTTCATTGGATGAAAACCAACAAAAATTGACAAGAACCACGAAAAGTTCTTGTATTTTAAGATAAAATCTTACTCTATTCAGGAAAAAACTTCCAGCTCGCTGAAATATGTTCATTTGCTGAAAACCATCAAAACCACGAAAAGTTCTTGTATTTGAAGATAAAATCTTTTTGCTTTGAAGAAGAAAGATCGAGCTGACTGAAATAAGTTCATTAGATGAAAACCAACAAAAATTGACAAGAACCACGAAAAGTTCTTGTATTTTAAGATAAAATCTTAGGCTATTAAAGAAAAAACTTCCAGCTCGCTGAAATCTGTTCATTTGCTGAAAACCATCAAAACCACGAAAAGTTCTTGTATTTGAAGATAAAATCTTTTTGCTTTGAAGAAGAAAGATCTAGCTGACTGAAATAAGTTGATTAGATGAAAACCAACAAAAATTGAATAGAACAAGAAAAGTTCTTGTATTTTAAGATAAAATCTTACTCTATTAAGGAAAAAACTTCCAGCTCGCTGAAATATGTTCATTTGCTGAAAACCATCAAAACCACGAAAAGTTCTTGTATTTGAAGATAAAATCTTTTTGCTTTGAAGATGAAAGATCTAGCTGACTGAAATAAGTTCATTGGATGAAAACCAACAAAAATTGACAAGAACCACGAAAAGTTCTTGTATTTTAAGATAAAATCTTACTCTATTCAGGAAAAAACTTCCAGCTCGCTGAAATATGTTCATTTGCTGAAAACCATCAAAACCACGAAAAGTTCTTGTATTTGAAGATAAAATCTTTTTGCTTTGAAGAAGAAAGATCTAGCTGACTGAAATAAGTTCATTAGATGAAAACCAACAAAAATTGACAAGAACCACGAAAAGTTCTTGTATTTTAAGATAAAATCTTACTCTATTCAGGAAAAAACTTCCAGCTCGCTGAAATCTATTCATTTGCTGAAAACCATCAAAACCACGAAAAGTTCTTGTATTTGAAGATAAAATCTTTTTGCTTTGAAGAAGAAAGATCTAGCTGACTGAAATAAGTTCATTAGATGAAAACCAACAAAAATTGACAAGAACCACGAAAAGTTCTTGTATTTTAAGATAAAATCTTACTCTATTCAGGAAAAAACTTCCAGCTCGCTGAAATATGTTCATTTGCTGAAAACCATCAAAACCACGAAAAGTTCTTGTATTTGAAGATAAAATCTTTTTGCTTTGAAGAAGAAAGATCTAGCTGACTGAAATAAGTTCATTGGATGAAAACCAACAAAAATTGACAAAAGACACGAAAGGATCTTGTATTTTAAGATAAAATCTTACTCTATTAAAGAAAAAACTCCCAGCTCGCTGAAATATGTTCATTTGCTGAAAACCAACAAAACCACGTAAAGTTCTTGTATTTGGAGATAAAATCTTTTTTCTTTGAAGAAGAAAGATCTCGCTGACTGAAATAAGTTCATTCGATGAAAACCAACAAAAATTGACAAGAACCACGAAAAGTTCTTGTATTTTAAGATAAAATCTTACTCTATTAAGGAAAAAACTTCCAGCTCGCTGAAATATGTTAATTTGCTGAAAACCATCAAAACCACGAAAAGTTCTTGTATTTGAAGATAAAATCTTTTTTCTTTGAAGAAGAAAGATCCAGCTGACTGAAATAAGTTCATTAAATGAAAACCAACAAAAATTGACAAGAACCACGAAAAGTTCTTGTATTTTAAGATAAAATCCTACTCTATTAAGGAAAAAACTTCCAGCTCGCTGAAATATGTTCATTTGCTGAAAACCATCAAAACCACGAAAAGTTCTTGTATTTGAAGATAAAATCTTTTTGCTTTGAAGAAGAAAGATCTAGCTGACTGAAATAAGTTCATTAGATGAAAACCAACAAAAATTGACAAGAACCACGAAAAGTTCTTGTATTTTAAGATAAAATCTTACGCTATTAAAGAAAAAACTCCCAGCTCGCTGAAATATGTTCATTTGCTGAAAACCAACAAAACCACGTAAAGTTCTTGTATTTGGAGATAAAATCTTTTTTCTTTGAAGAAGAAAGATCTCGCTGACTGAAATAAGTTCATTCGATGAAAACCAACAAAAATTGACAAGAACCACGAAAAGTTCTTGTATTTTAAGATAAAATCTTACTCTATTAAGGAAAAAACTTCCAGCTCGCTGAAATATGTTAATTTGCTGAAAACCATCAAAACCACGAAAAGTTCTTGTATTTGAAGATAAAATCTTTTTGCTTTGAGGAAGAAAGATCTAGCTGACTGAAATAAGTTCATTGGATGAAAACCAACAAAAATTGACAAGAACCACGAAAGGATCTTGTATTTTAAGATAAAATCTGACTCTATTCAGGAAAAAACTTCCAGCTCGCTGAAATATGTTCATTTGCTGAAAACCATCAAAACCACGAAAAGTTCTTGTATTTGAAGATAAAATCTTTTTGCTTTGAAGATGAAAGATCTCGCTGACTGAAATAAGTTCATTGGATGAAAACCAACAAAAATTGACAAGAACCACGAAAAGTTCTTGTATTTTAAGATAAAATCTTACTCTATTCAGGAAAAAACTTCCAGCTCGCTGAAATATGTTCATTTGCTGAAAACCATCAAAACCACGAAAAGTTCTTGTATTTGAAGATAAAATCTTTTTGCTTTGAAGAACAAAGATCTAGCTGACTGAAATAAGTTCATTGGATGAAAACCAACAAAAATTGACAAAAACCACGAAAGGATCTTGTATTTTAAGATAAAATCTTACTCTATTCAGGAAAAAACTTCCAGCTCGCTGAAATATGTTCATTTGCTGAAAACCATCAAAACCACGAAAAGTTCTTGTATTTGAAGATAAAATCTTTTTGCTTTGAAGATGAAAGATCTAGCTGACTGAAATAAGTTCATTGGATGAATACCAACAAAAATTGACAAGAACCACGAAAAGTTCTTGTATTTTAAGATAAAATCTTACTCTATTCAGGAAAAAACTTCCAGCTCGCTGAAATATGTTCATTTGCTGAAAACCATCAAAACCACGAAAAGTTCTTGTATTTGAAGATAAAATCTTTTTGCTTTGAAGAAGAAAGATCTAGCTGACTGAAATAAGTTCATTAGATGAAAACCAACAAAAATTGACAAGAACCACGAAAAGTTCTTGTATTTTAAGATAAAATCTTAAGCTATTAAAGAAAAAACTCCCAGCTCGCTGAAATATGTTCATTTGCTGAAAACCAACAAAACCACGAAAAGTTCTTGTATTTGAAGATAAAATCTTTTTTCTTTGAAGAAGAAAGATCCAGCTGACTGAAATAAGTTCATTAAATGAAAACCAACAAAAATTGACAAGAACCACGAAAAGTTCTTGTATTTTAAGATAAAATCCTACTCTATTAAGGAAAAAACTTCCAGCTCGCTGAAATATGTTCATTTGCTGAAAACCATCAAAACCACGAAAAGTTCTTGTATTTGAAGATAAAATCTTTTTGCTTTGAAGAAGAAAGATCTAGCTGACTGAAATAAGTTCATTAGATGAAAACCAACAAAAATTGACATGAACCACGAAAACTTCTTGTATTTTAAGATAAAATCTTACTCTATTAAGGAAAAAACTTCCAGCTCGCTGAAATATGTTCATTTGCTGAAAACCATCAAAACCACGAAAAGTTCTTGTATTTGAAGATAAAATCTTTTTGCTTTGAAGAAGAAAGATCTAGCTGACTGAAATAAGTTCATTAGATGAAAACCAACAAAAATTGACAAGAACCACGAAAACTTCTTGTATTTTAAGATAATATCTTACGCTATTAAAGAAAAAACTTCTGGCTCGCTGAAATATGTTCATTTGCTGAAAACCAACAAAACCACGAAAAGTTCTTGTATTTGAAGATAAAATCTTTTTGCTTTGAAGAAGAAAGATCCAGCTGACTGAAATAAGTTCATTAGATGAAAACCAACAAAAATTGACAAGAACCACGAAAAGTTCTTGTATTTTAAGATAAAATCTTACTCTATTAAGGAAAAAACTTCCAGCTCGCTGAAATATGTTCATTTGCTGAAAACCATCAAAACCACGAAAAGTTCTTGTATTTGAAGATAAAATCTTTTTGCTTTGAAGAAGAAAGATCTCGCTGACTGAAATAAGTTCATTAGATGAAAACCAACAAAAATTGACAAGAACCACGAAAAGTTCTTGTATTTTAAGATAAAATCTTACGCTATTAAAGAAAACACTCCCAGCTCGCTGAAATATGTTCATTTGCTGAAAACCAACAAAACCACGAAAAGTTCTTGTATTTGAAGATAAAATCTTTTTTCTTTGAAGAAGAAAGATCTAGCTGACTGAAATAAGTTCATTAGATGAAAACCAACAAAAATTGACAAGAACCACGAAAAGTTCTTGTATTTTAAGATAAAATCTTACTCTATTGAGGAAAAAACTTCCAGCTCGCTGAAATCTGTTCATTTGCTGAAAACCAACAAAACCACCAAAAGTTCTTGTATTTGAAGATAAAATCTTTTTGCTTTGACGAAGAAAGATCGAGCTGACTGAAATAAGTTCATTAGATGAAAACCAACAAAAATTGACAAGAACCACGAAAAGTTCTTGTATTTTAAGATAAAATCTTAGGCTATTAAAGAAAAAACTTCCAGCTCGCTGAAATCTGTTCATTTGCTGAAAACCATCAAAACCACGAAAAGTTCTTGTATTTGAAGATAAAATCTTTTTGCTTTGAAGAAGAAAGATCTAGCTGACTGAAATAAGTTGATTAGATGAAAACCAACAAAAATTGAATAGAACAAGAAAAGTTCTTGTATTTTAAGATAAAATCTTACTCTATTAAGGAAAAAACTTCCAGCTCGCTGAAATATGTTCATTTGCTGAAAACCATCAAAACCACGAAAAGTTCTTGTATTTGAAGATAAAATCTTTTTGCTTTGAAGATGAAAGATCTAGCTGACTGAAATAAGTTCATTGGATGAAAACCAACAAAAATTGACAAGAACCACGAAAAGTTCTTGTATTTTAAGATAAAATCTTACTCTATTCAGGAAAAAACTTCCAGCTCGCTGAAATATGTTCATTTGCTGAAAACCATCAAAACCACGAAAAGTTCTTGTATTTGAAGATAAAATCTTTTTGCTTTGAAGAAGAAAGATCTAGCTGACTGAAATAAGTTCATTAGATGAAAACCAACAAAAATTGACAAGAACCACGAAAAGTTCTTGTATTTTAAGATAAAATCTTACTCTATTCAGGAAAAAACTTCCAGCTCGCTGAAATCTGTTCATTTGCTGAAAACCATCAAAACCACGAAAAGTTCTTGTATTTGAAGATAAAATCTTTTTGCTTTGAAGAAGAAAGATCTAGCTGACTGAAATAAGTTCATTAGATGAAAACCAACAAAAATTGACAAGAACCACGAAAAGTTCTTGTATTTTAAGATAAAATCTTACGCTATTAAAGAAAAAACTCCCAGCTCGCTGAAATATGTTCATTTGCTGAAAACCAACAAAACCACGAAAAGTTCTTGTATTTGGAGATAAAATCTTTTTTCTTTGAAGAAGAAAGATCTCGCTGACTGAAATAAGTTCATTAGATGAAAACCAACAAAAATTGACAAGAACCACGAAAAGTTCTTGTATTTTAAGATAAAATCTTACTCTATTAAGGAAAAAACTTGCAGCTCGCTGAAATATGTTCATTTGCTGAAAACCATCAAAACCACAAAAAGTTCTTGTATTTGAAGATAAAATCTTTTTGCTTTGAAGATGAAAGATCTAGCTGACTGAAATAAGTTCATTGGATGAAAACCAACAAAAATTGACAAGAACCACGAAAAGTTCTTGTATTTTAAGATAAAATCTTACTCTATTCAGGAAAAAACTTCCAGCTCGCTGAAATATGTTCATTTGCTGAAAACCATCAAAACCACGAAAAGTTCTTGTATTTGAAGATAAAATCTTTTTGCTTTGAAGAAGAAAGATCGAGCTGACTGAAATAAGTTCATTAGATGAAAACCAACAAAAATTGACAAGAACCACGAAAAGTTCTTGTATTTTAAGATAAAATCTTAGGCTATTAAAGAAAAAACTTCCAGCTCGCTGAAATCTGTTCATTTGCTGAAAACCATCAAAACCACGAAAAGTTCTTGTATTTGAAGATAAAATCTTTTTGCTTTGAAGAAGAAAGATCTAGCTGACTGAAATAAGTTGATTAGATGAAAACCAACAAAAATTGAATAGAACAAGAAAAGTTCTTGTATTTTAAGATAAAATCTTACTCTATTAAGGAAAAAACTTCCAGCTCGCTGAAATATGTTCATTTGCTGAAAACCATCAAAACCACGAAAAGTTCTTGTATTTGAAGATAAAATCTTTTTGCTTTGAAGATGAAAGATCTAGCTGACTGAAATAAGTTCATTGGGTGAAAACCAACAAAAATTGACAAGAACCACGAAAAGTTCTTGTATTTTAAGATAAAATCTTACTCTATTCAGGAAAAAACTTCCAGCTCGCTGAAATATGTTCATTTGCTGAAAACCATCAAAACCACGAAAAGTTCTTGTATTTGAAGATAAAATCTTTTTGCTTTGAAGAAGAAAGATCTAGCTGACTGAAATAAGTTCATTAGATGAAAACCAACAAAAATTGACAAGAACCACGAAAAGTTCTTGTATTTTAAGATAAAATCTTACTCTATTCAGGAAAAAACTTCCAGCTCGCTGAAATCTATTCATTTGCTGAAAACCATCAAAACCACGAAAAGTTCTTGTATTTGAAGATAAAATCTTTTTGCTTTGAAGAAGAAAGATCTAGCTGACTGAAATAAGTTCATTAGATGAAAACCAACAAAAATTGACAAGAACCACGAAAAGTTCTTGTATTTTAAGATAAAATCTTACTCTATTCAGGAAAAAACTTCCAGCTCGCTGAAATATGTTCATTTGCTGAAAACCATCAAAACCACGAAAAGTTCTTGTATTTGAAGATAAAATCTTTTTGCTTTGAAGAAGAAAGATCTAGCTGACTGAAATAAGTTCATTGGATGAAAACCAACAAAAATTGACAAAAACCACGAAAGGATCTTGTATTTTAAGATAAAATCTTACTCTATTCAGGAAAAAACTTCCAGCTCGCTGAAATATGTTCATTTGCTGAAAACCATCAAAACCACGAAAAGTTCTTGTATTTGAAGATAAAATCTTTTTGCTTTGAAGATGAAAGATCTAGCTGACTGAAATAAGTTCATTGGATGAAAACCAACAAAAATTGACAAGAACCACGAAAAGTTCTTGTATTTTAAGATAAAATCTTACTCTATTCAGGAAAAAACTTCCAGCTCGCTGAAATATGTTCATTTGCTGAAAACCATCAAAACCACGAAAAGTTCTTGTATTTGAAGATAAAATCTTTTTGCTTTGAAGAAGAAAGATCTAGCTGACTGAAATAAGTTCATTAGATGAAAACCAACAAAAATTGACAAGAACCACGAAAAGTTCTTGTATTTTAAGATAAAATCTTACGCTATTAAAGAAAAAACTCCCAGCTCGCTGAAATATGTTCATTTGCTGAAAACCAACAAAACCACGAAAAGTTCTTGTATTTGAAGATAAAATCTTTTTTCTTTGAAGAAGAAAGATCCAGCTGACTGAAATAAGTTCATTAAATGAAAACCAACAAAAATTGACAAGAACCACGAAAAGTTCTTGTATTTTAAGATAAAATCCTACTCTATTAAGGAAAAAACTTCCAGCTCGCTGAAATATGTTCATTTGCTGAAAACCATCAAAACCACGAAAAGTTCTTGTATTTGAAGATAAAATCTTTTTGCTTTGAAGAAGAAAGATCTAGCTGACTGAAATAAGTTCATTAGATGAAAACCAACAAAAATTGACATGAACCACGAAAACTTCTTGTATTTTAAGATAAAATCTTACTCTATTAAGGAAAAAACTTCCAGCTCGCTGAAATATGTTCATTTGCTGAAAACCATTAAAACCACGAAAAGTTCTTGTATTTGAAGATAAAATCTTTTTGCTTTGAAGAAGAAAGATCTAGCTGACTGAAATAAGTTCATTAGATGAAAACCAACAAAAATTGACAAGAACCACGAAAACTTCTTGTATTTTAAGATAATATCTTACGCTATTAAAGAAAAAACTTCTGGCTCGCTGAAATATGTTCATTTGCTGAAAACCAACAAAACCACGAAAAGTTCTTGTATTTGAAGATAAAATCTTTTTGCTTTGAAGAAGAAAGATCCAGCTGACTGAAATAAGTTCATTAGATGAAAACCAACAAAAATTGACAAGAACCACGAAAAGTTCTTGTATTTTAAGATAAAATCTTACTCTATTAAGGAAAAAACTTCCAGCTCGCTGAAATATGTTCATTTGCTGAAAACCATCAAAACCACGAAAAGTTCTTGTATTTGAAGATAAAATCTTTTTGCTTTGAAGAAGAAAGATCTAGCTGACTGAAATAAGTTCATTAGATGAAAACCAACAAAAATTGACAAGAACCACGAAAAGTTCTTGTATTTTAAGATAAAATCTTACGCTATTAAAGAAAACACTCCCAGCTCGCTGAAATATGTTCATTTGCTGAAAACCAACAAAACCACGAAAAGTTCTTGTATTTGAAGATAAAATCTTTTTTCTTTGAAGAAGAAAGATCTAGCTGACTGAAATAAGTTCATTAGATGAAAACCAACAAAAATTGACAAGAACCACGAAAAGTTCTTGTATTTTAAGATAAAATCTTACTCTATTAAGGAAAAAACTTCCAGCTCGCTGAAATCTGTTCATTTGCTGAAAACCAACAAAACCACCAAAAGTTCTTGTATTTGAAGATAAAATCTTTTTGCTTTGACGAAGAAAGATCGAGCTGACTGAAATAAGTTCATTAGATGAAAACCAACAAAAATTGACAAGAACCACGAAAAGTTCTTGTATTTTAAGATAAAATCTTAGGCTATTAAAGAAAAAACTTCCAGCTCGCTGAAATCTGTTCATTTGCTGAAAACCATCAAAACCACGAAAAGTTCTTGTATTTGAAGATAAAATCTTTTTGCTTTGAAGAAGAAAGATCTAGCTGACTGAAATAAGTTGATTAGATGAAAACCAACAAAAATTGAATAGAACAAGAAAAGTTCTTGTATTTTAAGATAAAATCTTACTCTATTAAGGAAAAAACTTCCAGCTCGCTGAAATATGTTCATTTGCTGAAAACCATCAAAACCACGAAAAGTTCTTGTATTTGAAGATAAAATCTTTTTGCTTTGAAGAAGAAAGATCTCGCTGACTGAAATAAGTTCATTAGATGAAAACCAACAAAAATTGACAAGAACCACGAAAAGTTCTTGTATTTTAAGATAAAATCTTACTCTATTCAGGAAAAAACTTCCAGCTCACTGAAATATGTTCATTTGCTGAAAACCATCAAAACCACGAAAAGTTCTTGTATTTGAAGATAAAATCTTTTTGCTTTGAAGAAGAAAGATCTAGCTGACTGAAATAAGTTCATCAGATGAAAACCAACAAAAATTGACAAGAACCACGAAAAGTTCTTGTATTTTAAGATAAAATCTTACTCTATTAAGGAAAAAACTTCCAGCTCGCTGAAATCTGTTCATTTGCTGAAAACCAACAAAACCACCAAAAGTTCTTGTATTTGAAGATAAAATCTTTTTGCTTTGACGAAGAAAGATCTAGCTGACTGAAATAAGTTCATTAGATGAAAACCAACAAAAATTGACAAGAACCACGAAAAGTTCTTGTATTTTAAGATAAAATCTTACTCTATTCAGGAAAAACCTTCCAGCTCGCTGAAATATGTTCATTTGCTGAAAACCATCAAAACCACGAAAAGTTCTTGTATTTGAAGATAAAATCTTTTTGCTTTGAAGAAGAAAGATCTAGCTGACTGAAATAAGTTCATTAGATGAAAAACAACAAAAATTGACAAGAACCACGAAAAGTTCTTGTATTTTAAGATAAAATCTTACGCTATTAAAGAAAAAACTCCCAGCTCGCTGAAATATGTTCATTTGCTGAAAACCAACAAAACCACAAAAAGTTCTTGTATTTGAAGATAAAATCTTTTTTCTTTGAAGAAGAAAGATCCAGCTGACTGAAATAAGTTCATTAGATGAAAACCAACAAAATTTGACAAGAACCACGAAAAGTTCTTGTATTTTAAGATAAATTCTTACTCTATTAAGGAAAAAACTTCCAACTCGCTGAAATATGTTCATTTGCTGAAAACCATCAAAACCACGAAAAGTTCTTGTATTTGAAGATAAAATCTTTTTGATTTGAAGAAGAAAGATCTAGCTGACTGAAATAAGTTCATTAGATGAAAACCAACAAAAATTGACAAGAACCACAAAAAGTTCTTGTATTTTAAGATAAAATCTTACTCTGTTAAAGAAAAAACTCCCAGCTCGCTGAAATATGTTCATTTGCTGAAAAACAACAAAACCGCGAAAAGTTCTTGTATTTGAAGATAAAATCTTTTTGCTTTGAGGAAGAAAGATCTAGCTGACTGAAATAAGTTCATTAGATGAAAACCAACAAAAATTGACAAGAACCACGAAAAGTTCTTGTATTTTAAGATAAAATCTTAGGCTATTAAAGAAAAAACTTCCAGCTCGCTGAAATATGTTCATTTGCTGAAAACCATCAAAACCACGAAAAGTTCTTGTATTTGAAGATAAAATCTTTTTGCTTTGAAGAAGAAAGATCTCGCTGACTGAAATAAGTTCATTAGATGAAAACCAACAAAAATTGACAAGAACCACGAAAAGTTCTTGTATTTTAAGATAAAATCTTACTCTATTAAGGAAAAAACTTCCAGCTCGCTGAAATCTGTTCATTTGCTGAAAACCAACAAAACCACCAAAAGTTCTTGTATTTGAAGATAAAATATTTTTGCTTTGACGAAGAAAGATCTAGCTGACTGAAATAAGTTCATTAGATGAAAACCAACAAAAATTGACAAGAACCACGAAAAGTTCTTGTATTTTAAGATAAAATCTTAGGCTATTAAAGAAAAAACTTCCAGCTCGCTGAAATCTGTTCATTTCCTGAAAACCATCAAAACCACGAAAAGTTCTTGTATTTGAAGATAAAATCTTTTTGCTTTGAAGAAGAAAGATCTAGCTGACTGAAATAAGTTCATTAGATGAAAACCAACAAAAATTGACAAGAACCACGAAAAGTTCTTGTATTTTAAGATAAAATCTTACTCTATTCAGGAAAAAACTTCCAGCTCGCTGAAATATGTTCATTTGCTGAAAACCATCAAAACCACGAAAAGTTCTTGTATTTGAAGATAAAATCTTTTTGCTTTGAAGAAGAAAGATCTAGCTGACTGAAATAAGTTCATTAGATGAAAAACAACAAAAATTGACAAGAACCACGAAAAGCTCTTGTATTTTAAGATAAAATCTTACTCTATTAAGGAAAAAACTTCCAGCTCGCTGAAATCTGTTCATTTGCTGAAAACCAACAAAACCACCAAAAGTTCTTGTATTTGAAGATAAAATCTTTTTGCTTTGACGAAGAAAGATCTAGCTGACTGAAATAAGTTCATTAGATGAAAACCAACAAAAATTGACAAGAACCACGAAAAGTTCTTGTATTTTAAGATAAAATCTTAGGCTATGAAAGAAAAAACTTCCAGCTCGCTGAAATCTGTTCATTTGCTGAAAACCATCAAAACTACGAAAAGTTCTTGTATTTGAAGATAAAATCTTTTTGCTTTGAAGAAGAAAGATCTAGCTGACTGAAATAAGTTCATTAGATGAAAACCAACAAAAATTGACAAGAACCACGAAAAGTTCTTGTATTTTAAGATATAATCTTACGCTATTAAAGAAAAAACTCCCAGCTCGCTGAAATATGTTCATTTGCTGAAAACCAACAAAACCACGAAAAGTTCTTGTATTTGAAGATAAAATCTTTTTGCTTTGAAGAAGAAAGATCTAGCTGACTGAAATAAGTTCATTGGATGAAAACCAACAAAAATTGACAAGAACCACGAAAAGTTCTTGTATTTTAAGATAAAATCTTACGCTATTAAAGAAAAAACTCCCAGCTCGCTGAAATATGTTCATTTGCTGAAAACAAACAAAACCACGAAAAGTTCTTGTATTTGAAGATAAAATCTTTTTTCTTTGAAGAAGAAAGATTCTTGTATTTGAAGATAAAATCTTTTTGCTTTGAAGAAGAAAGATCGAGCTGACTGCAATAAGTTCATTAGATGAAAACCAACAAAAATTGACAAGAACCACGAAAAGTTCTTGTATTTTAAGATAAAATCTTACTCAATTGAGGAAAAAACTTCCAGCTCGCTGAAATATGTTCATTTGCTGAAAACCATCAAAACCACGAAAAGTTCTTGTATTTGAAGATAAAATCTTTTTGCTTTGAAGAAGAAAGATCTAGCTGACTGAAATAAGTTCATTCGATGAAAACCAACAAAAATTGACAAGAACCACGAAAAGTTCTTGTATTTTAAGATAAAATCTTAGGCTATTAAAGAAAAAACTTCCAGCTCGCTGAAATCTGTTCATTTACTGAAAACCATCAAAACCACGAAAAGTTCTTGTATTTGAAGATAAAATCTTTTTGCTTTGAAGAAGAAAGATCCAGCTGACTGAAATAAGTTCATTAGATGAAAACCAACAAAAATTGACAAGAACCACGAAAAGTTCTTGTATTTTAAGATAAAATCTTACTCGATTCAGGAAAAAACTTCCAGCTCGCTGAAATATGTTCATTTGCTGAAAACCATCAAAACCACGAAAAGTTCTTGTATTTGAAGATAAAATCTTTTTGCTTTGAAGAAGAAAGATCTAGCTGACTGAAATAAGTTCATTAGATGAAAACCAACAAAAATTGACAAGAACCACGAAAAGTTCTTGTATTTTAAGATAAAATCTTACGCTATTAAAGAAAACACTCCCAGCTCGCTGAAATATGTTCATTTGCTGAAAACCAACAAAACCACGAAAAGTTCTTGTATTTGGAGATAAAATCTTTTTTCTTTGAAGAAGAAAGATCTCGCTGACTGAAATAAGTTCATTAGATGAAAACCAACAAAAATTGACAAGAACCACGAAAAGTTCTTGTATTTTAAGATAAAATCTTACTCTATTAAGGAAAAAACTTCCAGCTCGCTGAAATATGTTCATTTGCTGAAAACCATCAAAACCACGAAAAGTTCTTGTATTTGAAGATAAAATCTTTTTGCTTTGAAGATGAAAGATCTAGCTGACTGAAATAAGTTCATTGGATGAAAACCAACAAAAATTGACAAGAACCACGAAAAGTTCTTGTATTTTAAGATAAAATCTTACTCTATTCAGGAAAAAACTTCCAGCTCGCTGAAATATGTTCATTTGCTGAAAACCATCAAAACCATGAAAAGTTCTTGTATTTGAAGATAAAATCTTTTTGCTTTGAAGAAGAAAGATCTCGCTGACTGAAATAAGTTCATTGGATGAAAACCAACAAAAATTGACAAAAACCACGAAAGGATCTTGTATTTTAAGATAAAATCTTACTCGATTCAGGAAAAAACTTCCAGCTCGCTGAAATATGTTCATTTGCTGAAAACCATCAAAACCACGAAAAGTTCTTGTATTTGAAGATAAAATCTTTTTGCTTTGAAGATGAAAGATCTAGCTGACTGAAATAAGTTCATTGGATGAAAACCAACAAAAATTGACAAGAACCACGAAAAGTTCTTGTATTTTAAGATAAAATCTTACTCTATTCAGGAAAAAACTTCCAGCTCGCTGAAATATGTTCATTTGCTGAAAACCATCAAAACCACGAAAAGTTCTTGTATTTGAAGATAAAATCTTTTTGCTTTGAAGAAGAAAGATCTAGCTGACTGAAATAAGTTCATTAGATGAAAACCAACAAAAATTGACAAGAACCACGAAAAGTTCTTGTATTTTAAGATAAAATCTTACGCTATTAAAGAAAAAACTCCCAGCTCGCTGAAATATGTTCATTTGCTGAAAACCAACAAAACCACGAAAAGTTCTTGTATTTGAAGATAAAATCTTTTTTCTTTGAAGAAGAAAGATCCAGCTGACTGAAATAAGTTCATTAAATGAAAACCAACAAAAATTGACAAGAACCACGAAAAGTTCTTGTATTTTAAGATAAAATCCTACTCTATTAAGGAAAAAACTTCCAGCTCGCTGAAATATGTTCATTTGCTGAAAACCATCAAAACCACGAAAAGTTCTTGTATTTGAAGATAAAATCTTTTTGCTTTGAAGAAGAAAGATCTAGCTGACTGAAATAAGTTCATTAGATGAAAACCAACAAAAATTGACAAGAACCACGAAAAGTTCTTGTATTTTAAGATAAAATCTTACGCTATTAAAGAAAAAACTCCCAGCTCGCTGAAATATGTTCATTTGCTGAAAACCAACAAAATCACGTAAAGTTCTTGTATTTGGAGATAAAATCTTTTTTCTTTGAAGAAGAAAGATCTCGCTGACTGAAATAAGTTCATTCGATGAAAACCAACAAAAATTGACAAGAACCACGAAAAGTTCTTGTATTTTAAGATAAAATCTTACTCTATTAAGGAAAAAACTTCCAGCTCGCTGAAATATGTTAATTTGCTGAAAACCATCAAAACCACGAAAAGTTCTTGTATTTGAAGATAAAATCTTTTTGCTTTGAGGAAGAAAGATCTAGCTGACTGAAATAAGTTCATTGGATGAAAACCAACAAAAATTGACAAGAACCACGAAAGGATCTTGTATTTTAAGATAAAATCTTACTCTATTCAGGAAAAAACTTCCAGCTCGCTGAAATATGTTCATTTGCTGAAAACCATCAAAACCACGAAAAGTTCTTGTATTTGAAGATAAAATCTTTTTGCTTTGAAGATGAAAGATCTAGCTGACTGAAATAAGTTCATTGGATGAAAACCAACAAAAATTGACAAGAACCACGAAAAGTTCTTGTATTTTAAGATAAAATCTTACTCGATTCAGGAAAAAACTTCCAGCTCGCTGAAATATGTTCATTTGCTGAAAACCATCAAAACCACGAAAAGTTCTTGTATTTGAAGATAAAATCTTTTTGCTTTGAAGAAGAAAGATCTAGCTGACTGAAATAAGTTCATTGGATGAAAACCAACAAAAATTGACAAAAACCACGAACGGATCTTGTATTTTAAGATAAAATCTTACTCTATTCAGGAAAAAACTTCCAGCTCGCTGAAATATGTTCATTTGCTGAAAACCATCAAAACCACGAAAAGTTCTTGTATTTGAAGATAAAATCTTTTTGCTTTGAAGATGAAAGATCTAGCTGACTGAAATAAGTTCATTGGATGAAAACCAACAAAAATTGACAAGAACCACGAAAAGTTCTTGTATTTTAAGATAAAATCTTACTCTATTCAGGAAAAAACTTCCAGCTCGCTGAAATATGTTCATTTGCTGAAAACCATCAAAACCACGAAAAGTTCTTGTATTTGAAGATAAAATCTTTTTGCTTTGAAGAAGAAAGATCTAGCTGACTGAAATAAGTTCATTAGATGAAAACCAACAAAAATTGACAAGAACCACGAAAAGTTCTTGTATTTTAAGATAAAATCTTAAGCTATTAAAGAAAAAACTCCCAGCTCGCTGAAATATGTTCATTTGCTGAAAACCAACAAAACCACGAAAAGTTCTTGTATTTGAAGATAAAATCTTTTTTCTTTGAAGAAGAAAGATCCAGCTGACTGAAATAAGTTCATTAAATGAAAACCAACAAAAATTGACAAGAACCACGAAAAGTTCTTGTATTTTAAGATAAAATCCTACTCTATTAAGGAAAAAACTTCCAGCTCGCTGAAATATGTTCATTTGCTGAAAACCATCAAAACCACAAAAAGTTCTTGTATTTGAAGATAAAATCTTTTTGCTTTGAAGAAGAAAGATCTAGCTGACTGAAATAAGTTCATTAGATGAAAACCAACAAAAATTGACATGAACCACGAAAACTTCTTGTATTTTAAGATAATATCTTACGCTATTAAAGAAAAAACTTCTGGCTCGCTGAAATATGTTCATTTGCTGAAAACCAACAAAACCACGAAAAGTTCTTGTATTTGAAGATAAAATCTTTTTGCTTTGAAGAAGAAAGATCCAGCTGACTGAAATAAGTTCATCAGATGAAAACCAACAAAAATTGACAAGAACCACGAAAAGTTCTTGTATTTTAAGATAAAATCTTAGGCTATTAAAGAAAAAACTTCCAGCTCGCTGAAATCTGTTCATTTGCTGAAAACCATCAAAACCACGAAAAGTTCTTGTATTTGAAGATAAAATCTTTTTGCTTTGAAGAAGAAAGATCTAGCTGACTGAAATAAGTTGATTAGATGAAAACCAACAAAAATTGAATAGAACAAGAAAAGTTCTTGTATTTTAAGATAAAATCTTACTCTATTAAGGAAAAAACTTCCAGCTCGCTGAAATATGTTCATTTGCTGAAAACCATCAAAACCACGAAAAGTTCTTGTATTTGAAGATAAAATCTTTTTGCTTTGAAGATGAAAGATCTAGCTGACTGAAATAAGTTCATTGGATGAAAACCAACAAAAATTGACAAGAACCACGAAAAGTTCTTGTATTTTAAGATAAAATCTTACTCTATTCAGGAAAAAACTTCCAGCTCGCTGAAATATGTTCATTTGCTGAAAACCATCAAAACCACGAAAAGTTCTTGTATTTGAAGATAAAATCTTTTTGCTTTGAAGAAGAAAGATCTAGCTGACTGAAATAAGTTCATTAGATGAAAACCAACAAAAATTGACAAGAACCACGAAAAGTTCTTGTATTTTAAGATAAAATCTTACTCTATTCAGGAAAAAACTTCCAGCTCGCTGAAATCTGTTCATTTGCTGAAAACCATCAAAACCACGAAAAGTTCTTGTATTTGAAGATAAAATCTTTTTGCTTTGAAGAAGAAAGATCTAGCTGACTGAAATAAGTTCATTAGATGAAAACCAACAAAAATTGACAAGAACCACGAAAAGTTCTTGTATTTTAAGATAAAATCTTACGCTATTAAAGAAAAAACTCCCAGCTCGCTGAAATATGTTCATTTGCTGAAAACCAACAAAACCACGAAAAGTTCTTGTATTTGGAGATAAAATCTTTTTTCTTTGAAGAAGAAAGATCTCGCTGACTGAAATAAGTTCATTAGATGAAAACCAACAAAAATTGACAAGAACCACGAAAAGTTCTTGTATTTTAAGATAAAATCTTACTCTATTAAGGAAAAAACTTGCAGCTCGCTGAAATATGTTCATTTGCTGAAAACCATCAAAACCACAAAAAGTTCTTGTATTTGAAGATAAAATCTTTTTGCTTTGAAGAAGAAAGATCTAGCTGACTGAAATAAGTTCATTGGATGAAAACCAACAAAAATTGACAAGAACCACGAAAAGTTCTTGTATTTTAAGATAAAATCTTACTCTATTCAGGAAAAAACTTCCAGCTCGCTGAAATATGTTCATTTGCTGAAAACCATCAAAACCACGAAAAGTTCTTGTATTTGAAGATAAAATCTTTTTGCTTTGAAGAAGAAAGATCTAGCTGACTGAAATAAGTTCATTGGATGAAAACCAACAAAAATTGACAAAAACCACGAAAGGATCTTGTATTTTAAGATAAAATCTTACTCTATTCAGGAAAAAACTTCCAGCTCGCTGAAATATGTTCATTTGCTGAAAACCATCAAAACCACGAAAAGTTCTTGTATTTGAAGATAAAATCTTTTTGCTTTGAAGATGAAAGATCTAGCTGACTGAAATAAGTTCATTGGATGAAAACCAACAAAAATTGACAAGAACCACGAAAAGTTCTTGTATTTTAAGATAAAATCTTACTCTATTCAGGAAAAAACTTCCAGCTCGCTGAAATATGTTCATTTGCTGAAAACCATCAAAACCACGAAAAGTTCTTGTATTTGGAGATAAAATCTTTTTGCTTTGAAGAAGAAAGATCCAGCTGACTGAAATAAGTTCATTAGAT
Organism: Heptranchias perlo; assembly: GCF_035084215.1. Classification (NCBI taxonomy): domain Eukaryota; kingdom Metazoa; phylum Chordata; class Chondrichthyes; order Hexanchiformes; family Hexanchidae; genus Heptranchias; species Heptranchias perlo. The sequence continues at coordinate 1,210,208 of NW_027139688.1, read as the reverse complement.
GAAAACCAACAAAAATTGACAAGAACCACGAAAAGTTCTTGTATTTTAAGATAAAATCTTACTCTGTTAAAGAAAAAACTCCCAGCTCGCTGAAATATGTTCATTTGCTGAAAAACAACAAAACCGCGAAAAGTTCTTGTATTTGAAGATAAAATCTTTTTGCTTTGAAGAAGAAAGATCTAGCTGACTGAAATAAGTTCATTAGATGAAAACCAACAAAAATTGACATGAACCACGAAAACTTCTTGTATTTTAAGATAAAATCTTACTCTATTAAGGAAAAAACTTCCAGCTCGCTGAAATATGTTCATTTGCTGAAAACCATCAAAACCACGAAAAGTTCTTGTATTTGAAGATAAAATCTTTTTGCTTTGAAGAAGAAAGATCTAGCTGACTGAAATAAGTTCATTAGATGAAAACCAACAAAAATTGACAAGAACCACGAAAACTTCTTGTATTTTAAGATAATATCTTACGCTATTAAAGAAAAAACTTCTGGCTCGCTGAAATATGTTCATTTGCTGAAAACCAACAAAACCACGAAAAGTTCTTGTATTTGAAGATAAAATCTTTTTGCTTTGAAGAAGAAAGATCCAGCTGACTGAAATAAGTTCATTAGATGAAAACCAACAAAAATTGACAAGAACCACGAAAAGTTCTTGTATTATAAGATAAAATCTTACTCTATTCAGGAAAAAACTTCCAGCTCGCTGAAATATGTTCATTTGCTGAAAACCATCAAAACCACGAAAAGTTCTTGTATTTGAAGATAAAATCTTTTTGCTTTGAAGAAGAAAGATCTAGCTGACTGAAATAAGTTGATTAGATGAAAACCAACAAAAATTGAATAGAACAAGAAAAGTTCTTGTATTTTAAGATAAAATCTTACTCTATTAAGGAAAAAACTTCCAGCTCGCTGAAATATGTTCATTTGCTGAAAACCATCAAAACCACGAAAAGTTCTTGTATTTGAAGATAAAATCTTTTTGCTTTGAAGAAGAAAGATCTCGCTGACTGAAATAAGTTCATTAGATGAAAACCAACAAAAATTGACAAGAACCACGAAAACTTCTTGTATTTTAAGATAATATCTTACGCTATTAAAGAAAAAACTTCTGGCTCGCTGAAATATGTTCATTTGCTGAAAACCAACAAAACCACGAAAAGTTCTTGTATTTGAAGATAAAATCTTTTTGCTTTGAAGAAGAAAGATCCAGCTGACTGAAATAAGTTCATTAGATGAAAACCAACAAAAATTGACAAGAACCACGAAAAGTTCTTGTATTTTAAGATAAAATCTTACTCTATTCAGGAAAAAACTTCCAGCTCGCTGAAATATGTTCATTTGCTGAAAACCATCAAAACCACGAAAAGTTCTTGTATTTGAAGATAAAATCTTTTTGCTTTGAAGAAGAAAGATCTAGCTGACTGAAATAAGTTCATTAGATGAAAACCAACAAAAATTGACAAGAACCACGAAAAGTTCTTGTATTTTAAGATAAAATCTTAGGCTATTAAAGAAAAAACTTCCAGCTCGCTGAAATCTGTTCATTTGCTGAAAACCATCAAAACCACGAAAAGTTCTTGTATTTGAAGATAAAATCTTTTTGCTTTGAAGAAGAAAGATCTCGCTGACTGAAATAAGTTCATTAGATGAAAACCAACAAAAATTGACAAGAACCACGAAAAGTTCTTGTATTTTAAGATAAAATCTTACTCTATTAAGGAAAAAACTTCCAGCTCGCTGAAATATGTTCATTTGCTGAAAACCATCAAAACCACGAAAAGTTCTTGTATTTGAAGATAAAATCTTTTTGCTTTGAAGAAGAAAGATCTAGCTGACTGAAATAAGTTCATTAGATGAAAACCAACAAAAATTGACAAGAACCACGAAAAGTTCTTGTATTTTAAGATAAAATCTTACTCTATTCAGGAAAAAACTTCCAGCTCGCTGAAATATGTTCATTTGCTGAAAACCATCAAAACCACGAAAAGTTCTTGTATTTGAAGATAAAATCTTTTTGCTTTGAAGAAGAAAGATCTAGCTGACTGAAATGAGTTCATTAGATGAAAACCAACAAAAATTGACAAGAACCACGAAAAGTTCTTGTATTTTAAGATAAAATCTTACTCTATTAAGGAAAAAACTTCCAGCTCGCTGAAATCTGTTCATTTGCTGAAAACCAACAAAACCACGAAAAGTTCTTGTATTTGAAGATAAAATCTTTTTGCTTTGACGAAGAAAGATCTAGCTGACTGAAATAAGTTCATTAGATGAAAACCAACAAAAATTGACAAGAACCACGAAAAGTTCTTGTATTTTAAGATAAAATCTTAGGCTATTAAAGAAAAAACTTCCAGCTCGCTGAAATATGTTCATTTGCTGAAAACCATCAAAACCACGAAAAGTTCTTGTATTTGAAGATAAAATCTTTTTGCTTTGAAGAAGAAAGATCTAGCTGACTGAAATAAGTTCATTAGATGAAAACCAACAAAAATTGACAAGAACCACGAAAAGTTCTTGTATTTTAAGATAAAATCTTACTCTATTCAGGAAAAAACTTCCAGCTCACTGAAATATGTTCATTTGCTGAAAACCATCAAACCACGAAAAGTTCTTGTATTTGAAGATAAAATCTTTTTGCTTTGAAGAAGAAAGATCTAGCTGACTGAAATAAGTTCATTAGATGAAAACCAACAAAAATTGACAAGAACCACGAAAAGTTCTTGTATTTTAAGATAAAATCTTACTCTATTAAGGAAAAAACTTCCAGCTCGCTGAAATCTGTTCATTTGCTGAAAACCAACAAAACCACCAAAAGTTCTTGTATTTGAAGATAAAATCTTTTTGCTTTGACGAAGAAAGATCTAGCTGACTGAAATAAGTTCATTAGATGAAAACCAACAAAAATTGACAAGAACCACGAAAAGTTCTTGTATTTTAAGATAAAATCTTACTCTATTCAGGAAAAACCTTCCAGCTCGCTGAAATATGTTCATTTGCTGAAAACCATCAAAACCACGAAAAGTTCTTGTATTTGAAGATAAAATCTTTTTGCTTTGAAGAAGAAAGATCTAGCTGACTGAAATAAGTTCATTAGATGAAAAACAACAAAAATTGACAAGAACCACGAAAAGTTCTTGTATTTTAAGATAAAATCTTACGCTATTAAAGAAAAAACTCCCAGCTCGCTGAAATATGTTCATTTGCTGAAAACCAACAAAACCACAAAAAGTTCTTGTATTTGAAGATAAAATCTTTTTTCTTTGAAGAAGAAAGATCCAGCTGACTGAAATAAGTTCATTAGATGAAAACCAACAAAATTTGACAAGAACCACGAAAAGTTCTTGTATTTTAAGATAAATTCTTACTCTATTAAGGAAAAAACTTCCAACTCGCTGAAATATGTTCATTTGCTGAAAACCATCAAAACCACGAAAAGTTCTTGTATTTGAAGATAAAATCTTTTTGATTTGAAGAAGAAAGATCTAGCTGACTGAAATAAGTTCATTAGATGAAAACCAACAAAAATTGACAAGAACCACAAAAAGTTCTTTTATTTTAAGATAAAATCTTACTCTGTTAAAGAAAAAACTCCCAGCTCGCTGAAATATGTTCATTTGCTGAAAAACAACAAAACCGCGAAAAGTTCTTGTATTTGAAGATAAAATCTTTTTGCTTTGAGGAAGAAAGATCTAGCTGACTGAAATAAGTTCATTAGATGAAAACCAACAAAAATTGACAAGAACCACGAAAAGTTCTTGTATTTTAAGATAAAATCTTAGGCTATTAAAGAAAAAACTTCCAGCTCGCTGAAATATGTTCATTTGCTGAAAACCATCAAAACCACGAAAAGTTCTTGTATTTGAAGATAAAATCTTTTTGCTTTGAAGAAGAAAGATCTCGCTGACTGAAATAAGTTCATTAGATGAAAACCAACAAAAATTGACAAGAACCACGAAAAGTTCTTGTATTTTAAGATAAAATCTTACTCGATTAAGGAAAAAACTTCCAGCTCGCTGAAATCTGTTCATTTGCTGAAAACCAACAAAACCACCAAAAGTTCTTGTATTTGAAGATAAAATATTTTTGCTTTGACGAAGAAAGATCTAGCTGACTGAAATAAGTTCATTAGATGAAAACCAACAAAAATTGACAAGAACCACGAAAAGTTCTTGTATTTTAAGATAAAATCTTAGGCAATTAAAGAAAAAACTTCCAGCTCGCTGAAATCTGTTCATTTGCTGAAAACCATCAAAACCACGAAAAGTTCTTGTATTTGAAGATAAAATCTTTTTGCTTTGAAGAAGAAAGATCTAGCTGACTGAAATAAGTTCATTAGATGAAAACCAACAAAAATTGACAAGAACCACGAAAAGTTCTTGTATTTTAAGATAAAATCTTACTCTATTCAGGAAAAAACTTCCAGCTCGCTGAAATATGTTCATTTGCTGAAAACCATCAAAACCACGAAAAGTTCTTGTATTTGAAGATAAAATCTTTTTGCTTTGAAGAAGAAAGATCTAGCTGACTGAAATAAGTTCATTAGATGAAAAACAACAAAAATTGACAAGAACCACAAAAAGTTCTTGTATTTTAAGATAAAATCTTAGGCTATTAAAGAAAAAACTTCCAGCTCGCTGAAATATGTTCATTTGCTGAAAACCATCAAAACCACGAAAAGTTCTTGTATTTGAAGATAAAATCTTTTTGCTTTGAAGAAGAAAGATCTAGCTGACTGAAATAAGTTCATTAGATGAAAACCAACAAAAATTGACAAGAACCACGAAAAGTTCTTGTGTTTTAAGATAAAATATTAGGGTATAAAAGAAAAAACTTCCAGCTCGCTGAAATCTGTTCATTTGCTGAAAACCATCAAAACCACGAAACGTTCTTGTATTTGAAGATAAAATCTTTTTGCTTTGAAGAAGAACGATCGAGCTGACTGAAATAAGTTCATTAGATGAAAACCAACAAAAATTGACAAGAACCACGAAAAGTTCTTGTATTTTAAGATAAAATCTTACTCGATTCAGGAAAAAACTTCCAGCTCGCTGAAATATGTTCATTTGCTGAAAACCATCAAAACCACGAAAAGTTCTTGTATTTGAAGATAAAATCTTTTTGCTTTGAAGAAGAAAGATCTAGCTGACTGAAATAAGTTCATTAGATGAAAACCAACAAAAATTGACAAGAACCACGAAAAGTTCTTGTGTTTTAAGATAAAATATTAGGGTATAAAAGAAAAAACTTCCAGCTCGCTGAAATCTGTTCATTTGCTGAAAACCATCAAAACCACGAAACGTTCTTGTATTTGAAGATAAAATCTTTTTGCTTTGAAGAAGAACGATCGAGCTGACTGAAATAAGTTCATTAGATGAAAACCAACAAAAATTGACAAGAACCACGAAAAGTTCTTGTATTTTAAGATAAAATCTTACTCGATTCAGGAAAAAACTTCCAGCTCGCTGAAATATGTTCATTTGCTGAAAACCATCAAAACCACGAAAAGTTCTTGTATTTGAAGATAAAATCTTTTTGCTTTGAAGAAGAAAGATCTAGCTGACTGAAATAAGTTCATTAGATGAAAACAAACAAAAATTGACAAGAACCACGAAAAGTTCTTGTATTTTAAGATAAAATCTTACTCTATTAAGGAAAAAACTTCCAGCTCGCTGAAATCTGTTCATTTGCTGAAAACCAACAAAACCACCAAACGTTCTTGTATTTGAAGATAAAATCTTTTTGCTTTGACGAAGAAAGATCTAGCTGACTGAAATAAGTTCATTAGATGAAAACCAACAAAAATTGACAAGAACCACGAAAAGTTCTTTTATTTTAAGATAAAATCTTAGGCTATGAAAGAAAAAACTTCCAGCTCGCTGAAATCTGTTCATTTGCTGAAAACCATCAAAACTACGAAAAGTTCTTGTATTTGAAGATAAAATCTTTTTGCTTTGAAGAAGAAAGATCTAGCTGACTGAAATAAGTTCATTAGATGAAAACCAACAAAAATTGAGAAGAACCACGAAAAGTTCTTGTATTTTAAGATATAATCTTACGCTATTAAAGAAAAAACTCCCAGCTCGCTGAAATATGTTCATTTGCTGAAAACCAACAAAACCACGAAAAGTTCTTGTATTTGAAGATAAAATCTTTTTGCTTTGAAGAAGAAAGATCTAGCTGACTGAAATAAGTTCATTGGATGAAAACCAACAAAAATTGACAAGAACCACGAAAAGTTCTTGTATTTTAAGATAAAATCTTACGGTTTTAAAGAAAAAACTCCCAGCTCGCTGAAATATGTTCATTTGCTGAAAACCAACAAAACCACGAAAAGTTCTTGTATTTGAAGATAAAATCTTTTTTCTTTGAAGAAGAAAGATTCTTGTATTTGAAGATAAAATCTTTTTGCTTTGAAGAAGAAAGATCCAGCTGACTGAAATAATTTCATTAGATGAAAACCAACAAAAATTGACAAGAACCACGAAAAGTTCTTGTATTTTAAGATAAAATCTTACGCTATTAAAGAAAAAACTCCCAGCTCGCTGAAATATGTTGATTTGCTGAAAACCAACAAAACCACAAAAAGTTCTTGTATTTGAAGATAAAATCTTTTTTCTTTGAAGAAGAAAGATCCAGCTGACTGAAATAAGTTCATTAGATGAAAACCAACAAAATTTGACAAGAACCACGAAAAGTTCTTGTATTTTAAGATAAATTCTTACTCTATTAAGGAAAAAACTTCCAACTCGCTGAAATATGTTCATTTGCTGAAAACCATCAAAACCACGAAAAGTTCTTGTATTTGAAGATAAAATCTTTTTGATTTGAAGAAGAAAGATCTAGCTGACTGAAATAAGTTCATTAGATGAAAACCAACAAAAATTGACAAGAACCACAAAAAGTTCTTTTATTTTAAGATAAAATCTTACTCTGTTAAAGAAAAAACTCCCAGCTCGCTGAAATATGTTCATTTGCTGAAAAACAACAAAACCGCGAAAAGTTCTTGTATTTGAAGATAAAATCTTTTTGCTTTGAGGAAGAAAGATCTAGCTGACTGAAATAAGTTCATTAGATGAAAACCAACAAAAATTGACAAGAACCACGAAAAGTTCTTGTATTTTAAGATAAAATCTTAGGCTATTAAAGAAAAAACTTCTAGCTCGCTGAAATATGTTCATTTGCTGAAAACCATCAAAACCACGAAAAGTTCTTGTATTTGAAGATAAAATCTTTTTGCTTTGAAGAAGAAAGATCTCGCTGACTGAAATAAGTTCATTAGATGAAAACCAACAAAAATTGACAAGAACCACGAAAAGTTCTTGTATTTTAAGATAAAATCTTACTCTATTAAGGAAAAAACTTCCAGCTCGCTGAAATCTGTTCATTTGCTGAAAACCAACAAAACCACCAAAAGTTCTTGTATTTGAAGATAAAATATTTTTGCTTTGACGAAGAAAGATCTAGCTGACTGAAATAAGTTCATTAGATGAAAACCAACAAAAATTGACAAGAACCACGAAAAGTTCTTGTATTTTAAGATAAAATCTTAGGCTATTAAAGAAAAAACTTCCAGCTCGCTGAAATCTGTTCATTTGCTGAAAACCATCAAAACCACGAAAAGTTCTTGTATTTGAAGATAAAATCTTTTTGCTTTGAAGAAGAAAGATCTAGCTGACTGAAATAAGTTCATTAGATGAAAACCAACAAAAATTGACAAGAACCACGAAAAGTTCTTGTATTTTAAGATAAAATCTTACTCTATTCAGGAAAAAACTTCCAGCTCGCTGAAATATGTTCATTTGCTGAAAACCATCAAAACCACGAAAAGTTCTTGTATTTGAAGATAAAATCTTTTTGCTTTGAAGAAGAAAGATCCAGCTGACTGAAATAAGTTCATGAGATGAAAACCAACAAAAATTGACAAGAACCACGAAAAGTTCTTGTATTTTAAGATAAAATATTAGGGTATAAAAGAAAAAACTTCCAGCTCGCTGAAATCTGTTCATTTGCTGAAAATCATCAAAACCACGAAACGTTCTTGTATTTGAAGATAAAATCTTTTTGCTTTGAAGAAGAACGATCGAGCTGACTGAAATAAGTTCATTAGATGAAAACCAACAAAAATTGACAAGAACCACGAAAAGTTCTTGTATTTTAAGATAAAATCTTACTCTATTAAGGAAAAAACTTCCAGCTCGCTGAAATCTGTTCATTTGCTGAAAACCAACAAAACCACCAAAAGTTCTTGTATTTGAAGATAAAATCTTTTTGCTTTGACGAAGAAAGATCTAGCTGACTGAAATAAGTTCATTAGATGAAAACCAACAAAAATTGACAAGAACCACGAAAAGTTCTTGTATTTTAAGATATAATCTTACGCTATTAAAGAAAAAACTCCCAGCTCGCTGAAATATGTTCATTTGCTGAAAACCAACAAAACCACGAAAAGTTCTTGTATTTGAAGATAAAATCTTTTTGCTTTGAAGAAGAAAGATCTAGCTGACTGAAATAAGTTCATTGGATGAAAACCAACAAAAATTGACAAGAACCACGAAAAGTTCTTGTATTTTAAGATAAAATCTTAGGCTATTAAAGAAAAAACTTCCAGCTCGCTGAAATCTGTTCATTTACTGAAAACCATCAAAACCACGAAAAGTTCTTGTATTTGAAGATAATATCTTTTTGCTTTGAAGAAGAAAGATCCAGCTGACTGAAATAAGTTCATTAGATGAAAACCAACAAAAATTGACAAGAACCACGAAAAGTTCTTGTATTTTAAGATAAAATCTTACTCGATTCAGGAAAAAACTTCCAGCTCGCTGAAATATGTTCATTTGCTGAAAACCATCAAAACCACGAAAAGTTCTTGTATTTGAAGATAAAATCTTTTTGCTTTGAAGAAGAAAGATCTAGCTGACTGAAATAAGTTCATTAGATGAAAACCAACAAAAATTGACAAGAACCACGAAAAGTTCTTGTATTTTAAGATAAAATCTTACGCTATTAAAGAAAAAACTCCCAGCTCGCTGAAATATGTTCATTTGCTGAAAACCAACAAAACCACGAAAAGTTCTTGTATTTGAAGATAAAATCTTTTTTCTTTGAAGAAGAAAGATCTAGCTGACTGAAATAAGTTCATTAGATGAAAACCAACAAAAATTGACAAGAACCACGAAAAGTTCTTGTATTTTAAGATAAAATCTTACTCTATTAAGGAAAAAACTTGCAGCTCGCTGAAATATGTTCATTTGCTGAAAACCATCAAAACCACGAAAAGTTCTTGTATTTGAAGATAAAATCTTTTTGCTTTGAAGAAGAAAGATCTAGCTGACTGAAATAAGTTCATTAGATGAAAACCAACAAAAATTGACAAGAACCACGAAAAGTTCTTGTATTTTAAGATAAAATCTTACTCTATTAAGGAAAAAACTTCCAGCTCGCTGAAATATGTTCATTTGCTGAAAACCATCAAAACCACGAAAAGTTCTTGTATTTGAAGATAAAATCTTTTTGCTTTGAAGAAGAAAGATCTAGCTGACTGAAATAAGTTCATGAGATGAAAACCAACAAAAATTGACAAGAACCACGAAAAGTTCTTGTATTTTAAGATAAAATCTTACTCTATTAAGGAAAAAACTTCCAGCTCGCTGAAATATGTTCATTTGCTGAAAACCATCAAAACCACGAAAAGTTCTTGTATTTGAAGATAAAATCTTTTTGCTTTGAAGAAGAAAGATCGAGCTGACTGAAATAAGTTCATTAGATGAAAACCAACAAAAATTGACAAGAACCACGAAAAGTTCTTGTATTTTAAGATAAAATCTTACGCTATTAAAGAAAAAACTTCCAGCTCGCTGAAATCTGTTCATTTGCTGAAAACCATCAAAACCACGAAAAGTTCTTGTATTTGAAGATAAAATGTTTTTGCTTTGAAGAAGAAAGATCTAGCTGACTGAAATAAGTTCATGAGATGAAAACCAACAAAAATTGACAAGAACCACGAAAAGTTCTTGTATTTTAAGATAAAATCTTAGGCTATTAAAGAAAAAACTTCCAGCTCGCTGAAATCTGTTCATTTGCTGAAAACCATCAAAACCACGAAAAGTTCTTGTATTTGAAGATAAAATCTTTTTGCTTTGAAGAAGAAAGATCTAGCTGACTGAAATAAGTTCATTAGATGAAAACCAATAAAAATTGACAAGAACCACGAAAAGTTCTTGTATTTTAAGATAAAATCTTACGCTATTAAAGAAAAAACTCCCAGCTCGCTGAAATATGTTCATTTGCTGAAAACCAACAAAACCACGAAAAGTTCTTGTATTTGAAGATAAAATCTTTTTTCTTTGAAGAAGAAAGATCGAGCTGACTGAAATAAGTTCATGAGATGAAAACCAACAAAAATTGACAAGAACCACGAAAAGTTCTTGTATTTTAAGATAAAATCTTACTCTATTAAGGAAAAAACTTGCAGCTATCTGAAATATGTTCATTTGCTGAAAACCATCAAAACCACGAAAAGTTCTTGTATTTGAAGATAAAATCTTTTTGCTTTGAAGAAGAAAGATGTAGCTGACTGAAATAAGTTCATTAGATGAAAACCAACAAAAATTGACAAGAACCACGAAAAGTTCGTGTATTTTAAGATAAAATCTTACTCTATTCAGGAAAAAACTTCCAGCTCGCTGAAATATGTTCATTTGCTGAAAACCATCAAAACCACGAAAAGTTCTTGTATTTGAAGATAAAATCTTTTTGCTTTGAAGAAGAAAGATCTAGCTGACTGAAATAAGTTCATTAGATGAAAACCAACAAAAATTGACAAGAACCACGAAAAGTTCTTGTATTTTAAGATAAAATCTTACGCTATTAAAGAAAAAACTCCCAGCCCGCTGAAATATGTTCATTTGCTGAAAACCAACAAAACCACGAAAAGTTCTTGTATTTGAAGATAAAATATTTTTTCTTTGAAGAAGAAAGATCTAGCTGACTGAAATAAGTTCATTAGATGAAAACCAACAAAAATTGACAAGAACCACAAAAAGTTCTTGTATTTTAAGATAAAATCTTACTCTATTGAGGAAAAAACTTGCAGCTCGCTGAAATATGTTCATTTGCTGAAAACCATCAAAACCATGAAAAGTTCTTGAATTTGAAGATAAAATCTTTTTGCTTTGAAGAAGAAAGATCTAGCTGACTGAAATAAGTTCATTAGATGAAAACCAACAAAAATTGACAAGAACCACGAAAAGTTCTTGTATTTTAAGATAAAATCTTACTCTATTAAGGAAAAAACTTCCAGCTCGCTGAAATATGTTCATTTGCTGAAAACCATCAAAACCACGAAAAGTTCTTGTATTTGAAGATAAAATCTTTTTGCTTTGAAGAAGAAAGATCGAGCTGACTGAAATAAGTTCATTAGATGAAAACCAACAAAAATTGACAAGAACCACGAAAAGTTCTTGTATTTTAAGATAAAATCTTACTCTATTAAGGAAAAAACTTCCAGCTCGCTGAAATATGTTCATTTGCTGAAAACCATCAAAACCACGAAAAGTTCTTGTATTTGAAGATAAAATCTTTTTGCTTTGAAGAAGAAAGATCCAGCTGACTGAAATAAGTTCATTGGATGAAAACCAACAAAAATTGACAAGAACCACGAAAAGTTCTTGTATTTTAAGATAAAATCTTAGGCTATTAAAGAAAAAACTTCCAGCTCGCTGAAATCTGTTCATTTGCTGAAAACCATCAAAACCACGAAAAGTTCTTGTATTTGAAGATAAAATCTTTTTGCTTTGAAGAAGAAAGATCTAGCTGACAGAAATAAGTTCATTAGATGAAAACCAACAAAAATTGACAAGAACCACGAAAAGTTCTTGTATTTTAAGATAAAATCTTACTCTATTAAGGAAAAAACTTCCAGCTCGCTGAAATCTGTTCATTTGCTGAAAACCAACAAAACCACCAAAAGTTCTTGTATTTGAAGATAAAATCTTTTTGCTTTGACGAAGAAAGATCCAGCTGACTGAAATAAGTTCATTAGATGAAAACCAACAAAAATTGACAAGAACCACGAAAAGTTCTTGTATTTTAAGATAAAATCTTACTCTGTTAAAGAAAAAACTCCCAGCTCGCTGAAATATGTTCATTTGCTGAAAAACAACAAAACCGCGAAAAGTTCTTGTATTTGAAGATAAAATCTTTTTGCTTTGAAGAAGAAAGATCTAGCTGACTGAAATAAGTTCATTAGATGAAAACCAACAAAAATTGACAAGAACCACGAAAAGTTCTTGTATTTTAAGATAAAATCTTACGCTATTAAAGAAAAAACTCCCAGCTCGCTGAAATATGTTCATTTGCTGAAAACCATCAAAACCACGAAAAGTTCTTGTATTTGAAGATAAAATCTTTTTGCTTTGAAGAAGAAAGATCTAGCTGACTGAAATAAGTTCATTAGATGAAAACCAATAAAAATTGACAAGAACCACGAAAAGTTCTTGTATTTTAAGATAAAATCTTACTCTATTCAGGAAAAAACTTCCAGCTCGCTGAAATATGTTCATTTGCTGAAAACCATCAAAACCACGAAAAGTTCTTGTATTTGAAGATAAAATCTTTTTGCTTTGAAGAAGAAAGATCTAGCTGACTGAAATAAGTTCATTAGATGAAAACCAACAAAAATTGACAAGAACCACGAAAAGTTCTTGTATTTTAAGATAAAATCTTACGCTATTAAAGAAAAAACTCCCAGCTCGCTGAAATATGTTCATTTGCTGAAAACCAACAAAACCACGAAAAGTTCTTGTATTTGAAGATAAAATCTTTTTTCTTTGAAGAAGAAAGATCGAGCTGACTGAAATAAGTTCATGAGATGAAAACCAACAAAAATTGACAAGAACCACGAAAAGTTCTTGTATTTTAAGATAAAATCTTACTCTATTAAGGAAAAAACTTGCAGCTCTCTGAAATATGTTCATTTGCTGAAAACCATCAAAACCACGAAAAGTTCTTGTATTTGAAGATAAAATCTTTTTGCTTTGAAGAAGAAAGATGTAGCTGACTGAAATAAGTTCATTAGATGAAAACCAACAAAAATTGACAAGAACCACGAAAAGTTCGTGTATTTTAAGATAAAATCTTACTCTATTCAGGAAAAAACTTCCAGCTCGCTGAAATATGTTCATTTGCTGAAAACCATCAAAACCACGAAAAGTTCTTGTATTTGAAGATAAAATCTTTTTGCTTTGAAGAAGAAAGATCTAGCTGACTGAAATAAGTTCATTAGATGAAAACCAACAAAAATTGACAAGAACCACGAAAAGTTCTTGTATTTTAAGATAAAATCTTACGCTATTAAAGAAAAAACTCCCAGCTCGCTGAAATATGTTCATTTGCTGAAAACCAACAAAACCACGAAAAGTTCTTGTATTTGAAGATAAAATATTTTTTCTTTGAAGAAGAAAGATCTAGCTGACTGAAATAAGTTCATTAGATGAAAACCAACAAAAATTGACAAGAACCACAAAAAGTTCTTGTATTTTAAGATAAAATCTTACTCTATTGAGGAAAAAACTTGCAGCTCGCTGAAATATGTTCATTTGCTGAAAACCATCAAAACCACGAAAAGTTCTTGAATTTGAAGATAAAATATTTTTGCTTTGAAGAAGAAAGATCTAGCTGACTGAAATAAGTTCATTAGATGAAAACCAACAAAAATTGACAAGAACCACGAAAAGTTCTTGTATTTTAAGATAAAATCTTACTCTATTAAGGAAAAAACTTCCAGCTCGCTGAAATATGTTCATTTGCTGAAAACCATCAAAACCACGAAAAGTTCTTGTATTTGAAGATAAAATCTTTTTGCTTTGAAGAAGAAAGATCGAGCTGACTGAAATAAGTTCATTAGATGAAAACCAACAAAAATTGACAAGAACCACGAAAAGTTCTTGTATTTTAAGATAAAATCTTAGGCTATTAAAGAAAAAACTTCCAGCTCGCTGAAATCTGTTCATTTACTGAAAACCATCAAAACCACGAAAAGTTCTTGTATTTGAAGATAATATCTTTTTGCTTTGAAGAAGAAAGATCCAGCTGACTGAAATAAGTTCATTAGATGAAAACCAACAAAAATTGACAAGAACCACGAAAAGTTCTTGTATTTTAAGATAAAATCTTACTCGATTCAGGAAAAAACTTCCAGCTCGCTGAAATATGTTCATTTGCTGAAAACCATCAAAACCACGAAAAGTTCTTGTATTTGAAGATAAAATCTTTTTGCTTTGAAGAAGAAAGATCTAGCTGACTGAAATAAGTTCATTAGATGAAAACCAACAAAAATTGACAAGAACCACGAAAAGTTCTTGTATTTTAAGATAAAATCTTACGCTATTAAAGAAAAAACTCCCAGCTCGCTGAAATATGTTCATTTGCTGAAAACCAACAAAACCACGAAAAGTTCTTGTATTTGAAGATAAAATCTTTTTTCTTTGAAGAAGAAAGATCTAGCTGACTGAAATAAGTTCATTAGATGAAAACCAACAAAAATTGACAAGAACCACGAAAAGTTCTTGTATTTTAAGATAAAATCTTACTCTATTAAGGAAAAAACTTGCAGCTCGCTGAAATATGTTCATTTGCTGAAAACCATCAAAACCACGAAAAGTTCTTGTATTTGAAGATAAAATCTTTTTGCTTTGAAGAAGAAAGATCTAGCTGACTGAAATAAGTTCATTAGATGAAAACCAACAAAAATTGACAAGAACCACGAAAAGTTCTTGTATTTTAAGATAAAATCTTACTCTATTAAGGAAAAAACTTCCAGCTCGCTGAAATATGTTCATTTGCTGAAAACCATCAAAACCACGAAAAGTTCTTGTATTTGAAGATAAAATCTTTTTGCTTTGAAGAAGAAAGATCTAGCTGACTGAAATAAGTTCATGAGATGAAAACCAACAAAAATTGACAAGAACCACGAAAAGTTCTTGTATTTTAAGATAAAATCTTACTCTATTAAGGAAAAAACTTCCAGCTCGCTGAAATATGTTCATTTGCTGAAAACCATCAAAACCACGAAAAGTTCTTGTATTTGAAGATAAAATCTTTTTGCTTTGAAGAAGAAAGATCGAGCTGACTGAAATAAGTTCATTAGATGAAAACCAACAAAAATTGACAAGAACCACGAAAAGTTCTTGTATTTTAAGATAAAATCTTACGCTATTAAAGAAAAAACTTCCAGCTCGCTGAAATCTGTTCATTTGCTGAAAACCATCAAAACCACGAAAAGTTCTTGTATTTGAAGATAAAATGTTTTTGCTTTGAAGAAGAAAGATCTAGCTGACTGAAATAAGTTCATGAGATGAAAACCAACAAAAATTGACAAGAACCACGAAAAGTTCTTGTATTTTAAGATAAAATCTTAGGCTATTAAAGAAAAAACTTCCAGCTCGCTGAAATCTGTTCATTTGCTGAAAACCATCAAAACCACGAAAAGTTCTTGTATTTGAAGATAAAATCTTTTTGCTTTGAAGAAGAAAGATCTAGCTGACTGAAATAAGTTCATTAGATGAAAACCAATAAAAATTGACAAGAACCACGAAAAGTTCTTGTATTTTAAGATAAAATCTTACTCTATTCAGGAAAAAACTTCCAGCTCGCTGAAATATGTTCATTTGCTGAAAACCAACAAAACCACGAAAAGTTCTTGTATTTGAAGATAAAATCTTTTTTCTTTGAAGAAGAAAGATCGAGCTGACTGAAATAAGTTCATGAGATGAAAACCAACAAAAATTGACAAGAACCACGAAAAGTTCTTGTATTTTAAGATAAAATCTTACTCTATTAAGGAAAAAACTTGCAGCTATCTGAAATATGTTCATTTGCTGAAAACCATCAAAACCACGAAAAGTTCTTGTATTTGAAGATAAAATCTTTTTGCTTTGAAGAAGAAAGATGTAGCTGACTGAAATAAGTTCATTAGATGAAAACCAACAAAAATTGACAAGAACCACGAAAAGTTCGTGTATTTTAAGATAAAATCTTACTCTATTCAGGAAAAAACTTCCAGCTCGCTGAAATATGTTCATTTGCTGAAAACCATCAAAACCACGAAAAGTTCTTGTATTTGAAGATAAAATCTTTTTGCTTTGAAGAAGAAAGATCTAGCTGACTGAAATAAGTTCATTAGATGAAAACCAACAAAAATTGACAAGAACCACGAAAAGTTCTTGTATTTTAAGATAAAATCTTACGCTATTAAAGAAAAAACTCCCAGCCCGCTGAAATATGTTCATTTGCTGAAAACCAACAAAACCACGAAAAGTTCTTGTATTTGAAGATAAAATATTTTTTCTTTGAAGAAGAAAGATCTAGCTGACTGAAATAAGTTCATTAGATGAAAACCAACAAAAATTGACAAGAACCACAAAAAGTTCTTGTATTTTAAGATAAAATCTTACTCTATTGAGGAAAAAACTTGCAGCTCGCTGAAATATGTTCATTTGCTGAAAACCATCAAAACCATGAAAAGTTCTTGAATTTGAAGATAAAATCTTTTTGCTTTGAAGAAGAAAGATCTAGCTGACTGAAATAAGTTCATTAGATGAAAACCAACAAAAATTGACAAGAACCACGAAAAGTTCTTGTATTTTAAGATAAAATCTTACTCTATTAAGGAAAAAACTTCCAGCTCGCTGAAATATGTTCATTTGCTGAAAACCATCAAAACCACGAAAAGTTCTTGTATTTGAAGATAAAATCTTTTTGCTTTGAAGAAGAAAGATCGAGCTGACTGAAATAAGTTCATTAGATGAAAACCAACAAAAATTGACAAGAACCACGAAAAGTTCTTGTATTTTAAGATAAAATCTTACTCTATTAAGGAAAAAACTTCCAGCTCGCTGAAATATGTTCATTTGCTGAAAACCATCAAAACCACGAAAAGTTCTTGTATTTGAAGATAAAATCTTTTTGCTTTGAAGAAGAAAGATCCAGCTGACTGAAATAAGTTCATTGGATGAAAACCAACAAAAATTGACAAGAACCACGAAAAGTTCTTGTATTTTAAGATAAAATCTTAGGCTATTAAAGAAAAAACTTCCAGCTCGCTGAAATCTGTTCATTTGCTGAAAACCATCAAAACCACGAAAAGTTCTTGTATTTGAAGATAAAATCTTTTTGCTTTGAAGAAGAAAGATCTAGCTGACAGAAATAAGTTCATTAGATGAAAACCAACAAAAATTGACAAGAACCACGAAAAGTTCTTGTATTTTAAGATAAAATCTTACTCTATTAAGGAAAAAACTTCCAGCTCGCTGAAATCTGTTCATTTGCTGAAAACCAACAAAACCACCAAAAGTTCTTGTATTTGAAGATAAAATCTTTTTGCTTTGACGAAGAAAGATCTAGCTGACTGAAATAAGTTCATTAGATGAAAACCAACAAAAATTGACAAGAACCACGAAAAGTTCTTGTATTTTAAGATAAAATCTTACGCTATTAAAGAAAAAACTCCCAGCCCGCTGAAATATGTTCATTTGCTGAAAACCAACAAAACCACGAAAAGTTCTTGTATTTGAAGATAAAATATTTTTTCTTTGAAGAAGAAAGATCTAGCTGACTGAAATAAGTTCATTAGATGAAAACCAACAAAAATTGACAAGAACCACAAAAAGTTCTTGTATTTTAAGATAAAATCTTACTCTATTGAGGAAAAAACTTGCAGCTCGCTGAAATATGTTCATTTGCTGAAAACCATCAAAACCATGAAAAGTTCTTGAATTTGAAGATAAAATCTTTTTGCTTTGAAGAAGAAAGATCTAGCTGACTGAAATAAGTTCATTAGATGAAAACCAACAAAAATTGACAAGAACCACGAAAAGTTCTTGTATTTTAAGATAAAATCTTACTCTATTAAGGAAAAAACTTCCAGCTCGCTGAAATATGTTCATTTGCTGAAAACCATCAAAACCACGAAAAGTTCTTGTATTTGAAGATAAAATCTTTTTGCTTTGAAGAAGAAAGATCGAGCTGACTGAAATAAGTTCATTAGATGAAAACCAACAAAAATTGACAAGAACCACGAAAAGTTCTTGTATTTTAAGATAAAATCTTACTCTATTAAGGAAAAAACTTCCAGCTCGCTGAAATATGTTCATTTGCTGAAAACCATCAAAACCACGAAAAGTTCTTGTATTTGAAGATAAAATCTTTTTGCTTTGAAGAAGAAAGATCCAGCTGACTGAAATAAGTTCATTGGATGAAAACCAACAAAAATTGACAAGAACCACGAAAAGTTCTTGTATTTTAAGATAAAATCTTAGGCTATTAAAGAAAAAACTTCCAGCTCGCTGAAATCTGTTCATTTGCTGAAAACCATCAAAACCACGAAAAGTTCTTGTATTTGAAGATAAAATCTTTTTGCTTTGAAGAAGAAAGATCTAGCTGACAGAAATAAGTTCATTAGATGAAAACCAACAAAAATTGACAAGAACCACGAAAAGTTCTTGTATTTTAAGATAAAATCTTACTCTATTAAGGAAAAAACTTCCAGCTCGCTGAAATCTGTTCATTTGCTGAAAACCAACAAAACCACCAAAAGTTCTTGTATTTGAAGATAAAATCTTTTTGCTTTGACGAAGAAAGATCTAGCTGACTGAAATAAGTTCATTAGATGAAAACCAACAAAAATTGACAAGAACCACGAAAAGTTCTTGTATTTTAAGATAAAATCTTACTCTGTTAAAGAAAAAACTCCCAGCTCGCTGAAATATGTTCATTTGCTGAAAAACAACAAAACCGCGAAAAGTTCTTGTATTTGAAGATAAAATCTTTTTGCTTTGAAGAAGAAAGATCTAGCTGACTGAAATAAGTTCATTAGATGAAAACCAACAAAAATTGACAAGAACCACGAAAAGTTCTTGTATTTTAAGATAAAATCTTACGCTATTAAAGAAAAAACTCCCAGCTCGCTGAAATATGTTCATTTGCTGAAAACCATCAAAACCACGAAAAGTTCTTGTATTTGAAGATAAAATCTTTTTGCTTTGAAGAAGAAAGATCTCGCTGACTGAAATAAGTTCATTAGATGAAAACCAATAAAAATTGACAAGAACCACGAAAAGTTCTTGTATTTTAAGATAAAATCTTACTCTATTCAGGAAAAAACTTCCAGCTCGCTGAAATATGTTCATTTGCTGAAAACCATCAAAACCACGAAAAGTTCTTGTATTTGAAGATAAAATCTTTTTGCTTTGAAGAAGAAAGATCTAGCTGACTGAAATAAGTTCATTAGATGAAAACCAACAAAAATTGACAAGAACCACGAAAAGTTCTTGTATTTTAAGATAAAATCTTACGCTATTAAAGAAAAAACTCCCAGCCCGCTGAAATATGTTCATTTGCTGAAAACCAACAAAACCACGAAAAGTTCTTGTATTTGAAGATAAAATATTTTTTCTTTGAAGAAGAAAGATCTAGCTGACTGAAATAAGTTCATTAGATGAAAACCAACAAAAATTGACAAGAACCACAAAAAGTTCTTGTATTTTAAGATAAAATCTTACTCTATTGAGGAAAAAACTTGCAGCTCGCTGAAATATGTTCATTTGCTGAAAACCATCAAAACCATGAAAAGTTCTTGAATTTGAAGATAAAATCTTTTTGCTTTGAAGAAGAAAGATCTAGCTGACTGAAATAAGTTCATTAGATGAAAACCAACAAAAATTGACAAGAACCACGAAAAGTTCTTGTATTTTAAGATAAAATCTTACTCTATTAAGGAAAAAACTTCCAGCTCGCTGAAATATGTTCATTTGCTGAAAACCATCAAAACCACGAAAAGTTCTTGTATTTGAAGATAAAATCTTTTTGCTTTGAAGAAGAAAGATCGAGCTGACTGAAATAAGTTCATTAGATGAAAACCAACAAAAATTGACAAGAACCACGAAAAGTTCTTGTATTTTAAGATAAAATCTTACTCTATTAAGGAAAAAACTTCCAGCTCGCTGAAATATGTTCATTTGCTGAAAACCATCAAAACCACGAAAAGTTCTTGTATTTGAAGATAAAATCTTTTTGCTTTGAAGAAGAAAGATCCAGCTGACTGAAATAAGTTCATTGGATGAAAACCAACAAAAATTGACAAGAACCACGAAAAGTTCTTGTATTTTAAGATAAAATCTTAGGCTATTAAAGAAAAAACTTCCAGCTCGCTGAAATCTGTTCATTTGCTGAAAACCATCAAAACCACGAAAAGTTCTTGTATTTGAAGATAAAATCTTTTTGCTTTGAAGAAGAAAGATCTAGCTGACAGAAATAAGTTCATTAGATGAAAACCAACAAAAATTGACAAGAACCACGAAAAGTTCTTGTATTTTAAGATAAAATCTTACTCTATTAAGGAAAAAACTTCCAGCTCGCTGAAATCTGTTCATTTGCTGAAAACCAACAAAACCACCAAAAGTTCTTGTATTTGAAGATAAAATCTTTTTGCTTTGACGAAGAAAGATCTAGCTGACTGAAATAAGTTCATTAGATGAAAACCAACAAAAATTGACAAGAACCACGAAAAGTTCTTGTATTTTAAGATAAAATCTTACGCTATTAAAGAAAAAACTCCCAGCTCGCTGAAATATGTTCATTTGCTGAAAACCATCAAAACCACGAAAAGTTCTTGTATTTGAAGATAAAATCTTTTTGCTTTGAAGAAGAAAGATCTCGCTGACTGAAATAAGTTCATTAGATGAAAACCAATAAAAATTGACAAGAACCACGAAAAGTTCTTGTATTTTAAGATAAAATCTTACTCTATTCAGGAAAAAACTTCCAGCTCGCTGAAATATGTTCATTTGCTGAAAACCATCAAAACCACGAAAAGTTCTTGTATTTGAAGATAAAATCTTTTTGCTTTGAAGAAGAAAGATCTAGCTGACTGAAATAAGTTCATTAGATGAAAACCAACAAAAATTGACAAGAACCACGAAAAGTTCTTGTATTTTAAGATAAAATCTTACGCTATTAAAGAAAAAACTCCCAGCCCGCTGAAATATGTTCATTTGCTGAAAACCAACAAAACCACGAAAAGTTCTTGTATTTGAAGATAAAATATTTTTTCTTTGAAGAAGAAAGATCTAGCTGACTGAAATAAGTTCATTAGATGAAAACCAACAAAAATTGACAAGAACCACAAAAAGTTCTTGTATTTTAAGATAAAATCTTACTCTATTGAGGAAAAAACTTGCAGCTCGCTGAAATATGTTCATTTGCTGAAAACCATCAAAACCATGAAAAGTTCTTGAATTTGAAGATAAAATCTTTTTGCTTTGAAGAAGAAAGATCTAGCTGACTGAAATAAGTTCATTAGATGAAAACCAACAAAAATTGACAAGAACCACGAAAAGTTCTTGTATTTTAAGATAAAATCTTACTCTATTAAGGAAAAAACTTCCAGCTCGCTGAAATATGTTCATTTGCTGAAAACCATCAAAACCACGAAAAGTTCTTGTATTTGAAGATAAAATCTTTTTGCTTTGAAGAAGAAAGATCGAGCTGACTGAAATAAGTTCATTAGATGAAAACCAACAAAAATTGACAAGAACCACGAAAAGTTCTTGTATTTTAAGATAAAATCTTACTCTATTAAGGAAAAAACTTCCAGCTCGCTGAAATATGTTCATTTGCTGAAAACCATCAAAACCACGAAAAGTTCTTGTATTTGAAGATAAAATCTTTTTGCTTTGAAGAAGAAAGATCCAGCTGACTGAAATAAGTTCATTGGATGAAAACCAACAAAAATTGACAAGAACCACGAAAAGTTCTTGTATTTTAAGATAAAATCTTAGGCTATTAAAGAAAAAACTTCCAGCTCGCTGAAATCTGTTCATTTGCTGAAAACCATCAAAACCACGAAAAGTTCTTGTATTTGAAGATAAAATCTTTTTGCTTTGAAGAAGAAAGATCTAGCTGACAGAAATAAGTTCATTAGATGAAAACCAACAAAAATTGACAAGAACCACGAAAAGTTCTTGTATTTTAAGATAAAATCTTACTCTATTAAGGAAAAAACTTCCAGCTCGCTGAAATCTGTTCATTTGCTGAAAACCAACAAAACCACCAAAAGTTCTTGTATTTGAAGATAAAATCTTTTTGCTTTGACGAAGAAAGATCTAGCTGACTGAAATAAGTTCATTAGATGAAAACCAACAAAAATTGACAAGAACCACGAAAAGTTCTTGTATTTTAAGATAAAATCTTACTCTGTTAAAGAAAAAACTCCCAGCTCGCTGAAATATGTTCATTTGCTGAAAAACAACAAAACCGCGAAAAGTTCTTGTATTTGAAGATAAAATCTTTTTGCTTTGAAGAAGAAAGATCTAGCTGACTGAAATAAGTTCATTAGATGAAAACCAACAAAAATTGACAAGAACCACGAAAAGTTCTTGTATTTTAAGATAAAATCTTACGCTATTAAAGAAAAAACTCCCAGCTCGCTGAAATATGTTCATTTGCTGAAAACCATCAAAACCACGAAAAGTTCTTGTATTTGAAGATAAAATCTTTTTGCTTTGAAGAAGAAAGATCTAGCTGACTGAAATAAGGTCATTAGATGAAAACCAATAAAAATTGACAAGAACCACGAAAAGTTCTTGTATTTTAAGATAAAATCTTACTCTATTCAGGAAAAAACTTCCAGCTCGCTGAAATATGTTCATTTGCTGAAAACCATCAAAACCACGAAAAGTTCTTGTATTTGAAGATAAAATCTTTTTGCTTTGAAGAAGAAAGATCTAGCTGACTGAAATAAGTTCATTAGATGAAAACCAACAAAAATTGACAAGAACCACGAAAAGTTCTTGTATTTTAAGATAAAATCTTACGCTATTAAAGAAAAAACTCCCAGCTCGCTGAAATATGTTCATTTGCTGAAAACCAACAAAACCACGAAAAGTTCTTGTATTTGAAGATAAAATCTTTTTTCTTTGAAGAAGAAAGATCGAGCTGACTGAAATAAGTTCATGAGATGAAAACCAACAAAAATTGACAAGAACCACGAAAAGTTCTTGTATTTTAAGATAAAATCTTACTCTATTAAGGAAAAAACTTGCAGCTCTCTGAAATATGTTCATTTGCTGAAAACCATCAAAACCACGAAAAGTTCTTGTATTTGAAGATAAAATCTTTTTGCTTTGAAGAAGAAAGATGTAGCTGACTGAAATAAGTTCATTAGATGAAAACCAACAAAAATTGACAAGAACCACGAAAAGTTCGTGTATTTTAAGATAAAATCTTACTCTATTCAGGAAAAAACTTCCAGCTCGCTGAAATATGTTCATTTGCTGAAAACCATCAAAACCACGAAAAGTTCTTGTATTTGAAGATAAAATCTTTTTGCTTTGAAGAAGAAAGATCTAGCTGACTGAAATAAGTTCATTAGATGAAAACCAACAAAAATTGACAAGAACCACGAAAAGTTCTTGTATTTTAAGATAAAATCTTACGCTATTAAAGAAAAAACTCCCAGCTCGCTGAAATATGTTCATTTGCTGAAAACCAACAAAACCACGAAAAGTTCTTGTATTTGAAGATAAAATATTTTTTCTTTGAAGAAGAAAGATCTAGCTGACTGAAATAAGTTCATTAGATGAAAACCAACAAAAATTGACAAGAACCACAAAAAGTTCTTGTATTTTAAGATAAAATCTTACTCTATTAAGGAAAAAACTTCCAGCTCGCTGAAATATGTTCATTTGCTGAAAACCATCAAAACCACGAAAAGTTCTTGTATTTGAAGATAAAATCTTTTTGCTTTGAAGAAGAAAGATCCAGCTGACTGAAATAAGTTCATTGGATGAAAACCAACAAAAATTGACAAGAACCACGAAAAGTTCTTGTATTTTAAGATAAAATCTTAGGCTATTAAAGAAAAAACTTCCAGCTCGCTGAAATCTGTTCATTTGCTGAAAACCATCAAAACCACGAAAAGTTCTTGTATTTGAAGATAAAATCTTTTTGCTTTGAAGAAGAAAGATCTAGCTGACAGAAATAAGTTCATTAGATGAAAACCAACAAAAATTGACAAGAACCACGAAAAGTTCTTGTATTTTAAGATAAAATCTTACTCTATTAAGGAAAAAACTTCCAGCTCGCTGAAATCTGTTCATTTGCTGAAAACCAACAAAACCACCAAAAGTTCTTGTATTTGAAGATAAAATCTTTTTGCTTTGACGAAGAAAGATCTAGCTGACTGAAATAAGTTCATTAGATGAAAACCAACAAAAATTGACAAGAACCACGAAAAGTTCTTGTATTTTAAGATAAAATCTTACTCTGTTAAAGAAAAAACTCCCAGCTCGCTGAAATATGTTCATTTGCTGAAAAACAACAAAACCGCGAAAAGTTCTTGTATTTGAAGATAAAATCTTTTTGCTTTGAAGAAGAAAGATCTAGCTGACTGAAATAAGTTCATTAGATGAAAACCAACAAAAATTGACAAGAACCACGAAAAGTTCTTGTATTTTAAGATAAAATCTTACGCTATTAAAGAAAAAACTCCCAGCTCGCTGAAATATGTTCATTTGCTGAAAACCATCAAAACCACGAAAAGTTCTTGTATTTGAAGATAAAATCTTTTTGCTTTGAAGAAGAAAGATCTAGCTGACTGAAATAAGGTCATTAGATGAAAACCAATAAAAATTGACAAGAACCACGAAAAGTTCTTGTATTTTAAGATAAAATCTTACTCTATTCAGGAAAAAACTTCCAGCTCGCTGAAATATGTTCATTTGCTGAAAACCATCAAAACCACGAAAAGTTCTTGTATTTGAAGATAAAATCTTTTTGCTTTGAAGAAGAAAGATCTAGCTGACTGAAATAAGTTCATTAGATGAAAACCAACAAAAATTGACAAGAACCACGAAAAGTTCTTGTATTTTAAGATAAAATCTTACGCTATTAAAGAAAAAACTCCCAGCTCGCTGAAATATGTTCATTTGCTGAAAACCAACAAAACCACGAAAAGTTCTTGTATTTGAAGATAAAATCTTTTTTCTTTGAAGAAGAAAGATCGAGCTGACTGAAATAAGTTCATGAGATGAAAACCAACAAAAATTGACAAGAACCACGAAAAGTTCTTGTATTTTAAGATAAAATCTTACTCTATTAAGGAAAAAACTTGCAGCTCTCTGAAATATGTTCATTTGCTGAAAACCATCAAAACCACGAAAAGTTCTTGTATTTGAAGATAAAATCTTTTTGCTTTGAAGAAGAAAGATGTAGCTGACTGAAATAAGTTCATTAGATGAAAACCAACAAAAATTGACAAGAACCACGAAAAGTTCGTGTATTTTAAGATAAAATCTTACTCTATTCAGGAAAAAACTTCCAGCTCGCTGAAATATGTTCATTTGCTGAAAACCATCAAAACCACGAAAAGTTCTTGTATTTGAAGATAAAATCTTTTTGCTTTGAAGAAGAAAGATCTAGCTGACTGAAATAAGTTCATTAGATGAAAACCAACAAAAATTGACAAGAACCACGAAAAGTTCTTGTATTTTAAGATAAAATCTTACGCTATTAAAGAAAAAACTCCCAGCTCGCTGAAATATGTTCATTTGCTGAAAACCAACAAAACCACGAAAAGTTCTTGTATTTGAAGATAAAATATTTTTTCTTTGAAGAAGAAAGATCTAGCTGACTGAAATAAGTTCATTAGATGAAAACCAACAAAAATTGACAAGAACCACAAAAAGTTCTTGTATTTTAAGATAAAATCTTACTCTATTGAGGAAAAAACTTGCAGCTCGCTGAAATATGTTCATTTGCTGAAAACCATCAAAACCACGAAAAGTTCTTGAATTTGAAGATAAAATCTTTTTGCTTTGAAGAAGAAAGATCTAGCTGACTGAAATAAGTTCATTAGATGAAAACCAACAAAAATTGACAAGAACCACGAAAAGTTCTTGTATTTTAAGATAAAATCTTACTCTATTAAGGAAAAAACTTCCAGCTCGCTGAAATATGTTCATTTGCTGAAAACCATCAAAACCACGAAAAGTTCTTGTATTTGAAGATAAAATCTTTTTGCTTTGAAGAAGAAAGATCCAGCTGACTGAAATAAGTTCATTGGATGAAAACCAACAAAAATTGACAAGAACCACGAAAAGTTCTTGTATTTTAAGATAAAATCTTAGGCTATTAAAGAAAAAACTTCCAGCTCGCTGAAATCTGTTCATTTGCTGAAAACCATCAAAACCACGAAAAGTTCTTGTATTTGAAGATAAAATCTTTTTGCTTTGAAGAAGAAAGATCTAGCAGACAGAAATAAGTTCATTAGATGAAAACCAACAAAAATTGACAAGAACCACGAAAAGTTCTTGTATTTTAAGATAAAATCTTACTCTATTAAGGAAAAAACTTCCAGCTCGCTGAAATCTGTTCATTTGCTGAAAACCAACAAAACCACCAAAGGTTCTTGTATTTGAAGATAAAATCTTTTTTCTTTGAAGAAGAAAGATCGAGCTGACTGAAATAAGTTCATGAGATGAAAACCAACAAAAATTGACAAGAACCACGAAAAGTTCTTGTATTTTAAGATAAAATCTTACTCTATTAAGGAAAAAACTTGCAGCTCTCTGAAATATGTTCATTTGCTGAAAACCATCAAAACCACGAAAAGTTCTTGTATTTGAAGATAAAATCTTTTTGCTTTGAAGAAGAAAGATGTAGCTGACTGAAATAAGTTCATTAGATGAAAACCAACAAAAATTGACAAGAACCACGAAAAGTTCGTGTATTTTAAGATAAAATCTTACTCTATTCAGGAAAAAACTTCCAGCTCGCTGAAATATGTTCATTTGCTGAAAACCATCAAAACCACGAAAAGTTCTTGTATTTGAAGATAAAATCTTTTTGCTTTGAAGAAGAAAGATCTAGCTGACTGAAATAAGTTCATTAGATGAAAACCAACAAAAATTGACAAGAACCACGAAAAGTTCTTGTATTTTAAGATAAAATCTTACGCTATTAAAGAAAAAACTCCCAGCTCGCTGAAATATGTTCATTTGCTGAAAACCAACAAAACCACGAAAAGTTCTTGTATTTGAACATAAAATATTTTTTCTTTGAAGAAGAAAGATCTAGCTGACTGAAATAAGTTCATTAGATGAAAACCAACAAAAATTGACAAGAACCACAAAAAGTTCTTGTATTTTAAGATAAAATCTTACTCTATTGAGGAAAAAACTTGCAGCTCGCTGAAATATGTTCATTTGCTGAAAACCATCAAAACCACGAAAAGTTCTTGAATTTGAAGATAAAATCTTTTTGCTTTGAAGAAGAAAGATCTAGCTGACTGAAATAAGTTCATTAGATGAAAACCAACAAAAATTGACAAGAACCACGAAAAGTTCTTGTATTTTAAGATAAAATCTTACTCTATTAAGGAAAAAACTTCCAGCTCGCTGAAATATGTTCATTTGCTGAAAACCATCAAAACCACGAAAAGTTCTTGTATTTGAAGATAAAATCTTTTTGCTTTGAAGAAGAAAGATCGAGCTGACTGAAATAAGTTCATTAGATGAAAACCAACAAAAATTGACAAGAACCACGAAAAGTTCTTGTATTTTAAGATAAAATCTTACTCTATTAAGGAAAAAACTTCCAGCTCGCTGAAATATGTTCATTTGCTGAAAACCATCAAAACCACGAAAAGTTCTTGTATTTGAAGATAAAATCTTTTTGCTTTGAAGAAGAAAGATCCAGCTGACTGAAATAAGTTCATTGGATGAAAACCAACAAAAATTGACAAGAACCACGAAAAGTTCTTGTATTTTAAGATAAAATCTTAGGCTATTAAAGAAAAAACTTCCAGCTCGCTGAAATCTGTTCATTTGCTGAAAACCATCAAAACCACGAAAAGTTCTTGTATTTGAAGATAAAATCTTTTTGCTTTGAAGAAGAAAGATCGAGCTGACAGAAATAAGTTCATTAGATGAAAACCAACAAAAATTGACAAGAACCACGAAAAGTTCTTGTATTTTATGATAAAATCTTACTCTATTAAGGAAAAAACTTCCAGCTCGCTGAAATCTGTTCATTTGCTGAAAACCAACAAAACCACCAAAAGTTCTTGTATTTGAAGATAAAATCTTTTTGCTTTGACGAAGAAAGATCTAGCTGACTGAAATAAGTTCATTAGATGAAAACCAACAAAAATTGACAAGAACCACGAAAAGTTCTTGTATTTTAAGATAAAATCTTACTCTGTTAAAGAAAAAACTCCCAGCTCGCTGAAATATGTTCATTTGCTGAAAAACAACAAAACCGCGAAAAGTTCTTGTATTTGAAGATAAAATCTTTTTGCTTTGAAGAAGAAAGATCTAGCTGACTGAAATAAGTTCATTAGATGAAAACCAACAAAAATTGACAAGAACCACGAAAAGTTCTTGTATTTTAAGATAAAATCTTACGCTATTAAAGAAAAAACTCCCAGCTCGCTGAAATATGTTCATTTGCTGAAAACCATCAAAACCACGAAAAGTTCTTGTATTTGAAGATAAAATCTTTTTGCTTTGAAGAAGAAAGATCTAGCTGACTGAAATAAGTTCATTAGATGAAAACCAACAAAAATTGACAAGAACCACGAAAAGTTCTTGTATTTTAAGATAAAATCTTACTCTATTAAGGAAAAAACTTCCAGCTCGCTGAAATATGTTCATTTGCTGAAAACCATCAAAACCACGAAAAGTTCTTGTATTTGAAGATAAAATCTTTTTGCTTTGAAGAAGAAAGATCTAGCTGACTGAAATAAGTTCATTAGATGTAAACCAACAAAAATTGACAAGGACCACGAAAAGTTCTTGTATTTTAAGATAAAATCTTAGGCTATTAAAGAAAAAACTTCCAGCTCGCTGAAATCTGTTCATTTGCTGAAAACCATCAAAACCACGAAAAGTTCTTGTATTTGAAGATAAAATCTTTTTGCTTTGAAGAAGAAAGATCTAGCTGACTGAAATAAGTTCATTAGATGAAAACCAACAAAAATTGACAAGAACCACGAAAAGTTCTTGTATTTTAAGATAAAATCTTACTCGATTCAGGAAAAAAACTTCCAGCTCGCTGAAATATGTTCATTTCCTGAAAACCATCAAAACCACGAAAAGTTCTTGTATTTGAAGATAAAATCTTTTTGCTTTGAAGAAGAAAGATCTAGCTGACTGAAATAAGTTCATTAGATGAAAACCAACAAAAATTGACAAGAACCACGAAAAGTTCTTGTATTTTAAGATAAAATCTTACTCTGTTAAAGAAAAAACTCCCAGCTCGCTGAAATATGTTCATTTGCTGAAAACCATCAAAACCACGAAAAGTTCTTGTATTTGAAGATAAAATCTTTTTGCTTTGAAGAAGAAAGATCTAGCTGACTGAAATAAGTTCATTAGATGAAAACAAACAAAAATTTACAAGAACCACGAAAAGTTCTTGTATTTTAAGATAAAATCTTTCGCTATTAAAGAAAAAACTCCCAGCTCGCTGAAATATGTTCATTTGCTGAAAACCAACAAAACCATGAAAAGTTCTTGTATTTGAAGATAAAATCTTTTTTCTTTGAAGAAGAAAGATCTAGCTGACTGAAATAAGTGCATTAGATGAAAACCAACAAAAATTGACAAGAACCACGAAAAGTTCTTGTATTTTAAGATAAAATCTTACTCTATTAAGGAAAAAACTTCCAGCTCGCTGAAATATGTTCATTTGCTGAAAACCATCAAAACCACGAAAAGTTCTTGTATTTGAAGATAAAATCTTTTTGCTTTGAAGAAGAAAGATCTAGCTGACTGAAATAAGTTCATTAGATGAAAACCAACAAAAATTGACAAGAACCACGAAAAGTTCTTGTATTTTGAGATAAAATCTTACGCTATTAAAGAAAAAACTCCCAGCTCGCTGAAATATGTTCATTTGCTGAAAACCAACAAAACCACGAAAAGTTCTTGTATTTGAAGATAAAATCTTTTTTCTTTGAAGAAGAAAGATCGAGCTGACTGAAATAAGTTCATGAGATGAAAACCAACAAAAATTGACAAGAACCACGAAAAGTTCTTGTATTTTAAGATAAAATCTTACTCTATTAAGGAAAAAACTTGCAGCTCTCTGAAATATGTTCATTTGCTGAAAACCATCAAAACCACGAAAAGTTCTTGTATTTGAAGATAAAATCTTTTTGCTTTGAAGAAGAAAGATGTAGCTGACTGAAATAAGTTCATTAGATGAAAACCAACAAAAATTGACAAGAACCACGAAAAGTTCGTGTATTTTAAGATAAAATCTTACTCTATTCAGGAAAAAACTTCCAGCTCGCTGAAATATGTTCATTTGCTGAAAACCATCAAAACCACGAAAAGTTCTTGTATTTGAAGATAAAATCTTTTTGCTTTGAAGAAGAAAGATCTAGCTGACTGAAATAAGTTCATTAGATGAAAACCAACAAAAATTGACAAGAACCACGAAAAGTTCTTGTATTTTAAGATAAAATCTTACGCTATTAAAGAAAAAACTCCCAGCTCGCTGAAATATGTTCATTTGCTGAAAACCAACAAAACCACGAAAAGTTCTTGTATTTGAAGATAAAATATTTTTTCTTTGAAGAAGAAAGATCTAGCTGACTGAAATAAGTTCATTAGATGAAAACCAACAAAAATTGACAAGAACCACAAAAAGTTCTTGTATTTTAAGATAAAATCTTACTCTATTGAGGAAAAAACTTGCAGCTCGCTGAAATATGTTCATTTGCTGAAAACCATCAAAACCACGAAAAGTTCTTGAATTTGAAGATAAAATCTTTTTGCTTTGAAGAAGAAAGATCTAGCTGACTGAAATAAGTTCATTAGATGAAAACCAACAAAAATTGACAAGAACCACGAAAAGTTCTTGTATTTTAAGATAAAATCTTACTCTATTAAGGAAAAAACTTCCAGCTCGCTGAAATATGTTCATTTGCTGAAAACCATCAAAACCACGAAAAGTTCTTGTATTTGAAGATAAAATCTTTTTGCTTTGAAGAAGAAAGATCGAGCTGACTGAAATAAGTTCATTAGATGAAAACCAACAAAAATTGACAAGAACCACGAAAAGTTCTTGTATTTTAAGATAAAATCTTACTCTATTAAGGAAAAAACTTCCAGCTCGCTGAAATATGTTCATTTGCTGAAAACCATCAAAACCACGAAAAGTTCTTGTATTTGAAGATAAAATCTTTTTGCTTTGAAGAAGAAAGATCCAGCTGACTGAAATAAGTTCATTGGATGAAAACCAACAAAAATTGACAAGAACCACGAAAAGTTCTTGTATTTTAAGATAAAATCTTAGGCTATTAAAGAAAAAACTTCCAGCTCGCTGAAATCTGTTCATTTGCTGAAAACCATCAAAACCACGAAAAGTTCTTGTATTTGAAGATAAAATCTTTTTGCTTTGAAGAAGAAAGATCTAGCAGACAGAAATAAGTTCATTAGATGAAAACCAACAAAAATTGACAAGAACCACGAAAAGTTCTTGTATTTTAAGATAAAATCTTACTCTATTAAGGAAAAAACTTCCAGCTCGCTGAAATCTGTTCATTTGCTGAAAACCAACAAAACCACCAAAGGTTCTTGTATTTGAAGATAAAATCTTTTTTCTTTGAAGAAGAAAGATCGAGCTGACTGAAATAAGTTCATGAGATGAAAACCAACAAAAATTGACAAGAACCACGAAAAGTTCTTGTATTTTAAGATAAAATCTTACTCTATTAAGGAAAAAACTTGCAGCTCTCTGAAATATGTTCATTTGCTGAAAACCATCAAAACCACGAAAAGTTCTTGTATTTGAAGATAAAATCTTTTTGCTTTGAAGAAGAAAGATGTAGCTGACTGAAATAAGTTCATTAGATGAAAACCAACAAAAATTGACAAGAACCACGAAAAGTTCGTGTATTTTAAGATAAAATCTTACTCTATTCAGGAAAAAACTTCCAGCTCGCTGAAATATGTTCATTTGCTGAAAACCATCAAAACCACGAAAAGTTCTTGTATTTGAAGATAAAATCTTTTTGCTTTGAAGAAGAAAGATCTAGCTGACTGAAATAAGTTCATTAGATGAAAACCAACAAAAATTGACAAGAACCACGAAAAGTTCTTGTATTTTAAGATAAAATCTTACGCTATTAAGGAAAAAACTTCCAGCTCGCTGAAATATGTTCATTTGCTGAAAACCATCAAAACCACGAAAAGTTCTTGTATTTGAAGATAAAATCTTTTTGCTTTGAAGAAGAAAGATCCAGCTGACTGAAATAAGTTCATTGGATGAAAACCAACAAAAATTGACAAGAACCACGAAAAGTTCTTGTATTTTAAGATAAAATCTTAGGCTATTAAAGAAAAAACTTCCAGCTCGCTGAAATCTGTTCATTTGCTGAAAACCATCAAAACCACGAAAAGTTCTTGTATTTGAAGATAAAATCTTTTTGCTTTGAAGAAGAAAGATCGAGCTGACAGAAATAAGTTCATTAGATGAAAACCAACAAAAATTGACAAGAACCACGAAAAGTTCTTGTATTTTATGATAAAATCTTACTCTATTAAGGAAAAAACTTCCAGCTCGCTGAAATCTGTTCATTTGCTGAAAACCAACAAAACCACCAAAAGTTCTTGTATTTGAAGATAAAATCTTTTTGCTTTGACGAAGAAAGATCTAGCTGACTGAAATAAGTTCATTAGATGAAAACCAACAAAAATTGACAAGAACCACGAAAAGTTCTTGTATTTTAAGATAAAATCTTACTCTGTTAAAGAAAAAACTCCCAGCTCGCTGAAATATGTTCATTTGCTGAAAAACAACAAAACCGCGAAAAGTTCTTGTATTTGAAGATAAAATCTTTTTGCTTTGAAGAAGAAAGATCTAGCTGACTGAAATAAGTTCATTAGATGAAAACCAACAAAAATTGACAAGAACCACGAAAAGTTCTTGTATTTTAAGATAAAATCTTACGCTATTAAAGAAAAAACTCCCAGCTCGCTGAAATATGTTCATTTGCTGAAAACCATCAAAACCACGAAAAGTTCTTGTATTTGAAGATAAAATCTTTTTGCTTTGAAGAAGAAAGATCTAGCTGACTGAAATAAGTTCATTAGATGAAAACCAACAAAAATTGACAAGAACCACGAAAAGTTCTTGTATTTTAAGATAAAATCTTACTCTATTAAGGAAAAAACTTCCAGCTCGCTGAAATATGTTCATTTGCTGAAAACCATCAAAACCACGAAAAGTTCTTGTATTTGAAGATAAAATCTTTTTGCTTTGAAGAAGAAAGATCTAGCTGACTGAAATAAGTTCATTAGATGTAAACCAACAAAAATTGACAAGGACCACGAAAAGTTCTTGTATTTTAAGATAAAATCTTAGGCGATTAAAGAAAAAACTTCCAGCTCGCTGAAATCTGTTCATTTGCTGAAAACCATCAAAACCACGAAAAGTTCTTGTATTTGAAGATAAAATCTTTTTGCTTTGAAGAAGAAAGATCTAGCTGACTGAAATAAGTTCATTCGATGAAAACCAACAAAAATTGACAAGAACCACGAAAAGTTCTTGTATTTTAAGATAAAATCTTACTCGATTCAGGAAAAAAACTTCCAGCTCGCTGAAATATGTTCATTTCCTGAAAACCATCAAAACCACGAAAAGTTCTTGTATTTGAAGATAAAATCTTTTTGCTTTGAAGAAGAAAGATCTAGCTGACTGAAATAAGTTCATTAGATGAAAACCAACAAAAATTGACAAGAACCACGAAAAGTTCTTGTATTTTAAGATAAAATCTTACTCTGTTAAAGAAAAAACTCCCAGCTCGCTGAAATATGTTCATTTGCTGAAAACCATCAAAACCACGAAAAGTTCTTGTATTTGAAGATAAAATCTTTTTGCTTTGAAGAAGAAAGATCTAGCTGACTGAAATAAGTTCATTAGATGAAAACAAACAAAAATTGACAAGAACCACGAAAAGTTCTTGTATTTTAAGATAAAATCTTTCGCTATTAAAGAAAAAACTCCCAGCTCGCTGAAATATGTTCATTTGCTGAAAACCAACAAAACCATGAAAAGTTCTTGTATTTGAAGATAAAATCTTTTTTCTTTGAAGAAGAAAGATCTAGCTGACTGAAATAAGTGCATTGGATGAAAACCAACAAAAATTGACAAGAACCACGAAAAGTTCTTGTATTTTAAGATAAAATCTTACTCTATTAAGGAAAAAACTTCCAGCTCGCTGAAATATGTTCATTTGCTGAAAACCATCAAAACCACGAAAAGTTCTTGTATTTGAAGATAAAATCTTTTTGCTTTGAAGAAGAAAGATCTAGCTGACTGAAATAAGTTCATTAGATGAAAACCAACAAAAATTGACAAGAACCACGAAAAGTTCTTGTATTTTAAGATAAAATCTTACGCTATTAAAGAAAAAACTCCCAGCTCGCTGAAATATGTTCATTTGCTGAAAACCATCAAAACCACGAAAAGTTCTTGTATTTGAAGATAAAATATTTTTGCTTTGAAGAAGAAAGATCTAGCTGACTGAAATAAGTTCATTAGATGAAAACCAACAAAAATTGACAAGAACCACGAAAAGTTCTTGTATTTTAAGATAAAATCTTACTCTATTAAGGAAAAAACTTCCAGCTCGCTGAAATATGTTCATTTGCTGAAAACCATCAAAACCACGAAAAGTTCTTGTATTTGAAGATAAAATCTTTTTGCTTTGAAGAAGAAAGATCTAGCTGACTGAAATAAGTTCATTAGATGAAAACCAACAAAAATTGACAAGAACCACGAAAAGTTCTTGTATTTTAAGATAAAATCTTAGGCTATTAAAGAAAAAACTCCCAGCTCGCTGAAATCTGTTCATTTGCTGAAAACCATCAAAACCACGAAAAGTTCTTGTATTTGAAGATAAAATCTTTTTGCTTTGAAGAAGAAAGATCTAGCTGACTGAAATAAGTTCATTCGATGAAAACCAACAAAAATTGACAAGAACCACGAAAAGTTCTTGTATTTTAAGATAAAATCTTACTCGATTCAGGAAAAAACTTCCAGCTCGCTGAAATATGTTCATTTCCTGAAAACCATCAAAACCACGAAAAGTTCTTGTATTTGAAGATAAAATCTTTTTGCTTTGAAGAAGAAAGATCTAGCTGACTGAAATAAGTTCATTAGATGAAAACAAACAAAAATTGACAAGAACCACGAAACGTTCTTGTATTTTAAGATAAAATCTTACGCTATGAAAGAAAAAACTCCCAGCTCGCTGAAATATGTTCATTTGCTGAAAACCAACAAAACCACGAAAAGTTCTTGTATTTGAAGATAAAATCTTTTTTCTTTGAAGAAGAAAGATCTAGCTGACTGAAATAAGTTCATTAGATGAAAACCAACAAAAATTGACAAGAACCACGAAAAGTTCTTGTATTTTAAGATAAAATCTTACTCTATTAAGGAAAAAACTTGCAGCTCGCTGAAATATGTTCATTTGCTGAAAACCATCAAAACCACGAAAAGTTCTTGAATTTGAAGATAAAATCATTTTGCTTTGAAGAAGAAAGATCTAGCTGACTGAAATAAGTTCATTAGATGTAAACCAACAAAAATTGACAAGAACCACGAAAAGTTCTTGTATTTTAAGATAAAATCTTACTCTATTAAGGAAAAAACTTCCAGCTCGCTGAAATCTGTTCATTTGCTGAAAACCAACAAAACCACCAAAAGTTCTTGTATTTGAAGATAAAATCTTTTTGCTTTGACGAAGAAAGATCCAGCTGACTGAAATAAGTTCATTAGATGAAAACCAACAAAAATTGACAAGAACCACGAAAAGTTCTTGTATTTTAAGATAAAATCTTAGGCTATTAAAGAAAAAACTCCCAGCTCGCTGAAATCTGTTCATTTGCTGAAAACCATCAAAACCACGAAAAGTTCTTGTATTTGAAGATAAAATCTTTTTGCTTTGAAGAAGAAAGATCTAGCTGACTGAAATAAGTTCATTCGATGAAAACCAACAAAAATTGACAAGAACCACGAAAAGTTCTTGTATTTTAAGATAAAATCTTACTCGATTCAGGAAAAAACTTCCAGCTCGCTGAAATATGTTCATTTCCTGAAAACCATCAAAACCACGAAAAGTTCTTGTATTTGAAGATAAAATCTTTTTGCTTTGAAGAAGAAAGATCTAGCTGACTGAAATAAGTTCATTAGATGAAAACAAACAAAAATTGACAAGAACCACGAAACGTTCTTGTATTTTAAGATAAAATCTTACGCTATGAAAGAAAAAACTCCCAGCTCGCTGAAATATGTTCATTTGCTGAAAACCAACAAAACCACGAAAAGTTCTTGTATTTGAAGATAAAATCTTTTTTCTTTGAAGAAGAAAGATCTAGCTGACTGAAATAAGTTCATTAGATGAAAACCAACAAAAATTGACAAGAACCACGAAAAGTTCTTGTATTTTAAGATAAAATCTTACTCTATTAAGGAAAAAACTTGCAGCTCGCTGAAATATGTTCATTTGCTGAAAACCATCAAAACCACGAAAAGTTCTTGAATTTGAAGATAAAATCATTTTGCTTTGAAGAAGAAAGATCTAGCTGACTGAAATAAGTTCATTAGATGTAAACCAACAAAAATTGACAAGAACCACGAAAAGTTCTTGTATTTTAAGATAAAATCTTACTCTATTAAGGAAAAAACTTCCAGCTCGCTGAAATCTGTTCATTTGCTGAAAACCAACAAAACCACCAAAAGTTCTTGTATTTGAAGATAAAATCTTTTTGCTTTGACGAAGAAAGATCCAGCTGACTGAAATAAGTTCATTAGATGAAAACCAACAAAAATTGACAAGAACCACGAAAAGTTCTTGTATTTTAAGATAAAATCTTAGGCTATTAAAGAAAAAACTTCCAGCTCGCTGAATCTGTTCATTTGCTGAAAACCATCAAAACCACGAAAAGTTCTTGTATTTCAAGATAAAATCTTTTTGCTTTGAAGAAGAAAGATCTAGCTGACTGAAATAAGTTCATTAGATGAAAACCAACAAAAATTGACAAGAACCACGAAAAGTTCTTGTATTTTAAGATAAAATCTTACTCTATTCAGGAAAAAACTTCCAGCTCGCTGAAATCTGTTCATTTGCTGAAAACCATCAAAACCACGAAAAGTTCTTGTATTTGAAGATAAAATCTTTTTTCTTTGAAGAAGAAAGATCGAGCTGACTGAAATAAGTTCATTAGATGAAAACCAACAAAAATTGACAAGAACCACGAAAAGTTCTTGTATTTTAAGATAAAATCTTACTCTATTAAGGAAAAAACTTGCAGCTCGCTGAAATATGTTCATTTGCTGAAAACCATCAAAACCACGAAAAGTTCTTGTATTTGAAGATAAAATCTTTTTGCTTTGAAGAAGAAAGATCTAGCTGACTGAAATAAGTTCATTAGATGAAAACCAACAAAAATTGACAAGAACCACGAAAAGTTCTTGTATTTTAAGATAAAATCTTACTCTATTCAGGAAAAAACTTCCAGCTCGCTGAAATATGTTGATTTGCTGAAAACCAACAAAATCATGAAAAGTTCTTGTATTTGAAGATAAAATCTTTTTTCTTTGAAGAAGAAAGATCTAGCTGACTGAAATAAGTTCATTAGATGAAAACCAACAAAAATTGACAAGAACCACGAAAAGTTCTTGTATTTTAAGATAAAATCTTACTCTATTAAGGAAAAAACTTCCAGCTCGCTGAAAAATGTTCATTTGCTGAAAACCATCAAAACCACGAAAAGTTCTTGTATTTGAAGATAAAATCTTTTTGCTTTGAAGAAGAAAGATCTAGCTGACTGAAATAAGTTCATTAGATGAAAACCAACAAAAATTGACAAGAACCACGAAAAGTTCTTGTATTTTAAGATAAAATCTTACTCTGTTAAAGAAAAAACTCCCAGCTCGCTGAAATATGTTCATTTGCTGAAAAACAACAAAACCGCGAAAAGTTCTTGTATTTGAAGATAAAATCTTTTTGCTTTGAAGAAGAAAGATCTAGCTGACTGAAATAAGTTCATTAGATGAAAACCAACAAAAATTGACAAGAACCACGAAAAGTTCTTGTATTTTAAGATAAAATCTTACGCTATTAAAGAAAAAAGTCCCAGCTCGCTGAAATATGTTCATTTGCTGAAAACCAACAAAACCACGAAAAGTTCTTGTATTTGAAGATAAAATCTTTTTTCTTTGAAGAAGAAAGATCGAGCTGACTGAAATAAGTTCATTAGATGAAAACCAACAAAAATTGACAAGAACCACGAAAAGTTCTTGTATTTTAAGATAAAATCTTACTCTATTAAGGAAAAAACTTGCAGCTCGCTGAAATATGTTCATTTGCTGAAAACCATCAAAACCACGAAAAGTTCTTGTATTTGAAGATAAAATCTTTTTGCTTTGAAGAAGAAAGATCTAGCTGACTGAAATAAGTTCATTAGATGAAAACCAACAAAAATTGACAAGAACCACGAAAAGTTCTTGTATTTTAAGATAAAATCTTACTCTATTAAGGAAAAAACTTCCAGCTCGCTGAAATATGTTCATTTGCTGAAAACCATCAAAACCACGAAAAGTTCTTGTATTTGAAGATAAAATCTTTTTGCTTTGAAGAAGAAAGATCTAGCTGACTGAAATAAGTTCATTAGATGAAAACCAACAAAAATTGACAAGAACCACGAAAAGTTCTTGTATTTTAAGATAAAATCTTACTCGATTCAGGAAAAAACTTCCAGCTCGCTGAAATATGTTCATTTGCTGAAAACCATCAAAACCACGAAAAGTTCTTGTATTTGAAGATAAAATCTTTTTGCTTTGAAGAAGAAAGATCTAGCTGACTGAAATAAGTTCATTAGATGAAAACCAACAAAAATTGACAAGAACCACGAAAAGTTCTTGTATTTTAAGATAAAATCTTAGGCTATTAAAGAAAAAACTTCCAGCTCGCTGAAATCTGTTCATTTGCTGAAAACCATCAAAACCACGAAAAGTTCTTGTATTTGAAGATAAAATCTTTTTGCTTTGAAGAAGAAAGATTTGCTGACTGAAATAAGTTCATTAGATGAAAACCAACAAAAATTGACAAGAACCACGAAAATTTCTTGTATTTTAAGATAAAATCTTACTCTATTAAGGAAAAAACTTCCAGCTCGCTGAAATCTGTTCATTTGCTGAAAACCAACAAAACCACCAAAAGTTCTTGTATTTGAAGATAAAATCTTTTTGCTTTGACGAAGAAAGATCCAGCTGACTGAAATAAGTTCATTAGATGAAAACCAACAAAAATTGACAAGAACCACGAAAAGTTCTTGTATTTTAAGATAAAATCTTAGGCTATTAAAGAAAAAACTTCCAGCTCGCTGAAATCTGTTCATTTGCTGAAAACCATCAAAACCACGAAAAGTTCTTGTATTTGAAGATAAAATCTTACTCTATTAAGGAAAAAACTTCCAGCTCGCTGAAATCTGTTCATTTGCTGAAAACCAACAAAACCACCAAAAGTTCTTGTATTTGAAGATAAAATCTTTTTGCTTTGACGAAGAAAGATCCAGCTGACTGAAATAAGTTCATTAGATGAAAACCAACAAAAATTGACAAGAACCACGAAAAGTTCTTGTATTTTAAGATAAAATCTTAGGCTATTAAAGAAAAAACTTCCAGCTCGCTGAAATCTGTTCATTTGCTGAAAACCATCAAAACCACGAAAAGTTCTTGTATTTGAAGATAAAATCTTTTTGCTTTGAAGAAGAAAGATCTAGCTGACTGAAATAAGTTCATTAGATGAAAACCAACAAAAATTGACAAGAACCACGAAAAGTTCTTGTATTTTAAGATAAAATCTTACTCTATTCAGGAAAAAACTTCCAGCTCGCTGAAATATGTTCATTTGCTGAAAACCATCAAAACCACGAAAAGTTCTTGTATTTGAAGATAAAATCTTTTTGCTTTGAAGAAGAAAGATCTAGCTGACTGAAATAAGTTCATTAGATGAAAACCAACAAAAATTGACAAGAACCACGAAAAGTTCTTGTATTTTAAGATAAAATCTTTCGATATTAAAGAAAAAACTCTCAGCTCGCTGAAATATGTTCATTTGCTGAAAACCAACAAAACCATGAAAAGTTCTTGTATTTGAAGATAAAATCTTTTTTCTTTGAAGAAGAAAGATCTAGCTGACTGAAATAAGTTCATTAGATGAAAACCAACAAAAATTGACAAGAACCACGAAAAGTTCTTGTATTTTAAGATAAAATCTTACTCTATTAAGGAAAAAACTTCCAGCTCGCTGAAAAATGTTCATTTGCTGAAAACCATCAAAACCACGAAAAGTTCTTGTATTTGAAGATAAAATCTTTTTGCTTTGAAGAAGAAAGATCTAGCTGACTGAAATAAGTTCATTAGATGAAAACCAACAAAAATTGACAAGAACCACGAAAAGTTCTTGTATTTTAAGATAAAATCTTACTCTGTTAAAGAAAAAACTCCCAGCTCGCTGAAATATGTTCATTTGCTGAAAAACAACAAAACCGCGAAAAGTTCTTGTATTTGAAGATAAAATCTTTTTGCTTTGAAGAAGAAAGATCTAGCTGACTGAAATAAGTTCATTAGATGAAAACCAACAAAAATTGACAAGAACCACGAAAAGTTCTTGTATTTTAAGATAAAATCTTACGCTATTAAAGAAAAAACTCCCAGCTCGCTGAAATATGTTCATTTGCTGAAAACCAACAAAACCACGAAAAGTTCTTGTATTTGAAGATAAAATCTTTTTTCTTTGAAGAAGAAAGATCGAGCTGACTGAAATAAGTTCATTAGATGAAAACCAACAAAAATTGACAAGAACCACGAAAAGTTCTTGTATTTTAAGATAAAATCTTACTCTATTAAGGAAAAAACTTGCAGCTCGCTGAAATATGTTCATTTGCTGAAAACCATCAAAACCACGAAAAGTTCTTGTATTTGAAGATAAAATCTTTTTGCTTTGAAGAAGAAAGATCTAGCTGACTGAAATAAGTTCATTAGATGAAAACCAACAAAAATTGACAAGAACCACGAAAAGTTCTTGTATTTTAAGATAAAATCTTACTCTATTAAGGAAAAAACTTCCAGCTCGCTGAAATATGTTCATTTGCTGAAAACCATCAAAACCACGAAAAGTTCTTGTATTTGAAGATAAAATCTTTTTGCTTTGAAGAAGAAAGATCTAGCTGACTGAAATAAGTTCATTAGATGAAAACCAACAAAAATTGACAAGAACCACGAAAAGTTCTTGTATTTTAAGATAAAATCTTACTCGATTCAGGAAAAAACTTCCAGCTCGCTGAAATATGTTCATTTGCTGAAAACCATCAAAACCACGAAAAGTTCTTGTATTTGAAGATAAAATCTTTTTGCTTTGAAGAAGAAAGATCTAGCTGACTGAAATAAGTTCATTAGATGAAAACCAACAAAAATTGACAAGAACCACGAAAAGTTCTTGTATTTTAAGATAAAATCTTACTCTATTAAGGAAAAAACTTGCAGCTCGCTGAAATATGTTCATTTGCTGAAAACCATCAAAACCACGAAAAGTTCTTGAATTTGAAGATAAAATCTTTTTGCTTTGAAGAAGAAAGATCTAGCTGACTGAAATAAGTTCATTAGATGAAAACCAACAAAAATTGACAAGAACCACGAAAAGTTCTTGTATTTTAAGATAAAATCTTACTCTATTAAGGAAAAAACTTCCAGCTCGCTGAAATATGTTCATTTGCTGAAAACCATCAAAACCACGAAAAGTTCTTGTATTTGAAGATAAAATCTTTTTGCTTTGAAGAAGAAAGATCTAGCTGACTGAAATAACTTCATTAGATGAAAACCAACAAAAATTGACAAGAACCACGAAAAGTTCTTGTATTTTAAGATAAAATCTTACTCTATTAAGGAAAAAACTTGCAGCTCGCTGAAATATGTTCATTTGCTGAAAACCATCAAAACCACGAAAAGTTCTTGAATTTGAAGATAAAATCTTTTTGCTTTGAAGAAGAAAGATCTAGCTGACTGAAATAAGTTCATTAGATGAAAACCAACAAAAATTGACAAGAACCACGAAAAGTTCCTGTATTTTAAGATAAAATCTTACTCTATTAAGGAAAAAACTTCCAGCTCGCTGAAATATGTTCATTTGCTGAAAACCATCAAAACCACGAAAAGTTCTTGTATTTGAAGATAAAATCTTTTTGCTTTGAAGAAGAAAGATCTAGCTGACTGAAATAAGTTCATTAGATGAAAACCAACAAAAATTGACAAGAACCACGAAAAGTTCTTGTATTTTAAGATAAAATCTTACGCTATTAAAGAAAAAACTCCCAGCTCGCTGAAATATGTTCATTTGCTGAAAACCAACAAAACCACGAAAAGTTCTTGTATTTGAAGATAAAATCTTTTTTCTTTGAAGAAGAAAGATCTAGCTGACTGAAATAAGTTCATTAGATGAAAACCAACAAAAATTGACAAGAACCACGAAAAGTTCTTGTATTTTAAGATAAAATCTTACTCTATTAAGGAAAAAACTTGCAGCTCGCTGAAATATGTTCATTTGCTGAAAACCATCAAAACCACGAAAAGTTCTTGAATTTGAAGATAAAATCTTTTTGCTTTGAAGAAGAAAGATCTAGCTGACTGAAATAAGTTCATTAGATGAAAACCAACAAAAATTGACAAGAACCACGAAAAGTTCTTGTATTTTAAGATAAAATCTTACTCTATTAAGGAAAAAACTTCCAGCTCGCTGAAATATGTTCATTTGCTGAAAACCATCAAAACCACGAAAAGTTCTTGTATTTGAAGATAAAATCTTTTTGCTTTGAAGAAGAAAGATCTAGCTGACTGAAATAACTTCATTAGATGAAAACCAACAAAAATTGACAAGAACCACGAAAAGTTCTTGTATTTTAAGATAAAATCTTACTCTATTAAGGAAAAAACTTGCAGCTCGCTGAAATATGTTCATTTGCTGAAAACCATCAAAACCACGAAAAGTTCTTGAATTTGAAGATAAAATCTTTTTGCTTTGAAGAAGAAAGATCTAGCTGACTGAAATAAGTTCATTAGATGAAAACCAACAAAAATTGACAAGAACCACGAAAAGTTCTTGTATTTTAAGATAAAATCTTACTCTATTAAGGAAAAAACTTCCAGCTCGCTGAAATATGTTCATTTGCTGAAAACCATCAAAACCACGAAAAGTTCTTGTATTTGAAGATAAAATCTTTTTGCTTTGAAGAAGAAAGATCTAGCTGACTGAAATAAGTTCATTAGATGAAAACCAACAAAAATTGACAAGAACCACGAAAAGTTCTTGTATTTTAAGATAAAATCTTACTCTGTTAAAGAAAAAACTTCCAGCTCGCTGAAATATGTTCATTTGCTGAAAACCATCAAAACCACGAAAAGTTCTTGTATTTGAAGATAAAATCTTTTTGCTTTGAAGAAGAAAGATCTAGCTGACTGAAATAAGTTCATTAGATGAAAACCAACAAAAATTGACAAGAACCACGAAAAGTTCTTGTATTTTAAGATAAAATCTTACGCTATTAAAGAAAAAACTCCCAGCTCGCTGAAATATGTTCATTTGCTGAAAACCAACAAAACCACGAAAAGTTCTTGTATTTGAAGATAAAATCTTTTTTCTTTGAAGAAGAAAGATCTAGCTGACTGAAATAAGTTCATTAGATGAAAACCAACAAAAATTGACAAGAACCACGAAAAGTTCTTGTATTTTAAGATAAAATCTTACTCTATTAAGGAAAAAACTTCCAGCTCGCTGAAATATGTTCATTTGCTGAAAACCATCAAAACCACGAAAAGTTCTTGTATTTGAAGATAAAATCTTTTTGCTTTGAAGAAGAAAGATCTAGCTGACTGAAATAAGTTCATTAGATGAAAACCAACAAAAATTGACAAGAACCACGAAAAGTTCTTGTATTTTAAGATAAAATCTTACTCTGTTAAGGAAAAAACTCCCAGCTCGCTGAAATATGTTCATTTGCTGAAAAACAACAAAACCGCGAAAAGTTCCTGTATTTGAAGATAAAATCTTTTTTCTTTGAAGAAGAAAGATCTAGCTGACTGAAATAAGTTCATTAGATGAAAACCAACAAAAATTGACAAGAACCACGAAAAGTTCTTGTATTTTAAGATAAAATCTTACTCTATTAAGGAAAAAACTTGCAGCTCGCTGAAATATGTTCATTTGCTGAAAACCATCAAAACCACGAAAAGTTCTTGTATTTGAAGATAAAATCTTTTTGCTTTGAAGAAGAAAGATCTAGCTGACTGAAATAACTTCATTAGATGAAAACCAACAAAAATTGACAAGAACCACGAAAAGTTCTTGTATTTTAAGACAAAATCTTACTCTATTAAGGAAAAAACTTGCAGCTCGCTGAAATATGTTCATTTGCTGAAAACCATCAAAACCACGAAAAG
Organism: Heptranchias perlo; assembly: GCF_035084215.1. Classification (NCBI taxonomy): domain Eukaryota; kingdom Metazoa; phylum Chordata; class Chondrichthyes; order Hexanchiformes; family Hexanchidae; genus Heptranchias; species Heptranchias perlo. Next base: position 1,165,636 of record NW_027139688.1, on the reverse strand, counting down.
TTCTTGAATTTGAAGATAAAATCTTTTTGCTTTGAAGAAGAAAGATCTAGCTGACTGAAATAAGTTCATTAGATGAAAACCAACAAAAATTGACAAGAACCACGAAAAGTTCTTGTATTTTAAGATAAAATCTTACTCTATTAAGGAAAAAACATCCAGCTCGCTGAAATATGTTCATTTGCTGAAAACCATCAAAACCACGAAAAGTTCTTGTATTTGAAGATAAAATCTTTTTGCTTTGAAGAAGAAAGATCTAGCTGACTGAAATAAGTTCATTAGATGAAAACCAACAAAAATTGACAAGAACCACGAAAAGTTCTTGTATTTTAAGATAAAATCTTACTCTGTTAAAGAAAAAACTTCCAGCTCGCTGAAATATGTTCATTTGCTGAAAACCATCAAAACCACGAAAAGTTCTTGTATTTGAAGATAAAATCTTTTTGCTTTGAAGAAGAAAGATCTAGCTGACTGAAATAAGTTCATTAGATGAAAACCAACAAAAATTGACAAGAACCACGAAAAGTTCTTGTATTTTAAGATAAAATCTTACGCTATTAAAGAAAAAACTCCCAGCTCGCTGAAATATGTTCATTTGCTGAAAACCAACAAAACCACGAAAAGTTCTTGTATTTGAAGATAAAATCTTTTTTCTTTGAAGAAGAAAGATCTAGCTGACTGAAATAAGTTCATTAGATGAAAACCAACAAAAATTGACAAGAACCACGAAAAGTTCTTGTATTTTAAGATAAAATCTTACTCTATTAAGGAAAAAACTTGCAGCTCGCTGAAATATGTTCATTTGCTGAAAACCATCAAAACCACGAAAAGTTCTTGAATTTGAAGATAAAATCTTTTTGCTTTGAAGAAGAAAGATCTAGCTGACTGAAATAACTTCATTAGATGAAAACCAACAAAAATTGACAAGAACCACGAAAAGTTCTTGTATTTTAAGATAAAATCTTACTCTATTAAGGAAAAAACTTGCAGCTCGCTGAAATATGTTCATTTGCTGAAAACCATCAAAACCACGAAAAGTTCTTGAATTTGAAGATAAAATCTTTTTGCTTTGAAGAAGAAAGATCTAGCTGACTGAAATAAGTTCATTAGATGAAAACCAACAAAAATTGACAAGAACCACGAAAAGTTCTTGTATTTTAAGATAAAATCTTACTCTATTAAGGAAAAAACTTCCAGCTCGCTGAAATATGTTCATTTGCTGAAAACCATCAAAACCACGAAAAGTTCTTGTATTTGAAGATAAAATCTTTTTGCTTTGAAGAAGAAAGATCTAGCTGACTGAAATAAGTTCATTAGATGAAAACCAACAAAAATTGACAAGAACCACGAAAAGTTCTTGTATTTTAAGATAAAATCTTACTCTGTTAAAGAAAAAACTTCCAGCTCGCTGAAATATGTTCATTTGCTGAAAACCATCAAAACCACGAAAAGTTCTTGTATTTGAAGATAAAATCTTTTTGCTTTGAAGAAGAAATATCTAGCTGACTGAAATAAGTTCATTAGATGAAAACCAACAAAAATTGACAAGAACCACGAAAAGTTCTTGTATTTTAAGATAAAATCTTACGCTATTAAAGAAAAAACTCCCAGCTCGCTGAAATATGTTCATTTGCTGAAAACCAACAAAACCACGAAAAGTTCTTGTATTTGAAGATAAAATCTTTTTTCTTTGAAGAAGAAAGATCTAGCTGACTGAAATAAGTTCATTAGATGAAAACCAACAAAAATTGACAAGAACCACGAAAAGTTCTTGTATTTTAAGATAAAATCTTACTCTATTAAGGAAAAAACTTCCAGCTCGCTGAAATATGTTCATTTGCTGAAAACCATCAAAACCACGAAAAGTTCTTGTATTTGAAGATAAAATCTTTTTGCTTTGAAGAAGAAAGATCTAGCTGACTGAAATAAGTTCATTAGATGAAAACCAACAAAAATTGACAAGAACCACGAAAAGTTCTTGTATTTTAAGATAAAATCTTACTCTGTTAAGGAAAAAACTCCCAGCTCGCTGAAATATGTTCATTTGCTGAAAAACAACAAAACCGCGAAAAGTTCTTGTATTTGAAGATAAAATCTTTTTTCTTTGAAGAAGAAAGATCTAGCTGACTGAAATAAGTTCATTAGATGAAAACCAACAAAAATTGACAAGAACCACGAAAAGTTCTTGTATTTTAAGATAAAATCTTACTCTATTAAGGAAAAAACTTGCAGCTCGCTGAAATATGTTCATTTGCTGAAAACCATCAAAACCACGAAAAGTTCTTGAATTTGAAGATAAAATCTTTTTGCTTTGAAGAAGAAAGATCTAGCTGACTGAAATAAGTTCATCAGATGAAAACCAACAAAAATTGACAAGAACCACGAAAAGTTCTTGTATTTTAAGATAAAATCTTACTCTATTAAGGAAAAAACTTCCAGCTCGCTGAAATATGTTCATTTGCTGAAAACCATCAAAACCACGAAAAGTTCTTGTATTTGAAGATAAAATCTTTTTGCTTTGAAGAAGAAAGATCTAGCTGACTGAAATAAGTTCATTAGATGAAAACCAACAAAAATTGACAAGAACCACGAAAAGTTCTTGTATTTTAAGATAAAATCTTACTCTATTAAGGAAAAAACTTCCAGCTCGCTGAAATATGTTCATTTGCTGAAAACCATCAAAACCACGAAAAGTTCTTGTATTTGAAGATAAAATCTTTTTGCTTTGAAGAAGAAAGATCTAGCTGACTGAAATAAGTTCATTAGATGAAAACCAACAAAAATTGACAAGAACCACGAAAAGTTCTTGTATTTTAAGATAAAATCTTACTCTGTTAAAGAAAAAACTTCCAGCTCGCTGAAATATGTTCATTTGCTGAAAACCATCAAAACCACGAAAAGTTCTTGTATTTGAAGATAAAATCTTTTTGCTTTGAAGAAGAAAGATCTAGCTGACTGAAATAAGTTCATTAGATGAAAACCAACAAAAATTGACAAGAACCACGAAAAGTTCTTGTATTTTAAGATAAAATCTTACGCTATTAAAGAAAAAACTCCCAGCTCGCTGAAATATGTTCATTTGCTGAAAACCAACAAAACCACGAAAAGTTCTTGTATTTGAAGATAAAATCTTTTTTCTTTGAAGAAGAAAGATCTAGCTGACTGAAATAAGTTCATTAGATGAAAACCAACAAAAATTGACAAGAACCACGAAAAGTTCTTGTATTTTAAGATAAAATCTTACTCTATTAAGGAAAAAACTTGCAGCTCGCTGAAATATGTTCATTTGCTGAAAACCATCAAAACCACGAAAAGTTCTTGAATTTGAAGATAAAATCTTTTTGCTTTGAAGAAGAAAGATCTAGCTGACTGAAATAACTTCATTAGATGAAAACCAACAAAAATTGACAAGAACCACGAAAAGTTCTTGTATTTTAAGATAAAATCTTACTCTATTAAGGAAAAAACTTGCAGCTCGCTGAAATATGTTCATTTGCTGAAAACCATCAAAACCACGAAAAGTTCTTGAATTTGAAGATAAAATCTTTTTGCTTTGAAGAAGAAAGATCTAGCTGACTGAAATAAGTTCATTAGATGAAAACCAACAAAAATTGACAAGAACCACGAAAAGTTCTTGTATTTTAAGATAAAATCTTACTCTATTAAGGAAAAAACTTCCAGCTCGCTGAAATATGTTCATTTGCTGAAAACCATCAAAACCACGAAAAGTTCTTGTATTTGAAGATAAAATCTTTTTGCTTTGAAGAAGAAAGATCTAGCTGACTGAAATAAGTTCATTAGATGAAAACCAACAAAAATTGACAAGAACCACGAAAAGTTCTTGTATTTTAAGATAAAATCTTACTCTGTTAAAGAAAAAACTTCCAGCTCGCTGAAATATGTTCATTTGCTGAAAACCATCAAAACCACGAAAAGTTCTTGTATTTGAAGATAAAATCTTTTTGCTTTGAAGAAGAAATATCTAGCTGACTGAAATAAGTTCATTAGATGAAAACCAACAAAAATTGACAAGAACCACGAAAAGTTCTTGTATTTTAAGATAAAATCTTACGCTATTAAAGAAAAAACTCCCAGCTCGCTGAAATATGTTCATTTGCTGAAAACCAACAAAACCACGAAAAGTTCTTGTATTTGAAGATAAAATCTTTTTTCTTTGAAGAAGAAAGATCTAGCTGACTGAAATAAGTTCATTAGATGAAAACCAACAAAAATTGACAAGAACCACGAAAAGTTCTTGTATTTTAAGATAAAATCTTACTCTATTAAGGAAAAAACTTCCAGCTCGCTGAAATATGTTCATTTGCTGAAAACCATCAAAACCACGAAAAGTTCTTGTATTTGAAGATAAAATCTTTTTGCTTTGAAGAAGAAAGATCTAGCTGACTGAAATAAGTTCATTAGATGAAAACCAACAAAAATTGACAAGAACCACGAAAAGTTCTTGTATTTTAAGATAAAATCTTACTCTGTTAAGGAAAAAACTCCCAGCTCGCTGAAATATGTTCATTTGCTGAAAAACAACAAAACCGCGAAAAGTTCTTGTATTTGAAGATAAAATCTTTTTTCTTTGAAGAAGAAAGATCTAGCTGACTGAAATAAGTTCATTAGATGAAAACCAACAAAAATTGACAAGAACCACGAAAAGTTCTTGTATTTTAAGATAAAATCTTACTCTATTAAGGAAAAAACTTGCAGCTCGCTGAAATATGTTCATTTGCTGAAAACCATCAAAACCACGAAAAGTTCTTGAATTTGAAGATAAAATCTTTTTGCTTTGAAGAAGAAAGATCTAGCTGACTGAAATAAGTTCATTAGATGAAAACCAACAAAAATTGACAAGAACCACGAAAAGTTCTTGTATTTTAAGATAAAATCTTACTCTATTAAGGAAAAAACTTCCAGCTCGCTGAAATATGTTCATTTGCTGAAAACCATCAAAACCACGAAAAGTTCTTGTATTTGAAGATAAAATCTTTTTGCTTTGAAGAAGAAAGATCTAGCTGACTGAAATAAGTTCATTAGATGAAAACCAACAAAAATTGACAAGAACCACGAAAAGTTCTTGTATTTTAAGATAAAATCTTAGGCTATTAAAGAAAAAACTTCCAGCTCGCTGAAATCTGTTCATTTGCTGAAAACCATCAAAACCACGAAAAGTTCTTGTATTTGAAGATAAAATCTTTTTGCTTTGAAGAAGAAAGATCTAGCTGACTGAAATAAGTTCATGAGATGAAAACCAACTAAAATTGACAAGAACCACGAAAATGTCTTGTATTTTAAGATAAAATCTTACTCTATTAAGGAAAAAACTTCCAGCTCGCTGAAATATGTTCATTTGCTGAAAACCAACAAAACCACCAAAAGTTCTTGTATTTGAAGATAAAATCTTTTTGCTTTGAACAAGAAAGATCCAGATGACTGAAATAAGTTCATTCGATGAAAACCAACAAAAATTGACAAGAACCACGAAAAGTTCTTGTATTTTAAGATAAAATCTTAGGCTATTAAAGAAAAAACTTCCAGCTCGCTGAAATCTGTTCATTTGCTGAAAACCATCAAAACCACGAAAAGTTCTTGTATTTGAAGATAAAATCTTTTTGCTTTGAAGAAGAAAGATCTAGCTGACTGAAATAAGTTCATTAGATGAAAACCAACAAAAATTGACAAGAACCACGAAAAGTTCTTGTATTTTAAGATAAAATCTTACTCTATTCAGGAAAAAACTTCCAGCTCGCTGAAATATGTTCATTTGCTGAAAACCATCAAAACCACGAAAAGTTCTTGTATTTGAAGATAAAATCTTTTTGCTTTGAAGAAGAAAGATCTAGCTGACTGAAATAAGTTCATTAGATGAAAACCAACAAAAATTGACAAGAACCACGAAAAGTTCTTGTATTTTAAGATAAAATCTTACTCTATTAAGGAAAAAACTTCCAGCTCGCTGAAATATGTTCATTTGCAGAAAACCATCAAAACCACGAAAAGTTCTTGTATTTGAAGATAAAATCTTTTTGCTTTGAAGAAGAAAGATCTGGCTGACTGAAATAAGTTCATTAGATGAAAACCAACAAAAAGTGACAAGAACCACGAAAAGTTCTTGTATTTTAAGATAAAATCTTACTCTGTTAAAGAAAAAACTCCCAGCTCGCTGAAATATGTTCATTTGCTGAAAAACAACAAAACCGCGAAAAGTTATTGTATTTGAAGATAAAATCTTTTTGCTTTGAAGAAGAAAGATCTAGCTGACTGAAATAAGTTCATTAGATGAAAACCAACAAAAATTGACAAGAACCATGAAAAGTTCTTGTATTTTAAGATAAAATCTTACTCTATTAAGGAAAAAACTTCCAGCTCGCTGAAATATGTTCATTTGCTGAAAACCATCAAAACCACGAAAAGTTCTTGTATTTGAAGATAAAATCTTTTTGCTTTGAAGAAGAAAGATCTAGCTGACTGAAATAAGTTCATTAGATGAAAACCAACAAAAATTGACAAGAACCACGAAAAGTTCTTGTATTTTAAGATAAAATCTTACTCTATTAAGGAAAAAACTTGCAGCTCGCTGAAATATGTTCATTTGCTGAAAACCAACAAAACCACGAAAAGTTCTTGTATTTGAAGATAAAATCTTTTTTCTTTGAAGAAGAAAGATCTAGCTGACTGAAATAAGTTAATTAGATGAAAACCAACAAAAATTGACAAGAACCACGAAAAGTTCTTGTATTTTAAGATAAAATCTTACTCTATTAAGGAAAAAACTTCCAGCTCGCTGAAATATGTTCATTTGCTGAAAACCATCAAAACCACGAAAAGTTCTTGAATTTGAAGATAAAATCTTTTTGCTTTGAAGAAGAAAGATCTAGCTGACTGAAATAAGTTCATGAGATGAAAACCAACAAAAATTGACAAGAACCACGAAAAGTTCTTGTATTTTAAGATAAAATCTTACTCTATTAAGGAAAAAACTTCCAGCTCGCTGAAATATGTTCATTTGCTGAAAACCTTCAAAACCACGAAAAGTTCTTGTATTTGAAGATAAAATCTTTTTGCTTTGAAGAAGAAAGATCTAGCTGACTGAAATAAGTTCATTAGATGAAAACCAACAAAAATTGACAAGAACCACGAAAAGTTCTTGTATTTTAAGATAAAATCTTAGGCTTTTAAAGAAAAAACTTCCAGCTCGCTGAAATCTGTTCATTTACTGAAAACCATCAAAACCACGAAAAGTTCTTGTATTTGAAGATAAAATCTTTTTGCTTTGAAGAAGAAAGATCCAGCTGACTGAAATAAGTTCATTAGATGAAAACCAACAAAAATTGACAAGAACCACGAAAAGTTCTTGTATTTTAAGATAAAATCTTACTCGATTCAGGAAAAAACTTCCAGCTCGCTGAAATATGTTCATTTGCTGAAAACCATCAAAACCACGAAAAGTTCTTGTATTTGAAGATAAAATCTTTTTGCTTTGAAGAAGAAAGATCTAGCTGACTGAAATAAGTTCATTAGATGAAAACCAACAAAAATTGACAAGAACCACGAAAAGTTCTTGTATTTTAAGATAAAATCTTACGCTATTAAAGAAAAACTCCCAGCTTGCTGAAATATGTTCATTTGCTGAAAACCATCAAAACCACGAAAAGTTCTTGAATTTGAAGATAAAATCTTTTTGCTTTGAAGAAGAAAGATCTAGCTGACTGAAATAAGTTCATTAGATGAAAACCAACAAAAATTGACAAGAACCACGAAAAGTTCTTGTATTTTAAGATAAAATCTTACTCTATTAAGGAAAAAACTTCCAGCTCGCTGAAATATGTTCATTTGCTGAAAACCATCAAAACCACGAAAAGTTCTTGTATTTGAAGATAAAATCTTTTTGCTTTGAAGAAGAAAGATCTAGCTGACTGAAATAAGTTCATTAGATGAAAACCAACAAAAATTGACAAGAACCACGAAAAGTTCTTGTATTTTAAGATAAAATCTTACGCTATTAAAGAAAAAACTCCCAGCTCGCTGAAATATGTTCATTTGCTGAAAACCAACAAAACCACGAAAAGTTCTTGTATTTGAAGATAAAATCTTTTTTCTTTGAAGAAGAAAGATCTAGCTGACTGAAATAAGTTCATTAGATGAAAACCAACAAAAATTGACAAGAACCACGAAAAGTTCTTGTATTTTAAGATAAAATCTTACTCTATTAAGGAAAAAACTTGCAGCTCGCTGAAATATGTTCATTTGCTGAAAACCATCAAAACCACGAAAAGTTCTTGAATTTGAAGATAAAATCTTTTTGCTTTGAAGAAGAAAGATCTAGCTGACTGAAATAAGTTCATTAGATGAAAACCAACAAAAATTGACAAGAACCACGAAAAGTTCTTGTATTTTAAGATAAAATCTTACTCTATTAAGGAAAAAACTTCCAGCTCGCTGAAATATGTTCATTTGCTGAAAACCATCAAAACCACGAAAAGTTCTTGTATTTGAAGATAAAATCTTTTTGCTTTGAAGAAGAAAGATCTAGCTGACTGAAATAACTTCATTAGATGAAAACCAACAAAAATTGACAAGAACCACGAAAAGTTCTTGTATTTTAAGATAAAATCTTACTCTATTAAGGAAAAAACTTGCAGCTCGCTGAAATATGTTCATTTGCTGAAAACCATCAAAACCACGAAAAGTTCTTGAATTTGAAGATAAAATCTTTTTGCTTTGAAGAAGAAAGATCTAGCTGACTGAAATAAGTTCATTAGATGAAAACCAACAAAAATTGACAAGAACCACGAAAAGTTCTTGTATTTTAAGATAAAATCTTACTCTATTAAGGAAAAAACTTCCAGCTCGCTGAAATATGTTCATTTGCTGAAAACCATCAAAACCACGAAAAGTTCTTGTATTTGAAGATAAAATCTTTTTGCTTTGAAGAAGAAAGATCTAGCTGACTGAAATAAGTTCATTAGATGAAAACCAACAAAAATTGACAAGAACCACGAAAAGTTCTTGTATTTTAAGATAAAATCTTACTCTGTTAAAGAAAAAACTTCCAGCTCGCTGAAATATGTTCATTTGCTGAAAACCATCAAAACCACGAAAAGTTCTTGTATTTGAAGATAAAATCTTTTTGCTTTGAAGAAGAAAGATCTAGCTGACTGAAATAAGTTCATTAGATGAAAACCAACAAAAATTGACAAGAACCACGAAAAGTTCTTGTATTTTAAGATAAAATCTTACGCTATTAAAGAAAAAACTCCCAGCTCGCTGAAATATGTTCATTTGCTGAAAACCAACAAAACCACGAAAAGTTCTTGTATTTGAAGATAAAATCTTTTTTCTTTGAAGAAGAAAGATCTAGCTGACTGAAATAAGTTCATTAGATGAAAACCAACAAAAATTGACAAGAACCACGAAAAGTTCTTGTATTTTAAGATAAAATCTTACTCTATTAAGGAAAAAACTTCCAGCTCGCTGAAATATGTTCATTTGCTGAAAACCATCAAAACCACGAAAAGTTCTTGTATTTGAAGATAAAATCTTTTTGCTTTGAAGAAGAAAGATCTAGCTGACTGAAATAAGTTCATTAGATGAAAACCAACAAAAATTGACAAGAACCACGAAAAGTTCTTGTATTTTAAGATAAAATCTTACTCTGTTAAGGAAAAAACTCCCAGCTCGCTGAAATATGTTCATTTGCTGAAAAACAACAAAACCGCGAAAAGTTCTTGTATTTGAAGATAAAATCTTTTTTCTTTGAAGAAGAAAGATCTAGCTGACTGAAATAAGTTCATTAGATGAAAACCAACAAAAATTGACAAGAACCACGAAAAGTTCTTGTATTTTAAGATAAAATCTTAGGCTATTAAAGAAAAAACTTCCAGCTCGCTGAAATCTGTTCATTTGCTGAAAACCATCAAAACCACGAAAAGTTCTTGAATTTGAAGATAAAATCTTTTTGCTTTGAAGAAGAAAGATCAAGCCGACTGAAATAAGTTCATCAGATGAAAACCAACAAAAATTGACAAGAACCACGAAAAGTTCTTGTATTTTAAGATAAAATCTTACTCTATTAAGGAAAAAACTTCCAGCTCGCTGAAATATGTTCATTTGCTGAAAACCATCAAAACCACGAAAAGTTCTTGTATTTGAAGATAAAATCTTTTTGCTTTGAAGAAGAAAGATCTAGCTGACTGAAATAAGTTCATTAGATGAAAACCAACAAAAATTGACAAGAACCACGAAAAGTTCTTGTATTTTAAGATAAAATCTTACTCTATTAAGGAAAAAACTTCCAGCTCGCTGAAATATGTTCATTTGCTAAAAACCATCAAAACCACGAAAAGTTCTTGTATTTGAAGATAAAATCTTTTTGCTTTGAAGAAGAAAGATCTAGCTGACTGAAATAAGTTCATTAGATGAAAACCAACAAAAATTGACAAGAACCACGAAAAGTTCTTGTATTTTAAGATAAAATCTTACTCTATTAAGGAAAAAACTTCCAGCTCGCTGAAATCTGTTCATTTGCTGAAAACCATCAAAACCACGAAAAGTTCTTGTATTTGAAGATAAAATCTTTTTGCTTTGAAGAAGAAAGATCTAGCTGACTGAAATAAGTTCATTATATGAAAACCAACAAAAATTGACAAGAAACACGAAAAGTTCTTGTATTTTAAGATAAAATCTTACTCTATTAAGGAAAAAACTTCCAGCTCGCTGAAATCTGTTCATTTGCTGAAAACCATCAAAACCACGAAAAGTTCTTGAATTTGAAGATAAAATGTTTTGCTTTGAAGAAGAAAGATCTAGCTGACTGAAATAAGTTCATTAGATGAAAACCAACAAAAATTGACAAGAACCACGAAAAGTTCTTGTATTTTAAGATAAAATCTTACTCTATTAAGGAAAAAACTTCCAGCTCGCTGAAATATGTTCATTTGCTAAAAACCATCAAAACCACGAAAAGTTCTTGTATTTGAAGATAAAATCTTTTTGCTTTGAAGAAGAAAGATCTAGCTGACTGAAATAAGTTCATTAGATGAAAACCAACAAAAATTGACAAGAACCACGAAAAGTTCTTGTATTTTAAGATAAAATCTTACTCTATTAAGGAAAAAACTTCCAGCTCGCTGAAATCTGTTCATTTGCTGAAAACCATCAAAACCACGAAAAGTTCTTGTATTTGAAGATAAAATCTTTTTGCTTTGAAGAAGAAAGATCTAGCTGACTGAAATAAGTTCATTAGATGAAAACCAACAAAAATTGACAAGAAACACGAAAAGTTCTTGTATTTTAAGATAAAATCTTACTCTATTAAGGAAAAAACTTCCAGCTCGCTGAAATCTGTTCATTTGCTGAAAACCAACAAAACCATCAAAAGTTCTTGTATTTGAAGATAAAATCTTTTTGCTTTGACGAAGAAAGATCTAGCTGACTGAAATAAGTTCATTAGATGAAAACCAACAAAAATTGACAAGAACCACGAAAAGTTCTTGTATTTTAAGATAAAATCTTAGGCTATTAAAGAAAAAACTTCCAGCTCGCTGAAATCTGTTCATTTGCTGAAAACCATCAAAACCACGAAAAGTTCTTGTATTTGAAGATAAAATCTTTTTGCTTTGAAGAAGAAAGATCTAGCTGACTGAAATAAGTTCATTAGATGAAAACCAACAAAAATTGACAAGAACCACGAAAAGTTCTTGTATTTTAAGATAAAATCTTACGCTATTCAGGAAAAAACTTCCAGCTCGCTGAAATATGTTCATTTGCTGAAAACCATCAAAACCACGAAAAGTTCTTGTATTTGAAGATAAAATCTTTTTGCTTTGAAGAAGAAAGATCTAGCTGACTGAAATAAGTTCATTAGATGAAAACCAACAAAAATTGACAAGAACCACGAAAAGTTCTTGTATTTTAAGATAAAATCTTACGCTATTAAAGAAAAAACTCCCAGCTCGATGAAATATGTTCATTTGCTGAAAACCAACAAAACCACGAAAAGTTCTTGTATTTGAAGATAAAATCTTTTTTCTTTGAAGAAGAAAGATCTAGCTGACTGAAATAAGTTCATTAGATGAAAACCAACAAAAATTGACAAGAACCACGAAAAGTTCTTGTATTTTAAGATAAAATCTTACTCTATTAAGGAAAAAACTTCCAGCTCGCTGAAATATGTTCATTTGCAGAAAACCATCAAAACCACGAAAAGTTCTTGTATTTGAAGATAAAATCTTTTTGCTTTGAAGAAGAAAGATCTGGCTGAATGAAATAAGTTCATTAGATGAAAACCAACAAAAAGTGACAAGAACCACGAAAAGTTCTTGTATTTTAAGATAAAATCTTACTCTGTTAAAGAAAAAACTCCCAGCTCGCTGAAATATGTTCATTTGCTGAAAAACAACAAAACCGCGAAAAGTTATTGTATTTGAAGATAAAATCTTTTTGCTTTGAAGAAGAAAGATCTAGCTGACTGAAATAAGTTCATTAGATGAAAACCAACAAAAATTGACAAGAACCACGAAAAGTTCTTGTATTTTAAGATAAAATCTTACGCTACTAAAGAAAAAACTCCCAGCTCGCTGAAATATGTTCATTTGCTGAAAACCAACAAAACCACGAAAAGTTCTTGTATTTGAAGATAAAATCTTTTTCCTTTGAAGAAGAAAGATCTAGCTGACTGAAATAAGTTCATTAGATGAAAACCAACAAAAATTGACAAGAACCACGAAAAGTTCTTGTATTTTAAGATAAAATCTTACTCTATTAAGGAAAAAACTTCCAGCTCGCTGAAATATGTTCATTTGCTGAAAACCATCAAAACCACGAAAAGTTCTTGTATTTGAAGATAAAATCTTTTTGCTTTGAAGAAGAAAGATCTAGCTGACTGAAATAAGTTCATCAGATGAAAACCAACAAAAATTGACAAGAACCACGAAAAGTTCTTGTATTTTATGATAAAATCTTACTCTATTAAGGAAAAAACTTCCAGCTCGCTGAAATATGTTCATTTGCTGAAAACCATCAAAACCACGAAAAGTTCTTGTATTTGAATATAAAATCTTTTTGCTTTGAAGAAGAAAGATCTGGCTGACTGAAATAAGTTCATTAGATGAAAACCAACAAAAATTGACAAGAACCACGAAAAGTTCTTGTATTTTAAGATAAAATCTTAGGCTATTAAAGAAAAAACTTCCAGCTCGCTGAAATCTGTTCATTTACTGAAAACCATCAAAACCACGAAAAGTTCTTGTATTTGAAGATAAAATCTTTTTGCTTTGAAGAAGAAAGATCCTGCTGACTGAAATAAGTTCATTAGATGAAATCCAACAAAAATTGACAAGAACCACGAAAAGTTCTTGTATTTTAAGATAAAATCTTACTCGATTCAGGAAAAAACTTCCAGCTCGCTGAAATATGTTCATTTGCTGAAAACCATCAAAACCACGAAAAGTTCTTGTATTTGAAGATAAAATCTTTTTGCTTTGAAGAAGAAAGATCTAGCTGACTGAAATAAGTTCATTAGATGAAAACCAACAAAAATTGACAAGAACCACGAAAAGTTCTTGTATTTTAAGATAAAATCTTACGCTATTAAAGAAAAAACTCCCAGCTCGCTGAAATATGTTCATTTGCTGAAAACCAACAAAACCACGAAAAGTTCTTGTATTTGAAGATAAAATCTTTTTTCTTTGAAGAAGAAAGATCTAGCTGACTGAAATAAGTTCATTAGATGAAAACCAACAAAAATTGACAAGAACCACGAAAAGTTCTTGTATTTTAAGATAAAATCTTACTCTATTAAGGAAAAAACTTGCAGCTCGCTGAAATATGTTCATTTGCTGAAAACCAACAAAACCACGAAAAGTTCTTGTATTTGAAGATAAAATCTTTTTTCTTTGAAGAAGAAAGATCTAGCTGACTGAAATAAGTTCATTAGATGAAAACCAACAAAAATTGACAAGAACCACGAAAAGTTCTTGTATTTTAAGATAAAATCTTACTCTATTAAGGAAAAAACTTGCAGCTCGCTGAAATATGTTCATTTGCTGAAAACCATCAAAACCACGAAAAGTTCTTGAATTTGAAGATAAAATCTTTTTGCTTTGAAGAAGAAAGATCTAGCTGACTGAAATAAGTTCATTAGATGAAAACCAACAAAAATTGACAAGAACCACGAAAAGTTCTTGTATTTTAAGATAAAATCTTACTCTATTAAGGAAAAAACTTCCAGTTCGCTGAAATATGTTCATTTGCTGAAAACCATCAAAACCACGAAAAGTTCTTGTATTTGAAGATAAAATCTTTTTGCTTTGAAGAAGAAAGATCCAGCTCACTGAAATAAGTTCATTAGATGAAAACCAACAAAAATTGACAAGAACCACGAAAAGTTCTTGTATTTTAAGATAAAATCTTACTCTATTAAGGAAAAAACTTCCAGCTCGCTGAAATATGTTCATTTGCTGAAAACCATCAAAACCACGAAAAGTTCTTGTATTTGAAGATAAAATCTTTTTGCTTTGAAGAAGAAAGATCTAGCTGACTGAAATAAGTTCATTCGATGAAAACCAACAAAAATTGACAAGAACCACGAAAAGTTCTTGTATTTTAAGATAAAATCTTACTCGATTCAGGAAAAAACTTCCAGCTCGCTGAAATATGTTCATTTGCTGAAAACCATCAAAACCACGAAAAGTTCTTGTATTTGAAGATAAAATCTTTTTGCTTTGAAGAAGAAAGATCTAGCTGACTGAAATAAGTTCATTAGATGAAAACCAACAAAAATTGACAAGAACCACGAAAAGTTCTTGTATTTTAAGATAAAATCTTACTCTATTAAGGAAAAAACTTGCAGCTCGCTGAAATATGTTCATTTGCTGAAAACCAACAAAACCACGAAAAGTTCTTGTATTTGAAGATAAAATCTTTTTTCTTTGAAGAAGAAAGATCTAGCTGACTGAAATAAGTTCATTAGATGAAAACCAACAAAAATTGACAAGAACCACGAAAAGTTCTTGTATTTTAAGATAAAATCTTACTCTATTAAGGAAAAAACTTGCAGCTCGCTGAAATATGTTCATTTGCTGAAAACCATCAAAACCACGAAAAGTTCTTGAATTTGAAGATAAAATCTTTTTGCTTTGAAGAAGAAAGATCTAGCTGACTGAAATAAGTTCATTAGATGAAAACCAACAAAAATTGACAAGAACCACGAAAAGTTCTTGTATTTTAAGATAAAATCTTACTCTATTAAGGAAAAAACTTCCAGTTCGCTGAAATATGTTCATTTGCTGAAAACCATCAAAACCACGAAAAGTTCTTGTATTTGAAGATAAAATCTTTTTGCTTTGAAGAAGAAAGATCTAGCTGACTGAAATAAGTTCATTAGATGAAAACCAACAAAAATTGACAAGAACCACGAAAAGTTCTTGTATTTTAAGATAAAATCTTACTCTATTAAGGAAAAAACTTCCAGCTCGCTGAAATATGTTCATTTGCTGAAAACCATCAAAACCACGAAAAGTTCTTGTATTTGAAGATAAAATCTTTTTGCTTTGAAGAAGAAAGATCTAGCTGACTGAAATAAGTTCATTCGATGAAAACCAACAAAAATTGACAAGAACCACGAAAAGTTCTTGTATTTTAAGATAAAATCTTACTCTATTAAGGAAAAAACTTCCAGTTCGCTGAAATATGTTCATTTGCTGAAAACCATCAAAACCACGAAAAGTTCTTGTATTTGAAGATAAAATCTTTTTGCTTTGAAGAAGAAAGATCTAGCTGACTGAAATAAGTTCATTAGATGAAAACCAACAAAAATTGACAAGAACCACGAAAAGTTCTTGTATTTTAAGATAAAATCTTACTCTATTAAGGAAAAAACTTCCAGCTCGCTGAAATATGTTCATTTGCTGAAAACCATCAAAACCACGAAAAGTTCTTGTATTTGAAGATAAAATCTTTTTGCTTTGAAGAAGAAAGATCTAGCTGACTGAAATAAGTTCATTAGATGGAAACCAACAAAAATTGACAAGAACCACGAAAAGTTCTTGTATTTTAAGATAAAATCTTACGCTATTAAAGAAAAAACTCCCAGCTCGCTGAAATATGTTCATTTGCTGAAAACCAACAAAACCACGAAAAGTTCTTGTATTTGAAGATAAAATCTTTTTTCTTTGAAGAAGAAAGATCTAGCTGACTGAAATAAGTTCATTAGATGAAAACCAACAAAAATTGACAAGAACCACGAAAAGTTCTTGTATTTTAAGATAAAATCTTACTCTATTAAGGAAAAAACTTGCAGCTCGCTGAAATATGTTCATTTGCTGAAAACCATCAAAACCACGAAAAGTTCTTGAATTTGAAGATAAAATCTTTTTGCTTTGAAGAAGAAAGATCTAGCTGACTGAAATAAGTTCATTAGATGAAAACCAACAAAAATTGACAAGAACCACGAAAAGTTCTTGTATTTTAAGATAAAATCTTACTCTATTAAGGAAAAAACTTCCAGCTCGCTGAAATATGTTCATTTGCTGAAAACCATCAAAACCACGAAAAGTTCTTGTATTTGAAGATAAAATCTTTTTGCTTTGAAGAAGAAAGATCCAGCTGACTGAAATAAGTTCATTAGATGAAAACCAACAAAAATTGACAAGAACCACGAAAAGTTCTTGTATTTTAAGATAAAATCTTACGCTATTAAAGAAAAAACTCCCAGCTCGCTGAAATATGTTCATTTGCTGAAAACCAACAAAACCACGAAAAGTTCTTGTATTTGAAGATAAAATCTTTTTTCTTTGAAGAAGAAAGATCTAGCTGACTGAAATAAGTTCATTAGATGAAAACCAACAAAAATTGACAAGAACCACGAAAAGTTCTTGTATTTTAAGATAAAATCTTACTCTATTAAGGAAAAAACTTCCAGCTCGCTGAAATATGTTCATTTGCTGAAAACCATCAAAACCACGAAAAGTTCTTGTATTTGAAGATAAAATCTTTTTGCTTTGAAGAAGAAAGATCTAGCTGACTGAAATAAGTTCATTAGATGGAAACCAACAAAAATTGACAAGAACCACGAAAAGTTCTTGTATTTTAAGATAAAATCTTACGCTATTAAAGAAAAAACTCCCAGCTCGCTGAAATATGTTCATTTGCTGAAAACCAACAAAACCACGAAAAGTTCTTGTATTTGAAGATAAAATCTTTTTTCTTTGAAGAAGAAAGATCTAGCTGACTGAAATAAGTTCATTAGATGAAAACCAACAAAAATTGACAAGAACCACGAAAAGTTCTTGTATTTTAAGATAAAATCTTACTCTATTAAGGAAAAAACTTGCAGCTCGCTGAAATATGTTCATTTGCTGAAAACCATCAAAACCACGAAAAGTTCTTGAATTTGAAGATAAAATCTTTTTGCTTTGAAGAAGAAAGATCTAGCTGACTGAAATAAGTTCATTAGATGAAAACCAACAAAAATTGACAAGAACCACGAAAAGTTCTTGTATTTTAAGATAAAATCTTACTCTATTAAGGAAAAAACTTCCAGCTCGCTGAAATATGTTCATTTGCTGAAAACCATCAAAACCACGAAAAGTTCTTGTATTTGAAGATAAAATCTTTTTGCTTTGAAGAAGAAAGATCCAGCTGACTGAAATAAGTTCATTAGATGAAAACCAACAAAAATTGACAAGAACCACGAAAAGTTCTTGTATTTTAAGATAAAATCTTACGCTATTAAAGAAAAAACTCCCAGCTCGCTGAAATATGTTCATTTGCTGAAAACCAACAAAACCACGAAAAGTTCTTGTATTTGAAGATAAAATCTTTTTTCTTTGAAGAAGAAAGATCTAGCTGACTGAAATAAGTTCATTAGATGAAAACCAACAAAAATTGACAAGAACCACGAAAAGTTCTTGTATTTTAAGATAAAATCTTACTCTATTAAGGAAAAAACTTGCAGCTCGCTGAAATATGTTCATTTGCTGAAAACCATCAAAACCACGAAAAGTTCTTGAATTTGAAGATAAAATCTTTTTGCTTTGAAGAAGAAAGATCTAGCTGACTGAAATAAGTTCATTAGATGAAAACCAACAAAAATTGACAAGAACCACGAAAAGTTCTTGTATTTTAAGATAAAATCTTACTCTATTAAGGAAAAAACTTCCAGTTCGCTGAAATATGTTCATTTGCTGAAAACCATCAAAACCACGAAAAGTTCTTGTATTTGAAGATAAAATCTTTTTGCTTTGAAGAAGAAAGATCTCGCTGACTGAAATAAGTTCATTAGATGAAAACCAACAAAAATTGACAAGAACCACGAAAAGTTCTTGTATTTTAAGATAAAATCTTACTCTATTAAGGAAAAAACTTCCAGCTCGCTGAAATATGTTCATTTGCTGAAAACCATCAAAACCACGAAAAGTTCTTGTATTTGAAGATAAAATCTTTTTGCTTTGAAGAAGAAAGATCTAGCTGACTGAAATAAGTTCATTAGATGAAAACCAACAAAAATTGACAAGAACCACGAAAAGTTCTTGTATTTTAAGATAAAATCTTACGCTATTAAAGAAAAAACTCCCAGCTCGCTGAAATATGTTCATTTGCTGAAAACCAACAAAACCACGAAAAGTTCTTGTATTTGAAGATAAAATCTTTTTTCTTTGAAGAAGAAAGATCTAGCTGACTGAAATAAGTTCATTAGATGAAAACCAACAAAAATTGACAAGAACCACGAAAAGTTCTTGTATTTTAAGATAAAATCTTACTCTATTAAGGAAAAAACTTGCAGCTCGCTGAAATATGTTCATTTGCTGAAAACCATCAAAACCACGAAAAGTTCTTGAATTTGAAGATAAAATCTTTTTGCTTTGAAGAAGAAAGATCTAGCTGACTGAAATAAGTTCATTAGATGAAAACCAACAAAAATTGACAAGAACCACGAAAAGTTCTTGTATTTTAAGATAAAATCTTACTCTATTAAGGAAAAAACTTCCAGCTCGCTGAAATATGTTCATTTGCTGAAAACCATCAAAACCACGAAAAGTTCTTGTATTTGAAGATAAAATCTTTTTGCTTTGAAGAAGAAAGATCTAGCTGACTGAAATAAGTTCATTAGATGAAAACCAACAAAAATTGACAAGAACCACGAAAAGTTCTTGTATTTTAAGATAAAATCTTACTCTATGAAGGAAAAAACTTCCAGCTCGCTGAAATATGTTCATTTGCTGAAAACCATCAAAACCACGAAAAGTTCTTGTATTTGAAGATAAAATGTTTTTGCTTTGAAGAAGAAAGATCTAGCTGACTGAAATAAGTTCATGAGATGAAAACCAACAAAAATTGACAAGAACCACGAAAAGTTCTTGTATTTTAAGATAAAATCTTAGGCTATTAAAGAAAAAACTTCCAGCTCGCTGAAATCTGTTCATTTGCTGAAAACCATCAAAACCACGAAAAGTTCTTGTATTTGAAGATAAAATCTTTTTGCTTTGAAGAAGAAAGATCTAGCTGACTGAAATAAGTTCATTAGATGAAAACCAACAAAAATTGACAAGAACCACGAAAAGTTCTTGTATTTTAAGATAAAATCTTACTCTATTCAGGAAAAAACTTCCAGCTCGCTGAAATATGTTCATTTGCTGAAAACCATCAAAACCACGAAAAGTTCTTGTATTTGAAGATAAAATCTTTTTGCTTTGAAGAAGAAAGATCTAGCTGACTGAAATAAGTTCATTCGATGAAAACCAACAAAAATTGACAAGAACCACGAAAAGTTCTTGTATTTTAAGATAAAATCTTACTCGATTCAGGAAAAAACCTCCAGCTCGCTGAAATATGTTCATTTGCTGAAAACCATCAAAACCACGAAAAGTTCTTGTATTTGAAGATAAAATCTTTTTGCTTTGAAGAAGAAAGATCTAGCTGACTGAAATAAGTTCATTAGATGAAAACCAACAAAAATTGACAAGAACCACGAAAAGTTCTTGTATTTTAAGATAAAATCTTACGCTATTAAAGAAAAAACTCCCAGCTCGCTGAAATATGTTCATTTGCTGAAAACCAACAAAACCACGAAAAGTTCTTGTATTTGAAGATAAAATCTTTTTTCTTTGAAGAAGAAAGATCTAGCTGACTGAAATAAGTTCATTAGATGAAAACCAACAAAAATTGACAAGAACCACGAAAAGTTCTTGTATTTTAAGATAAAATCTTACTCTATTAAGGAAAAAACTTGCAGCTCGCTGAAATATGTTCATTTGCTGAAAACCAACAAAACCACGAAAAGTTCTTGTATTTGAAGATAAAATCTTTTTTCTTTGAAGAAGAAAGATCTAGCTGACTGAAATAAGTTCATTAGATGAAAACCAACAAAAATTGACAAGAACCACGAAAAGTTCTTGTATTTTAAGATAAAATCTTACTCTATTAAGGAAAAAACTTCCAGCTCGCTGAAATATGTTCATTTGCTGAAAACCATCAAAACCACGAAAAGTTCTTGTATTTGAAGATAAAATCTTTTTGCTTTGAAGAAGAAAGATCTAGCTGACTGAAATAAGTTCATTCGATGAAAACCAACAAAAATTGACAAGAACCACGAAAAGTTCTTGTATTTTAAGATAAAATCTTAGGCTATTCAGGAAAAAACTTCCAGCTCGCTGAAATCTGTTCATTTACTGAAAACCATCAAAACCACGAAAAGTTCTTGTATTTGAAGATAAAATCTTTTTGCTTTGAAGAAGAAAGATCCAGCTGACTGAAATAAGTTCATTAGATGAAAACCAACAAAAATTGACAAGAACCACGAAAAGTTCTTGTATTTTAAGATAAAATCTTACTCGATTCAGGAAAAAACTTCCAGCTCGCTGAAATATGTTCATTTGCTGAAAACCATCAAAACCACGAAAAGTTCTTGTATTTGAAGATAAAATCTTTTTGCTTTGAAGAAGAAAGTTCCAGCTGACTGAAATAAGTTCATTAGATGAAAACCAACAAAAATTGACAAGAACCACGAAAAGTTCTTGTATTTTAAGATAAAATCTTACGCTATTAAAGAAAAAACTCCCAGCTCGCTGAAATATGTTCATTTGCTGAAAACCAACAAAACCACGAAAAGTTCTTGTATTTGAAGATAAAATCTTTTTTCTTTGAAGAAGAAAGATCTAGCTGACTGAAATAAGTTCATTAGATGAAAACCAACAAAAATTGACAAGAACCACGAAAAGTTCTTGTATTTTAAGATAAAATCTTACTCTATTAAGGAAAAAACTTGCAGCTCGCTGAAATATGTTCATTTGCTGAAAACCATCAAAACCACGAAAAGTTCTTGAATTTGAAGATAAAATCTTTTTGCTTTGAAGAAGAAAGATCTAGCTGACTGAAATAAGTTCATTAGATGAAAACCAACAAAAATTGACAAGAACCACGAAAAGTTCTTGTATTTTAAGATAAAATCTTACTCTATTAAGGAAAAAACTTCCAGTTCGCTGAAATATGTTCATTTGCTGAAAACCATCAAAACCACGAAAAGTTCTTGTATTTGAAGATAAAATCTTTTTGCTTTGAAGAAGAAAGATCTAGCTGACTGAAATAAGTTCATTAGATGAAAACCAACAAAAATTGACAAGAACCACGAAAAGTTCTTGTATTTTAAGATAAAATCTTACTCTATTAAGGAAAAAACTTCCAGCTCGCTGAAATATGTTCATTTGCTGAAAACCATCAAAACCACGAAAAGTTCTTGTATTTGAAGATAAAATCTTTTTGCTTTGAAGAAGAAAGATCTAGCTGACTGAAATAAGTTCATTAGATGAAAACCAACAAAAATTGACAAGAACCACGAAAAGTTCTTGTATTTTAAGATAAAATCTTACGCTATTAAAGAAAAAACTCCCAGCTCGCTGAAATATGTTCATTTGCTGAAAACCAACAAAACCACGAAAAGTTCTTGTATTTGAAGATAAAATCTTTTTTCTTTCAAGAAGAAAGATCTAGCTGACTGAAATAAGTTCATTAGATGAAAACCAACAAAAATTGACAAGAACCACGAAAAGTTCTTGTATTTTAAGATAAAATCTTACTCTATTAAGGAAAAAACTTGCAGCTCGCTGAAATATGTTCATTTGCTGAAAACCATCAAAACCACGAAAAGTTCTTGAATTTGAAGATAAAATCTTTTTGCTTTGAAGAAGAAAGATCTAGCTGACTGAAATAAGTTCATTAGATGAAAACCAACAAAAATTGACAAGAACCACGAAAAGTTCTTGTATTTTAAGATAAAATCTTACTCTATTAAGGAAAAAACTTCCAGCTCGCTGAAATATGTTCATTTGCTGAAAACCATCAAAACCACGAAAAGTTCTTGTATTTGAAGATAAAATCTTTTTGCTTTGAAGAAGAAAGATCCAGCTGACTGAAATAAGTTCATTAGATGAAAACCAACAAAAATTGACAAGAACCACGAAAAGTTCTTGTATTTTAAGATAAAATCTTACGCTATTAAAGAAAAAACTCCCAGCTCGCTGAAATATGTTCATTTGCTGAAAACCAACAAAACCACGAAAAGTTCTTGTATTTGAAGATAAAATCTTTTTTCTTTGAAGAAGAAAGATCTAGCTGACTGAAATAAGTTCATTAGATGAAAACCAACAAAAATTGACAAGAACCACGAAAAGTTCTTGTATTTTAAGATAAAATCTTACTCTATTAAGGAAAAAACTTGCAGCTCGCTGAAATATGTTCATTTGCTGAAAACCATCAAAACCACGAAAAGTTCTTGAATTTGAAGATAAAATCTTTTTGCTTTGAAGAAGAAAGATCTAGCTGACTGAAATAAGTTCATTAGATGAAAACCAACAAAAATTGACAAGAACCACGAAAAGTTCTTGTATTTTAAGATAAAATCTTACTCTATTAAGGAAAAAACTTCCAGTTCGCTGAAATATGTTCATTTGCTGAAAACCATCAAAACCACGAAAAGTTCTTGTATTTGAAGATAAAATCTTTTTGCTTTGAAGAAGAAAGATCTCGCTGACTGAAATAAGTTCATGAGATGAAAACCAACAAAAATTGACAAGAACCACGAAAAGTTCTTGTACTTTAAGATAAAATCTTACTCTATTAAGGAAAAAACTTCCAGCTCGCTGACATATGTTCATTTGCTGAAAACCATCAAAACCACGAAAAGTTCTTGTATTTGAAGATAAAATCTTTTTGCTTTGAAGAAGAAAGATCTAGCTGACTGAAATAAGTTCATGAGATGAAAACCAACAAAAATTGACAAGAACCACGAAAAGTTCTTGTATTTTAAGATAAAATCTTACGCTATTAAAGAAAAAACTCCCAGCTCGCTGAAATATGTTCATTTGCTGAAAACCAACAAAACCACGAAAAGTTCTTGTATTTGAAGATAAAATCTTTTTTCTTTGAAGAAGAAAGATCGAGCTGACTGAAATAAGTTCATTAGATGAAAACCAACAAAAATTGACAAGAACCACGAAAAGTTCTTGTATTTTAAGATAAAATCTTACTCTATTAAGGAAAAAACTTGCAGCTCGCTGAAATATGTTCATTTGCTGAAAACCATCAAAACCACGAAAAGTTCTTGAATTTGAAGATAAAATCTTTTTGCTTTGAAGAAGAAAGATCTAGCTGACTGAAATAAGTTCATTAGATGAAAACCAACAAAAATTGACAAGAACCACGAAAAGTTCTTGTATTTTAAGATAAAATCTTACTCTATTAAGGAAAAAACTTCCAGCTCGCTGAAATATGTTCATTTGCTGAAAACCATCAAAACCACGAAAAGTTCTTGTATTTGAAGATAAAATCTTTTTGCTTTGAAGAAGAAAGATCTAGCTGACTGAAATAAGTTGATTAGATGAAAACCAACAAAAATTGACAAGAACCACGAAAAGTTCTTGTATTTTAAGATAAAATCTTACTCTATGAAGGAAAAAACTTCCAGCTCGCTGAAATATGTTCATTTGCTGAAAACCATCAAAACCACGAAAAGTTCTTGTATTTGAAGATAAAATGTTTTTGCTTTGAAGAAGAAAGATCTAGCTGACTGAAATAAGTTCATGAGATGAAAACCAACAAAAATTGACAAGAACCACGAAAAGTTCTTGTATTTTAAGTTAAATCTTAGGCTATTAAAGAAAAAACTTCCAGCTCGCTGAAATCTGTTCATTTGCTGAAAACCATCAAAACCACGAAAAGTTCTTGTATTTGAAGATAAAATCTTTTTGCTTTGAAGAAGAAAGATCTAGCTGACTGAAATAAGTTCATTAGATGAAAACCAACAAAAATTGACAAGAACCACGAAAAGTTCTTGTATTTTAAGATAAAATCTTACGCTATTAAAGAAACAACTCCCAGCTCTCTGAAATATGTTCATTTGCTGAAAACCATCAAAACCACGAAAAGTTCTTGTATTTGAAGATAAAATCTTTTTGCTTTGAAGAAGAAAGATCTAGCTGACTGAAATAAGTTCATTAGATGAAAACCAACAAAAATTGACAAGAACCACGCAAAGTTCTTGTATTTTAAGATAAAATCTTACTCTATTCAGGAAAAAACTTCCAGCTCGCTGAAATATGTTCATTTGCTGAAAACCATCAAAACCACGAAAAGTTCTTGTATTTGAAGATAAAATCTTTTTGCTTTGAAGAAGAAAGATCTAGCTGACTGAAATAAGTTCATTAGATGAAAACCAACAAAACTTGACAATAACCACGAAAAGTTCTTGTATTTTAAGATAAAATCTTACTCTATTAAGGAAAAAACTTCCAGCTCGCTGAAATATGTTCATTTGCTGAAAACCATCAAAACCACGAAAAGTTCTTGTATTTGAAGATAAAATCTTTTTGCTTTGAAGAAGAAAGATCGAGCTGACTGAAATAAGTTCATTAGATGAAAACCAACAAAAATTGACAAGAACCACGAAAAGTTCTTGTATTTTAAGATAAAATCTTACGCTATTAAAGAAAAAACTCCCAGCTCGCTGAAATATGTTCATTTGCTGAAAACCAACAAAACCACGAAAAGTTCTTGTATTTGAAGATAAAATCTTTTTGCTTTGAAGAAGAAAGATCTAGCTGACTGAAATAAGTTCATTAGATGAAAACCAACAAAAATTGACGAGAACCACGAAAAGTTCTTGTATTTTAAGATAAAATCTTACGCTATTAAAGAAAAAACTCCCAGCTCGCTGAAATATGTTCATTTGCTGAAAACCAACAAAACCACGAAAAGTTCTTGTATTTGAAGATAAAATCTTTTTTCTTTGAAGAAGAAAGATCTAGCTGACTGAAATAAGTTCATTAGATGAAAACCAACAAAAATTGACAAGAACCACGAAAAGTTCTTGTATTTTAAGATAAAATCTTACTCTATTAAGGAAAAAACTTCCAGTTCACTGAAATATGTTCATTTGCTGAAAACCATCAAAACCACGAAAAGTTCTTGTATTTGAAGATAAAATCTTTTTGCTTTGAAGAAGAAAGATCTAGCTGACTGAAATAAGTTCATTAGATGAAAACCAACAAAAATTGACAAGAACCACGAAAAGTTCTTGTATTTTAAGATAAAATCTTACTCTATTCAGGAAAAAACTTCCAGCTCGCTGAAATATGTTCATTTGCTGAAAACCATCAAAACCACGAAAAGTTCTTGTATTTGAAGATAAAATCTTTTTGCTTTGAAGAAGAAAGATCTAGCTGACTGAAATAAGTTCATTAGATGAAAACCAACAAAAATTGACAAGAACCACGAAAAGTTCTTGTATTTTAAGATAAAATCTTACGCTATTAAAGAAACAACTCCCAGCTCTCTGAAATATGTTCATTTGCTGAAAACCATCAAAACCACGAAAAGTTCTTGTATTTGAAGATAAAATCTTTTTGCTTTGAAGAAGAAAGATCTAGCTGACTGAAATAAGTTCATTAGATGAAAACCAACAAAAATTGACAAGAACCACGCAAAGTTCTTGTATTTTAAGATAAAATCTTACTCTATTCAGGAAAAAACTTCCAGCTCGCTGAAATATGTTCATTTGCTGAAAACCATCAAAACCACGAAAAGTTCTTGTATTTGAAGATAAAATCTTTTTGCTTTGAAGAAGAAAGATCTAGCTGACTGAAATAAGTTCATTAGATGAAAACCAACAAAAATTGACAATAACCACGAAAAGTTCTTGTATTTTAAGATAAAATCTTACTCTATTAAGGAAAAAACTTCCAGCTCGCTGAAATATGTTCATTTGCTGAAAACCATCAAAACCACGAAAAGTTCTTGTATTTGAAGATAAAATCTTTTTGCTTTGAAGAAGAAAGATCGAGCTGACTGAAATAAGTTCATTAGATGAAAACCAACAAAAATTGACAAGAACCACGAAAAGTTCTTGTATTTTAAGATAAAATCTTACGCTATTAAAGAAAAAACTCCCAGCTCGCTGAAATATGTTCATTTGCTGAAAACCAACAAAACCACGAAAAGTTCTTGTATTTGAAGATAAAATCTTTTTGCTTTGAAGAAGAAAGATCTAGCTGACTGAAATAAGTTCATTAGATGAAAACCAACAAAAATTGACGAGAACCACGAAAAGTTCTTGTATTTTAAGATAAAATCTTACGCTATTAAAGAAAAAACTCCCAGCTCGCTGAAATATGTTCATTTGCTGAAAACAAACAAAACCAGGAAAAGTTCTTGTATTTGAAGATAAAATCTTTTTTCTTTGAAGAAGAAAGATCGAGCTGACTGAAATAAGTTCATTAGATGAAAACCAACAAAAATTGACAAGAACCACGAAAAGTTCTTGTATTTTAAGATAAAATCTTACTCTATTAAGGAAAAAACTTGCAGCTCGCTGAAATATGTTCATTTGCTGAAAACCATCAAAACCACGAAAAGTTCTTGAATTTGAAGATAAAATCTTTTTGCTTTGAAGAAGAAAGATCTAGCTGACTGAAATAAGTTCATTAGATGAAAACCAACAAAAATTGACAAGAACCACGAAAAGTTCTTGTATTTTAAGATAAAATCTTACTCTATTAAGGAAAAAACTTCCAGCTCGCTGAAATATGTTCATTTGCTGAAAACCATCAAAACCACGAAAAGTTCTTGTATTTGAAGATAAAATCTTTTTGCTTTGAAGAAGAAAGATCTAGCTGACTGAAATAAGTTGATTAGATGAAAACCAACAAAAATTGACAAGAACCACGAAAAGTTCTTGTATTTTAAGATAAAATCTTACTCTATGAAGGAAAAAACTTCCAGCTCGCTGAAATATGTTCATTTGCTGAAAACCATCAAAACCACGAAAAGTTCTTGTATTTGAAGATAAAATGTTTTTGCTTTGAAGAAGAAAGATCTAGCTGACTGAAATAAGTTCATGAGATGAAAACCAACAAAAATTGACAAGAACCACGAAAAGTTCTTGTATTTTAAGTTAAATCTTAGGCTATTAAAGAAAAAACTTCCAGCTCGCTGAAATCTGTTCATTTGCTGAAAACCATCAAAACCACGAAAAGTTCTTGTATTTGAAGATAAAATCTTTTTGCTTTGAAGAAGAAAGATCTAGCTGACTGAAATAAGTTCATTAGATGAAAACCAACAAAAATTGACAAGAACCACGAAAAGTTCTTGTATTTTAAGATAAAATCTTACGCTATTAAAGAAACAACTCCCAGCTCTCTGAAATATGTTCATTTGCTGAAAACCATCAAAACCACGAAAAGTTCTTGTATTTGAAGATAAAATCTTTTTGCTTTGAAGAAGAAAGATCTAGCTGACTGAAATAAGTTCATTAGATGAAAACCAACAAAAATTGACAAGAACCACGCAAAGTTCTTGTATTTTAAGATAAAATCTTACTCTATTCAGGAAAAAACTTCCAGCTCGCTGAAATATGTTCATTTGCTGAAAACCATCAAAACCACGAAAAGTTCTTGTATTTGAAGATAAAATCTTTTTGCTTTGAAGAAGAAAGATCTAGCTGACTGAAATAAGTTCATTAGATGAAAACCAACAAAACTTGACAATAACCACGAAAAGTTCTTGTATTTTAAGATAAAATCTTACTCTATTAAGGAAAAAACTTCCAGCTCGCTGAAATATGTTCATTTGCTGAAAACCATCAAAACCACGAAAAGTTCTTGTATTTGAAGATAAAATCTTTTTGCTTTGAAGAAGAAAGATCGAGCTGACTGAAATAAGTTCATTAGATGAAAACCAACAAAAATTGACAAGAACCACGAAAAGTTCTTGTATTTTAAGATAAAATCTTACGCTATTAAAGAAAAAACTCCCAGCTCGCTGAAATATGTTCATTTGCTGAAAACCAACAAAACCACGAAAAGTTCTTGTATTTGAAGATAAAATCTTTTTGCTTTGAAGAAGAAAGATCTAGCTGACTGAAATAAGTTCATTAGATGAAAACCAACAAAAATTGACGAGAACCACGAAAAGTTCTTGTATTTTAAGATAAAATCTTACGCTATTAAAGAAAAAACTCCCAGCTCGCTGAAATATGTTCATTTGCTGAAAACCAACAAAACCACGAAAAGTTCTTGTATTTGAAGATAAAATCTTTTTTCTTTGAAGAAGAAAGATCTAGCTGACTGAAATAAGTTCATTAGATGAAAACCAACAAAAATTGACAAGAACCACGAAAAGTTCTTGTATTTTAAGATAAAATCTTACTCTATTAAGGAAAAAACTTCCAGTTCACTGAAATATGTTCATTTGCTGAAAACCATCAAAACCACGAAAAGTTCTTGTATTTGAAGATAAAATCTTTTTGCTTTGAAGAAGAAAGATCTAGCTGACTGAAATAAGTTCATTAGATGAAAACCAACAAAAATTGACAAGAACCACGAAAAGTTCTTGTATTTTAAGATAAAATCTTACTCTATTCAGGAAAAAACTTCCAGCTCGCTGAAATATGTTCATTTGCTGAAAACCATCAAAACCACGAAAAGTTCTTGTATTTGAAGATAAAATCTTTTTGCTTTGAAGAAGAAAGATCTAGCTGACTGAAATAAGTTCATTAGATGAAAACCAACAAAAATTGACAAGAACCACGAAAAGTTCTTGTATTTTAAGATAAAATCTTACGCTATTAAAGAAACAACTCCCAGCTCTCTGAAATATGTTCATTTGCTGAAAACCATCAAAACCACGAAAAGTTCTTGTATTTGAAGATAAAATCTTTTTGCTTTGAAGAAGAAAGATCTAGCTGACTGAAATAAGTTCATTAGATGAAAACCAACAAAAATTGACAAGAACCACGCAAAGTTCTTGTATTTTAAGATAAAATCTTACTCTATTCAGGAAAAAACTTCCAGCTCGCTGAAATATGTTCATTTGCTGAAAACCATCAAAACCACGAAAAGTTCTTGTATTTGAAGATAAAATCTTTTTGCTTTGAAGAAGAAAGATCTAGCTGACTGAAATAAGTTCATTAGATGAAAACCAACAAAAATTGACAATAACCACGAAAAGTTCTTGTATTTTAAGATAAAATCTTACTCTATTAAGGAAAAAACTTCCAGCTCGCTGAAATATGTTCATTTGCTGAAAACCATCAAAACCACGAAAAGTTCTTGTATTTGAAGATAAAATCTTTTTGCTTTGAAGAAGAAAGATCGAGCTGACTGAAATAAGTTCATTAGATGAAAACCAACAAAAATTGACAAGAACCACGAAAAGTTCTTGTATTTTAAGATAAAATCTTACGCTATTAAAGAAAAAACTCCCAGCTCGCTGAAATATGTTCATTTGCTGAAAACCAACAAAACCACGAAAAGTTCTTGTATTTGAAGATAAAATCTTTTTGCTTTGAAGAAGAAAGATCTAGCTGACTGAAATAAGTTCATTAGATGAAAACCAACAAAAATTGACGAGAACCACGAAAAGTTCTTGTATTTTAAGATAAAATCTTACGCTATTAAAGAAAAAACTCCCAGCTCGCTGAAATATGTTCATTTGCTGAAAACAAACAAAACCACGAAAAGTTCTTGTATTTGAAGATAAAATATTTTTTCTTTAAAGAAGAAAGTTCTAGCTGACTGAAATAAGTTCATTAGATGAAAACCAACAAAAATTGACAAGAACCACGAAAAGTTCTTGTATTTTAAGATAAAATCTTACTCTATTAAGGAAAAAACTTGCAGCTCGCTGAAATATGTTCATTTGCTGAAAACCATCAAAACCACGAAAAGTTCTTGAATTTGAAGATAAAATCTTTTTGCTTTGAAGAAGAAAGATCTAGCTGACTGAAATAAGTTCATTAGATGAAAACCAACAAAAATTGACAAGAACCACGAAAAGTTCTTGTATTTTAAGATAAAATCTTACTCTATTAAGGAAAAAACTTCCAGCTCGCTGAAATATGTTCATTTGCTGAAAACCATCAAAACCACGAAAAGTTCTTGTATTTGAAGATAAAATCTTTTTGCTTTGAAGAAGAAAGATCGAGCTGACTGAAATAAGTTCATTAGATGAAAACCAACAAAAATTGACAAGAACCACGAAAAGTTCTTGTATTTTAAGATAAAATCTTACTCTATTAAGGAAAAAACTTCCAGCTCGCTGAAATATGTTCATTTGCTGAAAACCATCAAAACCACGAAAAGTTCTTGTATTTGAAGATAAAATCTTTTTGCTTTGAAGAAGAAAGATCCAGCTGACTGAAATAAGTTCATTGGATGAAAACCAACAAAAATTGACAAGAACCACGAAAAGTTCTTGTATTTTAAGATAAAATCTTAGGCTATTAAAGAAAAAACTTCCAGCTCGCTGAAATCTGTTCATTTGCTGAAAACCATCAAAACCACGAAAAGTTCTTGTATTTGAAGATAAAATCTTTTTGCTTTGAAGAAGAAAGATCTAGCTGACTGAAATAAGTTCATTAGATGAAAACCAACAAAAATTGACAAGAACCACGAAAAGTTCTTGTATTTTAAGATAAAATCTTACGCTATTAAAGAAAAAACTCCCAGCTCGCTGAAATATGTTCATTTGCTGAAAACCAACAAAACCACGAAAAGTTCTTGTATTTGAAGATAAAATCTTTTTTCTTTGAAGAAGAAAGATCTAGCTGACTGAAATAAGTTCATGAGATGAAAACCAACAAAAATTGACAAGAACCACGAAAAGTTCTTGTATTTTAAGATAAAATCTTACTCTATTCAGGAAAAAACTTCCAGCTCGCTGAAATATGTTCATTTGCTGAAAACCATCAAAACCACGAAAAGTTCTTGTATTTGAAGATAAAATCTTTTTGCTTTGAAGAAGAAAGATCTAGCTGACTGAAATAAGTTCATTAGATGAAAACCAACAAAAATTGACAAGAACCACGAAAAGTTCTTGTATTTTAAGATAAAATCTTGCTCTATTAAGGAAAAAACTTGCAGCTCTCTGAAATAAGTTCATTTGCTGAAAACCATCAAAACCACGAAAGTTCTTGTATTTGAAGATAAAATCTTTTTGCTTTGAAGAAGAAAGATCTAGCTGACTGAAATAAGTTCATTAGATGAAAACCAACAAAAATTGACAAGAACCACGAAAAGTTCTTGTATTTTAAGATAAAATCTTACTCTATTCAGGAAAAAACTTCCAGCTCGCTGAAATATGTTCATTTGCTGAAAACCATCAAAACCACGAAAAGTTCTTGTATTTGAAGATAAAATCTTTTTGCTTTGAAGAAGAAAGATCTAGCTGACTGAAATAAGTTCATTAGATGAAAACCAACAAAAATTGACAATAACCACGAAAAGTTCTTGTATTTTAAGATAAAATCTTACTCTATTAAGGAAAAAACTTCCAGCTCGCTGAAATATGTTCATTTGCTGAAAACCATCAAAACTACGAAAAGTTCTTGTATTTGAAGATAAAATCTTTTTGCTTTGAAGAAGAAAGATCGAGCTGACTGAAATAAGTTCATTAGATGAAAACCAACAAAAATTGACAAGAACCACGAAAAGTTCTTGTATTTTAAGATAAAATCTTACGCTATTAAAGAAAAAACTCCCAGCTCGCTGAAATATGTTCATTTGCTGAAAACCAACAAAACCACGAAAAGTTCTTGTATTTGAAGATAAAATATTTTTTCTTTGAAGAAGAAAGATCTAGCTGACTGAAATAAGTTCATTAGATGAAAACCAACAAAAATTGACAAGAACCACGAAAAGTTCTTGTATTTTAAGATAAAATCTTACTCTATTAAGGAAAAAACTTGCAGCTCGCTGAAATATGTTCATTTGCTGAAAACCATCAAAACCACGAAAAGTTCTTGAATTTGAAGATAAAATCTTTTTGCTTTGAAGAAGAAAGATCTAGCTGACTGAAATAAGTTCATTAGATGAAAACCAACAAAAATTGACAAGAACCACGAAAAGTTCTTGTATTTTAAGATAAAATCTTACTCTATTAAGGAAAAAACTTCCAGCTCGCTGAAATATGTTCATTTGCTGAAAACCATCAAAACCACGAAAAGTTCTTGTATTTGAAGATAAAATCTTTTTGCTTTGAAGAAGAAAGATCGAGCTGACTGAAATAAGTTCATTAGATGAAAACCAACAAAAATTGACAAGAACCACGAAAAGTTCTTGTATTTTAAGATAAAATCTTACTCTATTAAGGAAAAAACTTCCAGCTCGCTGAAATCTGTTCATTTGCTGAAAACCATCAAAACCACGAAAAGTTCTTGTATTTGAAGATAAAATCTTTTTGCTTTGAAGAAGAAAGATCTCGCTGACTGAAATAAGTTCATTAGATGAAAACCAACAAAAATTGACAAGAACCACGAAAAGTTCTTGTATTTTAAGATAAAATCTTACTCTATTAAGGAAAAAACTTCCAGCTCGCTGAAATCTGTTCATTTGCTGAAAACCAACAAAACCACGAAAAGTTCTTGTATTTGAAGATAAAATCTTTTTGCTTTGACGAAGAAAGATCTAGCTGACTGAAATAAGTTCATTAGATGAAAACCAACAAAAATTGACAAGAACCACGAAAAGTTCTTGTATTTTCAGATAAAATCTTAGGCTATTAAAGAAAAAACTTCCAGCTCGCTGAAATCTGTTCATTTGCTGAAAACCATCAAAACCACGAAAAGTTCTTGTATTTGAAGATAAAATCTTTTTGCTTTGAAGAAGAAAGATCTAGCTGACTGAAATAAGTTCATTAGATGAAAACCAACAAAAATTGACAAGAACCACGAAAAGTTCTTGTATTTTAAGATAAAATCTTACTCTATTAAGGAAAAAACTTCCAGCTCGCTGAAATATGTTCATTTGCTGAAAACCATCAAAACCACGAAAAGTTCTTGTATTTGAAGATAAAATCTTTTTGCTTTGAAGAAGAAAGATCGAGCTGACTGAAATAAGTTCATTAGATGAAAACCAACAAAAATTGACAAGAACCACGAAAAGTTCTTGTATTTTAAGATAAAATCTTACGCTATTAAAGAAAAAACTCCCAGCTCGCTGAAATATGTTCATTTGCTGAAAACCAACAAAACCACGAAAAGTTCTTGTATTTGAAGATAAAATATTTTTTCTTTGAAGAAGAAAGATCTAGCTGACTGAAATAAGTTCATTAGATGAAAACCAACAAAAATTGACAAGAACCACGAAAAGTTCTTGTATTTTAAGATAAAATCTTACTCTATTAAGGAAAAAACTTGCAGCTCGCTGAAATATGTTCATTTGCTGAAAACCATCAAAACCACGAAAAGTTCTTGAATTTGAAGATAAAATCTTTTTGCTTTGAAGAAGAAAGATCTAGCTGACTGAAATAAGTTCATTAGATGAAAACCAACAAAAATTGACAAGAACCACGAAAAGTTCTTGTATTTTAAGATAAAATCTTACTCTATTAAGGAAAAAACTTCCAGCTCGCTGAAATATGTTCATTTGCTGAAAACCATCAAAACCACGAAAAGTTCTTGTATTTGAAGATAAAATCTTTTTGCTTTGAAGAAGAAAGATCGAGCTGACTGAAATAAGTTCATTAGATGAAAACCAACAAAAATTGACAAGAACCACGAAAAGTTCTTGTATTTTAAGATAAAATCTTACTCTATTAAGGAAAAAACTTCCAGCTCGCTGAAATCTGTTCATTTGCTGAAAACCATCAAAACCACGAAAAGTTCTTGTATTTGAAGATAAAATCTTTTTGCTTTGAAGAAGAAAGATCTCGCTGACTGAAATAAGTTCATTAGATGAAAACCAACAAAAATTGACAAGAACCACGAAAAGTTCTTGTATTTTAAGATAAAATCTTACTCTATTAAGGAAAAAACTTCCAGCTCGCTGAAATCTGTTCATTTGCTGAAAACCAACAAAACCACCAAAAGTTCTTGTATTTGAAGATAAAATCTTTTTGCTTTGACGAAGAAAGATCTAGCTGACTGAAATAAGTTCATTAGATGAAAACCAACAAAAATTGACAAGAACCACGAAAAGTTCTTGTATTTTCAGATAAAATCTTAGGCTATTAAAGAAAAAACTTCCAGCTCGCTGAAATCTGTTCATTTGCTGAAAACCATCAAAACCACGAAAAGTTCTTGTATTTGAAGATAAAATCTTTTTGCTTTGAAGAAGAAAGATCTAGCTGACTGAAATAAGTTCATCAGATGAAAACCAACAAAAATTGACAAGAACCACGAAAAGTTCTTGTATTTGAAGATAAAATCTTTTTGCTTTGAAGAAGAAAGATCTCGCTGACTGAAATAAGTTCATTAGATGAAAACCAACAAAAATTGACAAGAACCACGAAAAGTTCTTGTATTTTAAGATAAAATCTTACTCTATTAAGGAAAAAACTTCCAGCTCGCTGAAATCTGTTCATTTGCTGAAAACCAACAAAACCACCAAAAGTTCTTGTATTTGAAGATAAAATCTTTTTGCTTTGACGAAGAAAGATCTAGCTGACTGAAATAAGTTCATTAGATGAAAACCAACAAAAATTGACAAGAACCACGAAAAGTTCTTGTATTTTCAGATAAAATCTTAGGCTATTAAAGAAAAAACTTCCAGCTCGCTGAAATCTGTTCATTTGCTGAAAACCATCAAAACCACGAAAAGTTCTTGTATTTGAAGATAAAATCTTTTTGCTTTGAAGAAGAAAGATCTAGCTGACTGAAATAAGTTCATCAGATGAAAACCAACAAAAATTGACAAGAACCACGAAAAGTTCTTGTATTTTAAGATAAAATCTTACTCTATTAAGGAAAAAACTTCCAGCTCGCTGAAATATGTTCATTTGCTGAAAACCATCAAAACCACGAAAAGTTCTTGTATTTGAAGATAAAATCTTACTCTATTAAGGAAAAAACTTCCAGCTCGCTGAAATCTGTTCATTTGCTGAAAACCAACAAAACCACGTAAAGTTCTTGTATTTGAAGATAAAATCTTTTTGCTTTGACGAAGAAAGATCTAGCTGACTGAAATAAGTTCATTAGATGAAAACCAACAAAAATTGACAAGAACCACGAAAAGTTCTTGTATTTTAAGATAAAATCTTACTCTATTCAGGAAAAAACTTCCAGCTCGCTGAAATATGTTCATTTGCTGAAAACCAACAAAACCATGAAAAGTTCTTGTATTTGAAGATAAAATCTTTTTTCTTTGAAGAAGAAAGATCTAGCTGACTGAAATAAGTGCATTAGATGAAAACCAACAAAAATTGACAAGAACCACGAAAAGTTCTTGTATTTTAAGATAAAATCTTACTCTATTAAGGAAAAAACTTCCAGCTCGCTGAAATATGTTCATTTGCTGAAAACCATCAAAACCACGAAAAGTTCTTGTATTTGAAGATAAAATCTTTTTGCTTTGAAGAAGAAAGATCTAGCTGACTGAAATAAGTTCATTAGATGAAAACCAACAATAATTGACAAGAACCACGAAAAGTTCTTGTATTTTAAGATAAAATCTTACTCTGTTAAAGAAAAAACTCCCAGCTCGCTGAAATATGTTCATTTGCTGAAAAACAACAAAACCGCGAAAAGTTCTTGTATTTGAAGATAAAATCTTTTTGCTTTGAAGAAGAAAGATCCAGCTGACTGAAATAAGTTCATTAGATGAAAACCAACAAAAATTGACAAGAACCACGAAAAGTTCTTGTATTTTAAGATAAAATCTTACGCTATTAAAGAAAAAATTCCCAGCTCGCTGAAATATGTTCATTTGCTGAAAACCATCAAAACCACGAAAAGTTCTTGTATTTGAAGATAAAATCTTTTTGCTTTGAAGAAGAAAGATCTAGCTGACTGAAATAAGTTAATTAGATGAAAACCAACAAAAATTGACAAGAACCACGAAAAGTTCTTGTATTTTAAGATAAAATCTTACTCTATTAAGGAAAAAACTTCCAGCTCGCTGAAATATGTTCATTTGCTGAAAACCATCAAAACCACGAAAAGTTCTTGTATTTGAAGATAAAATCTTTTTGCTTTGAAGAAGAAAGATCTGGCTGACTGAAATAAGTTCATTAGATGAAAACCAACAAAAATTGACAAGAACCACGAAAAGTTCTTGTATTTTAAGATAAAATCTTAGGCTATTAAAGAAAAAACTTCCAGCTCGCTGAAATCTGTTCATTTGCTGAAAACCATCAAAACCACGAAAAGTTCTTGTATTTGAAGATAAAATCTTTTTGCTTTGAAGAAGAAAGATCTAGCTGACTGAAATAAGTTCATGAGATGAAAACCAACAAAAATTGACAAGAACCACGAAAAGTTCTTGTATTTTAAGATAAAATCTTACTCGATTCAGGAAAAACTTCCAGCTCGCTGAAATATGTTCATTTGCTGAAAACCATCAAAACCACGAAAAGTTCTTGTATTTGAAGATAAAATCTTTTTGCTTTGAAGAAGAAAGATCTAGCTGACTGAAATAAGTTCATTAGATGAAAACAAACAAAAATTGACAAGAACCACGAAACGTTCTTGTATTTTAAGATAAAATCTTACGCTATTGAAGAAAAAACTCCCAGCTCGCTGAAATATGTTCATTTGCTGAGAACCAACAAAACCACGAAAAGTTCTTGTATTTGAAGATAAAATCTTTTGTCTTTGAAGAAGAAAGATCGAGCTGACTGAAATAAGTTCATTAGATGAAAACCAACAAAAATTGACAAGAACCACGAAAAGTTCTTGTATTTTAAGATAAAATCTTACTCTATTAAGGAAAAAACTTGCAGCTCGCTGAAATATGTTCATTTGCTGAAAACCAACAAAACCACGAAAAGTTCTTGTATTTGAAGATAAAATCTTTTTGCTTTGAAGAAGAAAGATCTAGCTGACTGAAATAAGTTCATTAGATGAAAACCAACAAAAATTGACAAGAACCACGAAAAGTTCTTGTATTTTAAGATAAAATCTTACTCTATTAAGGACAAAACTTGCAGCTCGCTGAAATATGTTCATTTGCTGAAAACCATCAAAACCACGAAAAGTTCTTGTATTTGAAGATAAAATCTTTTTGCTTTGAAGAAGAAAGATCTAGCTGACTGAAATAAGTTCATTAGATGAAAACCAACAAAAATTGACAAGAACCACGAAAAGTTCTTGTATTTTAAGATAAAATCTTACTCTATTAAGGAAAAAACTTCCAGCTCGCTGAAATATGTTCATTTGCTGAAAACCATCAAAACCACGAAAAGTTCTTGTATTTGAAGATAAAATCTTTTTGCTTTGAAGAAGAAAGATCTAGCTGACTGAAATAAGCTCATTAGATGAAAACCAACAAAAATTGACAAGAACCACGAAAAGTTCTTGTATTTTAAGATAAAATCTTAGGCTATTAAAGAAAAAACTTACAGCTCGCTGAAATCTGTTCATTTGCTGAAAACCATCAAAACCACGAAAAGTTCTTGTATTTGAAGATAAAATCTTTTTGCTTTGAAGAAGAAAGATCGAGCTGACTGAAATAAGTTCATTGGATGAAAACCAACAAAAATTGACAAGAACCACGAAAAGTTCTTGTATTTTAAGATAAAATCTTACTCTTATAAGGAAAAAACTTCCAGCTCGCTGAAATCTGTTCATTTGCTGAAAACCAACAAAACCACCAAAAGTTCTTGTATTTGAAGATAAAATCTTTTTGCTTTGACGAAGAAAGATCTAGCTGACTGAAATAAGTTCATTAGATGAAAACAAACAAAAATTGACAAGAACCACGAAAAGTTCTTGTATTTTAAGATAAAATCTTACTCTATTCAGGAAAAAACTTCCAGCTCGCTGAAATATGTTCATTTGCT
The DNA here is from genome assembly GCF_035084215.1 of Heptranchias perlo. Lineage (NCBI taxonomy): Eukaryota > Metazoa > Chordata > Chondrichthyes > Hexanchiformes > Hexanchidae > Heptranchias > Heptranchias perlo. The sequence continues at coordinate 1,127,371 of NW_027139688.1, read as the reverse complement.
GAAAACCATCAAAACCACGAAAAGTTCTTGTATTTGAAGATAAAATCTTTTTGCTTTGAAGAAGAAAGATCTAGCTGACTGAAATAAGTTCATTAGATGAAAACCAACAAAAATTGACAAGAACCACGAAAAGTTCTTGTATTTTAAGATAAAATCTTACTCTATTCAGGAAAAAACTTCCAGCTCGCTGAAATATGTTCATTTGCTGAAAACCATCAAAACCACGAAAAGTTCTTGTATTTGAAGATAAAATCTTTTTGCTTTGAAGAAGAAAGATCTAGCTGACTGAAATAAGTTCATTAGATGAAAACCAACAAAAATTGACAAGAACCACGAAAAGTTCTTGTATTTTAAGATAAAATCTTACTCTATTAAGGAAAAAACTTCCAGCTCGCTGAAATCTGTTCATTTGCTGAAAACCAACAAAACCACCAAAAGTTCTTGTATTTGAAGATAAAATCTTTTTGCTTTGAAGAAGAAAGATCTAGCTGACTGAAATAAGTTCATTGGATGAAAACCAACAAAAATTGACAAGAACCACGAAAAGTTCTTGTATTTTAAGATAAAATCTTACTCTATTCAGGAAAAAACTTCCAGCTCGCTGAAATATGTTCATTTGCTGAAAACCAACAAAACCATGAAAAGTTCTTGTATTTGAAGATAAAATCGTTTTTCTTTGAAGAAGAAAGATCTAGCTGACTGAAATAAGTGCATTAGATGAAAACCAACAAAAATTGACAAGAACCACGAAAAGTTCTTGTATTTTAAGATAAAATCTTACTCTATTAAGGAAAAAACTTCCAGCTCGCTGAAATATGTTCATTTGCTGAAAACCATCAAAACCACGAAAAGTTCTTGTATTTGAAGATAAAATCTTTTTGCTTTGAAGAAGAAAGATCTAGCTGACTGAAATAAGTTCATTAGATGAAAACCAACAATAATTGACAAGAACCACGAAAAGTTCTTGTATTTTAAGATAAAATCTTACTCTGTTAAAGAAAAAACTCCCAGCTCGCTGAAATATGTTCATTTGCTGAAAAACAACAAAACCGCGAAAAGTTCTTGTATTTGAAGATAAAATCTTTTTGCTTTGAAGAAGAAAGATCCAGCTGACTGAAATAAGTTCATTAGATGAAAACCAACAAAAATTGACAAGAACCACGAAAAGTTCTTGTATTTTAAGATAAAATCTTACGCTATTAAAGAAAAAATTCCCAGCTCGCTGAAATATGTTCATTTGCTGAAAACCATCAAAACCACGAAAAGTTCTTGTATTTGAAGATAAAATCTTTTTGCTTTGAAGAAGAAAGATCTAGCTGACTGAAATAAGTTCATTAGATGAAAACCAACAAAAATTGACAAGAACCACGAAAAGTTCTTGTATTTTAAGATAAAATCTTACTCTATTAAGGAAAAAACTTCCAGCTCGCTGAAATATGTTCATTTGCTGAAAACCATCAAAACCACGAAAAGTTCTTGTATTTGAAGATAAAATCTTTTTGCTTTGAAGAAGAAAGATCTGGCTGACTGAAATAAGTTCATTAGATGAAAACCAACAAAAATTGACAAGAACCACGAAAAGTTCTTGTATTTTAAGATAAAATCTTAGGCTATTAAAGAAAAAACTTCCAGCTCGCTGAAATCTGTTCATTTGCTGAAAACCATCAAAACCACGAAAAGTTCTTGTATTTGAAGATAAAATCTTTTTGCTTTGAAGAAGAAAGATCTAGCTGACTGAAATAAGTTCATGAGATGAAAACCAACAAAAATTGACAAGAACCACGAAAAGTTCTTGTATTTTAAGATAAAATCTTACTCGATTCAGGAAAAACTTCCAGCTCGCTGAAATATGTTCATTTGCTGAAAACCATCAAAACCACGAAAAGTTCTTGTATTTGAAGATAAAATCTTTTTGCTTTGAAGAAGAAAGATCTAGCTGACTGAAATAAGTTCATTAGATGAAAACAAACAAAAATTGACAAGAACCACGAAACGTTCTTGTATTTTAAGATAAAATCTTACGCTATTGAAGAAAAAACTCCCAGCTCGCTGAAATATGTTCATTTGCTGAGAACCAACAAAACCACGAAAAGTTCTTGTATTTGAAGATAAAATCTTTTGTCTTTGAAGAAGAAAGATCGAGCTGACTGAAATAAGTTCATTAGATGAAAACCAACAAAAATTGACAAGAACCACGAAAAGTTCTTGTATTTTAAGATAAAATCTTACTCTATTAAGGAAAAAACTTGCAGCTCGCTGAAATATGTTCATTTGCTGAAAACCAACAAAACCACGAAAAGTTCTTGTATTTGAAGATAAAATCTTTTTGCTTTGAAGAAGAAAGATCTAGCTGACTGAAATAAGTTCATTAGATGAAAACCAACAAAAATTGACAAGAACCACGAAAAGTTCTTGTATTTTAAGATAAAATCTTACTCTATTAAGGACAAAACTTGCAGCTCGCTGAAATATGTTCATTTGCTGAAAACCATCAAAACCACGAAAAGTTCTTGTATTTGAAGATAAAATCTTTTTGCTTTGAAGAAGAAAGATCTAGCTGACTGAAATAAGTTCATTAGATGAAAACCAACAAAAATTGACAAGAACCACGAAAAGTTCTTGTATTTTAAGATAAAATCTTACTCTATTAAGGAAAAAACTTCCAGCTCGCTGAAATATGTTCATTTGCTGAAAACCATCAAAACCACGAAAAGTTCTTGTATTTGAAGATAAAATCTTTTTGCTTTGAAGAAGAAAGATCTAGCTGACTGAAATAAGTTCATTAGATGAAAACCAACAAAAATTGACAAGAACCACGAAAAGTTCTTGTATTTTAAGATAAAATCTTAGGCTATTAAAGAAAAAACTTACAGCTCGCTGAAATCTGTTCATTTGCTGAAAACCATCAAAACCACGAAAAGTTCTTGTATTTGAAGATAAAATCTTTTTGCTTTGAAGAAGAAAGATCGAGCTGACTGAAATAAGTTCATTGGATGAAAACCAACAAAAATTGACAAGAACCACGAAAAGTTCTTGTATTTTAAGATAAAATCTTACTCTATTAAGGAAAAAACTTCCAGCTCGCTGAAATCTGTTCATTTGCTGAAAACCAACAAAACCACCAAAAGTTCTTGTATTTGAAGATAAAATCTTTTTGCTTTGACGAAGAAAGATCTAGCTGACTGAAATAAGTTCATTAGATGAAAACAAACAAAAATTGACAAGAACCACGAAAAGTTCTTGTATTTTAAGATAAAATCTTACTCTATTCAGGAAAAAACTTCCAGCTCGCTGAAATATGTTCATTTGCTGAAAACCATCAAAACCACGAAAAGTTCTTGTATTTGAAGATAAAATCTTTTTGCTTTGAAGAAGAAAGATCTAGCTGACTGAAATAAGTTCATTAGATGAAAACCAACAAAAATTGACAAGAACCACGAAAAGTTCTTGTATTTTAAGATAAAATCTTACTCTATTCAGGAAAAAACTTCCAGCTCGCTGAAATATGTTCATTTGCTGAAAACCATCAAAACCACGAAAAGTTCTTGTATTTGAAGATAAAATCTTTTTGCTTTGAAGAAGAAAGATCTAGCTGACTGAAATAAGTTCATTAGATGAAAACCAACAAAAATTGACAAGAACCACGAAAAGTTCTTGTATTTTAAGATAAAATCTTACTCTATTAAGGAAAAAACTTCCAGCTCGCTGAAATATGTTCATTTGCTGAAAACCAACAAAACCACCAAAAGTTCTTGTATTTGAAGATAAAATCTTTTTGCTTTGACGAAGAAAGATCTAGCTGACTGAAATAAGTTCATTAGATGAAAACAAACAAAAATTGACAAGAACCACGAAAAGTTCTTGTATTTTAAGATAAAATCTTACTCTATTCAGGAAAAAACTTCCAGCTCGCTGAAATATGTTCATTTGCTGAAAACCATCAAAACCACGAAAAGTTCTTGTATTTGAAGATAAAATCTTTTTGCTTTGAACAAGAAAGATCTAGCTGACTGAAATAAGTTCATTAGATGAAAACCAACAAAAATTGACAAGAACCACGAAAAGTTCTTGTATTTTAAGATAAAATCTTACTCTATTCAGGAAAAAACTTCCAGCTCGCTGAAATATGTTCATTTGCTGAAAACCATCAAAACCACGAAAAGTTCTTGTATTTGAAGATAAAATCTTTTTGCTTTGAAGAAGAAAGATCTAGCTGACTGAAATAAGTTCATTAGATGAAAACCAACAAAAATTGACAAGAACCACGAAAAGTTCTTGTATTTTAAGATAAAATCTTTCGCTATTAAAGAAAAAACTCTCAGCTCGCTAAAATATGTTCATTTGCTGAAAACCAACAAAACCATGAAAAGTTCTTGTATTTGAAGATAAAATCTTTTTTCTTTGAAGAAGAAAGATCTAGCTGACTGAAATAAGTTCATTAGATGAAAACCAACAAAAATTGACAAGAACCACGAAAAGTTCTTGTATTTTAAGATAAAATCTTACTCTGTTAAAGAAAAAACTCCCAGCTCGCTGAAATATGTTCATTTGCTGAAAAACAACAAAACCGCGAAAAGTTCTTCTATTTGAAGATAAAATCTTTTTGCTTTGAAGAAGAAAGATCTAGCTGACTGAAATAAGTTCATTAGATGAAAACCAACAAAAATTGACAAGAACCACGAAAAGTTCTTGTATTTTAAGATAAAATCTTACGCTATTAAAGAAAAAACTCCCAGCTCGCTGAAATATGTTCATTTGCTGAAAACCAACAAAACCACGAAAAGTTCTTGTATTTGAAGATAAAATCTTTTTGCTTTGAAGAAGAAAGATCTAGCTGACTGAAATAAGTTCATTAGATGAAAACCAACAAAAATTGACAAGAACCACGAAAAGTTCTTGTATTTTAAGATAAAATCTTACTCTATTAAGGAAAAAACTTCCAGCTCGCTGAAATATGTTCATTTGCTGAAAACCATCAAAACCACGAAATGTTCTTGTATTTGAAGATAAAATCTTTTTGCTTTGAAGAAGAAAGATCTAGCTGACTGAAATCAGTTCATTAGATGAAAACCAACAAAAATTGACAAGAACCACGAAAAGTTCTTGTATTTTAAGTTAAAATCTTACTCTATTAAGGAAAACACTTCCAGCTCGCTGAAATATGTTCATTTGCTGAAAACCATCAAAACCACGAAAAGTTCTTGTATTTGAAGATAAAATCTTTTTGCTTTGAAGAAGAAAGATCCAGCTGACTGAAATAAGTTCATTAGATGAAAACAAACAAAAATTGACAAGAACCACGAAAAGTTCTTGTATTTTAAGATAAAATCTTACTCTATTCAGGAAAAAACTTCCAGCTCGCTGAAATATGTTCATTTGCTGAAAACCATCAAAACCACGAAAAGTTCTTGTATTTGAAGATAAAATCTTTTTGCTTTGAAGAAGAAAGATCTAGCTGACTGAAATAAGTTCATTAGATGAAAACCAACAAAAATTGACAAGAACCACGAAAAGTTCTTGTATTTTAAGATAAAATCTTACTCTATTCAGGAAAAAACTTCCAGCTCGCTGAAATATGTTCATTTGCTGAAAACCATCAAAACCACGAAAAGTTCTTGTATTTGAAGATAAAATCTTTTTGCTTTGAAGAAGAAAGATCTAGCTGACTGAAATAAGTTCATTAGATGAAAACCAACAAAAATTGACAAGAACCACGAAAAGTTCTTGTATTTTAAGATAAAATCTTACTCTATTAAGGAAAAAACTTCCAGCTCGCTGAAATCTGTTCATTTGCTGAAAACCAACAAAACCACCAAAAGTTCTTGTATTTGAAGATAAAATCTTTTTGCTTTGACGAAGAAAGATCTAGCTGACTGAAATAAGTTCATTAGATGAAAACAAACAAAAATTGACAAGAACCACGAAAAGTTCTTGTATTTTAAGATAAAATCTTACTCTATTCAGGAAAAAACTTCCAGCTCGCTGAAATATGTTCATTTGCTGAAAACCATCAAAACCACGAAAAGTTCTTGTATTTGAAGATAAAATCTTTTTGCTTTGAAGAAGAAAGATCTAGCTGACTGAAATAAGTTCATTAGATGAAAACCAACAAAAATTGACAAGAACCACGAAAAGTTCTTGTATTTTAAGATAAAATCTTACTCTATTCAGGAAAAAACTTCCAGCTCGCTGAAATATGTTCATTTGCTGAAAACCATCAAAACCACGAAAAGTTCTTGTATTTGAAGATAAAATCTTTTTGCTTTGAAGAAGAAAGATCTAGCTGACTGAAATAAGTTCATTAGATGAAAACCAACAAAAATTGACAAGAACCACGAAAAGTTCTTGTATTTTAAGATAAAATCTTTCGCTATTAAAGAAAAAACTCTCAGCTCGCTAAAATATGTTCATTTGCTGAAAACCAACAAAACCATGAAAAGTTCTTGTATTTGAAGATAAAATCTTTTTTCTTTGAAGAAGAAAGATCCAGCTGACTGAAATAAGTTCATTAGATGAAAACCAACAAAAATTGACAAGAACCACGAAAAGTTCTTGTATTTTAAGATAAAATCTTACTCTATTCAGGAAAAAACTTCCAGCTCGCTGAAATATGTTCATTTGCTGAAAACCATCAAAACCACGAAAAGTTCTTGTATTTGAAGATAAAATCTTTTTGCTTTGAAGAAGAAAGATCTAGCTGACTGAAATAAGTTCATTAGATGAAAACCAACAAAAATTGACAAGAACCACGAAAAGTTCTTGTATTTTAAGATAAAATCTTACTCTATTAAGGAAAAAATTTCCAGCTCGCTGAAATCTGTTCATTTGCTGAAAACCAACAAAACCACCAAAAGTTCTTGTATTTGAAGATAAAATCTTTTTGCTTTGACGAAGAAAGATCTAGCTGACTGAAATAAGTTCATTAGATGAAAACAAACAAAAATTGACAAGAACCACGAAAAGTTCTTGTATTTTAAGATAAAATCTTACTCTATTCAGGAAAAAACTTCCAGCTCGCTGAAATATGTTCATTTGCTGAAAACCATCAAAACCACGAAAAGTTCTTGTATTTGAAGATAAAATCTTTTTGCTTTGAAGAAGAAAGATCTAGCTGACTGAAATAAGTTCATTAGATGAAAACCAACAAAAATTGACAAGAACCACGAAAAGTTCTTGTATTTTAAGATAAAATCTTACTCTATTCAGGAAAAAACTTCCAGCTCGCTGAAATATGTTCATTTGCTGAAAACCATCAAAACCACGAAAAGTTCTTGTATTTGAAGATAAAATCTTTTTGCTTTGAAGAAGAAAGATCTAGCTGACTGAAATAAGTTCATTAGATGAAAACCAACAAAAATTGACAAGAACCACGAAAAGTTCTTGTATTTTAAGATAAAATCTTTCGCTATTAAAGAAAAAACTCTCAGCTCGCTAAAATATGTTCATTTGCTGAAAACCAACAAAACCATGAAAAGTTCTTGTATTTGAAGATAAAATCTTTTTTCTTTGAAGAAGAAAGATCGAGCTGACTGAAATAAGTTCATTAGATGAAAACCAACAAAAATTGACAAGAACCACGAAAAGTTCTTGTATTTTAAGATAAAATCTTACTCTGTTAAAGAAAAAACTCCCAGCTCGCTGAAACATGTTCATTTGCTGAAAAACAACAAAACCGCGAAAAGTTCTTGTATTTGAAGATAAAATCTTTTTGCTTTGAAGAAGAAAGATCTAGCTGACTGAAATAAGTTCATTAGATGAAAACCAACAAAAATTGACAAGAACCACGAAAAGTTCTTGTATTTTAAGATAAAATCTTACGCTATTAAAGAAAAAACTCCCAGCTCGCTGAAATATGTTCATTTGCTGAAAACCAACAAAACCACGAAAAGTTCTTGTATTTGAAGATAAAATCTTTTTGCTTTGAAGAAGAAAGATCTAGCTGACTGAAATAAGTTCATTAGATGAAAAGCAACAAAAATTGACAAGAACCACGAAAAGTTCTTGTATTTTAAGATAAAATCTTACTCTATTAAGGAAAACACTTCCAGCTCGCTGAAATATGTTCATTTGCTGAAAACCATCAAAACCACGAAAAGTTCTTGTATTTGAAGATGAAATCTTTTTGCTTTGAAGAAGAAAGATCCAGCTGACTGAAATAAGTTCATTAGATGAAAACCAACAAAAATTGACAAGAACCACGAAAAGTTCTTGTATTTTAAGATAAAATCTTAGGCTATTAAAGAAAAAACTTCCAGCTCGCTGAAATCTGTTCATTTGCTGAAAACCATCAAAACCACGAAAAGTTCTTGTATTTGAAGATAAAATCTTTTTGCTTTGAAGAAGAAAGATCTAGCTGACTGAAATAAGTTCATTCGATGAAAACCAACAAAAATTGACAAGAACCACGAAAAGTTCTTGTATTTTAAGATAATATCTTACTCGATTCAGGAAAAAACTTCCAGCTCGCTGAAATATGTTCATTTGCTGAAAACCATCAAAACCACGAAAAGTTCTTGTATTTGAAGATAAAATCTTTTTGCTTTGAAGAAGAAAGATCTAGCTGACTGAAATAAGTTCATTAGATGAAAACAAACAAAAATTGACAAGAACCACGAAAAGTTCTTGTATTTTAAGATAAAATCTTACGCTATTAAAGAAAAAACTCCCAGCTCGCTGAAATATGTTCATTTGCTGAAAACCAACAAAACCACGAAAAGTTCTTGTATTTGAAGATAAAATCTTTTTTCTTTGAAGAAGAAAGATCTAGCTGACTGAAATAAGTTCATTAGATGAAAACCAACAAAAATTGACAAGAACCACGAAAAGTTCTTGTATTTTAAGATAAAATCTTACTCTATTAAGGAAAAAACTTGCAGCTCGCTGAAATATGTTCATTTGCTGAAAACCATCAAAACCACGAAAAGTTCTTGAATTTGAAGATAAAATCTTTTTGCTTTGAAGAAGAAAGATCTAGCTGACTGAAATAAGTTCATTAGATGAAAACCAACAAAAATTGACAAGAACCACGAAAAGTTCTTGTATTTTAAGATAAAATCTTACTCTCTTAAGGAAAAAACTTCCAGCTCGCTGAAATATGTTCATTTGCTGAAAACCATCAAAACCACGAAAAGTTCTTGTATTTGAAGATAAAATCTTTTTGCTTTGAAGAAGAAAGATCTAGCTGACTGAAATAAGTTCATTAGATGAAAACCAACAAAAATTGACAAGAACCACGAAAAGTTCTTGTATTTTAAGATAAAATCTTACTCTATTAAGGAAAAAACTTCCAGCTCGCTGAAATATGTTCATTTGCTGAAAACCATCAAAACCACGAAAAGTTCTTGTATTTGAAGATAAAATCTTTTTGCTATGAAGAAGAAAGATCTAGCTGACTGAAATAAGTTCATTAGATGAAAACCAACAAAAATTGACAAGAACCACGAAAAGTTCTTGTATTTTAAGATAAAATCTTACTCTATTAAGGAAAAAACTTCCAGCTCGCTGAAATATGTTCATTTGCTGAAAACCATCAAAACCACGAAAAGTTCTTGTATTTGAAGATAAAATCTTTTTGCTTTGAAGAAGAAAGATCTAGCTGACTGAAATAAGTTCATTAGATGAAAACCAACAAAAATTGACAAGAACCACGAAAAGTTCTTGTATTTTAAGATAATATCTTAGGCTATTAAAGAAAAAACTTCCAGCTCGCTGAAATCTGTTCATTTGCTGAAAACCATCAAAACCACGAAAAGTTCTTGTATTTGAAGATAAAATCTTTTTGCTTTGAAGAAGAAAGATCTAGCTGACTGAAATAAGTTCATTAGATGAAAACCAACAAAAATTGACAAGAACCACGAAAAGTTCTTGTATTTTAAGATAAAATCTTACTCTATTAAGGAAAAAACTTCCAGCTCGCTGAAATATGTTCATTTGCTGAAAACCATCAAAACCACGAAAAGTTCTTGTATTTGAAGATAAAATCTTTTTGCTTTGAAGAAGAAAGATCTAGCTGACTGATATAAGTTCATTAGATGAAAACCAACAAAAATTGACAAGAACCACGAAAAGTTCTTGTATGTGAAGATAAAATCTGAGGCTGTTAAAGAAAAAACTTCCAGCTCGCTGAAATCTGTTCATTTGCTGAAAACCATCAAAACCACGAAAAGTTCTTGTATTTGAAGATAAAATCTTTTTGCTTTGAAGAAGAAAGAACCAGCTGACTGAAATAAGTTCATTAGATGAAAACCAACAAAAATGGACAAGAACCACGAAAAGTTCTTGTATTTTAAGATAAAATCTTACTCTATTAAGGAAAAAACTTGCAGCTCGCTGAAATATGTTCATTTGCTGAAAACCATCAAAACCACGAAAAGTTCTTGAATTTGAAGATAAAATCTTTTTGCTTTGAAGAAGAAAGATCTAGCTGACTGAAATAAGTTCATTAGATGAAAACCAACAAAAATTGACAAGAACCACGAAAAGTTCTTGTATTTTAAGATAAAATCTTACTCTATTAAGGAAAAAACTTCCAGCTCGCTGAAATATGTTCATTTGCTGAAAACCATCAAAACCACGAAAAGTTCTTGTATTTGAAGATAAAATCTTTTTGCTTTGAAGAAGAAAGATCTAGCTGACTGAAATAAGTTCATTAGATGAAAACCAACAAAAATTGACAAGAACCACGAAAAGTTCTTGTATTTTAAGATAAAATCTTACTCTATTAAGGAAAAAACTTCCAGCTCGCTGAAATATGTTCATTTGCTGAAAACCATCAAAACCACGAAAAGTTCTTGTATTTGAAGATAAAATCTTTTTTCTTTGAAGAAGAAAGATCTAGCTGACTGAAATAAGTTCATTAGATGAAAACCAACAAAAATTGACAAGAACCACGAAAAGTTCTTGTATTTTAAGATAAAATCTTACGCTATTAAAGAAAAAACTCCCAGCTCGCTGAAATATGTTCATTTGCTGAAAACCATCAAAACCACGAAAAGTTCTTGTATTTGAAGATAAAATCTTTTTGCTTTGAAGAAGAAAGATCTAGCTGACTGAAGTAAGTTCATTAGATGAAAACCAACAAAAATTGACAAGAACCACGAAAAGTTCTTGTATTTTAAGTTAAAATCTTAGTCTATTAAAGAAAAAACTTCCAGCTCGCTGAAATCTGTTCATTTGCTGAAAACCAACAAAACCACCAAAAGTTCTTGTATTTGAAGATAAAATCTTTTTGCTTTGACGAAGAAAGATCTAGCTCGCTGAAATCTGTTCATTTGCTGAAAACCATCAAAACCACGAAATGTTCTTGTATTTGAAGATAAAATCTTTTTGCTTTGAAGAAGAAAGATCTAGCTGACTGAAATAAGTTCATTAGATGAAAACAAACAAAAATTGACAAGAACCACGAAAAGTTCTTGTATTTTAAGATAAAATCTTACGCTATTAAAGAAAAAACTCCCAGCTCGCTGAAATATGTTCATTTGCTGAAAACCAACAAAACCACGAAAAGTTCTTGTATTTGAAGATAAAATCTTTTTTCTTTGAAGAAGAAAGATCTAGCTGACTGAAATAAGTTCATTAGATGAAAACCAACAAAAATTGACAAGAACCACGAAAAGTTCTTGTATTTTAAGATAAAATCTTACTCTATTAAGGAAAAAACTTGCAGCTCGCTGAAATATGTTCATTTGCTGAAAACCATCAAAACCACGAAAAGTTCTTGAATTTGAAGATAAAATCTTTTTGCTTTGAAGAAGAAAGATCTAGCTGACTGAAATAAGTTCATTAGATGAAAACCAACAAAAATTGACAAGAACCACGAAAAGTTCTTGTATTTTAAGATAAAATCTTACTCTCTTAAGGAAAAAACTTCCAGCTCGCTGAAATATGTTCATTTGCTGAAAACCATCAAAACCACGAAAAGTTCTTGTATTTGAAGATAAAATCTTTTTGCTTTGAAGAAGAAAGATCTAGCTGACTGAAATAAGTTCATTAGATGAAAACCAACAAAAATTGACAAGAACCACGAAAAGTTCTTGTATTTTAAGATAAAATCTTACTCTATTAAGGAAAAAACTTCCAGCTCGCTGAAATATGTTCATTTGCTGAAAACCATCAAAACCACGAAAAGTTCTTGTATTTGAAGATAAAATCTTTTTGCTATGAAGAAGAAAGATCTAGCTGACTGAAATAAGTTCATTAGATGAAAACCAACAAAAATTGACAAGAACCACGAAAAGTTCTTGTATTTTAAGATAAAATCTTACTCTATTAAGGAAAAAACTTCCAGCTCGCTGAAATATGTTCATTTGCTGAAAACCATCAAAACCACGAAAAGTTCTTGTATTTGAAGATAAAATCTTTTTGCTTTGAAGAAGAAAGATCTAGCTGACTGAAATAAGTTCATTAGATGAAAACCAACAAAAATTGACAAGAACCACGAAAAGTTCTTGTATTTTAAGATAATATCTTAGGCTATTAAAGAAAAAACTTCCAGCTCGCTGAAATCTGTTCATTTGCTGAAAACCATCAAAACCACGAAAAGTTCTTGTATTTGAAGATAAAATCTTTTTGCTTTGAAGAAGAAAGATCTAGCTGACTGAAATAAGTTCATTAGATGAAAACCAACAAAAATTGACAAGAACCACGAAAAGTTCTTGTATTTTAAGATAAAATCTTACTCTATTAAGGAAAAAACTTCCAGCTCGCTGAAATATGTTCATTTGCTGAAAACCATCAAAACCACGAAATGTTCTTGTATTTGAAGATAAAATCTTTTTGCTTTGAAGAAGAAAGATCTAGCTGACTGATATAAGTTCATTAGATGAAAACCAACAAAAATTGACAAGAACCACGAAAAGTTCTTGTATGTGAAGATAAAATCTGAGGCTGTTAAAGAAAAAACTTCCAGCTCGCTGAAATCTGTTCATTTGCTGAAAACCATCAAAACCACGAAAAGTTCTTGTATTTGAAGATAAAATCTTTTTGCTTTGAAGAAGAAAGAACCAGCTGACTGAAATAAGTTCATTAGATGAAAACCAACAAAAATGGACAAGAACCACGAAAAGTTCTTGTATTTTAAGATAAAATCTTACTCTATTAAGGAAAAAACTTGCAGCTCGCTGAAATATGTTCATTTGCTGAAAACCATCAAAACCACGAAAAGTTCTTGAATTTGAAGATAAAATCTTTTTGCTTTGAAGAAGAAAGATCTAGCTGACTGAAATAAGTTCATTAGATGAAAACCAACAAAAATTGACAAGAACCACGAAAAGTTCTTGTATTTTAAGATAAAATCTTACTCTATTAAGGAAAAAACTTCCAGCTCGCTGAAATATGTTCATTTGCTGAAAACCATCAAAACCACGAAAAGTTCTTGTATTTGAAGATAAAATCTTTTTGCTTTGAAGAAGAAAGATCTAGCTGACTGAAATAAGTTCATTAGATGAAAACCAACAAAAATTGACAAGAACCACGAAAAGTTCTTGTATTTTAAGATAAAATCTTACTCTATTAAGGAAAAAACTTCCAGCTCGCTGAAATATGTTCATTTGCTGAAAACCATCAAAACCACGAAAAGTTCTTGTATTTGAAGATAAAATCTTTTTTCTTTGAAGAAGAAAGATCTAGCTGACTGAAATAAGTTCATTAGATGAAAACCAACAAAAATTGACAAGAACCACGAAAAGTTCTTGTATTTTAAGATAAAATCTTACGCTATTAAAGAAAAAACTCCCAGCTCGCTGAAATATGTTCATTTGCTGAAAACCATCAAAACCACGAAAAGTTCTTGTATTTGAAGATAAAATCTTTTTGCTTTGAAGAAGAAAGATCTAGCTGACTGAAGTAAGTTCATTAGATGAAAACCAACAAAAATTGACAAGAACCACGAAAAGTTCTTGTATTTTAAGTTAAAATCTTAGTCTATTAAAGAAAAAACTTCCAGCTCGCTGAAATCTGTTCATTTGCTGAAAACCAACAAAACCACCAAAAGTTCTTGTATTTGAAGATAAAATCTTTTTGCTTTGACGAAGAAAGATCTAGCTCGCTGAAATCTGTTCATTTGCTGAAAACCATCAAAACCACGAAATGTTCTTGTATTTGAAGATAAAATCTTTTTGCTTTGAAGAAGAAAGATCTCGCTGACTGAAATAAGTTCATTAGATGAAAACCAACAAAAATTGACAAGAACCACGAAAAGTTCTTGTATTTTAAGATAAAATCTTACTCTATTCAGGAAAAAACTTCCAGCTCGCTGAAATATGTTCATTTGCTGAAAACCATCAAAACCACGAAAAGTTCTTGTATTTGAAGATAAAATCTTTTTGCTTTGAAGAAGAAAGATCCAGCTGACTGAAATAAGTTCATTAGATGAAAACCAACAAAAATTGACAAAAACCATGAAAAGTTCTTGTATTTTAAGATAAAATCTTACGCTATTAAAGAAAAAACTCCCAGCTCGCTGATATATGTTCATTTGCTGAAAACCAACAAAACCACGAAAAGTTCTTGTATTTGAAGATAAAATCTTTTTTCTTTGAAGAAGAAAGATCTAGCTGACTGAAATAAGTTCATTAGATGAAAACCAACAAAAATTGACAAGAACCACGAAAAGTTCTTGTATTTTAAGATAAAATCTTACTCTATTAAGGAAAAAACTTCCAGCTCGCTGAAATATTTTCATTTGCTGAAAACCATCAAAACCACGAAAAGTTCTTGTATTTTAAGATAAAATCTTACTCTGTTAAAGAAAAAACTCCCAGCTCGCTGAAATATGTTCATTTGCTGAAAAACAACAAAACCGCGAAAAGTTCTTGTATTTGAAGATAAAATCTTTTTTCTTAGAAGAAGAAAGATCTAGCTGACTGAAATAAGTTCATTAGATGAAAACCAACAAAAATTGACAAGAACCACGAAAAGTTCTTGTATTTTAAGATAAAATCTTACGCTATTAAAGAAAAAACTCCCAGCTCGCTGAAATATGTTCATTTGCTGAAAACCATCAAAACCACGAAAAGTTCTTGTATTTGAAGATAAAATCTTTTTGCTTTGAAGAAGAAAGATCTAGCTGACTGAAGTAAGTTCATTAGATGAAAACCAACAAAAATTGACAAGAACCACGAAAAGTTCTTGTATTTTAAGATAAAATCTTACGCTATTAAAGAAAAAACTCCCAGCTCGCTGAAATATGTTCATTTGCTGAAAACCAACAAAACCACGAAAAGTTCTTGTATTTGAAGATAAAATCTTTTTGCTTTGACGAAGAAAGATCTAGCTCGCTGAAATCTGTTCATTTGCTGAAAACCATCAAAACCACGAAAAGTTCTTGTATTTGAAGATAAAATCTTTTTGCTTTGAAGAAGAAAGATCTCGCTGACTGAAATAAGTTCATTAGATGAAAACCAACAAAAATTGACAAGAACCACGAAAAGTTCTTGTATTTTAAGATAAAATCTTACTCTATTCAGGAAAAAAATTCCAGCTCGCTGAAATATGTTCATTTGCTGAAAACCATCAAAACCACAAAAAGTTCTTGTATTTGAAGATAAAATCTTTTTGCTTTGAAGAAGAAAGATCTAGCTGACTGAAATAAGTTCATTAGATGAAAACCAACAAAAATTGACAAGAACCACGAAAAGTTCTTGTATTTTAAGATAAAATCTTACGCTATTAAGGAAAAAACTCCCAGCTCGCTGAAATATGTTCATTTGCTGAAAACCAACAAAACCACGAAAAGTTCTTGTATTTGAAGATAAAATCTTTTTTCTTTGAAGAAGAAAGATCTAGCTGACAGAAATAAGTTCATCAGAGGAAAACCAACAAAAATTGACAAGAACCACGAAAAGTTCTTGTATTTTAAGATAAAATCTTACTCTATTAAGGAAAAAACTTCCAGCTCGCTGAAATATTTTCATTTGCTGAAAACCATCAAAACCACGAAAAGTTCTTGTATTTGAAGATAAAATCTCTTTGCTTTGAAGAAGAAAGATCTAGCTGACTGAAGTAAGTTCATTAGATGAAAACCAACAAAAATTGACAAGAACCACGAAAAGTTCTTGTATTTTAAGTTAAAATCTTAGTCTATTAAAGAAAAAACTTCCAGCTCGCTGAAATCTGTTCATTTGCTGAAAACCAACAAAACCACCAAAAGTTCTTGTATTTGAAGATAAAATCTTTTTGCTTTGACGAAGAAAGATCTAGCTCGCTGAAATCTGTTCATTTGCTGAAAACCATCAAAACCACGAAATGTTCTTGTATTTGAAGATAAAATCTTTTTGCTTTGAAGAAGAAAGATCTCGCTGACTGAAATAAGTTCATTAGATGAAAACCAACAAAAATTGACAAGAACCACGAAAAGTTCTTGTATTTTAAGATAAAATCTTACTCTATTCAGGAAAAAACTTCCAGCTCGCTGAAATATGTTCATTTGCTGAAAACCATCAAAACCACGAAAAGTTCTTGTATTTGAAGATAAAATCTTTTTGCTTTGAAGAAGAAAGATCCAGCTGACTGAAATAAGTTCATTAGATGAAAACCAACAAAAATTGACAAAAACCATGAAAAGTTCTTGTATTTTAAGATAAAATCTTACGCTATTAAAGAAAAAACTCCCAGCTCGCTGATATATGTTCATTTGCTGAAAACCAACAAAACCACGAAAAGTTCTTGTATTTGAAGATAAAATCTTTTTTCTTTGAAGAAGAAAGATCTAGCTGACTGAAATAAGTTCATTAGATGAAAACCAACAAAAATTGACAAGAACCACGAAAAGTTCTTGTATTTTAAGATAAAATCTTACTCTATTAAGGAAAAAACTTCCAGCTCGCTGAAATATTTTCATTTGCTGAAAACCATCAAAACCACGAAAAGTTCTTGTATTTTAAGATAAAATCTTACTCTGTTAAAGAAAAAACTCCCAGCTCGCTGAAATATGTTCATTTGCTGAAAAACAACAAAACCGCGAAAAGTTCTTGTATTTGAAGATAAAATCTTTTTTCTTAGAAGAAGAAAGATCTAGCTGACTGAAATAAGTTCATTAGATGAAAACCAACAAAAATTGACAAGAACCACGAAAAGTTCTTGTATTTTAAGATAAAATCTTACGCTATTAAAGAAAAAACTCCCAGCTCGCTGAAATATGTTCATTTGCTGAAAACCATCAAAACCACGAAAAGTTCTTGTATTTGAAGATAAAATCTTTTTGCTTTGAAGAAGAAAGATCTAGCTGACTGAAGTAAGTTCATTAGATGAAAACCAACAAAAATTGACAAGAACCACGAAAAGTTCTTGTATTTTAAGATAAAATCTTACGCTATTAAAGAAAAAACTCCCAGCTCGCTGAAATATGTTCATTTGCTGAAAACCAACAAAACCACGAAAAGTTCTTGTATTTGAAGATAAAATCTTTTTGCTTTGACGAAGAAAGATCTAGCTCGCTGAAATCTGTTCATTTGCTGAAAACCATCAAAACCACGAAAAGTTCTTGTATTTGAAGATAAAATCTTTTTGCTTTGAAGAAGAAAGATCTCGCTGACTGAAATAAGTTCATTAGATGAAAACCAACAAAAATTGACAAGAACCACGAAAAGTTCTTGTATTTTAAGATAAAATCTTACTCTATTCAGGAAAAAAATTCCAGCTCGCTGAAATATGTTCATTTGCTGAAAACCATCAAAACCACAAAAAGTTCTTGTATTTGAAGATAAAATCTTTTTGCTTTGAAGAAGAAAGATCTAGCTGACTGAAATAAGTTCATTAGATGAAAACCAACAAAAATTGACAAGAACCACGAAAAGTTCTTGTATTTTAAGATAAAATCTTACGCTATTAAGGAAAAAACTCCCAGCTCGCTGAAATATGTTCATTTGCTGAAAACCAACAAAACCACGAAAAGTTCTTGTATTTGAAGATAAAATCTTTTTTCTTTGAAGAAGAAAGATCTAGCTGACAGAAATAAGTTCATCAGAGGAAAACCAACAAAAATTGACAAGAACCACGAAAAGTTCTTGTATTTTAAGATAAAATCTTACTCTATTAAGGAAAAAACTTCCAGCTCGCTGAAATATTTTCATTTGCTGAAAACCATCAAAACCACGAAAAGTTCTTGTATTTGAAGATAAAATCTCTTTGCTTTGAAGAAGAAAGATCTAGCTGACTGAAATAAGTTCATTAGATGAAAACCAACAAAAATTGACAAGAACCACGAAAAGTTCTTGTATTTTAAGATAAAATCTTACGCTATTAAAGAAAAAACTCCCAGCTCGCTGAAATATGTTCATTTGCTGAAAACCATCAAAACCACGAAAAGTTCTTGTATTTGAAGATAAAATCTTTTTGCTTTGAAGAAGAAAGATCTAGCTGACTGAAATAAGTTCATTAGATGAAAACCAACAAAAATTGACAAGAACCACGAAAAGTTCTTGTATTTTAAGATAAAATCTTACTCTATTGAGGAAAAAACTTCCAGCTCGCTGAAATATGTTCATTTGCTGAAAACCATCAAAACCACGAAAAGTTCTTGTATTTGAAGATAAAATCTTTTTGCTTTGAAGAAGAAAGATCTAGCTGACTGAAATAAGTTCATTAGATGAAAACCAACAAAAATTGACAAGAACCACGAAAAGTTCTTGTATTTTCAGATAAAATCTTAGGCTATTAAAGAAAAAACTTCCAGCTCGCTGAAATATGTTCATTTGCTGAAAACCATCAAAACCACGAAAAGTTCTTGTATTTGAAGATAAAATCTTTTTGCTTTGAAGAAGAAAGATCTAGCTGACTGAAATAAGTTCATTCGATGAAAACCAACAAAAATTGACAAGAACCACGAAAAGTTCTTGTATTTTGAGATAAAATCTTACTCGATTCAGGAAAAAACTTCCAGCTCGCTGAAATATGTTCATTTGCTGAAAACCATCAAAACCACGAAAAGTTCTTGTATTTGAAGATAAAATCTTTTTGCTTTGAAGAAGAAAGATCGAGCTGACTGAAATAAGTTCATTGGATGAAAACCAACAAAAATTGACAAGAACCACGAAAAGTTCTTGTATTTTAAGATAAAATCTTACGCTATTAAAGAAAAAACTCCCAGCTCGCTGAAATATGTTCATTTGCTGAAAACCAACAAAACCACGAAAAGTTCTTGTATTTGAAGATAAAATCTTTTTTCTTTGAAGAAGAAAGCTCTAGCTGACTGAAATAAGTTCATTAGATGAAAACCAACAAAAATTGACAAGAACCACGAAAAGTTCTTGTATTTTAAGATAAAATCTTACTCTATTAAGGAAAAAACTTCCAGCTCGCTGAAATATGTTCATTTGCTGAAAACCATCAAAACCACGAAAAGTTCTTGAATTTGAAGATAAAATCTTTTTGCTTTGAAGAAGAAAGATCTAGCTGACTGAAATAAGTTCATTAGATGAAAACCAACAAAAATTTACAAGAACCACGAAAAGTTCTTGTATTTTAAGATAAAATCTTACTCTATTAAAGAAAAAACTCCCAGCTCGCTGAAATATGTTCATTTGCTGAAAACCAACAAAACCACGAATAGTTCTTGTATTTGAAGATAAAATCTTTTTTCTTTGAAGAAGAAAGATCTAGCTGACTGAAATAAGTTCATTAGATGAAAACCAACAAAAATTGACAAGAACCACGAAAAGTTCTTGTATTTTAAGATAAAATCTTACTCTATTAAGGAAAAAACTTGCAGCTCGCTGAAATATGTTCATTTGCTGAAAACCATCAAAACCACGAAAAGTTCTTGAATTTGAAGATAAAATCTTTTTGCTTTGAAGAAGAAAGATCTAGCTGACTGAAATAAGTTCATTAGATGAAAACCAACAAAAATTGACAAGAACCACGAAAAGTTCTTGTATTTTAAGATAAAATCTTACGCTATTAAAGAAAAAACTCCCAGCTCACTGAAATATGTTCATTTGCTGAAAACCATCAAAACCACGAAAAGTTCTTGTATTTGAAGATAAAATCTTTTTGCTTTGAAGAAGAAAGATCTAGCTGACTGAAATAAGTTCATTAGATGAAAACCAACAAAAATTGACAAGAACCACGAAAAGTTCTTGTATTTTAAGATAAAATCTTACTCTATTGAGGAAAAAACTTCCAGCTCGCTGAAATATGTTCATTTGCTGAAAACCATCAAAACCACGAAAAGTTCTTGTATTTGAAGATAAAATCTTTTTGCTTTGAAGAAGAAAGATCTAGCTGACTGAAATAAGTTCATTAGATGAAAACCAACAAAAATTGACAAGAACCACGAAAAGTTCTTGTATTTTAAGATAAAATCTTACTCGATTCAGGAAAAAACTTCCAGCTCGCTGAAATATGTTCATTTGCTGAAAACCATCAAAACCACGAAAAGTTCTTGTATTTGAAGATAAAATCTTTTTGCTTTGAAGAAGAAAGATCTAGCTGACTGAAATAAGTTCATTAGATGAAAACCAACAAAAATTGACAAGAACCACGAAAAGTTCTTGTATTTTAAGATAAAATCTTACGCTATTAAAGAAAAAACTCCCAGCTCGCTGAAATATGTTCATTTGCTGAAAACCAACAAAACCACGAAAAGTTCTTGTATTTGAAGATAAAATCTTTTTTCTTTGAAGAAGAAAGCTCTAGCTGACTGAAATAAGTTCATTAGATGAAAACCAACAAAAATTGACAAGAACCACGAAAAGTTCTTGTATTTTAAGATAAAATCTTACTCTATTGAGGAAAAAACTTCCAGCTCGCTGAAATATGTTCATTTGCTGAAAACCATCAAAACCACGAAAAGTTCTTGTATTTGAAGATAAAATCTTTTTGCTTTGAAGAAGAAAGATCTAGCTGACTGAAATAAGTTCATTAGATGAAAACCAACAAAAATTGACAAGAACCACGAAAAGTTCTTGTATTTTAAGATAAAATCTTACGCTATTAAAGAAAAAACTTCCAGCTCGCTGAAATATGTTCATTTGCTGAAAACCATCAAAACCACGAAAAGTTCTTGTATTTGAAGATAAAATCTTTTTGCTTTGAAGAAGAAAGATCTAGCTGACTGAAATAAGTTCATTAGGTGAAAACCAACAAAAATTGACAAGAACCACGAAAAGTTCTTGTATTTTAAGATAAAATCTTACTCGATTCAGGAAAAAACTTCCAGCTCGCTGAAATATGTTCATTTGCTGAAAACCATCAAAACCACGAAAAGTTCTTGTATTTGAAGATAAAATCTTTTTGCTTTGAAGAAGAAAGATCTAGCTGACTGAAATAAGTTCATTGGATGAAAACCAACAAAAATTGACAAGAACCACGAAAAGTTCTTGTATTTTAAGATAAAATCTTACGCTATTAAAGAAAAAACTCCCAGCTCGCTGAAATATGTTCATTTGCTGAAAACCAACAAAACCACGAATAGTTCTTGTATTTGAAGATAAAATCTTTTTTCTTTGAAGAAGAAAGATCTAGCTGACTGAAATAAGTTCATTAGATGAAAACCAACAAAAATTGACAAGAACCACGGAAAGTTCTTGTATTTTAAGATAAAATCTTACTCTATTAAGGAAAAAACTTGCAGCTCGCTGAAATATGTTCATTTGCTGAAAACCATCAAAACCACGAAAAGTTCTTGAATTTGAAGATAAAATCTTTTTGCTTTGAAGAAGAAAGATCTAGCTGACTGAAATAAGTTCATTAGATGAAAACCAACAAAAATTGACAAGAACCACGAAAGGTTCTTGTATTTTAAGATAAAATCTTACGCTATTAAAGAAAAAACTCCCAGCTCACTGAAATATGTTCATTTGCTGAAAACCAACAAAACCACGAAAAGTTCTTGTATTTGAAGATAACATCTTTTTGCTTTGAAGAAGAAAGATCCAGCTGACTGAAATAAGTTCATTAGATGAAAACCAACAAAAATTGACAAGAACCACGAAAAGTTCTTGTATTTTAAGATAAAATCTTACTCTATTGAGGAAAAAACTTCCAGCTCGCTGAAATATGTTCATTTGCTGAAAACCATCAAAACCACGAAAAGTTCTTGTATTTGAAGATAAAATCTTTTTGCTTTGAAGAAGAAAGATCTAGCTGACTGAAATAAGTTCATTAGATGAAAACCAACAAAAATTGACAAGAACCACGAAAAGTTCTTGTATTTTAAGATAAAATCTTAGGCTATTAAAGAAAAAACTTCCAGCTCGCTGAAATCTGTTCATTTGCTGAAAACCATCAAAACCACGAAAAGTTCTTGTATTTGAAAATAAAATCTTTTTGCTTTGAAGAAGAAAGATCTAGCTGACTGAAATAAGTTCTTTAGATGAAAACCAACAAAAATTGACAAGAACCACGAAAAGTTCTTGTATTTTAAGATAAAATCTTGCTCGATTCAGGAAAAAACTTCCAGCTCGCTGAAATATGTTCATTTGCTGAAAACCATCAAAACCACGAAAAGTTCTTGTATTTGAAGATAAAATCTTTTTGCTTTGAAGAAGAAAGATCTAGCTGACTGAAATAAGTTCATTAGATGAAAACCAACAAAAATTGACAAGAACCACGAAAAGTTCTTGTATTTTAAGATAAAATCTTACGCTATTAAAGAAAAAACTCCCAGCTCGCTGAAATATGTTCATTTGCTGAAAACCAACAAAACCACGAAAAGTTCTTGTATTTGAAGATAAAATCTTTTTTCTTTGAAGAAGAAAGCTCTAGCTGACTGAAATAAGTTCATTAGATGAAAACCAACAAAAATTGACAAGAACCACGAAAAGTTCTTGTATTTTAAGATAAAATCTTACTCTATTAAGGAAAAAACTTCCAGCTCGCTGAAATATGTTCATTTGCTGAAAACCATCAAAACCACGAAAAGTTCTTGAATTTGAAGATAAAATCTTTTTGCTTTGAAGAAGAAAGATCTAGCTGACTGAAATAAGTTCATTAGATGAAAACCAACAAAAATTGACAAGAACCACGAAAAGTTCTTGTATTTTAAGATAAATCTTACTCTATTAAAGAAAAAACTCCCAGCTCGCTGAAATATGTTCATTTGCTGAAAACCAACAAAACCACGAAAAGTTCTTGTATTTGAAGATAAAATCTTTTTTCTTTGAAGAAGAAAGATCTAGCTGACTGAAATAAGTTCATTAGATGAAAACCAACAAAAATTGACAAGAACCACGAAAAGTTCTTGTATTTTAAGATAAAATCTTACTCTATTAAGGAAAAAACTTCCAGCTCGCTGAAATATGTTCATTTGCTGAAAACCATCAAAACCTCGAAAAGTTCTTGTATTTGAAGATAAAATCTTTTTGCTTTGAAGAAGAAAGATCTAGCTGACTGAAATAAGTTCATTAGATGAAAACCAACAAAAATTGACAAGAACCACGAAAAGTTCTTGTATTTTAAGATAAAATCTTACTCTATTGAGGAAAAAACTTCCAGCTCGCTGAAATATGTT
Organism: Heptranchias perlo; assembly: GCF_035084215.1. Taxonomy (NCBI): domain Eukaryota; kingdom Metazoa; phylum Chordata; class Chondrichthyes; order Hexanchiformes; family Hexanchidae; genus Heptranchias; species Heptranchias perlo. The sequence continues at coordinate 1,103,925 of NW_027139688.1, read as the reverse complement.
CATTTGCTGAAAACCATCAAAACCACGAAAAGTTCTTGTATTTGAAGATAAAATCTTTTTGCTTTGAAGAAGAAAGATCTAGCTGACTGAAATAAGTTCATTAGATGAAAACCAATAAAAATTGACAAGAACCACGAAAAGTTCTTGTATTTTAAGATAAAATCTTAGGCTATTAAAGAAAAAACTTCCAGCTCGCTGAAATATGTTCATTTGCTGAAAACCATCAAAACCACGAAAAGTTCTTGTATTTGAAGATAAAATCTTTTTGCTTTGAAGAAGAAAGATCTAGCTGACTGAAATAAGTTCATTAGATGAAAACCAACAAAAATTGACAAGAACCACGAAAAGTTCTTGTATTTTAAGATAAAATCTTACGCTATTAAAGAAAAAACTCCCAGCTCGCTGATATATGTTCATTTGCTGAAAACCAACAAAACCACGAAAAGTTCTTGTATTTGAAGATAAAATCTTTTTTCTTTGAAGAAGAAAGATCTAGCTGACTGAAATAAGTTCATTAGATGAAAACCAACAAAAATTGACAAGAACCACGAAAAGTTCTTGTATTTTAAGATAAAATCTTACTCTATTAAGGAAAAAACTTCCAGCTCGCTGAAATATTTTCATTTGCTGAAAACCATCAAAACCACGAAAAGTTCTTGTATTTTAAGATAAAATCTTACTCTGTTAAAGAAAAAACTCCCAGCTCGCTGAAATATGTTCATTTGCTGAAAAACAACAAAACCGCGAAAAGTTCTTGTATTTGAAGATAAAATCTTTTTTCTTTGAAGAAGAAAGATCTAGCTGACTGAAATAAGTTCATTAGATGAAAACCAACAAAAATTGACAAGAACCACGAAAAGTTCTTGTATTTTAAGATAAAATCTTACGCTATTAAAGAAAAAACTCCCAGCTCGCTGAAATATGTTCATTTGCTGAAAACCATCAAAACCACGAAAAGTTCTTGTATTTGAAGATAAAATCTTTTTGCTTTGAAGAAGAAAGATCTAGCTGACTGAAGTAAGTTCATTAGATGAAAACCAACAAAAATTGACAAGAACCACGAAAAGTTCTTGTATTTTAAGATAAAATCTTACGCTATTAAAGAAAAAACTCCCAGCTCGCTGAAATATGTTCATTTGCTGAAAACCAACAAAACCACGAAAAGTTCTTGTATTTGAAGATAAAATCTTTTTGCTTTGAAGAAGAAAGATCTAGCTGACTGAAATAAGTTCATTAGATGAAAACCAACAAAAATTGACAAGAACCACGAAAAGTTCTTGTATTTTAAGATAAAATCTTAGGCTATTAAAGAAAAAACTTCCAGCTCGCTGAAATCTGTTCATTTGCTGAAAACCAACAAAACCACCAAAAGTTCTTGTATTTGAAGATAAAATCTTTTTGCTTTGACGAAGAAAGATCCAGCTCGCTGAAATCTGTTCATTTGCTGAAAACCATCAAAACCACGAAAAGTTCTTGTATTTGAAGATAAAATCTTTTTGCTTTGAAGAAGAAAGATCTCGCTGACTGAAATAAGTTCATTAGATGAAAAGCAACATAAATTGACAAAAACCACGAAAAGTTCTTGTATTTTAAGATAAAATCTGACTCTATTCAGGAAAAAACTTCCAGCTCGCTGAAATATGTTCATTTGCTGAAAACCATCAAAACCACAAAAAGTTCTTGTATTTGAAGATAAAATCTTTTTGCTTTGAAGAAGAAAGATCTAGCTGACTGAAATAAGTTCATTAGATGAAAACCAACAAAAATTGACAAGAACCACGAAAAGTTCTTGTATTTTAAGATAAAATCTTACGCTATTAAGGAAAAAACTCCCAGCTCGCTGAAATATGTTCATTTGCTGAAAACCAACAAAACCACGAAAAGTTCTTGTATTTGAAGATAAAATCTTTTTTCTTTGAAGAAGAAAGATCTAGCTGACAGAAATAAGTTCATCAGAGGAAAACCAACAAAAATTGACAAGAACCACGAAAAGTTCTTGTATTTTAAGATAAAATCTTACTCGATTCAGGAAAAAACTTCCAGCTCGCTGAAATATGTTCATTTGCTGAAAACCATCAAAACCACGAAAAGTTCTTGTATTTGAAGATAAAATCTTTTTGCGTTGAAGAAGAAAGATCTAGCTGACTGAAGTAAGTTCATTAGATGAAAACCAACAAAAATTGACAAGAACCACGAAAAGTTCTTGTATTTTAAGATAAAATCTTACGCTATTAAAGAAAAAACTCCCAGCTCGCTGAAATATGTTCATTTGCTGAAAACCAAGAAAACCACGAAAAGTTCTTGTATTTGAAGATAAAATCTTTTTTCTTTGAAGAAGAAAGATCTAGCTGACTGAAATAAGTTCATTAGATGAAAACCAACAAAAATTGACAAGAACCACGAAAACTTCTTGTATTTTTAGATAAAATCTTACTCTATTAAGGAAAAAACTTGCAGCTCGCTGAAATATGTTCATTTGCTGAAAACCATCAAAACCACGAAAAGTTCTTGAATTTGAAGATAAAATCTTTTTGCTTTGAAGAAGAAAGATCTAGCTGACTGAAATAAGTTCATTAGATGAAAACCAACAAAAATTGACAAGAACCACGAAAAGTTCTTGTATTTTAAGATAAAATCTTACTCTATTAAGGAAAAAACTTCCAGCTCGCTGAAATATGTTCATTTGCTGAAAACCATCAAAACCACGAAAAGTTCTTGTATTTGAAGATAAAATCTTTTTGCTTTGAAGAAGAAAGATCTAGCTGACTGAAATAAGTTCATTAGATGAAAACCAACAAAAATTGACAAGAACCACGAAAAGTTCTTGTATTTTAAGATAAAATCTTACTCTATTGAGGAAAAAACTTCCAGCTCGCTGAAATATGTTCATTTGCTGAAAACCATCAAAACCACGAAAAGTTCTTGTATTTGAAGATAAAATCTTTTTGCTTTGAAGAAGAAAGATCTAGCTGACTGAAATAAGTTCATTAGATGAAAACCAACAAAAATTGACAAGAACCACGAAAAGTTCTTGTATTTTCAGATAAAATCTTAGGCTATTAAAGAAAAAACTTCCAGCTCGCTGAAATATGTTCATTTGCTGAAAACCATCAAAACCACGAAAAGTTCTTGTATTTGAAGATAAAATCTTTTTGCTTTGAAGAAGAAAGATCTAGCTGACTGAAATAAGTTCATTAGATGAAAACCAACAAAAATTGACAAGAACCACGAAAAGTTCTTGTATTTTAAGATAAAATCTTACTCTATTAAAGAAAAAACTCCCAGCTCGCTGAAATATGTTCATTTGCTGAAAACCAACAAAACCACGAATAGTTCTTGTATTTGAAGATAAAATCTTTTTTCTTTGAAGAAGAAAGATCTAGCTGACTGAAATAAGTTCATTAGATGAAAACCAACAAAAATTGACAAGAACCACGAAAAGTTCTTGTATTTTAAGATAAAATCTTACTCTATTAAGGAAAAAACTTGCAGCTCGCTGAAATATGTTCATTTGCTGAAAACCATCAAAACCACGAAAAGTTCTTGAATTTGAAGATAAAATCTTTTTGCTTTGAAGAAGAAAGATCCAGCTGACTGAAATAAGTTCATTAGATGAAAACCAACAAAAATTGACAAGAACCACGAAAAGTTCTTGTATTTTAAGATAAAATCTTACGCTATTAAAGAAAAAACTCCCAGCTCACTGAAATATGTTCATTTGCTGAAAACCATCAAAACCACGAAAAGTTCTTGTATTTGAAGATAAAATCTTTTTGCTTTGAAGAAGAAAGATCTAGCTGACTGAAATAAGTTCATTAGATGAAAACCAACAAAAATTGACAAGAACCACGAAAAGTTCTTGTATTTTAAGATAAAATCTTACTCTATTGAGGAAAAAACTTCCAGCTCGCTGAAATATGTTCATTTGCTGAAAACCATCAAAACCACGAAAAGTTCTTGTATTTGAAGATAAAATCTTTTTGCTTTGAAGAAGAAAGATCTAGCTGACTGAAATAAGTTCATTAGATGAAAACCAACAAAAATTGACAAGAACCACGAAAAGTTCTTGTATTTTAAGATAAAATCTTACGCTATTAAAGAAAAAACTTCCAGCTCGCTGAAATATGTTCATTTGCTGAAAACCATCAAAACCACGAAAAGTTCTTGTATTTGAAGATAAAATCTTTTTGCTTTGAAGATGAAAGATCTAGCTGACTGAAATAAGTTCATTGGATGAAAACCAACAAAAATTGACAAGAACCATGAAAAGTTCTTGTATTTTAAGACAAAATCTTACTCTATTCAGGAAAAAACTTCCAGCTCGCTGAAATATGTTCATTTGCTGAAAACCATCAAAACCACGAAAAGTTCTTGTATTTGAAGATAAAATCTTTTTGCTTTGAAGAAGAAAGATCTAGCTGACTGAAATAAGTTCATTGGATGAAAACCAACAAAAATTGACAAAAACCACGAAAGGATCTTGTATTTTAAGATAAAATCTTACTCTATTCAGGAAAAAACTTCCAGCTCGCTGAAATATGTTCATTTGCTGAAAACCATCAAAACCACGAAAAGTTCTTGTATTTGAAGATAAAATCTTTTTGCTTTGAGGAAGAAAGATCTAGCTGACTGAAATAAGTTCATTGGATGAAAACCAACAAAAATTGACAAGAACCACGAAAGGATCTTGTATTTTAAGATAAAATCTTACGCTATTAAAGAAAAAACTCCCAGCTCGCTGAAATATGTTCATTTGCTGAAAACCAAGAAAACCACGAAAAGTTCTTGTATTTGAAGATAAAATCTTTTTTCTTTGAAGAAGAAAGATCTAGCTGACTGAAATAAGTTCATTAGATGAAAACCAACAAAAATTGACAAGAACCACGAAAACTTCTTGTATTTTTAGATAAAATCTTACTCTATTAAGGAAAAAACTTGCAGCTCGCTGAAATATGTTCATTTGCTGAAAACCATCAAAACCACGAAAAGTTCTTGAATTTGAAGATAAAATCTTTTTGCTTTGAAGAAGAAAGATCTAGCTGACTGAAATAAGTTCATTAGATGAAAACCAACAAAAATTGACAAGAACCACGAAAAGTTCTTGTATTTTAAGATAAAATCTTACTCTATTAAGGAAAAAACTTCCAGCTCGCTGAAATATGTTCATTTGCTGAAAACCATCAAAACCACGAAAAGTTCTTGTATTTGAAGATAAAATCTTTTTGCTTTGAAGAAGAAAGATCTAGCTGACTGAAATAAGTTCATTAGATGAAAACCAACAAAAATTGACAAGAACCACGAAAAGTTCTTGTATTTTAAGATAAAATCTTACTCTATTGAGGAAAAAACTTCCAGCTCGCTGAAATATGTTCATTTGCTGAAAACCATCAAAACCACGAAAAGTTCTTGTATTTGAAGATAAAATCTTTTTGCTTTGAAGAAGAAAGATCTAGCTGACTGAAATAAGTTCATTAGATGAAAACCAACAAAAATTGACAAGAACCACGAAAAGTTCTTGTATTTTCAGATAAAATCTTAGGCTATTAAAGAAAAAACTTCCAGCTCGCTGAAATATGTTCATTTGCTGAAAACCATCAAAACCACGAAAAGTTCTTGTATTTGAAGATAAAATCTTTTTGCTTTGAAGAAGAAAGATCTAGCTGACTGAAATAAGTTCATTAGATGAAAACCAACAAAAATTGACAAGAACCACGAAAAGTTCTTGTATTTTAAGATAAAATCTTACTCTATTAAAGAAAAAACTCCCAGCTCGCTGAAATATGTTCATTTGCTGAAAACCAACAAAACCACGAATAGTTCTTGTATTTGAAGATAAAATCTTTTTTCTTTGAAGAAGAAAGATCTAGCTGACTGAAATAAGTTCATTAGATGAAAACCAACAAAAATTGACAAGAACCACGAAAAGTTCTTGTATTTTAAGATAAAATCTTACTCTATTAAGGAAAAAACTTGCAGCTCGCTGAAATATGTTCATTTGCTGAAAACCATCAAAACCACGAAAAGTTCTTGAATTTGAAGATAAAATCTTTTTGCTTTGAAGAAGAAAGATCCAGCTGACTGAAATAAGTTCATTAGATGAAAACCAACAAAAATTGACAAGAACCACGAAAAGTTCTTGTATTTTAAGATAAAATCTTACGCTATTAAAGAAAAAACTCCCAGCTCACTGAAATATGTTCATTTGCTGAAAACCATCAAAACCACGAAAAGTTCTTGTATTTGAAGATAAAATCTTTTTGCTTTGAAGAAGAAAGATCTAGCTGACTGAAATAAGTTCATTAGATGAAAACCAACAAAAATTGACAAGAACCACGAAAAGTTCTTGTATTTTAAGATAAAATCTTACTCTATTGAGGAAAAAACTTCCAGCTCGCTGAAATATGTTCATTTGCTGAAAACCATCAAAACCACGAAAAGTTCTTGTATTTGAAGATAAAATCTTTTTGCTTTGAAGAAGAAAGATCTAGCTGACTGAAATAAGTTCATTAGATGAAAACCAACAAAAATTGACAAGAACCACGAAAAGTTCTTGTATTTTAAGATAAAATCTTACTCGATTCAGGAAAAAACTTCCAGCTCGCTGAAATATGTTCATTTGCTGAAAACCATCAAAACCACGAAAAGTTCTTGTATTTGAAGATAAAATCTTTTTGCTTTGAAGAAGAAAGATCTAGCTGACTGAAATAAGTTCATTAGATGAAAACCAACAAAAATTGACAAGAACCACGAAAAGTTCTTGTATTTTAAGATAAAATCTTACGCTATTAAAGAAAAAACTCCCAGCTCGCTGAAATATGTTCATTTGCTGAAAACCAACAAAACCACGAAAAGTTCTTCTATTTGAAGATAAAATCTTTTTTCTTTGAAGAAGAAAGCTCTAGCTGACTGAAATAAGTTCATTAGATGAAAACCAACAAAAATTGACAAGAACCACGAAAAGTTCTTGTATTTTAAGATAAAATCTTACTCTATTGAGGAAAAAACTTCCAGCTCGCTGAAATATGTTCATTTGCTGAAAACCATCAAAACCACGAAAAGTTCTTGTATTTGAAGATAAAATCTTTTTGCTTTGAAGAAGAAAGATCTAGCTGACTGAAATAAGTTCATTAGATGAAAACCAACAAAAGTTGACAAGAACCACGAAAAGTTCTTGTATTTTAAGATAAAATCTTACGCTATTAAAGAAAAAACTTCCAGCTCGCTGAAATATGTTCATTTGCTGAAAACCATCAAAACCACGAAAAGTTCTTGTATTTGAAGATAAAATCTTTTTGCTTTGAAGATGAAAGATCTAGCTGACTGAAATAAGTTCATTGGATGAAAACCAACAAAAATTGACAAGAACCATGAAAAGTTCTTGTATTTTAAGATAAAATCTTACTCTATTCAGGAAAAAACTTCCAGCTCGCTGAAATATGTTCATTTGCTGAAAACCATCAAAACCACGAAAAGTTCTTGTATTTGAAGATAAAATCTTTTTGCTTTGAAGAAGAAAGATCTAGCTGACTGAAATAAGTTCATTGGATGAAAACCAACAAAAATTGACAAAAACCACGAAAGGATCTTGTATTTTAAGATAAAATCTTACTCTATTCAGGAAAAAACTTCCAGCTCGCTGAAATATGTTCATTTGCTGAAAACCATCAAAACCACGAAAAGTTCTTGTATTTGAAGATAAAATCTTTTTGCTTTGAGGAAGAAAGATCTAGCTGACTGAAATAAGTTCATTGGATGAAAACCAACAAAAATTGACAAGAACCACGAAAGGATCTTGTATTTTAAGATAAAATCATACTCTATTCAGGAAAAAACTTCCAGCTCGCTGAAATATGTTCATTTGCTGAAAACCATCAAAACCACGAAAAGTTCTTGTATTTGAAGATAAAATCTTTTTGCTTTGAAGAAGAAAGATCTAGCTGACTGAAATAAGTTCATTAGATGAAAACCAACAAAAATTGACAAGAACCACGAAAAGTTCTTGTATTTTAAGATAAAATCTTACTCTATTCAGGAAAAAACTTCCAGCTCGCTGAAATATGTTCATTTGCTGAAAACCATCAAAACCACGAAAAGTTCTTGTATTTGAAGATAAAATCTTTTTGCTTTGAAGAAGAAAGATCTAGCTGACTGAAATAAGTTCATTAGATGAAAACCAACAAAAATTGACAAGAACCACGAAAAGTTCTTGTATTTTAAGATAAAATCTTACTCTATTCAGGAAAAAACTTCCAGCTCGCTGAAATATGTTCATTTGCTGAAAACCATCAAAACCACGAAAAGTTCTTGTATTTGAAGATAAAATCTTTTTGCTTTGAAGAAGAAAGATCTAGCTGACTGAAATAAGTTCATTAGATGAAAACCAACAAAAATTGACAAGAACCACGAAAAGTTCTTGTATTTTAAGATAAAATCTTGCTCGATTCAGGAAAAAACTTCCAGCTCGCTGAAATATGTTCATTTGCTGAAAACCATCAAAACCACGAAAAGTTCTTGTATTTGAAGATAAAATCTTTTTGCTTTGAAGAAGAAAGATCTAGCTGACTGAAATAAGTTCATTAGATGAAAACCAACAAAAATTGACAAGAACCACGAAAAGTTCTTGTATTTTAAGATAAAATCTTACGCTATTAAAGAAAAAACTCCCAGCTCGCTGAAATATGTTCATTTGCTGAAAACCAACAAAACCACGAAAAGTTCTTGTATTTGAAGATAAAATCTTTTTTCTTTGAAGAAGAAAGCTCTAGCTGACTGAAATAAGTTCATTAGATGAAAACCAACAAAAATTGACAAGAACCACGAAAAGTTCTTGTATTTTAAGATAAAATCTTACTCTATTAAGGAAAAAACTTCCAGCTCGCTGAAATATGTTCATTTGCTGAAAACCATCAAAACCACGAAAAGTTCTTGAATTTGAAGATAAAATCTTTTTGCTTTGAAGAAGAAAGATCTAGCTGACTGAAATAAGTTCATTAGATGAAAACCAACAAAAATTGACAAGAACCACGAAAAGTTCTTGTATTTTAAGATAAATCTTACTCTATTAAAGAAAAAACTCCCAGCTCGCTGAAATATGTTCATTTGCTGAAAACCATCAAAACCACGAAAAGTTCTTGTATTTGAAGATAAAATCTTTTTGCTTTGAAGAAGAAAGATCTAGCTGACTGAAATAAGTTCATTAGATGAAAACCAACAAAAATTGACAAGAACCACGAAAAGTTCTTGTATTTTAAGATAAAATCTTACTCTATTCAGGAAAAAACTTCCAGCTCGCTGAAATATGTTCATTTGCTGAAAACCATCAAAACCACGAAAAGTTCTTGTATTTGAAGATAAAATCTTTTTGCTTTGAAGAAGAAAGATCTAGCTGACTGAAATAAGTTCATTAGATGAAAACCAACAAAAATTGACAAGAACCACGAAAAGTTCTTGTATTTTAAGATAAAATCTTACTCTATTCAGGAAAAAACTTCCAGCTCGCTGAAATATGTTCATTTGCTGAAAACCATCAAAACCACGAAAAGTTCTTGTATTTGAAGATAAAATCTTTTTGCTTTGAAGAAGAAAGATCTAGCTGACTGAAATAAGTTCATTAGATGAAAACCAACAAAAATTGACAAGAACCACGAAAAGTTCTTGTATTTTAAGATAAAATCTTGCTCGATTCAGGAAAAAACTTCCAGCTCGCTGAAATATGTTCATTTGCTGAAAACCATCAAAACCACGAAAAGTTCTTGTATTTGAAGATAAAATCTTTTTGCTTTGAAGAAGAAAGATCTAGCTGACTGAAATAAGTTCATTAGATGAAAACCAACAAAAATTGACAAGAACCACGAAAAGTTCTTGTATTTTAAGATAAAATCTTACGCTATTAAAGAAAAAACTCCCAGCTCGCTGAAATATGTTCATTTGCTGAAAACCAACAAAACCACGAAAAGTTCTTGTATTTGAAGATAAAATCTTTTTTCTTTGAAGAAGAAAGCTCTAGCTGACTGAAATAAGTTCATTAGATGAAAACCAACAAAAATTGACAAGAACCACGAAAAGTTCTTGTATTTTAAGATAAAATCTTACTCTATTAAGGAAAAAACTTCCAGCTCGCTGAAATATGTTCATTTGCTGAAAACCATCAAAACCACGAAAAGTTCTTGAATTTGAAGATAAAATCTTTTTGCTTTGAAGAAGAAAGATCTAGCTGACTGAAATAAGTTCATTAGATGAAAACCAACAAAAATTGACAAGAACCACGAAAAGTTCTTGTATTTTAAGATAAATCTTACTCTATTAAAGAAAAAACTCCCAGCTCGCTGAAATATGTTCATTTGCTGAAAACCATCAAAACCACGAAAAGTTCTTGAATTTGAAGATAAAATCTTTTTGCTTTGAAGAAGAAAGATCTAGCTGACTGAAATAAGTTCATTAGATGAAAACCAACAAAAATTGACAAGAACCACGAAAAGTTCTTGTATTTTAAGATAAAATCTTACTCTATTAAGGAAAAAACTTCCAGCTCGCTGAAATATGTTCATTTGCTGAAAACCATCAAAACCTCGAAAAGTTCTTGTATTTGAAGATAACATCTTTTTGCTTTGAAGAAGAAAGATCTAGCTGACTGAAATAAGTTCATTAGATGAAAACCAACAAAAATTGACAAGAACCACGAAAAGTTCTTGTATTTTAAGATAAAATCTTACTCTATTGAGGAAAAAACTTCCAGCTCGCTGAAATATGTTCATTTGCTGAAAACCATCAAAACCACGAAAAGTTCTTGTATTTGAAGATAAAATCTTTTTGCTTTGAAGAAGAAAGATCTAGCTGACTGAAATAAGTTCATTAGATGAAAACCAATAAAAATTGACAAGAACCACGAAAAGTTCTTGTATTTTAAGATAAAATCTTAGGCTATTAAAGAAAAAACTTCCAGCTCGCTGAAATATGTTCATTTGCTGAAAACCATCAAAACCACGAAAAGTTCTTGTATTTGAAGATAAAATCTTTTTGCTTTGAAGAAGAAAGATCTAGCTGACTGAAATAAGTTCATTAGATGAAAACCAACAAAAATTGACAAGAACCACGAAAAGTTCTTGTATTTTAAGATAAAATCTTACTCGATTCAGGAAAAAACTTCCAGCTCGCTGAAATATGTTCATTTGCTGAAAACCATCAAAACCACGAAAAGTTCTTGTATTTGAAGATAAAATCTTTTTGCTTTGAAGAAGAAAGATCTAGCTGACTGAAATAAGTTCATTGGATGAAAACCAACAAAAATTGACAAGAACCACGAAAAGTTCTTGTATTTTAAGATAAAATCTTACGCTATTAAAGAAAAAACTCCCAGCTCGCTGAAATATGTTCATTTGCTGAAAACCAACAAAACCACGAAAAGTTCTTGTATTTGAAGATAAAATCTTTTTTCTTTGAAGAAGAAAGCTCTAGCTGACTGAAATAAGTTCATTAGATGAAAACCAACAAAAATTGACAAGAACCACGAAAAGTTCTTGTATTTTAAGATAAAATCTTACTCTATTAAGGAAAAAACTTCCAGCTCGCTGAAATATGTTCATTTGCTGAAAACCATCAAAACCACGAAAAGTTCTTGTATTTGAAGATAAAATCTTTTTGCTTTGAAGAAGAAAGATCTAGCTGACTGAAATAAGTTCATTAGATGAAAACCAACAAAAATTGACAAGAACCACGAAAAGTTCTTGTATTTTAAGATAAAATCTTAGGCTATTAAAGAAAAAACTTCCAGCTCGCTGAAATATGTTCATTTGCTGAAAACCATCAAAACCACGAAAAGTTCTTGTATTTGAAGATAAAATCTTTTTGCTTTGAAGAAGAAAGATCTCGCTGACTGAAATAAGTTCATTAGATGAAAACCAACAAAAATTGACAAGAACCACGAAAAGTTCTTGTATTTTAAGATAAAATCTTACTCGATTCAGGAAAAAACTTCCAGCTCGCTGAAATATGTTCATTTGCTGAAAACCATCAAAACCACGAAAAGTTCTTGTATTTGAAGATAAAATCTTTTTGCTTTGAAGAAGAAAGATCTAGCTGACTGAAATAAGTTCATTAGATGAAAACCAACAAAAATTGACAAGAACCACGAAAAGTTCTTGTATTTTAAGATAAAATCTTACGCTATTAAAGAAAAAACTCCCAGCTCGCTGAAATATGTTCATTTGCTGAAAACCAACAAAACCACGAAAAGTTCTTGTATTTGAAGATACAATCTTTTTTCTTTGAAGAAGAAAGCTCTAGCTGACTGAAATAAGTTCATTAGATGAAAACCAACAAAAATTGACAAGAACCACGAAAAGTTCTTGTATTTTAAGATAAAATCTTACTCTATTAAGGAAAAAACTTCCAGCTCGCTGAAATATGTTCATTTGCTGAAAACCATCAAAACCACGAAAAGTTTTTGAATTTGAAGATAAAATCTTTTTGCTTTGAAGAAGAAAGATCTAGCTGACTGAAATAAGTTCATTAGATGAAAACCAACAAAAATTGACAAGAACCACGAAAAGTTCTTGTATTTTAAGATAAAATCTTACTCTATTGAGGAAAAAACTTCCAGCTCGCTGAAATATGTTCATTTGCTGAAAACCATCAAAACCACGAAAAGTTCTTGTATTTGAAGATAAAATCTTTTTGCTTTGAAGAAGAAAGATCTAGCTGACTGAAATAAGTTCATTAGATGAAAACCAACAAAAATTGACAAGAACCACGAAAAGTTCTTGTATTTTAAGATAAAATCTTAGGCTATTAAAGAAAAAACTTCCAGCTCGCTGAAATATGTTCATTTGCTGAAAACCATCAAAACCACGAAAAGTTCTTGTATTTGAAGATAAAATCTTTTTGCTTTGAAGAAGAAAGATCTAGCTGACTGAAATAAGTTCATTAGATGAAAACCAACAAAAATTGACAAGAACCACGAAAAGTTCTTGTATTTTAAGATAAAATCTTACGCTATTAAAGAAAAAACTCCCAGCTCGCTGAAATATGTTCATTTGCTGAAAACCAACAAAACCACGAAAAGTTCTTGTATTTGAAGATAAAATCTTTTTTCTTTGAAGAAGAAAGCTCTAGCTGACTGAAATAAGTTCATTAGATGAAAACCAACAAAAATTGACAAGAACCACGAAAAGTTCTTGTATTTTAAGATAAAATCTTACTCTATTAAGGAAAAAACTTCCAGCTCGCTGAAATATGTTCATTTGCTGAAAACCATCAAAACCACGAAAAGTTCTTGTATTTGAAGATAAAATCTTTTTGCTTTGAAGAAGAAAGATCTAGCTGACTGAAATAAGTTCATTAGATGAAAACCAACAAAAATTGACAAGAACCACGAAAAGTTCTTGTATTTTAAGATAAAATCTTAGGCTATTAAAGAAAAAACTTCCAGCTCGCTGAAATATGTTCATTTGCTGAAAACCATCAAAACCACGAAAAGTTCTTGTATTTGAAGATAAAATCTTTTTGCTTTGAAGAAGAAAGATCTCGCTGACTGAAATAAGTTCATTAGATGAAAACCAACAAAAATTGACAAGAACCACGAAAAGTTCTTGTATTTTAAGATAAAATCTTACTCTATTGAGGAAAAAACTTCCAGCTCGCTGAAATATGTTCATTTGCTGAAAACCATCAAAACCACGAAAAGTTCTTGTATTTGAAGATAAAATCTTTTTGCTTTGAAGAAGAAAGATCTAGCTGACTGAAATAAGTTCATCAGATGAAAACCAACAAAAATTGACAAGAACCACGAAAAGTTCTTGTATTTTAAGATAAAATCTTACGCTATTAAAGAAAAAACTCCCAGCTCGCTGAAATATGTTCATTTGCTGAAAACCAACAAAACCACGAAAAGTTCTTGTATTTGAAGATACAATCTTTTTTCTTTGAAGAAGAAAGCTCTAGCTGACTGAAATAAGTTCATTAGATGAAAACCAACAAAAATTGACAAGAACCACGAAAAGTTCTTGTATTTTAAGATAAAATCTTACTCTATTAAGGAAAAAACTTCCAGCTCGCTGAAATATGTTCATTTGCTGAAAACCATCAAAACCACGAAAAGTTTTTGAATTTGAAGATAAAATCTTTTTGCTTTGAAGAAGAAAGATCTAGCTGACTGAAATAAGTTCATTAGATGAAAACCAACAAAAATTGACAAGAACCACGAAAAATTCTTGTATTTTAAGATAAAATCTTACTCTATTAAGGAAAAAACTTCCAGCTCGCTGAAATATGTTCATTTGCTGAAAACCATCAAAACCTCGAAAAGTTCTTGTATTTGAAGATAAAATCTTTTTGCTTTGAAGAAGAAAGATCTAGCTGACTGAAATAAGTTCATTAGATGAAAACCAACAAAAATTGACAAGAACCACGAAAAGTTCTTGTATTTTAAGATAAAATCTTACTCTATTGAGGAAAAAACTTCCAGCTCGCTGAAATATGTTCATTTGCTGAAAACCATCAAAACCACGAAAAGTTCTTGTATTTGAAGATAAAATCTTTTTGCTTTGAAGAAGAAAGATCTTGCTGACTGAAATAAGTTCATTAGATGAAAACCAACAAAAATTGACAAGAACCACGAAAAGTTCTTGTATTTTAAGATAAAATCTTAGGCTATTAAAGAAAAAACTTCCAGCTCGCTGAAATATGTTCATTTGCTGAAAACCATCAAAACCACGAAAAGTTCTTGTATTTGAAGATAAAATCTTTTTGCTTTGAAGAAGAAAGATCTAGCTGACTGAAATAAGTTCATTAGATGAAAACCAACAAAAATTGACAAGAACCACGAAAAGTTCTTGTATTTTAAGATAAAATCTTACTCGATTCAGGAAAAAACTTCCAGCTCGCTGAAATATGTTCATTTGCTGAAAACCATCAAAACCACGAAAAGTTCTTGTATTTGAAGATAAAATCTTTTTGCTTTGAAGAAGAAAGATCTAGCTGACTGAAATAAGTTCATTAGATGAAAACCAACAAAAATTGACAAGAACCACGAAAAGTTCTTGTATTTTAAGATAAAATCTTACGCTATTAAAGAAAAAACTCCCAGCTCGCTGAAATATGTTCATTTGCTGAAAACCAACAAAACCACGAAAAGTTCTTGTATTTGAAGATAAAATCTTTTTTCTTTGAAGAAGAAAGCTCTAGCTGACTGAAATAAGTTCATTAGATGAAAACCAACAAAAATTGACAAGAACCACGAAAAGTTCTTGTATTTTAAGATAAAATCTTACTCTATTAAGGAAAAAACTTCCAGCTCGCTGAAATATGTTCATTTGCTGAAAACCATCAAAACCACGAAAAGTTCTTGTATTTGAAGATAAAATCTTTTTGCTTTGAAGAAGAAAGATCTAGCTGACTGAAATAAGTTCATTAGATGAAAACCAACAAAAATTGACAAGAACCACGAAAAGTTCTTGTATTTTAAGATAAAATCTTAGGCTATTAAAGAAAAAACTTCCAGCTCGCTGAAATATGTTCATTTGCTGAAAACCATCAAAACCACGAAAAGTTCTTGTATTTGAAGATAAAATCTTTTTGCTTTGAAGAAGAAAGATCTCGCTGACTGAAATAAGTTCATTAGATGAAAACCAACAAAAATTGACAAGAACCACGAAAAGTTCTTGTATTTTAAGATAAAATCTTACTCGATTCAGGAAAAAACTTCCAGCTCGCTGAAATATGTTCATTTGCTGAAAACCATCAAAACCACGAAAAGTTCTTGTATTTGAAGATAAAATCTTTTTGCTTTGAAGAAGAAAGATCTAGCTGACTGAAATAAGTTCATTAGATGAAAACCAACAAAAATTGACAAGAACCACGAAAAGTTCTTGTATTTTAAGATAAAATCTTACGCTATTAAAGAAAAAACTCCCAGCTCGCTGAAATATGTTCATTTGCTGAAAACCAACAAAACCACGAAAAGTTCTTGTATTTGAAGATACAATCTTTTTTCTTTGAAGAAGAAAGCTCTAGCTGACTGAAATAAGTTCATTAGATGAAAACCAACAAAAATTGACAAGAACCACGAAAAGTTCTTGTATTTTAAGATAAAATCTTACTCTATTAAGGAAAAAACTTCCAGCTCGCTGAAATATGTTCATTTGCTGAAAACCATCAAAACCACGAAAAGTTTTTGAATTTGAAGATAAAATCTTTTTGCTTTGAAGAAGAAAGATCTAGCTGACTGAAATAAGTTCATTAGATGAAAACCAACAAAAATTGACAAGAACCACGAAAAGTTCTTGTATTTTAAGATAAAATCTTACTCTATTAAAGAAAAAACTCCCAGCTCGCTGAAATATGTTCATTTGCTGAAAACCAACAAAACCACGAAAAGTTCTTGTATTTGAAGATAAAATCTTTTTTCTTTGAAGAAGAAAGATCTAGCTGACTGAAATAAGTTCATTAGATGAAAACCAACAAAAATTGACAAGAACCACGAAAAGTTCTTGTATTTTAAGATAAAATCTTACTCTATTAAGGAAAAAACTTCCAGCTCGCTGAAATATTTTCATTTGCTGAAAACCATCAAAACCACGAAAAGTTCTTGTATTTGAAGATAAAATCTTTTTGCTTTGAAGAAGAAAGATCTAGCTGACTGAAATAAGTTCATTAGATGAAAACCAACAAAAATTGACAAGAACCACGAAAAGTTCTTGTATTTTAAGATAAAATCTTACTCTATTGAGGAAAAAACTTCCAGCTCGCTGAAATATGTTCATTTGCTGAAAACCATCAAAACCACGAAAAGTTCTTGTATTTGAAGATAAAATCTTTTTGCTTTGAAGAAGAAAGATCTAGCTGACTGAAATAAGTTCATTAGATGAAAACCAACAAAAATTGACAAGAACCACGAAAAGTTCTTGTATTTTAAGATAAAATCTTAGGCTATTAAAGAAAAAACTTCCAGCTCGCTGAAATATGTTCATTTGCTGAAAACCATCAAAACCACGAAAAGTTCTTGTATTTGAAGATAAAATCTTTTTGCTTTGAAGAAGAAAGATCTAGCTGACTGAAATAAGTTCATTAGATGAAAACCAACAAAAATTGACAAGAACCACGAAAAGTTCTTGTATTTTAAGATAAAATCTTACTCTATTGAGGAAAAAACTTCCAGCTCGCTGAAATATGTTCATTTGCTGAAAACCATCAAAACCACGAAAAGTTCTTGTATTTGAAGATAAAATCTTTTTGCTTTGAAGAAGAAAGATCTAGCTGACTGAAATAAGTTCATTAGATGAAAACCAACAAAAATTGACAAGAACCACGAAAAGTTCTTGTATTTTAAGATAAAATCTTACTCTATTGAGGAAAAAACTTCCAGCTCGCTGAAATATGTTCATTTGCTGAAAACCATCAAAACCACGAAAAGTTCTTGTATTTGAAGATAAAATCTTTTTGCTTTGAAGAAGAAAGATCTAGCTGACTGAAATAAGTTCATTAGATGAAAACCAACAAAAATTGACAAGAACCACGAAAAGTTCTTGTATTTTAAGATAAAATCTTACGCTATTAAAGAAAAAACTCCCAGCTCGCTGAAATATGTTCATTTGCTGAAAACCAACAAAACCACGAAAAGTTCTTGTATTTGAAGATAAAATCTTTTTTCTTTGAAGAAGAAAGCTCTAGCTGACTGAAATAAGTTCATTAGATGAAAACCAACAAAAATTGACAAGAACCACGAAAAGTTCTTGTATTTTAAGATAAAATCTTACTCTATTAAGGAAAAAACTTCCAGCTCGCTGAAATATGTTCATTTGCTGAAAACCATCAAAACCACGAAAAGTTCTTGTATTTGAAGATAAAATCTTTTTGCTTTGAAGAAGAAAGATCTAGCTGACTGAAATAAGTTCATTAGATGAAAACCAACAAAAATTGACAAGAACCACGAAAAGTTCTTGTATGTTAAGATAAAATCTTACTCTGTTAAAGAAAAAACTCCCAGCTCGCTGAAATATGTTCATTTGCTGAAAAACAACAAAACCGCGAAAAGTTCTTGTATTTGAAGATAAAATCTTTTTGCTTTGAAGAAGAAAGATCTAGCTGACTGAAATAAGTTCATTAGATGAAAACCAACAAAAATTGACAAGAACCACGAAAAGTTCTTGTATTTTAAGATAAAATCTTACTCTATTAAGGAAAAAACTTCCAGCTCGCTGAAATATTTTCATTTGCTGAAAACCATCAAAACCACGAAAAGTTCTTGTATTTGAAGATAAAATCTTTTTGCTTTGAAGAAGAAAGATCTAGCTGACTGAAATAAGTTCATTAGATGAAAACCAACAAAAATTGACAAGAACCACGAAAAGTTCTTGTATTTTAAGATAAAATCTTACTCTATTGAGGAAAAAACTTCCAGCTCGCTGAAATATGTTCATTTGCTGAAAACCATCAAAACCACGAAAAGTTCTTGTATTTGAAGATAAAATCTTTTTGCTTTGAAGAAGAAAGATCTAGCTGACTGAAATAAGTTCATTAGATGAAAACCAACAAAAATTGACAAGAACCACGAAAAGTTCTTGTATTTTAAGATAAAATCTTAGGCTATTAAAGAAAAAACTTCCAGCTCGCTGAAATATGTTCATTTGCTGAAAACCATCAAAACCACGAAAAGTTCTTGTATTTGAAGATAAAATCTTTTTGCTTTGAAGAAGAAAGATCTAGCTGACTGAAATAAGTTCATTAGATGAAAACCAACAAAAATTGACAAGAACCACGAAAAGTTCTTGTATTTTAAGATAAAATCTTACTCTATTGAGGAAAAAACTTCCAGCTCGCTGAAATATGTTCATTTGCTGAAAACCATCAAAACCACGAAAAGTTCTTGTATTTGAAGATAAAATCTTTTTGCTTTGAAGAAGAAAGATCTAGCTGACTGAAATAAGTTCATTAGATGAAAACCAACAAAAATTGACAAGAACCACGAAAAGTTCTTGTATTTTAAGATAAAATCTTAGGCTATTAAAGAAAAAACTTCCAGCTCGCTGAAATATGTTCATTTGCTGAAAACCATCAAAACCACGAAAAGTTCTTGTATTTGAAGATAAAATCTTTTTGCTTTGAAGAAGAAAGATCTAGCTGACTGAAATAAGTTCATTAGATGAAAACCAACAAAAATTGACAAGAACCACGAAAAGTTCTTGTATTTTAAGATAAAATCTTACTCTATTGAGGAAAAAACTTCCAGCTCGCTGAAATATGTTCATTTGCTGAAAACCATCAAAACCACGAAAAGTTCTTGTATTTGAAGATAAAATCTTTTTGCTTTGAAGAAGAAAGATCTAGCTGACTGAAATAAGTTCATTAGATGAAAACCAACAAAAATTGACAAGAACCACGAAAAGTTCTTGTATTTTAAGATAAAATCTTACGCTATTAAAGAAAAAACTCCCAGCTCGCTGAAATATGTTCATTTGCTGAAAACCAACAAAACCACGAAAAGTTCTTGTATTTGAAGATAAAATCTTTTTTCTTTGAAGAAGAAAGCTCTAGCTGACTGAAATAAGTTCATTAGATGAAAACCAACAAAAATTGACAAGAACCACGAAAAGTTCTTGTATTTTAAGATAAAATCTTACTCTATTAAGGAAAAAACTTCCAGCTCGCTGAAATATGTTCATTTGCTGAAAACCATCAAAACCACGAAAAGTTCTTGTATTTGAAGATAAAATCTTTTTGCTTTGAAGAAGAAAGATCTAGCTGACTGAAATAAGTTCATTAGATGAAAACCAACAAAAATTGACAAGAACCACGAAAAGTTCTTGTATGTTAAGATAAAATCTTACTCTGTTAAAGAAAAAACTCCCAGCTCGCTGAAATATGTTCATTTGCTGAAAAACAACAAAACCGCGAAAAGTTCTTGTATTTGAAGATAAAATCTTTTTGCTTTGAAGAAGAAAGATCTAGCTGACTGAAATAAGTTCATTAGATGAAAACCAACAAAAATTGACAAGAACCACGAAAAGTTCTTGTATTTTAAGATAAAATCTTACTCTATTAAGGAAAAAACTTCCAGCTCGCTGAAATATGTTCATTTGCTGAAAACCATCAAAACCACGAAAAGTTGTTGTATTTGAAGATAAAATCTTTTTGCTTTGAAGAAGAAAGATCTAGCTGACTGAAATAAGTTCATTAGATGAAAACCAACAGAAATTGACAAGAAACACGAAAAGTTCTTGTATTTTAAGATAAAATCTTACTCTATTAAGGAAAAAACTTCCAGCTCGCTGAAATATGTTCATTTGCTGAAAACCATCAAAACCACGAAAAGTTCTTGTATTTGAAGATAAAATCTTTTTGCTTTGAAGAAGAAAGATCTCGCTGACTGAAATAAGTTCATTAGATGAAAACCAACAAAAATTGACAAGAACCACGAAAAGTTCTTGTATTTTAAGATAAAATCTTACTCTATTCAGGAAAAAACTTCCAGCTCGCTGAAATATGTTCATTTGCTGAAAACCATCAAAACCACGAAAAGTTCTTGTATTTGAAGATAAAATGTTTTTGCTTTGAAGAAGAAAGATCTAGCTGACTGAAATAAGTTCATTAGATGAAAACCAACAAAAATTGACAAGAACCACGAAAAGTTCTTGTATTTTAAGATAAAATCTTACGCTATTAAAGAAAAAACTCCCAGCTCGCTGAAATATGTTCATTTGCTGAAAACCAACAAAACCACGAAAAGTTCTTGTATTTGAAGATAAAATCTTTTTTCTTTGAAGAAGAAAGATCTAGCTGACTGAAATAAGTTCATTAGATGAAAACCAACAAAAATTGACAAGAACCACGAAAAGTTCTTGTATTTTAAGATAAAATCTTACTCTATTAAGGAAAAAACTTCCAGCTCGCTGAAATATGTTCATTTGCTGAAAACCATCAAAACCACGAAAAGTTCTTGTATTTGAAGATAAAATCTTTTTGCTTTGAAGAAGAAAGATCTAGCTGACTGAAATAAGTTCATTAGATGAAAACCAACAAAAATTGACAAGAACCACGAAAAGTTCTTGTATTTTAAGATAAAATCTTACTCTGTTGAAGAAAAAACTCCCAGCTCGCTGAAATATGTTCATTTGCTGAAAAACAACAAAACCGCGAAAAGTTCTTGTATTTGAAGATAAAATCTTTTTGCTTTGAAGAAGAAAGATCTAGCTGACTGAAATAAGTTCATTAGATGAAAACCAACAAAAATTGACAAGAACCACGAAAAGTTCTTGTATTTTAAGATAAAATCTTAGGCTATTAAAGAAAAAACTCCCAGCTCGCTGAAATATGTTCATTTGCTGAAAACCAACAAAACCACGAAAAGTTCTTGTATTTGAAGATAAAATCTTTTTTCTTTGAAGAAGAAAGATCTAGCTGACTGAAATAAGTTCATTAGATGAAAACCAACAAAAATTGACAAGAACCACGAAAAGTTCTTGTATTTTAAGATAAAATCTTACTCTATTAAGGAAAAAACTTCCAGCTCACTGAAATATGTTCATTTGCTGAAAACCATCAAAACCACGAAAAGTTCTTGTATTTGAAGATAAAATCTTTTTGCTTTGAAGAAGAAAGATCTAGCTGACTGAAATAAGTTCATTAGATGAAAACCAACAAAAATTGACAAGAACCACGAAAAGTTCTTGTATTTTAAGATAAAATCTTACTCTATTCAGGAAAAAACTTCCAGCTCGCTGAAATATGTTCATTTGCTGAAAACCATCAAAACCACGAAAAGTTCTTGTATTTGAAGATAAAATCTTTTTGCTTTGAAGAAGAAAGATCTAGCTGACTGAAATAAGTTCATTAGAAGAAAATCAACAAAAATTGACAAGAACCACGAAAAGTTCTTGTATTTTAAGATAAAATCTTACTCTATTCAGGAAAAAACTTCCAGCTCGCTGAAATATGTTCATTTGCTGAAAACCATCAAAACCACGAAAAGTTCTTGTATTTGAAGATAAAATCTTTTTGCTTTGAAGAAGAAAGATCTAGCTGACTGAAATAAGTTCATTAGATGAAAACCAACAAAAATTGACAAGAACCACGAAAAGTTCTTGTATTTTAAGATAAAATCTTACGCTATTAAAGAAAAAACTCCCAGCTCGCTGAAATATGTTCATTTGCTGAAAACCAACAAAACCACGAAAAGTTCTTGTATTTGAAGATAAAATCTTTTTTCTTTGAAGAAGAAAGATCTAGCTGACTGAAATAAGTTCATTAGATGAAAACCAACAAAAATTGACAAGAACCACGAAAAGTTCTTGTATTTTAAGATAAAATCTTACTCTATTAAGGAAAAAACTTCCAGCTCGCTGAAATATGTTCATTTGCTGAAAACCATCAAAACCACGAAAAGTTCTTGTATTTGAAGATAAAATCTTTTTGCTTTGAAGAAGAAAGATCTAGCTGACTGAAATAAGTTCATTAGATGAAAACCAACAAAAATTGACAAGAACCACGAAAAGTTCTTGTATTTTAAGATAAAATCTTACTCTGTTAAAGAAAAAACTCCCAGCTCGCTGAAATATGTTCATTTGCTGACAAACAACAAAACCGCGAAAAGTTCTTGTATTTGAAGATAAAATCTTTTTGCTTTGAAGAAGAAAGATCTAGCTGACTGAAATAAGTTCATTAGATGAAAACCAACAAAAATTGACAAGAACCACGAAAAGTTCTTGTATTTTAAGATAAAATCTTACGCTATTAAAGAAAAAACTCCCAGCTCGCTGAAATATGTTCATTTGCTGAAAAACAACAAAACCGCGAAAAGTTCTTGTATTTGAAGATAAAATCTTTTTGCTTTGAAGAAGAAAGATCTAGCTGACTGAAATAAGTTCATTAGATGAAAACCAACAAAAATTGACAAGAACCACGAAAAGTTCTTGTATTTTAAGATAAAATCTTACGCTATGAAAGAAAAAACTCCCAGCTCGCTGAAATATGTTAATTTGCTGAAAACCAACAAAAACACGAAAAGTTCTTGTATTTGAAGATAAAATCTTTTTTCTTTGAAGAAGAAAGATCTAGCTGACTGAAATAAGTTCATTAGATGAAAACCAACAAAAATTGACAAGAACCACGAAAAGTTCTTGTATTTTAAGATAAAATCTTACTCTATTCAGGAAAAAAACTTCCAGCTCGCTGAAATATGTTCATTTGCTGAAAACCATCAAAACCACGAAAAGTTCTTGTATTTGAAGATAAAATCTTTTTGCTTTGAAGAAGAAAGATCTAGCTGACTGAAATAAGTTCATTAGATGAAAACCAACAAAAATTGACAAGAACCACGAAAAGTTCTTGTATTTTAAGATAAAATCTTACGCTATTAAAGAAAAAACTCCCAGCTCGCTGAAATATGTTCATTTGCTGAAAACCAACAAAACCACGAAAAGTTCTTGTATTTGAAGATAAAATCTTTTTTCTTTGAAGAAGAAAGATCTAGCTGACTGAAATAAGTTCATTAGATGAAAACCAACAAAAATTGACAAGAACCACGAAAAGTTCTTGTATTTTAAGATAAAATCTTACTCTATTAAGGAAAAAACTTCCAGCTCGCTGAAATATGTTCATTTGCTGAAAACCATCAAAACCACGAAAAGTTCTTGTATTTGAAGATAAAATCTTTTTGCTTTGAAGAAGAAAGATCTAGCTGACTGAAATAAGTTAATTAGATGAAAACCAACAAAAATTGACAAGAACCACGAAAAGTTCTTGTATTTTAAGATAAAATCTTACTCTGTTAAAGAAAAAACTCCCTGCTCGCTGAAATATGTTCATTTGCTGAAAAACAACAAAACCGCGAAAAGTTCTTGTATTTGAAGATAAAATCTTTTTCTTTGAAGAAGAAAGATCTCGCTGACTGAAATAAGTTCATTAGATGAAAACCAACAAAAATTGACAAGAACCACGAAAAGTTCTTGTATTTTAAGATAAAATCTTACGCTATTAAAGAAAAAACTCCCAGCTCGCTGAAATATGTTCATTTGCTGAAAACCAACAAAACCACGAAAAGTTCTTGTATTTGAAGATAAAATCTTTTTTCTTTGAAGAAGAGAGATCTAGCTGACTGAAATAAGTTCATTAGATGAAAACCAACAAAAATTGACAAGAACCATGAAAAGTTCTTGTATTTTAAGATAAAATCTTACTCTATTAAGGAAAAACCTTGCAGCTCGCTGAAATATGTTCATTTGCTGAAAACCATCAAAACCACGAAAAGTTCTTGAATTTGAAGATAAAATCTTTTTGCTTTGAAGAAGAAAGATCTAGCTGACTGAAATAAGTTCATTAGATGAAAACCAACAAAAATTGACAAGAACCACGAAAAGTTCTTGTATTTTCAGATAAAATCTTACTCTATTAAGGAAAAAACTTCCAGCTCGGTGAAATATGTTCATTTGCTGAAAACCATCAAAACCACGAAAAGTTCTTGTATTTGAAGATAAAATCTTTTTGCTTTGAAGAAGAAAGATCTAGCTGACTGAAATAAGTTCATTAGATGAAAACCAACAAAAATTGACAAGAACCACGAAAAGTTCTTGTATTTTAAGATAAAATCTTACGCTATTAAAGAAAAAACTCCCAGCTCGCTGAAATATGTTAATTTGCTGAAAACCAACAAAAACACGAAAAGTTCTTGTATTTGAAGATAAAATCTTTTTTCTTTGAAGAAGAAAGATCTAGCTGACTGAAATAAGTTCATTAGATGAAAACCAACAAAAATTGACAAGAACCACGAAAAGTTCTTGTATTTTAAGATAAAATCTTACTCTATTCAGGAAAAAAACTTCCAGCTCGCTGAAATATGTTCATTTGCTGAAAACCATCAAAACCACCAAAAGTTCTTGTATTTGAAGATAAAATCTTTTTGCTTTGAAGAAGAAAGATCTAGCTGACTGAAATAAGTTCATTAGATGAAAACCAACAAAAATTGACAAGAACCACGAAAAGTTCTTGTATTTTAAGATAAAATCTTACGCTATTAAAGAAAAAACTCCCAGCTCGCTGAAATATGTTCATTTGCTGAAAACCAACAAAACCACGAAAAGTTCTTGTATTTGAAGATAAAATCTTTTTTCTTTGAAGAAGAAAGATCTAGCTGACTGAAATAAGTTCATTAGATGAAAACCAACAAAAATTGACAAGAACCACGAAAAGTTCTTGTATTTTAAGATAAAATCTTACTCTATTAAGGAAAAAACTTCCAGCTCGCTGAAATATGTTCATTTGCTGAAAACCATCAAAACCACGAAAAGTTCTTGTATTTGAAGATAAAATCTTTTTGCTTTGAAGAAGAAAGATCTAGCTGACTGAAATAAGTTCATTAGATGAAAACCAACAAAAATTGACAAGAACCACGAAAAGTTCTTGTATTTTAAGATAAAATCTTACTCTGTTAAAGAAAAAACTCCCAGCTCGCTGAAATATGTTCATTTGCTGAAAAACAACAAAACCGCGAAAAGTTCTTGTATTTGAAGATAAAATCTTTTTCTTTGAAGAAGAAAGATCTCGCTGACTGAAATAAGTTCATTAGATGAAAACCAACAAAAATTGACAAGAACCACGAAAAGTTCTTGTATTTTAAGATAAAATCTTACGCTATTAAAGAAAAAACTCCCAGCTCGCTGAAATATGTTCATTTGCTGAAAACCAACAAAACCACGAAAAGTTCTTGTATTTGAAGATAAAATCTTTTTTCTTTGAAGAAGAAAGATCTAGCTGACTGAAATAAGTTCATTAGATGAAAACCAACAAAAATTGACAAGAACCATGAAAAGTTCTTGTATTTTAAGATAAAATCTTACTCTATTAAGGAAAAACCTTGCAGCTCGCTGAAATATGTTCATTTCCTGAAAACCATCAAAACCACGAAAAGTTCTTGAATTTGAAGATAAAATCTTTTTGCTTTGAAGAAGAAAGATCTAGCTGACTGAAATAAGTTCATTAGATGAAAACCAACAAAAATTGACAAGAACCACGAAAAGTTCTTGTATTTTCAGATAAAATCTTACTCTATTAAGGAAAAAACTTCCAGCTCGGTGAAATATGTTCATTTGCTGAAAACCATCAAAACCACGAAAAGTTCTTGTATTTGAAGATAAAATCTTTTTGCTTTGAAGAAGAAAGATCTAGCTGACTGAAATAAGTTCATTAGATGAAAACCAACAAAAATTGACAAGAACCACGAAAAGTTCTTGTATTTTAAGATAAAATCTTACTCTATTAAGGAAAAAACTTCCAGCTCGCTGAAATATGTTCATTTGCTGAAAACCATCAAAACCACGAAAAGTTCTTGTATTTGAAGATAAAATCTTTTTGCTTTGAAGATGAAAGATCTAGCTGACTGAAATAAGTTCATTAGATGAAAACCAACAAAAATTGACAAGAACCACGAAAAGTTCTTGTATTTTAAGATAAAATCTTAGGCTATTAAAGAAAAAACTTCCAGCTCGCTGAAATCTGTTCATTTGCTGAAAACCATCAAAACCACGAAAAGTTCTTGTATTTGAAGATAAAATCTTTTTGCTTTGAAGAAGAAAGATCTAGCTGACTGAAATAAGTTCATTAGATGAAAACCAACAAAAATTGACAAGAACCACGAAAAGTTCTTGTATTTTAAGATAGAATCTTAGGCTGTTAAAGAAAAAACTTCCAGCTCGCTGAAATCTGTTCATTTGCTGAAAACCATCAAAACCACGAAAAGTTCTTGTATTTGAAGATAAAATCTTTTTGCTTTGAAGAAGAAAGATCTAGCTGACTGAAATAAGTTCATTAGATGAAAACCAACAAAAATTGACAAGAACCACGAAAAGTTCTTGTATTTTAAGATAAAATCTTACTCGATTCAGGAAAAAACTTCCAGCTCGCTGAAATATGTTCATTTGCTGAAAACCATCAAAACCACGAAAAGTTCTTGTATTTGAAGATAAAATCTTTTTGCTTTGAAGAAGAAAGATCTAGCTGACTGAAATAAGTTCATTAGATGAAAACCAACAAAAATTGACAAGAACGACGAAAAGTTCTTGTATTTTAAGATAAAATCTTACGCTATTAAAGAAAAAACTCCCAGCTCGCTGAAATATGTTCATTTGCTGAAAACCAACAAAACCACGAAAAGTTCTTGTATTTGAAGATAAAATCTTTTTTCTTTGAAGAAGAAAGATCTAGCTGACTGAAATAAGTTCATTAGATGAAAACCAACAAAAATTGACAAGAACCACGAAAAGTTCTTGTATTTTAAGATAAAATCTTACTCTATTAAGGACAAAACTTGAAGCTCGCTGAAATATGTTCATTTGCTGAAAACCATCAAAACCACGAAAAGTTCTTGAATTTGAAGATAAAATCTTTTTGCTTTGAAGAAGAAAGATCTAGCTGACTGAAATAAGTTCATTAGATGAAAACCAACAAAAATTGACAAGAACCACGAAAAGTTCTTGTATTTTAAGATAAAATCTTACTCTATTAAGGACAAAACTTGAAGCTCGCTGAAATATGTTCATTTCCTGAAAACCATCAAAACCACGAAAAGTTCTTGAATTTGAAGATAAAATCTTTTTGCTTTGAAGAAGAAAGATCTAGCTGACTGAAATAAGTTCATTAGATGAAAACCAACAAAAATTGACAAGAACCACGAAAAGTTCTTGTATTTTAAGATAAAATCTTACGCTATTAAAGAAAAAACTCCCAGCTCGCTGAAATATGTTCATTTGCTGAAAACCAACAAAACCACGAAAAGTTCTTGTATTTGAAGATAAAATCTTTTTTCTTTGAAGAAGAAAGAGCTAGATGACTGAAATAAGTTCATTAGATGAAAACCAACAAAAATTGACAAGAACCACGAAAAGTTCTTGTATTTTAAGATAAAATCTTACTCTATTCAGGAAAAAACTTCCAGCTCGCTGAAATATGTTCATTTGCTGAAAACCATCAAAACCACGAAAAGTTCTTGTATTTGAAGATAAAATCTTTTTGCTTTGAAGAAGAAAGATCCAGCTGACTGAAATAAGTTCATTAGATGAAAACCAACAAAAATTGACAAGAACCACGAAAAGTTCTTGTATTTTAAGATAAAATCTTACTCTATTCAGGAAAAAACTTCCAGCTCGCTGAAATATGTTCATTTGCTGAAAACCATCAAAACCACGAAAAGTTCTTGTATTTGAAGATAAAATCTTTTTGCTTTGAAGAAGAAAGATCTCGCTGACTGAAATAAGTTCATTCGATGAAAACCAACAAAAATTGACAAGAACCACGAAAAGTTCTTGTATTTTAAGATAAAATCTTAGGCTATTAAAGAAAAAACTTCCAGCTCGCTGAAATCTGTTCATTTGCTGAAAACCATCAAAACCACGAAAAGTTCTTGTATTTGAAGATAAAATCTTTTTGCTTTGAAGAAGAAAGATCTAGCTGACTGAAATGAGTTCATTAGTTGAAAACCAACAAAAATTGACAAGAACCACGAAAAGTTCTTGTATTTTAAGATAAAATCTTACGCTATTAAAGAAAAAACTCCCAGCTCGCTGAAATATGTTCATTTGCTGAAAACCAACAAAACCACGAAAAGTTCTTGTATTTGAAGATAAAATCTTTTTTCTTTGAAGAAGAAAGATCTAGCTGACTGAAATAAGTTCATTAGATGAAAACCAACAAAAATTGACAAGAACCACGAAAAGTTCTTGTATTTTAAGATAAAATCTTACTCTATTAAGGAAAAAACTTGCAGCTCGCTGAAATATGTTCATTTGCTGAAAACCATCAAAACCACGAAAAGTTCTTGAATTTGAAGATAAAATCTTTTTGCTTTGAAGAAGAAAGATCTAGCTGACTGAAATAAGTTCATTAGATGAAAACCAACAAAAATTGACAAGAACCACGAAAAGTTCTTGTATTTTAAGATAAAATCTTACTCTATTAAGGAAAAAACTTCCAGCTCGCTGAAATATGTTCATTTGCTGAAAACCATTAAAACCACGAAAAGTTCTTGTATTTGAAGATAAAATCTTTTTGATTTGAAGAAGAAAGATCTAGCTGACTGAAATAAGTTCATTAGATGAAAACCAACAAAAATTGACAAGAACCACGAAAAGTTCTTGTATTTTAAGATAAAATCTTACTCTATTAAGGAAAAAACTTCCAGCTCGCTGAAATATGTTCATTTGCTGAAAACCATCAAAACCACGAAAAGTTCTTGTATTTGAAGATAAAATCTTTTTGCTTTGAAGAAGAAAGATCTAGCTGACTGAAATAAGTTCATTAGATGAAAACCAACAAAAATTGACAAGAACCACGAAAAGTTCTTGTATTTTAAGATAAAATCTTAGGCTATTAAAGAAAAAACTTCCAGCTCGCTGAAATCTGTTCATTTGCTGAAAACCATCAAAACCACGAAAAGTTCTTGTATTTGAAGATAAAATCTTTTTGCTTTGAAGAAGAAAGATCTAGCTGACTGAAATAAGTTCATTAGATGAAAACCAACAAAAATTGACAAGAACCACGAAAAGTTCTTGTATTTTAAGATAAAATCTTACTCTATTCAGGAAAAAACTTCCAGCTCGCTGAAATATGTTCATTTGCTGAAAACCATCAAAACCACGAAAAGTTCTTGTATTTGAAGATAAAATCTTTTTGCTTTGAAGAAGAAAGATCTAGCTGACTGAAATAAGTTCATCAGATGAAAACCAACAAAAATTGACAAGAACCACGAAAAGTTCTTGTATTTTAAGATGAAATCTTACTCTGTTAAAGAAAAAACTCCCAGCTCGCTGAAATATGTTCATTTGCTGAAAAACAACAAAACCGCGAAAAGTTCTTGTATTTGAAGATACAATCTTTTTGCTTTGAAGAAGAAAGATCTAGCTGACTGAAATAAGTTCATTAGATGAAAACCAACAAAAATTGACAAGAACCACGAAAAGTTCTTGTATTTTAAGATAAAATCTTACGCTATTAAAGAAAAAACTCCCAGCTCGCTGAAATCTGTTCATTTGCTGAAAACCATCAAAACCACGAAAAGTTCTTGTATTTGAAGATAAAATCTTTTTGCTTTGAAGAAGAAAGATCCAGCTGACTGAAATAAGTTCATTAGATGAAAACCAACAAAAATTGACAAGAACCACGAAAAGTTCTTGTATTTTAAGATAAAATCTTACTCTATTAAGGAAAAAACTTGCAGCTCGCTGAAATATGTTCATTTGCTGAAAACCATCAAAACCACGAAAAGTTCTTGAATTTGAAGATAAAATCTTTTTGCTTTGAAGAAGAAAGATCTAGCTGACTGAAATAAGTTCATTAGATGAAAACCAACAAAAATTGACAAGAACCACGAAAAGTTCTTGTATTTTAAGATAAAATCTTACTCTATTAAGGAAAAAACTTCCAGCTCGCTGAAATATGTTCATTTGCTGAAAACCATCAAAACCACGAAAAGTTCTTGTATTTGAAGATAAAATCTTTTTGCTTTGAAGAAGAAAGATCTAGCTGACTGAAATAAGTTCATTAGATGAAAACCAACAAAAATTGACAAGAACCACGAAAAGTTCTTGTATTTTAAGATAAAATCTTACTCTATTAAGGAAAAAACTTCCAGCTCGCTGAAATATGTTCATTTGCTGAAAACCATCAAAACCACGAAAAGTTCTTGTATTTGAAGATAAAATCTTTTTGCTTTGAAGAAGAAAGATCTAGCTGACTGAAATAAGTTCATTAGATGAAAACCAACAAAAATTGACAAGAACCACGAAAAGTTCTTGTATTTTAAGATAAAATCTTAGGCTATTAAAGAAAAAACTTCCAGCTCGCTGAAATCTGTTAATTTGCTGAAAACCATCAAAACCACGAAAAGTTCTTGTATTTGAAGATAAAATCTTTTTGCTTTGAAGAAGAAAGATCTAGCTGACTGAAATAAGTTCATTAGATGAAAACCAACAAAAATTGACAAGAACCACGAAAAGTTCTTGTATTTTAAGATAAAATCTTACTCTATTCAGGAAAAAACTTCCAGCTCGCTGAAATATGTTCATTTGCTGAAAACCATCAAAACCACGAAAAGTTCTTGTATTTGAAGATAAAATATTTTTGCTTTGAAGAAGAAAGATCTAGCTGACTGAAATAAGTTCATCAGATGAAAACCAACAAAAATTGACAAGAACCACGAAAAGTTCTTGTATTTTAAGATGAAATCTTACTCTGTTAAAGAAAAAACTCCCAGCTCGCTGAAATATGTTCATTTGCTGAAAAACAACAAAACCGCGAAAAGTTCTTGTATTTGAAGATACAATCTTTTTGCTTTGAAGAAGAAAGATCTAGCTGACTGAAATAAGTTCATTAGATGAAAACCAACAAAAATTGACAAGAACCACGAAAAGTTCTTGTATTTTAAGATAAAATCTTACGCTATTAAAGAAAAAACTCCCAGCTCGCTGAAATATGTTCATTTGCTGAAAACCAACAAAACCACGAAAAGTTCTTGTATTTGAAGATAAAATCTTTTTTCTTTGAAGAAGAAAGAGCTAGATGACTGAAATAAGTTCATTAGATGAAAACCAACAAAAATTGACAAGAACCACGAAAAGTTCTTGTATTTTAAGATAAAATCTTACTCTATTCAGGAAAAAACTTGCAGCTCGCTGAAATATGTTCATTTGCTGAAAACCATCAAAACCACGAAAAGTTCTTGTATTTGAAGATAAAATCTTTTTGCTTTGAAGAAGAAAGATCCAGCTGACTGAAATAAGTTCATTAGATGAAAACCAACAAAAATTGACAAGAACCACGAAAAGTTCTTGTATTTTAAGATAAAATCTTACTCTATTCAGGAAAAAACTTCCAGCTCGCTGAAATATGTTCATTTGCTGAAAACCATCAAAACCACGAAAAGTTCTTGTATTTGAAGATAAAATCTTTTTGCTTTGAAGAAGAAAGATCTAGCTGACTGAAATAAGTTCATTCGATGAAAACCAACAAAAATTGACAAGAACCACGAAAAGTTCTTGTATTTTAAGATAAAATCTTAGGCTATTAAAGAAAAAACTTCCAGCTCGCTGAAATCTGTTCATTTGCTGAAAACCATCAAAAACCACGAAAAGTTCTTGAATTTGAAGATAAAATCTTTTTGCTTTGAAGAAGAAAGATCTAGCTGACTGAAATAAGTTCATTAGATGAAAACCAACAAAAATTGACAAGAACCACGAAAAGTTCTTGTATTTTCAGATAAAATCATACTCTATTAAGGAAAAAACTTCCAGCTCGGTGAAATATGTTCATTTGCTGAAAACCATCAAAACCACGAAAAGTTCTTGTATTTGAAGATAAAATCTTTTTGCTTTGAAGAAGAAAGATCTAGCTGACTGAAATAAGTTCATTAGATGAAAACCAACAAAAATTGACAAGAACCACGAAAAGTTCTTGTATTTTAAGATAAAATCTTACTCTATTAAGGAAAAAACTTCCAGCTCGCTGAAATATGTTCATTTGCTGAAAACCATCAAAACCACGAAAAGTTCTTGTATTTGAAGATAAAATCTTTTTGCTTTGAAGATGAAAGTTCTAGCTGACTGAAATAAGTTCATTAGATGAAAACCAATAAAAATTGACAAGAACCACGAAAAGTTCTTGTATTTTAAGATAAAATCTTAGGCTATTAAAGAAAAAACTTCCAGCTCGCTGAAATCTGTTCATTTGCTGAAAACCATCAAAACCACGAAAAGTTCTTGTATTTGAAGATAAAATCTTTTTGCTTTGAAGAAGAAAGATCTGGCTGACTGAAATAAGTTCATTGGATGAAAACCAACAAAAATTGACAAGAACCACGAAAATTTCTTGTATTTTAAGATAAAATCTTACTCTATTAAGGAAAAAACTTGCAGCTCGCTGAAATATGTTCATTTGCTGAAAACCATCAAAACCACGAAAAGTTCTTGTATTTGAAGATAAAATCTTTTTGCTTTGAAGAAGAAAGATCTAGCTGACTGAAATAAGTTCATTAGATGAAAACCAACAAAAATTGACAAGAACCACGAAAAGTTCTTGTATTTTAAGATAGAATCTTAGGCTATTGAAGAAAAAACTTCCAGCTCGCTGAAATCTGTTCATTTGCTGAAAACCATCAAAACCACGAAAAGTTCTTGTATTTGAAGATAAAATCTTTTTGCTTTGAAGAAGAAAGATCTAGCTGACTGAAATAAGTTCATTAGATGAAAACCAACAAAAATTGACAAGAACCACGAAAAGTTCTTGTATTTTAAGATAAAATCTTACTCGATTCAGGAAAAAACTTCCAGCTCGCTGAAATATGTTCATTTGCTGAAAACCATCAAAACCACGAAAAGTTCTTGTATTTGAAGATAAAATCTTTTTGCTTTGAAGAAGAAAGATCCAGCTGACTGAAATAAGTTCATTAGATGAAAACCAACAAAAATTGACAAGAACCACGAAAAGTTCTTGTATTTTAAGATAAAATCTTACGCTATTAAAGAAAAAACTCCCAGCTCGCTGAAATATGTTCATTTGCTGAAAACCAACAAAACCACGAAAAGTTCTTGTATTTGAAGATAAAATCTTTTTTCTTTGAAGAAGAAAGATCTAGCTGACTGAAATAAGTTCATTAGATGAAAACCAACAAAAATTGACAAGAACCACGAAAAGTTCTTGTATTTTAAGATAAAATCTTACTCTATTAAGGAAAAAACTTCCAGCTCGCTGAAATATGTTCATTTGCTGAAAACCATCAAAACCACGAAAAGTTCTTGAATTTGAAGATAAAATCTTTTTGCTTTGAAGAAGAAAGATCTAGCTGACTGAAATAAGTTCATTAGATGAAAACCAACAAAAATTGACAAGAACCACGAAAAGTTCTTGTATTTTAAGATAAAATCTTACTCTATTAAGGAAAAAACTTCCAGCTCGCTGAAATATGTTCATTTGCTGAAAACCATCAAAACCACGAAAAGTTCTTGTATTTGAAGATAAAATCTTTTTGCTTTGAAGAAGAAAGATCTAGCTGACTGAAATAAGTTCATTAGATGAAAACCAACAAAAATTGACAAGAACCACGAAAAGTTCTTGTATTTTAAGATAGAATCTTAGGCTATTGAAGAAAAAACTTCCAGCTCGCTGAAATCTGTTCATTTGCTGAAAACCATCAAAACCACGAAAAGTTCTTGTATTTGAAGATAAAATCTTTTTGCTTTGAAGAAGAAAGATCTAGCTGACTGAAATAAGTTCATTAGATGAAAACCAACAAAAATTGACAAGAACCACGAAAAGTTCTTGTATTTTAAGATAAAATCTTACTCGATTCAGGAAAAAACTTCCAGCTCGCTGAAATATGTTCATTTGCTGAAAACCATCAAAACCACGAAAAGTTCTTGTATTTGAAGATAAAATCTTTTTGCTTTGAAGAAGAAAGATCCAGCTGACTGAAATAAGTTCATTAGATGAAAACCAACAAAAATTGACAAGAACCACGAAAAGTTCTTGTATTTTAAGATAAAATCTTACGCTATTAAAGAAAAAACTCCCAGCTCGCTGAAATATGTTCATTTGCTGAAAACCAACAAAACCACGAAAAGTTCTTGTATTTGAAGATAAAATCTTTTTTCTTTGAAGAAGAAAGATCTAGCTGACTGAAATAAGTTCATTAGATGAAAACCAACAAAAATTGACAAGAACCACGAAAAGTTCTTGTATTTTAAGATAAAATCTTACTCTATTAAGGAAAAAACTTCCAGCTCGCTGAAATATGTTCATTTGCTGAAAACCATCAAAACCACGAAAAGTTCTTGAATTTGAAGATAAAATCTTTTTGCTTTGAAGAAGAAAGATCTAGCTGACTGAAATAAGTTCATTAGATGAAAACCAACAAAAATTGACAAGAACCACGAAAAGTTCTTGTATTTTAAGATAAAATCTTACTCTATTAAGGAAAAAACTTCCAGCTCGCTGAAATATGTTCATTTGCTGAAAACCATCAAAACCACGAAAAGTTCTTGTATTTGAAGATAAAATCTTTTTGCTTTGAAGAAGAAAGATCTAGCTGACTGAAATAAGTTCATTAGATGAAAACCAACAAAAATTGACAAGAACCACGAAAAGTTCTTGTATTTTAAGATAAAATCTTACTCTATTAAGGAAAAAACTTCCAGCTCGCTGAAATATGTTCATTTGCTGAAAACCATCAAAACCACGAAAAGTTCTTGTATTTGAAGATAAAATCTTTTTGCTTTGAAGAAGAAAGATCTAGCTGACTGAAATAAGTTCATTAGATGAAAACCAACAAAAATTGACAAGAACCACGAAAAGTTCTTGTATTTTAAGATAAAATCTTAGGCTATTAAAGAAAAAACTTCCAGCTCGCTGAAATCTGTTCATTTGCTGAAAACCATCAAAACCACGAAAAGTTCTTGTATTTGAAGATAAAATCTTTTTGCTTTGAAGAAGAAAGATCTAGCTGACTGAAATAAGTTCATTAGATGAAAACCAACAAAAATTGACAAGAACCACGAAAAGTTCTTGTATTTTAAGATAAACTCTTACTCTATTCAGGAAAAAACTTCCAGCTCGCTGAAATATGTTCATTTGCTGAAAACCATCAAAACCACGAAAAGTTCTTGTATTTGAAGATAAAATCTTTTTGCTTTGAAGAAGAAAGATCTAGCTGACTGAAATAAGTTCATCAGATGAAAACCAACAAAAATTGACAAGAACCACGAAAAGTTCTTGTATTTTAAGATGAAATCTTACTCTGTTAAAGAAAAAACTCCCAGCTCGCTGAAATATGTTCATTTGCTGAAAAACAACAAAACCGCGAAAAGTTCTTGTATTTGAAGATACAATCTTTTTGCTTTGAAGAAGAAAGATCTAGCTGACTGAAATAAGTTCATTAGATGAAAACCAACAAAAATTGACAAGAACCACGAAAAGTTCTTGTATTTTAAGATAAAATCTTACGCTATTAAAGAAAAGACTCCCAGCTCGCTGAAATATGTTCATTTGCTGAAAACCAACAAAACCACGAAAAGTTCTTGTATTTGAAGATAAAATCTTTTTTCTTTGAAGAAGAAAGAGCTAGATGACTGAAATAAGTTCATTAGATGAAAACCAACAAAAATTGACAAGAACCACGAAAAGTTCTTGTATTTTAAGATAAAATCTTACTCTATTCAGGAAAAAACTTCCAGCTCGCTGAAATATGTTCATTTGCTGAAAACCATCAAAACCACGAAAAGTTCTTGTATTTGAAGATAAAATCTTTTTGCTTTGAAGAAGAAAGATCTAGCTGACTGAAATAAGTTCATTAGATGAAAACCAACAAAAATTGACAAGAACCACGAAAAGTTCTTGTATTTTAAGATAAAATCTTACGCTATTAAAGAAAAAACTCCCAGCTCGCTGAAATATGTTCATTTGCTGAAAACCAACAAAACCACGAAAAGTTCTTGTATTTGAAGATAAAATCTTTTTTCTTTGAAGAAGAAAGATCTAGCTGACTGAAATAAGTTCATTAGATGAAAACCAACAAAAATTGACAAGAACCACGAAAAGTTCTTGTATTTTAAGATAAAATCTTACTCTATTAAGGAAAAAACTTGCAGCTCGCTGAAATATGTTCATTTGCTGAAAACCATCAAAACCACGAAAAGTTCTTGAATTTGAAGATAAAATCTTTTTGCTTTGAAGAAGAAAGATCTAGCTGACTGAAATAAGTTCATTAGATGAAAACCAACAAAAATTGACAAGAACCACGAAAAGTTCTTGTATTTTAAGATAAAATCTTACTCTATTAAGGAAAAAACTTCCAGCTCGCTGAAATATGTTCATTTGCTGAAAACCATCAAAACCACGAAAAGTTCTTGTATTTGAAGATAAAATCTTTTTGCTTTGAAGAAGAAAGATCTAGCTGACTGAAATAAGTTCATTAGATGAAAACCAACAAAAATTGACAAGAACCACGAAAAGTTCTTGTATTTTAAGATAAAATCTTACTCTATTAAGGAAAAAACTTCCAGCTCGCTGAAATATGTTCATTTGCTGAAAACCATCAAAACCACGAAAAGTTCTTGTATTTGAAGATAAAATCTTTTTGCTTTGAAGAAGAAAGATCTAGCTGACTGAAATAAGTTGATTAGATGAAAACCAACAAAAATTGACAAGAACCACGAAAAGTTCTTGTATTTTAAGATAAAATCTTAGGCTATTAAAGAAAAAACTTCCAGCTCGCTGAAATCTGTTCATTTGCTGAAAACCATCAAAACCACGAAAAGTTCTTGTATTTGAAGATAAAATCTTTTTGCTTTGAAGAAGAAAGATCTAGCTGACTGAAATAAGTTCATTAGATGAAAACCAACAAAAATTGACAAGAACCACGAAAAGTTCTTGTATTTTAAGATAAAATCTTACTCTATTCAGGAAAAAACTTCCAGCTCGCTGAAATATGTTCATTTGCTGAAAACCGTCAAAACCACGAAAAGTTCTTGTATTTGAAGATAAAATCTTTTTGCTTTGAAGAAGAAAGATCTAGCTGACTGAAATAAGTTCATCAGATGAAAACCAACAAAAATTGACAAGAACCACGAAAAGTTCTTGTATTTTAAGATGAAATCTTACTCTGTTAAAGAAAAAACTCCCAGCTCGCTGAAATATGTTCATTTGCTGAAAAACAACAAAACCGCGAAAAGTTCTTGTATTTGAAGATACAATCTTTTTGCTTTGAAGAAGAAAGATCTAGCTGACTGAAATAAGTTCATTAGATGAAAACCAACAAAAATTGACAAGAACCACGAAAAGTTCTTGTATTTTAAGATAAAATCTTACGCTATTAAAGAAAAAACTCCCAGCTCGCTGAAATATGTTCATTTGCTGAAAACCAACAAAACCACGAAAAGTTCTTGTATTTGAAGATAAAATCTTTTTTCTTTGAAGAAGAAAGAGCTAGATGACTGAAATAAGTTCATTAGATGAAAACCAACAAAAATTGACAAGAACCACGAAAAGTTCTTGTATTTTAAGATAAAATCTTACTCTGTTAAAGAAAAAACTCCCAGCTCGCTGAAATATGTTCATTTGCTGAAAAACAACAAAACCGCGAAATGTTCTTGTATTTGAAGATAAAATCTTTTTGCTTTGAAGAAGAAAGATCTAGCTGACTGAAATAAGTTCATTAGATGAAAACCAACAAAAATTGACAAGAACCACGAAAAGTTCTTGTATTTTAAGATAAAATCTTAGGCTATTAAAGAAAAAACTTCCAGCTCGCTGAAATCTGTTCATTTGCTGAAAACCATCAAAACCACGAAAAGTTCTTGTATTTGAAGATAAAATCTTTTTGCTTTGAAGAAGAAAGATCCAGCTGACTGAAATAAGTTCATTAGATGAAAACCAACAAAAATTGACAAGAACCACGAAAAGTTCTTGTATTTTAAGATAAAATCTTACTCTATTCAGGAAAAAACTTCCAGCTCGCTGAAATATGTTCATTTGCTGAAAACCATCAAAACCACGAAAAGTTCTTGTATTTGAAGATAAAATCTTTTTGCTTTGAAGAAGAAAGATCCAGCTGACTGAAATAAGTTCATTCGATGAAAACCAACAAAAATTGACAAGAACCACGAAAAGTTCTTGTATTTTAAGATAAAATCTTACGCTATTAAAGAAAAAACTCCCAGCTCGCTGAAATATGTTCATTTGCTGAAAACCAACAAAACCACGAAAAGTTCTTGTATTTGAAGATAAAATCTTTTTTCTTTGAAGAAGAAAGAGCTAGATGACTGAAATAAGTTCATTAGATGAAAACCAACAAAAATTGACAAGAACCACGAAAAGTTCTTGTATTTTAAGATAAAATCTTACTCTATTCAGGAAAAAACTTCCAGCTCGCTGAAATATGTTCATTTGCTGAAAACCATCAAAACCACGAAAAGTTCTTGTATTTGAAGATAAAATCTTTTTGCTTTGAAGAAGAAAGATCCAGCTGACTGAAATAAGTTCATTAGATGAAAACCAACAAAAATTGACAAGAACCACGAAAAGTTCTTGTATTTTAAGATAAAATCTTAGGCTATTAAAGAAAAAACTTCCAGCTCGCTGAAATATGTTCATTTGCTGAAAACCATCAAAACCACGAAAAGTTCTTGTATTTGAAGATAAAATCTTTTTGCTTTGAAGAAGAAAGATCTCGCTGACTGAAATAAGTTCATTCGATGAAAACCAACAAAAATTGACAAGAACCACGAAAAGCTCTTGTATTTTAAGATAAAATCTTAGGCTATTAAAGAAAAAACTTCCAGCTCGCTGAAATCTGTTCATTTGCTGAAAACCATCAAAACCACGAAAAGTTCTTGTATTTGAAGATAAAATCTTTTTGCTTTGAAGAAGAAAGATCTAGCTGACTGAAATAAGTTCATTAGATGAAAACCAACAAAAATTGACAAGAACCACGAAAAGTTCTTGTATTTTAAGATAAAATCTTACTCTATTAAGGAAAAAACTTCCAGCTCGCTGAAATATGTTCATTTGCTGAAAACCATCAAAACCACGAAAAGTTCTTGTATTTGAAGATAAAATCTTTTTGCTTTGAAGAAGAAAGATCTAGCTGACTGAAATAAGTTCATGAGATGAAAACCAACAAAAATTGACAAGAACCACGAAAAGTTCTTGTATTTTAAGATAAAATCTTACTCTATTAAGGAAAAAACTTCCAGCTCGCTGAAATCTGTTCATTTGCTGAAAACCAACAAAACCACCAAAAGTTCTTGTATTTGAAGATAAAATCTTTTTGCTTTGACGAAGAAAGATCGAGCTGACTGAAATAAGTTCATGAGATGAAAACCAACAAAAATTGACAAGAACCACGAAAAGTTCTTGTATTTTAAGATAAAATCTTAGGCTATTAAAGAAAAAACTTCCAGCTCGCTGAAATCTGTTCATTTGCTGAAAACCATCAAAACCACGAAAAGTTCTTGTATTTGAAGATAAAATCTTTTTGCTTTGAAGAAGAAAGATCCAGCTGACTGAAATAAGTTCATTAGATGAAAACCAACAAAAATTGACAAGAACCACGAAAAGTTCTTGTATTTTAAGATAAAATCTTACTCTATTCAGGAAAAAACTTCCAGCTCGCTGAAATATGTTCATTTGCTGAAAACCATCAAAACCACGAAAAGTTCTTGTATTTGAAGATAAAATCTTTTTGCTTTGAAGAAGAAAGATCCAGCTGACTGAAATAAGTTCATTCGATGAAAACCAACAAAAATTGACAAGAACCACGAAAAGTTCTTGTATTTTAAGATAAAATCTTACGCTATTAAAGAAAAAACTCCCAGCTCGCTGAAATATGTTCATTTGCTGAAAACCAACAAAACCACGAAAAGTTCTTGTATTTGAAGATAAAATCTTTTTTCTTTGAAGAAGAAAGATCTAGCTGACTGAAATAAGTTCATTAGATGAAAACCAACAAAAATTGACAAGAACCACGAAAAGTTCTTGTATTTTAAGATAAAATCTTACTCTATTCAGGAAAAAACTTCCAGCTCGCTGAAATATGTTCATTTGCTGAAAACCATCAAAACCACGAAAAGTTCTTGTATTTGAAGATAAAATCTTTTTGCTTTGAAGAAGAAAGATCGAGCTGACTGAAATAAGTTCATTCGATGAAAACCAACAAAAATTGACAAGAACCACGAAAAGTTCTTGTATTTTAAGATAAAATCTTACGCTATTAAAGAAAAAACTCCCAGCTCGCTGAAATATGTTCATTTGCTGAAAACCATCAAAACCACGAAAAGTTCTTGTATTTGAAGATAAAATCTTTTTGCTTTGAGGAAGAAAGATCTAGCTGACTGAAATAACTTCATTAGATGAAAACCAACAAAAATTGACAAGAACCACGAAAAGTTCTTGTATTTTAAGATAAAATCTTACTCTGTTAAAGAAAAAACTCCCAGCTCGCTGAAATATGTTCATTTGCTGAAAAACAACAAAACCGCGAAATGTTCTTGTATTTGAAGATAAAATCTTTTTGCTTTGAAGAAGAAAGATCTAGCTGACTGAAATAAGTTCATTAGATGAAAACCAACAAAAATTGACAAGAACCACGAAAAGTTCTTGTATTTTAAGATAAAATCTTACTCTATTAAGGAAAAAACTTCCAGCTCGCTGAAATCTGTTCATTTGCTGAAAACCAACAAAACCACCAAAAGTTCTTGTATTTGAAGATAAAATCTTTTTGCTTTGACGAAGAAAGATCGAGCTGACTGAAATAAGTTCATTAGATGAAAACCAACAAAAATTGACAAGAACCACGAAAAGTTCTTGTATTTTAAGATAAAATCTTACTCTATTAAAGAAAAAACTTCCAGCTCGCTGAAATCTGTTCATTTGCTGAAAACCATCAAAACCACGAAAAGTTCTTGTATTTGAAGATAAAATCTTTTTGCTTTGAAGAAGAAAGATCCAGCTGACTGAAATAAGTTCATTAGATGAAAACCAACAAAAATTGACAAGAACCACGAAAAGTTCTTGTATTTTAAGATAAAATCTTACTCTATTCAGGAAAAAACTTCCAGCTCGCTGAAATATGTTCATTTGCTGAAAACCATCAAAACCACGAAAAGTTCTTGTATTTGAAGATAAAATCTTTTTGCTTTGAAGAAGAAAGATCTAGCTGACTGAAATAAGTTCATTAGATGAAAACCAACAAAAATTGACAAGAACCACGAAAAGTTCTTGTATTTTAAGATAAAATCTTACTCTGTTAAAGAAAAAACTCCCAGCTCGCTGAAATATGTTCATTTGCTGAAAAACAACAAAACCGCGAAAAGTTCTTGTATTTGAAGATAAAATCTTTTTGCTTTGAAGAAGAAAGATCCAGCTGACTGAAATAAGTTCATTAGATGAAAACCAACAAAAATTGACAAGAACCACGAAAAGTTCTTGTATTTTAAGATAAAATCTTACTCTATTAAGGAAAAAACATCCAGCTCGCTGAAATATGTTCATTTGCTGAAAACCATCAAAACCACGAAAAGTTCTTGTATTTGA
This sequence comes from Heptranchias perlo, assembly GCF_035084215.1. Taxonomy (NCBI): domain Eukaryota; kingdom Metazoa; phylum Chordata; class Chondrichthyes; order Hexanchiformes; family Hexanchidae; genus Heptranchias; species Heptranchias perlo. The sequence continues at coordinate 1,061,871 of NW_027139688.1, read as the reverse complement.
AGATAAAATCTTTTTGCTTTGAAGAAGAAAGATCTAGCTGACTGAAATAAGTTCATTAGATGAAAACCAACAAAAATTGACAAGAACCACGAAAAGTTCTTGTATTTTAAGATAAAATCTTACTCTGTTAAAGAAAAAACTCCCAGCTCGCTGAAATATGTTCATTTGCTGAAAAACAACAAAACCGCGAAAAGTTCTTGTATTTGAAGATAAAATCTTTTTGCTTTGAAGAAGAAAGATCTAGCTGACTGAAATAAGTTCATTAGATGAAAACCAACAAAAATTGACAAGAACCACGAAAAGTTCTTGTATTTTAAGATAAAATCTTACGCTATTAAAGAAAAAACTCCCAGCTCGCTGAAATATGTTCATTTGCTGAAAACCAACAAAACCACGAAAAGTTCTTGTATTTGAAGATAAAATCTTTTTTCTTTGAAGAAGAAAGATCTAGCTGACTGAAATAAGTTCATTAGATGAAAACCAACAAAAATTGACAAGAACCACGAAAAGTTCTTGTATTTTAAGATAAAATCTTACTCTATTCAGGAAAAAACTTCCAGCTCGCTGAAATATGTTCATTTGCTGAAAACCATCAAAACCACGAAAAGTTCTTGTATTTGAAGATAAAATCTTAGGCTATTAAAGAAAAAACTTCCAGCTCGCTGAAATATGTTCATTTGCTGAAAACCATCAAAACCACGAAAAGTTCTTGTATTTGAAGATAAAATCTTTTTGCTTTGAAGAAGAAAGATCTAGCTGACTGAAATAAGTTCATTAGATGAAAACCAACAAAAATTGACAAGAACCACGAAAAGTTCTTGTATTTTAAGATAATATCTTACTCTATTAAGGAAAAAACTTCCAGCTCGCTGAAATATGTTCATTTGCTGAAAACCATCAAAACCACGAAAAGTTCTTGTATTTGAAGATAAAATCTTTTTGCTTTGAAGAAGAAAGATCTAGCTGACTGAAATAAGTTCATTAGATGAAAACCAACAAAAATTGACAAGAACCACGAAAAGTTCTTGTATTTTAAGATAAAATCTTACGCTATTAAAGAAAAAACTCCCAGCTCGCTGAAATATGTTCATTTGCTGAAAACCATCAAAACCACCAAAAGTTCTTGTATTTGAAGATAAAATCTTTTTGCTTTGAGGAAGAAAGATCTAGCTGACTGAAATAACTTCATTAGATGAAAACCAACAAAAATTGACAAGAACCACGAAAAGTTCTTGTATTTTAAGATAAAATCTTACTCTATTCAGGAAAAAACTTCCAGCTCGCTGAAATATGTTCATTTGCTGAAAACCATCAAAACCACGAAAAGTTCTTGTATTTGAAGATAAAATCTTTTTGCTTTGAAGAAGAAAGATCTAGCTGACTGAAATAAGTTCATTAGATGAAAACCAACAAAAATTGACAAGAACCACGAAAAGTTCTTGTATTTTAAGATAAAATCTTACTCTGTTAAAGAAAAAACTCCCAGCTCGCTGAAATATGTTCATTTGCTGAAAAACAACAAAACCGCGAAAAGTTCTTGTATTTGAAGATAAAATCTTTTTGCTTTGAAGAAGAAAGATCCAGCTGACTGAAATAAGTTCATTAGATGAAAACCAACAAAAATTGACAAGAACCACGAAAAGTTCTTGTATTTTAAGATAAAATCTTACTCTATTAAGGAAAAAACTTCCAGCTCGCTGAAATATGTTCATTTGCTGAAAACCATCAAAACCACGAAAAGTTCTTGTATTTGAAGATAAAATCTTTTTGCTTTGAAGAAGAAAGATCTAGCTGACTGAAATAAGTTCATTAGATGAAAACCAACAAAAATTGACAAGAACCACGAAAAGTTCTTGTATTTTAAGATAAAATCTTACTCTGTTAAAGAAAAAACTCCCAGCTCGCTGAAATATGTTCATTTGCTGAAAAACAACAAAACCGCGAAAAGTTCTTGTATTTGAAGATAAAATCTTTTTGCTTTGAAGAAGAAAGATCTAGCTGACTGAAATAAGTTCATTAGATGAAAACCAACAAAAATTGACAAGAACCACGAAAAGTTCTTGTATTTTAAGATAAAATCTTACGCTATTAAAGAAAAAACTCCCAGCTCGCTGAAATATGTTCATTTGCTGAAAACCATCAAAACCACGAAAAGTTCTTGTATTTGAAGATAAAATCTTTTTGCTTTGAAGAAGAAAGATCCAGCTGACTGAAATAAGTTCATTAGATGAAAACCAACAAAAATTGACAAGAACCACGAAAAGTTCTTGTATTTTAAGATAAAATCTTACGCTATTAAAGAAAAAACTCCCAGCTCGCTGAAATATGTTCATTTGCTGAAAACCATCAAAACCACGAAAAGTTCTTGTATTTGAAGATAAAATCTTTTTGCTTTGAAGAAGAAAGATCTAGCTGACTGAAATAAGTTCATTCGATGAAAACCAACAAAAATTGACAAGAACCACGAAAAGTTCTTGTATTTTAAGATAAAATCTTACTCTGTTAAAGAAAAAACTCCCAGCTCGCTGAAATATGTTCATTTGCTGAAAAACAACAAAACCGCGAAATGTTCTTGTATTTGAAGATAAAATCTTTTTGCTTTGAAGAAGAAAGATCTAGCTGACTGAAATAAGTTCATTGGATGAAAACCAACAAAAATTGACAAGAACCACGAAAAGTTCTTGTATTTTAAGATAAAATCTTACGCTATTAAAGAAAAAACTCCCAGCTCGCTGAAATATGTTCATTTGCTGAAAACCAACAAAACCACGAAAAGTTCTTGTATTTGAAGATAAAATCTTTTTGCTTTGAAGAAGAAAGATCCAGCTGACTGAAATAAGTTCATTAGATGAAAACCAACAAAAATTGACAAGAACCACGAAAAGTTCTTGTATTTTAAGATAAAATCTTACTCTATTCAGGAAAAAACTTCCAGCTCGCTGAAATATGTTCATTTGCTGAAAACCATCAAAACCACGAAAAGTTCTTGTATTTGAAGATAAAATCTTTTTGCTTTGAAGAAGAAAGATCGAGCTGACTGAAATAAGTTCATTCGATGAAAACCAACAAAAATTGACAAGAACCACGAAAAGTTCTTGTATTTTAAGATAAAATCTTAGGCTATTAAAGAAAAAACTTCCAGCTCGCTGAAATCTGTTCATTTGCTGAAAACCATCAAAACCACGAAAAGTTCTTGTATTTGAAGATAAAATCTTTTTGCTTTGAAGAAGAAAGATCTAGCTGACTGAAATAAGTTCATTAGATGAAAACCAACAAAAATTGACAAGAACCACGAAAAGTTCTTGTATTTTAAGATAAAATCTTACTCTATTAAGGAAAAAACTCCCAGCTCGCTGAAATATGTTCATTTGCTGAAAACCATCAAAACCACGAAAAGTTCTTGTATTTGAAGATAAAATCTTTTTGCTTTGAAGAAGAAAGATCTAGCTGACTGAAATAAGTTCATTCGATGAAAAGCAACAAAAATTGACAAGAACCACGAAAAGTTCTTGTATTTTAAGATAAAATCTTAGGCTATTAAAGAAAAAACTTCCAGCTCGCTGAAATCTGTTCATTTGCTGAAAACCATCAAAACCACGAAAAGTTCTTGTATTTGAAGATAAAATCTTTTTGCTTTGAAGAAGAAAGATCTAGCTGACTGAAATAAGTTCATTAGATGAAAACCAACAAAAATTGACAAGAACCACGAAAAGTTCTTGTATTTTAAGATAATATCTTACTCTATTAAGGAAAAAACTTCCAGCTCGCTGAAATATGTTCATTTGCTGAAAACCATCAAAACCACGAAAAGTTCTTGTATTTGAAGATAAAATCTTTTTGCTTTGAAGAAGAAACATCTAGCTGACTGAAATAAGTTCATTAGATGAAAACCAACAAAAATTGACAAGAACCACGAAAAGTTCTTGTATTTTAAGATAAAATCTTACGCTATTAAAGAAAAAACTCCCAGCTCGCTGAAATATGTTCATTTGCTGAAAACCATCAAAACCACGAAAAGTTCTTGTATTTGAAGATAAAATCTTTTTGCTTTGAGGAAGAAAGATCTAGCTGACTGAAATAACTTCATTAGATGAAAACCAACAAAAATTGACAAGAACCACGAAAAGTTCTTGTATTTTAAGATAAAATCTTACTCTATTCAGGAAAAAACTTCCAGCTCGCTGAAATATGTTCATTTGCTGAAAACCATCAAAACCACGAAAAGTTCTTGTATTTGAAGATAAAATCTTTTTGCTTTGAAGAAGAAAGATCTAGCTGACTGAAATAAGTTCATTCGATGAAAACCAACAAAAATTGACAAGAACCACGAAAAGTTCTTGTATTTTAAGATAAAATCTTACTCTGTTAAAGAAAAAACTCCCAGCTCGCTGAAATATGTTCATTTGCTGAAAAACAACAAAACCGCGAAAAGTTCTTGTATTTGAAGATAAAATCTTTTTGCTTTGAAGAAGAAAGATCCAGCTGACTGAAATAAGTTCATTAGATGAAAACCAACAAAAATTGACAAGAACCACGAAAAGTTCTTGTATTTTAAGATAAAATCTTACTCTATTAAGGAAAAAACTTCCAGCTCGCTGAAATATGTTCATTTGCTGAAAACCATCAAAACCACGAAAAGTTCTTGTATTTGAAGATAAAATCTTTTTGCTTTGAAGAAGAAAGATCTAGCTGACTGAAATAAGTTCATTAGATGAAAACCAACAAAAATTGACAAGAACCACGAAAAGTTCTTGTATTTTAAGATAAAATCTTACTCTGTTAAAGAAAAAACTCCCAGCTCGCTGAAATATGTTCATTTGCTGAAAAACAACAAAACCGCGAAAAGTTCTTGTATTTGAAGATAAAATCTTTTTGCTTTGAAGAAGAAAGATCTAGCTGACTGAAATAAGTTCATTAGATGAAAACCAACAAAAATTGACAAGAACCACGAAAAGTTCTTGTATTTTAAGATAAAATCTTACGCTATTAAAGAAAAAACTCCCAGCTCGCTGAAATATGTTCATTTGCTGAAAACCAACAAAACCACGAAAAGTTCTTGTATTTGAAGATAAAATCTTTTTTCTTTGAAGAAGAAAGATCTAGCTGACTGAAATAAGTTCATTAGATGAAAACCAACAAAAATTGACAAGAACCACGAAAAGTTCTTGTATTTTAAGATAAAATCTTACTCTATTCAGGAAAAAACTTCCAGCTCGCTGAAATATGTTCATTTGCTGAAAACCATCAAAACCACGAAAAGTTCTTGTATTTGAAGATAAAATCTTTTTGCTTTGAAGAAGAAAGATCCAGCTGACTGAAATAAGTTCATTAGATGAAAACCAACAAAAATTGACAAGAACCACGAAAAGTTCTTGTATTTTAAGATAAAATCTTACTCTATTCAGGAAAAAACTTCCAGCTCGCTGAAATATGTTCATTTGCTGAAAACCATCAAAACCACGAAAAGTTCTTGTATTTGAAGATAAAATCTTTTTGCTTTGAAGAAGAAAGATCTAGCTGACTGAAATAAGTTCATTCGATGAAAACCAACAAAAATTGACAAGAACCACGAAAAGTTCTTGTATTTTAAGATAAAATCTTAGGCTATTAAAGAAAAAACTTCCAGCTCGCTGAAATCTGTTCATTTGCTGAAAACCATCAAAACCACGAAAAGTTCTTGTATTTGAAGATAAAATCTTTTTGCTTTGAAGAAGAAAGATCTAGCTGACTGAAATAAGTTCATTAGATGAAAACCAACAAAAATTGACAAGAACCACGAAAAGTTCTTGTATTTTAAGATAATATCTTACTCTATTAAGGAAAAAACTTCCAGCTCGCTGAAATATGTTCATTTGCTGAAAACCATCAAAACCACGAAAAGTTCTTGTATTTGAAGATAAAATCTTTTTGCTTTGAAGAAGAAACATCTAGCTGACTGAAATAAGTTCATTCGATGAAAACCAACAAAAATTGACAAGAACCACGAAAAGTTCTTGTATTTTAAGATAAAATCTTACGCTATTAAAGAAAAAACTCCCAGCTCGCTGAAATATGTTCATTTGCTGAAAACCATCAAAACCACGAAAAGTTCTTGTATTTGAAGATAAAATCTTTTTGCTTTGAGGAAGAAAGATCTAGCTGACTGAAATAACTTCATTAGATGAAAACCAACAAAAATTGACAAGAACCACGAAAAGTTCTTGTATTTTAAGATAAAATCTTACTCTGTTAAAGAAAAAACTCCCAGCTCGCTGAAATATGTTCATTTGCTGAAAAACAACAAAACCGCGAAATGTTCTTGTATTTGAAGATAAAATCTTTTTGCTTTGAAGAAGAAAGATCTAGCTGACTGAAATAAGTTCATTGGATGAAAACCAACAAAAATTGACAAGAACCACGAAAAGTTCTTGTATTTTAAGATAAAATCTTACGCTATTAAAGAAAAAACTCCCAGCTCGCTGAAATATGTTCATTTGCTGAAAACCAACAAAACCACGAAAAGTTCTTGTATTTGAAGATAAAATCTTTTTGCTTTGAAGAAGAAAGATCCAGCTGACTGAAATAAGTTCATTAGATGAAAACCAACAAAAATTGACAAGAACCACGAAAAGTTCTTGTATTTTAAGATAAAATCTTACTCTATTCAGGAAAAAACTTCCAGCTCGCTGAAATATGTTCATTTGCTGAAAACCATCAAAACCACGAAAAGTTCTTGTATTTGAAGATAAAATCTTTTTGCTTTGAAGAAGAAAGATCTAGCTGACTGAAATAAGTTCATTCGATGAAAACCAACAAAAATTGACAAGAACCACGAAAAGTTCTTGTATTTTAAGATAAAATCTTAGGCTATTAAAGAAAAAACTTCCAGCTCGCTGAAATCTGTTCATTTGCTGAAAACCATCAAAACCACGAAAAGTTCTTGTATTTGAAGATAAAATCTTTTTGCTTTGAAGAAGAAAGATCTAGCTGACTGAAATAAGTTCATTAGATGAAAACCAACAAAAATTGACAAGAACCACGAAAAGTTCTTGTATTTTAAGATAAAATCTTACTCTATTAAGGAAAAAACTCCCAGCTCGCTGAAATATGTTCATTTGCTGAAAACCATCAAAACCACGAAAAGTTCTTGTATTTGAAGATAAAATCTTTTTGCTTTGAAGAAGAAAGATCTAGCTGACTGAAATAAGTTCATTAGATGAAAACCAACAAAAATTGACAAGAACCACGAAAAGTTCTTGTATTTTAAGATAAAATCTTACTCTGTTAAAGAAAAAACTCCCAGCTCGCTGAAATATGTTCATTTGCTGAAAAACAACAAAACCGCGAAAAGTTCTTGTATTTGAAGATAAAATCTTTTTGCTTTGAAGAAGAAAGATCTAGCTGACTGAAATAAGTTCATTAGATGAAAACCAACAAAAATTGACAAGAACCACGAAAAGTTCTTGTATTTTAAGATAAAATCTTACGCTATTAAAGAAAAAACTCCCAGCTCGCTGAAATATGTTCATTTGCTGAAAACCAACAAAACCACGAAAAGTTCTTGTATTTGAAGATAAAATCTTTTTTCTTTGAAGAAGAAAGATCTAGCTGACTGAAATAAGTTCATTAGATGAAAACCAACAAAAATTGACAAGAACCACGAAAAGTTCTTGTATTTTAAGATAAAATCTTACTCTATTCAGGAAAAAACTTCCAGCTCGCTGAAATATGTTCATTTGCTGAAAACCATCAAAACCACGAAAAGTTCTTGTATTTGAAGATAAAATCTTTTTGCTTTGAAGAAGAAAGATCGAGCTGACTGAAATAAGTTCATTCGATGAAAACCAACAAAAATTGACAAGAACCACGAAAAGTTCTTGTATTTTAAGATAAAATCTTACGCTATTAAAGAAAAAACTCCCAGCTCGCTGAAATATGTTCATTTGCTGAAAACCATCAAAACCACGAAAAGTTCTTGTATTTGAAGATAAAATCTTTTTGCTTTGAGGAAGAAAGATCTAGCTGACTGAAATAACTTCATTAGATGAAAACCAACAAAAATTGACAAGAACCACGAAAAGTTCTTGTATTTTAAGATAAAATCTTACTCTGTTAAAGAAAAAACTCCCAGCTCGCTGAAATATGTTCATTTGCTGAAAAACAACAAAACCGCGAAATGTTCTTGTATTTGAAGATAAAATCTTTTTGCTTTGAAGAAGAAAGATCTAGCTGACTGAAATAAGTTCATTAGATGAAAACCAACAAAAATTGACAAGAACCACGAAAAGTTCTTGTATTTTAAGATAAAATCTTACTCTATTAAGGAAAAAACTTCCAGCTCGCTGAAATCTGTTCATTTGCTGAAAACCAACAAAACCACCAAAAGTTCTTGTATTTGAAGATAAAATCTTTTTGCTTTGACGAAGAAAGATCGAGCTGACTGAAATAAGTTCATTAGATGAAAACCAACAAAAATTGACAAGAACCACGAAAAGTTCTTGTATTTTAAGATAAAATCTTACTCTATTAAAGAAAAAACTTCCAGCTCGCTGAAATCTGTTCATTTGCTGAAAACCATCAAAACCACGAAAAGTTCTTGTATTTGAAGATAAAATCTTTTTGCTTTGAAGAAGAAAGATCCAGCTGACTGAAATAAGTTCATTAGATGAAAACCAACAAAAATTGACAAGAACCACGAAAAGTTCTTGTATTTTAAGATAAAATCTTACTCTGTTCAGGAAAAAACTTCCAGCTCGCTGAAATATGTTCATTTGCTGAAAACCATCAAAACCACGAAAAGTTCTTGTATTTGAAGATAAAATCTTTTTGCTTTGAAGAAGAAAGATCTAGCTGACTGAAATAAGTTCATTAGATGAAAACCAACAAAAATTGACAAGAACCACGAAAAGTTCTTGTATTTTAAGATAAAATCTTACTCTGTTAAAGAAAAAACTCCCAGCTCGCTGAAATATGTTCATTTGCTGAAAAACAACAAAACCGCGAAAAGTTCTTGTATTTGAAGATAAAATCTTTTTGCTTTGAAGAAGAAAGATCCAGCTGACTGAAATAAGTTCATTAGATGAAAACCAACAAAAATTGACAAGAACCACGAAAAGTTCTTGTATTTTAAGATAAAATCTTACTCTATTAAGGAAAAAACTTCCAGCTCGCTGAAATATGTTCATTTGCTGAAAACCATCAAAACCACGAAAAGTTCTTGTATTTGAAGATAAAATCTTTTTGCTTTGAAGAAGAAAGATCTAGCTGACTGAAATAAGTTCATTAGATGAAAACCAACAAAAATTGACAAGAACCACGAAAAGTTCTTGTATTTTAAGATAAAATCTTACTCTGTTAAAGAAAAAACTCCCAGCTCGCTGAAATATGTTCATTTGCTGAAAAACAACAAAACCGCGAAAAGTTCTTGTATTTGAAGATAAAATCTTTTTGCTTTGAAGAAGAAAGATCTAGCTGACTGAAATAAGTTCATTAGATGAAAACCAACAAAAATTGACAAGAACCACGAAAAGTTCTTGTATTTTAAGATAAAATCTTACGCTATTAAAGAAAAAACTCCCAGCTCGCTGAAATATGTTCATTTGCTGAAAACCAACAAAACCACGAAAAGTTCTTGTATTTGAAGATAAAATCTTTTTTCTTTGAAGAAGAAAGATCTAGCTGACTGAAATAAGTTCATTAGATGAAAACCAACAAAAATTGACAAGAACCACGAAAAGTTCTTGTATTTTAAGATAAAATCTTACTCTATTCAGGAAAAAACTTCCAGCTCGCTGAAATATGTTCATTTGCTGAAAACCATCAAAACCACGAAAAGTTCTTGTATTTGAAGATAAAATCTTTTTGCTTTGAAGAAGAAAGATCCAGCTGACTGAAATAAGTTCATTAGATGAAAACCAACAAAAATTGACAAGAACCACGAAAAGTTCTTGTATTTTAAGATAAAATCTTACTCTATTCAGGAAAAAACTTCCAGCTCGCTGAAATATGTTCATTTGCTGAAAACCATCAAAACCACGAAAAGTTCTTGTATTTGAAGATAAAATCTTTTTGCTTTGAAGAAGAAAGATCTAGCTGACTGAAATAAGTTCATTCGATGAAAACCAACAAAAATTGACAAGAACCACGAAAAGTTCTTGTATTTTAAGATAAAATCTTAGGCTATTAAAGAAAAAACTTCCAGCTCGCTGAAATCTGTTCATTTGCTGAAAACCATCAAAACCACGAAAAGTTCTTGTATTTGAAGATAAAATCTTTTTGCTTTGAAGAAGAAAGATCTAGCTGACTGAAATAAGTTCATTAGATGAAAACCAACAAAAATTGACAAGAACCACGAAAAGTTCTTGTATTTTAAGATAATATCTTACTCTATTAAGGAAAAAACTTCCAGCTCGCTGAAATATGTTCATTTGCTGAAAACCATCAAAACCACGAAAAGTTCTTGTATTTGAAGATAAAATCTTTTTGCTTTGAAGAAGAAACATCTAGCTGACTGAAATAAGTTCATTAGATGAAAACCAACAAAAATTGACAAGAACCACGAAAAGTTCTTGTATTTTAAGATAAAATCTTACGCTATTAAAGAAAAAACTCCCAGCTCGCTGAAATATGTTCATTTGCTGAAAACCATCAAAACCACGAAAAGTTCTTGTATTTGAAGATAAAATCTTTTTGCTTTGAGGAAGAAAGATCTAGCTGACTGAAATAACTTCATGAGATGAAAACCAACAAAAATTGACAAGAACCACGAAAAGTTCTTGTATTTTAAGATAAAATCTTACTCTGTTAAAGAAAAAACTCCCAGCTCGCTGAAATATGTTCATTTGCTGAAAAACAACAAAACCGCGAAATGTTCTTGTATTTGAAGATAAAATCTTTTTGCTTTGAAGAAGAAAGATCTAGCTGACTGAAATAAGTTCATTGGATGAAAACCAACAAAAATTGACAAGAACCACGAAAAGTTCTTGTATTTTAAGATAAAATCTTACGCTATTAAAGAAAAAACTCCCAGCTCGCTGAAATATGTTCATTTGCTGAAAACCAACAAAACCACGAAAAGTTCTTGTATTTGAAGATAAAATCTTTTTGCTTTGAAGAAGAAAGATCCAGCTGACTGAAATAAGTTCATTAGATGAAAACCAACAAAAATTGACAAGAACCACGAAAAGTTCTTGTATTTTAAGATAAAATCTTACTCTATTCAGGAAAAAACTTCCAGCTCGCTGAAATATGTTCATTTGCTGAAAACCATCAAAACCACGAAAAGTTCTTGTATTTGAAGATAAAATCTTTTTGCTTTGAAGAAGAAAGATCTAGCTGACTGAAATAAGTTCATTCGATGAAAACCAACAAAAATTGACAAGAACCACGAAAAGTTCTTGTATTTTAAGATAAAATCTTAGGCTATTAAAGAAAAAACTTCCAGCTCGCTGAAATCTGTTCATTTGCTGAAAACCATCAAAACCACGAAAAGTTCTTGTATTTGAAGATAAAATCTTTTTGCTTTGAAGAAGAAAGATCTAGCTGACTGAAATAAGTTCATTAGATGAAAACCAACAAAAATTGACAAGAACCACGAAAAGTTCTTGTATTTTAAGATAAAATCTTACTCTATTAAGGAAAAAACTTCCAGCTCGCTGAAATATGTTCATTTGCTGAAAACCAACAAAACCACCAAAAGTTCTTGTATTTGAAGATAAAATCTTTTTGCTTTGATGAAGAAAGATCGAGCTGACTGAAATAAGTTCATTCGATGAAAACCAACAAAAATTGACAAGAACCACGAAAAGTTCTTGTATTTTAAGATAAAATCTTAGGCTATTAAAAAAAAAACTTCCAGCTCGCTGAAATCTGTTCATTTGCTGAAAACCATCAAAACCACAAAAAGTTCTTGTATTTGAAGATAAAATCTTTTTGCTTTGAAGAAGAAAGATCCAGCTGACTGAAATAAGTTCATTAGATGAAAACCAACAAAAATTGACAAGAACCACGAAAAGTTCTTGTATTTTAAGATAAAATCTTACTCTATTAAGGAAAAAACTTCCAGCTCGCTGAAATCTGTTCATTTGCTGAAAACCAACAAAACCACCAAAAGTTCTTGTATTTGAAGATAAAATCTTTTTGCTTTGACGAAGAAAGATCGAGCTGACTGAAATAAGTTCATTAGATGAAAACCAACAAAACTTGACAAGAACCACGAAAAGTTCTTGTATTTTAAGATAAAATCTTACTCTATTCAGGAAAAAACTTCCAGCTCGCTGAAATATGTTCATTTGCTGAAAACCATCAAAACCACGAAAAGTTCTTGTATTTGAAGATAAAATCTTTTTGCTTTGAAGAAGAAAGATCTAGCTGACTGAAATAAGTTCATTAGATGAAAACCAACAAAAATTGACAAGAACCACGAAAAGTTCTTGTATTTTAAGATAAAATCTTACTCTGTTAAAGAAAAAACTCCCAGCTCGCTGAAATATGTTCATTTGCTGAAAAACAACAAAACCGCGAAAAGTTCTTGTATTTGAAGATAAAATCTTTTTGCTTTGAAGAAGAAAGATCCAGCTGACTGAAATAAGTTCATTAGATGAAAACCAACAAAAATTGACAAGAACCACGAAAAGTTCTTGTATTTTAAGATAAAATCTTACTCTATTAAGGAAAAAACTTCCAGCTCGCTGAAATATGTTCATTTGCTGAAAACCATCAAAACCACGAAAAGTTCTTGTATTTGAAGATAAAATCTTTTTGCTTTGAAGAAGAAAGATCGAGCTGACTGAAATAAGTTCATTAGATGAAAACCAACAAAACTTGACAAGAACCACGAAAAGTTCTTGTATTTTAAGATAAAATCTTACTCTGTTAAAGAAAAAACTCCCAGCTCGCTGAAATATGTTCATTTGCTGAAAAACAACAAAACCGCGAAAAGTTCTTGTATTTGAAGATAAAATCTTTTTGCTTTGAAGAAGAAAGATCTAGCTGACTGAAATAAGTTCATTAGATGAAAACCAACAAAAATTGACAAGAACCACGAAAAGTTCTTGTATTTTAAGATAAAATCTTACGCTATTAAAGAAAAAACTCCCAGCTCGCTGAAATATGTTCATTTGCTGAAAACCAACAAAACCACGAAAAGTTCTTGTATTTGAAGATAAAATCTTTTTTCTTTGAAGAAGAAAGATCTTGCTGACTGAAATAAGTTCATTAGATGAAAACCAACAAAAATTGACAAGAACCACGAAAAGTTCTTGTATTTTAAGATAAAATCTTACTCTATTCAGGAAAAAACTTCCAGCTCGCTGAAATATGTTCATTTGCTGAAAACCATCAAAACCACGAAAAGTTCTTGTATTTGAAGATAAAATCTTTTTGCTTTGAAGAAGAAAGATCGAGCTGACTGAAATAAGTTCATTCGATGAAAACCAACAAAAATTGACAAGAACCACGAAAAGTTCTTGTATTTTAAGATAAAATCTTACGCTATTAAAGAAAAAACTCCCAGCTCGCTGAAATATGTTCATTTGCTGAAAACCATCAAAACCACGAAAAGTTCTTGTATTTGAAGATAAAATCTTTTTGCTTTGAGGAAGAAAGATCTAGCTGACTGAAATAACTTCATTAGATGAAAACCAACAAAAATTGACAAGAACCACGAAAAGTTCTTGTATTTTAAGATAAAATCTTACTCTGTTAAAGAAAAAACTCCCAGCTCGCTGAAATATGTTCATTTGCTGAAAAACAACAAAACCGCGAAATGTTCTTGTATTTGAAGATAAAATCTTTTTGCTTTGAAGAAGAAAGATCTAGCTGACTGAAATAAGTTCATTAGATGAAAACCAACAAAAATTGACAAGAACCACGAAAAGTTCTTGTATTTTAAGATAAAATCTTACTCTATTAAGGAAAAAACTTCCAGCTCGCTGAAATCTGTTCATTTGCTGAAAACCAACAAAACCACCAAAAGTTCTTGTATTTGAAGATAAAATCTTTTTGCTTTGACGAAGAAAGATCGAGCTGACTGAAATAAGTTCATTAGATGAAAACCAACAAAAATTGACAAGAACCACGAAAAGTTCTTGTATTTTAAGATAAAATCTTACTCTATTAAAGAAAAAACTTCCAGCTCGCTGAAATCTGTTCATTTGCTGAAAACCATCAAAACCACGAAAAGTTCTTGTATTTGAAGATAAAATCTTTTTGCTTTGAAGAAGAAAGATCCAGCTGACTGAAATAAGTTCATTAGATGAAAACCAACAAAAATTGACAAGAACCACGAAAAGTTCTTGTATTTTAAGATAAAATCTTACTCTGTTCAGGAAAAAACTTCCAGCTCGCTGAAATATGTTCATTTGCTGAAAACCATCAAAACCACGAAAAGTTCTTGTATTTGAAGATAAAATCTTTTTGCTTTGAAGAAGAAAGATCTAGCTGACTGAAATAAGTTCATTAGATGAAAACCAACAAAAATTGACAAGAACCACGAAAAGTTCTTGTATTTTAAGATAAAATCTTACTCTGTTAAAGAAAAAACTCCCAGCTCGCTGAAATATGTTCATTTGCTGAAAAACAACAAAACCGCGAAAAGTTCTTGTATTTGAAGATAAAATCTTTTTGCTTTGAAGAAGAAAGATCCAGCTGACTGAAATAAGTTCATTAGATGAAAACCAACAAAAATTGACAAGAACCACGAAAAGTTCTTGTATTTTAAGATAAAATCTTACTCTATTAAGGAAAAAACTTCCAGCTCGCTGAAATATGTTCATTTGCTGAAAACCATCAAAACCACGAAAAGTTCTTGTATTTGAAGATAAAATCTTTTTGCTTTGAAGAAGAAAGATCTAGCTGACTGAAATAAGTTCATTAGATGAAAACCAACAAAAATTGACAAGAACCACGAAAAGTTCTTGTATTTTAAGATAAAATCTTACTCTGTTAAAGAAAAAACTCCCAGCTCGCTGAAATATGTTCATTTGCTGAAAAACAACAAAACCGCGAAAAGTTCTTGTATTTGAAGATAAAATCTTTTTGCTTTGAAGAAGAAAGATCTAGCTGACTGAAATAAGTTCATTAGATGAAAACCAACAAAAATTGACAAGAACCACGAAAAGTTCTTGTATTTTAAGATAAAATCTTACGCTATTAAAGAAAAAACTCCCAGCTCGCTGAAATATGTTCATTTGCTGAAAACCAACAAAACCACGAAAAGTTCTTGTATTTGAAGATAAAATCTTTTTTCTTTGAAGAAGAAAGATCTAGCTGACTGAAATAAGTTCATTAGATGAAAACCAACAAAAATTGACAAGAACCACGAAAAGTTCTTGTATTTTAAGATAAAATCTTACTCTATTCAGGAAAAAACTTCCAGCTCGCTGAAATATGTTCATTTGCTGAAAACCATCAAAACCACGAAAAGTTCTTGTATTTGAAGATAAAATCTTTTTGCTTTGAAGAAGAAAGATCCAGCTGACTGAAATAAGTTCATTAGATGAAAACCAACAAAAATTGACAAAAACCACGAAAAGTTCTTGTATTTTAAGATAAAATCTTACTCTATTCAGGAAAAAACTTCCAGCTCGCTGAAATATGTTCATTTGCTGAAAACCATCAAAACCACGAAAAGTTCTTGTATTTGAAGATAAAATCTTTTTGCTTTGAAGAAGAAAGATCTAGCTGACTGAAATAAGTTCATTCGATGAAAACCAACAAAAATTGACAAGAACCACGAAAAGTTCTTGTATTTTAAGATAAAATCTTAGGCTATTAAAGAAAAAACTTCCAGCTCGCTGAAATCTGTTCATTTGCTGAAAACCATCAAAACCACGAAAAGTTCTTGTATTTGAAGATAAAATCTTTTTGCTTTGAAGAAGAAAGATCTAGCTGACTGAAATAAGTTCATTAGATGAAAACCAACAAAAATTGACAAGAACCACGAAAAGTTCTTGTATTTTAAGATAATATCTTACTCTATTAAGGAAAAAACTTCCAGCTCGCTGAAATATGTTCATTTGCTGAAAACCATCAAAACCACGAAAAGTTCTTGTATTTGAAGATAAAATCTTTTTGCTTTGAAGAAGAAACATCTAGCTGACTGAAATAAGTTCATTAGATGAAAACCAACAAAAATTGACAAGAACCACGAAAAGTTCTTGTATTTTAAGATAAAATCTTACGCTATTAAAGAAAAAACTCCCAGCTCGCTGAAATATGTTCATTTGCTGAAAACCATCAAAACCACGAAAAGTTCTTGTATTTGAAGATAAAATCTTTTTGCTTTGAGGAAGAAAGATCTAGCTGACTGAAATAACTTCATGAGATGAAAACCAACAAAAATTGACAAGAACCACGAAAAGTTCTTGTATTTTAAGATAAAATCTTACTCTGTTAAAGAAAAAACTCCCAGCTCGCTGAAATATGTTCATTTGCTGAAAAACAACAAAACCGCGAAATGTTCTTGTATTTGAAGATAAAATCTTTTTGCTTTGAAGAAGAAAGATCTCGCTGACTGAAATAAGTTCATTGGATGAAAACCAACAAAAATTGACAAGAACCACGAAAAGTTCTTGTATTTTAAGATAAAATCTTACGCTATTAAAGAAAAAACTCCCAGCTCGCTGAAATATGTTCATTTGCTGAAAACCAACAAAACCACGAAAAGTTCTTGTATTTGAAGATAAAATCTTTTTGCTTTGAAGAAGAAAGATCCAGCTGACTGAAATAAGTTCATTAGATGAAAACCAACAAAAATTGACAAGAACCACGAAAAGTTCTTGTATTTTAAGATAAAATCTTACTCTATTCAGGAAAAAACTTCCAGCTCGCTGAAATATGTTCATTTGCTGAAAACCATCAAAACCACGAAAAGTTCTTGTATTTGAAGATAAAATCTTTTTGCTTTGAAGAAGAAAGATCTAGCTGACTGAAATAAGTTCATTCGATGAAAACCAACAAAAATTGACAAGAACCACGAAAAGTTCTTGTATTTTAAGATAAAATCTTAGGCTATTAAAGAAAAAACTTCCAGCTCGCTGAAATCTGTTCATTTGCTGAAAACCATCAAAACCACGAAAAGTTCTTGTATTTGAAGATAAAATCTTTTTGCTTTGAAGAAGAAAGATCTAGCTGACTGAAATAAGTTCATTAGATGAAAACCAACAAAAATTGACAAGAACCACGAAAAGTTCTTGTATTTTAAGATAAAATCTTACTCTATTAAGGAAAAAACTTCCAGCTCGCTGAAATATGTTCATTTGCTGAAAACCAACAAAACCACCAAAAGTTCTTGTATTTGAAGATAAAATCTTTTTGCTTTGATGAAGAAAGATCGAGCTGACTGAAATAAGTTCATTCGATGAAAACCAACAAAAATTGACAAGAACCACGAAAAGTTCTTGTATTTTAAGATAAAATCTTAGGCTATTAAAAAAAAAACTTCCAGCTCGCTGAAATCTGTTCATTTGCTGAAAACCATCAAAACCACAAAAAGTTCTTGTATTTGAAGATAAAATCTTTTTGCTTTGAAGAAGAAAGATCCAGCTGACTGAAATAAGTTCATTAGATGAAAACCAACAAAAATTGACAAGAACCACGAAAAGTTCTTGTATTTTAAGATAAAATCTTACTCTATTAAGGAAAAAACTTCCAGCTCGCTGAAATCTGTTCATTTGCTGAAAACCAACAAAACCACCAAAAGTTCTTGTATTTGAAGATAAAATCTTTTTGCTTTGACGAAGAAAGATCGAGCTGACTGAAATAAGTTCATTAGATGAAAACCAACAAAACTTGACAAGAACCACGAAAAGTTCTTGTATTTTAAGATAAAATCTTACTCTATTCAGGAAAAAACTTCCAGCTCGCTGAAATATGTTCATTTGCTGAAAACCATCAAAACCACGAAAAGTTCTTGTATTTGAAGATAAAATCTTTTTGCTTTGAAGAAGAAAGATCTAGCTGACTGAAATAAGTTCATTAGATGAAAACCAACAAAAATTGACAAGAACCACGAAAAGTTCTTGTATTTTAAGATAAAATCTTACTCTGTTAAAGAAAAAACTCCCAGCTCGCTGAAATATGTTCATTTGCTGAAAAACAACAAAACCGCGAAAAGTTCTTGTATTTGAAGATAAAATCTTTTTGCTTTGAAGAAGAAAGATCCAGCTGACTGAAATAAGTTCATTAGATGAAAACCAACAAAAATTGACAAGAACCACGAAAAGTTCTTGTATTTTAAGATAAAATCTTACTCTATTAAGGAAAAAACTTCCAGCTCGCTGAAATATGTTCATTTGCTGAAAACCATCAAAACCACGAAAAGTTCTTGTATTTGAAGATAAAATCTTTTTGCTTTGAAGAAGAAAGATCTAGCTGACTGAAATAAGTTCATTAGATGAAAACCAACAAAACTTGACAAGAACCACGAAAAGTTCTTGTATTTTAAGATAAAATCTTACTCTGTTAAAGAAAAAACTCCCAGCTCGCTGAAATATGTTCATTTGCTGAAAAACAACAAAACCGCGAAAAGTTCTTGTATTTGAAGATAAAATCTTTTTGCTTTGAAGAAGAAAGATCTAGCTGACTGAAATAAGTTCATTAGATGAAAACCAACAAAAATTGACAAGAACCACGAAAAGTTCTTGTATTTTAAGATAAAATCTTACGCTATTAAAGAAAAAACTCCCAGCTCGCTGAAATATGTTCATTTGCTGAAAACCAACAAAACCACCAAAAGTTCTTGTATTTGAAGATAAAATCTTTTTGCTTTGACGAAGAAAGATCGAGCTGACTGAAATAAGTTCATTAGATGAAAACCAACAAAAATTGACAAGAACCACGAAAAGTTCTTGTATTTTAAGATAAAATCTTACTCTATTAAAGAAAAAACTTCCAGCTCGCTGAAATCTGTTCATTTGCTGAAAACCATCAAAACCACGAAAAGTTCTTGTATTTGAAGATAAGATCTTTTTGCTTTGAAGAAGAAAGATCTAGCTGACTGAAATAAGTTCATTAGATGAAAACCAACAAAAATTAACAAGAACCACGAAAAGTTCTTGTATTTTAAGATAAAATCTTACTCTGTTAATGAAAAAACTCCCAGCTCGCTGAAATATGTTCATTTGCTGAAAAACAACAAAACCGCGAAAAGTTCTTGTATTTGAAGATAAAATCTTTTTGCTTTGAAGAAGAAAGATCTTGCTGACTGAAATAAGTTCATTAGATGAAAACCAACAAAAATTGACAAGAACCACGAAAAGTTCTTGTATTTTAAGATAAAATCTTACGCTATTAAAGAAAAAACTCCCAGCTCGCTGAAATATGTTCATTTGCTGAAAACCAACAAAACCACGAAAAGTTCTTGTATTTGAAGATAAAATCTTTTTTCTTTGAAGAAGAAAGATCTAGCTGACTGAAATAAGTTCATTAGATGAAAACCAACAAAAATTGACAAGAACCACGAAAAGTTCTTGTATTTTAAGATAAAATCTTACTCTATTCAGGAAAAAACTTCCAGCTCGCTGAAATATGTTCATTTGCTGAAAACCATCAAAACCACGAAAAGTTCTTGTATTTGAAGATAAAATCTTTTTGCTTTGAAGAAGAAAGATCTAGCTGACTGAAATAAGTTCATTAGATGAAAACCAACAAAAATTGACAAGAACCACGAAAAGTTCTTGTATTTTAAGATAAAATCTTACTCTATTAAGGAAAAAACTTCCAGCTCGCTGAAATATGTTCATTTGCTGAAAACCATCAAAACCACGAAAAGTTCTTGTATTTGAAGATAAAATCTTTTTGCTTTGAAGAAGAAAGATCGAGCTGACTGAAATAAGTTCATTAGATGAAAACCAACAAAAATTGACAAGAACCACGAAAAGTTCTTGTATTTTAAGATAAAATCTTACGCTATTAAAGAAAAAACTCCCAGCTCGCTGAAATATGTTCATTTGCTGAAAACCATCAAAACCACGAAAAGTTCTTGTATTTGAAGATAAAATCTTTTTGCTTTGAGGAAGAAAGGTCTAGCTGACTGAAATAAGTTCATTAGATGAAAACCAACAAAAATTGACAAGAACCACGAAAAGTTCTTGTATTTTAAGATAAAATCTTACTCTGTTAAAGAAAAAACTCCCAGCTCGCTGAAATATGTTCATTTGCTGAAAAACAACAAAACCGCGAAATGTTCTTGTATTTGAAGATAAAATCTTTTTGCTTTGAAGAAGAAAGATCTGGCTGACTGAAATAAGTTCATTAGATGAAAACCAACAAAAATTGACAAGAACCACGAAAAGTTCTTGTATTTTAAGATAAAATCTTACTCTATTAAAGAAAAAACTTCCAGCTCGCTGAAATCTGTTCATTTGCTGAAAACCATCAAAACCACGAAAAGTTCTTGTATTTGAAGATAAAATCTTTTTGCTTTGAAGAAGAAAGATCTAGCTGACTGAAATAAGTTCATTAGATGAAAACCAACAAAAATTGACAAGAACCACAAAAAGTTCTTGTATTTTAAGATAAAATCTTACTCTGTTAAAGAAAAAACTCCCAGCTCGCTGAAATATGTTCATTTGCTGAAAAACAACAAAACCGCGAAAAGTTCTTGTATTTGAAGATAAAATCTTTTTGCTTTGAAGAAGAAAGATCCAGCTGACTGAAATAAGTTCATTAGATGAAAACCAACAAAAATTGACAAGAACCACGAAAAGTTCTTGTATTTTAAGATAAAATTTTACTCTATTAAGGAAAAAACTTCCAGCTCGCTGAAATATGTTCATTTGCTGAAAACCATCAAAACCACGAAAAGTTCTTGTATTTGAAGATAAGATCTTTTTGCTTTGAAGAAGAAAGATCTAGCTGACTGAAATAAGTTCATTAGATGAAAACCAACAAAAATTAACAAGAACCACGAAAAGTTCTTGTATTTTAAGATAAAATCTTACTCTGTTAATGAAAAAACTCCCAGCTCGCTGAAATATGTTCATTTGCTGAAAAACAACAAAACCGCGAAAAGTTCTTGTATTTGAAGATAAAATCTTTTTGCTTTGAAGAAGAAAGATCTTGCTGACTGAAATAAGTTCATTAGATGAAAACCAACAAAAATTGACAAGAACCACGAAAAGTTCTTGTATTTTAAGATAAAATCTTACGCTATTAAAGAAAAAACTCCCAGCTCGCTGAAATATGTTCATTTGCTGAAAACCAA
Source organism: Heptranchias perlo (assembly GCF_035084215.1). Classification (NCBI taxonomy): domain Eukaryota; kingdom Metazoa; phylum Chordata; class Chondrichthyes; order Hexanchiformes; family Hexanchidae; genus Heptranchias; species Heptranchias perlo. The sequence goes on along the minus strand of NW_027139688.1, from coordinate 1,040,687 downwards.
CAAAACCACGAAAAGTTCTTGTATTTGAAGATAAAATCTTTTTTCTTTGAAGAAGAAAGATCTAGCTGACTGAAATAAGTTCATTAGATGAAAACCAACAAAAATTGACAAGAACCACGAAAAGTTCTTGTATTTTAAGATAAAATCTTACTCTATTCAGGAAAAAACTTCCAGCTCGCTGAAATATGTTCATTTGCTGAAAACCATCAAAACCACGAAAAGTTCTTGTATTTGAAGATAAAATCTTTTTGCTTTGAAGAAGAAAGATCTAGCTGACTGAAATAAGTTCATTAGATGAAAACCAACAAAAATTGACAAGAACCACGAAAAGTTCTTGTATTTTAAGATAAAATCTTACTCTATTAAGGAAAAAACTTCCAGCTCGCTGAAATATGTTCATTTGCTGAAAACCATCAAAACCACGAAAAGTTCTTGTATTTGAAGATAAAATCTTTTTGCTTTGAAGAAGAAAGATCGAGCTGACTGAAATAAGTTCATTAGATGAAAACCAACAAAAATTGACAAGAACCACGAAAAGTTCTTGTATTTTAAGATAAAATCTTACGCTATTAAAGAAAAAACTCCCAGCTCGCTGAAATATGTTCATTTGCTGAAAACCATCAAAACCACGAAAAGTTCTTGTATTTGAAGATAAAATCTTTTTGCTTTGAGGAAGAAAGGTCTAGCTGACTGAAATAAGTTCATTAGATGAAAACCAACAAAAATTGACAAGAACCACGAAAAGTTCTTGTATTTTAAGATAAAATCTTACTCTGTTAAAGAAAAAACTCCCAGCTCGCTGAAATATGTTCATTTGCTGAAAAACAACAAAACCGCGAAATGTTCTTGTATTTGAAGATAAAATCTTTTTGCTTTGAAGAAGAAAGATCTGGCTGACTGAAATAAGTTCATTAGATGAAAACCAACAAAAATTGACAAGAACCACGAAAAGTTCTTGTATTTTAAGATAAAATCTTAGGCTATTAAAGAAAAAACTTCCAGCTCGCTGAAATCTGTTCATTTGCTGAAAACAATCAAAACCACGAAAAGTTCTTGTATTTGAAGATAAAATCTTTTTGCTTTGAAGAAGAAAGATCTGGCTGACTGAAATAAGTTCATTAGATGAAAACCAACAAAAATTGACAAGAACCACGAAAAGTTCTTGTATTTTAAGATAAAATCTTACTCTATTAAGGAAAAAACTTCCAGCTCGCTGAAATCTGTTCATTTGCTGAAAACCAACAAAACCACCAAAAGTTCTTGTATTTGAAGATAAAATCTTTTTGCTTTGACGAAGAAAGATCGAGCTGACTGAAATAAGTTCATTAGATGAAAACCAACAAAAATTGACAAGAACCACGAAAAGTTCTTGTATTTTAAGATAAAATCTTACTCTATTAAAGAAAAAACTTCCAGCTCGCTGAAATCTGTTCATTTGCTGAAAACCATCAAAACCACGAAAAGTTCTTGTATTTGAAGAAAAAATCTTTTTGCTTTGAAGAAGAAAGATCCAGCTGACTGAAATAAGTTCATTAGATGAAAACCAAAAAAATTGACAAGAACCACGAAAAGTTCTTGTATTTTAAGATAAAATTTTACTCTATTAAGGAAAAAACTTCCAGCTCGCTGAAATATGTTCATTTGCTGAAAACCATCAAAACCACGAAAAGTTCTTGTATTTGAAGATAAGATCTTTTTGCTTTGAAGAAGAAAGATCTAGCTGACTGAAATAAGTTCATTAGATGAAAACCAACAAAAATTGACAAGAACCACGAAAAATTCTTGTATTTTAAGATAAAATCTTACTCTGTTAATGAAAAAACTCCCAGCTCGCTGAAATATGTTCATTTGCTGAAAAACAACAAAACCGCGAAAAGTTCTTGTATTTGAAGATAAAATCTTTTTGCTTTGAAGAAGAAAGATCTAGCTGACTGAAATAAGTTCATTAGATGAAAACCAACAAAAATTGACAAGAACCACGAAAAGTTCTTGTATTTTAAGATAAAATCTTACGCTATTAAAGAAAAAACTCCCAGCTCGCTGAAATATGTTCATTTGCTGAAAACCAACAAAACCACGAAAAGTTCTTGTATTTGAAGATAAAATCTTTTTTCTTTGAAGAAGAAAGATCTAGCTGACTGAAATAAGTTCATTAGATGAAAACCAACAAAAATTGACAAGAACCACGAAAAGTTCTTGTATTTTAAGATAAAATCTTACTCTATTCAGGAAAAAACTTCCAGCTCGCTGAAATATGTTCATTTGCTGAAAACCATCAAAACCACGAAAAGTTCTTGTATTTGAAGATAAAATCTTTTTGCTTTGAAGAAGAAAGATCTAGCTGACTGAAATAAGTTCATTAGATGAAAACCAACAAAAATTGACAAGAACCACGAAAAGTTCTTGTATTTTAAGATAAAATCTTACTCTATTAAGGAAAAAACTTCCAGCTCGCTGAAATATGTTCATTTGCTGAAAACCATCAAAACCACGAAAAGTTCTTGTATTTGAAGATAAAATCTTTTTGCTTTGAAGAAGAAAGATCGAGCTGACTGAAATAAGTTCATTAGATGAAAACCAACAAAAATTGACAAGAACCACGAAAAGTTCTTGTATTTTAAGATAAAATCTTACGCTATTAAAGAAAAAACTCCCAGCTCGCTGAAATATGTTCATTTGCTGAAAACCATCAAAACCACGAAAAGTTCTTGTATTTGAAGATAAAATCTTTTTGCTTTGAGGAAGAAAGGTCTAGCTGACTGAAATAAGTTCATTAGATGAAAACCAACAAAAATTGACAAGAACCACGAAAAGTTCTTGTATTTTAAGATAAAATCTTACTCTGTTAAAGAAAAAACTCCCAGCTCGCTGAAATATGTTCATTTGCTGAAAAACAACAAAACCGCGAAATGTTCTTGTATTTGAAGATAAAATCTTTTTGCTTTGAAGAAGAAAGATCTGGCTGACTGAAATAAGTTCATTAGATGAAAACCAACAAAAATTGACAAGAACCACGAAAAGTTCTTGTATTTTAAGATAAAATCTTAGGCTATTAAAGAAAAAACTTCCAGCTCGCTGAAATCTGTTCATTTGCTGAAAACAATCAAAACCACGAAAAGTTCTTGTATTTGAAGATAAAATCTTTTTGCTTTGAAGAAGAAAGATCTGGCTGACTGAAATAAGTTCATTAGATGAAAACCAACAAAAATTGACAAGAACCACGAAAAGTTCTTGTATTTTAAGATAAAATCTTACTCTATTAAGGAAAAAACTTCCAGCTCGCTGAAATCTGTTCATTTGCTGAAAACCAACAAAACCACCAAAAGTTCTTGTATTTGAAGATAAAATCTTTTTGCTTTGACGAAGAAAGATCGAGCTGACTGAAATAAGTTCATTAGATGAAAACCAACAAAAATTGACAAGAACCACGAAAAGTTCTTGTATTTTAAGATAACATCTTACTCTATTAAAGAAAAAACTTCCAGCTCGCTGAAATCTGTTCATTTGCTGAAAACCATCAAAACCACGAAAAGTTCTTGTATTTGAAGAAAAAATCTTTTTGCTTTGAAGAAGAAAGATCCAGCTGACTGAAATAAGTTCATTAGATGAAAACCAAAAAAATTGACAAGAACCACGAAAAGTTCTTGTATTTTAAGATAAAATCTTACTCTATTCAGGAAAAAACTTCCAGCTCGCTGAAATATGTTCATTTGCTGAAAACCATCAAAACCATGAAAAGTTCTTGTATTTGAAGATAAAATCTTTTTGCTTTGAAGAAGAAAGATCTAGCTGACTGAAATAAGTTCATTAGATGAAAACCAACAAAAATTGACAAGAACCACGAAAAGTTCTTGTATTTGAAGATAAAATCTTTTTGCTTTGACGAAGAAAGATCGAGCTGACTGAAATAAGTTCATTAGATGAAAACCTACAAAAATTGACAAGAACCACGAAAAGTTCTTGTATTTTAAGATAAAATCTTACTCTATTAAAGAAAAAACTTCCAGCTCGCTGAAATCTGTTCATTTGCTGAAAACCATCAAAACCACGAAAAGTTCTTGTATTTGAAGATAAAATCTTTTTGCTTTGAAGAAGAAAGATCCAGCTGACTGAAATAAGTTCATTAGATGAAAACCAACAAAAATTGACAAGAACCACGAAAAGTTCTTGTATTTTAAGATAAAATCTTACTCTGTTAATGAAAAAACTCCCAGCTCGCTGAAATATGTTCATTTGCTGAAAAACAACAAAACCGCGAAAAGTTCTTGTATTTGAAGATAAAATCTTTTTGCTTTGAAGAAGAAAGATCTAGCTGACTGAAATAAGTTCATTAGATGAAAACCAACAAAAATTGACAAGAACCACGAAAAGTTCTTGTATTTTAAGATAAAATCTTACGCTATTCAGGAAAAAACTTCCAGCTCGCTGAAATATGTTCATTTGCTGAAAACCATCAAAACCACGAAAAGTTCTTGTATTTGAAGATAAAATCTTTTTGCTTTGAAGAAGAAAGATCTAGCTGACTGAAATAAGTTCATTAGATGAAAACCAACAAAAATTGACAAGAACCACGAAAAGTTCTTGTATTTTAAGATAAAATCTTACGCTATTAAAGAAAAAACTCCCAGCTCGCTGAAATATGTTCATTTGCTGAAAACCAACAAAACCACGAAAAGTTCTTGTATTTGAAGATAAAATCTTTTTTCTTTGAAGAAGAAAGATCTAGCTGACTGAAATAAGTTCATTAGATGAAAACCAACAAAAATTGACAAGAACCACGAAAAGTTCTTGTATTTTAAGATAAAATCTTACTCTATTCAGGAAAAAACTTCCAGCTCGCTGAAATATGTTCATTTGCTGAAAACCATCAAAACCACGAAAAGTTCTTGTATTTGAAGATAAAATCTTTTTGCTTTGAAGAAGAAAGATCTAGCTGACTGAAATAAGTTCATTAGATGAAAACCAACAAAAATTGACAAGAACCACGAAAAGTTCTTGTATTTTAAGATAAAATCTTACTCTATTAAGGAAAAAACTTCCAGCTCGCTGAAATATGTTCATTTGCTGAAAACCATCAAAACCACGAAAAGTTCTTGTATTTGAAGATAAAATCTTTTTGCTTTGAAGAAGAAAGATCGAGCTGACTGAAATAAGTTCATTAGATGAAAACCAACAAAAATTGACAAGAACCACGAAAAGTTCTTGTATTTTAAGATAAAATCTTACGCTGTTAAAGAAAAAACTCCCAGCTCGCTGAAATATGTTCATTTGCTGAAAACCATCAAAACCACGAAAAGTTCTTGTATTTGAAGATAAAATCTTTTTGCTTTGAGGAAGAAAGGTCTAGCTGACTGAAATAAGTTCATTAGATGAAAACCAACAAAAATTGACAAGAACCACGAAAAGTTCTTGTATTTTAAGATAAAATCTTACTCTGTTAAAGAAAAAACTCCCAGCTCGCTGAAATATGTTCATTTGCTGAAAAACAACAAAACCGCGAAATGTTCTTGTATTTGAAGATAAAATCTTTTTGCTTTGAAGAAGAAAGATCTGGCTGACTGAAATAAGTTCATTAGATGAAAACCAACAAAAATTGACAAGAACCACGAAAAGTTCTTGTATTTTAAGATAAAATCTTAGGCTATTAAAGAAAAAACTTCCAGCTCGCTGAAATCTGTTCATTTGCTGAAAACAATCAAAACCACGAAAAGTTCTTGTATTTGAAGATAAAATCTTTTTGCTTTGAAGAAGAAAGATCTGGCTGACTGAAATAAGTTCATTAGATGAAAACCAACAAAAATTGACAAGAACCACGAAAAGTTCTTGTATTTTAAGATAAAATCTTACTCTATTAAGGAAAAAACTTCCAGCTCGCTGAAATCTGTTCATTTGCTGAAAACCAACAAAACCACCAAAAGTTCTTGTATTTGAAGATAAAATCTTTTTGCTTTGACGAAGAAAGATCGAGCTGACTGAAATAAGTTCATTAGATGAAAACCAACAAAAATTGACAAGAACCACGAAAAGTTCTTGTATTTTAAGATAACATCTTACTCTATTAAAGAAAAAACTTCCAGCTCGCTGAAATCTGTTCATTTGCTGAAAACCATCAAAACCACGAAAAGTTCTTGTATTTGAAGAAAAAATCTTTTTGCTTTGAAGAAGAAAGATCCAGCTGACTGAAATAAGTTCATTAGATGAAAACCAAAAAAATTGACAAGAACCACGAAAAGTTCTTGTATTTTAAGATTAAATCTTACTCTATTCAGGAAAAAACTTCCAGCTCGCTGAAATATGTTCATTTGCTGAAAACCATCAAAACCATGAAAAGTTCTTGTATTTGAAGATAAAATCTTTTTGCTTTGAAGAAGAAAGATCTAGCTGACTGAAATAAGTTCATTAGATGAAAACCAACAAAAATTGACAAGAACCACGAAAAGTTCTTGTATTTGAAGATAAAATCTTTTTGCTTTGACGAAGAAAGATCGAGCTGACTGAAATAAGTTCATTAGATGAAAACCTACAAAAATTGACAAGAACCACGAAAAGTTCTTGTATTTTAAGATAAAATCTTACTCTATTAAAGAAAAAACTTCCAGCTCGCTGAAATCTGTTCATTTGCTGAAAACCATCAAAACCACGAAAAGTTCTTGTATTTGAAGATAAAATCTTTTTGCTTTGAAGAAGAAAGATCCAGCTGACTGAAATAAGTTCATTAGATGAAAACCAACAAAAATTGACAAGAACCACGAAAAGTTCTTGTATTTTAAGATAAAATCTTACTCTGTTAATGAAAAAACTCCCAGCTCGCTGAAATATGTTCATTTGCTGAAAAACAACAAAACCGCGAAAAGTTCTTGTATTTGAAGATAAAATCTTTTTGCTTTGAAGAAGAAAGATCTAGCTGACTGAAATAAGTTCATTAGATGAAAACCAACAAAAATTGACAAGAACCACGAAAAGTTCTTGTATTTTAAGATAAAATCTTACGCTATTAAAGAAAAAACTCCCAGCTCGCTGAAATATGTTCATTTGCTGAAAACCAACAAAACCACGAAAAGTTCTTGTATTTGAAGATAAAATCTTTTTTCTTTGAAGAAGAAAGATCTAGCTGACTGAAATAAGTTCATTAGATGAAAACCAACAAAAATTGACAAGAACCACGAAAAGTTCTTGTATTTTAAGATAAAATCTTACTCTATTCAGGAAAAAACTTCCAGCTCGCTGAAATATGTTCATTTGCTGAAAACCATCAAAACCACGAAAAGTTCTTGTATTTGAAGATAAAATCTTTTTGCTTTGAAGAAGAAAGATCTAGCTGACTGAAATAAGTTCATTAGATGAAAACCAACAAAAATTGACAAGAACCACGAAAAGTTCTTGTATTTTAAGATAAAATCTTACTCTATTAAGGAAAAAACTTCCAGCTCGCTGAAATATGTTCATTTGCTGAAAACCATCAAAACCACGAAAAGTTCTTGTATTTGAAGATAAAATCTTTTTGCTTTGAAGAAGAAAGATCGAGCTGACTGAAATAAGTTCATTAGATGAAAACCAACAAAAATTGACAAGAACCACGAAAAGTTCTTGTATTTTAAGATAAAATCTTACGCTATTAAAGAAAAAACTCCCAGCTCGCTGAAATATGTTCATTTGCTGAAAACCATCAAAACCACGAAAAGTTCTTGTATTTGAAGATAAAATCTTTTTGCTTTGAGGAAGAAACGTCTAGCTGACTGAAATAAGTTCATTAGATGAAAACCAACAAAAATTGACAAGAACCACGAAAAGTTCTTGTATTTTAAGATAAAATCTTACTCTGTTAAAGAAAAAACTCCCAGCTCGCTGAAATATGTTCATTTGCTGAAAAACAACAAAACCGCGAAATGTTCTTGTATTTGAAGATAAAATCTTTTTGCTTTGAAGAAGAAAGATCTGGCTGACTGAAATAAGTTCATTAGATGAAAACCAACAAAAATTGACAAGAACCACGAAAAGTTCTTGTATTTTAAGATAAAATCTTAGGCTATTAAAGAAAAAACTTCCAGCTCGCTGAAATCTGTTCATTTGCTGAAAACAATCAAAACCACGAAAAGTTCTTGTATTTGAAGATAAAATCTTTTTGCTTTGAAGAAGAAAGATCTGGCTGACTGAAATAAGTTCATTAGATGAAAACCAACAAAAATTGACAAGAACCACGAAAAGTTCTTGTATTTTAAGATAAAATCTTACTCTATTAAGGAAAAAACTTCCAGCTCGCTGAAATCTGTTCATTTGCTGAAAACCAACAAAACCACCAAAAGTTCTTGTATTTGAAGATAAAATCTTTTTGCTTTGACGAAGAAAGATCGAGCTGACTGAAATAAGTTCATTAGATGAAAACCAACAAAAATTGACAAGAACCACGAAAAGTTCTTGTATTTTAAGATAAAATCTTACTCTATTAAGGAAAAAACTTCCAGCTCGCTGAAATCTGTTCATTTGCTGAAAACCATCAAAACCACGAAAAGTTCTTGTATTTGAAGAAAAAATCTTTTTGCTTTGAAGAAGAAAGATCCAGCTGACTGAAATAAGTTCATTAGATGAAAACCAAAAAAATTGACAAGAACCACGAAAAGTTCTTGTATTTTAAGATAAAATCTTACTCTATTCAGGAAAAAACTTCCAGCTCGCTGAAATATGTTCATTTGCTGAAAACCATCAAAACCATGAAAAGTTCTTGTATTTGAAGATAAAATCTTTTTGCTTTGAAGAAGAAAGATCTAGCTGACTGAAATAAGTTCATTAGATGAAAACCAACAAAAATTGACAAGAACCACGAAAAGTTCTTGTATTTGAAGATAAAATCTTTTTGCTTTGACGAAGAAAGATCGAGCTGACTGAAATAAGTTCATTAGATGAAAACCTACAAAAATTGACAAGAACCACGAAAAGTTCTTGTATTTTAAGATAAAATCTTACTCTATTAAAGAAAAAACTTCCAGCTCGCTGAAATCTGTTCATTTGCTGAAAACCATCAAAACCACGAAAAGTTCTTGTATTTGAAGATAAAATCTTTTTGCTTTGAAGAAGGAAGATCCAGCTGACTGAAATAAGTTCATTAGATGAAAACCAACAAAAATTGACAAGAACCACGAAAAGTTCTTGTATTTTAAGATAAAATCTTACTCTATTCAGGAAAAAACTTCCAGCTCGCTGAAATCTGTTCATTTGCTGAAAACCATCAAAACCACGAAAAGTTCTTGTATTTGAAGATAAAATCTTTTTGCTTTGAAGAAGAAAGATCTAGCTGACTGAAATAAGTTCATTAGATGAAAACCAACAAAAATTGATAAGAACCACGAAAAGTTCTTGTATTTTAAGATAAAATCTTACTCTGTTAAAGAAAAAACTCCCAGCTCGCTGAAATATGTTCATTTGCTGAAAAACAACAAAACCGCGAAAAGTTCTTGTATTTGAAGATAAAATCTTTTTGCTTTGAAGAAGAAAGATCCAGCTGACTGAAATAAGTTCATTAGATGAAAACCAACAAAAATTGACAAGAACCACGAAAAGTTCTTGTATTTTAAGATAAAATCTTACTCTATTAAGGAAAAAACTTCCAGCTCGCTGAAATATGTTCATTTGCTGAAAACCATCAAAACCACGAAAAGTTCTTGTATTTGAAGATAAAATCTTTTTGCTTTGAAGAAGAAAGATCTAGCTGACTGAAATAAGTTCATTAGATGAAAACCAACAAAAATTGACAAGAACCACGAAAAGTTCTTGTATTTTAAGATAAAATCTTACTCTGTTAAAGAAAAAACTCCCAGCTCGCTGAAATATGTTCATTTGCTGAAAAACAACAAAACCGCGAAAAGTTCTTGTATTTGAAGATAAAATCTTTTTGCTTTGAAGAAGAAAGATCTAGCTGACTGAAATAAGTTCATTAGATGAAAACCAACAAAAATTGACAAGAACCACGAAAAGTTCTTGTATTTTAAGATAAAATCTTACGCTATTAAAGAAAAAACTCCCAGCTCGCTGAAATATGTTCATTTGCTGAAAACCAACAAAACCACGAAAAGTTCTTGTATTTGAAGATAAAATCTTTTTTCTTTGAAGAAGAAAGATCTAGCTGACTGAAATAAGTTCATTAGATGAAAACCAACAAAAATTGACAAGAACCACGAAAAGTTCTTGTATTTTAAGATAAAATCTTACTCTATTCAGGAAAAAACTTCCAGCTCGCTGAAATATGTTCATTTGCTGAAAACCATCAAAACCACGAAAAGTTCTTGTATTTGAAGATAAAATCTTTTTGCTTTGAAGAAGAAAGATCCAGCTGACTGAAACAAGTTCATTAGATGAAAACCAACAAAAATTGACAAGAACCACGAAAAGTTCTTGTATTTTAAGATAAAATCTTACTCTATTCAGGAAAAAACTTCCAGCTCGCTGAAATATGTTCATTTGCTGAAAACCATCAAAACCACGAAAAGTTCTTGTATTTGAAGATAAAATCTTTTTGCTTTGAAGAAGAAAGATCTCGCTGACTGAAATAAGTTCATTCGAAGAAAACCAACAAAAATTGACAAGAACCACGAAAAGTTCTTGTATTTTAAGATAAAATCTTAGGCAATGAAAGAAAAAACTTCCAGCTCGCTGAAATATGTTCATTTGCTGAAAACCATCAAAACCACGAAAAGTTCTTGTATTTGAAGATAAAATCTTTTTGCTTTGAAGAAGAAAGATCTAGCTGACTGAAATAAGTTCATTAGATGAAAAACAACAAAAATTGACAAGAACCACGAAAAGTTCTTGTATTTTAAGATAAAATCTTACTCTATTAAGGAAAAAACTTCCAGCTCGCTGAAATATGTTCATTTGCTGAAAACCATCAAAACCACGAAAAGTTCTTGTATTTGAAGATAAAATCTTTTTGCTTTGAAGAAGAAAGATCTAGCTGACTGAAATAAGTTCATTAGATGAAAACCAACAAAAATTGACAAGAACTACGAAAAGCTCTTGTATTTTAAGGTAAAATCTGAGGCTATTAAAGAAAAAACTTCCAGCTCGCTGAAATATGTTCATTTGCTGAAAACCATCAAAACCACGAAAAGTTCTTGTATTTGAAGATAAAATCTTTTTGCTTTGAGGAAGAAAGATCTAGCTGACTGAAATAAGTTCATTAGATGAAAACCAACAAAAATTGACAAGAACCACGAAAAGTTCTTGTATTTTAAGATAAAATCTTACTCTGTTAAAGAAAAAACTCCCAGCTCGCTGAAATATGTTCATTTGCTGAAAAACAACAAAACCGCGAAATGTTCTTGTATTTGAAGATAAAATCTTTTTGCTTTGAAGAAGAAAGATCTAGCTGACTGAAATAAGTTCATTGGATGAAAACCAACAAAAATTGACAAGAACCACGAAAAGTTCTTGTATTTTAAGATAAAATCTTACGCTATTAAAGAAAAAACTCCCAGCTCGCTGAAATATGTTCATTTGCTGAAAACCAACAAAACCACGAAAAGTTCTTGTATTTGAAGATAAAATCTTTTTGCTTTGAAGAAGAAAGATCTAGCTGACTGAAATAAGTTCATTAGATGAAAACCAACAAAAATTGACAAGAACTACGAAAAGTTCTTGTATTTTAAGATAAAATCTTACTCTATTCAGGAAAAAACTTCCAGCTCGCTGAAATATGTTCATTTGCTGAAAACCATCAAAACCACGAAAAGTTCTTGTATTTGAAGATAAAATCTTTTTGCTTTGAAGAAGAAAGATCTAGCTGACTGAAATAAGTTCATTCGATGAAAACCAACAAAAATTGACAAGAACCACGAAAAGTTCTTGTATTTTAAGATAAAATCTTAGGCTATTAAAGAAAAAACTTCCAGCTCGCTGAAATCTGTTCATTTGCTGAAAACCAACAAAACCACGAAAAGTTCTTGTATTTGAAGATAAAATCTTTTTGCTTTGAAGAAGAAAGATCTAGCTGACTGAAATAAGTTCATTAGATGAAAACCAACAAAAATTGACAAGAACTACGAAAAGTTCTTGTATTTTAAGATAAAATCTTACTCTATTCAGGAAAAAACTTCCAGCTCGCTGAAATATGTTCATTTGCTGAAAACCATCAAAACCACGAAAAGTTCTTGTATTTGAAGATAAAATCTTTTTGCTTTGAAGAAGAAAGATCTAGCTGACTGAAATAAGTTCATTCGATGAAAACCAACAAAAATTGACAAGAACCACGAAAAGTTCTTGTATTTTAAGATAAAATCTTAGGCTATTAAAGAAAAAACTTCCAGCTCGCTGAAATCTGTTCATTTGCTGAAAACCATCAAAACCACGAAAAGTTCTTGTATTTGAAGATAAAATCTTTTTGCTTTGAAGAAGAAAGATCTAGCTGACTGAAATAAGTTCATTAGATGAAAACCAACAAAAATTGACAAGAACCACGAAAAGTTCTTGTATTTTAAGATAAAATCTTACTCTATTAAGGACAAAACTTCCAGCTCGCTGAAATCTGTTCATTTGCTGAAAACCAACAAAACCACCAAAAGTTCTTGTATTTGAAGATAAAATCTTTTTGCTTTGACGAAGAAAGATCGAGTTGACTGAAATAAGTTCATTAGATGAAAACCAACAAAAATTGACAAGAACCACGAAAAGTTCTTGTATTTTAAGATAAAATCTTAGGCTATTAAAGAAAAAACTTCCAGCTCGCTGAAATCTGTTCATTTGCTGAAAACCATCAAAACCACAAAAAGTTCTTGTATTTGAAGATAAAATCTTTTTGCTTTGAAGAAGAAAGATCCAGCTGACTGAAATAAGTTCATTAGATGAAAACCAACAAAAATTGACAAGAACCACGAAAAGTTCTTGTATTTTAAGATAAAATCTTACTCTATTCAGGAAAAAACTTCCAGCTCGCTGAAATATGTTCATTTGCTGAAAACCATCAAAACCACGAAAAGTTCTTGTATTTGAAGATAAAATCTTTTTGCTTTGAAGAAGAAAGATCTCGCTGACTGAAATAAGTTCATTCGAAGAAAACCAACAAAAATTGACAAGAACCACGAAAAGTTCTTGTATTTTAAGATAAAATCTTAGGCAATGAAAGAAAAAACTTCCAGCTCGCTGAAATCTGTTCATTTGCTGAAAACCATCAAAACCACGAAAAGTTCTTGTATTTGAAGATAAAATCTTTTTGCTTTGAAGAAGAAAGATCTAGCTGACTGAAATAAGTTCATTAGATGAAAACCAACAAAAATTGACAAGAACCACGAAAAGTTCTTGTATTTTAAGATAAAATCTTACTCTATTAAGGAAAAAACTTCCAGCTCGCTGAAATATGTTCATTTGCTGAAAACCATCAAAACCACGAAAAGTTCTTGTATTTGAAGATAAAATCTTTTTGCTTTGAAGAAGAAAGATCTAGCTGACTGAAATAAGTTCATCAGATGAAAACCAACAAAAATTGACAAGAACCACGAAAAGTTCTTGTATTTTAAGATAAAATCTTAGGCTATTAAAGAAAAAACTTCCAGCTCGCTGAAATCTGTTCATTTGCTGAAAACCATCAAAACCACGAAAAGTTCTTGTATTTGAAGATAAAATCTTTTTGCTTTGAAGAAGAAAGATCTAGCTGACTGAAATAAGTTCATTAGATGAAAACCAACAAAAATTGACAAGAACTACGAAAAGCTCTTGTATTTTAAGGTAAAATCTGAGGCTATTAAAGAAAAAACTTCCAGCTCGCTGAAATATGTTCATTTGCTGAAAACCATCAAAACCACGAAAAGTTCTTGTATTTGAAGATAAAATCTTTTTGCTTTGAGGAAGAAAGATCTAGCTGACTGAAATAAGTTCATTAGATGAAAACCAACAAAAATTGACAAGAACCACGAAAAGTTCTTGTATTTTAAGATAAAATCTTACTCTGTTAAAGAAAAAACTCCCAGCTCGCTGAAATATGTTCATTTGCTGAAAAACAACAAAACCGCGAAATGTTCTTGTATTTGAAGATAAAATCTTTTTGCTTTGAAGAAGAAAGATCTAGCTGACTGAAATAAGTTCATTGGATGAAAACCAACAAAAATTGACAAGAACCACGAAAAGTTCTTGTATTTTAAGATAAAATCTTACGCTATTAAAGAAAAAACTCCCAGCTCGCTGAAATATGTTCATTTGCTGAAAACCAACAAAACCACGAAAAGTTCTTGTATTTGAAGATAAAATCTTTTTGCTTTGAAGAAGAAAGATCTAGCTGACTGAAATAAGTTCATTAGATGAAAACCAACAAAAATTGACAAGAACTACGAAAAGTTCTTGTATTTTAAGATAAAATCTTACTCTATTCAGGAAAAAACTTCCAGCTCGCTGAAATATGTTCATTTGCTGAAAACCATCAAAACCACGAAAAGTTCTTGTATTTGAAGATAAAATCTTTTTGCTTTGAAGAAGAAAGATCTAGCTGACTGAAATAAGTTCATTCGATGAAAACCAACAAAAATTGACAAGAACCACGAAAAGTTCTTGTATTTTAAGATAAAATCTTAGGCTATTAAAGAAAAAACTTCCAGCTCGCTGAAATCTGTTCATTTGCTGAAAACCATCAAAACCACGAAAAGTTCTTGTATTTGAAGATAAAATCTTTTTGCTTTGAAGAAGAAAGATCTAGCTGACTGAAATAAGTTCATTAGATGAAAACCAACAAAAATTGACAAGAACCACGAAAAGTTCTTGTATTTTAAGATAAAATCTTACTCTATTAAGGACAAAACTTCCAGCTCGCTGAAATCTGTTCATTTGCTGAAAACCAACAAAACCACCAAAAGTTCTTGTATTTGAAGATAAAATCTTTTTGCTTTGACGAAGAAAGATCGAGCTGACTGAAATAAGTTCATTAGATGAAAACCAACAAAAATTGACAAGAACCACGAAAAGTTCTTGTATTTTAAGATAAAATCTTAGGCTATTAAAGAAAAAACTTCCAGCTCGCTGAAATCTGTTCATTTGCTGAAAAACAACAAAACCGCGAAAAGTTCTTGTATTTGAAGATAAAATCTTTTTGCTTTGAAGAAGAAAGATCCAGCTGACTGAAATAAGTTCATTAGATGAAAACCAACAAAAATTGACAAGAACCACGAAAAGTTCTTGTATTTTAAGATAAAATCTTACTCTATTAAGGAAAAAACTTCCAGCTCGCTGAAATATGTTCATTTGCTGAAAACCATCAAAACCACGAAAAGTTCTTGTATTTGAAGATAAAATCTTTTTGCTTTGAAGAAGAAAGATCTAGCTGACTGAAATAAGTTCATTAGATGAAAACCAACAAAAATTGACAAGAACCACGAAAAGTTCTTGTATTTTAAGATAAAATCTTACTCTGTTAAAGAAAAAACTCCCAGCTCGCTGAAATATGTTCATTTGCTGAAAAACAACAAAACCGCGAAAAGTTCTTGTATTTGAAGATAAAATCTTTTTGCTTTGAAGAAGAAAGATCTAGCTGACTGAAATAAGTTCATTAGATGAAAACCAACAAAAATTGACAAGAACCACGAAAAGTTCTTGTATTTTAAGATAAAATCTTACGCTATTAAAGAAAAAACTCCCAGCTCGCTGAAATATGTTCATTTGCTGAAAACCAACAAAACCACGAAAAGTTCTTGTATTTGAAGATAAAATCTTTTTTCTTTGAAGAAGAAAGATCTAGCTGACTGAAATAAGTTCATTAGATGAAAACCAACAAAAATTGACAAGAACCACGAAAAGTTCTTGTATTTTAAGATAAAATCTTACTCTATTCAGGAAAAAACTTCCAGCTCGCTGAAATATGTTCATTTGCTGAAAACCATCAAAACCACGAAAAGTTCTTGTATTTGAAGATAAAATCTTTTTGCTTTGAAGAAGAAAGATCCAGCTGACTGAAACAAGTTCATTAGATGAAAACCAACAAAAATTGACAAGAACCACGAAAAGTTCTTGTATTTTAAGATAAAATCTTACTCTATTCAGGAAAAAACTTCCAGCTCGCTGAAATATGTTCATTTGCTGAAAACCATCAAAACCACGAAAAGTTCTTGTATTTGAAGATAAAATATTTTTGCTTTGAAGAAGAAAGATCTCGCTGACTGAAATAAGTTCATTCGAAGAAAACCAACAAAAATTGACAAGAACCACGAAAAGTTCTTGTATTTTAAGATAAAATCTTAGGCAATGAAAGAAAAAACTTCCAGCTCGCTGAAATATGTTCATTTGCTGAAAACCATCAAAACCACGAAAAGTTCTTGTATTTGAAGATAAAATCTTTTTGCTTTGAAGAAGAAAGATCTAGCTGACTGAAATAAGTTCATTAGATGAAAAACAACAAAAATTGACAAGAACCACGAAAAGTTCTTGTATTTTAAGATAAAATCTTACTCTATTAAGGTAAAAACTTCCAGCTCGCTGAAATATGTTCATTTGCTGAAAACCATCAAAACCACGAAAAGTTCTTGTATTTGAAGATAAAATCTTTTTGCTTTGAAGAAGAAAGATCTAGCTGACTGAAATAAGTTCATTAGATGAAAACCAACAAAAATTGACAAGAACTACGAAAAGCTCTTGTATTTTAAGGTAAAATCTGAGGCTATTAAAGAAAAAACTTCCAGCTCGCTGAAATATGTTCATTTGCTGAAAACCATCAAAACCACGAAAAGTTCTTGTATTTGAAGATAAAATCTTTTTGCTTTGAGGAAGAAAGATCTAGCTGACTGAAATAAGTTCATTAGATGAAAACCAACAAAAATTGACAAGAACCACGAAAAGTTCTTGTATTTTAAGATAAAATCTTACTCTGTTAAAGAAAAAACTCCCAGCTCGCTGAAATATGTTCATTTGCTGAAAAACAACAAAACCGCGAAATGTTCTTGTATTTGAAGATAAAATCTTTTTGCTTTGAAGAAGAAAGATCTAGCTGACTGAAATAAGTTCATTGGATGAAAACCAACAAAAATTGACAAGAACCACGAAAAGTTCTTGTATTTTAAGATAAAATCTTACGCTATTAAAGAAAAAACTCCCAGCTCGCTGAAATATGTTCATTTGCTGAAAACCAACAAAACCACGAAAAGTTCTTGTATTTGAAGATAAAATCTTTTTGCTTTGAAGAAGAAAGATCTAGCTGACTGAAATAAGTTCATTAGATGAAAACCAACAAAAATTGACAAGAACTACGAAAAGTTCTTGTATTTTAAGATAAAATCTTACTCTATTCAGGAAAAAACTTCCAGCTCGCTGAAATATGTTCATTTGCTGAAAACCATCAAAACCACGAAAAGTTCTTGTATTTGAAGATAAAATCTTTTTGCTTTGAAGAAGAAAGATCTAGCTGACTGAAATAAGTTCATTCGATGAAAACCAACAAAAATTGACAAGAACCACGAAAAGTTCTTGTATTTTAAGATAAAATCTTAGGCTATTAAAGAAAAAACTTCCAGCTCGCTGAAATCTGTTCATTTGCTGAAAACCAACAAAACCACGAAAAGTTCTTGTATTTGAAGATAAAATCTTTTTGCTTTGAAGAAGAAAGATCTAGCTGACTGAAATAAGTTCATTAGATGAAAACCAACAAAAATTGACAAGAACTACGAAAAGTTCTTGTATTTTAAGATAAAATCTTACTCTATTCAGGAAAAAACTTCCAGCTCGCTGAAATATGTTCATTTGCTGAAAACCATCAAAACCACGAAAAGTTCTTGTATTTGAAGATAAAATCTTTTTGCTTTGAAGAAGAAAGATCTAGCTGACTGAAATAAGTTCATTCGATGAAAACCAACAAAAATTGACAAGAACCACGAAAAGTTCTTGTATTTTAAGATAAAATCTTAGGCTATTAAAGAAAAAACTTCCAGCTCGCTGAAATCTGTTCATTTGCTGAAAACCATCAAAACCACGAAAAGTTCTTGTATTTGAAGATAAAATCTTTTTGCTTTGAAGAAGAAAGATCTAGCTGACTGAAATAAGTTCATTAGATGAAAACCAACAAAAATTGACAAGAACCACGAAAAGTTCTTGTATTTTAAGATAAAATCTTACTCTATTAAGGACAAAACTTCCAGCTCGCTGAAATCTGTTCATTTGCTGAAAACCAACAAAACCACGAAAAGTTCTTGTATTTGAAGATAAAATCTTTTTGCTTTGACGAAGAAAGATCGAGTTGACTGAAATAAGTTCATTAGATGAAAACCAACAAAAATTGACAAGAACCACGAAAAGTTCTTGTATTTTAAGATAAAATCTTAGGCTATTAAAGAAAAAACTTCCAGCTCGCTGAAATCTGTTCATTTGCTGAAAACCATCAAAACCACAAAAAGTTCTTGTATTTGAAGATAAAATCTTTTTGCTTTGAAGAAGAAAGATCCAGCTGACTGAAATAAGTTCATTAGATGAAAACCAACAAAAATTGACAAGAACCACGAAAAGTTCTTGTATTTTAAGATAAAATCTTACTCTATTCAGGAAAAAACTTCCAGCTCGCTGAAATATGTTCATTTGCTGAAAACCATCAAAACCACGAAAAGTTCTTGTATTTGAAGATAAAATCTTTTTGCTTTGAAGAAGAAAGATCTCGCTGACTGAAATAAGTTCATTCGAAGAAAACCAACAAAAATTGACAAGAACCACGAAAAGTTCTTGTATTTTAAGATAAAATCTTAGGCAATGAAAGAAAAAACTTCCAGCTCGCTGAAATCTGTTCATTTGCTGAAAACCATCAAAACCACGAAAAGTTCTTGTATTTGAAGATAAAATCTTTTTGCTTTGAAGAAGAAAGATCTAGCTGACTGAAATAAGTTCATTAGATGAAAACCAACAAAAATTGACAAGAACCACGAAAAGTTCTTGTATTTTAAGATAAAATCTTACTCTATTAAGGAAAAAACTTCCAGCTCGCTGAAATATGTTCATTTGCTGAAAACCATCAAAACCACGAAAAGTTCTTGTATTTGAAGATAAAATCTTTTTGCTTTGAAGAAGAAAGATCTAGCTGACTGAAATAAGTTCATCAGATGAAAACCAACAAAAATTGACAAGAACCACGAAAAGTTCTTGTATTTTAAGATAAAATCTTAGGCTATTAAAGAAAAAACTTCCAGCTCGCTGAAATCTGTTCATTTGCTGAAAACCATCAAAACCACGAAAAGTTCTTGTATTTGAAGATAAAATCTTTTTGCTTTGAAGAAGAAAGATCTAGCTGACTGAAATAAGTTCATTAGATGAAAACCAACAAAAATTGACAAGAACTACGAAAAGCTCTTGTATTTTAAGGTAAAATCTGAGGCTATTAAAGAAAAAACTTCCAGCTCGCTGAAATATGTTCATTTGCTGAAAACCATCAAAACCACGAAAAGTTCTTGTATTTGAAGATAAAATCTTTTTGCTTTGAGGAAGAAAGATCTAGCTGACTGAAATAAGTTCATTAGATGAAAACCAACAAAAATTGACAAGAACCACGAAAAGTTCTTGTATTTTAAGATAAAATCTTACTCTGTTAAAGAAAAAACTCCCAGCTCGCTGAAATATGTTCATTTGCTGAAAAACAACAAAACCGCGAAATGTTCTTGTATTTGAAGATAAAATCTTTTTGCTTTGAAGAAGAAAGATCTAGCTGACTGAAATAAGTTCATTGGATGAAAACCAACAAAAATTGACAAGAACCACGAAAAGTTCTTGTATTTTAAGATAAAATCTTACGCTATTAAAGAAAAAACTCCCAGCTCGCTGAAATATGTTCATTTGCTGAAAACCAACAAAACCACGAAAAGTTCTTGTATTTGAAGATAAAATCTTTTTGCTTTGAAGAAGAAAGATCTAGCTGACTGAAATAAGTTCATTAGATGAAAACCAACAAAAATTGACAAGAACTACGAAAAGTTCTTGTATTTTAAGATAAAATCTTACTCTATTCAGGAAAAAACTTCCAGCTCGCTGAAATATGTTCATTTGCTGAAAACCATCAAAACCACGAAAAGTTCTTGTATTTGAAGATAAAATCTTTTTGCTTTGAAGAAGAAAGATCTAGCTGACTGAAATAAGTTCATTCGATGAAAACCAACAAAAATTGACAAGAACCACGAAAAGTTCTTGTATTTTAAGATAAAATCTTAGGCTATTAAAGAAAAAACTTCCAGCTCGCTGAAATCTGTTCATTTGCTGAAAACCATCAAAACCACGAAAAGTTCTTGTATTTGAAGATAAAATCTTTTTGCTTTGAAGAAGAAAGATCTAGCTGACTGAAATAAGTTCATTAGATGAAAACCAACAAAAATTGAAAAGAACCACGAAAAGTTCTTGTATTTTAAGATAAAATCTTACTCTATTAAGGACAAAACTTCCAGCTCGCTGAAATCTGTTCATTTGCTGAAAACCATCAAAACCACGAAAAGTTCTTGTATTTGAAGATAAAATCTTTTTGCTTTGAAGAAGAAAGATCTAGCTGACTGAAATAAGTTCATTCGATGAAAACCAACAAAAATTGACAAGAACCACGAAAAGTTCTTGTATTTTAAGATAAAATCTTAGGCTATTAAAGAAAAAACTTCCAGCTCGCTGAAATCTGTTCATTTGCTGAAAACCATCAAAACCACGAAAAGTTCTTGTATTTGAAGATAAAATCTTTTTGCTTTGAAGAAGAAAGATCTAGCTGACTGAAATAAGTTCATTAGATGAAAACCAACAAAAATTGAAAAGAACCACGAAAAGTTCTTGTATTTTAAGATAAAATCTTACTCTATTAAGGACAAAACTTCCAGCTCGCTGAAATCTGTTCATTTGCTGAAAACCAACAAAACCACCAAAAGTTCTTGTATTTGAAGATAAAATCTTTTTGCTTTGACGAAGAAAGATCGAGCTGACTGAAATAAGTTCATTAGATGAAAACCAACAAAAATTGACAAGAACCACGAAAAGTTCTTGTATTTTAAGATAAAATCTTAGGCTATTAAAGAAAAAACTTCCAGCTCGCTGAAATCTGTTCATTTGCTGAAAACCATCAAAACCACAAAAAGTTCTTGTATTTGAAGATAAAATCTTTTTGCTTTGAAGAAGAAAGATCCAGCTGACTGAAATAAGTTCATTAGATGAAAACCAACAAAAATTGACAAGAACCACGAAAAGTTCTTGTATTTTAAGATAAAATCTTACTCTATTCAGGAAAAAACTTCCAGCTCGCTGAAATATGTTCATTTGCTGAAAACCATCAAAACCACGAAAAGTTCTTGTGTTTGAAGATAAAATCTTTTTGCTTTGAAGAAGAAAGATCTAGCTGACTGAAATAAGTTCATTAGATGAAAACCAACAAAAATTGACAAGAACCACGAAAAGTTCTTGTATTTTAAGATAAAATCTTACGCTATTAAAGAAAAAATTCCCAGCTCGCTGAAATATGTTCATTTGCTGAAAACCAACAAAACCACGAAAAGTTCTTGTATTTGAAGATAAAATCTTTTTTCTTTGAAGAAGAAAGATCCAGCTGACTGAAATAAGTTCATTAGATGAAAACCAACAAAAATTGACAAGAACCACGAAAAGTTCTTGTATTTTAAGATAAAATCTTACTCTATTAAGGAAAAAACTTCCAGCTCGCTGAAATATGTTCATTTGCTGAAAACCATCAAAACCACGGAAAGTTCTTGTATTTGAAGATAAAATCTTTTTGCTTTGAAGAAGAAAGATCTAGCTGACTGAAATAAGTTCATTAGATGAAAACCAACAAAAATTGACAAGAACCACGAAAAGTTCTTGTATTTTAAGATAAAATCTTACTCTGTTAAAGAAAAAACTCCCAGCTCGCTGAAATATGTTCATTTGCTGAAAAACAACAAAACCGCGAAAAGTTCTTGTATTTGAAGATAAAATCTTTTTGCTTTGAAGAAGAAAGATCTAGCTGACTGAAATAAGTTCATTAGATGAAAACCAACAAAAATTGACAAGAACCACGAAAAGTTCTTGTATTTTAAGATAAAATCTTACGCTATTAAAGAAAAAACTCCCAGCTCGCTGAAATATGTTCATTTGCTGAAAACCATCAAAACCACGAAAAGTTCTTGTATTTGAAGATAAAATCTTTTTTCTTTGAAGAAGAAAGATCTAGCTGACTGAAATAAGTTCATTAGATGAAAACCAACAAAAATTGACAAGAACCACGAAAAGTTCTTGTATTTTAAGATAAAATCTTACTCTATTCAGGAAAAAACTTCCAGCTCGCTGAAATATGTTCATTTGCTGAAAACCATCAAAACCACGAAAAGTTCTTGTATTTGAAGATAAAATCTTTTTGCTTTGAAGAAGAAAGATCTCGCTGACTGAAATAAGTTCATCAGATGAAAACCAACAAAAATTGACAAGAACCACGAAAAGTTCTTGTATTTTAAGATAAAATCTTACTCTATTCAGGAAAAAACTTCCAGCTCGCTGAAATATGTTCATTTGGTGAAAACCATCAAAACCACGAAAAGTTCTTGTATTTGAAGATAAAATCTTTTTGCTTTGACGAAGAAAGATCGAGCTGACTGAAATAAGTTCATTAGATGAAAACCAACAAAAATTGACAAGAACCACGAAAAGTTCTTGTATTTTAAGATAAAATCTTAGGCTATTAAAGAAAAAACTTCCAGCTCGCTGAAATCTGTTCATTTGCTGAAAACCATCAAAACCACGAAAAGTTCTTGTATTTGAAGATAAAATCTTTTTGCTTTGAAGAAGAAAGATCTAGCTGACTGAAATAAGTTCATTAGATGAAAACCAACAAAAATTGACAAGAACCACGAAAAGTTCTTGTATTTTAAGATAAAATCTTACTCTATTCAGGAAAAAACTTCCAGCTCGCTGAAATATGTTCATTTGCTGAAAACCATCAAAACCACGAAAAGTTCTTGTATTTGAAGATAAAATCTTTTTGCTTTGAAGAAGAAAGATCTAGCTGACTGAAATAAGTTCATTAGATGAAAACCAACAAAAATTGACAAGAACCACGAAAAATTCTTGTATTTTAAGATAAAATCTTACTCTATTAAGGAAAAAACTCCTAGCTCGCTGAAATATGTTCATTTGCTGAAAACCATCAAAACCACGAAAAGTTCTTGTATTTGAAGATAAAATCTTTATGCTTTGAAGAAGAAAGATCTAGCTGACTGAAATAAGTTCATTAGATGAAAACCAACAAAAATTGACAAGAACCACGAAAAGTTCTTGTATTTTAAGATAAAATCTTACTCTATTCAGGAAAAAACTTCCAGCTCGCTGAAATATGTTCATTTGGTGAAAACCATCAAAACCACGAAAAGTTCTTGTATTTGAAGATAAAATCTTTTTGCTTTGAAGAAGAAAGATCCAGCTGACTGAAATAAGTTCATTAGATGAAAACCAACAAAAATTGACAAGAACCACGAAAAGTTCTTGTATTTTAAGATAAAATCTTACTCTATTAAGGAAAAAACTTCCAGCTCGCTGAAATATGTTCATTTGCTGAAAACCATCAAAACCACGAAAAGTTCTTGTATTTGAAGATAAAATCTTTTTGCTTTGAAGAAGAAAGATCTAGCTGACTGAAATAAGTTCATTGGATGAAAACCAACAAAAATTGACAAGAACCACGAAAAGTTCTTGTATTTTAAGATAAAATCTTACGCTATTAAAGAAAAAACTCCCAGCTCGCTGAAATATGTTCATTTGCTGAAAACCAACAAAACCACGAAAAGTTCTTGTATTTGAAGATAAAATCTTTTTGCTTTGAAGAAGAAAGATCTAGCTGACTGAAATAAGTTCATTAGATGAAAACCAACAAAAATTGACAAGAACTACGAAAAGTTCTTGTATTTTAAGATAAAATCTTACTCTATTCAGGAAAAAACTTCCAGCTCGCTGAAATATGTTCATTTGCTGAAAACCATCAAAACCACGAAAAGTTCTTGTATTTGAAGATAAAATCTTTTTGCTTTGAAGAAGAAAGATCTAGCTGACTGAAATAAGTTCATTCGATGAAAACCAACAAAAATTGACAAGAACCACGAAAAGTTCTTGTATTTTAAGATAAAATCTTAGGCAATGAAAGAAAAAACTTCCAGCTCGCTGAAATCTGTTCATTTGCTGAAAACCATCAAAACCACGAAAAGTTCTTGTATTTGAAGATAAAATCTTTTTGCTTTGAAGAAGAAAGATCTAGCTGACTGAAATAAGTTCATTAGATGAAAACCAACAAAAATTGACAAGAACCACGAAAAGTTCTTGTATTTTAAGATAAAATCTTACTCTATTAAGGACAAAACTTCCAGCTCGCTGAAATCTGTTCATTTGCTGAAAACCAACAAAACCACCAAAAGTTCTTGTATTTGAAGATAAAATCTTTTTGCTTTGACGAAGAAAGATCGAGCTGACTGAAATAAGTTCATTAGATGAAAACCAACAAAAATTGACAAGAACCACGAAAAGTTCTTGTATTTTAAGATAAAATCTTAGGCTATTAAAGAAAAAACTTCCAGCTCGCTGAAATCTGTTCATTTGCTGAAAACCATCAAAACCACAAAAAGTTCTTGTATTTGAAGATAAAATCTTTTTGCTTTGAAGAAGAAAGATCCAGCTGACTGAAATAAGTTCATTAGATGAAAACCAACAAAAATTGACAAGAACCACGAAAAGTTCTTGTATTTTAAGTTAAATCTTACTCTATTCAGGAAAAAACTTCCAGCTCGCTGAAATATGTTCATTTGCTGAAAACCATCAAAACCACGAAAAGTTCTTGTGTTTGAAGATAAAATCTTTTTGCTTTGAAGAAGAAAGATCTAGCTGACTGAAATAAGTTCATTAGATGAAAACCAACAAAAATTGACAAGAACCACGAAAAGTTCTTGTATTTTAAGATAAAATCTTACGCTATTAAAGAAAAAATTCCCAGCTCGCTGAAATATGTTCATTTGCTGAAAACCAACAAAACCACGAAAAGTTCTTGTATTTGAAGATAAAATCTTTTTTCTTTGAAGAAGAAAGATCCAGCTGACTGAAATAAGTTCATTAGATGAAAACCAACAAAAATTGACAAGAACCACGAAAAGTTCTTGTATTTTAAGATAAAATCTTACTCTATTAAGGAAAAAACTTCCAGCTCGCTGAAATATGTTCATTTGCTGAAAACCATCAAAACCACGGAAAGTTCTTGTATTTGAAGCTAAAATCTTTTTGCTTTGAAGAAGAAAGATCTAGCTGACTGAAATAAGTTCATTAGATGAAAACCAACAAAAATTGACAAGAACCACGAAAAGTTCTTGTATTTTAAGATAAAATCTTACTCTGTTAAAGAAAAAACTCCCAGCTCGCTGAAATATGTTCATTTGCTGAAAAACAACAAAACCGCGAAAAGTTCTTGTATTTGAAGATAAAATCTTTTTGCTTTGAAGAAGAAAGATCTAGCTGACTGAAATAAGTTCATTAGATGAAAACCAACAAAAATTGACAAGAACCACGAAAAGTTCTTGTATTTTAAGATAAAATCTTACGCTATTAAAGAAAAAACTCCCAGCTCGCTGAAATATGTTCATTTGCTGAAAACCAACAAAACCACGAAAAGTTCTTGTATTTGAAGATAAAATCTTTTTTCTTTGAAGAAGAAAGATCTAGCTGACTGAAATAAGTTCATTAGATGAAAACCAACAAAAATTGACAAGAACCACGAAAAGTTCTTGTATTTTAAGATAAAATCTTACTCTATTCAGGAAAAAACTTCCAGCTCGCTGAAATATGTTCATTTGCTGAAAACCATCAAAACCACGAAAAGTTCTTGTATTTGAAGATAAAATCTTTTTGCTTTGAAGAAGAAAGATCTCGCTGACTGAAATAAGTTCATCAGATGAAAACCAACAAAAATTGACAAGAACCACGAAAAGTTCTTGTATTTTAAGATAAAATCTTACTCTATTCAGGAAAAAACTTCCAGCTCGCTGAAATATGTTCATTTGGTGAAAACCATCAAAACCACGAAAAGTTCTTGTATTTGAAGATAAAATCTTTTTGCTTTGACGAAGAAAGATCGAGCTGACTGAAATAAGTTCATTAGATGAAAACCAACAAAAATTGACAAGAACCACGAAAAGTTCTTGTATTTTAAGATAAAATCTTAGGCTATTAAAGAAAAAACTTCCAGCTCGCTGAAATCTGTTCATTTGCTGAAAACCATCAAAACCACGAAAAGTTCTTGTATTTGAAGATAAAATCTTTTTGCTTTGAAGAAGAAAGATCTAGCTGACTGAAATAAGTTCATTAGATGAAAACCAACAAAAATTGACAAGAACCACGAAAAGTTCTTGTATTTTAAGATAAAATCTTACTCTATTCAGGAAAAAACTTCCAGCTCGCTGAAATATGTTCATTTGCTGAAAACCATCAAAACCACGAAAAGTTCTTGTATTTGAAGATAAAATCTTTTTGCTTTGAAGAAGAAAGATCTAGCTGACTGAAATAAGTTCATTAGATGAAAACCAACAAAAATTGACAAGAACCACGAAAAATTCTTGTATTTTAAGATAAAATCTTACTCTATTAAGGAAAAAACTCCCAGCTCGCTGAAATATGTTCATTTGCTGAAAACCATCAAAACCACGAAAAGTTCTTGTATTTGAAGATAAAATCTTTATGCTTTGAAGAAGAAAGATCTAGCTGACTGAAATAAGTTCATTAGATGAAAACCAACAAAAATTGACAAGAACCACGAAAAGTTCTTGTATTTTAAGATAAAATCTTACTCTATTCAGGAAAAAACTTCCAGCTCGCTGAAATATGTTCATTTGGTGAAAACCATCAAAACCACGAAAAGTTCTTGTATTTGAAGATAAAATCTTTTTGCTTTGAAGAAGAAAGATCCAGCTGACTGAAATAAGTTCATTAGATGAAAACCAACAAAAATTGACAAGAACCACGAAAAGTTCTTGTATTTTAAGATAAAATCTTACTCTATTAAGGAAAAAACTTCCAGCTCGCTGAAATATGTTCATTTGCTGAAAACCATCAAAACCACGAAAAGTTCTTGTATTTGAAGATAAAATCTTTTTGCTTTGAAGAAGAAAGATCTAGCTGACTGAAATAAGTTCATTAGATGAAAACCAACAAAAATTGACAAGAACCACGAAAAGTTCTTGTATTTTAAGATAAAATCTTACACTATTAAAGAAAAAACTCCCAGCTCGCTGAAATATGTTCCTTTGCTGAAAAACAACAAAACCACGAAAAGTTCTTGTATTTGAAGATAAAATCTGTTTGCTTTGAAGAAGAAAGATGCAGCTGACTGAAATAAGTTCATTAGATGAAAACCAACAAAAATTGACAAGAACCACGAAAAGTTCTTGTATTTTAAGATAAAATCTTACGCTATTAAAGAAAAAACTCCCAGCTCGCTGAAATATGTTCATTTGCTGAAAACCAACAAAACCACGAAAAGTTCTTGTATTTGAAGATAAAATCTTTTTTCTTTGAAGAAGAAAGATCTAGCTGACTGAAATAAGTTCATTAGATGAAAACCAACAAAAATTGACAAGAACCACGAAAAGTTCTTGTATTTTAAGATAAAATCTTACTCTATTCAGGAAAAAACTTCCAGCTCGCTGAAATATGTTCATTTGCTGAAAACCATCAAAACCACGAAAAGTTCTTGTATTTGAAGATAAAATCTTTTTGCTTTGAAGATGAAAGATCTGGCTGACTGAAATAAGTTCATTAGATGAAAACCAACAAAAATTGACAAGAACCACGAAAAGTTCTTGTATTTTAAGATAAAATCTTACTCAATTCAGGAAAAAACTTCCAGCTCGCTGAAATATGTTCATTTGCTGAAAACCATCAAAACCACGAAAAGTTCTTGTATTTGAAGATAAAATCTTTTTGCTTTGAAGAAGAAAGATCCAGCTGACTGAAATAAGTTCATTAGATGAAAACCAACAAAAATTGACAAGAACCACGAAAAGTTCTTGTATTTTAAGATAAAATCTTAGGCTATTAAAGAAAAAACTTCCAGCTCGCTGAAATCTGTTCATTTGCTGAAAACCATCAAAACCACGAAAAGTTCTTGTATTTGAAGATAAAATCTTTTTGCTTTGAAGAAGAAAGATCTAGCTGACTGAAATAAGTTCATTAGATGAAAACCAACAAAAATTGACAAGAACCACGAAAAGTTCTTGTATTTTAAGATAAAATCTTACTCTATTAAGGAAAAAACTTCCAGCTCGCTGAAATATGTTCATTTGCTGAAAACCAACAAAACCACGAAAAGTTCTTGTATTTGAAGATAAAATCTTTTTGCTTTGAAGAAGAAAGATCTAGCTGACTGAAATAAGTTCATTAGATGAAAACCAACAAATATTGACAAGAACCACGAAAAGTTCTTGTATTTTAAGATAAAATCTTACTCTATTAAGGAAAAAACTCCCAGCTCGCTGAAATATGTTCATTTGCTGAAAAACAACAAAACCGCGAAAAGTTCTTGTATTTGAAGATAAAATCTTTTTGCTTTGAAGAAGAAAGATCTTGCTGACTGAAATAAGTTCATTGAATGAAAACCAACAAAAATTGACAAGAACCACGAAAAGTTCTTCTATTTTAAGATAAAATCTTACGCTATTAAAGAAAAAACTGCCAGCTCGCTGAAATATGTTCATTTGCTGAAAACCATCAAAACCACGAAAAGTTCTTGTATTTTAAGATAAAATCTTACTCTATTAAGGAAAAAACTTCCAGCTCGCTGAAATATGTTCATTTGCTGAAAACCATCAAAACCACGAAAAGTTCTTGTATTTGAAGATAAAATCTTTTTGCTTTGAAGAAGAAAGATCTAGCTGACTGAAATAAGTTCATTAGATGAAAACCAACAAAAATTGACAAGAACCACGAAAAGTTCTTGTATTTTAAGATAAAATCTTACTCTGTTAAAGAAAAAACTCCCAGCTCGCTGAAATATGTTCATTTGCTGAAAAACAACAAAACCGCGAAAAGTTCTTGTATTTGAAGATAAAATCTTTTTGCTTTGAAGAAGAAAGATCTAGCTGACTGAAATAAGTTCATTAGATGAAAACCAACAAAAATTGACAAGAACCACGAAAAGTTCTTGTATTTTAAGATAAAATCTTACGCTATTAAAGAAAAAACTCCCAGCTCGCTGAAATATGTTCATTTGCTGAAAACCAACAAAACCACGAAAAGTTCTTGTATTTGAAGATAAAATCTTACTCTATTAAGGAAAAAACTCCCAGCTCGCTGAAATATGTTCATTTGCTGAAAAACAACAAAACCGCGAAAAGTTCTTGTATTTGAAGATAAAATCTTTTTGCTTTGAAGAAGAAAGATCTTGCTGACTGAAATAAGTTCATTGAATGAAAACCAACAAAAATTGACAAGAACCACGAAAAGTTCTTCTATTTTAAGATAAAATCTTACGCTATTAAAGAAAAAACTGCCAGCTCGCTGAAATATGTTCATTTGCTGAAAACCATCAAAACCACGAAAAGTTCTTGTATTTTAAGATAAAATCTTACTCTATTAAGGAAAAAACTTCCAGCTCGCTGAAATATGTTCATTTGCTGAAAACCATCAAAACCACGAAAAGTTCTTGTATTTGAAGATAAAATCTTTTTGCTTTGAAGAAGAAAGATCTAGCTGACTGAAATAAGTTCATTAGATGAAAACCAACAAAAATTGACAAGAACCACGAAAAGTTCTTGTATTTTAAGATAAAATCTTACTCTGTTAAAGAAAAAACTCCCAGCTCGCTGAAATATGTTCATTTGCTGAAAAACAACAAAACCGCGAAAAGTTCTTGTATTTGAAGATAAAATCTTTTTGCTTTGAAGAAGAAAGATCTAGCTGACTGAAATAAGTTCATTAGATGAAAACCAACAAAAATTGACAAGAACCACGAAAAGTTCTTGTATTTTAAGATAAAATCTTACGCTATTAAAGAAAAAACTCCCAGCTCGCTGAAATATGTTCATTTGCTGAAAACCAACAAAACCACGAAAAGTTCTTGTATTTGAAGATAAAATCTTTTTTCTTTGAAGAAGAAAGATCTAGCTGACTGAAATAAGTTCATTAGATGAAAACCAACAAAAATTGACAAGAACCACGAAAAGTTCTTGTATTTTAAGATAAAATCTTACTCTATTCAGGAAAAAACTTCCAGCTCGCTGAAATATGTTCATTTGCTGAAAACCATCAAAACCACGAAAAGTTCTTGTATTTGAAGATAAAATCTTTTTGCTTTGAAGAAGAAAGATCTAGCTGACTGAAATAAGTTCATCAGATGAAAACCAACAAAAATTGACAAGAACCACGAAAAGTTCTTGTATTTTAAGATAAAATCTTACTCTGTTAAAGAAAAAACTCCCAGCTCGCTGAAATATGTTCATTTGCTGAAAAACAACAAAACCGCGAAAAGTTCTTGTATTTGAAGATAAAATCTTTTTGCTTTGAAGAAGAAAGATCTAGCTGACTGAAATAAGTTCATTAGATGAAAACCAACAAAAATTGACAAGAACCACGAAAAGTTCTTGTATTTTAAGATAAAATCTTACGCTATTAAAGAAAAAACTCCCAGCTCGCTGAAATATGTTCATTTGCTGAAAACCAACAAAACCACGAAAAGTTCTTGTATTTGAAGATAAAATCTTACTCTATTAAGGAAAAAACTCCCAGCTCGCTGAAATATGTTCATTTGCTGAAAAACAACAAAACCGCGAAAAGTTCTTGTATTTGAAGATAAAATCTTTTTGCTTTGAAGAAGAAAGATCTTGCTGACTGAAATAAGTTCATTGAATGAAAACCAACAAAAATTGACAAGAACCACGAAAAGTTCTTCTATTTTAAGATAAAATCTTACGCTATTAAAGAAAAAACTGCCAGCTCGCTGAAATATGTTCATTTGCTGAAAACCATCAAAACCACGAAAAGTTCTTGTATTTTAAGATAAAATCTTACTCTATTAAGGAAAAAACTTCCAGCTCGCTGAAATATGTTCATTTGCTGAAAACCATCAAAACCACGAAAAGTTCTTGTATTTGAAGATAAAATCTTTTTGCTTTGAAGAAGAAAGATCTAGCTGACTGAAATAAGTTCATTAGATGAAAACCAACAAAAATTGACAAGAACCACGAAAAGTTCTTGTATTTTAAGATAAAATCTTACTCTGTTAAAGAAAAAACTCCCAGCTCGCTGAAATATGTTCATTTGCTGAAAAACAACAAAACCGCGAAAAGTTCTTGTATTTGAAGATAAAATCTTTTTTCTTTGAAGAAGAAAGATCTAGCTGACTGAAATAAGTTCATTAGATGAAAACCAACAAAAATTGACAAGAACCACGAAAAGTTCTTGTATTTTAAGATAAAATCTTACTCTATTCAGGAAAAAACTTCCAGCTCGCTGAAATATGTTCATTTGCTGAAAACCATCAAAACCACGAAAAGTTCTTGTATTTGAAGATAAAATCTTTTTGCTTTGAAGAAGAAAGATCTAGCTGACTGAAATAAGTTCATCAGATGAAAACCAACAAAAATTGACAAGAACCACGAAAAGTTCTTGTATTTTAAGATAAAATCTTACTCTATTCAGGAAAAAACTTCCAGCTCGCTGAAATATGTTCATTTGGTGAAAACCATCAAAACCACGAAAAGTTCTTGTATTTGAAGATAAAATCTTTTTGCTTTGAAGAAGAAAGATCTAGCTGACTGAAATAAGTTCATTAGATGAAAACCAACAAAAATTGACAAGAACCACGAAAAGTTCTTGTATTTTAAGATAAAATCTTAGGCTATTAAAGAAAAAACTTCCAGCTCGCTGAAATCTGTTCATTTGCTGAAAACCATCAAAACCACGAAAAGTTCTTGTATTTGAAGATAAAATCTTTTTTCTTTGAAGAAGAAAGATCTAGCTGACTGAAATAAGTTCATTAGATGAAAACCAACAAAAATTGACAAGAACCACGAAAAGTTCTTGTATTTTAAGATAAAATCTTACTCTATTCAGGAAAAAACTTCCAGCTCGCTGAAATATGTTCATTTGCTGAAAACCATCAAAACCACGAAAAGTTCTTGTATTTGAAGATAAAATCTTTTTGCTTTGAAGAAGAGAGATCTAGCTGACTGAAATAAGTTCATTAGATGAAAACCAACAAAAATTGACAAGAACCACGAAAAATTCTTGTATTTTAAGATAAAATCTTACTCTATTAAGGAAAAAACTCCCAGCTCGCTGAAATATGTTCATTTGCTGAAAACCATCAAAACCACGAAAAGTTCTTGTATTTGAAGATAAAATCTTTTTGCTTTGAAGAAGAAAGATCTAGCTGACTGAAATAAGTTCATTAGATGAAAACCAACAAAAATTGACAAGAACCACGAAAAGTTCTTGTATTTTAAGATAAAATCTTACGCTATTAAAGAAAAAACTCCCAGCTCGCTGAAATATGTTCATTTGCTGAAAACCAACAAAACCACGAAAAGTTCTTGTATTTGAAGATAAAATCTTTTTTCTTTGAAGAAGAAAGATCTAGCTGACTGAAATAAGTTCATTAGATGAAAACCAACAAAAATTGACAAGAACCACGAAAAGTTCTTGTATTTTAAGATAAAATCTTACTCTATTCAGGAAAAAACTTCCAGCTCGCTGAAATATGTTCATTTGCTGAAAACCATCAAAACCACGAAAAGTTCTTGTATTTGAAGATAAAATCTTTTTGCTTTGAAGATGAAAGATCTGGCTGACTGAAATAAGTTCATTAGATGAAAACCAACAAAAATTGAGAAGAACCACGAAAAGTTCTTGTATTTTAAGATAAAATCTTACTCAATTCAGGAAAAAACTTCCAGCTCGCTGAAATATGTTCATTTGCTGAAAACCATCAAAACCACGAAAAGTTCTTGTATTTGAAGATAAAATCTTTTTGCTTTGAAGAAGAAAGATCTAGCTGACTGAAATAAGTTCATTAGATGAAAACCAACAAAAATTGACAAGAACCACGAAAAGTTCTTGTATTTTAAGATAAAATCTTAGGCTATTAAAGAAAAAACTTCCAGCTCGCTGAAATCTGTTCATTTGCTGAAAACCATCAAAACCACGAAAAGTTCTTGTATTTGAAGATAAAATCTTTTTGCTTTGAAGAAGAAAGATCTAGCTGACTGAAATAAGTTCATTAGATGAAAACCAACAAAAATTGACAAGAACCACGAAAAGTTCTTGTATTTTAAGATAAAATCTTACTCTATTAAGGAAAAAACTTCCAGCTCGCTGAAATATGTTCATTTGCTGAAAACCAACAAAACCACGAAAAGTTCTTGTATTTGAAGATAAAATCTTTTTGCTTTGAAGAAGAAAGATCTAGCTGACTGAAATAAGTTCATTAGATGAAAACCAACAAAAATTGACAAGAACCACGAAAAGTTCTTGTATTTTAAGATAAAATCTTACTCTATTCAGGAAAAAACTTCCAGCTCGCTGAAATATGTTCATTTGGTGAAAACCTTCAAAACCACGAAAAGTTCTTGTATTTGAAGATAAAATCTTTTTGCTTTGAAGAAGAAAGATCCAGCTGACTGAAATAAGTTCATTAGATGAAAACCAACAAAAATTGACAAGAACCACGAAAAGTTCTTGTATTTTAAGATAAAATCTTACTCTATTAAGGAAAAAACTTCCAGCTCGCTGAAATATGTTCATTTGCTGAAAACCATCAAAACCACGAAAAGTTCTTGTATTTGAAGATAAAATCTTTTTGCTTTGAAGAAGAAAGATCTAGCTGACTGAAATAAGTTCATTAGATGAAAACCAACAAAAATTGACAAGAACCACGAAAAGTTCTTGTATTTTAAGATAAAATCTTACGCTATTAAAGAAAAAACTCCCAGCTCGCTGAAATATGTTCATTTGCTGAAAAACAACAAAACCACGAAAAGTTCTTGTATTTGAAGATAAAATCTGTTTGCTTTGAAGAAGAAAGATGCAGCTGACTGAAATAAGTTCATTAGATGAAAACCAACAAAAATTGACAAGAACCACGAAAAGTTCTTGTATTTTAAGATAAAATCTTACGCTATTAAAGAAAAAACTCCCAGCTCGCTGAAATATGTTCATTTGCTGAAAACCAACAAAACCACGAAAAGTTCTTGTATTTGAAGATAAAATCTTTTTTCTTTGAAGAAGAAAGATCTAGCTGACTGAAATAAGTTCATTAGATGAAAACCAACAAAAATTGACAAGAACCACGAAAAGTTCTTGTATTTTAAGATAAAATCTTACTCTATTCAGGAAAAAACTTCCAGCTCGCTGAAATATGTTCATTTGCTGAAAACCATCAAAACCACGAAAAGTTCTTGTATTTGAAGATAAAATCTTTTTGCTTTGAAGATGAAAGATCTGGCTGACTGAAATAAGTTCATTAGATGAAAACCAACAAAAATTGACAAGAACCACGAAAAGTTCTTGTATTTGAAGATAAAATCTTACTCAATTCAGGAAAAAACTTCCAGCTCGCTGAAATATGTTCATTTGCTGAAAACCATCAAAACCACGAAAAGTTCTTGTATTTGAAGATAAAATCTTTTTGCTTTGAAGAAGAAAGATCCAGCTGACTGAAATAAGTTCATTAGATGAAAACCAACAAAAATTGACAAGAACCACGAAAAGTTCTTGTATTTTAAGATAAAATCTTAGGCTATTAAAGAAAAAACTTCCAGCTCGCTGAAATCTGTTCATTTGCTGAAAACCATCAAAACCACGAAAAGTTCTTGTATTTGAAGATAAAATCTTTTTGCTTTGAAGAAGAAAGATCTAGCTGACTGAAATAAGTTCATTAGATGAAAACCAACAAAAATTGACAAGAACCACGAAAAGTTCTTGTATTTTAAGATAAAATCTTACTCTATTAAGGAAAAAACTTCCAGCTCGCTGAAATATGTTCATTTGCTGAAAACCAACAAAACCACGAAAAGTTCTTGTATTTGAAGATAAAATCTTTTTGCTTTGAAGAAGAAAGATCTAGCTGACTGATATAAGTTCATTAGATGAAAACCAACAAATATTGACAAGAACCACGAAAAGTTCTTGTATTTTAAGATAAAATCTTACTCTATTAAGGAAAAAACTCCCAGCTCGCTGAAATATGTTCATTTGCTGAAAAACAACAAAACCGCGAAAAGTTCTTGTATTTGAAGATAAAATCTTTTTGCTTTGAAGAAGAAAGATCTTGCTGACTGAAATAAGTTCATTGAATGAAAACCAACAAAAATTGACAAGAACCACGAAAAGTTCTTCTATTTTAAGATAAAATCTTACGCTTTTAAAGAAAAAACTCCCAGCTCGCTGAAATATGTTCATTTGCTGAAAACCATCAAAACCACGAAAAGTTCTTGTATTTTAAGATAAAATCTTACTCTATTAAGGAAAAAACTTCCAGCTCGCTGAAATATGTTCATTTGCTGAAAACCATCAAAACCACGAAAAGTTCTTGTATTTGAAGATAAAATCTTTTTGCTTTGAAGAAGAAAGATCTAGCTGACTGAAATAAGTTCATTAGATGAAAACCAACAAAAATTGACAAGAACCACGAAAAGTTCTTGTATTTTAAGATAAAATCTTACTCTGTTAAAGAAAAAACTCCCAGCTCGCTGAAATATGTTCATTAGCTGAAAAACAACAAAATCGCGAAAAGTTCTTGTATTTGAAGATAAAATCTTTTTGCTTTGAAGAAGAAAGATCTAGCTGACTGAAATAAGTTCATTAGATGAAAACCAACAAAAATTGACAAGAACCACGAAAAGTTCTTGTATTTTAAGATAAAATCTTACGCTATTAAAGAAAAAACTCCCAGCTCGCTGAAATATGTTCATTTGCTGAAAACCAACAAAACCACGAAAAGTTCTTGTATTTGAAGATAAAATCTTTTTTCTTTGAAGAAGAAAGATCTAGCTGACTGAAATAAGTTCATTAGATGAAAACCAACAAAAATTGACAAGAACCACGAAAAGTTCTTGTATTTTAAGATAAAATCTTACTCTATTCAGGAAAAAACTTCCAGCTCGCTGAAATATGTTCATTTGCTGAAAACCATCAAAACCACGAAAAGTTCTTGTATTTGAAGATAAAATCTTTTTGCTTTGAAGAAGAAAGATCTAGCTGACTGAAATAAGTTCATCAGATGAAAACCAACAAAAATTGACAAGAACCACGAAAAGTTCTTGTATTTTAAGATAAAATCTTACTCTATTCAGGAAAAAACTTCCAGCTCGCTGAAATATGTTCATTTGGTGAAAACCATCAAAACCACGAAAAGTTCTTGTATTTGAAGATAAAATCTTTTTGCTTTGAAGAAGAAAGATCTAGCTGACTGAAATAAGTTCATTAGATGAAAACCAACAAAAATTGACAAGAACCACGAAAAGTTCTTGTATTTTAAGATAAAATCTTAGGCTATTAAAGAAAAAACTTCCAGCTCGCTGAAATCTGTTCATTTGCTGAAAACCATCAAAACCACGAAAAGTTCTTGTATTTGAAGATAAAATCTTTTTGCTTTGAAGAAGAAAGATCTAGCTGACTGAAATAAGTTCATTAGATGAAAACCAACAAAAATTGACAAGAACCACGAAAAGTTCTTGTATTTTAAGATAAAATCTTACTCTATTCAGGAAAAAACTTCCAGCTCGCTGAAATATGTTCATTTGCTGAAAACCATCAAAACCACGAAAAGTTCTTGTATTTGAAGATAAAATCTTTTTGCTTTGAAGAAGAGAGATCTAGCTGACTGAAATAAGTTCATTAGATGAAAACCAACAAAAATTGACAAGAACCACGAAAAATTCTTGTATTTTAAGATAAAATCTTACTCTATTAAGGAAAAAACTCCCAGCTCGCTGAAATATGTTCATTTGCTGAAAACCATCAAAACCACGAAAAGTTCTTGTATTTGAAGATAAAATCTTTTTGCTTTGAAGAAGAAAGATCTAGCTGACTGAAATAAGTTCATTAGATGAAAACCAACAAAAATTGACAAGAACCACGAAAAGTTCTTGTATTTTAAGATAAAATCTTAGGCTATTAAAGAAAAAACTTCCAGCTCGCTGAAATCTGTTCATTTGCTGAAAACCATCAAAACCACGAAAAGTTCTTGTATTTGAAGATAAAATCTTTTTGCTTTGAAGAAGAAAGATCTAGCTGACTGAAATAAGTTCATTAGATGAAAACCAACAAAAATTGACAAGAACCACGAAAAGTTCTTGTATTTTAAGATAAAATCTTACTCTATTAAGGAAAAAACTTCCAGCTCGCTGAAATATGTTCATTTGCTGAAAACCAACAAAACCACGAAAAGTTCTTGTATTTGAAGATAAAATCTTTTTGCTTTGAAGAAGAAAGATCTAGCTGACTGATATAAGTTCATTAGATGAAAACCAACAAATATTGACAAGAACCACGAAAAGTTCTTGTATTTTAAGATAAAATCTTACTCTATTAAGGAAAAAACTCCCAGCTCGCTGAAATATGTTCATTTGCTGAAAAACAACAAAACCGCGAAAAGTTCTTGTATTTGAAGATAAAATCTTTTTGCTTTGAAGAAGAAAGATCTTGCTGACTGAAATAAGTTCATTGAATGAAAACCAACAAAAATTGACAAGAACCACGAAAAGTTCTTCTATTTTAAGATAAAATCTTACGCTTTTAAAGAAAAAACTCCCAGCTCGCTGAAATATGTTCATTTGCTGAAAACCATCAAAACCACGAAAAGTTCTTGTATTTTAAGATAAAATCTTACTCTATTAAGGAAAGAACTTCCAGCTCGCTGAAATATGTTCATTTGCTGAAAACCATCAAAACCACGAAAAGTTCTTGTATTTGAAGATAAAATCTTTTTTCTTTGAAGAAGAAAGATCTAGCTGACTGAAATAAGTTCATTAGATGAAAACCAACAAAAATTGACAAGAACCACGAAAAGTTCTTGTATTTTAAGATAAAATCTTAGGCTATTAAAGAAAAAACTTCCAGCTCGCTGAAATCTGTTCATTTGCTGAAAACCATCAAAACCACGAAAAGTTCTTGTATTTGAAGATAAAATCTTTTTGCTTTGAAGAAGAAAGATCTAGCTGACTGAAATAAGTTCATTAGATGAAAACCAACAAAAATTGACAAGAACCACGAAAAGTTCTTGTATTTTAAGATAAAATCTTACTCTATTCAGGAAAAAACTTCCAGCTCGCTGAAATATGTTCATTTGCTGAAAACCATCAAAACCACGAAAAGTTCTTGTATTTGAAGATAAAATCTTTTTGCTTTGAAGAAGAGAGATCTAGCTGACTGAAATAAGTTCATTAGATGAAAACCAACAAAAATTGACAAGAACCACGAAAAATTCTTGTATTTTAAGATAAAATCTTACTCTATTAAGGAAAAAACTCCCAGCTCGCTGAAATATGTTCATTTGCTGAAAACCATCAAAACCACGAAAAGTTCTTGTATTTGAAGATAAAATCTTTTTGCTTTGAAGAAGAAAGATCTAGCTGACTGAAATAAGTTCATTAGATGAAAACCAACAAAAATTGACAAGAACCACGAAAAGTTCTTGTATTTTAAGATAAAATCTTACTCTATTCAGGAAAAAACTTCCAGCTCGCTGAAATATGTTCATTTGGTGAAAACCATCAAAACCACGAAAAGTTCTTGTATTTGAAGATAAAATCTTTTTGCTTTGAAGAAGAAAGATCCAGCTGACTGAAATAAGTTCATTAGATGAAAACCAACAAAAATTGACAAGAACCACGAAAAGTTCTTGTATTTTAAGATAAAATCTTACTCTATTAAGGAAAAAACTTCCAGCTCGCTGAAATATGTTCATTTGCTGAAAACCATCAAAACCACGAAAAGTTCTTGTATTTGAAGATAAAATCTTTTTGCTTTGAAGAAGAAAGATCCAGCTGACTGAAATAAGTTCATTAGATGAAAACCAACAAAAATTGACAAGAACCACGAAAAGTTCTTGTATTTTAAGATAAAATCTTACGCTATTAAAGAAAAAACTCCCAGCTCGCTGAAATATGTTCATTTGCTGAAAAACAACAAAACCACGAAAAGTTCTTGTATTTGAAGATAAAATCTGTTTGCTTTGAAGAAGAAAGATGCAGCTGACTGAAATAAGTTCATTAGATGAAAACCAACAAAAATTGACAAGAACCACGAAAAGTTCTTGTATTTTAAGATAAAATCTTACGCTATTAAAGAAAAAACTCCCAGCTCGCTGAAATATGTTCATTTGCTGAAAACCAACAAAACCACGAAAAGTTCTTGTATTTGAAGATAAAATCTTTTTTCTTTGAAGAAGAAAGATCTAGCTGACTGAAATAAGTTCATTAGATGAAAACCAACAAAAATTGACAAGAACCACGAAAAGTTCTTGTATTTTAAGATAAAATCTTACTCTATTAAGGAAAAAACTTCCAGCTCGCTGAAATATGTTCATTTGCTGAAAACCAACAAAACCACGAAAAGTTCTTGTATTTGAAGATAAAATCTTTTTGCTTTGAAGAAGAAAGATCTAGCTGACTGAAATAAGTTCATTAGATGAAAACCAACAAATATTGACAAGAACCACGAAAAGTTCTTGTATTTTAAGATAAAATCTTACTCTATTAAGGAAAAAACTCCCAGCTCGCTGAAATATGTTCATTTGCTGAAAAACAACAAAACCGCGAAAAGTTCTTGTATTTGAAGATAAAATCTTTTTGCTTTGAAGAAGAAAGATCTTGCTGACTGAAATAAGTTCATTGAATGAAAACCAACAAAAATTGACAAGAACCACGAAAAGTTCTTCTATTTTAAGATAAAATCTTACGCTATTAAAGAAAAAACTCCCAGCTCGCTGAAATATGTTCATTTGCTGAAAACCATCAAAACCACGAAAAGTTCTTGTATTTGAAGATAAAATCTTTTTGCTTTGAAGAAGAAAGATCTAGCTGACTGAAATAAGTTCATTAGATGAAAACCATCAAAAATTGACAAGAACCACGAAAAATTCTTGTATTTTAAGATAATATCTTACGCTATTAAAGAAAAAACTTCTGGCTCGCTGAAATATGTTCATTTGCTGAAAACCAACAAAACCACGAAAAGTTCTTGTATTTGAAGATAAAATCTTTTTGCTTTGAAGAAGAAAGATCTAGCTGACTGAAATAAGTTCATTAGATGAAAACCAACAAAAATTGACAAGAACCACGAAAAGTTCTTGTATTTTAAGATAAAATCTTAGGCTATTAAAGAAAAAACTTCCAGCTCGCTGAAATCTGTTCATTTGCTGAAAACCATCAAAACCACGAAAAGTTCTTGTATTTGAAGATAAAATCTTTTTGCTTTGAAGAAGAAAGATCTAGCTGACTGAAATAAGTTCATTAGATGAAAACCAACAAAAATTGACAAGAACCACGAAAAGTTCTTGTATTTTAAGATAAAATCTTACTCTATTAAGGAAAAAACTTCCAGCTCGCTGAAATATGTTCATTTGCTGAAAACCAACAAAACCATGAAAAGTTCTTGTATTTGAAGATAAAATCTTTTTGCTTTGAAGAAGAAAGATCTAGCTGACTGAAATAAGTTCATTAGATGAAAACCAACAAATATTGACAAGAACCACGAAAAGTTCTTGTATTTTAAGATAAAATCTTACTCTATTAAGGAAAAAACTCCCAGCTCGCTGAAATATGTTCATTTGCTGAAAAACAACAAAACCGCGAAAAGTTCTTGTATTTGAAGATAAAATCTTTTTGCTTTGAAGAAGAAAGATCTTGCTGACTGAAATAAGTTCATTGAATGAAAACCAACAAAAATTGACAAGAACCACGAAAAGTTCTTCTATTTTAAGATAAAATCTTACTCTATTAAGGAAAAAACTCCCAGCTCGCTGAAATATGTTCATTTGCTGAAAAACAACAAAACCGCGAAAAGTTCTTGTATTTGAAGATAAAATCTTTTTGCTTTGAAGAAGAAAGATCTTGCTGACTGAAATAAGTTCATTGAATGAAAACCAACAAAAATTGACAAGAACCACGAAAAGTTCTTCTATTTTAAGATAAAATCTTACGCTATTAAAGAAAAAACTCCCAGCTCGCTGAAATATGTTCATTTGCTGAAAACCATCAAAACCACGAAAAGTTCTTGTATTTGAAGATAAAATCTTTTTTCTTTGAAGAAGAAAGATCTCGCTGACTGAAATAAGTTCATTAGATGAAAACCAACAAAAATTGACAAGAACCACGAAAAGTTCTTGTATTTTAAGATAAAATCTTACTCAATTCAGGAAAAAACTTCCAGCTCGCTGAAATATGTTCATTTGCTGAAAACCATCAAAACCACGAAAAGTTCTTGTATTTGAAGATAAAATCTTTTTGCTTTGAAGAAGAAAGATCTAGCTGACTGAAATAAGTTCATTAGATGAAAACCAACAAAAATTGACAAGAACCACGAAAAGTTCTTGTATTTTAAGATAAAATCTTAGGCTATTAAAGAAAAAACTTCCAGCTCGCTGAAATCTGTTCATTTGCTGAAAACCATCAAAACCACGAAAAGTTCTTGTATTTGAAGATAAAATCTTTTTGCTTTGAAGAAGAAAGATCTAGCTGACTGAAATAAGTTCATTAGATGAAAACCAACAAAAATTGACAAGAACCACGAAAAGTTCTTGTATTTTAAGATAAAATCTTACTCTATTAAGGAAAAAACTTCCAGCTCGCTGAAATATGTTCATTTGCTGAAAACCAACAAAACCACGAAAAGTTCTTGTATTTGAAGATAAAATCTTTTTGCTTTGAAGAAGAAAGATCTAGCTGACTGAAATAAGTTCATTAGATGAAAACCAACAAATATTGACAAGAACCACGAAAAGTTCTTGTATTTTAAGATAAAATCTTACTCTATTAAGGAAAAAACTCCCAGCTCGCTGAAATATGTTCATTTGCTGAAAAACAACAAAACCGCGAAAAGTTCTTGTATTTGAAGATAAAATCTTTTTGCTTTGAAGAAGAAAGATCTTGCTGACTGAAATAAGTTCATTGAATGAAAACCAACAAAAATTGACAAGAACCACGAAAAGTTCTTCTATTTTAAGATAAAATCTTACGCTATTAAAGAAAAAACTCCCAGCTCGCTGAAATATGTTCATTTGCTGAAAACCATCAAAACCACGAAAAGTTCTTGTATTTGAAGATAAAATCTTTTTGCTTTGAAGAAGAAAGATCTAGCTGACTGAAATAAGTTCATTAGATGAAAACCATCAAAAATTGACAAGAACCACGAAAACTTCTTGTATTTTAAGATAATATCTTACGCTATTAAAGAAAAAACTTCTGGCTCGCTGAAATATGTTCATTTGCTGAAAACCAACAAAACCACGAAAAGTTCTTGTATTTGAAGATAAAATCTTTTTGCTTTGAAGAAGAAAGATCTAGCTGACTGAAATAAGTTCATTAGATGAAAACCAACAAAAATTGACAAGAACCACGAAAAGTTCTTGTATTTTAAGATAAAATCTTAGGCTATTAAAGAAAAAACTTCCAGCTCGCTGAAATCTGTTCATTTGCTGAAAACCATCAAAACCACGAAAAGTTCTTGTATTTGAAGATAAAATCTTTTTGCTTTGAAGAAGAAAGATCTAGCTGACTGAAATAAGTTCATTAGATGAAAACCAACAAAAATTGACAAGAACCACGAAAAGTTCTTGTATTTTAAGATAAAATCTTACTCTATTCAGGAAAAAACTTCCAGCTCGCTGAAATATGTTCATTTGCTGAAAACCATCAAAACCACGAAAAGTTCTTGTATTTGAAGATAAAATCTATTTGCTTTGAAGAAGAAAGATCTCGCTGACTGAAATAAGTTCATTCGAAGAAAACCAACAAAAATTGACAAGAACCACGAAAAGTTCTTGTATTTTAAGATAAAATCTTAGGCAATGAAAGAAAAAACTTCCAGCTCGCTGAAATCTGTTCATTTGCTGAAAACCATCAAAACCACGAAAAGTTCTTGTATTTGAAGATAAAATCTTTTTGCTTTGAAGAAGAAAGATCTAGCTGACTGAAATAAGTTCATTAGATGAAAACCAACAAAAATTGACAAGAACCACGAAAAGTTCTTGTATTTTAAGATAAAATCTTACTCTATTAAGGAAAAAACTTCCAGCTCGCTGAAATATGTTCATTTGCTGAAAAC
This sequence comes from Heptranchias perlo, assembly GCF_035084215.1. Taxonomy (NCBI): domain Eukaryota; kingdom Metazoa; phylum Chordata; class Chondrichthyes; order Hexanchiformes; family Hexanchidae; genus Heptranchias; species Heptranchias perlo. Next base: position 997,454 of record NW_027139688.1, on the reverse strand, counting down.
CATCAAAACCACGAAAAGTTCTTGTATTTGAAGATAAAATCTTTTTGCTTTGAAGAAGAAAGATCTAGCTGACTGAAATAAGTTCATCAGATGAAAACCAACAAAAATTGACAAGAACCACGAAAAGTTCTTGTATTTTAAGATAAAATCTTAGGCTATTAAAGAAAAAACTTCCAGCTCGCTGAAATCTGTTCATTTGCTGAAAACCATCAAAACCACGAAAAGTTCTTGTATTTGAAGATAAAATCTTTTTGCTTTGAAGAAGAAAGATCTAGCTGACTGAAATAAGTTCATTAGATGAAAACCAACAAAAATTGACAAGAACTACGAAAATCTCTTGTATTTTAAGGTAAATTCTGAGGCTATTAAAGAAAAAACTTCCAGCTCGCTGAAATATGTTCATTTGCTGAAAACCATCAAAACCACGAAAAGTTCTTGTATTTGAAGATAAAATCTTTTTGCTTTGAGGAAGAAAGATCTAGCTGACTGAAATAAGTTCATTAGATGAAAACCAACAAAAATTGACAAGAACCACGAAAAGTTCTTGTATTTTAAGATAAAATCTTACTCTGTTAAAGAAAAAACTCCCAGCTCGCTGAAATATGTTCATTTGCTGAAAAACAACAAAACCGCGAAATGTTCTTGTATTTGAAGATAAAATCTTTTTGCTTTGAAGAAGAAAGATCTAGCTGACTGAAATAAGTTCATTGGATGAAAACCAACAAAAATTGACAAGAACCACGAAAAGTTCTTGTATTTTAAGATAAAATCTTACGCTATTAAAGAAAAAACTCCCAGCTCGCTGAAATATGTTCATTTGCTGAAAACCAACAAAACCACGAAAAGTTCTTGTATTTGAAGATAAAATCTTTTTGCTTTGAAGAAGAAAGATCTAGCTGACTGAAATAAGTTCATTAGATGAAAACCAACAAAAATTGACAAGAACTACGAAAAGTTCTTGTATTTTAAGATAAAATCTTACTCTATTCAGGAAAAAACTTCCAGCTCGCTGAAATATGTTCATTTGCTGAAAACCATCAAAACCACGAAAAGTTCTTGTATTTGAAGATAAAATCTTTTTGCTTTGAAGAAGAAAGATCTAGCTGACTGAAATAAGTTCATTCGATGAAAACCAACAAAAATTGACAAGAACCACGAAAAGTTCTTGTATTTTAAGATAAAATCTTAGGCTATTAAAGAAAAAACTTCCAGCTCGCTGAAATCTGTTCATTTGCTGAAAACCATCAAAACCACGAAAAGTTCTTGTATTTGAAGATAAAATCTTTTTGCTTTGAAGAAGAAAGATCTAGCTGACTGAAATAAGTTCATTAGATGAAAACCAACAAAAATTGACAAGAACCACGAAAAGTTCTTGTATTTTAAGATAAAATCTTACTCTATTCAGGAAAAAACTTCCAGCTCGCTGAAATATGTTCATTTGCTGAAAACCATCAAAACCACGAAAAGTTCTTGTATTTGAAGATAAAATCTATTTGCTTTGAAGAAGAAAGATCTCGCTGACTGAAATAAGTTCATTCGAAGAAAACCAACAAAAATTGACAAGAACCACGAAAAGTTCTTGTATTTTAAGATAAAATCTTAGGCAATGAAAGAAAAAACTTCCAGCTCGCTGAAATCTGTTCATTTGCTGAAAACCATCAAAACCACGAAAAGTTCTTGTATTTGAAGATAAAATCTTTTTGCTTTGAAGAAGAAAGATCTAGCTGACTGAAATAAGTTCATTAGATGAAAACCAACAAAAATTGACAAGAACCACGAAAAGTTCTTGTATTTTAAGATAAAATCTTACTCTATTAAGGAAAAAACTTCCAGCTCGCTGAAATATGTTCATTTGCTGAAAACCATCAAAACCACGAAAAGTTCTTGTATTTGAAGATAAAATCTTTTTGCTTTGAAGAAGAAAGATCTAGCTGACTGAAATAAGTTCATCAGATGAAAACCAACAAAAATTGACAAGAACCACGAAAAGTTCTTGTATTTTAAGATAAAATCTTAGGCTATTAAAGAAAAAACTTCCAGCTCGCTGAAATCTGTTCATTTGCTGAAAACCATCAAAACCACGAAAAGTTCTTGTATTTGAAGATAAAATCTTTTTGCTTTGAAGAAGAAAGATCTAGCTGACTGAAATAAGTTCATTAGATGAAAACCAACAAAAATTGACAAGAACTACGAAAATCTCTTGTATTTTAAGGTAAATTCTGAGGCTATTAAAGAAAAAACTTCCAGCTCGCTGAAATATGTTCATTTGCTGAAAACCATCAAAACCACGAAAAGTTCTTGTATTTGAAGATAAAATCTTTTTGCTTTGAGGAAGAAAGATCTAGCTGACTGAAATAAGTTCATTAGATGAAAACCAACAAAAATTGACAAGAACCACGAAAAGTTCTTGTATTTTAAGATAAAATCTTACTCTGTTAAAGAAAAAACTCCCAGCTCGCTGAAATATGTTCATTTGCTGAAAAACAACAAAACCGCGAAATGTTCTTGTATTTGAAGATAAAATCTTTTTGCTTTGAAGAAGAAAGATCTAGCTGACTGAAATAAGTTCATTGGATGAAAACCAACAAAAATTGACAAGAACCACGAAAAGTTCTTGTATTTTAAGATAAAATCTTACGCTATTAAAGAAAAAACTCCCAGCTCGCTGAAATATGTTCATTTGCTGAAAACCAACAAAACCACGAAAAGTTCTTGTATTTGAAGATAAAATCTTTTTGCTTTGAAGAAGAAAGATCTAGCTGACTGAAATAAGTTCATTAGATGAAAACCAACAAAAATTGACAAGAACTACGAAAAGTTCTTGTATTTTAAGATAAAATCTTACTCTATTCAGGAAAAAACTTCCAGCTCGCTGAAATATGTTCATTTGCTGAAAACCATCAAAACCACGAAAAGTTCTTGTATTTGAAGATAAAATCTTTTTGCTTTGAAGAAGAAAGATCTAGCTGACTGAAATAAGTTCATTCGATGAAAACCAACAAAAATTGACAAGAACCACGAAAAGTTCTTGTATTTTAAGATAAAATCTTAGGCTATTAAAGAAAAAACTTCCAGCTCGCTGAAATCTGTTCATTTGCTGAAAACCATCAAAACCACGAAAAGTTCTTGTATTTGAAGATAAAATCTTTTTGCTTTGAAGAAGAAAGATCTAGCTGACTGAAATAAGTTCATTAGATGAAAACCAACAAAAATTGACAAGAACCACGAAAAGTTCTTGTATTTTAAGATAAAATCTTACTCTATTAAGGACAAAACTTCCAGCTCGCTGAAATCTGTTCGTTTGCTGAAAACCAACAAAACCACCAAAAGTTCTTGTATTTGAAGATAAAATCTTTTTGCTTTGACGAAGAAAGATCGAGCTGACTGAAATAAGTTCATTAGATGAAAACCAACAAAAATTGACAAGAACCACGAAAAGTTCTTGTATTTTAAGATAAAATCTTAGGCTATTAAAGAAAAAACTTCCAGCTCGCTGAAATCTGTTCATTTGCTGAAAACCATCAAAACCACAAAAAGTTCTTGTATTTGAAGATAAAATCTTTTTGCTTTGAAGAAGAAAGATCCAGCTGACTGAAATAAGTTCATTAGATGAAAACCAACAAAAATTGACAAGAACCACGAAAAGTTCTTGTATTTTAAGATAAAATCTTACTCTATTCAGGAAAAAACTTCCAGCTCGCTGAAATATGTTCATTTGCTGAAAACCATCAAAACCACGAAAAGTTCTTGTGTTTGAAGATAAAATCTTTTTGCTTTGAAGAAGAAAGATCTAGCTGACTGAAATAAGTTCATTAGATGAAAACCAACAAAAATTGACAAGAACCACGAAAAGTTCTTGTATTTTAAGATAAAATCTTACGCTATTAAAGAAAAAACTCCCAGCTCGCTGAAATATGTTCATTTGCTGAAAACCAACAAAACCACGAAAAGTTCTTGTATTTGAAGATAAAATCTTTTTTCTTTGAAGAAGAAAGATCCAGCTGACTGAAATAAGTTCATTAGATGAAAACCAACAAAAATTGACAAGAACCACGAAAAGTTCTTGTATTTTAAGATAAAATCTTACTCTATTAAGGAAAAAACTTCCAGCTCGCTGAAATATGTTCATTTGCTGAAAAACAACAAAACCGCGAAAAGTTCTTGTATTTGAAGATAAAATCTTTTTGCTTTGAAGAAGAAAGATCTAGCTGACTGAAATAAGTTCATTAGATGAAAACCAACAAAAATTGACAAGAACCACGAAAAGTTCTTGTATTTTAAGATAAAATCTTACGCTATTAAAGAAAAAACTCCCAGCTCGCTGAAATATGTTCATTTGCTGAAAACCAACAAAACCACGAAAAGTTCTTGTATTTGAAGATAAAATCTTTTTTCTTTGAAGAAGAAAGATCTAGCTGACTGAAATAAGTTCATTAGATGAAAACCAACAAAAATTGACAAGAACCACGAAAAGTTCTTGTATTTTAAGATAAAATCTTACTCTATTCAGGAAAAAACTTCCAGCTCGCTGAAATATGTTCATTTGCTGAAAACCATCAAAACCACGAAAAGTTCTTGTATTTGAAGATAAAATCTTTTTGCTTTGAAGAAGAAAGATCTCGCTGACTGAAATAAGTTCATCAGATGAAAACCAACAAAAATTGACAAGAACCACGAAAAGTTCTTGTATTTTAAGATAAAATCTTACTCTATTCAGGAAAAAACTTCCAGCTCGCTGAAATATGTTCATTTGGTGAAAACCATCAAAACCACGAAAAGTTCTTGTATTTGAAGATAAAATCTTTTTGCTTTGAAGAAGAAAGATCTAGCTGACTGAAATAAGTTCATTAGATGAAAACCAACAAAAATTGACAAGAACCACGAAAAGTTCTTGTATTTTAAGATAAAATCTTAGGCTATTAAAGAAAAAACTTCCAGCTCGCTGAAATCTGTTCATTTGCTGAAAACCATCAAAACCACGAAAAGTTCTTGTATTTGAAGATAAAATCTTTTTGCTTTGAAGAAGAAAGATCTAGCTGACTGAAATAAGTTCATTAGATGAAAACCAACAAAAATTGACAAGAACCACGAAAAGTTCTTGTATTTTAAGATAAAATCTTACTCTATTAAGGAAAAAACTCCCAGCTCGCTGAAATATGTTCATTTGCTGAAAACCATCAAAACCACGAAAAGTTCTTGTATTTGAAGATAAAATCTTTATGCTTTGAAGAAGAAAGATCTGGCTGACTGAAATAAGTTCATTAGATGAAAACCAACAAAAATTGACAAGAACCACGAAAAGTTCTTGTATTTTAAGATAAAATCTTACTCTATTAAGGAAAAAACTTCCAGCTCGCTGAAATATGTTCATTTGCTGAAAACCATCAAAACCACGAAAAGTTCTTGTATTTGAAGATAAAATCTTTTTGCTTTGAAGAAGAAAGATCTAGCTGACTGAAATAAGTTCATTAGATGAAAACCAACAAAAATTGACAAGAACCACGAAAAGTTCTTGTATTTTAAGATAAAATCTTACTCTGTTAAAGAAAAAACTCCCAGCTCGCTGAAATATGTTCATTTGCTGAAAAACAACAAAACCGCGAAAAGTTCTTGTATTTGAAGATAAAATCTTTTTGCTTTGAAGAAGAAAGATCTAGCTGACTGAAATAAGTTCATTAGATGAAAACCAACAAAAATTGACAAGAACCACGAAAAGTTCTTGTATTTTAAGATAAAATCTTACGCTATTAAAGAAAAAACTCCCAGCTCGCTGAAATATGTTCATTTGCTGAAAACCAACAAAACCACGAAAAGTTCTTGTATTTGAAGATAAAATCTTTTTTCTTTGAAGAAGAAAGATCTAGCTGACTGAAATAAGTTCATTAGATGAAAACCAACAAAAATTGACAAGAACCACGAAAAGTTCTTGTATTTTAAGATAAAATCTTACTCTATTCAGGAAAAAACTTCCAGCTCGCTGAAATATGTTCATTTGCTGAAAACCATCAAAACCACGAAAAGTTCTTGTATTTGAAGATAAAATCTTTTTGCTTTGAAGAAGAAAGATCTCGCTGACTGAAATAAGTTCATCAGATGAAAACCAACAAAAATTGACAAGAACCACGAAAAGTTCTTGTATTTTAAGATAAAATCTTACTCTATTCAGGAAAAAACTTCCAGCTCGCTGAAATATGTTCATTTGGTGAAAACCATCAAAACCACGAAAAGTTCTTGTATTTGAAGATAAAATCTTTTTGCTTTGAAGAAGAAAGATCCAGCTGACTGAAATAAGTTCATTAGATGAAAACCAACAAAAATTGACAAGAACCACGAAAAGTTCTTGTATTTTAAGATAAAATCTTAGGCTATTAAAGAAAAAAGTTCCAGCTCGCTGAAATCTGTTCATTTGCTGAAAACCATCAAAACCACGAAAAGTTCTTGTATTTGAAGATAAAATCTTTTTGCTTTGAAGAAGAAAGATCTAGCTGACTGAAATAAGTTCATTAGATGAAAACCAACAAAAATTGACAAGAACCACGAAAAGTTCTTGTATTTTAAGATAAAATCTTACTCTATTCAGGAAAAAACTTCCAGCTCGCTGAAATATGTTCATTTGCTGAAAACCATCAAAACCACGAAAAGTTCTTGTATTTGAAGATAAAATCTTTTTGCTTTGAAGAAGAAAGATCTAGCTGACTGAAATAAGTTCATTAGATGAAAACCAACAAAAATTGACAAGAACCACGAAAAATTCTTGTATTTTAAGATAAAATCTTACGCTATTAAAGAAAAAACTCCCAGCTCGCTGAAATATGTTCATTTGCTGAAAAACAACAAAACCACGAAAAGTTCTTGTATTTGAAGATAAAATCTGTTTGCTTTGAAGAAGAAAGATGCAGCTGACTGAAATAAGTTCATTAGATGAAAACCAACAAAAATTGACAAGAACCACGAAAAGTTCTTGTATTTTAAGATAAAATCTTACGCTATTAAAGAAAAAACTCCCAGCTCGCTGAAATATGTTCATTTGCTGAAAACCAACAAAACCACGAAAAGTTCTTGTATTTGAAGATAAAATCTTTTTTCTTTGAAGAAGAAAGATCTAGCTGACTGAAATAAGTTCATTAGATGAAAACCAACAAAAATTGACAAGAACCACGAAAAGTTCTTGTATTTTAAGATAAAATCTTACTCTATTCAGGAAAAAACTTCCAGCTCGCTGAAATATGTTCATTTGCTGAAAACCATCAAAACCACGAAAAGTTCATGTATTTGAAGATAAAATCTTTTTGCTTTGAAGATGAAAGATCTGGCTGACTGAAATAAGTTCATTAGATGAAAACCAACAAAAATTGACAAGAACCACGAAAAGTTCTTGTATTTTAAGATAAAATCTTACTCAATTCAGGAAAAAACTTCCAGCTCGCTGAAATATGTTCATTTGCTGAAAACCATCAAAACCACGAAAAGTTCTTGTATTTGAAGATAAAATCTTTTTGCTTTGAAGAAGAAAGATCCAGCTGACTGAAATAAGTTCATTAGATGAAAACCAACAAAAATTGACAAGAACCACGAAAAGTTCTTGTATTTTAAGATAAAATCTTAGGCTATTAAAGAAAAAACTTCCAGCTCGCTGAAATCTGTTCATTTGCTGAAAACCATCAAAACCACGAAAAGTTCTTGTATTTGAAGATAAAATCTTTTTGCTTTGAAGAAGAAAGATCTAGCTGACTGAAATAAGTTCATTAGATGAAAACCAACAAAAATTGACAAGAACCACGAAAAGTTCTTGTATTTTAAGATAAAATCTTACTCTATTAAGGAAAAAACTTCCAGCTCGCTGAAATATGTTCATTTGCTGAAAACCAACAAAACCACGAAAAGTTCTTGTATTTGAAGATAAAATCTTTTTGCTTTGAAGAAGAAAGATCTAGCTGACTGAAATAAGTTCATTAGATGAAAACCAACAAATATTGACAAGAACCACGAAAAGTTCTTGTATTTTAAGATAAAATCTTACTCTATTAAGGAAAAAACTCCCAGCTCGCTGAAATATGTTCATTTGCTGAAAAACAACAAAACCGCGAAAAGTTCTTGTATTTGAAGATAAAATCTTTTTGCTTTGAAGAAGAAAGATCTTGCTGACTGAAATAAGTTCATTGAATGAAAACCAACAAAAATTGACAAGAACCACGAAAAGTTCTTCTATTTTAAGATAAAATCTTACGCTATTAAAGAAAAAACTCCCAGCTCGCTGAAATATGTTCATTTGCTGAAAACCATCAAAACCACGAAAAGTTCTTGTATTTTAAGATAAAATCTTACGCTATTAAAGAAAAAACTCCCAGCTCGCTGAAATATGTTCATTTGCTGAAAACCAACAAAACCACGAAAAGTTCTTGTATTTGAAGATAAAATCTTTTTTCTTTGAAGAAGAAAGATCTAGCTGACTGAAATAAGTTCATTAGATGAAAACCAACAAAAATTGACAAGAACCACGAAAAGTTCTTGTATTTTAAGATAAAATCTTACTCTATTCAGGAAAAAACTTCCAGCTCGCTGAAATATGTTCATTTGCTGAAAACCATCAAAACCACGAAAAGTTCTTGTATTTGAAGATAAAATCTTTTTGCTTTGAAGATGAAAGATCTGGCTGACTGAAATAAGTTCATTAGATGAAAACCAACAAAAATTGACAAGAACCACGAAAAGTTCTTGTATTTTAAGATAAAATCTTACTCAATTCAGGAAAAAACTTCCAGCTCGCTGAAATATGTTCATTTGCTGAAAACCATCAAAACCACGAAAAGTTCTTGTATTTGAAGATAAAATCTTTTTGCTTTGAAGAAGAAAGATCCAGCTGACTGAAATAAGTTCATTAGATGAAAACCAACAAAAATTGACAAGAACCACGAAAAGTTCTTGTATTTTAAGATAAAATCTTACTCTATTCAGGAAAAAACTTCCAGCTCGCTGAAATATGTTCATTTGGTGAAAACCATCAAAACCACGAAAAGTTCTTGTATTTGAAGATAAAATCTTTTTGCTTTGAAGAAGAAAGATCTAGCTGACTGAAATAAGTTCATTAGATGAAAACCAACAAAAATTGACAAGAACCACGAAAAGTTCTTGTATTTTAAGATAAAATCTTAGGCTATTAAAGAAAAAACTTCCAGCTCGCTGAAATCTGTTCATTTGCTGAAAACCATCAAAACCACGAAAAGTTCTTGTATTTGAAGATAAAATCTTTTTGCTTTGAAGAAGAAAGATCTAGCTGACTGAAATAAGTTCATTAGATGAAAACCAACAAAAATTGACAAGAACCACGAAAAGTTCTTGTATTTTAAGATAAAATCTTACTCTATTCAGGAAAAAACTTCCAGCTCGCTGAAATATGTTCATTTGCTGAAAACCATCAAAACCACGAAAAGTTCTTGTATTTGAAGATAAAATCTTTATGCTTTGAAGAAGAAAGATCTGGCTGACTGAAATAAATTCATTAGATGAAAACCAACAAAAATTGACAAGAACCACGAAAAGTTCTTGTATTTTAAGATAAAATCTTACTCTATTAAGGAAAAAACTTCCAGCTCGCTGAAATATGTTCATTTGGTGAAAACCATCAAAACCACGAAAAGTTCTTGTATTTGAAGATAAAATCTTTTTGCTTTGAAGAAGAAAGATCCAGCTGACTGAAATAAGTTCATTAGATGAAAACCAACAAAAATTGACAAGAACCACGAAAAGTTCTTGTATTTTAAGATAAAATCTTACTCTATTAAGGAAAAAACTTCCAGCTCGCTGAAATATGTTCATTTGCTGAAAACCATCAAAACCACGAAAAGTTCTGTATTTGAAGATAAAATCTTTTTGCTTTGAAGAAGAAAGATCTAGCTGACTGAAATAAGTTCATTAGATGAAAACCAACAAAAATTGACAAGAACCACGAAAAGTTCTTGTATTTTAAGATAAAATCTTACGCTATTAAAGAAAAAACTCCCAGCTCGCTGAAATATGTTCATTTGCTGAAAAACAACAAAACCACGAAAAGTTCTTGTATTTGAAGATAAAATCTGTTTGCTTTGAAGAAGAAAGATGCAGCTGACTGAAATAAGTTCATTAGATGAAAACCAACAAAAATTGACAAGAACCACGAAAAGTTCTTGTATTTTAAGATAAAATCTTACGCTATTAAAGAAAAAACTCCCAGCTCGCTGAAATATGTTCATTTGCTGAAAACCAACAAAACCACGAAAAGTTCTTGTATTTGAAGATAAAATCTTTTTTTTTTGAAGAAGAAAGATCTAGCTGACTGAAATAAGTTCATTAGATGAAAACCAACAAAAATTGACAAGAACCACGAAAAGTTCTTGTATTTTAAGATAAAATCTTACTCTATTCAGGAAAAAACTTCCAGCTCGCTGAAATATGTTCATTTGCTGAAAACCATCAAAACCACGAAAAGTTCTTGTATTTGAAGATAAAATCTTTTTGCTTTGAAGATGAAAGATCTGGCTGACTGAAATAAGTTCATTAGATGAAAACCAACAAAAATTGACAAGAACCACGAAAAGTTCTTGTATTTTAAGATAAAATCTTACTCAATTCAGGAAAAAACTTCCAGCTCGCTGAAATATGTTCATTTGCTGAAAACCATCAAAACCACGAAAAGTTCTTGTATTTGAAGATAAAATCTTTTTGCTTTGAAGAAGAAAGATCCAGCTGACTGAAATAAGTTCATTAGATGAAAACCAACAAAAATTGACAAGAACCACGAAAAGTTCTTGTATTTTAAGATAAAATCTTAGGCTATTAAAGAAAAAACTTCCAGCTCGCTGAAATCTGTTCATTTGCTGAAAACCATCAAAACCACGAAAAGTTCTTGTATTTGAAGATAAAATCTTTTTGCTTTGAAGAAGAAAGATCTAGCTGACTGAAATAAGTTCATTAGATGAAAACCAACAAAAATTGACAAGAACCACGAAAAGTTCTTGTATTTTAAGATAAAATCTTACTCTATTAAGGAAAAAACTTCCAGCTCGCTGAAATATGTTCATTTGCTGAAAACCAACAAAACCACGAAAAGTTCTTGTATTTGAAGATAAAATCTTTTTGCTTTGAAGAAGAAAGATCTAGCTGACTGAAATAAGTTCATGAGATGAAAACCAACAAATATTGACAAGAACCACGAAAAGTTCTTGTATTTTAAGATAAAATCTTACTCTATTAAGGAAAAAACTCCCAGCTCGCTGAAATATGTTCATTTGCTGAAAAACAACAAAACCGCGAAAAGTTCTTGTATTTGAAGATAAAATCTTTTTGCTTTGAAGAAGAAAGATCTTGCTGACTGAAATAAGTTCATTGAATGAAAACCAACAAAAATTGACAAGAACCACGAAAAGTTCTTCTATTTTAAGATAAAATCTTACGCTATTAAAGAAAAAACTCCCAGCTCGCTGAAATATGTTCATTTGCTGAAAACCATCAAAACCACGAAAAGTTCTTGTATTTTAAGATAAAATCTTACGCTATTAAAGAAAAAACTCCCAGCTCGCTGAAATATGTTCATTTGCTGAAAACCAACAAAACCACGAAAAGTTCTTGTATTTGAAGATAAAATCTTTTTTCTTTGAAGAAGAAAGATCTAGCTGACTGAAATAAGTTCATTAGATGAAAACCAACAAAAATTGACAAGAACCACGAAAAGTTCTTGTATTTTAAGATAAAATCTTACTCTATTCAGGAAAAAACTTCCAGCTCGCTGAAATCTGTTCATTTGCTGAAAACCATCAAAACCACGAAAAGTTCTTGTATTTGAAGATAAAATCTTTTTGCTTTGAAGATGAAAGATCTGGCTGACTGAAATAAGTTCATTAGATGAAAACCAACAAAAATTGACAAGAACCACGAAAAGTTCTTGTATTTTAAGATAAAATCTTGCTCAATTCAGGAAAAAACTTCCAGCTCGCTGAAATATGTTCATTTGCTGAAAACCATCAAAACCACGAAAAGTTCTTGTATTTGAAGATAAAATCTTTTTGCTTTGAAGAAGAAAGATCCAGCTGACTGAAATAAGTTCATTAGATGAAAACCAACAAAAATTGACAAGAACCACGAAAAGTTCTTGTATTTTAAGATAAAATCTTAGGCTATTAAAGAAAAAACTTCCAGCTCGCTGAAATCTGTTCATTTGCTGAAAACCAACAAAACCACGAAAAGTTCTTGTATTTGAAGATAAAATCTTTTTGCTTTGAAGAAGAAAGATCTAGCTGACTGAAATAAGTTCATTAGATGAAAACCAACAAATATTGACAAGAACCACGAAAAGTTCTTGTATTTTAAGATAAAATCTTACTCTATTAAGGAAAAAACTCCCAGCTCGCTGAAATATGTTCATTTGCTGAAAAACAACAAAACCGCGAAAAGTTCTTGTATTTGAAGATAAAATCTTTTTGCTTTGAAGAAGAAAGATCTTGCTGACTGAAATAAGTTCATTGAATGAAAACCAACAAAAATTGACAAGAACCACGAAAAGTTCTTCTATTTTAAGATAAAATCTTACGCTATTAAAGAAAAAACTCCCAGCTCGCTGAAATATGTTCATTTGCTGAAAACCATCAAAACCACGAAAAGTTCTTGTATTTTAAGATAAAATCTTACTCTATTAAGGAAAAAACTTCCAGCTCGCTGAAATATGTTCATTTGCTGAAAACCATCAAAACCACGAAAAGTTCTTGTATTTGAAGATAAAATCTTTTTGCTTTGAAGAAGAAAGATCTAGCTGACTGAAATAAGTTCATTAGATGAAAACCAACAAAAATTGACAAGAACCACGAAAAGTTCTTGTATTTTAAGATAAAATCTTACTCTGTTAAAGAAAAAACTCCCAGCTCGCTGAAATATGTTCATTTGCTGAAAAACAACAAAACCGCGAAAAGTTCTTGTATTTGAAGATAAAATCTTTTTGCTTTGAAGAAGAAAGATCTAGCTGACTGAAATAAGTTCATTAGATGAAAACCAACAAAAATTGACAAGAACCACGAAAAGTTCTTGTATTTTAAGATAAAATCTTACGCTATTAAAGAAAAAACTCCCAGCTCGCTGAAATATGTTCATTTGCTGAAAACCAACAAAACCACGAAAAGTTCTTGTATTTGAAGATAAAATCTTTTTTCTTTGAAGAAGAAAGATCTAGCTGACTGAAATAAGTTCATTAGATGAAAACCAACAAAAATTGACAAGAACCACGAAAAGTTCTTGTATTTTAAGATAAAATCTTACTCTATTCAGGAAAAAACTTCCAGCTCGCTGAAATATGTTCATTTGGTGAAAACCATCAAAACCACGAAAAGTTCTTGTATTTGAAGATAAAATCTTTTTGCTTTGAAGAAGAAAGATCTAGCTGACTGAAATAAGTTCATTAGATGAAAACCAACAAAAATTGACAAGAACCACGAAAAGTTCTTGTATTTTAAGATAAAATCTTAGGCTATTAAAGAAAAAACTTCCAGCTCGCTGAAATCTGTTCATTTGCTGAAAACCATCAAAACCACGAAAAGTTCTTGTATTTGAAGATAAAATCTTTTTGCTTTGAAGAAGAAAGATCTAGCTGACTGAAATAAGTTCATTAGATGAAAACCAACAAAAATTGACAAGAACCACGAAAAGTTCTTGTATTTTAAGATAAAATCTTACTCTGTTAAAGAAAAAACTCCCAGCTCGCTGAAATATGTTCATTTGCTGAAAAACAACAAAACCGCGAAAAGTTCTTGTATTTGAAGATAAAATCTTTTTGCTTTGAAGAAGAAAGATCTAGCTGACTGAAATAAGTTCATTAGATGAAAACCAACAAAAATTGACAAGAACCACGAAAAGTTCTTGTATTTTAAGATAAAATCTTACGCTATTAAAGAAAAAACTCCCAGCTCGCTGAAATATGTTCATTTGCTGAAAACCAACAAAACCACGAAAAGTTCTTGTATTTGAAGATAAAATCTTTTTTCTTTGAAGAAGAAAGATCTAGCTGACTGAAATAAGTTCATTAGATGAAAACCAACAAAAATTGACAAGAACCACGAAAAGTTCTTGTATTTTAAGATAAAATCTTACTCTATTCAGGAAAAAACTTCCAGCTCGCTGAAATATGTTCATTTGGTGAAAACCATCAAAACCACGAAAAGTTCTTGTATTTGAAGATAAAATCTTTTTGCTTTGAAGAAGAAAGATCTAGCTGACTGAAATAAGTTCATTAGATGAAAACCAACAAAAATTGACAAGAACCACGAAAAGTTCTTGTATTTTAAGATAAAATCTTAGGCTATTAAAGAAAAAACTTCCAGCTCGCTGAAATCTGTTCATTTGCTGAAAACCATCAAAACCACGAAAAGTTCTTGTATTTGAAGATAAAATCTTTTTGCTTTGAAGAAGAAAGATCTAGCTGACTGAAATAAGTTCATTAGATGAAAACCAACAAAAATTGACAAGAACCACGAAAAGTTCTTGTATTTTAAGATAAAATCTTACTCTATTCAGGAAAAAACTTCCAGCTCGCTGAAATATGTTCATTTGCTGAAAACCATCAAAACCACGAAAAGTTCTTGTATTTGAAGATAAAATATTTTTGCTTTGAAGAAGAGAGATCTAGCTGACTGAAATAAGTTCATTAGATGAAAACCAACAAAAATTGACAAGAACCACGAAAAATTCTTGTATTTTAAGATAAAATCTTACTCTATTAAGGAAAAAACTCCCAGCTCGCTGAAATATGTTCATTTGCTGAAAACCATCAAAACCACGAAAAGTTCTTGTATTTGAAGATAAAATCTTTTTGCTTTGAAGAAGAAAGATCTAGCTGACTGAAATAAGTTCATTAGATGAAAACCAACAAAAATTGACAAGAACCACGAAAAGTTCTTGTATTTTAAGATAAAATCTTACTCTATTCAGGAAAAAACTTCCAGCTCGCTGAAATATGTTCATTTGCTGAAAACCATCAAAACCACGAAAAGTTCTTGTATTTGAAGATAAAATCTTTTTGCTTTGAAGATGAAAGATCTGGCTGACTGAAATAAGTTCATTAGATGAAAACCAACAAAAATTGAGAAGAACCACGAAAAGTTCTTGTATTTTAAGATAAAATCTTACTCAATTCAGGAAAAAACTTCCAGCTCGCTGAAATATGTTCATTTGCTGAAAACCATCAAAACCACGAAAAGTTCTTGTATTTGAAGATAAAATCTTTTTGCTTTGAAGAAGAAAGATCTAGCTGACTGAAATAAGTTCATTAGATGAAAACCAACAAAAATTGACAAGAACCACGAAAAGTTCTTGTATTTTAAGATAAAATCTTAGGCTATTAAAGAAAAAACTTCCAGCTCGCTGAAATCTGTTCATTTGCTGAAAACCATCAAAACCACGAAAAGTTCTTGTATTTGAAGATAAAATCTTTTTGCTTTGAAGAAGAAAGATCTAGCTGACTGAAATAAGTTCATTAGATGAAAACCAACAAAAATTGACAAGAACCACGAAAAGTTCTTGTATTTTAAGATAAAATCTTACTCTATTAAGGAAAAAACTTCCAGCTCGCTGAAATATGTTCATTTGCTGAAAACCAACAAAACCACGAAAAGTTCTTGTATTTGAAGATAAAATCTTTTTGCTTTGAAGAAGAAAGATCTAGCTGACTGAAATAAGTTCATTAGATGAAAACCAACAAAAATTGACAAGAACCACGAAAAGTTCTTGTATTTTAAGATAAAATCTTACTCTATTCAGGAAAAAACTTCCAGCTCGCTGAAATATGTTCATTTGGTGAAAACCATCAAAACCACGAAAAGTTCTTGTATTTGAAGATAAAATCTTTTTGCTTTGAAGAAGAAAGATCCAGCTGACTGAAATAAGTTCATTAGATGAAAACCAACAAAAATTGACAAGAACCACGAAAAGTTCTTGTATTTTAAGATAAAATCTTACTCTATTAAGGAAAAAACTTCCAGCTCGCTGAAATATGTTCATTTGCTGAAAACCATCAAAACCACGAAAAGTTCTTGTATTTGAAGATAAAATCTTTTTGCTTTGAAGAAGAAAGATCTAGCTGACTGAAATAAGTTCATTAGATGAAAACCAACAAAAATTGACAAGAACCACGAAAAGTTCTTGTATTTTAAGATAAAATCTTACGCTATTAAAGAAAAAACTCCCAGCTCGCTGAAATATGTTCATTTGCTGAAAAACAACAAAACCACGAAAAGTTCTTGTATTTGAAGATAAAATCTGTTTGCTTTGAAGAAGAAAGATGCAGCTGACTGAAATAAGTTCATTCGATGAAAACCAACAAAAATTGACAAGAACCACGAAAAGTTCTTGTATTTTAAGATAAAATCTTACGCTATTAAAGAAAAAACTCCCAGCTCGCTGAAATATGTTCATTTGCTGAAAACCAACAAAACCACGAAAAGTTCTTGTATTTGAAGATAAAATCTTTTTTCTTTGAAGAAGAAAGATCTAGCTGACTGAAATAAGTTCATTAGATGAAAACCAACAAAAATTGACAAGAACCACGAAAAGTTCTTGTATTTTAAGATAAAATCTTACTCTATTCAGGAAAAAACTTCCAGCTCGCTGAAATATGTTCATTTGCTGAAAACCATCAAAACCACGAAAAGTTCTTGTATTTGAAGATAAAATCTTTTTGCTTTGAAGATGAAAGATCTGGCTGACTGAAATAAGTTCATTAGATGAAAACCAACAAAAATTGACAAGAACCACGAAAAGTTCTTGTATTTTAAGATAAAATCTTACTCAATTCAGGAAAAAACTTCCAGCTCGCTGAAATATGTTCATTTGCTGAAAACCATCAAAACCACGAAAAGTTCTTGTATTTGAAGATAAAATCTTTTTGCTTTGAAGAAGAAAGATCCAGCTGACAGAAATAAGTTCATTAGATGAAAACCAACAAAAATTGACAAGAACCACGAAAAGTTCTTGTATTTTAAGATAAAATCTTAGGCTATTAAAGAAAAAACTTCCAGCTCGCTGAAATCTGTTCATTTGCTGAAAACCATCAAAACCACGAAAAGTTCTTGTATTTGAAGATAAAATCTTTTTGCTTTGAAGAAGAAAGATCTAGCTGACTGAAATAAGTTCATTAGATGAAAACCAACAAAAATTGACAAGAACCACGAAAAGTTCTTGTATATTAAGATAAAATCTTACTCTATTAAGGAAAAAACTTCCAGCTCGCTGAAATATGTTCATTTGCTGAAAACCAACAAAACCACGAAAAGTTCTTGTATTTGAAGATAAAATCTTTTTGCTTTGAAGAAGAAAGATCTAGCTGACTGAAATAAGTTCATTAGATGAAAACCAACAAATATTGACAAGAACCACGAAAAGTTCTTGTATTTTAAGATAAAATCTTACTCTATTAAGGAAAAAACTCCCAGCTCGCTGAAATATGTTCATTTGCTGAAAAACAACAAAACCGCGAAAAGTTCTTGTATTTGAAGATAAAATCTTTTTGCTTTGAAGAAGAAAGATCTTGCTGACTGAAATAAGTTCATTGAATGAAAACCAACAAAAATTGACAAGAACCACGAAAAGTTCTTCTATTTTAAGATAAAATCTTACGCTTTTAAAGAAAAAACTCCCAGCTCGCTGAAATATGTTCATTTGCTGAAAACCATCAAAACCACGAAAAGTTCTTGTATTTTAAGATAAAATCTTACTCTATTAAGGAAAAAACTTCCAGCTCGCTGAAATATGTTCATTTGCTGAAAACCATCAAAACCACGAAAAGTTCTTGTATTTGAAGATAAAATCTTTTTGCTTTGAAGGAGAAAGATCCAGCTGACTGAAATAAGTTCATTAGATGAAAACCAACAAAAATTGACAAGAACCACGAAAAGTTCTTGTATTTTAAGATAAAATCTTACTCTGTTAAAGAAAAAACTCCCAGCTCGCTGAAATATGTTCATTTGCTGAAAAACAACAAAATCGCGAAAAGTTCTTGTATTTGAAGATAAAATCTTTTTGCTTTGAAGAAGAAAGATCTAGCTGACTGAAATAAGTTCATTAGATGAAAACCAACAAAAATTGACAAGAACCACGAAAAGTTCTTGTATTTTAAGATAAAATCTTACGCTATTAAAGAAAAAACTCCCAGCTCGCTGAAATATGTTCATTTGCTGAAAACCAACAAAACCACGAAAAGTTCTTGTATTTGAAGATAAAATCTTTTTTCTTTGAAGAAGAAAGATCTAGCTGACTGAAATAAGTTCATTAGATGAAAACCAACAAAAATTGACAAGAACCACGAAAAGTTCTTGTATTTTAAGATAAAATCTTACTCTATTCAGGAAAAAACTTCCAGCTCGCTGAAATATGTTCATTTGCTGAAAACCATCAAAACCACGAAAAGTTCTTGTATTTGAAGATAAAATCTTTTTGCTTTGAAGAAGAAAGATCTAGCTGACTGAAATAAGTTCATCAGATGAAAACCAACAAAAATTGACAAGAACCACGAAAAGTTCTTGTATTTTAAGATAAAATCTTACTCTATTCAGGAAAAAACTTCCAGCTCGCTGAAATATGTTCATTTGGTGAAAACCATCAAAACCACGAAAAGTTCTTGTATTTGAAGATAAAATCTTTTTGCTTTGAAGAAGAAAGATCTAGCTGACTGAAATAAGTTCATTAGATGAAAACCAACAAAAATTGACAAGAACCACGAAAAGTTCTTGTATTTTAAGATAAAATCTTAGGCTATTAAAGAAAAAACTTCCAGCTCGCTGAAATCTGTTCATTTGCTGAAAACCATCAAAACCACGAAAAGTTCTTGTATTTGAAGATAAAATCTTTTTGCTTTGAAGAAGAAAGATCTAGCTGACTGAAATAAGTTCATTAGGTGAAAACCAACAAAAATTGACAAGAACCACGAAAAGTTCTTGTATTTTAAGATAAAATCTTACTCTATTCAGGAAAAAACTTCCAGCTCGCTGAAATATGTTCATTTGCTGAAAACCATCAAAACCACGAAAAGTTCTTGTATTTGAAGATAAAATCTTTTTGCTTTGAAGAAGAGAGATCTAGCTGACTGAAATAAGTTCATTAGATGAAAACCAACAAAAATTGACAAGAACCACGAAAAATTCTTGTATTTTAAGATAAAATCTTACTCTATTAAGGAAAAAACTCCCAGCTCGCTGAAATATGTTCATTTGCTGAAAACCATCAAAACCACGAAAAGTTCTTGTATTTGAAGATAAAATCTTTTTGCTTTGAAGAAGAAAGATCTAGCTGACTGAAATAAGTTCATTAGATGAAAACCAACAAAAATTGACAAGAACCACGAAAAGTTCTTGTATTTTAAGATAAAATCTTACTCTATTCAGGAAAAAACTTCCAGCTCGCTGAAATATGTTCATTTGGTGAAAACCATCAAAACCACGAAAAGTTCTTGTATTTGAAGATAAAATCTTTTTGCTTTGAAGAAGAAAGATCCAGCTGACTGAAATAAGTTCATTAGATGAAAACCAACAAAAATTGACAAGAACCACGAAAAGTTCTTGTATTTTAAGATAAAATCTTACTCTATTAAGGAAAAAACTTCCAGCTCGCTGAAATATGTTCATTTGCTGAAAACCATCAAAACCACGAAAAGTTCTTGTATTTGAAGATAAAATCTTTTTGCTTTGAAGAAGAAAGATCCAGCTGACTGAAATAAGTTCATTAGATGAAAACCAACAAAAATTGACAAGAACCACGAAAAGTTCTTGTATTTTAAGATAAAATCTTACGCTATTAAAGAAAAAACTCCCAGCTCGCTGAAATATGTTCATTTGCTGAAAAACAACAAAACCACGAAAAGTTCTTGTATTTGAAGATAAAATCTGTTTGCTTTGAAGAAGAAAGATGCAGCTGACTGAAATAAGTTCATTAGATGAAAACCAACAAAAATTGACAAGAACCACGAAAAGTTCTTGTATTTTAAGATAAAATCTTACGCTATTAAAGAAAAAACTCCCAGCTCGCTGAAATATGTTCATTTGCT
This sequence comes from Heptranchias perlo, assembly GCF_035084215.1. Lineage (NCBI taxonomy): Eukaryota > Metazoa > Chordata > Chondrichthyes > Hexanchiformes > Hexanchidae > Heptranchias > Heptranchias perlo. Next base: position 977,404 of record NW_027139688.1, on the reverse strand, counting down.
GAAAACCAACAAAACCACGAAAAGTTCTTGTATTTGAAGATAAAATCTTTTTTCTTTGAAGAAGAAAGATCTAGCTGACTGAAATAAGTTCATTAGATGAAAACCAACAAAAATTGACAAGAACCACGAAAAGTAGTTGTATTTTAAGATAAAATCTTACTCTATTCAGGAAAAAACTTCCAGCTCGCTGAAATATGTTCATTTGCTGAAAACCATCAAAACCACGAAAAGTTCTTGTATTTGAAGATAAAATCTTTTTGCTTTGAAGATGAAAGATCTGGCTGACTGAAATAAGTTCATTAGATGAAAACCAACAAAAATTGACAAGAACCACGAAAAGTTCTTGTATTTTAAGATAAAATCTTACTCAATTCAGGAAAAAACTTCCAGCTCGCTGAAATATGTTCATTTGCTGAAAACCATCAAAACCACGAAAAGTTCTTGTATTTGAAGATAAAATCTTTTTGCTTTGAAGAAGAAAGATCTAGCTGACTGAAATAAGTTCATTAGATGAAAACCAACAAAAATTGACAAGAACCACGAAAAGTTCTTGTATTTTAAGATAAAATCTTAGGCTATTAAAGAAAAAACTTCCAGCTCGCTGAAATCTGTTCATTTGCTGAAAACCATCAAAACCACGAAAAGTTCTTGTATTTGAAGATAAAATCTTTTTGCTTTGAAGAAGAAAGATCTAGCTGACTGAAATAAGTTCATTAGATGAAAACCAACAAAAATTGACAAGAACCACGAAAAGTTCTTGTATTTTAAGATAAAATCTTACTCTATTAAGGAAAAAACTTCCAGCTCGCTGAAATATGTTCATTTGCTGAAAACCAACAAAACCACGAAAAGTTCTTGTATTTGAAGATAAAATCTTTTTGCTTTGAAGAAGAAAGATCTAGCTGACTGAAATAAGTTCATTAGATGAAAACCAACAAATATTGACAAGAACCACGAAAAGTTCTTGTATTTTAAGATAAAATCTTACTCTATTAAGGAAAAAACTCCCAGCTCGCTGAAATATGTTCATTTGCTGAAAAACAACAAAACCGCGAAAAGTTCTTGTATTTGAAGATAAAATCTTTTTGCTTTGAAGAAGAAAGATCTTGCTGACTGAAATAAGTTCATTGAATGAAAACCAACAAAAATTGACAAGAACCACGAAAAGTTCTTCTATTTTAAGATAAAATCTTACGCTATTAAAGAAAAAACTCCCAGCTCGCTGAAATATGTTCATTTGCTGAAAACCATCAAAACCACGAAAAGTTCTTGTATTTGAAGATAAAATCTTTTTTCTTTGAAGAAGAAAGATCTCGCTGACTGAAATAAGTTCATTAGATGAAAACCAACAAAAATTGACAAGAACCACGAAAAGTTCTTGTATTTTAAGATAAAATCTTACTCAATTCAGGAAAAAACTTCCAGCTCGCTGAAATATGTTCATTTGCTGAAAACCATCAAAACCACGAAAAGTTCTTGTATTTGAAGATAAAATCTTTTTGCTTTGAAGAAGAAAGATCTAGCTGACTGAAATAAGTTCATTAGATGAAAACCAACAAAAATTGACAAGAACCACGAAAAGTTCTTGTATTTTAAGATAAAATCTTAGGCTATTAAAGAAAAAACTTCCAGCTCGCTGAAATCTGTTCATTTGCTGAAAACCATCAAAACCACGAAAAGTTCTTGTATTTGAAGATAAAATCTTTTTGCTTTGAAGAAGAAAGATCTAGCTGACTGAAATAAGTTCATTAGATGAAAACCAACAAAAATTGACAAGAACCACGAAAAGTTCTTGTATTTTAAGATAAAATCTAACTCTATTAAGGAAAAAACTTCCAGCTCGCTGAAATATGTTCATTTGCTGAAAACCAACAAAACCACGAAAAGTTCTTGTATTTGAAGATAAAATCTTTTTGCTTTGAAGAAGAAAGATCTAGCTGACTGAAATAAGTTCATTAGATGAAAACCAACAAATATTGACAAGAACCACGAAAAGTTCTTGTATTTTAAGATAAAATCTTACTCTATTAAGGAAAAAACTCCCAGCTCGCTGAAATATGTTCATTTGCTGAAAAACAACAAAACCGCGAAAAGTTCTTGTATTTGAAGATAAAATCTTTTTGCTTTGAAGAAGAAAGATCTTGCTGACTGAAATAAGTTCATTGAATGAAAACCAACAAAAATTGACAAGAACCACGAAAAGTTCTTCTATTTTAAGATAAAATCTTACGCTATTAAAGAAAAAACTCCCAGCTCGCTGAAATATGTTCATTTGCTGAAAACCATCAAAACCACGAAAAGTTCTTGTATTTGAAGATAAAATCTTTTTTCTTTGAAGAAGAAAGATCTCGCTGACTGAAATAAGTTCATTAGATGAAAACCAACAAAAATTGACAAGAACCACGAAAAGTTCTTGTATTTTAAGATAAAATCTTACTCAATTCAGGAAAAAACTTCCAGCTCGCTGAAATATGTTCATTTGCTGAAAACCATCAAAACCACGAAAAGTTCTTGTATTTGAAGATAAAATCTTTTTGCTTTGAAGAAGAAAGATCTAGCTGACTGAAATAAGTTCATTAGATGAAAACCAACAAAAATTGACAAGAACCACGAAAAGTTCTTGTATTTTAAGATAAAATCTTAGGCTATTAAAGAAAAAACTTCCAGCTCGCTGAAATCTGTTCATTTGCTGAAAACCATCAAAACCACGAAAAGTTCTTGTATTTGAAGATAAAATCTTTTTGCTTTGAAGAAGAAAGATCTAGCTGACTGAAATAAGTTCATTAGATGAAAACCAACAAAAATTGACAAGAACCACGAAAAGTTCTTGTATTTTAAGATAAAATCTTACTCTATTAAGGAAAAAACTTCCAGCTCGCTGAAATATGTTCATTTGCTGAAAACCAACAAAACCACGAAAAGTTCTTGTATTTGAAGATAAAATCTTTTTGCTTTGAAGAAGAAAGATCTAGCTGACTGAAATAAGTTCATTAGATGAAAACCAACAAATATTGACAAGAACCACGAAAAGTTCTTGTATTTTAAGATAAAATCTTACTCTATTAAGGAAAAAACTCCCAGCTCGCTGAAATATGTTCATTTGCTGAAAAACAACAAAACCGCGAAAAGTTCTTGTATTTGAAGATAAAATCTTTTTGCTTTGAAGAAGAAAGATCTTGCTGACTGAAATAAGTTCATTGAATGAAAACCAACAAAAATTGACAAGAACCACGAAAAGTTCTTCTATTTTAAGATAAAATCTTACGCTATTAAAGAAAAAACTCCCAGCTCGCTGAAATATGTTCATTTGCTGAAAACCATCAAAACCACGAAAAGTTCTTGTATTTGAAGATAAAATCTTTTTGCTTTGAAGAAGAAAGATCTAGCTGACTGAAATAAGTTCATTAGATGAAAACCATCAAAAATTGACAAGAACCACGAAAACTTCTTGTATTTTAAGATAATATCTTACGCTATTAAAGAAAAAACTTCTGGCTCGCTGAAATATGTTCATTTGCTGAAAACCAACAAAACCACGAAAAGTTCTTGTATTTGAAGATAAAATCTTTTTGCTTTGAAGAAGAAAGATCTAGCTGACTGAAATAAGTTCATTAGATGAAAACCAACAAAAATTGACAAGAACCACGAAAAGTTCTTGTATTTTAAGATAAAATCTTAGGCTATTAAAGAAAAAACTTCCAGCTCGCTGAAATCTGTTCATTTGCTGAAAACCATCAAAACCACGAAAAGTTCTTGTATTTGAAGATAAAATCTTTTTGCTTTGAAGAAGAAAGATCTAGCTGACTGAAATAAGTTCATTAGATGAAAACCAACAAAAATTGACAAGAACCACGAAAAGTTCTTGTATTTTAAGATAAAATCTTACTCTATTAAGGAAAAAACTTCCAGCTCGCTGAAATATGTTCATTTGCTGAAAACCAACAAAACCATGAAAAGTTCTTGTATTTGAAGATAAAATCTTTTTGCTTTGAAGAAGAAAGATCCAGCTGACTGAAATAAGTTCATTAGATGAAAACCAACAAAAATTGACAAGAACCACGAAAAGTTCTTGTATATTAAGATAAAATCTTACTCTATTAAGGAAAAAACTTCCAGCTCGCTGAAATCTCTTCATTTGCTGAAAACCATCAAAACCACGAAAAGTTCTTGTATTTGAAGATAAAATCTTTTTGCTTTGAAGAAGAAAGATCGAGCTGACTGAAATAAGTTCATTAGATGAAAACCAACAAAAATTGACAACAACCACGAAAAGTTCTTGTATTTTAAGATAAAATCTTATGCTATTAAAGAAAAAACTTCCAGCTCGCTGAAATCTGTTCATTTGCTGAAAACCATCAAAACCACGAAAAGTTCTTGTATTTGAAGATAAAATCTTTTTGCTTTGAAGAAGAAAGATCTAGCTGACTGAAATAAGTTCATTAGATGAAAACCAACAAAAATTGACAAGAACCACGAAAAGTTCTTGTATTTTAAGATAAAATCTTACGCTATTAAAGAAAAAACTCCCAGCTCGCTGAAATATTTTCATTTGCTGAAAACCAACAAAACCACGAAAAGTTCTTGTATTTGAAGATAAAATCTTTTTTCTTTGAAGAAGAAAGATCTAGCTGACTGAAATCAGTTCATTAGATGAAAACCAACAAAAATTGACAAGAACCACGAAAAGTTCTTGTATTTTAAGATAAAATCTTACTCTATTAAGGAAAAAACTTCCAGCTCGCTGAAATATGTTCATTTGCTGAAAACCATCAAAACCACGAAAAGTTCTTGTATTTGAAGATAAAATCTTTTTGCTTTGAAGAAGAAAGATCTAGCTGACTGAAATAAGTTCATTAGATGAAAACCAACAAAAATTGACAAGAACCACGAAAAGTTCTTGTATTTTAAGATAAAATCTTACTCTGTTAAAGAAAAAACTCCCAGCTCGCTGAAATATGTTCATATGCTGAAAAACAACAAAACCGCGAAAAGTTCTTGTATTTGAAGATAAAATCTTTTTGCTTTGAAGAAGAAAGATCTAGCTGACTGAAATAAGTTCATTAGATGAAAACCAACAAAAATTGACAAGAACCACGAAAAGTTCTTGTATTTTAAGATAAAATCTTACTCTATTAAAGAAAAAACTCCCAGCTCGCTGAAATATGTTCATTTGCTGAAAACCAACAAAACCACGAAAAGTTCTTGTATTTGAAGATAAAATCTTTTTTCTTTGAAGAAGAAAGATCTAGCTGACTGAAATAAGTTCATTAGATGAAAACCAACAAAAATTGACAAGAACCACGAAAAGTTCTTGTATTTTAAGATAAAATCTTACTCTATTCAGGAAAAAACTTCCAGCTCGCTGAAATATGTTCATTTGCTGAAAACCATCAAAACCACGAAAAGTTCTTGTATTTGAAGATAAAATCTTTTTGCTTTGAAGAAGAAAGATCTAGCTGACTGAAATAAGTTCATCAGATGAAAACCAACAAAAATTGACAAGAACCACGAAAAGTTCTTGTATTTTAAGATAAAATCTTACTCTATTCAGGAAAAAACTTCCAGCTCGCTGAAATATGTTCATTTGGTGAAAACCATCAAAACCACGAAAAGTTCTTGTATTTGAAGATAAAATCTTTTTGCTTTGAAGAAGAAAGATCTCGCTGACTGAAATAAGTTCATTAGATGAAAACCAACAAAAATTGACAAGAACCACGAAAAGTTCTTGTATTTTAAGATAAAATCTTAGGCTATTAAAGAAAAAACTTCCAGCTCGCTGAAATCTGTTCATTTGCTGAAAACCATCAAAACCACGAAAAGTTCTTGTATTTGAAGATAAAATCTTTTTGCTTTGAAGAAGAAAGATCGAGCTGACTGAAATAAGTTCATTAGATGAAAACCAACAAAAATTGACAAGAACCACGAAAAGTTCTTGTATTTTAAGATAAAATCTTACTCTATTCAGGAAAAAACTTCCAGCTCGCTGAAATATGTTCATTTGGTGAAAACCATCAAAACCACGAAAAGTTCTTGTATTTGAAGATAAAATCTTTTTGCTTTGAAGAAGAAAGATCTAGCTGACTGAAATAAGTTCATTAGATGAAAACCAACAAAAATTGACAAGAACCACGAAAAGTTCTTGTATTTTAAGATAAAATCTTACTCTATTAAGGAAAAAACTCCCAGCTCGCTGAAATATGTTCATTTGCTGAAAACCATCAAAACCACGAAAAGTTCTTGTATTTGAAGATAAAATCTTTTTGCTTTGAAGAAGAAAGATCTAGCTGACTGAAATAAGTTCATTAGATGAAAACCAACAAAAATTGACAAGAACCACGAAAAGTTCTTGTATTTTAAGATAAAATCTTACTCTATTCAGGAAAAAACTTCCAGCTCGCTGAAATATGTTCATTTGGTGAAAACCATCAAAACCACGAAAAGTTCTTGTATTTGAAGATAAAATCTTTTAGCTTTGAAGAAGAAAGATCCAGCTGACTGAAATAAGTTCATTAGATGAAAACCAACAAAAATTGACAAGAACCACGAAAAGTTCTTGTATTTTAAGATAAAATCTTAGGCTATTAAAGAAAAAACTTCCAGCTCGCTGAAATCTGTTCATTTGCTGAAAACCATCAAAACCACGAAAAGTTCTTGTATTTGAAGATAAAATCTTTTTGCTTTGAAGAAGAAAGATCTAGCTGACTGAAATAAGTTCATTAGATGAAAACCAACAAAAATTGACAAGAACCACGAAAAGTTCTTGTATTTTAAGATAAAATCTTACTCTATTCAGGAAAAAACTTCCAGCTCGCTGAAATATGTTCATTTGGTGAAAACCATCAAAACCACGAAAAGTTCTTGTATTTGAAGATAAAATCTTTTTGCTTTGAAGAAGAAAGATCTAGCTGACTGAAATAAGTTCATTAGATGAAAACCAACAAAAATTGACAAGAACCACGAAAAGTTCTTGTATTTTAAGATAAAATCTTACTCTATTAAGGAAAAAACTCCCAGCTCGCTGAAATATGTTCATTTGCTGAAAACCATCAAAACCACGAAAAGTTCTTGTATTTGAAGATAAAATCTTTTTGCTTTGAAGAAGAAAGATCTAGCTGACTGAAATAAGTTCATTAGATGAAAACCAACAAAAATTGACAAGAACCACGAAAAGTTCTTGTATTTTAAGATAAAATCTTACTCTATTCAGGAAAAAACTTCCAGCTCGCTGAAATATGTTCATTTGGTGAAAACCATCAAAACCACGAAAAGTTCTTGTATTTGAAGATAAAATCTTTTTGCTTTGAAGAAGAAAGATCCAGCTGACTGAAATAAGTTCATTAGATGAAAACCAACAAAAATTGACAAGAACCACGAAAAGTTCTTGTATTTTAAGATAAAATCTTACTCTATTAAGGAAAAAACTTCCAGCTCGCTGAAATATGTTCATTTGCTGAAAACCATCAAAACCACGAAAAGTTCTTGTATTTGAAGATAAAATCTTTTTGCTTTGAAGAAGAAAGATCTAGCTGACTGAAATAAGTTCATTAGATGAAAACCAACAAAAATTGACAAGAACCACGAAAAGTTCTTGTATTTTAAGATAAAATCTTACGCTATTAAAGAAAAAACTCCCAGCTCGCTGAAATATGTTCATTTGCTGAAAAACAACAAAACCACGAAAAGTTCTTGTATTTGAAGATAAAATCTGTTTGCTTTGAAGAAGAAAGATCCAGCTGACTGAAATAAGTTCATTAGATGAAAACCAACAAAAATTGACAAGAACCACGAAAAGTTCTTGTATTTTAAGATAAAATCTTACGCTATTAAAGAAAAAACTCCCAGCTCGCTGAAATATGTTCATTTGCTGAAAACCAACAAAACCACGAAAAGTTCTTGTATTTGAAGATAAAATCTTTTTTCTTTGAAGAAGAAAGATCTAGCTGACTGAAATAAGTTCATTAGATGAAAACCAACAAAAATTGACAAGAACCACGAAAAGTTCTTGTATTTTAAGATAAAATCTTACTCTATTCAGGAAAAAACTTCCAGCTCGCTGAAATATGTTCATTTGCTGAAAACCATCAAAACCACGAAAAGTTCTTGTATTTGAAGATAAAATCTTTTTGCTTTGAAGATGAAAGATCTGGCTGACTGAAATAAGTTCATTAGATGAAAACCAACAAAAATTGACAAGAACCACGAAAAGTTCTTGTATTTTAAGATAAATTCTTACTCAATTCAGGAAAAAACTTCCAGCTCGCTGAAATATGTTCATTTGCTGAAAACCATCAAAACCACGAAAAGTTCTTGTATTTGAAGATAAAATCTTTTTGCTTTGAAGAAGAAAGATCTAGCTGACTGAAATAAGTTCATTAGATGAAAACCAACAAAAATTGACAAGAACCACGAAAAGTTCTTGTATTTTAAGATAAAATCTTAGGCTATTAAAGAAAAAACTTCCAGCTCGCTGAAATCTGTTCATTTGCTGAAAACCATCAAAACCACGAAAAGTTCTTGTATTTGAAGATAAAATCTTTTTGCTTTGAAGAAGAAAGATCTAGCTGACTGAAATAAGTTCATTAGATGAAAACCAACAAAAATTGACAAGAACCACGAAAAGTTCTTGTATTTTAAGATAAAATCTTACTCTATTAAGGAAAAAACTTCCAGCTCGCTGAAATATGTTCATTTGCTGAAAACCAACAAAACCACGAAAAGTTCTTGTATTTTAAGATAAAATCTTAGGCTATTAAAGAAAAAACTTCCAGCTCGCTGAAATCTGTTCATTTGCTGAAAACCATCAAAACCACGAAAAGTTCTTGTATTTGAAGATAAAATCTTTTTGCTTTGAAGAAGAAAGATCTAGCTGACTGAAATAAGTTCATTAGATGAAAACCAACAAAAATTGACAAGAACCACGAAAAGTTCTTGTATTTTAAGATAAAATCTTACTCTATTAAGGAAAAAACTTCCAGCTCGCTGAAATATGTTCATTTGCTGAAAACCAACAAAACCACGAAAAGTTCTTGTATTTGAAGATAAAATCTTTTTGCTTTGAAGAAGAAAGATCTAGCTGACTGAAATAAGTTCATTAGATGAAAACCAACAAATATTGACAAGAACCACGAAAAGTTCTTGTATTTTAAGATAAAATCTTACTCTATTAAGGAAAAAACTCCCAGCTCGCTGAAATATGTTCATTTGCTGAAAAACAACAAAACCGCGAAAAGTTCTTGTATTTGAAGATAAAATCTTTTTGCTTTGAAGAAGAAAGATCTTGCTGACTGAAATAAGTTCATTGAATGAAAACCAACAAAAATTGACAAGAACCACGAAAAGTTCTTCTATTTTAAGATAAAATCTTACGCTATTAAAGAAAAAACTCCCAGCTCGCTGAAATATGTTCATTTGCTGAAAACCATCAAAACCACGAAAAGTTCTTGTATTTGAAGATAAAATCTTTTTGCTTTGAAGAAGAAAGATCTAGCTGACTGAAATAAGTTCATTAGATGAAAACCAACAAAAATTGACAAGAACCACGAAAACTTCTTGTATTTTAAGATAATATCTTACGCTATTAAAGAAAAAACTTCTGGCTCGCTGAAATATGTTCATTTGCTGAAAACCAACAAAACCACGAAAAGTTCTTGTATTTGAAGATAAAATCTTTTTGCTTTGAAGAAGAAAGATCCAGCTGACTGAAATAAGTTCATTAGATGAAAACCAACAAAAATTGACAAGAACCACGAAAAGTTCTTGTATATTAAGATAAAATCTTACTCTATTAAGGAAAAAACTTCCAGCTCGCTGAAATCTGTTCATTTGCTGAAAACCATCAAAACCACGAAAAGTTCTTGTATTTGAAGATAAAATCTTTTTGCTTTGAAGAAGAAAGATCGAGCTGACTGAAATAAGTTCATTAGATGAAAACCAACAAAAATTGACAACAACCACGAAAAGTTCTTGTATTTTAAGATAAAATCTTACTCTATTCAGGAAAAAACTTCCAGCTCGCTGAAATCTGTTCATTTGCTGAAAACCATCAAAACCACGAAAAGTTCTTGTATTTGAAGATAAAATCTTTTTGCTTTGAAGAAGAAAGATCTAGCTGACTGAAATAAGTTCATTAGATGAAAACCAACAAAAATTGACAAGAACCACGAAAAGTTCTTGTATTTTAAGATAAAATCTTACGCTATTAAAGAAAAAACTCCCAGCTCGCTGAAATATGTTCATTTGCTGAAAACCAACAAAACCACGAAAAGTTCTTGTATTTGGAGATAAAATCTTTTTTCTTTGAAGAAGAAAGATCTCGCTGACTGAAATAAGTTCATTCGATGAAAACCAACAAAAATTGACAAGAACCACGAAAAGTTCTTGTATTTTAAGATAAAATCTTACTCTATTAAGGAAAAAACTTCCAGCTCGCTGAAATCTGTTCATTTGCTGAAAACCATCAAAACCACGAAAAGTTCTTGTATTTGAAGATAAAATCTTTTTGCTTTGAAGAAGAAAGATCTAGCTGACTGAAATAAGTTCATTCGATGAAAACCAACAAAAATTGACAAGAACCACGAAAAGTTCTTGTATTTTAAGATAAAATCTTAGGCTATTAAAGAAAAAACTTCCAGCTCGCTGAAATATGTTCATTTGGTGAAAACCATCAAAACCACGAAAAGTTCTTGTATTTGAAGATAAAATCTTTTTGCTTTGAAGAGGAAAGATCCAGCTGACTGAAATAAGTTCATTAGATGAAAACCAACAAAAATTGACAAGAACCACGAAAAGTTCTTGTATTTTAAGATAAAATCTTAGGCTATTAAAGAAAAAACTTCCAGCTCGCTGAAATCTGTTCATTTGCTGAAAACCATCAAAACCACGAAAAGTTCTTGTATTTGAAGATAAAATCTTTTTGCTTTGAAGAAGAAAGATCTAGCTGACTGAAATAAGTTCATTAGATGAAAACCAACAAAAATTGACAAGAACCACGAAAAGTTCTTGTATTTTAAGATAAAATCTTACTCTATTCAGGAAAAAACTTCCAGCTCGCTGAAATATGTTCATTTGGTGAAAACCATCAAAACCACGAAAAGTTCTTGTATTTGAAGATAAAATCTTTTTGCTTTGAAGAAGAAAGATCTAGCTGACTGAAATAAGTTCATTAGATGAAAACCAACAAAAATTGACAAGAACCACGAAAAGTTCTTGTATTTTAAGATAAAATCTTACTCTATTAAGGAAAAAACTCCCAGCTCGCTGAAATATGTTCATTTGCTGAAAACCATCAAAACCACGAAAAGTTCTTGTATTTGAAGATAAAATCTTTTTGCTTTGAAGAAGAAAGATCTAGCTGACTGAAATAAGTTCATTAGATGAAAACCAACAAAAATTGACAAGAACCACGAAAAGTTCTTGTATTTTAAGATAAAATCTTACTCTATTCAGGAAAAAACTTCCAGCTCGCTGAAATATGTTCATTTGGTGAAAACCATCAAAACCACGAAAAGTTCTTGTATTTGAAGATAAAATCTTTTTGCTTTGAAGAAGAAAGATCCAGCTGACTGAAATAAGTTCATTAGATGAAAACCAACAAAAATTGACAAGAACCACGAAAAGTTCTTGTATTTTAAGATAAAATCTTACTCTATTAAGGAAAAAACTTCCAGCTCGCTGAAATATGTTCATTTGCTGAAAACCATCAAAACCACGAAAAGTTCTTGTATTTGAAGATAAAATCTTTTTGCTTTGAAGAAGAAAGATCTAGCTGACTGAAATAAGTTCATTAGATGAAAACCAACAAAAATTGACAAGAACCACGAAAAGTTCTTGTATTTTAAGATAAAATCTTACGCTATTAAAGAAAAAACTCCCAGCTCGCTGAAATATGTTCATTTGCTGAAAAACAACAAAACCACGAAAAGTTCTTGTATTTGAAGATAAAATCTGTTTGCTTTGAAGAAGAAAGATCCAGCTGACTGAAATAAGTTCATTAGATGAAAACCAACAAAAATTGACAAGAACCACGAAAAGCTCTTGTATTTTAAGATAAAATCTTACGCTATTAAAGAAAAAACTCCCAGCTCGCTGAAATATGTTCATTTGCTGAAAACCAACAAAATCACGAAAAGTTCTTGTATTTGAAGATAAAATCTTTTTTCTTTGAAGAAGAAAGATCTAGCTGACTGAAATAAGTTCATTAGATGAAAACCAACAAAAATTGACAAGAACCACGAAAAGTTCTTGTATTTTAAGATAAAATCTTACTCTATTCAGGAAAAAACTTCCAGCTCGCTGAAATATGTTCATTTGCTGAAAACCATCAAAACCACGAAAAGTTCTTGTATTTGAAGATAAAATCTTTTTGCTTTGAAGAAGAAAGATCCAGCTGACTGAAATAAGTTCATTAGATGAAAACCAACAAAAATTGACAAGAACCACGAAAAGTTCTTGTATTTTAAGATAAAATCTTACTCTATTAAGGAAAAAACTTCCAGCTCGCTGAAATATGTTCATTTGCTGAAAACCATCAAAACCACGAAAAGTTCTTGTATTTGAAGATAAAATCTTTTTGCTTTGAAGAAGAAAGATCTAGCTGACTGAAATAAGTTCATTAGATGAAAACCAACAAAAATTGACAAGAACCACGAAAAGTTCTTGTATTTTAAGATAAAATCTTACGCTATTAAAGAAAAAACTCCCAGCTCGCTGAAATATGTTCATTTGCTGAAAAACAACAAAACCACGAAAAGTTCTTGTATTTGAAGATAAAATCTGTTTGCTTTGAAGAAGAAAGATCCAGCTGACTGAAATAAGTTCATTAGATGAAAACCAACAAAAATTGACAAGAACCACGAAAAGTTCTTGTATTTTAAGATAAAATCTTAGGCTATTAAAGAAAAAACTTCCAGCTCGCTGAAATCTGTTCATTTGCTGAAAACCATCAAAACCACGAAAAGTTCTTGTATTTGAAGATAAAATCTTTTTGCTTTGAAGAAGAAAGATCTAGCTGACTGAAATAAGTTCATTAGATGAAAACCAACAAAAATTGACAAGAACCACGAAAAGTTCTTGTATTTTAAGATAAAATCTTACTCTATTCAGGAAAAAACTTCCAGCTCGCTGAAATATGTTCATTTGGTGAAAACCATCAAAACCACGAAAAGTTCTTGTATTTGAAGATAAAATCTTTTTGCTTTGAAGAAGAAAGATCTAGCTGACTGAAATAAGTTCATTAGATGAAAACCAACAAAAATTGACAAGAACCACGAAAAGTTCTTGTATTTTAAGATAAAATCTTACTCTATTAAGGAAAAAACTCCCAGCTCGCTGAAATATGTTCATTTGCTGAAAACCATCAAAACCACGAAAAGTTCTTGTATTTGAAGATAAAATCTTTTTGCTTTGAAGAAGAAAGATCTAGCTGACTGAAATAAGTTCATTAGATGAAAACCAACAAAAATTGACAAGAACCACGAAAAGTTCTTGTATTTTAAGATAAAATCTTACTCTATTCAGGAAAAAACTTCCAGCTCGCTGAAATATGTTCATTTGGTGAAAACCATCAAAACCACGAAAAGTTCTTGTATTTGAAGATAAAATCTTTTTGCTTTGAAGAAGAAAGATCCAGCTGACTGAAATAAGTTCATTAGATGAAAACCAACAAAAATTGACAAGAACCACGAAAAGTTCTTGTATTTTAAGATAAAATCTTACTCTATTAAGGAAAAAACTTCCAGCTCGCTGAAATATGTTCATTTGCTGAAAACCATCAAAACCACGAAAAGTTCTTGTATTTGAAGATAAAATCTTTTTGCTTTGAAGAAGAAAGATCTAGCTGACTGAAATAAGTTCATTAGATGAAAACCAACAAAAATTGACAAGAACCACGAAAAGTTCTTGTATTTTAAGATAAAATCTTACGCTATTAAAGAAAAAACTCCCAGCTCGCTGAAATATGTTCATTTGCTGAAAAACAACAAAACCACGAAAAGTTCTTGTATTTGAAGATAAAATCTGTTTGCTTTGAAGAAGAAAGATCCAGCTGACTGAAATAAGTTCATTAGATGAAAACCAACAAAAATTGACAAGAACCACGAAAAGCTCTTGTATTTTAAGATAAAATCTTACGCTATTAAAGAAAAAACTCCCAGCTCGCTGAAATATGTTCATTTGCTGAAAACCAACAAAATCACGAAAAGTTCTTGTATTTGAAGATAAAATCTTTTTTCTTTGAAGAAGAAAGATCTAGCTGACTGAAATAAGTTCATTAGATGAAAACCAACAAAAATTGACAAGAACCACGAAAAGTTCTTGTATTTTAAGATAAAATCTTACTCTATTCAGGAAAAAACTTCCAGCTCGCTGAAATATGTTCATTTGCTGAAAACCATCAAAACCACGAAAAGTTCTTGTATTTGAAGATAAAATCTTTTTGCTTTGAAGAAGAAAGATCCAGCTGACTGAAATAAGTTCATTAGATGAAAACCAACAAAAATTGACAAGAACCACGAAAAGTTCTTGTATTTTAAGATAAAATCTTACTCTATTAAGGAAAAAACTTCCAGCTCGCTGAAATATGTTCATTTGCTGAAAACCATCAAAACCACGAAAAGTTCTTGTATTTGAAGATAAAATCTTTTTGCTTTGAAGAAGAAAGATCTAGCTGACTGAAATAAGTTCATTAGATGAAAACCAACAAAAATTGACAAGAACCACGAAAAGTTCTTGTATTTTAAGATAAAATCTTACGCTATTAAAGAAAAAACTCCCAGCTCGCTGAAATATGTTCATTTGCTGAAAAACAACAAAACCACGAAAAGTTCTTGTATTTGAAGATAAAATCTGTTTGCTTTGAAGAAGAAAGATCCAGCTGACTGAAATAAGTTCATTAGATGAAAACCAACAAAAATTGACAAGAACCACGAAAAGTTCTTGTATTTTAAGATAAAATCTTACGCTATTAAAGAAAAAACTCCCAGCTCGCTGAAATATGTTCATTTGCTGAAAACCAACAAAACCACGAAAAGTTCTTGTATTTGAAGATAAAATCTTTTTTCTTTGAAGAAGAAAGATCTAGCTGACTGAAATAAGTTCATTAGATGAAAACCAACAAAAATTGACAAGAACCACGAAAAGTTCTTGTATTTTAAGATAAAATCTTACTCTATTCAGGAAAAAACTTCCAGCTCGCTGAAATATGTTCATTTGCTGAAAACCATCAAAACCACGAAAAGTTCTTGTATTTGAAGATAAAATCTTTTTGCTTTGAAGATGAAAGATCTGGCTGACTGAAATAAGTTCATTAGATGAAAACCAACAAAAATTGACAAGAACCACGAAAAGTTCTTGTATTTTAAGATAAATTCTTACTCAATTCAGGAAAAAACTTCCAGCTCGCTGAAATATGTTCATTTGCTGAAAACCATCAAAACCACGAAAAGTTCTTGTATTTGAAGATAAAATCTTTTTGCTTTGAAGAAGAAAGATCTAGCTGACTGAAATAAGTTCATTAGATGAAAACCAACAAAAATTGACAAGAACCACGAAAAGTTCTTGTATTTTAAGATAAAATCTTAGGCTATTAAAGAAAAAACTTCCAGCTCGCTGAAATCTGTTCATTTGCTGAAAACCATCAAAACCACGAAAAGTTCTTGTATTTGAAGATAAAATCTTTTTGCTTTGAAGAAGAAAGATCTAGCTGACTGAAATAAGTTCATTAGATGAAAACCAACAAAAATTGACAAGAACCACGAAAAGTTCTTGCATTTTAAGATAAAATCTTACTCTATTAAGGAAAAAACTTCCAGCTCGCTGAAATATGTTCATTTGCTGAAAACCAACAAAACCACGAAAAGTTCTTGTATTTGAAGATAAAATCTTTTTGCTTTGAAGAAGAAAGATCTAGCTGACTGAAATAAGTTCATTAGATGAAAACCAACAAATATTGACAAGAACCACGAAAAGTTCTTGTATTTTAAGATAAAATCTTACTCTATTATGGAAAAAACTCCCAGCTCGCTGAAATATGTTCATTTGCTGAAAAACAACAAAACCGCGAAAAGTTCTTGTATTTGAAGATAAAATCTTTTTGCTTTGAAGAAGAAAGATCTTGCTGACTGAAATAAGTTCATTGAATGAAAACCAACAAAAATTGACAAGAAACACGAAAAGTTCTTCTATTTTAAGATAAAATCTTACGCTATTAAAGAAAAAACTCCCAGCTCGCTGAAATATGTTCATTTGCTGAAAACCATCAAAACCACGAAAAGTTCTTGTATTTGAAGATAAAATCTTTTTGCTTTGAAGAAGAAAGATCTAGCTGACTGAAATAAGTTCATTAGATGAAAACCAACAAAAATTGACAAGAACCACGAAAACTTCTTGTATTTTAAGATAATATCTTACGCTATTAAAGAAAAAACTTCTGGCTCGCTGAAATATGTTCATTTGCTGAAAACCAACAAAACCACGAAAAGTTCTTGTATTTGAAGATAAAATCTTTTTGCTTTGAAGAAGAAAGATCCAGCTGACTGAAATAAGTTCATTAGATGAAAACCAACAAAAATTGACAAGAACCACGAAAAGTTCTTGTATATTAAGATAAAATCTTACTCTATTAAGGAAAAAACTTCCAGCTCGCTGAAATCTGTTCATTTGCTGAAAACCATCAAAACCACGAAAAGTTCTTGTATTTGAAGATAAAATCTTTTTGCTTTGAAGAAGAAAGATCGAGCTGACTGAAATAAGTTCATTAGATGAAAACCAACAAAAATTGACAACAACCACGAAAAGTTCTTGTATTTTAAGATAAAATCTTACTCTATTCAGGAAAAAACTTCCAGCTCGCTGAAATCTGTTCATTTGCTGAAAACCATCAAAACCACGAAAAGTTCTTGTATTTGAAGATAAAATCTTTTTGCTTTGAAGAAGAAAGTTCTAGCTGACTGAAATAAGTTCATTAGATGAAAACCAACAAAAATTGACAAGAACCACGAAAAGTTCTTGTATTTTAAGATAAAATCTTACGCTATTAAAGAAAAAACTCCCAGCTCGCTGAAATATGTTCATTTGCTGAAAACCAACAAAACCACGAAAAGTTCTTGTATTTGGAGATAAAATCTTTTTTCTTTGAAGAAGAAAGATCTCGCTGACTGAAATAAGTTCATTAGATGAAAACCAACAAAAATTGACAAGAACCACGAAAAGTTCTTGTATTTTAAGATAAAATCTTACTCTATTAAGGAAAAAACTTCCAGCTCGCTGAAATCTGTTCATTTGCTGAAAACCATCAAAACCACGAAAAGTTCTTGTATTTGAAGATAAAATCTTTTTGCTTTGAGGAAGAAAGATCTAGCTGACTGAAATAAGTTCATTGGATGAAAACCAACAAAAATTGACAAGAACCACGAAAGGATCTTGTATTTTAAGATAAAATCTTACTCTATTCAGGAAAAAACTTCCAGCTCGCTGAAATCTGTTCATTTGCTGAAAACCATCAAAACCACGAAAAGTTCTTGTATTTGAAGATAAAATCTTTTTGCTTTGAAGAAGAAAGATCGAGCTGACTGAAATAAGTTCATTCGATGAAAACCAACAAAAATTGACAAGAACCACGAAAAGTTCTTGTATTTTAAGATAAAATCTTAGGCTATTAAAGAAAAAACTTCCAGCTCGCTGAAATATGTTCATTTGGTGAAAACCATCAAAACCACGAAAAGTTCTTGTATTTGAAGATAAAATCTTTTTGCTTTGAAGAGGAAAGATCCAGCTGACTGAAATAAGTTCATTAGATGAAAACCAACAAAAATTGACAAGAACCACGAAAAGTTCTTGTATTTTAAGATAAAATCTTACGCTATTAAAGAAAAAACTTCCAGCTCGCTGAAATCTGTTCATTTGCTGAAAACCATCAAAACCACGAAAAGTTCTTGTATTTGAAGATAAAATCTTTTTGCTTTGAAGAAGAAAGATCTAGCTGACTGAAATAAGTTCATTAGATGAAAACCAACAAAAATTGACAAGAACCACGAAAAGTTCTTGTATTTTAAGATAAAATCTTACTCTATTCAGGAAAAAACTTCCAGCTCGCTGAAATATGTTCATTTGGTGAAAACCATCAAAACCACGAAAAGTTCTTGTATTTGAAGATAAAATCTTTTTGCTTTGAAGAAGAAAGATCTAGCTGACTGAAATAAGTTCATTAGATGAAAACCAACAAAAATTGACAAGAACCACGAAAAGTTCTTGTATTTTAAGATAAAATCTTACTCTATTAAGGAAAAAACTCCCAGCTCGCTGAAATATGTTCATTTGCTGAAAACCATCAAAACCACGAAAAGTTCTTGTATTTGAAGATAAAATCTTTTTGCTTTGAAGAAGAAAGATCTAGCTGACTGAAATAAGTTCATTAGATGAAAACCAACAAAAATTGACAAGAACCACGAAAAGTTCTTGTATTTTAAGATAAAATCTTACTCTATTCAGGAAAAAACTTCCAGCTCGCTGAAATATGTTCATTTGGTGAAAACCATCAAAACCACGAAAAGTTCTTGTATTTGAAGATAAAATCTTTTTGCTTTGAAGAAGAAAGATCCAGCTGACTGAAATAAGTTCATTAGATGAAAACCAACAAAAATTGACAAGAACCACGAAAAGTTCTTGTATTTTAAGATAAAATCTTACTCTATTAAGGAAAAAACTTCCAGCTCGCTGAAATATGTTCATTTGCTGAAAACCATCAAAACCACGAAAAGTTCTTGTATTTGAAGATAAAATCTTTTTGCTTTGAAGAAGAAAGATCTAGCTGACTGAAATAAGTTCATTAGATGAAAACCAACAAAAATTGACAAGAACCACGAAAAGTTCTTGTATTTTAAGATAAAATCTTACGCTATTAAAGAAAAAACTCCCAGCTCGCTGAAATATGTTCATTTGCTGAAAAACAACAAAACCACGAAAAGTTCTTGTATTTGAAGATAAAATCTGTTTGCTTTGAAGAAGAAAGATCCAGCTGACTGAAATAAGTTCATTAGATGAAAACCAACAAAAATTGACAAGAACCACGAAAAGTTCTTGTATTTTAAGATAAAATCTTACGCTATTAAAGAAAAAACTCCCAGCTCGCTGAAATATGTTCATTTGCTGAAAACCAACAAAACCACGAAAAGTTCTTGTATTTGAAGATAAAATCTTTTTTCTTTGAAGAAGAAAGATCTAGCTGACTGAAATAAGTTCATTAGATGAAAACCAACAAAAATTGACAAGAACCACGAAAAGTTCTTGTATTTTAAGATAAAATCTTACTCTATTCAGGAAAAAACTTCCAGCTCGCTGAAATATGTTCATTTGCTGAAAACCATCAAAACCACGAAAAGTTCTTGTAT
Organism: Heptranchias perlo; assembly: GCF_035084215.1. Classification (NCBI taxonomy): domain Eukaryota; kingdom Metazoa; phylum Chordata; class Chondrichthyes; order Hexanchiformes; family Hexanchidae; genus Heptranchias; species Heptranchias perlo. The sequence goes on along the minus strand of NW_027139688.1, from coordinate 958,022 downwards.
TTGAAGATAAAATCTTTTTGCTTTGAAGATGAAAGATCTGGCTGACTGAAATAAGTTCATTAGATGAAAACCAACAAAAATTGACAAGAACCACGAAAAGTTCTTGTATTTTAAGATAAATTCTTACTCAATTCAGGAAAAAACTTCCAGCTCGCTGAAATATGTTCATTTGCTGAAAACCATCAAAACCACGAAAAGTTCTTGTATTTGAAGATAAAATCTTTTTGCTTTGAAGAAGAAAGATCTAGCTGACTGAAATAAGTTCATTAGATGAAAACCAACAAAAATTGACAAGAACCACGAAAAGTTCTTGTATTTTAAGATAAAATCTTAGGCTATTAAAGAAAAAACTTCCAGCTCGCTGAAATCTGTTCATTTGCTGAAAACCATCAAAACCACGAAAAGTTCTTGTATTTGAAGATAAAATCTTTTTGCTTTGAAGAAGAAAGATCTAGCTGACTGAAATAAGTTCATTAGATGAAAACCAACAAAAATTGACAAGAACCACGAAAAGTTCTTGTATTTTAAGATAAAATCTTACTCTATTAAGGAAAAAACTTCCAGCTCGCTGAAATATGTTCATTTGCTGAAAACCAACAAAACCACGAAAAGTTCTTGTATTTGAAGATAAAATCTTTTTGCTTTGAAGAAGAAAGATCTAGCTGACTGAAATAAGTTCATTAGATGAAAACCAACAAATATTGACAAGAACCACGAAAAGTTCTTGTATTTTAAGATAAAATCTTACTCTATTAAGGAAAAAACTCCCAGCTCGCTGAAATATGTTCATTTGCTGAAAAACAACAAAACCGCGAAAAGTTCTTGTATTTGAAGATAAAATCTTTTTGCTTTGAAGAAGAAAGATCTTGCTGACTGAAATAAGTTCATTGAATGAAAACCAACAAAAATTGACAAGAACCACGAAAAGTTCTTCTATTTTAAGATAAAATCTTACGCTATTAAAGAAAAAACTCCCAGCTCGCTGAAATATGTTCATTTGCTGAAAACCATCAAAACCACGAAAAGTTCTTGTATTTGAAGATAAAATCTTTTTGCTTTGAAGAAGAAAGATCTAGCTGACTGAAATAAGTTCATTAGATGAAAACCAACAAAAATTGACAAGAACCACGAAAACTTCTTGTATTTTAAGATAATATCTTACGCTATTAAAGAAAAAACTTCTGGCTCGCTGAAATATGTTCATTTGCTGAAAACCAACAAAACCACGAAAAGTTCTTGTATTTGAAGATAAAATCTTTTTGCTTTGAAGAAGAAAGATCCAGCTGACTGAAATAAGTTCATTAGATGAAAACCAACAAAAATTGACAAGAACCACGAAAAGTTCTTGTATATTAAGATAAAATCTTACTCTATTAAGGAAAAAACTTCCAGCTCGCTGAAATCTGTTCATTTGCTGAAAACCATCAAAACCACGAAAAGTTCTTGTATTTGAAGATAAAATCTTTTTGCTTTGAAGAAGAAAGATCGAGCTGACTGAAATAAGTTCATTAGATGAAAACCAACAAAAATTGACAACAACCACGAAAAGTTCTTGTATTTTAAGATAAAATCTTACTCTATTCAGGAAAAAACTTCCAGCTCGCTGAAATCTGTTCATTTGCTGAAAACCATCAAAACCACGAAAAGTTCTTGTATTTGAAGATAAAATCTTTTTGCTTTGAAGAAGAAAGTTCTAGCTGACTGAAATAAGTTCATTAGATGAAAACCAACAAAAATTGACAAGAACCACGAAAAGTTCTTGTATTTTAAGATAAAATCTTACGCTATTAAAGAAAAAACTCCCAGCTCGCTGAAATATGTTCATTTGCTGAAAACCAACAAAACCACGAAAAGTTCTTGTATTTGGAGATAAAATCTTTTTTCTTTGAAGAAGAAAGATCTCGCTGACTGAAATAAGTTCATTAGATGAAAACCAACAAAAATTGACAAGAACCACGAAAAGTTCTTGTATTTTAAGATAAAATCTTACTCTATTAAGGAAAAAACTTCCAGCTCGCTGAAATCTGTTCATTTGCTGAAAACCATCAAAACCACGAAAAGTTCTTGTATTTGAAGATAAAATCTTTTTGCTTTGAGGAAGAAAGATCTAGCTGACTGAAATAAGTTCATTGGATGAAAACCAACAAAAATTGACAAGAACCACGAAAGGATCTTGTATTTTAAGATAAAATCTTACTCTATTCAGGAAAAAACTTCCAGCTCGCTGAAATCTGTTCATTTGCTGAAAACCATCAAAACCACGAAAAGTTCTTGTATTTGAAGATAAAATCTTTTTGCTTTGAAGAAGAAAGATCGAGCTGACTGAAATAAGTTCATTCGATGAAAACCAACAAAAATTGACAAGAACCACGAAAAGTTCTTGTATTTTAAGATAAAATCTTAGGCTATTAAAGAAAAAACTTCCAGCTCGCTGAAATATGTTCATTTGGTGAAAACCATCAAAACCACGAAAAGTTCTTGTATTTGAAGATAAAATCTTTTTGCTTTGAAGAGGAAAGATCCAGCTGACTGAAATAAGTTCATTAGATGAAAACCAACAAAAATTGACAAGAACCACGAAAAGTTCTTGTATTTTAAGATAAAATCTTACGCTATTAAAGAAAAAACTTCCAGCTCGCTGAAATCTGTTCATTTGCTGAAAACCATCAAAACCACGAAAAGTTCTTGTATTTGAAGATAAAATCTTTTTGCTTTGAAGAAGAAAGATCTAGCTGACTGAAATAAGTTCATTAGATGAAAACCAACAAAAATTGACAAGAACCACGAAAAGTTCTTGTATTTTAAGATAAAATCTTACTCTATTCAGGAAAAAACTTCCAGCTCGCTGAAATATGTTCATTTGGTGAAAACCATCAAAACCACGAAAAGTTCTTGTATTTGAAGATAAAATCTTTTTGCTTTGAAGAAGAAAGATCTAGCTGACTGAAATAAGTTCATTACATGAAAACCAACAAAAATTGACAAGAACCACGAAAAGTTCTTGTATTTTAAGATAAAATCTTACTCTATTAAGGAAAAAACTCCCAGCTCGCTGAAATATGTTCATTTGCTGAAAACCATCAAAACCACGAAAAGTTCTTGTATTTGAAGATAAAATCTTTTTGCTTTGAAGAAGAAAGATCTAGCTGACTGAAATAAGTTCATTAGATGAAAACCAACAAAAATTGACAAGAACCACGAAAAGTTCTTGTATTTTAAGATAAAATCTTACGCTATTAAAGAAAAAACTCCCAGCTCGCTGAAATATGTTCATTTGCTGAAAAACAACAAAACCACGAAAAGTTCTTGTATTTGAAGATAAAATCTGTTTGCTTTGAAGAAGAAAGATCCAGCTGACTGAAATAAGTTCATTAGATGAAAACCAACAAAAATTGACAAGAACCACGAAAAGTTCTTGTATTTTAAGATAAAATCTTACGCTATTAAAGAAAAAACTCCCAGCTCGCTGAAATATGTTCATTTGCTGAAAACCAACAAAACCACGAAAAGTTCTTGTATTTGAAGATAAAATCTTTTTTCTTTGAAGAAGAAAGATCTAGCTGACTGAAATAAGTTCATTAGATGAAAACCAACAAAAATTGACAAGAACCACGAAAAGTTCTTGTATTTTAAGATAAAATCTTACTCTATTCAGGAAAAAACTTCCAGCTCGCTGAAATATGTTCATTTGCTGAAAACCATCAAAACCACGAAAAGTTCTTGTATTTGAAGATAAAATCTTTTTGCTTTGAAGATGAAAGATCTGGCTGACTGAAATAAGTTCATTAGATGAAAACCAACAAAAATTGACAAGAACCACGAAAAGTTCTTGTATTTTAAGATAAATTCTTACTCAATTCAGGAAAAAACTTCCAGCTCGCTGAAATATGTTCATTTGCTGAAAACCATCAAAACCACGAAAAGTTCTTGTATTTGAAGATAAAATCTTTTTGCTTTGAAGAAGAAAGATCTAGCTGACTGAAATAAGTTCATTAGATGAAAACCAACAAAAATTGACAAGAACCACGAAAAGTTCTTGTATTTTAAGATAAAATCTTAGGCTATTAAAGAAAAAACTTCCAGCTCGCTGAAATCTGTTCATTTGCTGAAAACCATCAAAACCACGAAAAGTTCTTGTATTTGAAGATAAAATCTTTTTGCTTTGAAGAAGAAAGATCTAGCTGACTGAAATAAGTTCATTAGATGAAAACCAACAAAAATTGACAAGAACCACGAAAAGTTCTTGTATTTTAAGATAAAATCTTACTCTATTAAGGAAAAAACTTCCAGCTCGCTGAAATATGTTCATTTGCTGAAAACCAACAAAACCACGAAAAGTTCTTGTATTTGAAGATAAAATCTTTTTGCTTTGAAGAAGAAAGATCTTGCTGACTGAAATAAGTTCATTGAATGAAAACCAACAAAAATTGACAAGAACCACGAAAAGTTCTTGTATTTTAAGATAAAATCTTACGCTATTAAAGAAAAAACTTCCAGCTCGCTGAAATCTGTTCATTTGCTGAAAACCATCAAAACCACGAAAAGTTCTTGTATTTGAAGATAAAATCTTTTTGCTTTGAAGAAGAAAGATCTAGCTGACTGAAATAAGTTCATTAGATGAAAACCAACAAAAATTGACAAGAACCACGAAAAGTTCTTGTATTTTAAGATAAAATCTTACTCTATTCAGGAAAAAACTTCCAGCTCGCTGAAATTTGTTCATTTGGTGAAAACCATCAAAACCACGAAAAGTTCTTGTATTTGAAGATAAAATCTTTTTGCTTTGAAGAAGAAAGATCTAGCTGACTGAAATAAGTTCATTAGATGAAAACCAACAAAAATTGACAAGAACCACGAAAAGTTCTTGTATTTTAAGATAAAATCTTACTCTATTAAGGAAAAAACTCCCAGCTCGCTGAAATATGTTCATTTGCTGAAAACCATCAAAACCACGAAAAGTTCTTGTATTTGAAGATAAAATCTTTTTGCTTTGAAGAAGAAAGATCTAGCTGACTGAAATAAGTTCATTAGATGAAAACCAACAAAAATTGACAAGAACCACGAAAAGTTCTTGTATTTTAAGATAAAATCTTACTCTATTCAGGAAAAAACTTCCAGCTCGCTGAAATATGTTCATTTGGTGAAAACCATCAAAACCACGAAAAGTTCTTGTATTTGAAGATAAAATCTTTTTGCTTTGAAGAAGAAAGATCCAGCTGACTGAAATAAGTTCATTAGATGAAAACCAACAAAAATTGACAAGAACCACGAAAAGTTCTTGTATTTTAAGATAAAATCTTACTCTATTAAGGAAAAAACTTCCAGCTCGCTGAAATATGTTCATTTGCTGAAAACCATCAAAACCACGAAAAGTTCTTGTATTTGAAGATAAAATCTTTTTGCTTTGAAGAAGAAAGATCTAGCTGACTGAAATAAGTTCATTAGATGAAAACCAACAAAAATTGACAAGAACCACGAAAAGTTCTTGTATTTTAAGATAAAATCTTACGCTATTAAAGAAAAAACTCCCAGCTCGCTGAAATATGTTCATTTGCTGAAAAACAACAAAACCACGAAAAGTTCTTGTATTTGAAGATAAAATCTGTTTGCTTTGAAGAAGAAAGATCCAGCTGACTGAAATAAGTTCATTAGATGAAAACCAACAAAAATTGACAAGAACCACGAAAAGTTCTTGTATTTTAAGATAAAATCTTACGCTATTAAAGAAAAAACTCCCAGCTCGCTGAAATATGTTCATTTGCTGAAAACCAACAAAACCACGAAAAGTTCTTGTATTTGAAGATAAAATCTTTTTTCTTTGAAGAAGAAAGATCTAGCTGACTGAAATAAGTTCATTAGATGAAAACCAACAAAAATTGACAAGAACCACGAAAAGTTCTTGTATTTTAAGATAAAATCTTACTCTATTCAGGAAAAAACTTCCAGCTCGCTGAAATATGTTCATTTGCTGAAAACCATCAAAACCACGAAAAGTTCTTGTATTTGAAGATAAAATCTTTTTGCTTTGAAGATGAAAGATCTGGCTGACTGAAATAAGTTCATTAGATGAAAACCAACAAAAATTGACAAGAACCACGAAAAGTTCTTGTATTTTAAGATAAATTCTTACTCAATTCAGGAAAAAACTTCCAGCTCGCTGAAATATGTTCATTTGCTGAAAACCATCAAAACCACGAAAAGTTCTTGTATTTGAAGATAAAATCTTTTTGCTTTGAAGAAGAAAGATCTAGCTGACTGAAATAAGTTCATTAGATGAAAACCAACAAAAATTGACAAGAACCACGAAAAGTTCTTGTATTTTAAGATAAAATCTTAGGCTATTAAAGAAAAAACTTCCAGCTCGCTGAAATCTGTTCATTTGCTGAAAACCATCAAAACCACGAAAAGTTCTTGTATTTGAAGATAAAATCTTTTTGCTTTGAAGAAGAAAGATCTAGCTGACTGAAATAAGTTCATTAGATGAAAACCAACAAAAATTGACAAGAACCACGAAAAGTTCTTGTATTTTAAGATAAAATCTTAGGCTATTAAAGAAAAAACTTCCAGCTCGCTGAAATCTGTTCATTTGCTGAAAACCATCAAAACCACGAAAAGTTCTTGTATTTGAAGATAAAATCTTTTTGCTTTGAAGAAGAAAGATCTAGCTGACTGAAATAAGTTCATTAGATGAAAACCAACAAAAATTGACAAGAACCACGAAAAGTTCTTGTATTTTAAGATAAAATCTTACTCTATTAAGGAAAAAACTTCCAGCTCGCTGAAATATGTTCATTTGCTGAAAACCAACAAAACCACGAAAAGTTCTTGTATTTGAAGATAAAATCTTTTTGCTTTGAAGAAGAAAGATCTAGCTGACTGAAATAAGTTCATTAGATGAAAACCAACAAATATTGACAAGAACCACGAAAAGTTCTTGTATTTTAAGATAAAATCTTACTCTATTAAGGAAAAAACTCCCAGCTCGCTGAAATATGTTCATTTGCTGAAAAACAACAAAACCGCGAAAAGTTCTTGTATTTGAAGATAAAATCTTTTTGCTTTGAAGAAGAAAGATCTTGCTGACTGAAATAAGTTCATTGAATGAAAACCAACAAAAATTGACAAGAACCACGAAAAGTTCTTGTATTTTAAGATAAAATCTTACGCTATTAAAGAAAAAACTTCCAGCTCGCTGAAATCTGTTCATTTGCTGAAAACCATCAAAACCACGAAAAGTTCTTGTATTTGAAGATAAAATCTTTTTGCTTTGAAGAAGAAAGATCTAGCTGACTGAAATAAGTTCATTAGATGAAAACCAACAAAAATTGACAAGAACCACGAAAAGTTCTTGTATTTTAAGATAAAATCTTACTCTATTCAGGAAAAAACTTCCAGCTCGCTGAAATATGTTCATTTGGTGAAAACCATCAAAACCACGAAAAGTTCTTGTATTTGAAGATAAAATCTTTTTGCTTTGAAGAAGAAAGATCTAGCTGACTGAAATAAGTTCATTAGATGAAAACCAACAAAAATTGACAAGAACCACGAAAAGTTCTTGTATTTTAAGATAAAATCTTACTCTATTAAGGAAAAAACTCCCAGCTCGCTGAAATATGTTCATTTGCTGAAAACCATCAAAACCACGAAAAGTTCTTGTATTTGAAGATAAAATCTTTTTGCTTTGAAGAAGAAAGATCTAGCTGACTGAAATAAGTTCATTAGATGAAAACCAACAAAAATTGACAAGAACCACGAAAAGTTCTTGTATTTTAAGATAAAATCTTACTCTATTCAGGAAAAAACTTCCAGCTCGCTGAAATATGTTCATTTGGTGAAAACCATCAAAACCACGAAAAGTTCTTGTATTTGAAGATAAAATCTTTTTGCTTTGAAGAAGAAAGATCCAGCTGACTGAAATAAGTTCATTAGATGAAAACCAACAAAAATTTACAAGAACCACGAAAAGTTCTTGTATTTTAAGATAAAATCTTACTCTATTAAGGAAAAAACTTCCAGCTCGCTGAAATATGTTCATTTGCTGAAAACCATCAAAACCACGAAAAGTTCTTGTATTTGAAGATAAAATCTTTTTGCTTTGAAGAAGAAAGATCTAGCTGACTGAAATAAGTTCATTAGATGAAAACCAACAAAAATTGACAAGAACCACGAAAAGTTCTTGTATTTTAAGATAAAATCTTACGCTATTAAAGAAAAAACTCCCAGCTCGCTGAAATATGTTCATTTGCTGAAAAACAACAAAACCACGAAAAGTTCTTGTATTTGAAGATAAAATCTGTTTGCTTTGAAGAAGAAAGATCCAGCTGACTGAAATAAGTTCATTAGATGAAAACCAACAAAAATTGACAAGAACCACGAAAAGTTCTTGTATTTTAAGATAAAATCTTACGCTATTAAAGAAAAAACTCCCAGCTCGCTGAAATATGTTCATTTGCTGAAAACCAACAAAACCACGAAAAGTTCTTGTATTTGAAGATAAAATCTTTTTTCTTTGAAGAAGAAAGATCTAGCTGACTGAAATAAGTTCATTAGATGAAAACCAACAAAAATTGACAAGAACCACGAAAAGTTCTTGTATTTTAAGATAAAATCTTACTCTATTCAGGAAAAAACTTCCAGCTCGCTGAAATATGTTCATTTGGTGAAAACCATCAAAACCACGAAAAGTTCTTGTATTTGAAGATAAAATCTTTTTGCTTTGAAGATGAAAGATCTGGCTGACTGAAATAAGTTCATTAGATGAAAACCAACAAAAATTGACAAGAACCACGAAAAGTTCTTGTATTTTAAGATAAATTCTTACTCAATTCAGGAAAAAACTTCCAGCTCGCTGAAATATGTTCATTTGCTGAAAACCATCAAAACCACGAAAAGTTCTTGTATTTGAAGATAAAATCTTTTTGCTTTGAAGAAGAAAGATCTAGCTGACTGAAATTAGTTCATTAGATGAAAACCAACAAAAATTGACAAGAACCACGAAAAGTTCTTGTATTTTAAGATAAAATCTTAGGCTATTAAAGAAAAAACTTCCAGCTCGCTGAAATCTGTTCATTTGCTGAAAACCATCAAAACCACGAAAAGTTCTTGTATTTGAAGATAAAATCTTTTTGCTTTGAAGAAGAAAGATCTAGCTGACTGAAATAAGTTCATTAGATGAAAACCAACAAAAATTGACAAGAACCACGAAAAGTTCTTGTATTTTAAGATAAAATCTTACTCTATTAAGGAAAAAACTTCCAGCTCGCTGAAATATGTTCATTTGCTGAAAACCAACAAAACCACGAAAAGTTCTTGTATTTGAAGATAAAATCTTTTTGCTTTGATGAAGAAAGATCTAGCTGACTGAAATAAGTTCATTAGATGAAAACCAACAAATATTGACAAGAACCACGAAAAGTTCTTGTATTTTAAGATAAAATCTTACTCTATTAAGGAAAAAACTCCCAGCTCGCTGAAATATGTTCATTTGCTGAAAAACAACAAAACCGCGAAAAGTTCTTGTATTTGAAGATAAAATCTTTTTGCTTTGAAGAAGAAAGATCTTGCTGACTGAAATAAGTTCATTGAATGAAAACCAACAAAAATTGACAAGAACCACGAAAAGTTCTTCTATTTTAAGATAAAATCTTACGCTATTAAAGAAAAAACTCCCAGCTCGCTGAAATATGTTCATTTGCTGAAAACCATCAAAACCACGAAAAGTTCTTGTATTTGAAGATAAAATCTTTTTGCTTTGAAGAAGAAAGATCTAGCTGACTGAAATAAGTTCATTAGATGAAAACCAACAAAAATTGACAAGAACCACGAAAACTTCTTGTATTTTAAGATAATATCTTACGCTATTAAAGAAAAAACTTCTGGCTCGCTGAAATATGTTCATTTGCTGAAAACCAACAAAACCACGAAAAGTTCTTGTATTTGAAGATAAAATCTTTTTGCTTTGAAGAAGAAAGATCCAGCTGACTGAAATAAGTTCATTAGATGAAAACCAACAAACATTGACAAGAACCACGAAAAGTTCTTGTATATTAAGATAAAATCTTACTCTATTAAGGAAAAAACTTCCAGCTCGCTGAAATCTGTTCATTTGCTGAAAACCATCAAAACCACGAAAAGTTCTTGTATTTGAAGATAAAATCTTTTTGCTTTGAAGAAGAAAGATCGAGCTGACTGAAATAAGTTCATTAGATGAAAACCAACAAAAATTGACAAGAACCACGAAAAGTTCTTGTATTTTAAGATAAAATCTTACTCTATTAAGGAAAAAACTTCCAGCTCGCTGAAATATGTTCATTTGCTGAAAACCAACAAAACCACGAAAAGTTCTTGTATTTGAAGATAAAATCTTTTTGCTTTGAAGAAGAAAGATCTAGCTGACTGAAATAAGTTCATTAGATGAAAACCAACAAATATTGACAAGAACCACGAAAAGTTCTTGTATTTTAAGATAAAATCTTACTCTATTAAGGAAAAAACTCCCAGCTCGCTGAAATATGTTCATTTGCTGAAAAACAACAAAACCGCGAAAAGTTCTTGTATTTGAAGATAAAATCTTTTTGCTTTGAAGAAGAAAGATCTTGCTGACTGAAATAAGTTCATTGAATGAAAACCAACAAAAATTGACAAGAACCACGAAAAGTTCTTGTATTTTAAGATAAAATCTTACGCTATTAAAGAAAAAACTTCCAGCTCGCTGAAATCTGTTCATTTGCTGAAAACCATCAAAACCACGAAAAGTTCTTGTATTTGAAGATAAAATCTTTTTGCTTTGAAGAAGAAAGATCTAGCTGACTGAAATAAGTTCATTAGATGAAAACCAACAAAAATTGACAAGAACCACGAAAAGTTCTTGTATTTTAAGATAAAATCTTACTCTATTCAGGAAAAAACTTCCAGCTCGCTGAAATATGTTCATTTGGTGAAAACCATCAAAACCACGAAAAGTTCTTGTATTTGAAGATAAAATCTTTTTGCTTTGAAGAAGAAAGATCTAGCTGACTGAAATAAGTTCATTAGATGAAAACCAACAAAAATTGACAAGAACCACGAAAAGTTCTTGTATTTTAAGATAAAATCTTACTCTATTAAGGAAAAAACTCCCAGCTCGCTGAAATATGTTCATTTGCTGAAAACCATCAAAACCACGAAAAGTTCTTGTATTTGAAGATAAAATCTTTTTGCTTTGAAGAAGAAAGATCTAGCTGACTGAAATAAGTTCATTAGATGAAAACCAACAAAAATTGACAAGAACCACGAAAAGTTCTTGTATTTTAAGATAAAATCTTACTCTATTCAGGAAAAAACTTCCAGCTCGCTGAAATATGTTCATTTGGTGAAAACCATCAAAACCACGAAAAGTTCTTGTATTTGAAGATAAAATCTTTTTGCTTTGAAGAAGAAAGATCCAGCTGACTGAAATAAGTTCATTAGATGAAAACCAACAAAAATTTACAAGAACCACGAAAAGTTCTTGTATTTTAAGATAAAATCTTACTCTATTAAGGAAAAAACTTCCAGCTCGCTGAAATATGTTCATTTGCTGAAAACCATCAAAACCACGAAAAGTTCTTGTATTTGAAGATAAAATCTTTTTGCTTTGAAGAAGAAAGATCTAGCTGACTGAAATAAGTTCATTAGATGAAAACCAACAAAAATTGACAAGAACCACGAAAAGTTCTTGTATTTTAAGATAAAATCTTACGCTATTAAAGAAAAAACTCCCAGCTCGCTGAAATATGTTCATTTGCTGAAAAACAACAAAACCACGAAAAGTTCTTGTATTTGAAGATAAAATCTGTTTGCTTTGAAGAAGAAAGATCCAGCTGACTGAAATAAGTTCATTAGATGAAAACCAACAAAAATTGACAAGAACCACGAAAAGTTCTTGTATTTTAAGATAAAATCTTACGCTATTAAAGAAAAAACTCCCAGCTCGCTGAAATATGTTCATTTGCTGAAAACCAACAAAACCACGAAAAGTTCTTGTATTTGAAGATAAAATCTTTTTTCTTTGAAGAAGAAAGATCTAGCTGACTGAAATAAGTTCATTAGATGAAAACCAACAAAAATTGACAAGAACCACGAAAAGTTCTTGTATTTTAAGATAAAATCTTACTCTATTCAGGAAAAAACTTCCAGCTCGCTGAAATATGTTCATTTGGTGAAAACCATCAAAACCACGAAAAGTTCTTGTATTTGAAGATAAAATCTTTTTGCTTTGAAGATGAAAGATCTGGCTGACTGAAATAAGTTCATTAGATGAAAACCAACAAAAATTGACAAGAACCACGAAAAGTTCTTGTATTTTAAGATAAATTCTTACTCAATTCAGGAAAAAACTTCCAGCTCGCTGAAATATGTTCATTTGCTGAAAACCATCAAAACCACGAAAAGTTCTTGTATTTGAAGATAAAATCTTTTTGCTTTGAAGAAGAAAGATCTAGCTGACTGAAATAAGTTCATTAGATGAAAACCAACAAAAATTGACAAGAACCACGAAAAGTTCTTGTATTTTAAGATAAAATCTTAGGCTATTAAAGAAAAAACTTCCAGCTCGCTGAAATCTGTTCATTTGCTGAAAACCATCAAAACCACGAAAAGTTCTTGTATTTGAAGATAAAATCTTTTTGCTTTGAAGAAGAAAGATCTAGCTGACTGAAATAAGTTCATTAGATGAAAACCAACAAAAATTGACAAGAACCACGAAAAGTTCTTGTATTTTAAGATAAAATCTTACTCTATTAAGGAAAAAACTTCCAGCTCGCTGAAATATGTTCATTTGCTGAAAACCAACAAAACCACGAAAAGTTCTTGTATTTGAAGATAAAATCTTTTTGCTTTGATGAAGAAAGATCTAGCTGACTGAAATAAGTTCATTAGATGAAAACCAACAAATATTGACAAGAACCACGAAAAGTTCTTGTATTTTAAGATAAAATCTTACTCTATTAAGGAAAAAACTCCCAGCTCGCTGAAATATGTTCATTTGCTGAAAAACAACAAAACCGCGAAAAGTTCTTGTATTTGAAGATAAAATCTTTTTGCTTTGAAGAAGAAAGATCTTGCTGACTGAAATAAGTTCATTGAATGAAAACCAACAAAAATTGACAAGAACCACGAAAAGTTCTTCTATTTTAAGATAAAATCTTACGCTATTAAAGAAAAAACTCCCAGCTCGCTGAAATATGTTCATTTGCTGAAAACCATCAAAACCACGAAAAGTTCTTGTATTTGAAGATAAAATCTTTTTGCTTTGAAGAAGAAAGATCTAGCTGACTGAAATAAGTTCATTAGATGAAAACCAACAAAAATTGACAAGAACCACGAAAACTTCTTGTATTTTAAGATAATATCTTACGCTATTAAAGAAAAAACTTCTGGCTCGCTGAAATATGTTCATTTGCTGAAAACCAACAAAACCACGAAAAGTTCTTGTATTTGAAGATAAAATCTTTTTGCTTTGAAGAAGAAAGATCCAGCTGACTGAAATAAGTTCATTAGATGAAAACCAACAAACATTGACAAGAACCACGAAAAGTTCTTGTATATTAAGATAAAATCTTACTCTATTAAGGAAAAAACTTCCAGCTCGCTGAAATCTGTTCATTTGCTGAAAACCATCAAAACCACGAAAAGTTCTTGTATTTGAAGATAAAATCTTTTTGCTTTGAAGAAGAAAGATCGAGCTGACTGAAATAAGTTCATTAGATGAAAACCAACAAAAATTGACAACAACCACGAAAAGTTCTTGTATTTTAAGATAAAATCTTACTCTATTCAGGAAAAAACTTCCAGCTCGCTGAAATCTGTTCATTTGCTGAAAACCATCAAAACCACGAAAAGTTCTTGTATTTGAAGATAAAATCTTTTTGCTTTGAAGAAGAAAGATCTAGCTGACTGAAATAAGTTCATTAGATGAAAACCAACAAAAATTGACAAGAACCACGAAAAGTTCTTGTATTTTAAGATAAAATCTTACGCTATTAAAGAAAAAACTCCCAGCTCGCTGAAATATGTTCATTTGCTGAAAACCAACAAAACCACGAAAAGTTCTTGTATTTGGAGATAAAATCTTTTTTCTTTGAAGAAGAAAGATCTCGCTGACTGAAATAAGTTCATTGGATGAAAACCAACAAAAATTGACAAGAACCACGAAAGGATCTTGTATTTTAAGATAAAATCTTACTCTATTCAGGAAAAAACTTCCAGCTCGCTGAAATCTGTTCATTTGCTGAAAACCATCAAAACCACGAAAAGTTCTTGTATTTGAAGATAAAATCTTTTTGCTTTGAAGAAGAAAGATCGAGCTGACTGAAATAAGTTCATTAGATGAAAACCAACAAAAATTGACAACAACCACGAAAAGTTCTTGTATTTTAAGATAAAATCTTATGCTATTAAAGAAAAAACTTCCAGCTCGCTGAAATCTGTTCATTTGCTGAAAACCATCAAAACCACGAAAAGTTCTTGTATTTGAAGATAAAATCTTTTTGCTTTGAAGAAGAAAGATCTAGCTGACTGAAATAAGTTCATTAGATGAAAACCAACAAAAATTGACAAGAACCACGAAAAGTTCTTGTATTTTAAGATAAAATCTTACGCTATTAAAGAAAAAACTCCCAGCTCGCTGAAATATGTTCATTTGCTGAAAACCAACAAAACCACGAAAAGTTCTTGTATTTGGAGATAAAATCTTTTTTCTTTGAAGAAGAAAGATCTCGCTGACTGAAATAAGTTCATTAGATGAAAACCAACAGAAATTGACAAGAACCACGAAAAGTTCTTGTATTTTAAGATAAAATCTTACTCTATTAAGGAAAAAACTTCCAGCTCGCTGAAATATGTTAATTTGCTGAAAACCATCAAAACCACGAAAAGTTCTTGTATTTGAAGATAAAATCTTTTTGCTTTGAGGAAGAAAGATCTAGCTGACTGAAATAAGTTCATTGGATGAAAACCAACAAAAATTGACAAGAACCACGAAAGGATCTTGTATTTTAAGATAAAATCTTACTCTATTCAGGAAAAAACTTCCAGCTCGCTGAAATATGTTCATTTGCTGAAAACCATCAAAACCACGAAAAGTTCTTGTATTTGAAGATAAAATCTTTTTGCTTTGAAGATGAAAGATCTAGCTGACTGAAATAAGTTCATTGGATGAAAACCAACAAAAATTGACAAGAACCACGAAAAGTTCTTGTATTTTAAGATAAAATCTTACTCTATTCAGGAAAAAACTTCCAGCTCGCTGAAATATGTTCATTTGCTGAAAACCATCAAAACCACAAAAAGTTCTTGTATTTGAAGATAAAATCTTTTTGCTTTGAAGAAGAAAGATCTAGCTGACTGAAATAAGTTCATTAGATGAAAACCAACAAAAATTGACAAGAACCACGAAAAGTTCTTGTATTTTAAGATAAAATCTTACTCTATTCAGGAAAAAACTTCCAGCTCGCTGAAATCTGTTCATTTGCTGAAAACCATCAAAACCACGAAAAGTTCTTGTATTTGAAGATAAAATCTTTTTGCTTTGAAGAAGAAAGATCTGGCTGACTGAAATAAGTTCATTAGATGAAAACCAACAAAAATTGACAAGAACCACGAAAAGTTCTTGTATTTTAAGATAAAATCTTACGCTATTAAAGAAAAAACTCCCAGCTCGCTGAAATATGTTCATTTGCTGAAAACCAACAAAACCACGAAAAGTTCTTGTATTTGGAGATAAAATCTTTTTTCTTTGAAGAAGAAAGATCTCGCTGACTGAAATAAGTTCATTAGATGAAAACCAACAAAAATTGACAAGAACCACGAAAAGTTCTTGTATTTTAAGATAAAATCTTACTCTATTAAGGAAAAAACTTCCAGCTCGCTGAAATATGTTCATTTGCTGAAAACCATCAAAACCACGAAAAGTTCTTGTATTTGAAGATAAAATCTTTTTGCTTTGAAGATGAAAGATCTAGCTGACTGAAATAAGTTCATTGGATGAAAACCAACAAAAATTGACAAGAACCACGAAAAGTTCTTGTATTTTAAGATAAAATCTTACTCTATTCAGGAAAAAACTTCCAGCTCGCTGAAATATGTTCATTTGCTGAAAACCATCAAAACCACGAAAAGTTCTTGTATTTGAAGATAAAATCTTTTTGCTTTGAAGAAGAAAGATCTAGCTGACTGAAATAAGTTCATTGGATGAAAACCAACAAAAATTGACAAAAACCACGAAAGGATCTTGTATTTTAAGATAAAATCTTACTCTATTCAGGAAAAAACTTCCAGCTCGCTGAAATATGTTCATTTGCTGAAAACCATCAAAACCACGAAAAGTTCTTGTATTTGAAGATAAAATCTTTTTGCTTTGAAGATGAAAGATCTAGCTGACTGAAATAAGTTCATTGGATGAAAACCAACAAAAATTGACAAGAACCACGAAAAGTTCTTGTATTTTAAGATAAAATCTTACTCTATTCAGGAAAAAACTTCCAGCTCGCTGAAATATGTTCATTTGCTGAAAACCATCAAAACCACGAAAAGTTCTTGTATTTGAAGATAAAATCTTTTTGCTTTGAAGAAGAAAGATCTAGCTGACTGAAATAAGTTCATTAGATGAAAACCAACAAAAATTGACAAGAACCACGAAAAGTTCTTGTATTTTAAGATAAAATCTTACGCTATTAAAGAAAAAACTCCCAGCTCGCTGAAATATGTTCATTTGCTGAAAACCAACAAAACCACGAAAAGTTCTTGTATTTGGAGATAAAATCTTTTTTCTTTGAAGAAGAAAGATCTCGCTGACTGAAATAAGTTCATTCGATGAAAACCAACAAAAATTGACAAGAACCACGAAAAGTTCTTGTATTTTAAGATAAAATCTTACTCTATTAAGGAAAAAACTTCCAGCTCGCTGAAATATGTTAATTTGCTGAAAACCAACAAAACCACGAAAAGTTCTTGTATTTGGAGATAAAATCTTTTTTCTTTGAAGAAGAAAGATCTCGCTGACTGAAATAAGTTCATTAGATGAAAACCAACAAAAATTGACAAGAACCACGAAAAGTTCTTCTATTTTAAGATAAAATCTTACGCTATTAAAGAAAAAACTCCCAGCTCGCTGAAATATGTTCATTTGCTGAAAACCATCAAAACCACGAAAAGTTCTTGTATTTGAAGATAAAATCTTTTTGCTTTGAAGAAGAAAGATCTAGCTGACTGAAATAAGTTCATTAGATGAAAACCAACAAAAATTGACAAGAACCACGAAAAGTTCTTGTATTTTAAGATAAAATCTTACTCTATTCAGGAAAAAACTTCCAGCTCGCTGAAATATGTTCATTTGGTGAAAACCATCAAAACCACAAAAAGTTCTTGTATTTGAAGATAAAATCTTTTTGCTTTGAAGAAGAAAGATCCAGCTGACTGAAATAAGTTCATTAGATGAAAACCAACAAAAATTGACAAGAACCACGAAAAGTTCTTGTATTTTAAGATAAAATCTTACTCTATTAAGGAAAAAACTTCCAGCTCGCTGAAATATGTTCATTTGCTGAAAACCATCAAAACCACGAAAAGTTCTTGTATTTGAAGATAAAATCTTTTTGCTTTGAAGAAGAAAGATCTAGCTGACTGAAATAAGTTCATTAGATGAAAACCAACAAAAATTGACAAGAACCACGAAAAGTTCTTGTATTTTAAGATAAAATCTTACGCTATTAAAGAAAAAACTCCCAGCTCGCTGAAATATGTTCATTTGCTGAAAAACAACAAAACCACGAAAAGTTCTTGTATTTGAAGATAAAATCTGTTTGCTTTGAAGAAGAAAGATCCAGCTGACTGAAATAAGTTCATTAGATGAAAACCAACAAAAATTGACAAGAACCACGAAAAGTTCTTGTATTTTAAGATAAAATCTTACGCTATTAAAGAAAAAACTCCCAGCTCGCTGAAATATGTTCATTTGCTGAAAACCAACAAAACCACGAAAAGTTCTTGTATTTGAAGATAAAATCTTTTTTCTTTGAAGAAGAAAGATCTAGCTGACTGAAATAAGTTCATTAGATGAAAACCAACAAAAATTGACAAGAACCACGAAAAGTTCTTGTATTTTAAGATAAAATCTTACTCTATTCAGGAAAAAACTTCCAGCTCGCTGAAATATGTTCATTTGCTGAAAACCATCAAAACCACGAAAAGTTCTTGTATTTGAAGATAAAATCTTTTTGCTTTGAAGATGAAAGATCTGGCTGACTGAAATAAGTTCATTAGATGAAAACCAACAAAAATTGACAAGAACCACGAAAAGTTCTTGTATTTTAAGATAAATTCTTACTCAATTCAGGAAAAAACTTCCAGCTCGCTGAAATATGTTCATTTGCTGAAAACCATCAAAACCACGAAAAGTTCTTGTATTTGAAGATAAAATCTTTTTGCTTTGAAGAAGAAAGATCTAGCTGACTGAAATAAGTTCATTAGATGAAAACCAACAAAAATTGACAAGAACCACGAAAAGTTCTTGTATTTTAAGATAAAATCTTAGGCTATTAAAGAAAAAACTTCCAGCTCGCTGAAATCTGTTCATTTGCTGAAAACCATCAAAACCACGAAAAGTTCTTGTATTTGAAGATAAAATCTTTTTGCTTTGAAGAAGAAAGATCTAGCTGACTGAAATAAGTTCATTAGATGAAAACCAACAAAAATTGACAAGAACCACGAAAAGTTCTTGTATTTTAAGATAAAATCTTACTCTATTAAGGAAAAAACTTCCAGCTCGCTGAAATATGTTCATTTGCTGAAAACCAACAAAACCACGAAAAGTTCTTGTATTTGAAGATAAAATCTTTTTGCTTTGAAGAAGAAAGATCTAGCTGACTGAAATAAGTTCATTAGATGAAAACCAACAAATATTGACAAGAACCACGAAAAGTTCTTGTATTTTAAGATAAAATCTTACTCTATTAAGGAAAAAACTCCCAGCTCGCTGAAATATGTTCATTTGCTGAAAAACAACAAAACCGCGAAAAGTTCTTGTATTTGAAGATAAAATCTTTTTGCTTTGAAGAAGAAAGATCTTGCTGACTGAAATAAGTTCATTGAATGAAAACCAACAAAAATTGACAAGAACCACGAAAAGTTCTTCTATTTTAAGATAATATCTTACGCTATTAAAGAAAAAACTTCTGGCTCGCTGAAATATGTTCATTTGCTGAAAACCAACAAAACCACGAAAAGTTCTTGTATTTGAAGATAAAATCTTTTTGCTTTGAAGAAGAAAGATCCAGCTGACTGAAATAAGTTCATTAGATGAAAACCAACAAAAATTGACAAGAACCACGAAAAGTTCTTGTATATTAAGATAAAATCTTACTCTATTAAGGAAAAAACTTCCAGCTCGCTGAAATCTGTTCATTTGCTGAAAACCATCAAAACCACGAAAAGTTCTTGTATTTGAAGATAAAATCTTTTTGCTTTGAAGAAGAAAGATCGAGCTGACTGAAATAAGTTCATTAGATGAAAACCAACAAAAATTGACAACAACCACGAAAAGTTCTTGTATTTTAAGATAAAATCTTACTCTATTCAGGAAAAAACTTCCAGCTCGCTGAAATCTGTTCATTTGCTGAAAACCATCAAAACCACGAAAAGTTCTTGTATTTGAAGATAAAATCTTTTTGCTTTGAAGAAGAAAGATCTTGCTGACTGAAATAAGTTCATTAGATGAAAACCAACAAAAATTGACAAGAACCACGAAAAGTTCTTGTATTTTAAGATAAAATCTTACTCTATTAAGGAAAAAACTTCCAGCTCGCTGAAATATGTTAATTTGCTGAAAACCATCAAAACCACGAAAAGTTCTTGTATTTGAAGATAAAATCTTTTTGCTTTGAGGAAGAAAGATCTAGCTGACTGAAATAAGTTCATTGGATGAAAACCAACAAAAATTGACAAGAACCACGAAAGGATCTTGTATTTTAAGATAAAATCTTACTCTATTCAGGAAAAAACTTCCAGCTCGCTGAAATATGTTCATTTGCTGAAAACCATCAAAACCACGAAAAGTTCTTGTATTTGAAGATAAAATCTTTTTGCTTTGAAGATGAAAGATCTAGCTGACTGAAATAAGTTCATTGGATGAAAACCAACAAAAATTGACAAGAACCACGAAAAGTTCTTGTATTTTAAGATAAAATCTTACTCTATTCAGGAAAAAACTTCCAGCTCGCTGAAATATGTTCATTTGCTGAAAACCATCAAAACCACAAAAAGTTCTTGTATTTGAAGATAAAATCTTTTTGCTTTGAAGAAGAAAGATCTAGCTGACTGAAATAAGTTCATTAGATGAAAACCAACAAAAATTGACAAGAACCACGAAAAGTTCTTGTATTTTAAGATAAAATCTTACTCTATTCAGGAAAAAACTTCCAGCTCGCTGAAATCTGTTCATTTGCTGAAAACCATCAAAACCACGAAAAGTTCTTGTATTTGAAGATAAAATCTTTTTGCTTTGAAGAAGAAAGATCTGGCTGACTGAAATAAGTTCATTAGATGAAAACCAACAAAAATTGACAAGAACCACGAAAAGTTCTTGTATTTTAAGATAAATTCTTACTCAATTCAGGAAAAAACTTCCAGCTCGCTGAAATATGTTCATTTGCTGAAAACCATCAAAACCACGAAAAGTTCTTGTATTTGAAGATAAAATCTTTTTGCTTTGAAGAAGAAAGATCTAGCTGACTGAAATAAGTTCATTAGATGAAAACCAACAAAAATTGACAAGAACCACGAAAAGTTCTTGTATTTTAAGATAAAATCTTAGGCTATTAAAGAAAAAACTTCCAGCTCGCTGAAATCTGTTCATTTGCTGAAAACCATCAAAACCACGAAAAGTTCTTGTATTTGAAGATAAAATCTTTTTGCTTTGAAGAAGAAAGATCTAGCTGACTGAAATAAGTTCATTAGATGAAAACCAACAAAAATTGACAAGAACCACGAAAAGTTCTTGTATTTTAAGATAAAATCTTACTCTATTAAGGAAAAAACTTCCAGCTCGCTGAAATATGTTCATTTGCTGAAAACCAACAAAACCACGAAAAGTTCTTGTATTTGAAGATAAAATCTTTTTGCTTTGAAGAAGAAAGATCTAGCTGACTGAAATAAGTTCATTAGATGAAAACCAACAAATATTGACAAGAACCACGAAAAGTTCTTGTATTTTAAGATAAAATCTTACTCTATTAAGGAAAAAACTCCCAGCTCGCTGAAATATGTTCATTTGCTGAAAAACAACAAAACCGCGAAAAGTTCTTGTATTTGAAGATAAAATCTTTTTGCTTTGAAGAAGAAAGATCTTGCTGACTGAAATAAGTTCATTGAATGAAAACCAACAAAAATTGACAAGAACCACGAAAAGTTCTTCTATTTTAAGATAATATCTTACGCTATTAAAGAAAAAACTTCTGGCTCGCTGAAATATGTTCATTTGCTGAAAACCAACAAAACCACGAAAAGTTCTTGTATTTGAAGATAAAATCTTTTTGCTTTGAAGAAGAAAGATCCAGCTGACTGAAATAAGTTCATTAGATGAAAACCAACAAAAATTGACAAGAACCACGAAAAGTTCTTGTATATTAAGATAAAATCTTACTCTATTAAGGAAAAAACTTCCAGCTCGCTGAAATCTGTTCATTTGCTGAAAACCATCAAAACCACGAAAAGTTCTTGTATTTGAAGATAAAATCTTTTTGCTTTGAAGAAGAAAGATCGAGCTGACTGAAATAAGTTCATTAGATGAAAACCAACAAAAATTGACAACAACCACGAAAAGTTCTTGTATTTTAAGATAAAATCTTACTCTATTCAGGAAAAAACTTCCAGCTCGCTGAAATCTGTTCATTTGCTGAAAACCATCAAAACCACGAAAAGTTCTTGTATTTGAAGATAAAATCTTTTTGCTTTGAAGAAGAAAGATCTTGCTGACTGAAATAAGTTCATTAGATGAAAACCAACAAAAATTGACAAGAACCACGAAAAGTTCTTGTATTTTAAGATAAAATCTTACTCTATTAAGGAAAAAACTTCCAGCTCGCTGAAATATGTTAATTTGCTGAAAACCATCAAAACCACGAAAAGTTCTTGTATTTGAAGATAAAATCTTTTTGCTTTGAGGAAGAAAGATCTAGCTGACTGAAATAAGTTCATTGGATGAAAACCAACAAAAATTGACAAGAACCACGAAAGGATCTTGTATTTTAAGATAAAATCTTACTCTATTCAGGAAAAAACTTCCAGCTCGCTGAAATATGTTCATTTGCTGAAAACCATCAAAACCACGAAAAGTTCTTGTATTTGAAGATAAAATCTTTTTGCTTTGAAGATGAAAGATCTAGCTGACTGAAATAAGTTCATTGGATGAAAACCAACAAAAATTGACAAGAACCACGAAAAGTTCTTGTATTTTAAGATAAAATCTTACTCTATTCAGGAAAAAACTTCCAGCTCGCTGAAATATGTTCATTTGCTGAAAACCATCAAAACCACAAAAAGTTCTTGTATTTGAAGATAAAATCTTTTTGCTTTGAAGAAGAAAGATCTAGCTGACTGAAATAAGTTCATTAGATGAAAACCAACAAAAATTGACAAGAACCACGAAAAGTTCTTGTATTTTAAGATAAAATCTTACTCTATTCAGGAAAAAACTTCCAGCTCGCTGAAATCTGTTCATTTGCTGAAAACCATCAAAACCACGAAAAGTTCTTGTATTTGAAGATAAAATCTTTTTGCTTTGAAGAAGAAAGATCTGGCTGACTGAAATAAGTTCATTAGATGAAAACCAACAAAAATTGACAAGAACCACGAAAAGTTCTTGTATTTTAAGATAAAATCTTACGCTATTAAAGAAAAAACTCCCAGCTCGCTGAAATATGTTCATTTGCTGAAAACCAACAAAACCACGAAAAGTTCTTGTATTTGGAGATAAAATCTTTTTTCTTTGAAGAAGAAAGATCTCGCTGACTGAAATAAGTTCATTAGATGAAAACCAACAAAAATTGACAAGAACCACGAAAAGTTCTTGTATTTTAAGATAAAATCTTACTCTATTAAGGAAAAAACTTCCAGCTCGCTGAAATATGTTCATTTGCTGAAAACCATCAAAACCACGAAAAGTTCTTGTATTTGAAGATAAAATCTTTTTGCTTTGAAGATGAAAGATCTAGCTGACTGAAATAAGTTCATTGGATGAAAACCAACAAAAATTGACAAGAACCACGAAAAGTTCTTGTATTTTAAGATAAAATCTTACTCTATTCAGGAAAAAACTTCCAGCTCGCTGAAATATGTTCATTTGCTGAAAACCATCAAAACCACGAAAAGTTCTTGTATTTGAAGATAAAATCTTTTTGCTTTGAAGAAGAAAGATCTAGCTGACTGAAATAAGTTCATTGGATGAAAACCAACAAAAATTGACAAAAACCATGAAAGGATCTTGTATTTTAAGATAAAATCTTACTCTATTCAGGAAAAAACTTCCAGCTCGCTGAAATATGTTCATTTGCTGAAAACCATCAAAACCACGAAAAGTTCTTGTATTTGAAGATAAAATCTTTTTGCTTTGAAGATGAAAGATCTAGCTGACTGAAATAAGTTCATTGGATGAAAACCAACAAAAATTGACAAGAACCACGAAAAGTTCTTGTATTTTAAGATAAAATCTTACTCTATTCAGGAAAAAACTTCCAGCTCGCTGAAATATGTTCATTTGCTGAAAACCATCAAAACCACGAAAAGTTCTTGTATTTGAAGATAAAATCTTTTTGCTTTGAAGAAGAAAGATCTCGGTGACTGAAATAAGTTCATTAGATGAAAACCAACAAAAATTGACAAGAACCACGAAAAGTTCTTGTATTTTAAGATAAAATCTTACGCTATGAAAGAAAAAACTCCCAGCTCGCTGAAATATGTTCATTTGCTGAAAACCAACAAAACCACGAAAAGTTCTTGTATTTGGAGATAAAATCTTTTTTCTTTGAAGAAGAAAGATCTCGCTGACTGAAATAAGTTCATTCGATGAAAACCAACAAAAATTGACAAGAACCACGAAAAGTTCTTGTATTTTAAGATAAAATCTTACTCTATTAAGGAAAAAACTTCCAGCTCGCTGAAATATGTTAATTTGCTGAAAACCAACAAAACCACGAAAAGTTCTTGTATTTGGAGATAAAATCTTTTTTCTTTGAAGAAGAAAGATCTCGCTGACTGAAATAAGTTCATTAGATGAAAACCAACAAAAATTGACAAGAACCACGAAAAGTTCTTCTATTTTAAGATAACATCTTACGCTATTAAAGAAAAAACTCCCAGCTCGCTGAAATATGTTCATTTGCTGAAAACCATCAAAACCACGAAAAGTTCTTGTATTTGAAGATAAAATCTTTTTGCTTTGAAGAAGAAAGATCTAGCTGACTGAAATAAGTTCATTAGATGAAAACCAACAAAAATTGACAAGAACCACGAAAAGTTCTTGTATTTTAAGATAAAATCTTACTCTATTCAGGAAAAAACTTCCAGCTCGCTGAAATATGTTCATTTGGTGAAAACCATCAAAACCACAAAAAGTTCTTGTATTTGAAGATAAAATCTTTTTGCTTTGAAGAAGAAAGATCCAGCTGACTGAAATAAGTTCATTAGATGAAAACCAACAAAAATTGACAAGAACCACGAAAAGTTCTTGTATTTTAAGATAAAATCTTACTCTATTAAGGAAAAAACTTCCAGCTCGCTGAAATATGTTCATTTGCTGAAAACCATCAAAACCACGAAAAGTTCTTGTATTTGAAGATAAAATCTTTTTGCTTTGAAGAAGAAAGATCTAGCTGACTGAAATAAGTTCATTAGATGAAAACCAACAAAAATTGACAAGAACCACGAAAAGTTCTTGTATTTTAAGATAAAATCTTACGCTATTAAAGAAAAAACTCCCAGCTCGCTGAAATATGTTCATTTGCTGAAAAACAACAAAACCACGAAAAGTTCTTGTATTTGAAGATAAAATCTGTTTGCTTTGAAGAAGAAAGATCCAGCTGACTGAAATAAGTTCATTAGATGAAAACCAACAAAAATTGACAAGAACCACGAAAAGTTCTTGTATTTTAAGATAAAATCTTACGCTATTAAAGAAAAAACTCCCAGCTCGCTGAAATATGTTCATTTGCTGAAAACCAACAAAACCACGAAAAGTTCTTGTATTTGAAGATAAAATCTTTTTTCTTTGAAGAAGAAAGATCTAGCTGACTGAAATAAGTTCATTAGATGAAAACCAACAAAAATTGACAAGAACCACGAAAAGTTCTTGTATTTTAAGATAAAATCTTACTCTATTCAGGAAAAAACTTCCAGCTCGCTGAAATATGTTCATTTGCTGAAAACCATCAAAACCACGAAAAGTTCTTGTATTTGAAGATAAAATCTTTTTGCTTTGAAGATGAAAGATCTGGCTGACTGAAATAAGTTCATTAGATGAAAACCAACAAAAATTGACAAGAACCACGAAAAGTTCTTGTATTTTAAGATAAATTCTTACTCAATTCAGGAAAAAACTTCCAGCTCGCTGAAATATGTTCATTTGCTGAAAACCATCAAAACCACGAAAAGTTCTTGTATTTGAAGATAAAATCTTTTTGCTTTGAAGAAGAAAGATCTAGCTGACTGAAATAAGTTCATTAGATGAAAACCAACAAAAATTGACAAGAACCACGAAAAGTTCTTGTATTTTAAGATAAAATCTTAGGCTATTAAAGAAAAAACTTCCAGCTCGCTGAAATCTGTTCATTTGCTGAAAACCATCAAAACCACGAAAAGTTCTTGTATTTGAAGATAAAATCTTTTTGCTTTGAAGAAGAAAGATCTAGCTGACTGAAATAAGTTCATTAGATGAAAACCAACAAAAATTGACAAGAACCACGAAAAGTTCTTGTATTTTAAGATAAAATCTTACTCTATTAAGGAAAAAACTTCCAGCTCGCTGAAATATGTTCATTTGCTGAAAACCAACAAAACCACGAAAAGTTCTTGTATTTGAAGATAAAATCTTTTTGCTTTGAAGAAGAAAGATCTAGCTGACTGAAATAAGTTCATTAGATGAAAACCAACAAATATTGACAAGAACCACGAAAAGTTCTTGTATTTTAAGATAAAATCTTACTCTATTAAGGAAAAAACTCCCAGCTCGCTGAAATATGTTCATTTGCTGAAAAACAACAAAACCGCGAAAAGTTCTTGTATTTGAAGATAAAATCTTTTTGCTTTGAAGAAGAAAGATCTTGCTGACTGAAATAAGTTCATTGAATGAAAACCAACAAAAATTGACAAGAACCACGAAAAGTTCTTCTATTTTAAGATAATATCTTACGCTATTAAAGAAAAAACTTCTGGCTCGCTGAAATATGTTCATTTGCTGAAAACCAACAAAACCACGA
Source organism: Heptranchias perlo (assembly GCF_035084215.1). Classification (NCBI taxonomy): domain Eukaryota; kingdom Metazoa; phylum Chordata; class Chondrichthyes; order Hexanchiformes; family Hexanchidae; genus Heptranchias; species Heptranchias perlo. The sequence continues at coordinate 931,539 of NW_027139688.1, read as the reverse complement.
AAAGTTCTTGTATTTGAAGATAAAATCTTTTTGCTTTGAAGAAGAAAGATCCAGCTGACTGAAATAAGTTCATTAGATGAAAACCAACAAAAATTGACAAGAACCACGAAAAGTTCTTGTATATTAAGATAAAATCTTACTCTATTAAGGAAAAAACTTCCAGCTCGCTGAAATCTGTTCATTTGCTGAAAACCATCAAAACCACGAAAAGTTCTTGTATTTGAAGATAAAATCTTTTTGCTTTGAAGAAGAAAGATCGAGCTGACTGAAATAAGTTCATTAGATGAAAACCAACAAAAATTGACAACAACCACGAAAAGTTCTTGTATTTTAAGATAAAATCTTACTCTATTCAGGAAAAAACTTCCAGCTCGCTGAAATCTGTTCATTTGCTGAAAACCATCAAAACCACGAAAAGTTCTTGTATTTGAAGATAAAATCTTTTTGCTTTGAAGAAGAAAGATCTTGCTGACTGAAATAAGTTCATTAGATGAAAACCAACAAAAATTGACAAGAACCACGAAAAGTTCTTGTATTTTAAGATAAAATCTTACTCTATTAAGGAAAAAACTTCCAGCTCGCTGAAATATGTTAATTTGCTGAAAACCATCAAAACCACGAAAAGTTCTTGTATTTGAAGATAAAATCTTTTTGCTTTGAGGAAGAAAGATCTAGCTGACTGAAATAAGTTCATTGGATGAAAACCAACAAAAATTGACAAGAACCACGAAAGGATCTTGTATTTTAAGATAAAATCTTACTCTATTCAGGAAAAAACTTCCAGCTCGCTGAAATATGTTCATTTGCTGAAAACCATCAAAACCACGAAAAGTTCTTGTATTTGAAGATAAAATCTTTTTGCTTTGAAGATGAAAGATCTAGCTGACTGAAATAAGTTCATTGGATGAAAACCAACAAAAATTGACAAGAACCACGAAAAGTTCTTGTATTTTAAGATAAAATCTTACTCTATTCAGGAAAAAACTTCCAGCTCGCTGAAATATGTTCATTTGCTGAAAACCATCAAAACCACAAAAAGTTCTTGTATTTGAAGATAAAATCTTTTTGCTTTGAAGAAGAAAGATCTAGCTGACTGAAATAAGTTCATTAGATGAAAACCAACAAAAATTGACAAGAACCACGAAAAGTTCTTGTATTTTAAGATAAAATCTTACTCTATTCAGGAAAAAACTTCCAGCTCGCTGAAATCTGTTCATTTGCTGAAAACCATCAAAACCACGAAAAGTTCTTGTATTTGAAGATAAAATCTTTTTGCTTTGAAGAAGAAAGATCTGGCTGACTGAAATAAGTTCATTAGATGAAAACCAACAAAAATTGACAAGAACCACGAAAAGTTCTTGTATTTTAAGATAAATTCTTACTCAATTCAGGAAAAAACTTCCAGCTCGCTGAAATATGTTCATTTGCTGAAAACCATCAAAACCACGAAAAGTTCTTGTATTTGAAGATAAAATCTTTTTGCTTTGAAGAAGAAAGATCTAGCTGACTGAAATAAGTTCATTAGATGAAAACCAACAAAAATTGACAAGAACCACGAAAAGTTCTTGTATTTTAAGATAAAATCTTAGGCTATTAAAGAAAAAACTTCCAGCTCGCTGAAATCTGTTCATTTGCTGAAAACCATCAAAACCACGAAAAGTTCTTGTATTTGAAGATAAAATCTTTTTGCTTTGAAGAAGAAAGATCTAGCTGACTGAAATAAGTTCATTAGATGAAAACCAACAAAAATTGACAAGAACCACGAAAAGTTCTTGTATTTTAAGATAAAATCTTACTCTATTAAGGAAAAAACTTCCAGCTCGCTGAAATATGTTCATTTGCTGAAAACCAACAAAACCACGAAAAGTTCTTGTATTTGAAGATAAAATCTTTTTGCTTTGAAGAAGAAAGATCTAGCTGACTGAAATAAGTTCATTAGATGAAAACCAACAAATATTGACAAGAACCACGAAAAGTTCTTGTATTTTAAGATAAAATCTTACTCTATTAAGGAAAAAACTCCCAGCTCGCTGAAATATGTTCATTTGCTGAAAAACAACAAAACCGCGAAAAGTTCTTGTATTTGAAGATAAAATCTTTTTGCTTTGAAGAAGAAAGATCTTGCTGACTGAAATAAGTTCATTGAATGAAAACCAACAAAAATTGACAAGAACCACGAAAAGTTCTTCTATTTTAAGATAATATCTTACGCTATTAAAGAAAAAACTTCTGGCTCGCTGAAATATGTTCATTTGCTGAAAACCAACAAAACCACGAAAAGTTCTTGTATTTGAAGATAAAATCTTTTTGCTTTGAAGAAGAAAGATCCAGCTGACTGAAATAAGTTCATTAGATGAAAACCAACAAAAATTGACAAGAACCACGAAAAGTTCTTGTATATTAAGATAAAATCTTACTCTATTAAGGAAAAAACTTCCAGCTCGCTGAAATCTGTTCATTTGCTGAAAACCATCAAAACCACGAAAAGTTCTTGTATTTGAAGATAAAATCTTTTTGCTTTGAAGAAGAAAGATCGAGCTGACTGAAATAAGTTCATTAGATGAAAACCAACAAAAATTGACAACAACCACGAAAAGTTCTTGTATTTTAAGATAAAATCTTACTCTATTCAGGAAAAAACTTCCAGCTCGCTGAAATCTGTTCATTTGCTGAAAACCATCAAAACCACGAAAAGTTCTTGTATTTGAAGATAAAATCTTTTTGCTTTGAAGAAGAAAGATCTTGCTGACTGAAATAAGTTCATTAGATGAAAACCAACAAAAATTGACAAGAACCACGAAAAGTTCTTGTATTTTAAGATAAAATCTTACTCTATTAAGGAAAAAACTTCCAGCTCGCTGAAATATGTTAATTTGCTGAAAACCATCAAAACCACGAAAAGTTCTTGTATTTGAAGATAAAATCTTTTTGCTTTGAGGAAGAAAGATCTAGCTGACTGAAATAAGTTCATTGGATGAAAACCAACAAAAATTGACAAGAACCACGAAAGGATCTTGTATTTTAAGATAAAATCTTACTCTATTCAGGAAAAAACTTCCAGCTCGCTGAAATATGTTCATTTGCTGAAAACCATCAAAACCACGAAAAGTTCTTGTATTTGAAGATAAAATCTTTTTGCTTTGAAGATGAAAGATCTAGCTGACTGAAATAAGTTCATTGGATGAAAACCAACAAAAATTGACAAGAACCACGAAAAGTTCTTGTATTTTAAGATAAAATCTTACTCTATTCAGGAAAAAACTTCCAGCTCGCTGAAATATGTTCATTTGCTGAAAACCATCAAAACCACAAAAAGTTCTTGTATTTGAAGATAAAATCTTTTTGCTTTGAAGAAGAAAGATCTAGCTGACTGAAATAAGTTCATTAGATGAAAACCAACAAAAATTGACAAGAACCACGAAAAGTTCTTGTATTTTAAGATAAAATCTTACTCTATTCAGGAAAAAACTTCCAGCTCGCTGAAATCTGTTCATTTGCTGAAAACCATCAAAACCACGAAAAGTTCTTGTATTTGAAGATAAAATCTTTTTGCTTTGAAGAAGAAAGATCTGGCTGACTGAAATAAGTTCATTAGATGAAAACCAACAAAAATTGACAAGAACCACGAAAAGTTCTTGTATTTTAAGATAAAATCTTACGCTATTAAAGAAAAAACTCCCAGCTCGCTGAAATATGTTCATTTGCTGAAAACCAACAAAACCACGAAAAGTTCTTGTATTTGGAGATAAAATCTTTTTTCTTTGAAGAAGAAAGATCTCGCTGACTGAAATAAGTTCATTAGATGAAAACCAACAAAAATTGACAAGAACCACGAAAAGTTCTTGTATTTTAAGATAAAATCTTACTCTATTAAGGAAAAAACTTCCAGCTCGCTGAAATATGTTCATTTGCTGAAAACCATCAAAACCACGAAAAGTTCTTGTATTTGAAGATAAAATCTTTTTGCTTTGAAGATGAAAGATCTAGCTGACTGAAATAAGTTCATTGGATGAAAACCAACAAAAATTGACAAGAACCACGAAAAGTTCTTGTATTTTAAGATAAAATCTTACTCTATTCAGGAAAAAACTTCCAGCTCGCTGAAATATGTTCATTTGCTGAAAACCATCAAAACCACGAAAAGTTCTTGTATTTGAAGATAAAATCTTTTTGCTTTGAAGAAGAAAGATCTAGCTGACTGAAATAAGTTCATTGGATGAAAACCAACAAAAATTGACAAAAACCATGAAAGGATCTTGTATTTTAAGATAAAATCTTACTCTATTCAGGAAAAAACTTCCAGCTCGCTGAAATATGTTCATTTGCTGAAAACCATCAAAACCACGAAAAGTTCTTGTATTTGAAGATAAAATCTTTTTGCTTTGAAGATGAAAGATCTAGCTGACTGAAATAAGTTCATTGGATGAAAACCAACAAAAATTGACAAGAACCACGAAAAGTTCTTGTATTTTAAGATAAAATCTTACTCTATTCAGGAAAAAACTTCCAGCTCGCTGAAATATGTTCATTTGCTGAAAACCATCAAAACCACGAAAAGTTCTTGTATTTGAAGATAAAATCTTTTTGCTTTGAAGAAGAAAGATCTCGGTGACTGAAATAAGTTCATTAGATGAAAACCAACAAAAATTGACAAGAACCACGAAAAGTTCTTGTATTTTAAGATAAAATCTTACGCTATTAAAGAAAAAACTCCCAGCTCGCTGAAATATGTTCATTTGCTGAAAACCAACAAAACCACGAAAAGTTCTTGTATTTGGAGATAAAATCTTTTTTCTTTGAAGAAGAAAGATCTCGCTGACTGAAATAAGTTCATTCGATGAAAACCAACAAAAATTGACAAGAACCACGAAAAGTTCTTGTATTTTAAGATAAAATCTTACTCTATTAAGGAAAAAACTTCCAGCTCGCTGAAATATGTTAATTTGCTGAAAACCAACAAAACCACGAAAAGTTCTTGTATTTGGAGATAAAATCTTTTTTCTTTGAAGAAGAAAGATCTCGCTGACTGAAATAAGTTCATTAGATGAAAACCAACAAAAATTGACAAGAACCACGAAAAGTTCTTCTATTTTAAGATAACATCTTACGCTATTAAAGAAAAAACTCCCAGCTCGCTGAAATATGTTCATTTGCTGAAAACCATCAAAACCACGAAAAGTTCTTGTATTTGAAGATAAAATCTTTTTGCTTTGAAGAAGAAAGATCTAGCTGACTGAAATAAGTTCATTAGATGAAAACCAACAAAAATTGACAAGAACCACGAAAAGTTCTTGTATTTTAAGATAAAATCTTACTCTATTCAGGAAAAAACTTCCAGCTCGCTGAAATATGTTCATTTGGTGAAAACCATCAAAACCACAAAAAGTTCTTGTATTTGAAGATAAAATCTTTTTGCTTTGAAGAAGAAAGATCCAGCTGACTGAAATAAGTTCATTAGATGAAAACCAACAAAAATTGACAAGAACCACGAAAAGTTCTTGTATTTTAAGATAAAATCTTACTCTATTAAGGAAAAAACTTCCAGCTCGCTGAAATATGTTCATTTGCTGAAAACCATCAAAACCACGAAAAGTTCTTGTATTTGAAGATAAAATCTTTTTGCTTTGAAGAAGAAAGATCTAGCTGACTGAAATAAGTTCATTAGATGAAAACCAACAAAAATTGACAAGAACCACGAAAAGTTCTTGTATTTTAAGATAAAATCTTACGCTATTAAAGAAAAAACTCCCAGCTCGCTGAAATATGTTCATTTGCTGAAAAACAACAAAACCACGAAAAGTTCTTGTATTTGAAGATAAAATCTGTTTGCTTTGAAGAAGAAAGATCCAGCTGACTGAAATAAGTTCATTAGATGAAAACCAACAAAAATTGACAAGAACCACGAAAAGTTCTTGTATTTTAAGATAAAATCTTACTCTATTCAGGAAAAAACTTCCAGCTCGCTGAAATATGTTCATTTGCTGAAAACCATCAAAACCACGAAAAGTTCTTGTATTTGAAGATAAAATCTTTTTGCTTTGAAGATGAAAGATCTGGCTGACTGAAATAAGTTCATTAGATGAAAACCAACAAAAATTGACAAGAACCACGAAAAGTTCTTGTATTTTAAGATAAATTCTTACTCAATTCAGGAAAAAACTTCCAGCTCGCTGAAATATGTTCATTTGCTGAAAACCATCAAAACCACGAAAAGTTCTTGTATTTGAAGATAAAATCTTTTTGCTTTGAAGAAGAAAGATCTAGCTGACTGAAATAAGTTCATTAGATGAAAACCAACAAAAATTGACAAGAACCACGAAAAGTTCTTGTATTTTAAGATAAAATCTTAGGCTATTAAAGAAAAAACTTCCAGCTCGCTGAAATCTGTTCATTTGCTGAAAACCATCAAAACCACGAAAAGTTCTTGTATTTGAAGATAAAATCTTTTTGCTTTGAAGAAGAAAGATCTAGCTGACTGAAATAAGTTCATTAGATGAAAACCAACAAAAATTGACAAGAACCACGAAAAGTTCTTGTATTTTAAGATAAAATCTTACTCTATTAAGGAAAAAACTTCCAGCTCGCTGAAATATGTTCATTTGCTGAAAACCAACAAAACCACGAAAAGTTCTTGTATTTGAAGATAAAATCTTTTTGCTTTGAAGAAGAAAGATCTAGCTGACTGAAATAAGTTCATTAGATGAAAACCAACAAATATTGACAAGAACCACGAAAAGTTCTTGTATTTTAAGATAAAATCTTACTCTATTAAGGAAAAAACTCCCAGCTCGCTGAAATATGTTCATTTGCTGAAAAACAACAAAACCGCGAAAAGTTCTTGTATTTGAAGATAAAATCTTTTTGCTTTGAAGAAGAAAGATCTTGCTGACTGAAATAAGTTCATTGAATGAAAACCAACAAAAATTGACAAGAACCACGAAAAGTTCTTCTATTTTAAGATAAAATCTTACGCTATTAAAGAAAAAACTCCCAGCTCGCTGAAATATGTTCATTTGCTGAAAACCATCAAAACCACGAAAAGTTCTTGTATTTGAAGATAAAATCTTTTTGCTTTGAAGAAGAAAGATCTAGCTGACTGAAATAAGTTCATTAGATGAAAACCAACAAAAATTGACAAGAACCACGAAAACTTCTTGTATTTTAAGATAATATCTTACGCTATTAAAGAAAAAACTTCTGGCTCGCTGAAATATGTTCATTTGCTGAAAACCAACAAAACCACGAAAAGTTCTTGTATTTGAAGATAAAATCTTTTTGCTTTGAAGAAGAAAGATCCAGCTGACTGAAATAAGTTCATTAGATGAAAACCAACAAAAATTGACAAGAACCACGAAAAGTTCTTGTATATTAAGATAAAATCTTACTCTATTAAGGAAAAAACTTCCAGCTCGCTGAAATCTGTTCATTTGCTGAAAACCATCAAAACCACGAAAAGTTCTTGTATTTGAAGATAAAATCTTTTTGCTTTGAAGAAGAAAGATCGAGCTGACTGAAATAAGTTCATTAGATGAAAACCAACAAAAATTGACAACAACCACGAAAAGTTCTTGTATTTTAAGATAAAATCTTACTCTATTCAGGAAAAAACTTCCAGCTCGCTGAAATCTGTTCATTTGCTGAAAACCATCAAAACCACGAAAAGTTCTTGTATTTGAAGATAAAATCTTTTTGCTTTGAAGAAGAAAGATCTTGCTGACTGAAATAAGTTCATTAGATGAAAACCAACAAAAATTGACAAGAACCACGAAAAGTTCTTGTATTTTAAGATAAAATCTTACGCTATTAAAGAAAAAACTCCCAGCTCGCTGAAATATGTTCATTTGCTGAAAACCAACAAAACCACGAAAAGTTCTTGTATTTGGAGATAAAATCTTTTTTCTTTGAAGAAGAAAGATCTCGCTGACTGAAATAAGTTCATTAGATGAAAACCAACAAAAATTGACAAGAACCACGAAAAGTTCTTGTATTTTAAGATAAAATCTTACTCTATTAAGGAAAAAACTTCCAGCTCGCTGAAATCTGTTCATTTGCTGAAAACCATCAAAACCACGAAAAGTTCTTGTATTTGAAGATAAAATCTTTTTGCTTTGAGGAAGAAAGATCTAGCTGACTGAAATAAGTTCATTGGATGAAAACCAACAAAAATTGACAAGAACCACGAAAGGATCTTGTATTTTAAGATAAAATCTTACTCTATTCAGGAAAAAACTTCCAGCTCGCTGAAATCTGTTCATTTGCTGAAAACCATCAAAACCACGAAAAGTTCTTGTATTTGAAGATAAAATCTTTTTGCTTTGAAGAAGAAAGATCGAGCTGACTGAAATAAGTTCATTAGATGAAAACCAACAAAAATTGACAACAACCACGAAAAGTTCTTGTATTTTAAGATAAAATCTTATGCTATTAAAGAAAAAACTTCCAGCTCGCTGAAATCTGTTCATTTGCTGAAAACCATCAAAACCACGAAAAGTTCTTGTATTTGAAGATAAAATCTTTTTGCTTTGAAGAAGAAAGATCTAGCTGACTGAAATAAGTTCATTAGATGAAAACCAACAAAAATTGACAAGAACCACGAAAAGTTCTTGTATTTTAAGATAAAATCTTACGCTATTAAAGAAAAAACTCCCAGCTCGCTGAAATATGTTCATTTGCTGAAAACCAACAAAACCACGAAAAGTTCTTGTATTTGGAGATAAAATCTTTTTTCTTTGAAGAAGAAAGATCTCGCTGACTGAAATAAGTTCATTGGATGAAAACCAACAAAAATTGACAAGAACCACGAAAAGTTCTTGTATTTTAAGATAAAATCTTACTCTATTCAGGAAAAAACTTCCAGCTCGCTGAAATATGTTCATTTGCTGAAAACCATCAAAACCACGAAAAGTTCTTGTATTTGAAGATAAAATCTTTTTGCTTTGAAGATGAAAGATCTAGCTGACTGAAATAAGTTCATTGGATGAAAACCAACAAAAATTGACAAGAACCACGAAAAGTTCTTGTATTTTAAGATAAAATCTTACTCTATTCAGGAAAAAACTTCCAGCTCGCTGAAATATGTTCATTTGCTGAAAACCATCAAAACCATGAAAAGTTCTTGTATTTGAAGATAAAATCTTTTTGCTTTGAAGAAGAAAGATCTAGCTGACTGAAATAAGTTCATTAGATGAAAACCAACAAAAATTGACAAGAACCACGAAAAGTTCTTGTATTTTAAGATAAAATCTTACTCTATTCAGGAAAAAACTTCCAGCTCGCTGAAATCTGTTCATTTGCTGAAAACCATCAAAACCACGAAAAGTTCTTGTATTTGAAGATAAAATCTTTTTGCTTTGAAGAAGAAAGATCTGGCTGACTGAAATAAGTTCATTAGATGAAAACCAACAAAAATTGACAAGAACCACGAAAAGTTCTTGTATTTTAAGATAAAATCTTACGCTATTAAAGAAAAAACTCCCAGCTCGCTGAAATATGTTCATTTGCTGAAAACCAACAAAACCACGAAAAGTTCTTGTATTTGGAGATAAAATCTTTTTTCTTTGAAGAAGAAAGATCTCGCTGACTGAAATAAGTTCATTAGATGAAAACCAACAAAAATTGACAAGAACCACGAAAAGTTCTTGTATTTTAAGATAAAATCTTACTCTATTAAGGAAAAAACTTCCAGCTCGCTGAAATATGTTCATTTGTTGAAAACCATCAAAACCACGAAAAGTTCTTGTATTTGAAGATAAAATCTTTTTGCTTTGAAGATGAAAGATCTAGCTGACTGAAATAAGTTCATTGGATGAAAACCAACAAAAATTGACAAGAACCACGAAAAGTTCTTGTATTTTAAGATAAAATCTTACTCTATTCAGGAAAAAACTTCCAGCTCGCTGAAATATGTTCATTTGCTGAAAACCATCAAAACCACGAAAAGTTCTTGTATTTGAAGATAAAATCTTTTTGCTTTGAAGAAGAAAGATCTAGCTGACTGAAATAAGTTCATTGGATGAAAACCAACAAAAATTGACAAAAACCACGAAAGGATCTTGTATTTTAAGATAAAATCTTACTCTATTCAGGAAAAAACTTCCAGCTCGCTGAAATATGTTCATTTGCTGAAAACCATCAAAACCACGAAAAGTTCTTGTATTTGAAGATAAAATCTTTTTGCTTTGAAGATGAAAGATCTAGCTGACTGAAATAAGTTCATTGGATGAAAACCAACAAAAATTGACAAGAACCACGAAAAGTTCTTGTATTTTAAGATAAAATCTTACTCTATTCAGGAAAAAACTTCCAGCTCGCTGAAATATGTTCATTTGCTGAAAACCATCAAAACCACGAAAAGTTCTTGTATTTGAAGATAAAATCTTTTTGCTTTGAAGAAGAAAGATCTAGCTGACTGAAATAAGTTCATTAGATGAAAACCAACAAAAATTGACAAGAACCACGAAAAGTTCTTGTATTTTAAGATAAAATCTTACGCTATTAAAGAAAAAACTCCCAGCTCGCTGAAATATGTTCATTTGCTGAAAACCAACAAAACCACGAAAAGTTCTTGTATTTGGAGATAAAATCTTTTTTCTTTGAAGAAGAAAGATCTCGCTGACTGAAATAAGTTCATTAGATGAAAACCAACAAAAATTGACAAGAACCACGAAAAGTTCTTGTATTTTAAGATAAAATCTTACTCTATTAAGGAAAAAACTTCCAGCTCGCTGAAATATGTTAATTTGCTGAAAACCAACAAAACCACGAAAAGTTCTTGTATTTGGAGATAAAATCTTTTTTCTTTGAAGAAGAAAGATCTCGCTGACTGAAATAAGTTCATTCGATGAAAACCAACAAAAATTGACAAGAACCACGAAAAGTTCTTGTATTTTAAGATAAAATCTTACTCTATTAAGGAAAAAACTTCCAGCTCGCTGAAATATGTTCATTTGCTGAAAACCATCAAAACCACGAAAAGTTCTTGTATTTGAAGATAAAATCTTTTTGCTTTGAAGATGAAAGATCTAGCTGACTGAAATAAGTTCATTGGATGAAAACCAACAAAAATTGACAAGAACCACGAAAAGTTCTTGTATTTTAAGATAAAATCTTACTCTATTCAGGAAAAAACTTCCAGCTCGCTGAAATATGTTCATTTGCTGAAAACCATCAAAACCACGAAAAGTTCTTGTATTTGAAGATAAAATCTTTTTGCTTTGAAGAAGAAAGATCTTGCTGACTGAAATAAGTTCATTAGATGAAAACCAACAAAAATTGACAAGAACCACGAAAAGTTCTTGTATTTTAAGATAAAATCTTACTCTATTAAGGAAAAAACTTCCAGCTCGCTGAAATATGTTAATTTGCTGAAAACCATCAAAACCACGAAAAGTTCTTGTATTTGAAGATAAAATCTTTTTGCTTTGAGGAAGAAAGATCTAGCTGACTGAAATAAGTTCATTGGATGAAAACCAACAAAAATTGACAAGAACCACGAAAGGATCTTGTATTTTAAGATAAAATCTTACTCTATTCAGGAAAAAACTTCCAGCTCGCTGAAATATGTTCATTTGCTGAAAACCATCAAAACCACGAAAAGTTCTTGTATTTGAAGATAAAATCTTTTTGCTTTGAAGATGAAAGATCTAGCTGACTGAAATAAGTTCATTGGATGAAAACCAACAAAAATTGACAAGAACCACGAAAAGTTCTTGTATTTTAAGATAAAATCTTACTCTATTCAGGAAAAAACTTCCAGCTCGCTGAAATATGTTCATTTGCTGAAAACCATCAAAACCATGAAAAGTTCTTGTATTTGAAGATAAAATCTTTTTGCTTTGAAGAAGAAAGATCTAGCTGACTGAAATAAGTTCATTAGATGAAAACCAACAAAAATTGACAAGAACCACGAAAAGTTCTTGTATTTTAAGATAAAATCTTACTCTATTCAGGAAAAAACTTCCAGCTCGCTGAAATCTGTTCATTTGCTGAAAACCATCAAAACCACGAAAAGTTCTTGTATTTGAAGATAAAATCTTTTTGCTTTGAAGAAGAAAGATCTGGCTGACTGAAATAAGTTCATTAGATGAAAACCAACAAAAATTGACAAGAACCACGAAAAGTTCTTGTATTTTAAGATAAAATCTTACGCTATTAAAGAAAAAACTCCCAGCTCGCTGAAATATGTTCATTTGCTGAAAACCAACAAAACCACGAAAAGTTCTTGTATTTGGAGATAAAATCTTTTTTCTTTGAAGAAGAAAGATCTCGCTGACTGAAATAAGTTCATTAGATGAAAACCAACAAAAATTGACAAGAACCACGAAAAGTTCTTGTATTTTAAGATAAAATCTTACTCTATTAAGGAAAAAACTTCCAGCTCGCTGAAATATGTTCATTTGTTGAAAACCATCAAAACCACGAAAAGTTCTTGTATTTGAAGATAAAATCTTTTTGCTTTGAAGATGAAAGATCTAGCTGACTGAAATAAGTTCATTGGATGAAAACCAACAAAAATTGACAAGAACCACGAAAAGTTCTTGTATTTTAAGATAAAATCTTACTCTATTCAGGAAAAAACTTCCAGCTCGCTGAAATATGTTCATTTGCTGAAAACCATCAAAACCACGAAAAGTTCTTGTATTTGAAGATAAAATCTTTTTGCTTTGAAGAAGAAAGATCTAGCTGACTGAAATAAGTTCATTGGATGAAAACCAACAAAAATTGACAAAAACCACGAAAGGATCTTGTATTTTAAGATAAAATCTTACTCTATTCAGGAAAAACTTCCAGCTCGCTGAAATATGTTCATTTGCTGAAAACCATCAAAACCACGAAAAGTTCTTGTATTTGAAGATAAAATCTTTTTGCTTTGAAGATGAAAGATCTAGCTGACTGAAATAAGTTCATTGGATGAAAACCAACAAAAATTGACAAGAACCACGAAAAGTTCTTGTATTTTAAGATAAAATCTTACTCTATTCAGGAAAAAACTTCCAGCTCGCTGAAATATGTTCATTTGCTGAAAACCATCAAAACCACGAAAAGTTCTTGTATTTGAAGATAAAATCTTTTTGCTTTGAAGAAGAAAGATCGAGCTGACTGAAATAAGTTCATTAGATGAAAACCAACAAAAATTGACAAGAACCACGAAAAGTTCTTGTATTTTAAGATAAAATCTTACGCTATTAAAGAAAAAACTCCCAGCTCGCTGAAATATGTTCATTTGCTGAAAACCAACAAAACCACGAAAAGTTCTTGTATTTGGAGATAAAATCTTTTTTCTTTGAAGAAGAAAGATCTCGCTGACTGAAATAAGTTCATTCGATGAAAACCAACAAAAATTGACAAGAACCACGAAAAGTTCTTGTATTTTAAGATAAAATCTTACGCTATTAAAGAAAAAACTCCCAGCTCGCTGAAATATGTTCATTTGCTGAAAACCAACAAAACCACGAAAAGTTCTTGTATTTGGAGATAAAATCTTTTTTCTTTGAAGAAGAAAGATCTCGCTGACTGAAATAAGTTCATTAGATGAAAACCAACAAAAATTGACAAGAACCACGAAAAGTTCTTGTATTTTAAGATAAAATCTTACTCTATTAAGGAAAAAACTTCCAGCTCGCTGAAATATGTTAATTTGCTGAAAACCAACAAAACCACGAAAAGTTCTTGTATTTGGAGATAAAATCTTTTTTCTTTGAAGAAGAAAGATCTCGCTGACTGAAATAAGTTCATTCGATGAAAACCAACAAAAATTGACAAGAACCACGAAAAGTTCTTGTATTTTAAGATAAAATCTTACTCTATTAAGGAAAAAACTTCCAGCTCGCTGAAATATGTTCATTTGCTGAAAACCATCAAAACCACGAAAAGTTCTTGTATTTGAAGATAAAATCTTTTTGCTTTGAAGATGAAAGATCTAGCTGACTGAAATAAGTTCATTGGATGAAAACCAACAAAAATTGACAAGAACCACGAAAAGTTCTTGTATTTTAAGATAAAATCTTACTCTATTCAGGAAAAAACTTCCAGCTCGCTGAAATATGTTCATTTGCTGAAAACCATCAAAACCACGAAAAGTTCTTGTATTTGAAGATAAAATCTTTTTGCTTTGAAGAAGAAAGATCTAGCTGACTGAAATAAGTTCATTGGATGAAAACCAACAAAAATTGACAAAAACCACGAAAGGATCTTGTATTTTAAGATAAAATCTTACTCTATTCAGGAAAAAACTTCCAGCTCGCTGAAATATGTTCATTTGCTGAAAACCATCAAAACCACGAAAAGTTCTTGTATTTGAAGATAAAATATTTTTGCTTTGAAGATGAAAGATCGAGCTGACTGAAATAAGTTCATGAGATGAAAACCAACAAAAATTGACAAGAACCACGAAAAGTTCTTGTATTTTAAGATAAAATCTTACGCTATTAAAGAAAAAACTCCCAGCTCGCTGAAATATGTTCATTTGCTGAAAACCAATAAAACCACGAAAAGTTCTTGTATTTGGAGATAACATCTTTTTTCTTTGAAGAAGAAAGATCTCGCTGACTGAAATAAGTTCATTCGATGAAAACCAACAAAAATTGACAAGAACCACGAAAAGTTCTTGTATTTTAAGATAAAATCTTACTCTATTAAGGAAAAAACTTCCAGCTCGCTGAAATATGTTAATTTGCTGAAAACCATCAAAACCACGAAAAGTTCTTGTATTTGAAGATAAAATCTTTTTGCTTTGAGGAAGAAAGATCTAGCTGACTGAAATAAGTTCATTGGATGAAAACCAACAAAAATTGACAAGAACCACGAAAGGATCTTGTATTTTAAGATAAAATCTTACTCTATTCAGGAAAAAACTTCCAGCTCGCTGAAATATGTTCATTTGCTGAAAACCATCAAAACCACGAAAAGTTCTTGTATTTGAAGATGAAATCTTTTTGCTTTGAAGATGAAAGATCTAGCTGACTGAAATAAGTTCATTGGATGAAAACCAACAAAAATTGACAAGAACCACGAAAAGTTCTTGTATTTTAAGATAAAATCTTACTCTATTCAGGAAAAAACTTCCAGCTCGCTGAAATATGTTCATTTGCTGAAAACCATCAAAACCACGAAAAGTTCTTGTATTTGAAGATAAAATCTTTTTGCTTTGAAGAAGAAAGATCTAGCTGACTGAAATAAGTTCATTAGATGAAAACCAACAAAAATTGACAAGAACCACGAAAAGTTCTTGTATTTTAAGATAAAATCTTACTCTATTCAGGAAAAAACTTCCAGCTCGCTGAAATCTGTTCATTTGCTGAAAACCATCAAAACCACGAAAAGTTCTTGTATTTGAAGATAAAATCTTTTTGCTTTGAAGAAGAAAGATCTAGCTGACTGAAATAAGTTCATTAGATGAAAACCAACAAAAATTGACAAGAACCACGAAAAGTTCTTGTATTTTAAGATAAAATCTTACGCTATTA
Organism: Heptranchias perlo; assembly: GCF_035084215.1. Lineage (NCBI taxonomy): Eukaryota > Metazoa > Chordata > Chondrichthyes > Hexanchiformes > Hexanchidae > Heptranchias > Heptranchias perlo. The sequence continues at coordinate 916,075 of NW_027139688.1, read as the reverse complement.
AAGAAAAAACTCCCAGCTCGCTGAAATATGTTCATTTGCTGAAAAACAACAAAACCACGAAAAGTTCTTGTATTTGGAGATAAAATCTTTTTTCTTTGAAGAAGAAAGATCTCGCTGACTGAAATAAGTTCATTAGATGAAAACCAACAAAAATTGACAAGAACCACGAAAAGTTCTTGTATTTTAAGATAAAATCTTACTCTATTAAGGAAAAAACTTCCAGCTCGCTGAAATATGTTCATTTGCTGAAAACCATCAAAACCACGAAAAGTTCTTGTATTTGAAGATAAAATCTTTTTGCTTTGAAGATGAAAGATCTAGCTGACTGAAATAAGTTCATTGGATGAAAACCAACAAAAATTGACAAGAACCACGAAAAGTTCTTGTATTTTAAGATAAAATCTTACTCTATTCAGGAAAAAACTTCCAGCTCGCTGAAATATGTTCATTTGCTGAAAACCATCAAAACCACGAAAAGTTCTTGTATTTGAAGATAAAATCTTTTTGCTTTGAAGAAGAAAGATCTAGCTGACTGAAATAAGTTCATTGGATGAAAACCAACAAAAATTGACAAGAACCACGAAAAGTTCTTGTATTTTAAGATAAAATCTTACTCTATTCAGGAAAAAACTTCCAGCTCGCTGAAATATGTTCATTTGCTGAAAACCAACAAAACCACGAAAAGTTCTTGTATTTGGAGATAAAATCTTTTTTCTTTGAAGAAGAAAGATCTGGCTGACTGAAATAAGTTCATTAGATGAAAACCAACAAAAATTGACAAGAACCACGAAAAGTTCTTGTATTTTAAGATAAAATCTTACTCTATTAAGGAAAAAACTTCCAGCTCGCTGAAATATGTTCATTTGCTGAAAACCATCAAAACCACGAAAAGTTCTTGTATTTGAAGATAAAATCTTTTTGCTTTGAAGATGAAAGATCTAGCTGACTGAAATAAGTTCATTGGATGAAAACCAACAAAAATTGACAAGAACCACGAAAGGATCTTGTATTTTAAGATAAAATCTTACTCTATTCAGGAAAAAACTTCCAGCTCGCTGAAATATGTTCATTTGCTGAAAACCATCAAAACCACGAAAAGTTCTTGTATTTGAAGATAAAATCTTTTTGCTTTGAGGAAGAAAGATCTAGCTGACTGAAATAAGTTCATTGGATGAAAACCAACAAAAATTGACAAGAACCACGAAAGGATCTTGTATTTTAAGATAAAATCTTACTCTATTCAGGAAAAAACTTCCAGCTCGCTGAAATATGTTCATTTGCTGAAAACCATCAAAACCACGAAAAGTTCTTGTATTTGAAGATAAAATCTTTTTGCTTTGAAGATGAAAGATCCAGCTGACTGAAATAAGTTCATTGGATGAAAACCAACAAAAATTGACAAGAACCACGAAAAGTTCTTGTATTTTAAGATAAAATCTTACTGTATTCAGGAAAAAACTTCCAGCTCGCTGAAATATGTTCATTTGCTGAAAACCATCAAAACCACGAAAAGTTCTTGTATTTGAAGATAAAATCTTTTTGCTTTGAAGAAGAAAGATCTAGCTGACTGAAATAAGTTCATTAGATGAAAACCAACAAAAATTGACAAGAACCACGAAAAGTTCTTGTATTTTAAGATAAAATCTTACTCTATTCAGGAAAAAACTTCCAGCTCGCTGAAATCTGTTCATTTGCTGAAAACCATCAAAACCACGAAAAGTTCTTGTATTTGAAGATAAAATCTTTTTGCTTTGAAGAAGAAAGATCTAGCTGACTGAAATAAGTTCATTAGATGAAAACCAACAAAAATTGACAAGAACCACGAAAAGTTCTTGTATTTTAAGATAAAATCTTACGCTATTAAAGAAAAAACTCCCAGCTCGCTGAAATATGTTCATTTGCTGAAAACCAACAAAACCACGAAAAGTTCTTGTATTTGGAGATAAAATCTTTTTTCTTTGAAGAAGAATGATCTCGCTGACTGAAATAAGTTCATTAGATGAAAACCAACAAAAATTGACAAGAACCACGAAAAGTTCTTGTATTTTAAGATAAAATCTTACTCTATTAAGGAAAAAACTTCCAGCTCGCTGAAATATGTTCATTTGCTGAAAACCATCAAAACCACGAAAAGTTCTTGTATTTGAAGATAAAATCTTTTTGCTTTGAAGATGAAAGATCTAGCTGACTGAAATAAGTTCATTGGATGAAAACCAACAAAAATTGACAAGAACCACGAAAAGTTCTTGTATTTTAAGATAAAATCTTACTCTATTCAGGAAAAAACTTCCAGCTCGCTGAAATATGTTCATTTGCTGAAAACCATCAAAACCACGAAAAGTTCTTGTATTTGAAGATAAAATCTTTTTGCTTTGAAGAAGAAAGATCTAGCTGACTGAAATAAGTTCATTCGATGAAAACCAACAAAAATTGACAAAAACCACGAAAGGATCTTGTATTTTAAGATAAAATCTTACTCTATTCAGGAAAAAACTTCCAGCTCGCTGAAATATGTTCATTTGCTGAAAACCATCAAAACCACGAAAAGTTCTTGTATTTGAAGATAAAATCTTTTTGCTTTGAAGATGAAAGATCTAGCTGACTGAAATAAGTTCATTGGATGAAAACCAACAAAAATTGACAAGAACCACGAAAAGTTCTTGTATTTTAAGATAAAATCTTACGCTATTAAAGAAAAAACTCCCAGCTCGCTGAAATATGTTCATTTGCTGAAAACCAACAAAACCACGAAAAGTTCTTGTATTTGGAGATAAAATCTTTTTTCTTTGAAGAAGAAAGATCTCGCTGACTGAAATAAGTTCATTAGATGAAAACCAACAAAAATTGACAAGAACCACGAAAAGTTCTTGTATTTTAAGATAAAATCTTACTCTATTAAGGAAAAAACTTCCAGCTCGCTGAAATATGTTCATTTGCTGAAAACCATCAAAACCACGAAAAGTTCTTGTATTTGAAGATAAAATCTTTTTGCTTTGAAGATGAAAGATCTAGCTGACTGAAATAAGTTCATTGGATGAAAACCAACAAAAATTGACAAGAACCACGAAAAGTTCTTGTATTTTAAGATAAAATCTTACTCTATTCAGGAAAAAACTTCCAGCTCGCTGAAATATGTTCATTTGCTGAAAACCATCAAAACCACGAAAAGTTCTTGTATTTGAAGATAAAATCTTTTTGCTTTGAAGAAGAAAGATCTAGCTGACTGAAATAAGTTCATTGGATGAAAACCAACAAAAATTGACAAAAACCACGAAAGGATCTTGTATTTTAAGATAAAATCTTACTCTATTCAGGAAAAAACTTCCAGCTCGCTGAAATATGTTCATTTGCTGAAAACCATCAAAACCACGAAAAGTTCTTGTATTTGAAGATAAAATCTTTTTGCTTTGAAGATGAAAGATCTAGCTGACTGAAATAAGTTCATCGGATGAAAACCAACAAAAATTGACAAGAACCACGAAAAGTTCTTGTATTTTAAGATAAAATCTTACTCGATTCAGGAAAAAACTTCCAGCTCGCTGAAATATGTTCATTTGCTGAAAACCATCAAAACCACGAAAAGTTCTTGTATTTGAAGATAAAATCTTTTTGCTTTGAAGAAGAAAGATCTAGCTGACTGAAATAAGTTCATTAGATGAAAACCAACAAAAATTGACAAGAACCACGAAAAGTTCTTGTATTTTAAGATAAAATCTTACTCTATTCAGGAAAAAACTTCCAGCTCGCTGAAATATGTTCATTTGCTGAAAACCATCAAAACCACGAAAAGTTCTTGTATTTGAAGATAAAATCTTTTTGCTTTGAAGAAGAAAGATCTAGCTGACTGAAATAAGTTCATTCGATGAAAACCAACAAAAATTGACAAAAACCACGAAAGGATCTTGTATTTTAAGATAAAATCTTACTCTATTCAGGAAAAAACTTCCAGCTCGCTGAAATATGTTCATTTGCTGAAAACCATCAAAACCACGAAAAGTTCTTGTATTTGAAGTTAAAATCTTTTTGCTTTGAAGATGAAAGATCTAGCTGACTGAAATAAGTTCATTGGATGAAAACCAACAAAAATTGACAAGAACCACGAAAAGTTCTTGTATTTTAAGATAAAATCTTACTCTATTCAGGAAAAAACTTCCAGCTCGCTGAAATATGTTCATTTGCTGAAAACCATCAAAACCACGAAAAGTTCTTGTATTTGAAGATAAAATCTTTTTGCTTTGAAGAAGAAAGATCTAGCTGACTGAAATAAGTTCATTAGATGAAAACCAAAAAATTGACAAGAACCACGAAAAGTTCTTGTATTTTAAGATAAAATCTTACGCTATTAAAGAAAACACTCCCAGCTCGCTGAAATATGTTCATTTGCTGAAAACCAACAAAACCACGAAAAGTTCTTGTATTTGGAGATAAAATCTTTTTTCTTTGAAGAAGAAAGATCTCGCTGACTGAAATAAGTTCATTAGATGAAAACCAACAAAAATTGACAAGAACCACGAAAAGTTCTTGTATTTTAAGATAAAATCTTACTCTATTAAGGAAAAAACTTCCAGCTCGCTGAAATATGTTCATTTGCTGAAAACCATCAAAACCACGAAAAGTTCTTGTATTTGAAGATAAAATCTTTTTGCTTTGAAGATGAAAGATCTAGCTGACTGAAATAAGTTCATTGGATGAAAACCAACAAAAATTGACAAGAACCACGAAAAGTTCTTGTATTTTAAGATAAAATCTTACTCTATTCAGGAAAAAACTTCCAGCTCGCTGAAATATGTTCATTTGCTGAAAACCATCAAAACCACGAAAAGTTCTTGTATTTGAAGATAAAATCTTTTTGCTTTGAAGAAGAAAGATCTAGCTGACTGAAATAAGTTCATTAGATGAAAACCAACAAAAATTGACAAGAACCACGAAAAGTTCTTGTATTTTAAGATAAAATCTTACGCTATTAAAGAAAAAACTCCCAGCTCGCTGAAATATGTTAATTTGCTGAAAACCAACAAAACCACGAAAAGTTCTTGTATTTGGAGATAAAATCTTTTTTCTTTGAAGAAGAAAGATCTCGCTGACTGAAATAAGTTCATTAGATGAAAACCAACAAAAATTGACAAGAACCACGAAAAGTTCTTGTATTTTAAGATAAAATCTTACTCTATTAAGGAAAGAACTTCCAGCTCGCTGAAATATGTTCATTTGCTGAAAACCATCAAAACCACGAAAAGTTCTTGTATTTGAAGATAAAATCTTTTTGCTTTGAAGATGAAAGATCTAGCTGACTGAAATAAGTTCATTGGATGAAAACCAACAAAAATTGACAAGAACCACGAAAAGTTCTTGTATTTTAAGATAAAATCTTACTCTATTCAGGAAAAAACTTCCAGCTCGCTGAAATATGTTCATTTGCTGAAAACCATCAAAACCACGAAAAGTTCTTGTATTTGAAGATAAAATCTTTTTGCTTTGAAGAAGAAAGATCTAGCTGACTGAAATAAGTTCATTTGATGATAACCAACAAAAATTGACAAAAACCACGAAAGGATCTTGTATTTTAAGATAAAATCTTACTCTATTCAGGAAAAAACTTCCAGCTCGCTGAAATATGTTCATTTGCTGAAAACCATCAAAACCACGAAAAGTTCTTGTATTTGAAGATAAAATCTTTTTGCTTTGAAGATGAAAGATCTAGCTGACTGAAATATGTTCATTGGATGAAAACCAACAAAAATTGACAAGAACCACGAAAAGTTCTTGTATTTTAAGATAAAATCTTACTCTATTCAGGAAAAAACTTCCAGCTCGCTGAAATATGTTCATTTGCTGAAAACCATCAAAACCACGAAAAGTTCTTGTATTTGAAGAAAAAATCTTTTTGCTTTGAAGAAGAAAGATCTAGCTGACTGAAATAAGTTCATTAGATGAAAACCAACAAAAATTGACAAGAACCACGAAAAGTTCTTGTATTTTAAGATAAAATCTTACGCTATTAAAGAAAAAACTCCCAGCTCGCTGAAATATGTTCATTTGCTGAAAACCAACAAAACCACGAAAAGTTCTTGTATTTGGAGATAAAATCTTTTTTCTTTGAAGAAGAAAGATCTCGCTGACTGAAATAAGTTCATTCGATGAAAACCAACAAAAATTGACAAGAACCACGAAAAGTTCTTGTATTTTAAGATAAAATCTTACTCTATTAAGGAAAAAACTTCCAGCTCGCTGAAATATGTTAATTTGCTGAAAACCATCAAAACCACGAAAAGTTCTTGTATTTGAAGATAAAATCTTTTTGCTTTGAGGAAGAAAGATCTAGCTGACTGAAATAAGTTCATTGGATGAAAACCAACAAAAATTGACAAGAACCACGAAAGGATCTTGTATTTTAAGATAAAATCTTACTCTATTCAGGAAAAAACTTCCAGCTCGCTGAAATATGTTCATTTGCTGAAAACCGTCAAAACCACGAAAAGTTCTTGTATTTGAAGATAAAATCTTTTTGCTTTGAAGATGAAAGATCTAGCTGACTGAAATAAGTTCATTGGATGAAAACCAACAAAAATTGACAAGAACCACGAAAAGTTCTTGTATTTTAAGATAAAATCTTACTCTATTCAGGAAAAAACTTCCAGCTCGCTGAAATATGTTCATTTGCTGAAAACCATCAAAACCACGAAAAGTTCTTGTATTTGAAGATAAAATCTTTTTGCTTTGAAGAAGAAAGATCTCGGTGACTGAAATAAGTTCATTAGATGAAAACCAACAAAAATTGACAAGAACCACGAAAAGTTCTTGTATTTTAAGATAAAATCTTACTCTATTCAGGAAAAAACTTCCAGCTCGCTGAAATCTGTTCATTTGCTGAAAACCATCAAAACCACGAAAAGTTCTTGTATTTGAAGATAAAATCTTTTTGCTTTGAAGAAGAAAGATCTAGCTGACTGAAATAAGTTCATTAGATGAAAACCAACAAAAATTGACAAGAACCACGAAAAGTTCTTGTATTTGAAGATAAAATCTTACGCTATTAAAGAAAAAACTCCCAGCTCGCTGAAATATGTTCATTTGCTGAAAACCAACAAAACCACGAAAAGTTCTTGTATTTGGAGATAAAATCTTTTTTCTTTGAAGAAGAAAGATCTGGCTGACTGAAATAAGTTCATTAGATGAAAACCAACAAAAATTGACAAGAACCACGAAAAGTTCTTGTATTTTAAGATAAAATCTTACTCTATTAAGGAAAAAACTTCCAGCTCGCTGAAATATGTTCATTTGCTGAAAACCATCAAAACCACGAAAAGTTCTTGTATTTGAAGATAAAATCTTTTTGCTTTGAAGATGAAAGATCTAGCTGACTGAAATAAGTTCATTGGATGAAAACCAACAAAAATTGACAAGAACCATGAAAAGTTCTTGTATTTTAAGATAAAATCTTACTCTATTCAGGAAAAAACTTCCAGCTCGCTGAAATATGTTCATTTGCTGAAAACCATCAAAACCACGAAAAGTTCTTGTATTTGAAGATAAAATCTTTTTGCTTTGAAGAAGAAAGATCTAGCTGACTGAAATAAGTTCATTGGATGAAAACCAACAAAAATTGACAAAAACCACGAAAGGATCTTGTATTTTAAGATAAAATCTTACTCTATTCAGGAAAAAACTTCCAGCTCGCTGAAATATGTTCATTTGCTGAAAACCATCAAAACCACGAAAAGTTCTTGTATTTGAAGATAAAATCTTTTTGCTTTGAGGAAGAAAGATCTAGCTGACTGAAATAAGTTCATTGGATGAAAACCAACAAAAATTGACAAGAACCACGAAAGGATCTTGTATTTTAAGATAAAATCTTACTCTATTCAGGAAAAAACTTCCAGCTCGCTGAAATATGTTCATTTGCTGAAAACCATCAAAACCACGAAAAGTTCTTGTATTTGAAGATAAAATCTTTTTGCTTTGAAGATGAAAGATCCAGCTGACTGAAATAAGTTCATTGGATGAAAACCAACAAAAATTGACAAGAACCACGAAAAGTTCTTGTATTTTAAGATAAAATCTTACTCTATTCAGGAAAAAACTTCCAGCTCGCTGAAATATGTTCATTTGCTGAAAACCATCAAAACCACGAAAAGTTCTTGTATTTGAAGATAAAATCTTTTTGCTTTGAAGAAGAAAGATCTAGCTGACTGAAATAAGTTCATTAGATGAAAACCAACAAAAATTGACAAGAACCACGAAAAGTTCTTGTATTTTAAGATAAAATCTTACGCTATTAAAGAAAAAACTCCCAGCTCGCTGAAATATGTTCATTTGCTGAAAAACAACAAAACCACGAAAAGTTCTTGTATTTGGAGATAAAATCTTTTTTCTTTGAAGAAGAAAGATCTCGCTGACTGAAATAAGTTCATTAGATGAAAACCAACAAAAATTGACAAGAACCACGAAAAGTTCTTGTATTTTAAGATAAAATCTTACTCTATTAAGGAAAAAACTTCCAGCTCGCTGAAATATGTTCATTTGCTGAAAACCATCAAAACCACGAAAAGTTCTTGTATTTGAAGATAAAATCTTTTTGCTTTGAAGATGAAAGATCTAGCTGACTGAAATAAGTTCATTGGATGAAAACCAACAAAAATTGACAAGAACCACGAAAAGTTCTTGTATTTTAAGATAAAATCTTACTCTATTCAGGAAAAAACTTCCAGCTCGCTGAAATATGTTCATTTGCTGAAAACCATCAAAACCACGAAAAGTTCTTGTATTTGAAGATAAAATCTTTTTGCTTTGAAGAAGAAAGATCTAGCTGACTGAAATAAGTTCATTAGATGAAAACCAACAAAAATTGACAAGAACCACGAAAAGTTCTTGTATTTTAAGATAAAATCTTACGCTATTAAAGAAAAAACTCCCAGCTCGCTGAAATATGTTCATTTGCTGAAAACCAACAAAACCACGAAAAGTTCTTGTATTTGGAGATAAAATCTTTTTACTTTGAAGAAGAAAGATCTGGCTGACTGAAATAAGTTCATTAGATGAAAACCAACAAAAATTGACAAGAACCACGAAAAGTTCTTGTATTTTAAGATAAAATCTTACTCTATTAAGGAAAAAACTTCCAGCTCGCTGAAATATGTTCATTTGCTGAAAACCATCAAAACCACGAAAAGTTCTTGTATTTGAAGATAAAATCTTTTTGCTTTGAAGATGAAAGATCTAGCTGACTGAAATAAGTTCATTAGATGAAAACCAACAAAAATTGACAAGAACCATGAAAAGTTCTTGTATTTTAAGATAAAATCTTACTCTATTCAGGAAAAAACTTCCAGCTCGCTGAAATATGTTCATTTGCTGAAAACCATCAAAACCACGAAAAGTTCTTGTATTTGAAGATAAAATCTTTTTGCTTTGAAGAAGAAAGATCTAGCTGACTGAAATAAGTTCATTGGATGAAAACCAACAAAAATTGACAAAAACCACGAAAGGATCTTGTATTTTAAGATAAAATCTTACTCTATTCAGGAAAAAACTTCCAGCTCGCTGAAATATGTTCATTTGCTGAAAACCATCAAAACCACGAAAAGTTCTTGTATTTGAAGATAAAATCTTTTTGCTTTGAGGAAGAAAGATCTAGCTGACTGAAATAAGTTCATTGGATGAAAACCAACAAAAATTGACAAGAACCACGAAAGGATCTTGTATTTTAAGATAAAATCTTACTCTATTCAGGAAAAAACTTCCAGCTCGCTGAAATATGTTCATTTGCTGAAAACCATCAAAACCACGAAAAGTTCTTGTATTTGAAGATAAAATCTTTTTGCTTTGAAGAAGAAAGATCTAGCTGACTGAAATAAGTTCATTGGATGAAAACCAACAAAAATTGACAAAAACCACGAAAGGATCTTGTATTTTAAGATAAAATCTTACTCTATTCAGGAAAAAACTTCCAGCTCGCTGAAATATGTTCATTTGCTGAAAACCATCAAAACCACGAAAAGTTCTTGTATTTGAAGATAAAATCTTTTTGCTTTGAGGAAGAAAGATCTGGCTGACTGAAATAAGTTCATTGGATGAAAACCAACAAAAATTGACAAGAACCACGAAAGGATCTTGTATTTTAAGATAAAATCTTACTCTATTCAGGAAAAAACTTCCAGCTCGCTGAAATATGTTCATTTGCTGAAAACCATCAAAACCACGAAAAGTTCTTGTATTTGAAGATAAAATCTTTTTGCTTTGAAGATGAAAGATCCAGCTGACTGAAATAAGTTCATTGGATGAAAACCAACAAAAATTGACAAGAACCACGAAAAGTTCTTGTATTTTAAGATAAAATCTTACTCTATTCAGGAAAAAACTTCCAGCTCGCTGAAATATGTTCATTTGCTGAAAACCATCAAAACCACGAAAAGTTCTTGTATTTGAAGATAAAATCTTTTTGCTTTGAAGAAGAAAGATCTAGCTGACTGAAATAAGTTCATTAGATGAAAACCAACAAAAATTGACAAGAACCACGAAAAGTTCTTGTATTTTAAGATAAAATCTTACTCTATTCAGGAAAAAACTTCCAGCTCGCTGAAATCTGTTCATTTGCTGAAAACCATCAAAACCACGAAAAGTTCTTGTATTTGAAGATAAAATCTTTTTGCTTTGAAGAAGAAAGATCTAGCTGACTGAAATAAGTTCATTAGATGAAAACCAACAAAAATTGACAAGAACCACGAAAAGTTCTTGTATTTTAAGATAAAATCTTACGCTATTAAAGAAAAAACTCCCAGCTCGCTGAAATATGTTCATTTGCTGAAAAACAACAAAACCACGAAAAGTTCTTGTATTTGGAGATAAAATCTTTTTTCTTTGAAGAAGAAAGATCTCGCTGACTGAAATAAGTTCATTAGATGAAAACCAACAAAAATTGACAAGAACCACGAAAAGTTCTTGTATTTTAAGATAAAATCTTACTCTATTAAGGAAAAAACTTCCAGCTCGCTGAAATATGTTCATTTGCTGAAAACCATCAAAACCACGAAAAGTTCTTGTATTTGAAGATAAAATCTTTTTGCTTTGAAGATGAAAGATCTAGCTGACTGAAATAAGTTCATTGGATGAAAACCAACAAAAATTGACAAGAACCACGAAAAGTTCTTGTATTTTAAGATAAAATCTTACTCTATTCAGGAAAAAACTTCCAGCTCGCTGAAATATGTTCATTTGCTGAAAACCATCAAAACCACGAAAAGTTCTTGTATTTGAAGATAAAATCTTTTTGCTTGGAAGAAGAAAGATCTAGCTGACTGAAATAAGTTCATTGGATGAAAACCAACAAAAATTGACAAGAACCACGAAAAGTTCTTGTATTTTAAGATAAAATCTTACTCTATTCAGGAAAAAACTTCCAGCTCGCTGAAATATGTTCATTTGCTGAAAACCATCAAAACCACGAAAAGTTCTTGTATTTGAAGATAAAATCTTTTTGCTTTGAAGAAGAAAGATCTAGCTGACTGAAATAAGTTCATTAGATGAAAACCAACAAAAATTGACAAGAACCACGAAAAGTTCTTGTATTTTAAGATAAAATCTTACGCTATTAAAGAAAAAACTCCCAGCTCGCTGAAATATGTTCATTTGCTGAAAACCAACAAAACCACGAAAAGTTCTTGTATTTGAAGATAAAATCTTTTTGCTTGGAAGAAGAAAGATCTAGCTGACTGAAATAAGTTCATTGGATGAAAACCAACAAAAATTGACAAGAACCACGAAAGGATCTTGTATTTTAAGATAAAATCTTACTCTATTCAGGAAAAAACTTCCAGCTCGCTGAAATATGTTCATTTGCTGAAAACCATCAAAACCACGAAAAGTTCTTGTATTTGAAGATAAAATCTTTTTGCTTTGAAGATGAAAGATCTAGCTGACTGAAATAAGTTCATTGGATGAAAACCAACAAAAATTGACAAGAACCACGAAAAGTTCTTGTATTTTAAGATAAAATCTTACTCTATTCAGGAAAAAACTTCCAGCTCGCTGAAATATGTTCATTTGCTGAAAACCATCAAAACCACGAAAAGTTCTTGTATTTGAAGATAAAATCTTTTTGCTTTGAAGAAGAAAGATCTCGGTGACTGAAATAAGTTCATTAGATGAAAACCAACAAAAATTGACAAGAACCACGAAAAGTTCTTGTATTTTAAGATAAAATCTTACTCTATTCAGGAAAAAACTTCCAGCTCGCTGAAATCTGTTCATTTGCTGAAAACCATCAAAACCACGAAAAGTTCTTGTATTTGAAGATAAAATCTTTTTGCTTTGAAGAAGAAAGATCTAGCTGACTGAAATAAGTTCATTAGATGAAAACCAACAAAAATTGACAAGAACCACGAAAAGTTCTTGTATTTGAAGATAAAATCTTACGCTATTAAAGAAAAAACTCCCAGCTCGCTGAAATATGTTCATTTGCTGAAAACCAACAAAACCACGAAAAGTTCTTGTATTTGGAGATAAAATCTTTTTTCTTTGAAGAAGAAAGATCTGGCTGACTGAAATAAGTTCATTAGATGAAAACCAACAAAAATTGACAAGAACCACGAAAAGTTCTTGTATTTTAAGATAAAATCTTACTCTATTAAGGAAAAAACTTCCAGCTCGCTGAAATATGTTCATTTGCTGAAAACCATCAAAACCACGAAAAGTTCTTGTATTTGAAGATAAAATCTTTTTGCTTTGAAGATGAAAGATCTAGCTGACTGAAATAAGTTCATTGGATGAAAACCAACAAAAATTGACAAGAACCATGAAAAGTTCTTGTATTTTAAGATAAAATCTTACTCTATTCAGGAAAAAACTTCCAGCTCGCTGAAATATGTTCATTTGCTGAAAACCATCAAAACCACGAAAAGTTCTTGTATTTGAAGATAAAATCTTTTTGCTTTGAAGAAGAAAGATCTAGCTGACTGAAATAAGTTCATTGGATGAAAACCAACAAAAATTGACAAAAACCACGAAAGGATCTTGTATTTTAAGATAAAATCTTACTCTATTCAGGAAAAAACTTCCAGCTCGCTGAAATATGTTCATTTGCTGAAAACCATCAAAACCACGAAAAGTTCTTGTATTTGAAGATAAAATCTTTTTGCTTTGAGGAAGAAAGATCTAGCTGACTGAAATAAGTTCATTGGATGAAAACCAACAAAAATTGACAAGAACCACGAAAGGATCTTGTATTTTAAGATAAAATCTTACTCTATTCAGGAAAAAACTTCCAGCTCGCTGAAATATGTTCATTTGCTGAAAACCATCAAAACCACGAAAAGTTCTTGTATTTGAAGATAAAATCTTTTTGCTTTGAAGATGAAAGATCCAGCTGACTGAAATAAGTTCATTGGATGAAAACCAACAAAAATTGACAAGAACCACGAAAAGTTCTTGTATTTTAAGATAAAATCTTACTCTATTCAGGAAAAAACTTCCAGCTCGCTGAAATATGTTCATTTGCTGAAAACCATCAAAACCACGAAAAGTTCTTGTATTTGAAGATAAAATCTTTTTGCTTTGAAGAAGAAAGATCTAGCTGACTGAAATAAGTTCATTAGATGAAAACCAACAAAAATTGACAAGAACCACGAAAAGTTCTTGTATTTTAAGATAAAATCTTACGCTATTAAAGAAAACACTCCCAGCTCGCTGAAATATGTTCATTTGCTGAAAACCAACAAAACCACGAAAAGTTCTTGTATTTGGAGATAAAATCTTTTTTCTTTGAAGAAGAAAGATCTCGCTGACTGAAATAAGTTCATTAGATGAAAACCAACAAAAATTGACAAGAACCACGAAAAGTTCTTGTATTTTAAGATAAAATCTTACTCTATTAAGGAAAAAACTTCCAGCTCGCTGAAATATGTTCATTTGCTGAAAACCATCAAAACCACGAAAAGTTCTTGTATTTGAAGATAAAATCTTTTTGCTTTGAAGATGAAAGATCTAGCTGACTGAAATAAGTTCATTGGATGAAAACCAACAAAAATTGACAAGAACCACGAAAAGTTCTTGTATTTTAAGATAAAATCTTACTCTATTCAGGAAAAAACTTCCAGCTCGCTGAAATATGTTCATTTGCTGAAAACCATCAAAACCACGAAAAGTTCTTGTATTTGAAGATAAAATCTTTTTGCTTTGAAGAAGAAAGATCTAGCTGACTGAAATAAGTTCATTGGATGAAAACCAACAAAAATTGACAAGAACCACGAAAAGTTCTTGTATTTTAAGATAAAATCTTACTCTATTCAGGAAAAAACTTCCAGCTCGCTGAAATATGTTCATTTGCTGAAAACCATCAAAACCACGAAAAGTTCTTGTATTTGAAGATAAAATCTTTTTGCTTTGAAGAAGAAAGATCTAGCTGACTGAAATAAGTTCATTAGATGAAAACCAACAAAAATTGACAAGAACCACGAAAAGTTCTTGTATTTTAAGATAAAATCTTACGCTATTAAAGAAAAAACTCCCAGCTCGCTGAAATATGTTCATTTGCTGAAAACCAACAAAACCACGAAAAGTTCTTGTATTTGGAGATAAAATCTTTTTACTTTGAAGAAGAAAGATCTGGCTGACTGAAATAAGTTCATTAGATGAAAACCAACAAAAATTGACAAGAACCACGAAAAGTTCTTGTATTTTAAGATAAAATCTTACTCTATTAAGGAAAAAACTTCCAGCTCGCTGAAATATGTTCATTTGCTGAAAACCATCAAAACCACGAAAAGTTCTTGTATTTGAAGATAAAATCTTTTTGCTTTGAAGAAGAAAGATCTAGCTGACTGAAATAAGTTCATTAGATGAAAACCAACAAAAATTGACAAGAACCACGAAAAGTTCTTGTATTTGAAGATAAAATCTTACGCTATTAAAGAAAAAACTCCCAGCTCGCTGAAATATGTTCATTTGCTGAAAACCAACAAAACCACGAAAAGTTCTTGTATTTGGAGATAAAATCTTTTTTCTTTGAAGAAGAAAGATCTGGCTGACTGAAATAAGTTCATTGGATGAAAACCAACAAAAATTGACAAGAACCACGAAAAGTTCTTGTATTTTAAGATAAAATCTTACTCTATTAAGGAAAAAACTTCCAGCTCGCTGAAATATGTTCATTTGCTGAAAACCATCAAAACCACGAAAAGTTCTTGTATTTGAAGATAAAATCTTTTTGCTTTGAAGATGAAAGATCTAGCTGACTGAAATAAGTTCATTGGATGAAAACCAACAAAAATTGACAAGAACCATGAAAAGTTCTTGTATTTTAAGATAAAATCTTACTCTATTCAGGAAAAAACTTCCAGCTCGCTGAAATATGTTCATTTGCTGAAAACCATCAAAACCACGAAAAGTTCTTGTATTTGAAGATAAAATCTTTTTGCTTTGAGGAAGAAAGATCTAGCTGACTGAAATAAGTTCATTGGATGAAAACCAACAAAAATTGACAAAAACCACGAAAGGATCTTGTATTTTAAGATAAAATCTTACTCTATTCAGGAAAAAACTTCCAGCTCGCTGAAATATGTTCATTTGCTGAAAACCATCAAAACCACGAAAAGTTCTTGTATTTGAAGATAAAATCTTTTTGCTTTGAGGAAGAAAGATCTAGCTGACTGAAATAAGTTCATTGGATGAAAACCAACAAAAATTGACAAGAACCACGAAAGGATCTTGTATTTTAAGATAAAATCTTACTCTATTCAGGAAAAAACTTCCAGCTCGCTGAAATATGTTCATTTGCTGAAAACCATCAAAACCACGAAAAGTTCTTGTATTTGAAGATAAAATCTTTTTGCTTTGAAGATGAAAGATCCAGCTGACTGAAATAAGTTCATTGGATGAAAACCAACAAAAATTGACAAGAACCACGAAAAGTTCTTGTATTTTAAGATAAAATCTTACTCTATTCAGGAAAAAACTTCCAGCTCGCTGAAATATGTTCATTTGCTGAAAACCATCAAAACCACGAAAAGTTCTTGTATTTGAAGATAAAATCTTTTTGCTTTGAAGAAGAAAGATCTAGCTGACTGAAATAAGTTCATTAGATGAAAACCAACAAAAATTGACAAGAACCACGAAAAGTTCTTGTATTTTAAGATAAAATCTTACGCTATTAAAGAAAAAACTCCCAGCTCGCTGAAATATGTTCATTTGCTGAAAAACAACAAAACCACGAAAAGTTCTTGTATTTGGAGATAAAATCTTTTTTCTTTGAAGAAGAAAGATCTCGCTGACTGAAATAAGTTCATTAGATGAAAACCAACAAAAATTGACAAGAACCACGAAAAGTTCTTGTATTTTAAGATAAAATCTTACTCTATTAAGGAAAAAACTTCCAGCTCGCTGAAATATGTTCATTTGCTGAAAACCATCAAAACCACGAAAAGTTCTTGTATTTGAAGATAAAATCTTTTTGCTTTGAAGATGAAAGATCTGGCTGACTGAAATAAGTTCATTGGATGAAAACCAACAAAAATTGACAAGAACCACGAAAAGTTCTTGTATTTTAAGATAAAATCTTACTCTATTCAGGAAAAAACTTCCAGCTCGCTGAAATATGTTCATTTGCTGAAAACCATCAAAACCACGAAAAGTTCTTGTATTTGAAGATAAAATCTTTTTGCTTTGAAGAAGAAAGATCTAGCTGACTGAAATAAGTTCATTGGATGAAAACCAACAAAAATTGACAAGAACCACGAAAAGTTCTTGTATTTTAAGATAAAATCTTACTCTATTCAGGAAAAAACTTCCAGCTCGCTGAAATATGTTCATTTGCTGAAAACCATCAAAACCACGAAAAGTTCTTGTATTTGAAGATAAAATCTTTTTGCTTTGAAGAAGAAAGATCTAGCTGACTGAAATAAGTTCATTAGATGAAAACCAACAAAAATTGACAAGAACCACGAAAAGTTCTTGTATTTTAAGATAAAATCTTACGCTATTAAAGAAAAAACTCCCAGCTCGCTGAAATATGTTCATTTGCTGAAAACCAACAAAACCACGAAAAGTTCTTGTATTTGGAGATAAAATCTTTTTACTTTGAAGATGAAAGATCTGGCTGACTGAAATAAGTTCATTAGATGAAAACCAACAAAAATTGACAAGAACCACGAAAAGTTCTTGTATTTTAAGATAAAATCTTACTCTATTAAGGAAAAAACTTCCAGCTCGCTGAAATATGTTCATTTGCTGAAAACCATCAAAACCACGAAAAGTTCTTGTATTTGAAGATAAAATCTTTTTGCTTTGAAGATGAAAGATCTCGCTGACTGAAATAAGTTCTTTGGATGAAAACCAACAAAAATTGACAAGAACCATGAAAAGTTCTTGTATTTTAAGATAAAATCTTACTCTATTCAGGAAAAAACTTCCAGCTCGCTGAAATATGTTCATTTGCTGAAAACCATCAAAACCACGAAAAGTTCTTGTATTTGAAGATAAAATCTTTTTGCTTTGAAGAAGAAAGATCGAGCTGACTGAAATAAGTTCATTGGATGAAAACCAACAAAAATTGACAAAAACCACGAAAGGATCTTGTATTTTAAGATAAAATCTTACTCTATTCAGGAAAAAACTTCCAGCTCGCTGAAATATGTTCATTTGCTGAAAACCATCAAAACCACGAAAAGTTCTTGTATTTGAAGATAAAATCTTTTTGCTTTGAGGAAGAAAGATCTAGCTGACTGAAATAAGTTCATTGGATGAAAACCAACAAAAATTGACAAGAACCACGAAAGGATCTTGTATTTTAAGATAAAATCTTACTCTATTCAGGAAAAAACTTCCAGCTCGCTGAAATATGTTCATTTGCTGAAAACCATCAAAACCACGAAAAGTTCTTGTATTTGAAGATAAAATCTTTTTGCTTTGAGGAAGAAAGATCTAGCTGACTGAAATAAGTTCATTGGATGAAAACCAACAAAAATTGACAAGAACCACGAAAGGATCTTGTATTTTAAGATAAAATCTTACTCTATTCAGGAAAAAACTTCCAGCTCGCTGAAATATGTTCATTTGCTGAAAACCATCAAAACCACGAAAAGTTCTTGTATTTGAAGATAAAATCTTTTTGCTTTGAAGATGAAAGATCCAGCTGACTGAAATAAGTTCATTGGATGAAAACCAACAAAAATTGACAAGAACCACGAAAAGTTCTTGTATTTTAAGATAAAATCTTACTCTATTCAGGAAAAAACTTCCAGCTCGCTGAAATATGTTCATTTGCTGAAAACCATCAAAACCACGAAAAGTTCTTGTATTTGAAGATAAAATCTTTTTGCTTTGAAGAAGAAAGATCTAGCTGACTGAAATAAGTTCATTAGATGAAAACCAACAAAAATTGACAAGAACCACGAAAAGTTCTTGTATTTTAAGATAAAATCTTACTCTATTCAGGAAAAAACTTCCAGCTCGCTGAAATCTGTTCATTTGCTGAAAACGATCAAAACCACGAAAAGTTCTTGTATTTGAAGATAAAATCTTTTTGCTTTGAAGAAGAAAGATCTAGCTGACTGAAATAAGTTCATTAGATGAAAACCAACAAAAATTGACAAGAACCACGAAAAGTTCTTGTATTTTAAGATAAAATCTTACGCTATTAAAGAAAAAACTCCCAGCTCGCTGAAATATGTTCATTTGCTGAAAAACAACAAAACCACGAAAAGTTCTTGTATTTGGAGATAAAATCTTTTTTCTTTGAAGAAGAAAGATCTCGCTGACTGAAATAAGTTCATTAGATGAAAACCAACAAAAATTGACAAGAACCACGAAAAGTTCTTGTATTTTAAGATAAAATCTTACTCTATTAAGGAAAAAACTTCCAGCTCGCTGAAATATGTTCATTTGCTGAAAACCATCAAAACCACGAAAAGTTCTTGTATTTGAAGATAAAATCTTTTTGCTTTGAAGATGAAAGATCTAGCTGACTGAAATAAGTTCATTGGATGAAAACCAACAAAAATTGACAAGAACCACGAAAAGTTCTTGTATTTTAAGATAAAATCTTACTCTATTCAGGAAAAAACTTCCAGCTCGCTGAAATATGTTCATTTGCTGAAAACCATCAAAACCACGAAAAGTTCTTGTATTTGAAGATAAAATCTTTTTGCTTGGAAGAAGAAAGATCTAGCTGACTGAAATAAGTTCATTGGATGAAAACCAACAAAAATTGACAAGAACCACGAAAAGTTCTTGTATTTTAAGATAAAATCTTACTCTATTCAGGAAAAAACTTCCAGCTCGCTGAAATATGTTCATTTGCTGAAAACCATCAAAACCACGAAAAGTTCTTGTATTTGAAGATAAAATCTTTTTGCTTTGAAGAAGAAAGATCTAGCTGACTGAAATAAGTTCATTAGATGAAAACCAACAAAAATTGACAAGAACCACGAAAAGTTCTTGTATTTTAAGATAAAATCTTACGCTATTAAAGAAAAAACTCCCAGCTCGCTGAAATATGTTCATTTGCTGAAAACCAACAAAACCACGAAAAGTTCTTGTATTTGGAGATAAAATCTTTTTACTTTGAAGAAGAAAGATCTGGCTGACTGAAATAAGTTCATTAGATGAAAACCAACAAAAATTGACAAGAACCACGAAAAGTTCTTGTATTTTAAGATAAAATCTTACTCTATTAAGGAAAAAACTTCCAGCTCGCTGAAATATGTTCATTTGCTGAAAACCATCAAAACCACGAAAAGTTCTTGTATTTGAAGATAAAATCTTTTTGCTTTGAAGATGAAAGATCTAGCTGACTGAAATAAGTTCTTTGGATGAAAACCAACAAAAATTGACAAGAACCATGAAAAGTTCTTGTATTTTAAGATAAAATCTTACTCTATTCAGGAAAAAACTTCCAGCTCGCTGAAATATGTTCATTTGCTGAAAACCATCAAAACCACGAAAAGTTCTTGTATTTGAAGATAAAATCTTTTTGCTTTGAAGAAGAAAGATCTAGCTGACTGAAATAAGTTCATTGGATGAAAACCAACAAAAATTGACAAAAACCACGAAAGGATCTTGTATTTTAAGATAAAATCTTACTCTATTCAGGAAAAAACTTCCAGCTCGCTGAAATATGTTCATTTGCTGAAAACCATCAAAACCACGAAAAGTTCTTGTATTTGAAGATAAAATCTTTTTGCTTTGAGGAAGAAAGATCCAGCTGACTGAAATAAGTTCATTGGATGAAAACCAACAAAAATTGACAAGAACCACGAAAGGATCTTGTATTTTAAGATAAAATCTTACTCTATTCAGGAAAAAACTTCCAGCTCGCTGAAATATGTTCATTTGCTGAAAACCATCAAAACCACGAAAAGTTCTTGTATTTGAAGATAAAATCTTTTTGCTTTGAAGATGAAAGATCCAGCTGACTGAAATAAGTTCATTGGATGAAAACCAACAAAAATTGACAAGAACCACGAAAAGTTCTTGTATTTTAAGATAAAATCTTACTCTATTCAGGAAAAAACTTCCAGCTCGCTGAAATATGTTCATTTGCTGAAAACCAACAAAACCACGAAAAGTTCTTGTATTTGGAGATAAAATCTTTTTACTTTGAAGAAGAAAGATCTGGCTGACTGAAATAAGTTCATTAGATGAAAACCAACAAAAATTGACAAGAACCACGAAAAGTTCTTGTATTTTAAGATAAAATCTTACTCTATTCAGGAAAAAACTTCCAGCTCGCTGAAATATGTTCATTTGCTGAAAACCATCAAAACCACGAAAAGTTCTTGTATTTGAAGATAAAATCTTTTTGCTTTGAAGATGAAAGATCTAGCTGACTGAAATAAGTTCATTGGATGAAAACCAACAAAAATTGACAAAAACCACGAAAGGATCTTGTATTTTAAGATAAAATCTTACTCTATTCAGGAAAAAACTTCCAGCTCGCTGAAATATGTTCATTTGCTGAAAACCATCAAAACCACGAAAAGTTCTTGTATTTGAAGATAAAATCTTTTTGCTTTGAGGAAGAAAGATCTAGCTGACTGAAATAAGTTCATTGGATGAAAACCAACAAAAATTGACAAGAACCACGAAAGGATCTTGTATTTTAAGATAAAATCTTACTCTATTCAGGAAAAAACTTCCAGCTCGCTGAAATATGTTCATTTGCTGAAAACCATCAAAACCACGAAAAGTTCTTGTATTTGAAGATAAAATCTTTTTGCTTTGAAGAAGAAAGATCTAGCTGACTGAAATAAGTTCATTGGATGAAAACCAACAAAAATTGACAAAAACCACGAAAGAATCTTGTATTTTAAGATAAAATCTTACTCTATTCAGGAAAAAACTTCCAGCTCGCTGAAATATGTTCATTTGCTGAAAACCATCAAAACCACGAAAAGTTCTTGTATTTGAAGATAAAATCTTTTTGCTTTGAGGAAGAAAGATCTAGCTGACTGAAATAAGTTCATTGGATGAAAACCAACAAAAATTGACAAGAACCACGAAAGGATCTTGTATTTTAAGATAAAATCTTACTCTATTCAGGAAAAAACTTCCAGCTCGCTGAAATATGTTCATTTGCTGAAAACCATCAAAACCACGAAAAGTTCTTGTATTTGAAGATAAAATCTTTTTGCTTTGAAGATGAAAGATCCAGCTGACTGAAATAAGTTCATTGGATGAAAACCAACAAAAATTGACAAGAACCACGAAAAGTTCTTGTATTTTAAGATAAAATCTTACTCTATTCAGGAAAAAACTTCCAGCTCGCTGAAATATGTTCATTTGCTGAAAACCATCAAAACCACGAAAAGTTCTTGTATTTGAAGATAAAATCTTTTTGCTTTGAAGAAGAAAGATCTAGCTGACTGAAATAAGTTCATTAGATGAAAACCAACAAAAATTGACAAGAACCACGAAAAGTTCTTGTATTTTAAGATAAAATCTTACTCTATTCAGGAAAAAACTTCCAGCTCGCTGAAATCTGTTCATTTGCTGAAAACCATCAAAACCACGAAAAGTTCTTGTATTTGAAGATAAAATCTTTTTGCTTTGAAGAAGAAAGATCTAGCTGACTGAAATAAGTTCATTAGATGAAAACCAACAAAAATTGACAAGAACCACGAAAAGTTCTTGTATTTTAAGATAAAATCTTACGCTATTAAAGAAAAAACTCCCAGCTCGCTGAAATATGTTCATTTGCTGAAAAACAACAAAACCACGAAAAGTTCTTGTATTTGGAGATAAAATCTTTTTTCTTTGAAGAAGAAAGATCTCGCTGACTGAAATAAGTCCATTAGATGAAAACCAACAAAAATTGACAAGAACCACGAAAAGTTCTTGTATTTTAAGATAAAATCTTACTCTATTAAGGAAAAAACTTCCAGCTCGCTGAAATATGTTCATTTGCTGAAAACCATCAAAACCACGAAAAGTTCTTGTATTTGAAGATAAAATCTTTTTGCTTTGAAGATGAAAGATCTAGCTGACTGAAATAAGTTCATTGGATGAAAACCAACAAAAATTGACAAGAACCACGAAAAGTTCTTGTATTTTAAGATAAAATCTTACTCTATTCAGGAAAAAACTTCCAGCTCGCTGAAATATGTTCATTTGCTGAAAACCATCAAAACCACGAAAAGTTCTTGTATTTGAAGATAAAATCTTTTTGCTTGGAAGAAGAAAGATCTAGCTGACTGAAATAAGTTCATTGGATGAAAACCAACAAAAATTGACAAGAACCACGAAAAGTTCTTGTATTTTAAGATAAAATCTTACTCTATTCAGGAAAAAACTTCCAGCTCGCTGAAATATGTTCATTTGCTGAAAACCATCAAAACCACGAAAAGTTCTTGTATTTGAAGATAAAATCTTTTTGCTTTGAAGAAGAAAGATCTAGCTGACTGAAATAAGTTCATTAGATGAAAACCAACAAAAATTGACAAGAACCACGAAAAGTTCTTGTATTTTAAGATAAAATCTTACGCTATTAAAGAAAAAACTCCCAGCTCGCTGAAATATGTTCATTTGCTGAAAACCAACAAAACCACGAAAAGTTCTTGTATTTGGAGATAAAATCTTTTTACTTTGAAGAAGAAAGATCTGGCTGACTGAAATAAGTTCATTAGATGAAAACCAACAAAAATTGACAAGAACCACGAAAAGTTCTTGTATTTTAAGATAAAATCTTACTCTATTAAGGAAAAAACTTCCAGCTCGCTGAAATATGTTCATTTGCTGAAAACCATCAAAACCACGAAAAGTTCTTGTATTTGAAGATAAAATCTTTTTGCTTTGAAGATGAAAGATCTAGCTGACTGAAATAAGTTCTTTGGATGAAAACCAACAAAAATTGACAAGAACCATGAAAAGTTCTTGTATTTTAAGATAAAATCTTACTCTATTCAGGAAAAAACTTCCAGCTCGCTGAAATATGTTCATTTGCTGAAAACCATCAAAACCACGAAAAGTTCTTGTATTTGAAGATAAAATCTTTTTGCTTTGAAGAAGAAAGATCTAGCTGACTGAAATAAGTTCATTGGATGAAAACCAACAAAAATTGACAAAAACCACGAAAGGATCTTGTATTTTAAGATAAAATCTTACTCTATTCAGGAAAAAACTTCCAGCTCGCTGAAATATGTTCATTTGCTGAAAACCATCAAAACCACGAAAAGTTCTTGTATTTGAAGATAAAATCTTTTTGCTTTGAGGAAGAAAGATCCAGCTGACTGAAATAAGTTCATTGGATGAAAACCAACAAAAATTGACAAGAACCACGAAAGGATCTTGTATTTTAAGATAAAATCTTACTCTATTCAGGAAAAAACTTCCAGCTCGCTGAAATATGTTCATTTGCTGAAAACCATCAAAACCACGAAAAGTTCTTGTATTTGAAGATAAAATTTTTTTGCTTTGAAGATGAAAGATCCAGCTGACTGAAATAAGTTCATTGGATGAAAACCAACAAAAATTGACAAGAACCACGAAAAGTTCTTGTATTTTAAGATAAAATCTTACTCTATTCAGGAAAAAACTTCCAGCTCGCTGAAATATGTTCATTTGCTGAAAACCATCAAAACCACGAAAAGTTCTTGTATTTGAAGATAAAATCTTTTTGCTTTGAAGAAGAAAGATCTAGCTGACTGAAATAAGTTCATTAGATGAAAACCAACAAAAATTGACAAGAACCACGAAAAGTTCTTGTATTTTAAGATAAAATCTTACGCTATTAAAGAAAAAACTCCCAGCTCGCTGAAATATGTTCATTTGCTGAAAACCAACAAAACCACGAAAAGTTCTTGTATTTGGAGATAAAATCTTTTTTCTTTGAAGAAGAAAGATCTCGCTGACTGAAATAAGTTCATTAGATGAAAACCAACAAAAATTGACAAGAACCACGAAAAGTTCTTGTATTTTAAGATAAAATCTTACTCTATTAAGGAAAAAACTTCCAGCTCGCTGAAATATGTTCATTTGCTGAAAACCATCAAAACCACGAAAAGTTCTTGTATTTGAAGATAAAATCTTTTTGCTTTGAAGATGAAAGATCTAGCTGACTGAAATAAGTTCATTGGATGAAAACCAACAAAAATTGACAAGAACCACGAAAAGTTCTTGTATTTTAAGATAAAATCTTACTCTATTCAGGAAAAAACTTCCAGCTCGCTGAAATATGTTCATTTGCTGAAAACCATCAAAACCACGAAAAGTTCTTGTATTTGAAGATAAAATCTTTTTGCTTTGAAGAAGAAAGATCTAGCTGACTGAAATAAGTTCATTGGATGAAAACCAACAAAAATTGACAAAAACCACGAAAGGATCTTGTATTTTAAGATAAAATCTTACTCTATTCAGGAAAAAACTTCCAGCTCGCTGAAATATGTTCATTTGCTGAAAACCATCAAAACCACGAAAAGTTCTTGTATTTGAAGTTAAAATCTTTTTGCTTTGAAGATGAAAGATCTAGCTGACTGAAAT
Organism: Heptranchias perlo; assembly: GCF_035084215.1. Taxonomy (NCBI): domain Eukaryota; kingdom Metazoa; phylum Chordata; class Chondrichthyes; order Hexanchiformes; family Hexanchidae; genus Heptranchias; species Heptranchias perlo. The sequence goes on along the minus strand of NW_027139688.1, from coordinate 891,112 downwards.
AAGTTCATTGGATGAAAACCAACAAAAATTGACAAGAACCACGAAAAGTTCTTGTATTTTAAGATAAAATCTTACTCTATTCAGGAAAAAACTTCCAGCTCGCTGAAATATGTTCATTTGCTGAAAACCATCAAAACCACGAAAAGTTCTTGTATTTGAAGATAAAATCTTTTTGCTTTGAAGAAGAAAGATCTAGCTGACTGAAATAAGTTCATTAGATGAAAACCAACAAAAATTGACAAGAACCACGAAAAGTTCTTGTATTTTAAGATAAAATCTTACGCTATTAAAGAAAAAACTCCCAGCTCGCTGAAATATGTTCATTTGCTGAAAACCAACAAAACCACGAAAAGTTCTTGTATTTGGAGATAAAATCTTTTTTCTTTGAAGAAGAAAGATCTCGCTGACTGAAATAAGTTCATTAGATGAAAACCAACAAAAATTGACAAGAACCACGAAAAGTTCTTGTATTTTAAGATAAAATCTTACTCTATTAAGGAAAAAACTTCCAGCTCGCTGAAATATGTTCATTTGCTGAAAACCATCAAAACCACGAAAAGTTCTTGTATTTGAAGATAAAATCTTTTTGCTTTGAAGATGAAAGATCCAGCTGACTGAAATAAGTTCATTGGATGAAAACCAACAAAAATTGACAAGAACCACGAAAAGTTCTTGTATTTTAAGATAAAATCTTACTCTATTCAGGAAAAAACTTCCAGCTCGCTGAAATATGTTCATTTGCTGAAAACCATCAAAACCACGAAAAGTTCTTGTATTTGAAGATAAAATCTTTTTGCTTTGAAGAACAAAGATCTAGCTGACTGAAATAAGTTCATTGGATGAAAACCAACAAAAATTGACAAAAACCACGAAAGGATCTTGTATTTTAAGATAAAATCTTACTCTATTCAGGAAAAAACTTCCAGCTCGCTGAAATATGTTCATTTGCTGAAAACCATCAAAACCACGAAAAGTTCTTGTATTTGAAGATAAAATCTTTTTGCTTTGAAGATGAAAGATCCAGCTGACTGAAATAAGTTCATTGGATGAAAACCAACAAAAATTGACAAGAACCACGAAAAGTTCTTGTATTTTAAGATAAAATCTTACTGTATTCAGGAAAAAACTTCCAGCTCGCTGAAATATGTTCATTTGCTGAAAACCATCAAAACCACGAAAAGTTCTTGTATTTGAAGATAAAATCTTTTTGCTTTGAAGATGAAAGATCTAGCTGACTGAAATAAGTTCATTGGATGAAAACCAACAAAAATTGACAAGAACCACGAAAAGTTCTTGTATTTTAAGATAAAATCTTACTCTATTCAGGAAAAAACTTCCAGCTCGCTGAAATATGTTCATTTGCTGAAAACCATCAAAACCACGAAAAGTTCTTGTATTTGAAGATAAAATCTTTTTGCTTTGAAGAAGAAAGATCTAGCTGACTGAAATAAGTTCATTGGATGAAAACCAACAAAAATTGACAAAAACCACGAAAGGATCTTGTATTTTAAGATAAAATCTTACTCTATTCAGGAAAAAACTTCCAGCTCGCTGAAATATGTTCATTTGCTGAAAACCATCAAAACCACGAAAAGTTCTTGTATTTGAAGTTAAAATCTTTTTGCTTTGAAGATGAAAGATCTAGCTGACTGAAATAAGTTCATTGGATGAAAACCAACAAAAATTGACAAGAACCACGAAAAGTTCTTGTATTTTAAGATAAAATCTTACTCTATTCAGGAAAAAACTTCCAGCTCGCTGAAATATGTTCATTTGCTGAAAACCATCAAAACCACGAAAAGTTCTTGTATTTGAAGATAAAATCTTTTTGCTTTGAAGAAGAAAGATCTAGCTGACTGAAATAAGTTCATTAGATGAAAACCAACAAAAATTGACAAGAACCACGAAAAGTTCTTGTATTTTAAGATAAAATCTTACGCTATTAAAGAAAAAACTCCCAGCTCGCTGAAATATGTTCATTTGCTGAAAACCAACAAAACCACGAAAAGTTCTTGTATTTGGAGATAAAATCTTTTTTCTTTGAAGAAGAAAGATCTCGCTGACTGAAATAAGTTCATTAGATGAAAACCAACAAAAATTGACAAGAACCACGAAAAGTTCTTGTATTTTAAGATAAAATCTTACTCTATTAAGGAAAAAACTTCCAGCTCGCTGAAATATGTTCATTTGCTGAAAACCATCAAAACCACGAAAAGTTCTTGTATTTGAAGATAAAATCTTTTTGCTTTGAAGATGAAAGATCCAGCTGACTGAAATAAGTTCATTGGATGAAAACCAACAAAAATTGACAAGAACCACGAAAAGTTCTTGTATTTTAAGATAAAATCTTACTCTATTCAGGAAAAAACTTCCAGCTCGCTGAAATATGTTCATTTGCTGAAAACCATCAAAACCACGAAAAGTTCTTGTATTTGAAGATAAAATCTTTTTGCTTTGAAGAACAAAGATCTAGCTGACTGAAATAAGTTCATTGGATGAAAACCAACAAAAATTGACAAAAACCACGAAAGGATCTTGTATTTTAAGATAAAATCTTACTCTATTCAGGAAAAAACTTCCAGCTCGCTGAAATATGTTCATTTGCTGAAAACCATCAAAACCACGAAAAGTTCTTGTATTTGAAGATAAAATCTTTTTGCTTTGAAGATGAAAGATCCAGCTGACTGAAATAAGTTCATTGGATGAAAACCAACAAAAATTGACAAGAACCACGAAAAGTTCTTGTATTTTAAGATAAAGTCTTACTGTATTCAGGAAAAAACTTCCAGCTCGCTGAAATATGTTCATTTGCTGAAAACCATCAAAACCACGAAAAGTTCTTGTATTTGAAGATAAAATCTTTTTGCTTTGAAGAAGAAAGATCTAGCTGACTGAAATAAGTTCATTAGATGAAAACCAACAAAAATTGACAAGAACCACGAAAAGTTCTTGTATTTTAAGATAAAATCTTACGCTATTAAAGAAAAAACTCCCAGCTCGCTGAAATATGTTCATTTGCTGAAAACCAACAAAACCACGAAAAGTTCTTGTATTTGGAGATAAAATCTTTTTTCTTTGAAGAAGAAAGATCTCGCTGACTGAAATAAGTTCATTAGATGAAAACCAACAAAAATTGACAAGAACCACGAAAAGTTCTTGTATTTTAAGATAAAATCTTACTCTATTAAGGAAAAAACTTCCAGCTCGCTGAAATATGTTCATTTGCTGAAAACCATCAAAACCACGAAAAGTTCTTGTATTTGCAGATAAAATCTTTTTGCTTTGAAGATGAAAGATCTAGCTGACTGAAATAAGTTCATTGGATGAAAACCAACAAAAATTGACAAGAACCACGAAAAGTTCTTGTATTTTAAGATAAAATCTTACTCTATTCAGGAAAAAACTTCCAGCTCGCTGAAATATGTTCATTTGCTGAAAACCATCAAAACCACGAAAAGTTCTTGTATTTGAAGATAAAATCTTTTTGCTTTGAAGAAGAAAGATCTAGCTGACTGAAATAAGTTCATTGGATGAAAACCAACAAAAATTGACAAAAACCACGAAAGGATCTTGTATTTTAAGATAAAATCTTACTCTATTCAGGAAAAAACTTCCAGCTCGCTGAAATATGTTCATTTGCTGAAAACCATCAAAACCACGAAAAGTTCTTGTATTTGAAGATAAAATCTTTTTGCTTTGAAGATGAAAGATCTAGCTGACTGAAATAAGTTCATTGGATGAAAACCAACAAAAATTGACAAGAACCACGAAAAGTTCTTGTATTTTAAGATAAAATCTTACTCTATTCAGGAAAAAACTTCCAGCTCGCTGAAATATGTTCATTTGCTGAAAACCATCAAAACCACGAAAAGTTCTTGTATTTGAAGATAAAATCTTTTTGCTTTGAAGAAGAAAGATCTAGCTGACTGAAATAAGTTCATTAGATGAAAACCAACAAAAATTGACAAGAACCACGAAAAGTTCTTGTATTTTAAGATAAAATCTTACGCTATTAAAGAAAAAACTCCCAGCTCGCTGAAATATGTTCATTTGCTGAAAACCAACAAAACCACGAAAAGTTCTTGTATTTGGAGATAAAATCTTTTTTCTTTGAAGAAGAAAGATCTCGCTGACTGAAATAAGTTCATTAGATGAAAACCAACAAAAATTGACAAGAACCACGAAAAGTTCTTGTATTTTAAGATAAAATCTTACTCTATTAAGGAAAAAACTTCCAGCTCGCTGAAATATGTTCATTTGCTGAAAACCATCAAAACCACGAAAAGTTCTTGTATTTGAAGATAAAATCTTTTTGCTTTGAAGATGAAAGATCTAGCTGACTGAAATAAGTTCATTGGATGAAAACCAACAAAAATTGACAAGAACCACGAAAAGTTCTTGTATTTTAAGATAAAATCTTACTCTATTCAGGAAAAAACTTCCAGCTCGCTGAAATATGTTCATTTGCTGAAAACCATCAAAACCACGAAAAGTTCTTGTATTTGAAGATAAAATCTTTTTGCTTTGAAGAAGAAAGATCTAGCTGACTGAAATAAGTTCATTGGATGAAAACCAACAAAAATTGACAAAAACCACGAAAGGATCTTGTATTTTAAGATAAAATCTTACTCTATTCAGGAAAAAACTTCCAGCTCGCTGAAATATGTTCATTTGCTGAAAACCATCAAAACCACGAAAAGTTCTTGTATTTGAAGATAAAATCTTTTTGCTTTGAAGATGAAAGATCTAGCTGACTGAAATAAGTTCATTGGATGAAAACCAACAAAAATTGACAAGAACCACGAAAAGTTCTTGTATTTTAAGATAAAATCTTACTCTATTCAGGAAAAAACTTCCAGCTCGCTGAAATATGTTCATTTGCTGAAAACCATCAAAACCACGAAAAGTTCTTGTATTTGAAGATAAAATCTTTTTGCTTTGAAGAAGAAAGATCTAGCTGACTGAAATAAGTTCATTAGATGAAAACCAACAAAAATTGACAAGAACCACGAAAAGTTCTTGTATTTTAAGATAAAATCTTACGCTATTAAAGAAAAAACTCCCAGCTCGCTGAAATATGTTCATTTGCTGAAAACCAACAAAACCACGAAAAGTTCTTGTATTTGAAGATAAAATCTTTTTTCTTTGAAGAAGAAAGATCCAGCTGACTGAAATAAGTTCATTAAATGAAAACCAACAAAAATTGACAAGAACCACGAAAAGTTCTTGTATTTTAAGATAAAATCCTACTCTATTAAGGAAAAAACTTCCAGCTCGCTGAAATATGTTCATTTGCTGAAAACCATCAAAACCACGAAAAGTTCTTGTATTTGAAGATAAAATCTTTTTGCTTTGAAGAAGAAAGATCTAGCTGACTGAAATAAGTTCATTAGATGAAAACCAACAAAAATTGACAAGAACCACGAAAAGTTCTTGTATTTTAAGATAAAATCTTACGCTATTAAAGAAAAAACTCCCAGCTCGCTGAAATATGTTCATTTGCTGAAAACCAACAAAACCACGTAAAGTTCTTGTATTTGGAGATAAAATCTTTTTTCTTTGAAGAAGAAAGATCTCGCTGACTGAAATAAGTTCATTCGATGAAAACCAACAAAAATTGACAAGAACCACGAAAAGTTCTTGTATTTTAAGATAAAATCTTACTCTATTAAGGAAAAAACTTCCAGCTCGCTGAAATATGTTAATTTGCTGAAAACCATCAAAACCACGAAAAGTTCTTGTATTTGAAGATAAAATCTTTTTGCTTTGAGGAAGAAAGATCTAGCTGACTGAAATAAGTTCATTGGATGAAAACCAACAAAAATTGACAAGAACCACGAAAGGATCTTGTATTTTAAGATAAAATCTTACTCTATTCAGGAAAAAACTTCCAGCTCGCTGAAATATGTTCATTTGCTGAAAACCATCAAAACCACGAAAAGTTCTTGTATTTGAAGATAAAATCTTTTTGCTTTGAAGATGAAAGATCTCGCTGACTGAAATAAGTTCATTGGATGAAAACCAACAAAAATTGACAAGAACCACGAAAAGTTCTTGTATTTTAAGATAAAATCTTACTGTATTCAGGAAAAAACTTCCAGCTCGCTGAAATATGTTCATTTGCTGAAAACCATCAAAACCACGAAAAGTTCTTGTATTTGAAGATAAAATCTTTTTGCTTTGAAGAAGAAAGATCTAGCTGACTGAAATAAGTTCATTGGATGAAAACCAACAAAAATTGACAAAAACCACGAAAGGATCTTGTATTTTAAGATAAAATCTTACTCTATTCAGGAAAAAACTTCCAGCTCGCTGAAATATGTTCATTTGCTGAAAACCATCAAAACCACGAAAAGTTCTTGTATTTGAAGATAAAATCTTTTTGCTTTGAAGATGAAAGATCTAGCTGACTGAAATAAGTTCATTGGATGAATACCAACAAAAATTGACCAGAACCACGAAAAGTTCTTGTATTTTAAGATAAAATCTTACTCTATTCAGGAAAAAACTTCCAGCTCGCTGAAATATGTTCATTTGCTGAAAACCATCAAAACCACGAAAAGTTCTTGTATTTGAAGATAAAATCTTTTTGCTTTGAAGAAGAAAGATCTAGCTGACTGAAATAAGTTCATTAGATGAAAACCAACAAAAATTGACAAGAACCACGAAAAGTTCTTGTATTTTAAGATAAAATCTTAAGCTATTAAAGAAAAAACTCCCAGCTCGCTGAAATATGTTCATTTGCTGAAAACCAACAAAACCACGAAAAGTTCTTGTATTTGAAGATAAAATCTTTTTTCTTTGAAGAAGAAAGATCCAGCTGACTGAAATAAGTTCATTAAATGAAAACCAACAAAAATTGACAAGAACCACGAAAAGTTCTTGTATTTTAAGATAAAATCCTACTCTATTAAGGAAAAAACTTCCAGCTCGCTGAAATATGTTCATTTGCTGAAAACCATCAAAACCACGAAAAGTTCTTGTATTTGAAGATAAAATCTTTTTGCTTTGAAGAAGAAAGATCTAGCTGACTGAAATAAGTTCATTAGATGAAAACCAACAAAAATTGACATGAACCACGAAAACTTCTTGTATTTTAAGATAAAATCTTACTCTATTAAGGAAAAAACTTCCAGCTCGCTGAAATATGTTCATTTGCTGAAAACCATCAAAACCACGAAAAGTTCTTGTATTTGAAGATAAAATCTTTTTGCTTTGAAGAAGAAAGATCTAGCTGACTGAAATAAGTTCATTAGATGAAAACCAACAAAAATTGACAAGAACCATGAAAAGTTCTTGTATTTTAAGATAAAATCTTACTCTATTCAGGAAAAAACTTCCAGCTCGCTGAAATATGTTCATTTGCTGAAAACCATCAAAACCACGAAAAGTTCTTGTATTTGAAGATAAAATCTTTTTGCTTTGAAGAAGAAAGATCTAGCTGACTGAAATAAGTTCATTGGATGAAAACCAACAAAAATTGACAAAAACCACGAAAGGATCTTGTATTTTAAGATAAAATCTTACTCTATTCAGGAAAAAACTTCCAGCTCGCTGAAATATGTTCATTTGCTGAAAACCATCAAAACCACGAAAAGTTCTTGTATTTGAAGATAAAATCTTTTTGCTTTGAGGAAGAAAGATCCAGCTGACTGAAATAAGTTCATTGGATGAAAACCAACAAAAATTGACAAGAACCACGAAAGGATCTTGTATTTTAAGATAAAATCTTACTCTATTCAGGAAAAAACTTCCAGCTCGCTGAAATATGTTCATTTGCTGAAAACCATCAAAACCACGAAAAGTTCTTGTATTTGAAGATAAAATCTTTTTGCTTTGAAGATGAAAGATCCAGCTGACTGAAATAAGTTCATTGGATGAAAACCAACAAAAATTGACAAGAACCACGAAAAGTTCTTGTATTTTAAGATAAAATCTTACTCTATTCAGGAAAAAACTTCCAGCTCGCTGAAATATGTTCATTTGCTGAAAACCAACAAAACCACGAAAAGTTCTTGTATTTGGAGATAAAATCTTTTTACTTTGAAGAAGAAAGATCTGGCTGACTGAAATAAGTTCATTAGATGAAAACCAACAAAAATTGACAAGAACCACGAAAAGTTCTTGTATTTTAAGATAAAATCTTACTCTATTCAGGAAAAAACTTCCAGCTCGCTGAAATATGTTCATTTGCTGAAAACCATCAAAACCACGAAAAGTTCTTGTATTTGAAGATAAAATCTTTTTGCTTTGAAGATGAAAGATCTAGCTGACTGAAATAAGTTCATTGGATGAAAACCAACAAAAATTGACAAAAACCACGAAAGGATCTTGTATTTTAAGATAAAATCTTACTCTATTCAGGAAAAAACTTCCAGCTCGCTGAAATATGTTCATTTGCTGAAAACCATCAAAACCACGAAAAGTTCTTGTATTTGAAGATAAAATCTTTTTGCTTTGAGGAAGAAAGATCTAGCTGACTGAAATAAGTTCATTGGATGAAAACCAACAAAAATTGACAAGAACCACGAAAGGATCTTGTATTTTAAGATAAAATCTTACTCTATTCAGGAAAAAACTTCCAGCTCGCTGAAATATGTTCATTTGCTGAAAACCATCAAAACCACGAAAAGTTCTTGTATTTGAAGATAAAATCTTTTTGCTTTGAAGAAGAAAGATCTAGCTGACTGAAATAAGTTCATTGGATGAAAACCAACAAAAATTGACAAAAACCACGAAAGAATCTTGTATTTTAAGATAAAATCTTACTCTATTCAGGAAAAAACTTCCAGCTCGCTGAAATATGTTCATTTGCTGAAAACCATCAAAACCACGAAAAGTTCTTGTATTTGAAGATAAAATCTTTTTGCTTTGAGGAAGAAAGATCTAGCTGACTGAAATAAGTTCATTGGATGAAAACCAACAAAAATTGACAAGAACCACGAAAGGATCTTGTATTTTAAGATAAAATCTTACTCTATTCAGGAAAAAACTTCCAGCTCGCTGAAATATGTTCATTTGCTGAAAACCATCAAAACCACGAAAAGTTCTTGTATTTGAAGATAAAATCTTTTTGCTTTGAAGATGAAAGATCCAGCTGACTGAAATAAGTTCATTGGATGAAAACCAACAAAAATTGACAAGAACCACGAAAAGTTCTTGTATTTTAAGATAAAATCTTACTCTATTCAGGAAAAAACTTCCAGCTCGCTGAAATATGTTCATTTGCTGAAAACCATCAAAACCACGAAAAGTTCTTGTATTTGAAGATAAAATCTTTTTGCTTTGAAGAAGAAAGATCTAGCTGACTGAAATAAGTTCATTAGATGAAAACCAACAAAAATTGACAAGAACCACGAAAAGTTCTTGTATTTTAAGATAAAATCTTACTCTATTCAGGAAAAAACTTCCAGCTCGCTGAAATCTGTTCATTTGCTGAAAACCATCAAAACCACGAAAAGTTCTTGTATTTGAAGATAAAATCTTTTTGCTTTGAAGAAGAAAGATCTAGCTGACTGAAATAAGTTCATTAGATGAAAACCAACAAAAATTGACAAGAACCACGAAAAGTTCTTGTATTTTAAGATAAAATCTTACGCTATTAAAGAAAAAACTCCCAGCTCGCTGAAATATGTTCATTTGCTGAAAAACAACAAAACCACGAAAAGTTCTTGTATTTGGAGATAAAATCTTTTTTCTTTGAAGAAGAAAGATCTCGCTGACTGAAATAAGTCCATTAGATGAAAACCAACAAAAATTGACAAGAACCACGAAAAGTTCTTGTATTTTAAGATAAAATCTTACTCTATTAAGGAAAAAACTTCCAGCTCGCTGAAATATGTTCATTTGCTGAAAACCATCAAAACCACGAAAAGTTCTTGTATTTGAAGATAAAATCTTTTTGCTTTGAAGATGAAAGATCTAGCTGACTGAAATAAGTTCATTGGATGAAAACCAACAAAAATTGACAAGAACCACGAAAAGTTCTTGTATTTTAAGATAAAATCTTACTCTATTCAGGAAAAAACTTCCAGCTCGCTGAAATATGTTCATTTGCTGAAAACCATCAAAACCACGAAAAGTTCTTGTATTTGAAGATAAAATCTTTTTGCTTGGAAGAAGAAAGATCTAGCTGACTGAAATAAGTTCATTGGATGAAAACCAACAAAAATTGACAAGAACCACGAAAAGTTCTTGTATTTTAAGATAAAATCTTACTCTATTCAGGAAAAAACTTCCAGCTCGCTGAAATATGTTCATTTGCTGAAAACCATCAAAACCACGAAAAGTTCTTGTATTTGAAGATAAAATCTTTTTGCTTTGAAGAAGAAAGATCTAGCTGACTGAAATAAGTTCATTAGATGAAAACCAACAAAAATTGACAAGAACCACGAAAAGTTCTTGTATTTTAAGATAAAATCTTACGCTATTAAAGAAAAAACTCCCAGCTCGCTGAAATATGTTCATTTGCTGAAAACCAACAAAACCACGAAAAGTTCTTGTATTTGGAGATAAAATCTTTTTACTTTGAAGAAGAAAGATCTGGCTGACTGAAATAAGTTCATTAGATGAAAACCAACAAAAATTGACAAGAACCACGAAAAGTTCTTGTATTTTAAGATAAAATCTTACTCTATTAAGGAAAAAACTTCCAGCTCGCTGAAATATGTTCATTTGCTGAAAACCATCAAAACCACGAAAAGTTCTTGTATTTGAAGATAAAATCTTTTTGCTTTGAAGATGAAAGATCTAGCTGACTGAAATAAGTTCTTTGGATGAAAACCAACAAAAATTGACAAGAACCATGAAAAGTTCTTGTATTTTAAGATAAAATCTTACTCTATTCAGGAAAAAACTTCCAGCTCGCTGAAATATGTTCATTTGCTGAAAACCATCAAAACCACGAAAAGTTCTTGTATTTGAAGATAAAATCTTTTTGCTTTGAAGAAGAAAGATCTAGCTGACTGAAATAAGTTCATTGGATGAAAACCAACAAAAATTGACAAAAACCACGAAAGGATCTTGTATTTTAAGATAAAATCTTACTCTATTCAGGAAAAAACTTCCAGCTCGCTGAAATATGTTCATTTGCTGAAAACCATCAAAACCACGAAAAGTTCTTGTATTTGAAGATAAAATCTTTTTGCTTTGAGGAAGAAAGATCCAGCTGACTGAAATAAGTTCATTGGATGAAAACCAACAAAAATTGACAAGAACCACGAAAGGATCTTGTATTTTAAGATAAAATCTTACTCTATTCAGGAAAAAACTTCCAGCTCGCTGAAATATGTTCATTTGCTGAAAACCATCAAAACCACGAAAAGTTCTTGTATTTGAAGATAAAATTTTTTTGCTTTGAAGATGAAAGATCCAGCTGACTGAAATAAGTTCATTGGATGAAAACCAACAAAAATTGACAAGAACCACGAAAAGTTCTTGTATTTTAAGATAAAATCTTACTCTATTCAGGAAAAAACTTCCAGCTCGCTGAAATATGTTCATTTGCTGAAAACCATCAAAACCACGAAAAGTTCTTGTATTTGAAGATAAAATCTTTTTGCTTTGAAGAAGAAAGATCTAGCTGACTGAAATAAGTTCATTAGATGAAAACCAACAAAAATTGACAAGAACCACGAAAAGTTCTTGTATTTTAAGATAAAATCTTACGCTATTAAAGAAAAAACTCCCAGCTCGCTGAAATATGTTCATTTGCTGAAAACCAACAAAACCACGAAAAGTTCTTGTATTTGGAGATAAAATCTTTTTTCTTTGAAGAAGAAAGATCTCGCTGACTGAAATAAGTTCATTAGATGAAAACCAACAAAAATTGACAAGAACCACGAAAAGTTCTTGTATTTTAAGATAAAATCTTACTCTATTAAGGAAAAAACTTCCAGCTCGCTGAAATATGTTCATTTGCTGAAAACCATCAAAACCACGAAAAGTTCTTGTATTTGAAGATAAAATCTTTTTGCTTTGAAGATGAAAGATCTAGCTGACTGAAATAAGTTCATTGGATGAAAACCAACAAAAATTGACAAGAACCACGAAAAGTTCTTGTATTTTAAGATAAAATCTTACTCTATTCAGGAAAAAACTTCCAGCTCGCTGAAATATGTTCATTTGCTGAAAACCATCAAAACCACGAAAAGTTCTTGTATTTGAAGATAAAATCTTTTTGCTTTGAAGAAGAAAGATCTAGCTGACTGAAATAAGTTCATTGGATGAAAACCAACAAAAATTGACAAAAACCACGAAAGGATCTTGTATTTTAAGATAAAATCTTACTCTATTCAGGAAAAAACTTCCAGCTCGCTGAAATATGTTCATTTGCTGAAAACCATCAAAACCACGAAAAGTTCTTGTATTTGAAGTTAAAATCTTTTTGCTTTGAAGATGAAAGATCTAGCTGACTGAAATAAGTTCATTGGATGAAAACCAACAAAAATTGACAAGAACCACGAAAAGTTCTTGTATTTTAAGATAAAATCTTACTCTATTCAGGAAAAAACTTCCAGCTCGCTGAAATATGTTCATTTGCTGAAAACCATCAAAACCACGAAAAGTTCTTGTATTTGAAGATAAAATCTTTTTGCTTTGAAGAAGAAAGATCTAGCTGACTGAAATAAGTTCATTAGATGAAAACCAACAAAAATTGACAAGAACCACGAAAAGTTCTTGTATTTTAAGATAAAATCTTACGCTATTAAAGAAAAAACTCCCAGCTCGCTGAAATATGTTCATTTGCTGAAAACCAACAAAACCACGAAAAGTTCTTGTATTTGGAGATAAAATCTTTTTTCTTTGAAGAAGAAAGATCTCGCTGACTGAAATAAGTTCATTAGATGAAAACCAACAAAAATTGACAAGAACCACGAAAAGTTCTTGTATTTTAAGATAAAATCTTACTCTATTAAGGAAAAAACTTCCAGCTCGCTGAAATATGTTCATTTGCTGAAAACCATCAAAACCACGAAAAGTTCTTGTATTTGAAGATAAAATCTTTTTGCTTTGAAGATGAAAGATCCAGCTGACTGAAATAAGTTCATTGGATGAAAACCAACAAAAATTGACAAGAACCACGAAAAGTTCTTGTATTTTAAGATAAAATCTTACTCTATTCAGGAAAAAACTTCCAGCTCGCTGAAATATGTTCATTTGCTGAAAACCATCAAAACCACGAAAAGTTCTTGTATTTGAAGATAAAATCTTTTTGCTTTGAAGAACAAAGATCTAGCTGACTGAAATAAGTTCATTGGATGAAAACCAACAAAAATTGACAAAAACCACGAAAGGATCTTGTATTTTAAGATAAAATCTTACTCTATTCAGGAAAAAACTTCCAGCTCGCTGAAATATGTTCATTTGCTGAAAACCATCAAAACCACGAAAAGTTCTTGTATTTGAAGATAAAATCTTTTTGCTTTGAAGATGAAAGATCCAGCTGACTGAAATAAGTTCATTGGATGAAAACCAACAAAAATTGACAAGAACCACGAAAAGTTCTTGTATTTTAAGATAAAATCTTACTGTATTCAGGAAAAAACTTCCAGCTCGCTGAAATATGTTCATTTGCTGAAAACCATCAAAACCACGAAAAGTTCTTGTATTTGAAGATAAAATCTTTTTGCTTTGAAGAAGAAAGATCTAGCTGACTGAAATAAGTTCATTAGATGAAAACCAACAAAAATTGACAAGAACCACGAAAAGTTCTTGTATTTTAAGATAAAATCTTACGCTATTAAAGAAAAAACTCCCAGCTCGCTGAAATATGTTCATTTGCTGAAAACCAACAAAACCACGAAAAGTTCTTGTATTTGGAGATAAAATCTTTTTTCTTTGAAGAAGAAAGATCTCGCTGACTGAAATAAGTTCATTAGATGAAAACCAACAAAAATTGACAAGAACCACGAAAAGTTCTTGTATTTTAAGATAAAATCTTACTCTATTAAGGAAAAAACTTCCAGCTCGCTGAAATATGTTCATTTGCTGAAAACCATCAAAACCACGAAAAGTTCTTGTATTTGCAGATAAAATCTTTTTGCTTTGAAGATGAAAGATCTAGCTGACTGAAATAAGTTCATTGGATGAAAACCAACAAAAATTGACAAGAACCACGAAAAGTTCTTGTATTTTAAGATAAAATCTTACTCTATTCAGGAAAAAACTTCCAGCTCGCTGAAATATGTTCATTTGCTGAAAACCATCAAAACCACGAAAAGTTCTTGTATTTGAAGATAAAATCTTTTTGCTTTGAAGAAGAAAGATCTAGCTGACTGAAATAAGTTCATTGGATGAAAACCAACAAAAATTGACAAAAACCACGAAAGGATCTTGTATTTTAAGATAAAATCTTACTCTATTCAGGAAAAAACTTCCAGCTCGCTGAAATATGTTCATTTGCTGAAAACCATCAAAACCACGAAAAGTTCTTGTATTTGAAGATAAAATCTTTTTGCTTTGAAGATGAAAGATCTAGCTGACTGAAATAAGTTCATTGGATGAAAACCAACAAAAATTGACAAGAACCACGAAAAGTTCTTGTATTTTAAGATAAAATCTTACTCTATTCAGGAAAAAACTTCCAGCTCGCTGAAATATGTTCATTTGCTGAAAACCATCAAAACCACGAAAAGTTCTTGTATTTGAAGATAAAATCTTTTTGCTTTGAAGAAGAAAGATCTAGCTGACTGAAATAAGTTCATTAGATGAAAACCAACAAAAATTGACAAGAACCACGAAAAGTTCTTGTATTTTAAGATAAAATCTTACGCTATTAAAGAAAAAACTCCCAGCTCGCTGAAATATGTTCATTTGCTGAAAACCAACAAAACCACGAAAAGTTCTTGTATTTGGAGATAAAATCTTTTTTCTTTGAAGAAGAAAGATCTCGCTGACTGAAATAAGTTCATTAGATGAAAACCAACAAAAATTGACAAGAACCACGAAAAGTTCTTGTATTTTAAGATAAAATCTTACTCTATTAAGGAAAAAACTTCCAGCTCGCTGAAATATGTTCATTTGCTGAAAACCATCAAAACCACGAAAAGTTCTTGTATTTGAAGATAAAATCTTTTTGCTTTGAAGATGAAAGATCTAGCTGACTGAAATAAGTTCATTGGATGAAAACCAACAAAAATTGACAAGAACCACGAAAAGTTCTTGTATTTTAAGATAAAATCTTACTCTATTCAGGAAAAAACTTCCAGCTCGCTGAAATATGTTCATTTGCTGAAAACCATCAAAACCACGAAAAGTTCTTGTATTTGAAGATAAAATCTTTTTGCTTTGAAGAAGAAAGATCTAGCTGACTGAAATAAGTTCATTGGATGAAAACCAACAAAAATTGACAAAAACCACGAAAGGATCTTGTATTTTAAGATAAAATCTTACTCTATTCAGGAAAAAACTTCCAGCTCGCTGAAATATGTTCATTTGCTGAAAACCATCAAAACCACGAAAAGTTCTTGTATTTGAAGATAAAATCTTTTTGCTTTGAAGATGAAAGATCTAGCTGACTGAAATAAGTTCATTGGATGAAAACCAACAAAAATTGACAAGAACCACGAAAAGTTCTTGTATTTTAAGATAAAATCTTACTCTATTCAGGAAAAAACTTCCAGCTCGCTGAAATATGTTCATTTGCTGAAAACCATCAAAACCACGAAAAGTTCTTGTATTTGAAGATAAAATCTTTTTGCTTTGAAGAAGAAAGATCTAGCTGACTGAAATAAGTTCATTAGATGAAAACCAACAAAAATTGACAAGAACCACGAAAAGTTCTTGTATTTTAAGATAAAATCTTACGCTATTAAAGAAAAAACTCCCAGCTCGCTGAAATATGTTCATTTGCTGAAAACCAACAAAACCACGAAAAGTTCTTGTATTTGAAGATAAAATCTTTTTTCTTTGAAGAAGAAAGATCCAGCTGACTGAAATAAGTTCATTAAATGAAAACCAACAAAAATTGACAAGAACCACGAAAAGTTCTTGTATTTTAAGATAAAATCCTACTCTATTAAGGAAAAAACTTCCAGCTCGCTGAAATATGTTCATTTGCTGAAAACCATCAAAACCACGAAAAGTTCTTGTATTTGAAGATAAAATCTTTTTGCTTTGAAGAAGAAAGATCTAGCTGACTGAAATAAGTTCATTCGATGAAAACCAACAAAAATTGACAAGAACCACGAAAAGTTCTTGTATTTTAAGATAAAATCTTACGCTATTAAAGAAAAAACTCCCAGCTCGCTGAAATATGTTCATTTGCTGAAAACCAACAAAACCACGTAAAGTTCTTGTATTTGGAGATAAAATCTTTTTTCTTTGAAGAAGAAAGATCTCGCTGACTGAAATAAGTTCATTCGATGAAAACCAACAAAAATTGACAAGAACCACGAAAAGTTCTTGTATTTTAAGATAAAATCTTACTCTATTAAGGAAAAAACTTCCAGCTCGCTGAAATATGTTAATTTGCTGAAAACCATCAAAACCACGAAAAGTTCTTGTATTTGAAGATAAAATCTTTTTGCTTTGAGGAAGAAAGATCTAGCTGACTGAAATAAGTTCATTGGATGAAAACCAACAAAAATTGACAAGAACCACGAAAGGATCTTGTATTTTAAGATAAAATCTTACTCTATTCAGGAAAAAACTTCCAGCTCGCTGAAATATGTTCATTTGCTGAAAACCATCAAAACCACGAAAAGTTCTTGTATTTGAAGATAAAATCTTTTTGCTTTGAAGATGAAAGATCTCGCTGACTGAAATAAGTTCATTGGATGAAAACCAACAAAAATTGACAAGAACCACGAAAAGTTCTTGTATTTTAAGATAAAATCTTACTGTATTCAGGAAAAAACTTCCAGCTCGCTGAAATATGTTCATTTGCTGAAAACCATCAAAACCACGAAAAGTTCTTGTATTTGAAGATAAAATCTTTTTGCTTTGAAGAAGAAAGATCTAGCTGACTGAAATAAGTTCATTGGATGAAAACCAACAAAAATTGACAAAAACCACGAAAGGATCTTGTATTTTAAGATAAAATCTTACTCTATTCAGGAAAAAACTTCCAGCTCGCTGAAATATGTTCATTTGCTGAAAACCATCAAAACCACGAAAAGTTCTTGTATTTGAAGATAAAATCTTTTTGCTTTGAAGATGAAAGATCTAGCTGACTGAAATAAGTTCATTGGATGAATACCAACAAAAATTGACCAGAACCACGAAAAGTTCTTGTATTTTAAGATAAAATCTTACTCTATTCAGGAAAAAACTTCCAGCTCGCTGAAATATGTTCATTTGCTGAAAACCATCAAAACCACGAAAAGTTCTTGTATTTGAAGATAAAATCTTTTTGCTTTGAAGAAGAAAGATCTAGCTGACTGAAATAAGTTCATTAGATGAAAACCAACAAAAATTGACAAGAACCACGAAAAGTTCTTGTATTTTAAGATAAAATCTTAAGCTATTAAAGAAAAAACTCCCAGCTCGCTGAAATATGTTCATTTGCTGAAAACCAACAAAACCACGAAAAGTTCTTGTATTTGAAGATAAAATCTTTTTTCTTTGAAGAAGAAAGATCCAGCTGACTGAAATAAGTTCATTAAATGAAAACCAACAAAAATTGACAAGAACCACGAAAAGTTCTTGTATTTTAAGATAAAATCCTACTCTATTAAGGAAAAAACTTCCAGCTCGCTGAAATATGTTCATTTGCTGAAAACCATCAAAACCACGAAAAGTTCTTGTATTTGAAGATAAAATCTTTTTGCTTTGAAGAAGAAAGATCTAGCTGACTGAAATAAGTTCATTAGATGAAAACCAACAAAAATTGACATGAACCACGAAAACTTCTTGTATTTTAAGATAAAATCTTACTCTATTAAGGAAAAAACTTCCAGCTCGCTGAAATATGTTCATTTGCTGAAAACCATCAAAACCACGAAAAGTTCTTGTATTTGAAGATAAAATCTTTTTGCTTTGAAGAAGAAAGATCTAGCTGACTGAAATAAGTTCATTAGATGAAAACCAACAAAAATTGACAAGAACCACGAAAACTTCTTGTATTTTAAGATAATATCTTACGCTATTAAAGAAAAAACTTCTGGCTCGCTGAAATATGTTCATTTGCTGAAAACCAACAAAACCACGAAAAGTTCTTGTATTTGAAGATAAAATCTTTTTGCTTTGAAGAAGAAAGATCCAGCTGACTGAAATAAGTTCATTAGATGAAAACCAACAAAAATTGACAAGAACCACGAAAAGTTCTTGTATTTTAAGATAAAATCTTACTCTATTAAGGAAAAAACTTCCAGCTCGCTGAAATATGTTCATTTGCTGAAAACCATCAAAACCACGAAAAGTTCTTGTATTTGAAGATAAAATCTTTTTGCTTTGAAGAAGAAAGATCTCGCTGACTGAAATAAGTTCATTAGATGAAAACCAACAAAAATTGACAAGAACCACGAAAAGTTCTTGTATTTTAAGATAAAATCTTACGCTATTAAAGAAAACACTCCCAGCTCGCTGAAATATGTTCATTTGCTGAAAACCAACAAAACCACGAAAAGTTCTTGTATTTGAAGATAAAATCTTTTTTCTTTGAAGAAGAAAGATCTAGCTGACTGAAATAAGTTCATTAGATGAAAACCAACAAAAATTGACAAGAACCACGAAAAGTTCTTGTATTTTAAGATAAAATCTTACTCTATTGAGGAAAAAACTTCCAGCTCGCTGAAATCTGTTCATTTGCTGAAAACCAACAAAACCACCAAAAGTTCTTGTATTTGAAGATAAAATCTTTTTGCTTTGACGAAGAAAGATCGAGCTGACTGAAATAAGTTCATTAGATGAAAACCAACAAAAATTGACAAGAACCACGAAAAGTTCTTGTATTTTAAGATAAAATCTTAGGCTATTAAAGAAAAAACTTCCAGCTCGCTGAAATCTGTTCATTTGCTGAAAACCATCAAAACCACGAAAAGTTCTTGTATTTGAAGATAAAATCTTTTTGCTTTGAAGAAGAAAGATCTAGCTGACTGAAATAAGTTGATTAGATGAAAACCAACAAAAATTGAATAGAACAAGAAAAGTTCTTGTATTTTAAGATAAAATCTTACTCTATTAAGGAAAAAACTTCCAGCTCGCTGAAATATGTTCATTTGCTGAAAACCATCAAAACCACGAAAAGTTCTTGTATTTGAAGATAAAATCTTTTTGCTTTGAAGATGAAAGATCTAGCTGACTGAAATAAGTTCATTGGATGAAAACCAACAAAAATTGACAAGAACCACGAAAAGTTCTTGTATTTTAAGATAAAATCTTACTCTATTCAGGAAAAAACTTCCAGCTCGCTGAAATATGTTCATTTGCTGAAAACCATCAAAACCACGAAAAGTTCTTGTATTTGAAGATAAAATCTTTTTGCTTTGAAGAAGAAAGATCTAGCTGACTGAAATAAGTTCATTAGATGAAAACCAACAAAAATTGACAAGAACCACGAAAAGTTCTTGTATTTTAAGATAAAATCTTACTCTATTCAGGAAAAAACTTCCAGCTCGCTGAAATCTGTTCATTTGCTGAAAACCATCAAAACCACGAAAAGTTCTTGTATTTGAAGATAAAATCTTTTTGCTTTGAAGAAGAAAGATCTAGCTGACTGAAATAAGTTCATTAGATGAAAACCAACAAAAATTGACAAGAACCACGAAAAGTTCTTGTATTTTAAGATAAAATCTTACGCTATTAAAGAAAAAACTCCCAGCTCGCTGAAATATGTTCATTTGCTGAAAACCAACAAAACCACGAAAAGTTCTTGTATTTGGAGATAAAATCTTTTTTCTTTGAAGAAGAAAGATCTCGCTGACTGAAATAAGTTCATTAGATGAAAACCAACAAAAATTGACAAGAACCACGAAAAGTTCTTGTATTTTAAGATAAAATCTTACTCTATTAAGGAAAAAACTTGCAGCTCGCTGAAATATGTTCATTTGCTGAAAACCATCAAAACCACAAAAAGTTCTTGTATTTGAAGATAAAATCTTTTTGCTTTGAAGATGAAAGATCTAGCTGACTGAAATAAGTTCATTGGATGAAAACCAACAAAAATTGACAAGAACCACGAAAAGTTCTTGTATTTTAAGATAAAATCTTACTCTATTCAGGAAAAAACTTCCAGCTCGCTGAAATATGTTCATTTGCTGAAAACCATCAAAACCACGAAAAGTTCTTGTATTTGAAGATAAAATCTTTTTGCTTTGAAGAAGAAAGATCGAGCTGACTGAAATAAGTTCATTAGATGAAAACCAACAAAAATTGACAAGAACCACGAAAAGTTCTTGTATTTTAAGATAAAATCTTAGGCTATTAAAGAAAAAACTTCCAGCTCGCTGAAATCTGTTCATTTGCTGAAAACCATCAAAACCACGAAAAGTTCTTGTATTTGAAGATAAAATCTTTTTGCTTTGAAGAAGAAAGATCTAGCTGACTGAAATAAGTTGATTAGATGAAAACCAACAAAAATTGAATAGAACAAGAAAAGTTCTTGTATTTTAAGATAAAATCTTACTCTATTAAGGAAAAAACTTCCAGCTCGCTGAAATATGTTCATTTGCTGAAAACCATCAAAACCACGAAAAGTTCTTGTATTTGAAGATAAAATCTTTTTGCTTTGAAGATGAAAGATCTAGCTGACTGAAATAAGTTCATTGGATGAAAACCAACAAAAATTGACAAGAACCACGAAAAGTTCTTGTATTTTAAGATAAAATCTTACTCTATTCAGGAAAAAACTTCCAGCTCGCTGAAATATGTTCATTTGCTGAAAACCATCAAAACCACGAAAAGTTCTTGTATTTGAAGATAAAATCTTTTTGCTTTGAAGAAGAAAGATCTAGCTGACTGAAATAAGTTCATTAGATGAAAACCAACAAAAATTGACAAGAACCACGAAAAGTTCTTGTATTTTAAGATAAAATCTTACTCTATTCAGGAAAAAACTTCCAGCTCGCTGAAATCTATTCATTTGCTGAAAACCATCAAAACCACGAAAAGTTCTTGTATTTGAAGATAAAATCTTTTTGCTTTGAAGAAGAAAGATCTAGCTGACTGAAATAAGTTCATTAGATGAAAACCAACAAAAATTGACAAGAACCACGAAAAGTTCTTGTATTTTAAGATAAAATCTTACTCTATTCAGGAAAAAACTTCCAGCTCGCTGAAATATGTTCATTTGCTGAAAACCATCAAAACCACGAAAAGTTCTTGTATTTGAAGATAAAATCTTTTTGCTTTGAAGAAGAAAGATCTAGCTGACTGAAATAAGTTCATTGGATGAAAACCAACAAAAATTGACAAAAACCACGAAAGGATCTTGTATTTTAAGATAAAATCTTACTCTATTAAAGAAAAAACTCCCAGCTCGCTGAAATATGTTCATTTGCTGAAAACCAACAAAACCACGTAAAGTTCTTGTATTTGGAGATAAAATCTTTTTTCTTTGAAGAAGAAAGATCTCGCTGACTGAAATAAGTTCATTCGATGAAAACCAACAAAAATTGACAAGAACCACGAAAAGTTCTTGTATTTTAAGATAAAATCTTACTCTATTAAGGAAAAAACTTCCAGCTCGCTGAAATATGTTAATTTGCTGAAAACCATCAAAACCACGAAAAGTTCTTGTATTTGAAGATAAAATCTTTTTTCTTTGAAGAAGAAAGATCCAGCTGACTGAAATAAGTTCATTAAATGAAAACCAACAAAAATTGACAAGAACCACGAAAAGTTCTTGTATTTTAAGATAAAATCCTACTCTATTAAGGAAAAAACTTCCAGCTCGCTGAAATATGTTCATTTGCTGAAAACCATCAAAACCACGAAAAGTTCTTGTATTTGAAGATAAAATCTTTTTGCTTTGAAGAAGAAAGATCTAGCTGACTGAAATAAGTTCATTAGATGAAAACCAACAAAAATTGACAAGAACCACGAAAAGTTCTTGTATTTTAAGATAAAATCTTACTCTATTAAGGAAAAAACTTCCAGCTCGCTGAAATATGTTCATTTGCTGAAAACCATCAAAACCACGAAAAGTTCTTGTATTTGAAGATAAAATCTTTTTGCTTTGAAGATGAAAGATCTAGCTGACTGAAATAAGTTCTTTGGATGAAAACCAACAAAAATTGACAAGAACCATGAAAAGTTCTTGTATTTTAAGATAAAATCTTACTCTATTCAGGAAAAAACTTCCAGCTCGCTGAAATATGTTCATTTGCTGAAAACCATCAAAACCACGAAAAGTTCTTGTATTTGAAGATAAAATCTTTTTGCTTTGAAGAAGAAAGATCTAGCTGACTGAAATAAGTTCATTGGATGAAAACCAACAAAAATTGACAAAAACCACGAAAGGATCTTGTATTTTAAGATAAAATCTTACTCTATTCAGGAAAAAACTTCCAGCTCGCTGAAATATGTTCATTTGCTGAAAACCATCAAAACCACGAAAAGTTCTTGTATTTGAAGATAAAATCTTTTTGCTTTGAGGAAGAAAGATCTAGCTGACTGAAATAAGTTCATTGGATGAAAACCAACAAAAATTGACAAGAACCACGAAAGGATCTTGTATTTTAAGATAAAATCTTACTCTATTCAGGAAAAAACTTCCAGCTCGCTGAAATATGTTCATTTGCTGAAAACCATCAAAACCACGAAAAGTTCTTGTATTTGAAGATAAAATCTTTTTGCTTTGAAGAAGAAAGATCTAGCTGACTGAAATAAGTTCATTGGATGAAAACCAACAAAAATTGACAAAAACCACGAAAGGATCTTGTATTTTAAGATAAAATCTTACTCTATTCAGGAAAAAACTTCCAGCTCGCTGAAATATGTTCATTTGCTGAAAACCATCAAAACCACGAAAAGTTCTTGTATTTGAAGATAAAATCTTTTTGCTTTGAGGAAGAAAGATCTAGCTGACTGAAATAAGTTCATTGGATGAAAACCAACAAAAATTGACAAGAACCACGAAAGGATCTTGTATTTTAAGATAAAATCTTACTCTATTCAGGAAAAAACTTCCAGCTCGCTGAAATATGTTCATTTGCTGAAAACCATCAAAACCACGAAAAGTTCTTGTATTTGAAGATAAAATCTTTTTGCTTTGAAGATGAAAGATCCAGCTGACTGAAATAAGTTCATTGGATGAAAACCAACAAAAATTGACAAGAACCACGAAAAGTTCTTGTATTTTAAGATAAAATCTTACTCTATTCAGGAAAAAACTTCCAGCTCGCTGAAATATGTTCATTTGCTGAAAACCATCAAAACCACGAAAAGTTCTTGTATTTGAAGATAAAATCTTTTTGCTTTGAAGAAGAAAGATCTAGCTGACTGAAATAAGTTCATTAGATGAAAACCAACAAAAATTGACAAGAACCACGAAAAGTTCTTGTATTTTAAGATAAAATCTTACTCTATTCAGGAAAAAACTTCCAGCTCGCTGAAATCTGTTCATTTGCTGAAAACGATCAAAACCACGAAAAGTTCTTGTATTTGAAGATAAAATCTTTTTGCTTTGAAGAAGAAAGATCTAGCTGACTGAAATAAGTTCATTAGATGAAAACCAACAAAAATTGACAAGAACCACGAAAAGTTCTTGTATTTTAAGATAAAATCTTACGCTATTAAAGAAAAAACTCCCAGCTCGCTGAAATATGTTCATTTGCTGAAAAACAACAAAACCACGAAAAGTTCTTGTATTTGGAGATAAAATCTTTTTTCTTTGAAGAAGAAAGATCTCGCTGACTGAAATAAGTTCATTAGATGAAAACCAACAAAAATTGACAAGAACCACGAAAAGTTCTTGTATTTTAAGATAAAATCTTACTCTATTAAGGAAAAAACTTCCAGCTCGCTGAAATATGTTCATTTGCTGAAAACCATCAAAACCACGAAAAGTTCTTGTATTTGAAGATAAAATCTTTTTGCTTTGAAGATGAAAGATCTAGCTGACTGAAATAAGTTCATTGGATGAAAACCAACAAAAATTGACAAGAACCACGAAAAGTTCTTGTATTTTAAGATAAAATCTTACTCTATTCAGGAAAAAACTTCCAGCTCGCTGAAATATGTTCATTTGCTGAAAACCATCAAAACCACGAAAAGTTCTTGTATTTGAAGATAAAATCTTTTTGCTTGGAAGAAGAAAGATCTAGCTGACTGAAATAAGTTCATTGGATGAAAACCAACAAAAATTGACAAGAACCACGAAAAGTTCTTGTATTTTAAGATAAAATCTTACTCTATTCAGGAAAAAACTTCCAGCTCGCTGAAATATGTTCATTTGCTGAAAACCATCAAAACCACGAAAAGTTCTTGTATTTGAAGATAAAATCTTTTTGCTTTGAAGAAGAAAGATCTAGCTGACTGAAATAAGTTCATTAGATGAAAACCAACAAAAATTGACAAGAACCACGAAAAGTTCTTGTATTTTAAGATAAAATCTTACGCTATTAAAGAAAAAACTCCCAGCTCGCTGAAATATGTTCATTTGCTGAAAACCAACAAAACCACGAAAAGTTCTTGTATTTGGAGATAAAATCTTTTTACTTTGAAGAAGAAAGATCTGGCTGACTGAAATAAGTTCATTAGATGAAAACCAACAAAAATTGACAAGAACCACGAAAAGTTCTTGTATTTTAAGATAAAATCTTACTCTATTAAGGAAAAAACTTCCAGCTCGCTGAAATATGTTCATTTGCTGAAAACCATCAAAACCACGAAAAGTTCTTGTATTTGAAGATAAAATCTTTTTGCTTTGAAGATGAAAGATCTAGCTGACTGAAATAAGTTCTTTGGATGAAAACCAACAAAAATTGACAAGAACCATGAAAAGTTCTTGTATTTTAAGATAAAATCTTACTCTATTCAGGAAAAAACTTCCAGCTCGCTGAAATATGTTCATTTGCTGAAAACCATCAAAACCACGAAAAGTTCTTGTATTTGAAGATAAAATCTTTTTGCTTTGAAGAAGAAAGATCTAGCTGACTGAAATAAGTTCATTGGATGAAAACCAACAAAAATTGACAAAAACCACGAAAGGATCTTGTATTTTAAGATAAAATCTTACTCTATTCAGGAAAAAACTTCCAGCTCGCTGAAATATGTTCATTTGCTGAAAACCATCAAAACCACGAAAAGTTCTTGTATTTGAAGATAAAATCTTTTTGCTTTGAGGAAGAAAGATCCAGCTGACTGAAATAAGTTCATTGGATGAAAACCAACAAAAATTGACAAGAACCACGAAAGGATCTTGTATTTTAAGATAAAATCTTACTCTATTCAGGAAAAAACTTCCAGCTCGCTGAAATATGTTCATTTGCTGAAAACCATCAAAACCACGAAAAGTTCTTGTATTTGAAGATAAAATCTTTTTGCTTTGAAGATGAAAGATCTAGCTGACTGAAATAAGTTCTTTGGATGAAAACCAACAAAAATTGACAAGAACCATGAAAAGTTCTTGTATTTTAAGATAAAATCTTACTCTATTCAGGAAAAAACTTCCAGCTCGCTGAAATATGTTCATTTGCTGAAAACCATCAAAACCACGAAAAGTTCTTGTATTTGAAGATAAAATCTTTTTGCTTTGAAGAAGAAAGATCTAGCTGACTGAAATAAGTTCATTGGATGAAAACCAACAAAAATTGACAAAAACCACGAAAGGATCTTGTATTTTAAGATAAAATCTTACTCTATTCAGGAAAAAACTTCCAGCTCGCTGAAATATGTTCATTTGCTGAAAACCATCAAAACCACGAAAAGTTCTTGTATTTGAAGATAAAATCTTTTTGCTTTGAGGAAGAAAGATCCAGCTGACTGAAATAAGTTCATTGGATGAAAACCAACAAAAATTGACAAGAACCACGAAAGGATCTTGTATTTTAAGATAAAATCTTACTCTATTCAGGAAAAAACTTCCAGCTCGCTGAAATATGTTCATTTGCTGAAAACCATCAAAACCACGAAAAGTTCTTGTATTTGAAGATAAAATCTTTTTGCTTTGAAGATGAAAGATCCAGCTGACTGAAATAAGTTCATTGGATGAAAACCAACAAAAATTGACAAGAACCACGAAAAGTTCTTGTATTTTAAGATAAAATCTTACTCTATTCAGGAAAAAACTTCCAGCTCGCTGAAATATGTTCATTTGCTGAAAACCAACAAAACCACGAAAAGTTCTTGTATTTGGAGATAAAATCTTTTTACTTTGAAGAAGAAAGATCTGGCTGACTGAAATAAGTTCATTAGATGAAAACCAACAAAAATTGACAAGAACCACGAAAAGTTCTTGTATTTTAAGATAAAATCTTACTCTATTAAGGAAAAAACTTCCAGCTCGCTGAAATATGTTCATTTGCTGAAAACCATCAAAACCACGAAAAGTTCTTGTATTTGAAGATAAAATCTTTTTGCTTTGAAGATGAAAGATCTAGCTGACTGAAATAAGTTCATTGGATGAAAACCAACAAAAATTGACAAAAACCACGAAAGGATCTTGTATTTTAAGATAAAATCTTACTCTATTCAGGAAAAAACTTCCAGCTCGCTGAAATATGTTCATTTGCTGAAAACCATCAAAACCACGAAAAGTTCTTGTATTTGAAGATAAAATCTTTTTGCTTTGAGGAAGAAAGATCTAGCTGACTGAAATAAGTTCATTGGATGAAAACCAACAAAAATTGACAAGAACCACGAAAGGATCTTGTATTTTAAGATAAAATCTTACTCTATTCAGGAAAAAACTTCCAGCTCGCTGAAATATGTTCATTTGCTGAAAACCATCAAAACCACGAAAAGTTCTTGTATTTGAAGATAAAATCTTTTTGCTTTGAAGAAGAAAGATCTAGCTGACTGAAATAAGTTCATTGGATGAAAACCAACAAAAATTGACAAAAACCACGAAAGGATCTTGTATTTTAAGATAAAATCTTACTCTATTCAGGAAAAAACTTCCAGCTCGCTGAAATATGTTCATTTGCTGAAAACCATCAAAACCACGAAAAGTTCTTGTATTTGAAGATAAAATCTTTTTGCTTTGAGGAAGAAAGATCTAGCTGACTGAAATAAGTTCATTGGATGAAAACCAACAAAAATTGACAAGAACCACGAAAGGATCTTGTATTTTAAGATAAAATCTTACTCTATTCAGGAAAAAACTTCCAGCTCGCTGAAATATGTTCATTTGCTGAAAACCATCAAAACCACGAAAAGTTCTTGTATTTGAAGATAAAATCTTTTTGCTTTGAAGATGAAAGATCCAGCTGACTGAAATAAGTTCATTGGATGAAAACCAACAAAAATTGACAAGAACCACGAAAAGTTCTTGTATTTTAAGATAAAATCTTACTCTATTCAGGAAAAAACTTCCAGCTCGCTGAAATATGTTCATTTGCTGAAAACCATCAAAACCACGAAAAGTTCTTGTATTTGAAGATAAAATCTTTTTGCTTTGAAGAAGAAAGATCTAGCTGACTGAAATAAGTTCATTAGATGAAAACCAACAAAAATTGACAAGAACCACGAAAAGTTCTTGTATTTTAAGATAAAATCTTACTCTATTCAGGAAAAAACTTCCAGCTCGCTGAAATCTGTTCATTTGCTGAAAACCATCAAAACCACGAAAAGTTCTTGTATTTGAAGATAAAATCTTTTTGCTTTGAAGAAGAAAGATCTAGCTGACTGAAATAAGTTCATTAGATGAAAACCAACAAAAATTGACAAGAACCACGAAAAGTTCTTGTATTTTAAGATAAAATCTTACGCTATTAAAGAAAAAACTCCCAGCTCGCTGAAATATTTTCATTTGCTGAAAAACAACAAAACCACGAAAAGTTCTTGTATTTGGAGATAAAATCTTTTTTCTTTGAAGAAGAAAGATCTCGCTGACTGAAATAAGTCCATTAGATGAAAACCAACAAAAATTGACAAGAACCACGAAAAGTTCTTGTATTTTAAGATAAAATCTTACTCTATTAAGGAAAAAACTTCCAGCTCGCTGAAATATGTTCATTTGCTGAAAACCATCAAAACCACGAAAAGTTCTTGTATTTGAAGATAAAATCTTTTTGCTTTGAAGATGAAAGATCTAGCTGACTGAAATAAGTTCATTGGATGAAAACCAACAAAAATTGACAAGAACCACGAAAAGTTCTTGTATTTTAAGATAAAATCTTACTCTATTCAGGAAAAAACTTCCAGCTCGCTGAAATATGTTCATTTGCTGAAAACCATCAAAACCACGAAAAGTTCTTGTATTTGAAGATAAAATCTTTTTGCTTGGAAGAAGAAAGATCTAGCTGACTGAAATAAGTTCATTGGATGAAAACCAACAAAAATTGACAAGAACCACGAAAAGTTCTTGTATTTTAAGATAAAATCTTACTCTATTCAGGAAAAAACTTCCAGCTCGCTGAAATATGTTCATTTGCTGAAAACCATCAAAACCACGAAAAGTTCTTGTATTTGAAGATAAAATCTTTTTGCTTTGAAGAAGAAAGATCTAGCTGACTGAAATAAGTTCATTAGATGAAAACCAACAAAAATTGACAAGAACCACGAAAAGTTCTTGTATTTTAAGATAAAATCTTACGCTATTAAAGAAAAAACTCCCAGCTCGCTGAAATATGTTCATTTGCTGAAAACCAACAAAACCACGAAAAGTTCTTGTATTTGGAGATAAAATCTTTTTACTTTGAAGAAGAAAGATCTGGCTGACTGAAATAAGTTCATTAGATGAAAACCAACAAAAATTGACAAGAACCACGAAAAGTTCTTGTATTTTAAGATAAAATCTTACTCTATTAAGGAAAAAACTTCCAGCTCGCTGAAATATGTTCATTTGCTGAAAACCATCAAAACCACGAAAAGTTCTTGTATTTGAAGATAAAATCTTTTTGCTTTGAAGATGAAAGATCTAGCTGACTGAAATAAGTTCTTTGGATGAAAACCAACAAAAATTGACAAGAACCATGAAAAGTTCTTGTATTTTAAGATAAAATCTTACTCTATTCAGGAAAAAACTTCCAGCTCGCTGAAATATGTTCATTTGCTGAAAACCATCAAAACCACGAAAAGTTCTTGTATTTGAAGATAAAATCTTTTTGCTTTGAAGAAGAAAGATCTAGCTGACTGAAATAAGTTCATTGGATGAAAACCAACAAAAATTGACAAAAACCACGAAAGGATCTTGTATTTTAAGATAAAATCTTACTCTATTAAGGAAAAAACTTCCAGCTCGCTGAAATATGTTCATTTGCTGAAAACCATCAAAACCACGAAAAGTTCTTGTATTTGAAGATAAAATCTTTTTGCTTTGAAGATGAAAGATCTAGCTGACTGAAATAAGTTCATTGGATGAAAACCAACAAAAATTGACAAAAACCACGAAAGGATCTTGTATTTTAAGATAAAATCTTACTCTATTCAGGAAAAAACTTCCAGCTCGCTGAAATATGTTCATTTGCTGAAAACCATCAAAACCACGAAAAGTTCTTGTATTTGAAGATAAAATCTTTTTGCTTTGAGGAAGAAAGATCTAGCTGACTGAAATAAGTTCATTGGATGAAAACCAACAAAAATTGACAAGAACCACGAAAGGATCTTGTATTTTAAGATAAAATCTTACTCTATTCAGGAAAAAACTTCCAGCTCGCTGAAATATGTTCATTTGCTGAAAACCATCAAAACCACGAAAAGTTCTTGTATTTGAAGATAAAATCTTTTTGCTTTGAAGAAGAAAGATCTAGCTGACTGAAATAAGTTCATTGGATGAAAACCAACAAAAATTGACAAAAACCACGAAAGGATCTTGTATTTTAAGATAAAATCTTACTCTATTCAGGAAAAAACTTCCAGCTCGCTGAAATATGTTCATTTGCTGAAAACCATCAAAACCACGAAAAGTTCTTGTATTTGAAGATAAAATCTTTTTGCTTTGAGGAAGAAAGATCTAGCTGACTGAAATAAGTTCATTGGATGAAAACCAACAAAAATTGACAAGAACCACGAAAGGATCTTGTATTTTAAGATAAAATCTTACTCTATTCAGGAAAAAACTTCCAGCTCGCTGAAATATGTTCATTTGCTGAAAACCATCAAAACCACGAAAAGTTCTTGTATTTGAAGATAAAATCTTTTTGCTTTGAAGATGAAAGATCCAGCTGACTGAAATAAGTTCATTGGATGAAAACCAACAAAAATTGACAAGAACCACGAAAAGTTCTTGTATTTTAAGATAAAATCTTACTCTATTCAGGAAAAAACTTCCAGCTCGCTGAAATATGTTCATTTGCTGAAAACCATCAAAACCACGAAAAGTTCTTGTATTTGAAGATAAAATCTTTTTGCTTTGAAGAAGAAAGATCTAGCTGACTGAAATAAGTTCATTAGATGAAAACCAACAAAAATTGACAAGAACCACGAAAAGTTCTTGTATTTTAAGATAAAATCTTACTCTATTCAGGAAAAAACTTCCAGCTCGCTGAAATCTGTTCATTTGCTGAAAACCATCAAAACCACGAAAAGTTCTTGTATTTGAAGATAAAATCTTTTTGCTTTGAAGAAGAAAGATCTAGCTGACTGAAATAAGTTCATTAGATGAAAACCAACAAAAATTGACAAGAACCACGAAAAGTTCTTGTATTTTAAGATAAAATCTTACGCTATTAAAGAAAAAACTCCCAGCTCGCTGAAATATTTTCATTTGCTGAAAAACAACAAAACCACGAAAAGTTCTTGTATTTGGAGATAAAATCTTTTTTCTTTGAAGAAGAAAGATCTCGCTGACTGAAATAAGTCCATTAGATGAAAACCAACAAAAATTGACAAGAACCACGAAAAGTTCTTGTATTTTAAGATAAAATCTTACTCTATTAAGGAAAAAACTTCCAGCTCGCTGAAATATGTTCATTTGCTGAAAACCATCAAAACCACGAAAAGTTCTTGTATTTGAAGATAAAATCTTTTTGCTTTGAAGATGAAAGATCTAGCTGACTGAAATAAGTTCATTGGATGAAAACCAACAAAAATTGACAAGAACCACGAAAAGTTCTTGTATTTTAAGATAAAATCTTACTCTATTCAGGAAAAAACTTCCAGCTCGCTGAAATATGTTCATTTGCTGAAAACCATCAAAACCACGAAAAGTTCTTGTATTTGAAGATAAAATCTTTTTGCTTGGAAGAAGAAAGATCTAGCTGACTGAAATAAGTTCATTGGATGAAAACCAACAAAAATTGACAAGAACCACGAAAAGTTCTTGTATTTTAAGATAAAATCTTACTCTATTCAGGAAAAAACTTCCAGCTCGCTGAAATATGTTCATTTGCTGAAAACCATCAAAACCACGAAAAGTTCTTGTATTTGAAGATAAAATCTTTTTGCTTTGAAGAAGAAAGATCTAGCTGACTGAAATAAGTTCATTAGATGAAAACCAACAAAAATTGACAAGAACCACGAAAAGTTCTTGTATTTTAAGATAAAATCTTACGCTATTAAAGAAAAAACTCCCAGCTCGCTGAAATATGTTCATTTGCTGAAAACCAACAAAACCACGAAAAGTTCTTGTATTTGGAGATAAAATCTTTTTACTTTGAAGAAGAAAGATCTGGCTGACTGAAATAAGTTCATTAGATGAAAACCAACAAAAATTGACAAGAACCACGAAAAGTTCTTGTATTTTAAGATAAAATCTTACTCTATTAAGGAAAAAACTTCCAGCTCGCTGAAATATGTTCATTTGCTGAAAACCATCAAAACCACGAAAAGTTCTTGTATTTGAAGATAAAATCTTTTTGCTTTGAAGATGAAAGATCTAGCTGACTGAAATAAGTTCTTTGGATGAAAACCAACAAAAATTGACAAGAACCATGAAAAGTTCTTGTATTTTAAGATAAAATCTTACTCTATTCAGGAAAAAACTTCCAGCTCGCTGAAATATGTTCATTTGCTGAAAACCATCAAAACCACGAAAAGTTCTTGTATTTGAAGATAAAATCTTTTTGCTTTGAAGAAGAAAGATCTAGCTGACTGAAATAAGTTCATTGGATGAAAACCAACAAAAATTGACAAAAACCACGAAAGGATCTTGTATTTTAAGATAAAATCTTACTCTATTCAGGAAAAAACTTCCAGCTCGCTGAAATATGTTCATTTGCTGAAAACCATCAAAACCACGAAAAGTTCTTGTATTTGAAGATAAAATCTTTTTGCTTTGAGGAAGAAAGATCCAGCTGACTGAAATAAGTTCATTGGATGAAAACCAACAAAAATTGACAAGAACCACGAAAGGATCTTGTATTTTAAGATAAAATCTTACTCTATTCAGGAAAAAACTTCCAGCTCGCTGAAATATGTTCATTTGCTGAAAACCATCAAAACCACGAAAAGTTCTTGTATTTGAAGATAAAATCTTTTTGCTTTGAAGATGAAAGATCCAGCTGACTGAAATAAGTTCATTGGATGAAAACCAACAAAAATTGACAAGAACCACGAAAAGTTCTTGTATTTTAAGATAAAATCTTACTCTATTCAGGAAAAAACTTCCAGCTCGCTGAAATATGTTCATTTGCTGAAAACCATCAAAACCACGAAAAGTTCTTGTATTTGAAGATAAAATCTTTTTGCTTTGAAGAAGAAAGATCTAGCTGACTGAAATAAGTTCATTAGATGAAAACCAACAAAAATTGACAAGAACCACGAAAAGTTCTTGTATTTTAAGATAAAATCTTACGCTATTAAAGAAAAAACTCCCAGCTCGCTGAAATATGTTCATTTGCTGAAAACCAACAAAACCACGAAAAGTTCTTGTATTTGGAGATAAAATCTTTTTTCTTTGAAGAAGAAAGATCTCGCTGACTGAAATAAGTTCATTAGATGAAAACCAACAAAAATTGACAAGAACCACGAAAAGTTCTTGTATTTTAAGATAAAATCTTACTCTATTAAGGAAAAAACTTCCAGCTCGCTGAAATATGTTCATTTGCTGAAAACCATCAAAACCACGAAAAGTTCTTGTATTTGAAGATAAAATCTTTTTGCTTTGAAGATGAAAGATCTAGCTGACTGAAATAAGTTCATTGGATGAAAACCAACAA
The DNA here is from genome assembly GCF_035084215.1 of Heptranchias perlo. Classification (NCBI taxonomy): domain Eukaryota; kingdom Metazoa; phylum Chordata; class Chondrichthyes; order Hexanchiformes; family Hexanchidae; genus Heptranchias; species Heptranchias perlo. Next base: position 857,969 of record NW_027139688.1, on the reverse strand, counting down.
AAATTGACAAGAACCACGAAAAGTTCTTGTATTTTAAGATAAAATCTTACTCTATTCAGGAAAAAACTTCCAGCTCGCTGAAATATGTTCATTTGCTGAAAACCATCAAAACCACGAAAAGTTCTTGTATTTGAAGATAAAATCTTTTTGCTTTGAAGAAGAAAGATCTAGCTGACTGAAATAAGTTCATTGGATGAAAACCAACAAAAATTGACAAAAACCACGAAAGGATCTTGTATTTTAAGATAAAATCTTACTCTATTCAGGAAAAAACTTCCAGCTCGCTGAAATATGTTCATTTGCTGAAAACCATCAAAACCACGAAAAGTTCTTGTATTTGAAGTTAAAATCTTTTTGCTTTGAAGATGAAAGATCTAGCTGACTGAAATAAGTTCATTGGATGAAAACCAACAAAAATTGACAAGAACCACGAAAAGTTCTTGTATTTTAAGATAAAATCTTACTCTATTCAGGAAAAAACTTCCAGCTCGCTGAAATATGTTCATTTGCTGAAAACCATCAAAACCACGAAAAGTTCTTGTATTTGAAGATAAAATCTTTTTGCTTTGAAGAAGAAAGATCTAGCTGACTGAAATAAGTTCATTAGATGAAAACCAACAAAAATTGACAAGAACCACGAAAAGTTCTTGTATTTTAAGATAAAATCTTACGCTATTAAAGAAAAAACTCCCAGCTCGCTGAAATATGTTCATTTGCTGAAAACCAACAAAACCACGAAAAGTTCTTGTATTTGGAGATAAAATCTTTTTTCTTTGAAGAAGAAAGATCTCGCTGACTGAAATAAGTTCATTAGATGAAAACCAACAAAAATTGACAAGAACCACGAAAAGTTCTTGTATTTTAAGATAAAATCTTACTCTATTAAGGAAAAAACTTCCAGCTCGCTGAAATATGTTCATTTGCTGAAAACCATCAAAACCACGAAAAGTTCTTGTATTTGAAGATAAAATCTTTTTGCTTTGAAGATGAAAGATCCAGCTGACTGAAATAAGTTCATTGGATGAAAACCAACAAAAATTGACAAGAACCACGAAAAGTTCTTGTATTTTAAGATAAAATCTTACTCTATTCAGGAAAAAACTTCCAGCTCGCTGAAATATGTTCATTTGCTGAAAACCATCAAAACCACAAAAAGTTCTTGTATTTGAAGATAAAATCTTTTTGCTTTGAAGAAGAAAGATCTAGCTGACTGAAATAAGTTCATTGGATGAAAACCAACAAAAATTGACAAAAACCACGAAAGGATCTTGTATTTTAAGATAAAATCTTACTCTATTCAGGAAAAAACTTCCAGCTCGCTGAAATATGTTCATTTGCTGAAAACCATCAAAACCACGAAAAGTTCTTGTATTTGAAGATAAAATCTTTTTGCTTTGAAGATGAAAGATCCAGCTGACTGAAATAAGTTCATTGGATGAAAACCAACAAAAATTGACAAGAACCACGAAAAGTTCTTGTATTTTAAGATAAAATCTTACTGTATTCAGGAAAAAACTTCCAGCTCGCTGAAATATGTTCATTTGCTGAAAACCATCAAAACCACGAAAAGTTCTTGTATTTGAAGATAAAATCTTTTTGCTTTGAAGAAGAAAGATCTAGCTGACTGAAATAAGTTCATTAGATGAAAACCAACAAAAATTGACAAGAACCACGAAAAGTTCTTGTATTTTAAGATAAAATCTTACGCTATTAAAGAAAAAACTCCCAGCTCGCTGAAATATGTTCATTTGCTGAAAACCAACAAAACCACGAAAAGTTCTTGTATTTGGAGATAAAATCTTTTTTCTTTGAAGAAGAAAGATCTCGCTGACTGAAATAAGTTCATTAGATGAAAACCAACAAAAATTGACAAGAACCACGAAAAGTTCTTGTATTTTAAGATAAAATCTTACTCTATTAAGGAAAAAACTTCCAGCTCGCTGAAATATGTTCATTTGCTGAAAACCATCAAAACCACGAAAAGTTCTTGTATTTGCAGATAAAATCTTTTTGCTTTGAAGATGAAAGATCTAGCTGACTGAAATAAGTTCATTGGATGAAAACCAACAAAAATTGACAAGAACCACGAAAAGTTCTTGTATTTTAAGATAAAATCTTACTCTATTCAGGAAAAAACTTCCAGCTCGCTGAAATATGTTCATTTGCTGAAAACCATCAAAACCACGAAAAGTTCTTGTATTTGAAGATAAAATCTTTTTGCTTTGAAGAAGAAAGATCTAGCTGACTGAAATAAGTTCATTGGATGAAAACCAACAAAAATTGACAAAAACCACGAAAGGATCTTGTATTTTAAGATAAAATCTTACTCTATTCAGGAAAAAACTTCCAGCTCGCTGAAATATGTTCATTTGCTGAAAACCATCAAAACCACGAAAAGTTCTTGTATTTGAAGATAAAATCTTTTTGCTTTGAAGATGAAAGATCTAGCTGACTGAAATAAGTTCATTGGATGAAAACCAACAAAAATTGACAAGAACCACGAAAAGTTCTTGTATTTTAAGATAAAATCTTACTCTATTCAGGAAAAAACTTCCAGCTCGCTGAAATATGTTCATTTGCTGAAAACCATCAAAACCACGAAAAGTTCTTGTATTTGAAGATAAAATCTTTTTGCTTTGAAGAAGAAAGATCTAGCTGACTGAAATAAGTTCATTAGATGAAAACCAACAAAAATTGACAAGAACCACGAAAAGTTCTTGTATTTTAAGATAAAATCTTACGCTATTAAAGAAAAAACTCCCAGCTCGCTGAAATATGTTCATTTGCTGAAAACCAACAAAACCACGAAAAGTTCTTGTATTTGGAGATAAAATCTTTTTTCTTTGAAGAAGAAAGATCTCGCTGACTGAAATAAGTTCATTAGATGAAAACCAACAAAAATTGACAAGAACCACGAAAAGTTCTTGTATTTTAAGATAAAATCTTACTCTATTAAGGAAAAAACTTCCAGCTCGCTGAAATATGTTCATTTGCTGAAAACCATCAAAACCACGAAAAGTTCTTGTATTTGAAGATAAAATCTTTTTGCTTTGAAGATGAAAGATCTAGCTGACTGAAATAAGTTCATTGGATGAAAACCAACAAAAATTGACAAGAACCACGAAAAGTTCTTGTATTTTAAGATAAAATCTTACTCTATTCAGGAAAAAACTTCCAGCTCGCTGAAATATGTTCATTTGCTGAAAACCATCAAAACCACGAAAAGTTCTTGTATTTGAAGATAAAATCTTTTTGCTTTGAAGAAGAAAGATCTAGCTGACTGAAATAAGTTCATTGGATGAAAACCAACAAAAATTGACAAAAACCACGAAAGGATCTTGTATTTTAAGATAAAATCTTACTCTATTCAGGAAAAAACTTCCAGCTCGCTGAAATATGTTCATTTGCTGAAAACCATCAAAACCACGAAAAGTTCTTGTATTTGAAGATAAAATCTTTTTGCTTTGAAGATGAAAGATCTAGCTGACTGAAATAAGTTCATTGGATGAAAACCAACAAAAATTGACAAGAACCACGAAAAGTTCTTGTATTTTAAGATAAAATCTTACTCTATTCAGGAAAAAACTTCCAGCTCGCTGAAATATGTTCATTTGCTGAAAACCATCAAAACCACGAAAAGTTCTTGTATTTGAAGATAAAATCTTTTTGCTTTGAAGAAGAAAGATCTAGCTGACTGAAATAAGTTCATTAGATGAAAACCAACAAAAATTGACAAGAACCACGAAAAGTTCTTGTATTTTAAGATAAAATCTTACGCTATTAAAGAAAAAACTCCCAGCTCGCTGAAATATGTTCATTTGCTGAAAACCAACAAAACCACGAAAAGTTCTTGTATTTGAAGATAAAATCTTTTTTCTTTGAAGAAGAAAGATCCAGCTGACTGAAATAAGTTCATTAAATGAAAACCAACAAAAATTGACAAGAACCACGAAAAGTTCTTGTATTTTAAGATAAAATCCTACTCTATTAAGGAAAAAACTTCCAGCTCGCTGAAATATGTTCATTTGCTGAAAACCATCAAAACCACGAAAAGTTCTTGTATTTGAAGATAAAATCTTTTTGCTTTGAAGAAGAAAGATCTAGCTGACTGAAATAAGTTCATTAGATGAAAACCAACAAAAATTGACAAGAACCACGAAAAGTTCTTGTATTTTAAGATAAAATCTTACGCTATTAAAGAAAAAACTCCCAGCTCGCTGAAATATGTTCATTTGCTGAAAACCAACAAAACCACGTAAAGTTCTTGTATTTGGAGATAAAATCTTTTTTCTTTGAAGAAGAAAGATCTCGCTGACTGAAATAAGTTCATTCGATGAAAACCAACAAAAATTGACAAGAACCACGAAAAGTTCTTGTATTTTAAGATAAAATCTTACTCTATTAAGGAAAAAACTTCCAGCTCGCTGAAATATGTTAATTTGCTGAAAACCATCAAAACCACGAAAAGTTCTTGTATTTGAAGATAAAATCTTTTTGCTTTGAGGAAGAAAGATCTAGCTGACTGAAATAAGTTCATTGGATGAAAACCAACAAAAATTGACAAGAACCACGAAAGGATCTTGTATTTTAAGATAAAATCTTACTCTATTCAGGAAAAAACTTCCAGCTCGCTGAAATATGTTCATTTGCTGAAAACCATCAAAACCACGAAAAGTTCTTGTATTTGAAGATAAAATCTTTTTGCTTTGAAGATGAAAGATCTCGCTGACTGAAATAAGTTCATTGGATGAAAACCAACAAAAATTGACAAGAACCACGAAAAGTTCTTGTATTTTAAGATAAAATCTTACTCTATTCAGGAAAAAACTTCCAGCTCGCTGAAATATGTTCATTTGCTGAAAACCATCAAAACCACGAAAAGTTCTTGTATTTGAAGATAAAATCTTTTTGCTTTGAAGAACAAAGATCTAGCTGACTGAAATAAGTTCATTGGATGAAAACCAACAAAAATTGACAAAAACCACGAAAGGATCTTGTATTTTAAGATAAAATCTTACTCTATTCAGGAAAAAACTTCCAGCTCGCTGAAATATGTTCATTTGCTGAAAACCATCAAAACCACGAAAAGTTCTTGTATTTGAAGATAAAATCTTTTTGCTTTGAAGATGAAAGATCTAGCTGACTGAAATAAGTTCATTGGATGAATACCAACAAAAATTGACCAGAACCACGAAAAGTTCTTGTATTTTAAGATAAAATCTTACTCTATTCAGGAAAAAACTTCCAGCTCGCTGAAATATGTTCATTTGCTGAAAACCATCAAAACCACGAAAAGTTCTTGTATTTGAAGATAAAATCTTTTTGCTTTGAAGAAGAAAGATCTAGCTGACTGAAATAAGTTCATTAGATGAAAACCAACAAAAATTGACAAGAACCACGAAAAGTTCTTGTATTTTAAGATAAAATCTTAAGCTATTAAAGAAAAAACTCCCAGCTCGCTGAAATATGTTCATTTGCTGAAAACCAACAAAACCACGAAAAGTTCTTGTATTTGAAGATAAAATCTTTTTTCTTTGAAGAAGAAAGATCCAGCTGACTGAAATAAGTTCATTAAATGAAAACCAACAAAAATTGACAAGAACCACGAAAAGTTCTTGTATTTTAAGATAAAATCCTACTCTATTAAGGAAAAAACTTCCAGCTCGCTGAAATATGTTCATTTGCTGAAAACCATCAAAACCACGAAAAGTTCTTGTATTTGAAGATAAAATCTTTTTGCTTTGAAGAAGAAAGATCTAGCTGACTGAAATAAGTTCATTAGATGAAAACCAACAAAAATTGACATGAACCACGAAAACTTCTTGTATTTTAAGATAAAATCTTACTCTATTAAGGAAAAAACTTCCAGCTCGCTGAAATATGTTCATTTGCTGAAAACCATCAAAACCACGAAAAGTTCTTGTATTTGAAGATAAAATCTTTTTGCTTTGAAGAAGAAAGATCTAGCTGACTGAAATAAGTTCATTAGATGAAAACCAACAAAAATTGACAAGAACCACGAAAACTTCTTGTATATTAAGATAATATCTTACGCTATTAAAGAAAAAACTTCTGGCTCGCTGAAATATGTTCATTTGCTGAAAACCAACAAAACCACGAAAAGTTCTTGTATTTGAAGATAAAATCTTTTTGCTTTGAAGAAGAAAGATCCAGCTGACTGAAATAAGTTCATTAGATGAAAACCAACAAAAATTGACAAGAACCACGAAAAGTTCTTGTATTTTAAGATAAAATCTTACTCTATTAAGGAAAAAACTTCCAGCTCGCTGAAATATGTTCATTTGCTGAAAACCATCAAAACCACGAAAAGTTCTTGTATTTGAAGATAAAATCTTTTTGCTTTGAAGAAGAAAGATCTCGCTGACTGAAATAAGTTCATTAGATGAAAACCAACAAAAATTGACAAGAACCACGAAAAGTTCTTGTATTTTAAGATAAAATCTTACGCTATTAAAGAAAACACTCCCAGCTCGCTGAAATATGTTCATTTGCTGAAAACCAACAAAACCACGAAAAGTTCTTGTATTTGAAGATAAAATCTTTTTTCTTTGAAGAAGAAAGATCTAGCTGACTGAAATAAGTTCATTAGATGAAAACCAACAAAAATTGACAAGAACCACGAAAAGTTCTTGTATTTTAAGATAAAATCTTACTCTATTGAGGAAAAAACTTCCAGCTCGCTGAAATCTGTTCATTTGCTGAAAACCAACAAAACCACCAAAAGTTCTTGTATTTGAAGATAAAATCTTTTTGCTTTGACGAAGAAAGATCGAGCTGACTGAAATAAGTTCATTAGATGAAAACCAACAAAAATTGACAAGAACCACGAAAAGTTCTTGTATTTTAAGATAAAATCTTAGGCTATTAAAGAAAAAACTTCCAGCTCGCTGAAATCTGTTCATTTGCTGAAAACCATCAAAACCACGAAAAGTTCTTGTATTTGAAGATAAAATCTTTTTGCTTTGAAGAAGAAAGATCTAGCTGACTGAAATAAGTTGATTAGATGAAAACCAACAAAAATTGAATAGAACAAGAAAAGTTCTTGTATTTTAAGATAAAATCTTACTCTATTAAGGAAAAAACTTCCAGCTCGCTGAAATATGTTCATTTGCTGAAAACCATCAAAACCACGAAAAGTTCTTGTATTTGAAGATAAAATCTTTTTGCTTTGAAGATGAAAGATCTAGCTGACTGAAATAAGTTCATTGGATGAAAACCAACAAAAATTGACAAGAACCACGAAAAGTTCTTGTATTTTAAGATAAAATCTTACTCTATTCAGGAAAAAACTTCCAGCTCGCTGAAATATGTTCATTTGCTGAAAACCATCAAAACCACGAAAAGTTCTTGTATTTGAAGATAAAATCTTTTTGCTTTGAAGAAGAAAGATCTAGCTGACTGAAATAAGTTCATTAGATGAAAACCAACAAAAATTGACAAGAACCACGAAAAGTTCTTGTATTTTAAGATAAAATCTTACTCTATTCAGGAAAAAACTTCCAGCTCGCTGAAATCTGTTCATTTGCTGAAAACCATCAAAACCACAAAAAGTTCTTGTATTTGAAGATAAAATCTTTTTGCTTTGAAGATGAAAGATCTAGCTGACTGAAATAAGTTCATTGGATGAAAACCAACAAAAATTGACAAGAACCACGAAAAGTTCTTGTATTTTAAGATAAAATCTTACTCTATTCAGGAAAAAACTTCCAGCTCGCTGAAATATGTTCATTTGCTGAAAACCATCAAAACCACGAAAAGTTCTTGTATTTGAAGATAAAATCTTTTTGCTTTGAAGAAGAAAGATCGAGCTGACTGAAATAAGTTCATTAGATGAAAACCAACAAAAATTGACAAGAACCACGAAAAGTTCTTGTATTTTAAGATAAAATCTTAGGCTATTAAAGAAAAAACTTCCAGCTCGCTGAAATCTGTTCATTTGCTGAAAACCATCAAAACCACGAAAAGTTCTTGTATTTGAAGATAAAATCTTTTTGCTTTGAAGAAGAAAGATCTAGCTGACTGAAATAAGTTGATTAGATGAAAACCAACAAAAATTGAATAGAACAAGAAAAGTTCTTGTATTTTAAGATAAAATCTTACTCTATTAAGGAAAAAACTTCCAGCTCGCTGAAATATGTTCATTTGCTGAAAACCATCAAAACCACGAAAAGTTCTTGTATTTGAAGATAAAATCTTTTTGCTTTGAAGATGAAAGATCTAGCTGACTGAAATAAGTTCATTGGATGAAAACCAACAAAAATTGACAAGAACCACGAAAAGTTCTTGTATTTTAAGATAAAATCTTACTCTATTCAGGAAAAAACTTCCAGCTCGCTGAAATATGTTCATTTGCTGAAAACCATCAAAACCACGAAAAGTTCTTGTATTTGAAGATAAAATCTTTTTGCTTTGAAGAAGAAAGATCTAGCTGACTGAAATAAGTTCATTAGATGAAAACCAACAAAAATTGACAAGAACCACGAAAAGTTCTTGTATTTTAAGATAAAATCTTACTCTATTCAGGAAAAAACTTCCAGCTCGCTGAAATCTATTCATTTGCTGAAAACCATCAAAACCACGAAAAGTTCTTGTATTTGAAGATAAAATCTTTTTGCTTTGAAGAAGAAAGATCTAGCTGACTGAAATAAGTTCATTAGATGAAAACCAACAAAAATTGACAAGAACCACGAAAAGTTCTTGTATTTTAAGATAAAATCTTACTCTATTCAGGAAAAAACTTCCAGCTCGCTGAAATATGTTCATTTGCTGAAAACCATCAAAACCACGAAAAGTTCTTGTATTTGAAGATAAAATCTTTTTGCTTTGAAGAAGAAAGATCTAGCTGACTGAAATAAGTTCATTGGATGAAAACCAACAAAAATTGACAAAAGACACGAAAGGATCTTGTATTTTAAGATAAAATCTTACTCTATTAAAGAAAAAACTCCCAGCTCGCTGAAATATGTTCATTTGCTGAAAACCAACAAAACCACGTAAAGTTCTTGTATTTGGAGATAAAATCTTTTTTCTTTGAAGAAGAAAGATCTCGCTGACTGAAATAAGTTCATTCGATGAAAACCAACAAAAATTGACAAGAACCACGAAAAGTTCTTGTATTTTAAGATAAAATCTTACTCTATTAAGGAAAAAACTTCCAGCTCGCTGAAATATGTTAATTTGCTGAAAACCATCAAAACCACGAAAAGTTCTTGTATTTGAAGATAAAATCTTTTTTCTTTGAAGAAGAAAGATCCAGCTGACTGAAATAAGTTCATTAAATGAAAACCAACAAAAATTGACAAGAACCACGAAAAGTTCTTGTATTTTAAGATAAAATCCTACTCTATTAAGGAAAAAACTTCCAGCTCGCTGAAATATGTTCATTTGCTGAAAACCATCAAAACCACGAAAAGTTCTTGTATTTGAAGATAAAATCTTTTTGCTTTGAAGAAGAAAGATCTAGCTGACTGAAATAAGTTCATTAGATGAAAACCAACAAAAATTGACAAGAACCACGAAAAGTTCTTGTATTTTAAGATAAAATCTTACGCTATTAAAGAAAAAACTCCCAGCTCGCTGAAATATGTTCATTTGCTGAAAACCAACAAAACCACGTAAAGTTCTTGTATTTGGAGATAAAATCTTTTTTCTTTGAAGAAGAAAGATCTCGCTGACTGAAATAAGTTCATTCGATGAAAACCAACAAAAATTGACAAGAACCACGAAAAGTTCTTGTATTTTAAGATAAAATCTTACTCTATTAAGGAAAAAACTTCCAGCTCGCTGAAATATGTTAATTTGCTGAAAACCATCAAAACCACGAAAAGTTCTTGTATTTGAAGATAAAATCTTTTTGCTTTGAGGAAGAAAGATCTAGCTGACTGAAATAAGTTCATTGGATGAAAACCAACAAAAATTGACAAGAACCACGAAAGGATCTTGTATTTTAAGATAAAATCTGACTCTATTCAGGAAAAAACTTCCAGCTCGCTGAAATATGTTCATTTGCTGAAAACCATCAAAACCACGAAAAGTTCTTGTATTTGAAGATAAAATCTTTTTGCTTTGAAGATGAAAGATCTCGCTGACTGAAATAAGTTCATTGGATGAAAACCAACAAAAATTGACAAGAACCACGAAAAGTTCTTGTATTTTAAGATAAAATCTTACTCTATTCAGGAAAAAACTTCCAGCTCGCTGAAATATGTTCATTTGCTGAAAACCATCAAAACCACGAAAAGTTCTTGTATTTGAAGATAAAATCTTTTTGCTTTGAAGAACAAAGATCTAGCTGACTGAAATAAGTTCATTGGATGAAAACCAACAAAAATTGACAAAAACCACGAAAGGATCTTGTATTTTAAGATAAAATCTTACTCTATTCAGGAAAAAACTTCCAGCTCGCTGAAATATGTTCATTTGCTGAAAACCATCAAAACCACGAAAAGTTCTTGTATTTGAAGATAAAATCTTTTTGCTTTGAAGATGAAAGATCTAGCTGACTGAAATAAGTTCATTGGATGAATACCAACAAAAATTGACAAGAACCACGAAAAGTTCTTGTATTTTAAGATAAAATCTTACTCTATTCAGGAAAAAACTTCCAGCTCGCTGAAATATGTTCATTTGCTGAAAACCATCAAAACCACGAAAAGTTCTTGTATTTGAAGATAAAATCTTTTTGCTTTGAAGAAGAAAGATCTAGCTGACTGAAATAAGTTCATTAGATGAAAACCAACAAAAATTGACAAGAACCACGAAAAGTTCTTGTATTTTAAGATAAAATCTTAAGCTATTAAAGAAAAAACTCCCAGCTCGCTGAAATATGTTCATTTGCTGAAAACCAACAAAACCACGAAAAGTTCTTGTATTTGAAGATAAAATCTTTTTTCTTTGAAGAAGAAAGATCCAGCTGACTGAAATAAGTTCATTAAATGAAAACCAACAAAAATTGACAAGAACCACGAAAAGTTCTTGTATTTTAAGATAAAATCCTACTCTATTAAGGAAAAAACTTCCAGCTCGCTGAAATATGTTCATTTGCTGAAAACCATCAAAACCACGAAAAGTTCTTGTATTTGAAGATAAAATCTTTTTGCTTTGAAGAAGAAAGATCTAGCTGACTGAAATAAGTTCATTAGATGAAAACCAACAAAAATTGACATGAACCACGAAAACTTCTTGTATTTTAAGATAAAATCTTACTCTATTAAGGAAAAAACTTCCAGCTCGCTGAAATATGTTCATTTGCTGAAAACCATCAAAACCACGAAAAGTTCTTGTATTTGAAGATAAAATCTTTTTGCTTTGAAGAAGAAAGATCTAGCTGACTGAAATAAGTTCATTAGATGAAAACCAACAAAAATTGACAAGAACCACGAAAACTTCTTGTATTTTAAGATAATATCTTACGCTATTAAAGAAAAAACTTCTGGCTCGCTGAAATATGTTCATTTGCTGAAAACCAACAAAACCACGAAAAGTTCTTGTATTTGAAGATAAAATCTTTTTGCTTTGAAGAAGAAAGATCCAGCTGACTGAAATAAGTTCATTAGATGAAAACCAACAAAAATTGACAAGAACCACGAAAAGTTCTTGTATTTTAAGATAAAATCTTACTCTATTAAGGAAAAAACTTCCAGCTCGCTGAAATATGTTCATTTGCTGAAAACCATCAAAACCACGAAAAGTTCTTGTATTTGAAGATAAAATCTTTTTGCTTTGAAGAAGAAAGATCTCGCTGACTGAAATAAGTTCATTAGATGAAAACCAACAAAAATTGACAAGAACCACGAAAAGTTCTTGTATTTTAAGATAAAATCTTACGCTATTAAAGAAAACACTCCCAGCTCGCTGAAATATGTTCATTTGCTGAAAACCAACAAAACCACGAAAAGTTCTTGTATTTGAAGATAAAATCTTTTTTCTTTGAAGAAGAAAGATCTAGCTGACTGAAATAAGTTCATTAGATGAAAACCAACAAAAATTGACAAGAACCACGAAAAGTTCTTGTATTTTAAGATAAAATCTTACTCTATTGAGGAAAAAACTTCCAGCTCGCTGAAATCTGTTCATTTGCTGAAAACCAACAAAACCACCAAAAGTTCTTGTATTTGAAGATAAAATCTTTTTGCTTTGACGAAGAAAGATCGAGCTGACTGAAATAAGTTCATTAGATGAAAACCAACAAAAATTGACAAGAACCACGAAAAGTTCTTGTATTTTAAGATAAAATCTTAGGCTATTAAAGAAAAAACTTCCAGCTCGCTGAAATCTGTTCATTTGCTGAAAACCATCAAAACCACGAAAAGTTCTTGTATTTGAAGATAAAATCTTTTTGCTTTGAAGAAGAAAGATCTAGCTGACTGAAATAAGTTGATTAGATGAAAACCAACAAAAATTGAATAGAACAAGAAAAGTTCTTGTATTTTAAGATAAAATCTTACTCTATTAAGGAAAAAACTTCCAGCTCGCTGAAATATGTTCATTTGCTGAAAACCATCAAAACCACGAAAAGTTCTTGTATTTGAAGATAAAATCTTTTTGCTTTGAAGATGAAAGATCTAGCTGACTGAAATAAGTTCATTGGATGAAAACCAACAAAAATTGACAAGAACCACGAAAAGTTCTTGTATTTTAAGATAAAATCTTACTCTATTCAGGAAAAAACTTCCAGCTCGCTGAAATATGTTCATTTGCTGAAAACCATCAAAACCACGAAAAGTTCTTGTATTTGAAGATAAAATCTTTTTGCTTTGAAGAAGAAAGATCTAGCTGACTGAAATAAGTTCATTAGATGAAAACCAACAAAAATTGACAAGAACCACGAAAAGTTCTTGTATTTTAAGATAAAATCTTACTCTATTCAGGAAAAAACTTCCAGCTCGCTGAAATCTGTTCATTTGCTGAAAACCATCAAAACCACGAAAAGTTCTTGTATTTGAAGATAAAATCTTTTTGCTTTGAAGAAGAAAGATCTAGCTGACTGAAATAAGTTCATTAGATGAAAACCAACAAAAATTGACAAGAACCACGAAAAGTTCTTGTATTTTAAGATAAAATCTTACGCTATTAAAGAAAAAACTCCCAGCTCGCTGAAATATGTTCATTTGCTGAAAACCAACAAAACCACGAAAAGTTCTTGTATTTGGAGATAAAATCTTTTTTCTTTGAAGAAGAAAGATCTCGCTGACTGAAATAAGTTCATTAGATGAAAACCAACAAAAATTGACAAGAACCACGAAAAGTTCTTGTATTTTAAGATAAAATCTTACTCTATTAAGGAAAAAACTTGCAGCTCGCTGAAATATGTTCATTTGCTGAAAACCATCAAAACCACAAAAAGTTCTTGTATTTGAAGATAAAATCTTTTTGCTTTGAAGATGAAAGATCTAGCTGACTGAAATAAGTTCATTGGATGAAAACCAACAAAAATTGACAAGAACCACGAAAAGTTCTTGTATTTTAAGATAAAATCTTACTCTATTCAGGAAAAAACTTCCAGCTCGCTGAAATATGTTCATTTGCTGAAAACCATCAAAACCACGAAAAGTTCTTGTATTTGAAGATAAAATCTTTTTGCTTTGAAGAAGAAAGATCGAGCTGACTGAAATAAGTTCATTAGATGAAAACCAACAAAAATTGACAAGAACCACGAAAAGTTCTTGTATTTTAAGATAAAATCTTAGGCTATTAAAGAAAAAACTTCCAGCTCGCTGAAATCTGTTCATTTGCTGAAAACCATCAAAACCACGAAAAGTTCTTGTATTTGAAGATAAAATCTTTTTGCTTTGAAGAAGAAAGATCTAGCTGACTGAAATAAGTTGATTAGATGAAAACCAACAAAAATTGAATAGAACAAGAAAAGTTCTTGTATTTTAAGATAAAATCTTACTCTATTAAGGAAAAAACTTCCAGCTCGCTGAAATATGTTCATTTGCTGAAAACCATCAAAACCACGAAAAGTTCTTGTATTTGAAGATAAAATCTTTTTGCTTTGAAGATGAAAGATCTAGCTGACTGAAATAAGTTCATTGGGTGAAAACCAACAAAAATTGACAAGAACCACGAAAAGTTCTTGTATTTTAAGATAAAATCTTACTCTATTCAGGAAAAAACTTCCAGCTCGCTGAAATATGTTCATTTGCTGAAAACCATCAAAACCACGAAAAGTTCTTGTATTTGAAGATAAAATCTTTTTGCTTTGAAGAAGAAAGATCTAGCTGACTGAAATAAGTTCATTAGATGAAAACCAACAAAAATTGACAAGAACCACGAAAAGTTCTTGTATTTTAAGATAAAATCTTACTCTATTCAGGAAAAAACTTCCAGCTCGCTGAAATCTATTCATTTGCTGAAAACCATCAAAACCACGAAAAGTTCTTGTATTTGAAGATAAAATCTTTTTGCTTTGAAGAAGAAAGATCTAGCTGACTGAAATAAGTTCATTAGATGAAAACCAACAAAAATTGACAAGAACCACGAAAAGTTCTTGTATTTTAAGATAAAATCTTACTCTATTCAGGAAAAAACTTCCAGCTCGCTGAAATATGTTCATTTGCTGAAAACCATCAAAACCACGAAAAGTTCTTGTATTTGAAGATAAAATCTTTTTGCTTTGAAGAAGAAAGATCTAGCTGACTGAAATAAGTTCATTGGATGAAAACCAACAAAAATTGACAAAAACCACGAAAGGATCTTGTATTTTAAGATAAAATCTTACTCTATTCAGGAAAAAACTTCCAGCTCGCTGAAATATGTTCATTTGCTGAAAACCATCAAAACCACGAAAAGTTCTTGTATTTGAAGATAAAATCTTTTTGCTTTGAAGATGAAAGATCTAGCTGACTGAAATAAGTTCATTGGATGAAAACCAACAAAAATTGACAAGAACCACGAAAAGTTCTTGTATTTTAAGATAAAATCTTACTCTATTCAGGAAAAAACTTCCAGCTCGCTGAAATATGTTCATTTGCTGAAAACCATCAAAACCACGAAAAGTTCTTGTATTTGAAGATAAAATCTTTTTGCTTTGAAGAAGAAAGATCTAGCTGACTGAAATAAGTTCATTAGATGAAAACCAACAAAAATTGACAAGAACCACGAAAAGTTCTTGTATTTTAAGATAAAATCTTACGCTATTAAAGAAAAAACTCCCAGCTCGCTGAAATATGTTCATTTGCTGAAAACCAACAAAACCACGAAAAGTTCTTGTATTTGAAGATAAAATCTTTTTTCTTTGAAGAAGAAAGATCCAGCTGACTGAAATAAGTTCATTAAATGAAAACCAACAAAAATTGACAAGAACCACGAAAAGTTCTTGTATTTTAAGATAAAATCCTACTCTATTAAGGAAAAAACTTCCAGCTCGCTGAAATATGTTCATTTGCTGAAAACCATCAAAACCACGAAAAGTTCTTGTATTTGAAGATAAAATCTTTTTGCTTTGAAGAAGAAAGATCTAGCTGACTGAAATAAGTTCATTAGATGAAAACCAACAAAAATTGACATGAACCACGAAAACTTCTTGTATTTTAAGATAAAATCTTACTCTATTAAGGAAAAAACTTCCAGCTCGCTGAAATATGTTCATTTGCTGAAAACCATTAAAACCACGAAAAGTTCTTGTATTTGAAGATAAAATCTTTTTGCTTTGAAGAAGAAAGATCTAGCTGACTGAAATAAGTTCATTAGATGAAAACCAACAAAAATTGACAAGAACCACGAAAACTTCTTGTATTTTAAGATAATATCTTACGCTATTAAAGAAAAAACTTCTGGCTCGCTGAAATATGTTCATTTGCTGAAAACCAACAAAACCACGAAAAGTTCTTGTATTTGAAGATAAAATCTTTTTGCTTTGAAGAAGAAAGATCCAGCTGACTGAAATAAGTTCATTAGATGAAAACCAACAAAAATTGACAAGAACCACGAAAAGTTCTTGTATTTTAAGATAAAATCTTACTCTATTAAGGAAAAAACTTCCAGCTCGCTGAAATATGTTCATTTGCTGAAAACCATCAAAACCACGAAAAGTTCTTGTATTTGAAGATAAAATCTTTTTGCTTTGAAGAAGAAAGATCTAGCTGACTGAAATAAGTTCATTAGATGAAAACCAACAAAAATTGACAAGAACCACGAAAAGTTCTTGTATTTTAAGATAAAATCTTACGCTATTAAAGAAAACACTCCCAGCTCGCTGAAATATGTTCATTTGCTGAAAACCAACAAAACCACGAAAAGTTCTTGTATTTGAAGATAAAATCTTTTTTCTTTGAAGAAGAAAGATCTAGCTGACTGAAATAAGTTCATTAGATGAAAACCAACAAAAATTGACAAGAACCACGAAAAGTTCTTGTATTTTAAGATAAAATCTTACTCTATTAAGGAAAAAACTTCCAGCTCGCTGAAATCTGTTCATTTGCTGAAAACCAACAAAACCACCAAAAGTTCTTGTATTTGAAGATAAAATCTTTTTGCTTTGACGAAGAAAGATCGAGCTGACTGAAATAAGTTCATTAGATGAAAACCAACAAAAATTGACAAGAACCACGAAAAGTTCTTGTATTTTAAGATAAAATCTTAGGCTATTAAAGAAAAAACTTCCAGCTCGCTGAAATCTGTTCATTTGCTGAAAACCATCAAAACCACGAAAAGTTCTTGTATTTGAAGATAAAATCTTTTTGCTTTGAAGAAGAAAGATCTAGCTGACTGAAATAAGTTGATTAGATGAAAACCAACAAAAATTGAATAGAACAAGAAAAGTTCTTGTATTTTAAGATAAAATCTTACTCTATTAAGGAAAAAACTTCCAGCTCGCTGAAATATGTTCATTTGCTGAAAACCATCAAAACCACGAAAAGTTCTTGTATTTGAAGATAAAATCTTTTTGCTTTGAAGAAGAAAGATCTCGCTGACTGAAATAAGTTCATTAGATGAAAACCAACAAAAATTGACAAGAACCACGAAAAGTTCTTGTATTTTAAGATAAAATCTTACTCTATTCAGGAAAAAACTTCCAGCTCACTGAAATATGTTCATTTGCTGAAAACCATCAAAACCACGAAAAGTTCTTGTATTTGAAGATAAAATCTTTTTGCTTTGAAGAAGAAAGATCTAGCTGACTGAAATAAGTTCATCAGATGAAAACCAACAAAAATTGACAAGAACCACGAAAAGTTCTTGTATTTTAAGATAAAATCTTACTCTATTAAGGAAAAAACTTCCAGCTCGCTGAAATCTGTTCATTTGCTGAAAACCAACAAAACCACCAAAAGTTCTTGTATTTGAAGATAAAATCTTTTTGCTTTGACGAAGAAAGATCTAGCTGACTGAAATAAGTTCATTAGATGAAAACCAACAAAAATTGACAAGAACCACGAAAAGTTCTTGTATTTTAAGATAAAATCTTACTCTATTCAGGAAAAACCTTCCAGCTCGCTGAAATATGTTCATTTGCTGAAAACCATCAAAACCACGAAAAGTTCTTGTATTTGAAGATAAAATCTTTTTGCTTTGAAGAAGAAAGATCTAGCTGACTGAAATAAGTTCATTAGATGAAAAACAACAAAAATTGACAAGAACCACGAAAAGTTCTTGTATTTTAAGATAAAATCTTACGCTATTAAAGAAAAAACTCCCAGCTCGCTGAAATATGTTCATTTGCTGAAAACCAACAAAACCACAAAAAGTTCTTGTATTTGAAGATAAAATCTTTTTTCTTTGAAGAAGAAAGATCCAGCTGACTGAAATAAGTTCATTAGATGAAAACCAACAAAATTTGACAAGAACCACGAAAAGTTCTTGTATTTTAAGATAAATTCTTACTCTATTAAGGAAAAAACTTCCAACTCGCTGAAATATGTTCATTTGCTGAAAACCATCAAAACCACGAAAAGTTCTTGTATTTGAAGATAAAATCTTTTTGATTTGAAGAAGAAAGATCTAGCTGACTGAAATAAGTTCATTAGATGAAAACCAACAAAAATTGACAAGAACCACAAAAAGTTCTTGTATTTTAAGATAAAATCTTACTCTGTTAAAGAAAAAACTCCCAGCTCGCTGAAATATGTTCATTTGCTGAAAAACAACAAAACCGCGAAAAGTTCTTGTATTTGAAGATAAAATCTTTTTGCTTTGAGGAAGAAAGATCTAGCTGACTGAAATAAGTTCATTAGATGAAAACCAACAAAAATTGACAAGAACCACGAAAAGTTCTTGTATTTTAAGATAAAATCTTAGGCTATTAAAGAAAAAACTTCCAGCTCGCTGAAATATGTTCATTTGCTGAAAACCATCAAAACCACGAAAAGTTCTTGTATTTGAAGATAAAATCTTTTTGCTTTGAAGAAGAAAGATCTCGCTGACTGAAATAAGTTCATTAGATGAAAACCAACAAAAATTGACAAGAACCACGAAAAGTTCTTGTATTTTAAGATAAAATCTTACTCTATTAAGGAAAAAACTTCCAGCTCGCTGAAATCTGTTCATTTGCTGAAAACCAACAAAACCACCAAAAGTTCTTGTATTTGAAGATAAAATATTTTTGCTTTGACGAAGAAAGATCTAGCTGACTGAAATAAGTTCATTAGATGAAAACCAACAAAAATTGACAAGAACCACGAAAAGTTCTTGTATTTTAAGATAAAATCTTAGGCTATTAAAGAAAAAACTTCCAGCTCGCTGAAATCTGTTCATTTCCTGAAAACCATCAAAACCACGAAAAGTTCTTGTATTTGAAGATAAAATCTTTTTGCTTTGAAGAAGAAAGATCTAGCTGACTGAAATAAGTTCATTAGATGAAAACCAACAAAAATTGACAAGAACCACGAAAAGTTCTTGTATTTTAAGATAAAATCTTACTCTATTCAGGAAAAAACTTCCAGCTCGCTGAAATATGTTCATTTGCTGAAAACCATCAAAACCACGAAAAGTTCTTGTATTTGAAGATAAAATCTTTTTGCTTTGAAGAAGAAAGATCTAGCTGACTGAAATAAGTTCATTAGATGAAAAACAACAAAAATTGACAAGAACCACGAAAAGCTCTTGTATTTTAAGATAAAATCTTACTCTATTAAGGAAAAAACTTCCAGCTCGCTGAAATCTGTTCATTTGCTGAAAACCAACAAAACCACCAAAAGTTCTTGTATTTGAAGATAAAATCTTTTTGCTTTGACGAAGAAAGATCTAGCTGACTGAAATAAGTTCATTAGATGAAAACCAACAAAAATTGACAAGAACCACGAAAAGTTCTTGTATTTTAAGATAAAATCTTAGGCTATGAAAGAAAAAACTTCCAGCTCGCTGAAATCTGTTCATTTGCTGAAAACCATCAAAACTACGAAAAGTTCTTGTATTTGAAGATAAAATCTTTTTGCTTTGAAGAAGAAAGATCTAGCTGACTGAAATAAGTTCATTAGATGAAAACCAACAAAAATTGACAAGAACCACGAAAAGTTCTTGTATTTTAAGATATAATCTTACGCTATTAAAGAAAAAACTCCCAGCTCGCTGAAATATGTTCATTTGCTGAAAACCAACAAAACCACGAAAAGTTCTTGTATTTGAAGATAAAATCTTTTTGCTTTGAAGAAGAAAGATCTAGCTGACTGAAATAAGTTCATTGGATGAAAACCAACAAAAATTGACAAGAACCACGAAAAGTTCTTGTATTTTAAGATAAAATCTTACGCTATTAAAGAAAAAACTCCCAGCTCGCTGAAATATGTTCATTTGCTGAAAACAAACAAAACCACGAAAAGTTCTTGTATTTGAAGATAAAATCTTTTTTCTTTGAAGAAGAAAGATTCTTGTATTTGAAGATAAAATCTTTTTGCTTTGAAGAAGAAAGATCGAGCTGACTGCAATAAGTTCATTAGATGAAAACCAACAAAAATTGACAAGAACCACGAAAAGTTCTTGTATTTTAAGATAAAATCTTACTCAATTGAGGAAAAAACTTCCAGCTCGCTGAAATATGTTCATTTGCTGAAAACCATCAAAACCACGAAAAGTTCTTGTATTTGAAGATAAAATCTTTTTGCTTTGAAGAAGAAAGATCTAGCTGACTGAAATAAGTTCATTCGATGAAAACCAACAAAAATTGACAAGAACCACGAAAAGTTCTTGTATTTTAAGATAAAATCTTAGGCTATTAAAGAAAAAACTTCCAGCTCGCTGAAATCTGTTCATTTACTGAAAACCATCAAAACCACGAAAAGTTCTTGTATTTGAAGATAAAATCTTTTTGCTTTGAAGAAGAAAGATCCAGCTGACTGAAATAAGTTCATTAGATGAAAACCAACAAAAATTGACAAGAACCACGAAAAGTTCTTGTATTTTAAGATAAAATCTTACTCGATTCAGGAAAAAACTTCCAGCTCGCTGAAATATGTTCATTTGCTGAAAACCATCAAAACCACGAAAAGTTCTTGTATTTGAAGATAAAATCTTTTTGCTTTGAAGAAGAAAGATCTAGCTGACTGAAATAAGTTCATTAGATGAAAACCAACAAAAATTGACAAGAACCACGAAAAGTTCTTGTATTTTAAGATAAAATCTTACGCTATTAAAGAAAACACTCCCAGCTCGCTGAAATATGTTCATTTGCTGAAAACCAACAAAACCACGAAAAGTTCTTGTATTTGGAGATAAAATCTTTTTTCTTTGAAGAAGAAAGATCTCGCTGACTGAAATAAGTTCATTAGATGAAAACCAACAAAAATTGACAAGAACCACGAAAAGTTCTTGTATTTTAAGATAAAATCTTACTCTATTAAGGAAAAAACTTCCAGCTCGCTGAAATATGTTCATTTGCTGAAAACCATCAAAACCACGAAAAGTTCTTGTATTTGAAGATAAAATCTTTTTGCTTTGAAGATGAAAGATCTAGCTGACTGAAATAAGTTCATTGGATGAAAACCAACAAAAATTGACAAGAACCACGAAAAGTTCTTGTATTTTAAGATAAAATCTTACTCTATTCAGGAAAAAACTTCCAGCTCGCTGAAATATGTTCATTTGCTGAAAACCATCAAAACCATGAAAAGTTCTTGTATTTGAAGATAAAATCTTTTTGCTTTGAAGAAGAAAGATCTCGCTGACTGAAATAAGTTCATTGGATGAAAACCAACAAAAATTGACAAAAACCACGAAAGGATCTTGTATTTTAAGATAAAATCTTACTCGATTCAGGAAAAAACTTCCAGCTCGCTGAAATATGTTCATTTGCTGAAAACCATCAAAACCACGAAAAGTTCTTGTATTTGAAGATAAAATCTTTTTGCTTTGAAGATGAAAGATCTAGCTGACTGAAATAAGTTCATTGGATGAAAACCAACAAAAATTGACAAGAACCACGAAAAGTTCTTGTATTTTAAGATAAAATCTTACTCTATTCAGGAAAAAACTTCCAGCTCGCTGAAATATGTTCATTTGCTGAAAACCATCAAAACCACGAAAAGTTCTTGTATTTGAAGATAAAATCTTTTTGCTTTGAAGAAGAAAGATCTAGCTGACTGAAATAAGTTCATTAGATGAAAACCAACAAAAATTGACAAGAACCACGAAAAGTTCTTGTATTTTAAGATAAAATCTTACGCTATTAAAGAAAAAACTCCCAGCTCGCTGAAATATGTTCATTTGCTGAAAACCAACAAAACCACGAAAAGTTCTTGTATTTGAAGATAAAATCTTTTTTCTTTGAAGAAGAAAGATCCAGCTGACTGAAATAAGTTCATTAAATGAAAACCAACAAAAATTGACAAGAACCACGAAAAGTTCTTGTATTTTAAGATAAAATCCTACTCTATTAAGGAAAAAACTTCCAGCTCGCTGAAATATGTTCATTTGCTGAAAACCATCAAAACCACGAAAAGTTCTTGTATTTGAAGATAAAATCTTTTTGCTTTGAAGAAGAAAGATCTAGCTGACTGAAATAAGTTCATTAGATGAAAACCAACAAAAATTGACAAGAACCACGAAAAGTTCTTGTATTTTAAGATAAAATCTTACGCTATTAAAGAAAAAACTCCCAGCTCGCTGAAATATGTTCATTTGCTGAAAACCAACAAAATCACGTAAAGTTCTTGTATTTGGAGATAAAATCTTTTTTCTTTGAAGAAGAAAGATCTCGCTGACTGAAATAAGTTCATTCGATGAAAACCAACAAAAATTGACAAGAACCACGAAAAGTTCTTGTATTTTAAGATAAAATCTTACTCTATTAAGGAAAAAACTTCCAGCTCGCTGAAATATGTTAATTTGCTGAAAACCATCAAAACCACGAAAAGTTCTTGTATTTGAAGATAAAATCTTTTTGCTTTGAGGAAGAAAGATCTAGCTGACTGAAATAAGTTCATTGGATGAAAACCAACAAAAATTGACAAGAACCACGAAAGGATCTTGTATTTTAAGATAAAATCTTACTCTATTCAGGAAAAAACTTCCAGCTCGCTGAAATATGTTCATTTGCTGAAAACCATCAAAACCACGAAAAGTTCTTGTATTTGAAGATAAAATCTTTTTGCTTTGAAGATGAAAGATCTAGCTGACTGAAATAAGTTCATTGGATGAAAACCAACAAAAATTGACAAGAACCACGAAAAGTTCTTGTATTTTAAGATAAAATCTTACTCGATTCAGGAAAAAACTTCCAGCTCGCTGAAATATGTTCATTTGCTGAAAACCATCAAAACCACGAAAAGTTCTTGTATTTGAAGATAAAATCTTTTTGCTTTGAAGAAGAAAGATCTAGCTGACTGAAATAAGTTCATTGGATGAAAACCAACAAAAATTGACAAAAACCACGAACGGATCTTGTATTTTAAGATAAAATCTTACTCTATTCAGGAAAAAACTTCCAGCTCGCTGAAATATGTTCATTTGCTGAAAACCATCAAAACCACGAAAAGTTCTTGTATTTGAAGATAAAATCTTTTTGCTTTGAAGATGAAAGATCTAGCTGACTGAAATAAGTTCATTGGATGAAAACCAACAAAAATTGACAAGAACCACGAAAAGTTCTTGTATTTTAAGATAAAATCTTACTCTATTCAGGAAAAAACTTCCAGCTCGCTGAAATATGTTCATTTGCTGAAAACCATCAAAACCACGAAAAGTTCTTGTATTTGAAGATAAAATCTTTTTGCTTTGAAGAAGAAAGATCTAGCTGACTGAAATAAGTTCATTAGATGAAAACCAACAAAAATTGACAAGAACCACGAAAAGTTCTTGTATTTTAAGATAAAATCTTAAGCTATTAAAGAAAAAACTCCCAGCTCGCTGAAATATGTTCATTTGCTGAAAACCAACAAAACCACGAAAAGTTCTTGTATTTGAAGATAAAATCTTTTTTCTTTGAAGAAGAAAGATCCAGCTGACTGAAATAAGTTCATTAAATGAAAACCAACAAAAATTGACAAGAACCACGAAAAGTTCTTGTATTTTAAGATAAAATCCTACTCTATTAAGGAAAAAACTTCCAGCTCGCTGAAATATGTTCATTTGCTGAAAACCATCAAAACCACAAAAAGTTCTTGTATTTGAAGATAAAATCTTTTTGCTTTGAAGAAGAAAGATCTAGCTGACTGAAATAAGTTCATTAGATGAAAACCAACAAAAATTGACATGAACCACGAAAACTTCTTGTATTTTAAGATAATATCTTACGCTATTAAAGAA
Source organism: Heptranchias perlo (assembly GCF_035084215.1). Lineage (NCBI taxonomy): Eukaryota > Metazoa > Chordata > Chondrichthyes > Hexanchiformes > Hexanchidae > Heptranchias > Heptranchias perlo. The sequence goes on along the minus strand of NW_027139688.1, from coordinate 834,269 downwards.
AAAACTTCTGGCTCGCTGAAATATGTTCATTTGCTGAAAACCAACAAAACCACGAAAAGTTCTTGTATTTGAAGATAAAATCTTTTTGCTTTGAAGAAGAAAGATCCAGCTGACTGAAATAAGTTCATCAGATGAAAACCAACAAAAATTGACAAGAACCACGAAAAGTTCTTGTATTTTAAGATAAAATCTTAGGCTATTAAAGAAAAAACTTCCAGCTCGCTGAAATCTGTTCATTTGCTGAAAACCATCAAAACCACGAAAAGTTCTTGTATTTGAAGATAAAATCTTTTTGCTTTGAAGAAGAAAGATCTAGCTGACTGAAATAAGTTGATTAGATGAAAACCAACAAAAATTGAATAGAACAAGAAAAGTTCTTGTATTTTAAGATAAAATCTTACTCTATTAAGGAAAAAACTTCCAGCTCGCTGAAATATGTTCATTTGCTGAAAACCATCAAAACCACGAAAAGTTCTTGTATTTGAAGATAAAATCTTTTTGCTTTGAAGATGAAAGATCTAGCTGACTGAAATAAGTTCATTGGATGAAAACCAACAAAAATTGACAAGAACCACGAAAAGTTCTTGTATTTTAAGATAAAATCTTACTCTATTCAGGAAAAAACTTCCAGCTCGCTGAAATATGTTCATTTGCTGAAAACCATCAAAACCACGAAAAGTTCTTGTATTTGAAGATAAAATCTTTTTGCTTTGAAGAAGAAAGATCTAGCTGACTGAAATAAGTTCATTAGATGAAAACCAACAAAAATTGACAAGAACCACGAAAAGTTCTTGTATTTTAAGATAAAATCTTACTCTATTCAGGAAAAAACTTCCAGCTCGCTGAAATCTGTTCATTTGCTGAAAACCATCAAAACCACGAAAAGTTCTTGTATTTGAAGATAAAATCTTTTTGCTTTGAAGAAGAAAGATCTAGCTGACTGAAATAAGTTCATTAGATGAAAACCAACAAAAATTGACAAGAACCACGAAAAGTTCTTGTATTTTAAGATAAAATCTTACGCTATTAAAGAAAAAACTCCCAGCTCGCTGAAATATGTTCATTTGCTGAAAACCAACAAAACCACGAAAAGTTCTTGTATTTGGAGATAAAATCTTTTTTCTTTGAAGAAGAAAGATCTCGCTGACTGAAATAAGTTCATTAGATGAAAACCAACAAAAATTGACAAGAACCACGAAAAGTTCTTGTATTTTAAGATAAAATCTTACTCTATTAAGGAAAAAACTTGCAGCTCGCTGAAATATGTTCATTTGCTGAAAACCATCAAAACCACAAAAAGTTCTTGTATTTGAAGATAAAATCTTTTTGCTTTGAAGAAGAAAGATCTAGCTGACTGAAATAAGTTCATTGGATGAAAACCAACAAAAATTGACAAGAACCACGAAAAGTTCTTGTATTTTAAGATAAAATCTTACTCTATTCAGGAAAAAACTTCCAGCTCGCTGAAATATGTTCATTTGCTGAAAACCATCAAAACCACGAAAAGTTCTTGTATTTGAAGATAAAATCTTTTTGCTTTGAAGAAGAAAGATCTAGCTGACTGAAATAAGTTCATTGGATGAAAACCAACAAAAATTGACAAAAACCACGAAAGGATCTTGTATTTTAAGATAAAATCTTACTCTATTCAGGAAAAAACTTCCAGCTCGCTGAAATATGTTCATTTGCTGAAAACCATCAAAACCACGAAAAGTTCTTGTATTTGAAGATAAAATCTTTTTGCTTTGAAGATGAAAGATCTAGCTGACTGAAATAAGTTCATTGGATGAAAACCAACAAAAATTGACAAGAACCACGAAAAGTTCTTGTATTTTAAGATAAAATCTTACTCTATTCAGGAAAAAACTTCCAGCTCGCTGAAATATGTTCATTTGCTGAAAACCATCAAAACCACGAAAAGTTCTTGTATTTGGAGATAAAATCTTTTTGCTTTGAAGAAGAAAGATCCAGCTGACTGAAATAAGTTCATTAGATGAAAACCAACAAAAATTGACAAGAACCACGAAAAGTTCTTGTATTTTAAGATAAAATCTTACTCTGTTAAAGAAAAAACTCCCAGCTCGCTGAAATATGTTCATTTGCTGAAAAACAACAAAACCGCGAAAAGTTCTTGTATTTGAAGATAAAATCTTTTTGCTTTGAAGAAGAAAGATCTAGCTGACTGAAATAAGTTCATTAGATGAAAACCAACAAAAATTGACATGAACCACGAAAACTTCTTGTATTTTAAGATAAAATCTTACTCTATTAAGGAAAAAACTTCCAGCTCGCTGAAATATGTTCATTTGCTGAAAACCATCAAAACCACGAAAAGTTCTTGTATTTGAAGATAAAATCTTTTTGCTTTGAAGAAGAAAGATCTAGCTGACTGAAATAAGTTCATTAGATGAAAACCAACAAAAATTGACAAGAACCACGAAAACTTCTTGTATTTTAAGATAATATCTTACGCTATTAAAGAAAAAACTTCTGGCTCGCTGAAATATGTTCATTTGCTGAAAACCAACAAAACCACGAAAAGTTCTTGTATTTGAAGATAAAATCTTTTTGCTTTGAAGAAGAAAGATCCAGCTGACTGAAATAAGTTCATTAGATGAAAACCAACAAAAATTGACAAGAACCACGAAAAGTTCTTGTATTATAAGATAAAATCTTACTCTATTCAGGAAAAAACTTCCAGCTCGCTGAAATATGTTCATTTGCTGAAAACCATCAAAACCACGAAAAGTTCTTGTATTTGAAGATAAAATCTTTTTGCTTTGAAGAAGAAAGATCTAGCTGACTGAAATAAGTTGATTAGATGAAAACCAACAAAAATTGAATAGAACAAGAAAAGTTCTTGTATTTTAAGATAAAATCTTACTCTATTAAGGAAAAAACTTCCAGCTCGCTGAAATATGTTCATTTGCTGAAAACCATCAAAACCACGAAAAGTTCTTGTATTTGAAGATAAAATCTTTTTGCTTTGAAGAAGAAAGATCTCGCTGACTGAAATAAGTTCATTAGATGAAAACCAACAAAAATTGACAAGAACCACGAAAACTTCTTGTATTTTAAGATAATATCTTACGCTATTAAAGAAAAAACTTCTGGCTCGCTGAAATATGTTCATTTGCTGAAAACCAACAAAACCACGAAAAGTTCTTGTATTTGAAGATAAAATCTTTTTGCTTTGAAGAAGAAAGATCCAGCTGACTGAAATAAGTTCATTAGATGAAAACCAACAAAAATTGACAAGAACCACGAAAAGTTCTTGTATTTTAAGATAAAATCTTACTCTATTCAGGAAAAAACTTCCAGCTCGCTGAAATATGTTCATTTGCTGAAAACCATCAAAACCACGAAAAGTTCTTGTATTTGAAGATAAAATCTTTTTGCTTTGAAGAAGAAAGATCTAGCTGACTGAAATAAGTTCATTAGATGAAAACCAACAAAAATTGACAAGAACCACGAAAAGTTCTTGTATTTTAAGATAAAATCTTAGGCTATTAAAGAAAAAACTTCCAGCTCGCTGAAATCTGTTCATTTGCTGAAAACCATCAAAACCACGAAAAGTTCTTGTATTTGAAGATAAAATCTTTTTGCTTTGAAGAAGAAAGATCTCGCTGACTGAAATAAGTTCATTAGATGAAAACCAACAAAAATTGACAAGAACCACGAAAAGTTCTTGTATTTTAAGATAAAATCTTACTCTATTAAGGAAAAAACTTCCAGCTCGCTGAAATATGTTCATTTGCTGAAAACCATCAAAACCACGAAAAGTTCTTGTATTTGAAGATAAAATCTTTTTGCTTTGAAGAAGAAAGATCTAGCTGACTGAAATAAGTTCATTAGATGAAAACCAACAAAAATTGACAAGAACCACGAAAAGTTCTTGTATTTTAAGATAAAATCTTACTCTATTCAGGAAAAAACTTCCAGCTCGCTGAAATATGTTCATTTGCTGAAAACCATCAAAACCACGAAAAGTTCTTGTATTTGAAGATAAAATCTTTTTGCTTTGAAGAAGAAAGATCTAGCTGACTGAAATGAGTTCATTAGATGAAAACCAACAAAAATTGACAAGAACCACGAAAAGTTCTTGTATTTTAAGATAAAATCTTACTCTATTAAGGAAAAAACTTCCAGCTCGCTGAAATCTGTTCATTTGCTGAAAACCAACAAAACCACGAAAAGTTCTTGTATTTGAAGATAAAATCTTTTTGCTTTGACGAAGAAAGATCTAGCTGACTGAAATAAGTTCATTAGATGAAAACCAACAAAAATTGACAAGAACCACGAAAAGTTCTTGTATTTTAAGATAAAATCTTAGGCTATTAAAGAAAAAACTTCCAGCTCGCTGAAATATGTTCATTTGCTGAAAACCATCAAAACCACGAAAAGTTCTTGTATTTGAAGATAAAATCTTTTTGCTTTGAAGAAGAAAGATCTAGCTGACTGAAATAAGTTCATTAGATGAAAACCAACAAAAATTGACAAGAACCACGAAAAGTTCTTGTATTTTAAGATAAAATCTTACTCTATTCAGGAAAAAACTTCCAGCTCACTGAAATATGTTCATTTGCTGAAAACCATCAAACCACGAAAAGTTCTTGTATTTGAAGATAAAATCTTTTTGCTTTGAAGAAGAAAGATCTAGCTGACTGAAATAAGTTCATTAGATGAAAACCAACAAAAATTGACAAGAACCACGAAAAGTTCTTGTATTTTAAGATAAAATCTTACTCTATTAAGGAAAAAACTTCCAGCTCGCTGAAATCTGTTCATTTGCTGAAAACCAACAAAACCACCAAAAGTTCTTGTATTTGAAGATAAAATCTTTTTGCTTTGACGAAGAAAGATCTAGCTGACTGAAATAAGTTCATTAGATGAAAACCAACAAAAATTGACAAGAACCACGAAAAGTTCTTGTATTTTAAGATAAAATCTTACTCTATTCAGGAAAAACCTTCCAGCTCGCTGAAATATGTTCATTTGCTGAAAACCATCAAAACCACGAAAAGTTCTTGTATTTGAAGATAAAATCTTTTTGCTTTGAAGAAGAAAGATCTAGCTGACTGAAATAAGTTCATTAGATGAAAAACAACAAAAATTGACAAGAACCACGAAAAGTTCTTGTATTTTAAGATAAAATCTTACGCTATTAAAGAAAAAACTCCCAGCTCGCTGAAATATGTTCATTTGCTGAAAACCAACAAAACCACAAAAAGTTCTTGTATTTGAAGATAAAATCTTTTTTCTTTGAAGAAGAAAGATCCAGCTGACTGAAATAAGTTCATTAGATGAAAACCAACAAAATTTGACAAGAACCACGAAAAGTTCTTGTATTTTAAGATAAATTCTTACTCTATTAAGGAAAAAACTTCCAACTCGCTGAAATATGTTCATTTGCTGAAAACCATCAAAACCACGAAAAGTTCTTGTATTTGAAGATAAAATCTTTTTGATTTGAAGAAGAAAGATCTAGCTGACTGAAATAAGTTCATTAGATGAAAACCAACAAAAATTGACAAGAACCACAAAAAGTTCTTTTATTTTAAGATAAAATCTTACTCTGTTAAAGAAAAAACTCCCAGCTCGCTGAAATATGTTCATTTGCTGAAAAACAACAAAACCGCGAAAAGTTCTTGTATTTGAAGATAAAATCTTTTTGCTTTGAGGAAGAAAGATCTAGCTGACTGAAATAAGTTCATTAGATGAAAACCAACAAAAATTGACAAGAACCACGAAAAGTTCTTGTATTTTAAGATAAAATCTTAGGCTATTAAAGAAAAAACTTCCAGCTCGCTGAAATATGTTCATTTGCTGAAAACCATCAAAACCACGAAAAGTTCTTGTATTTGAAGATAAAATCTTTTTGCTTTGAAGAAGAAAGATCTCGCTGACTGAAATAAGTTCATTAGATGAAAACCAACAAAAATTGACAAGAACCACGAAAAGTTCTTGTATTTTAAGATAAAATCTTACTCGATTAAGGAAAAAACTTCCAGCTCGCTGAAATCTGTTCATTTGCTGAAAACCAACAAAACCACCAAAAGTTCTTGTATTTGAAGATAAAATATTTTTGCTTTGACGAAGAAAGATCTAGCTGACTGAAATAAGTTCATTAGATGAAAACCAACAAAAATTGACAAGAACCACGAAAAGTTCTTGTATTTTAAGATAAAATCTTAGGCAATTAAAGAAAAAACTTCCAGCTCGCTGAAATCTGTTCATTTGCTGAAAACCATCAAAACCACGAAAAGTTCTTGTATTTGAAGATAAAATCTTTTTGCTTTGAAGAAGAAAGATCTAGCTGACTGAAATAAGTTCATTAGATGAAAACCAACAAAAATTGACAAGAACCACGAAAAGTTCTTGTATTTTAAGATAAAATCTTACTCTATTCAGGAAAAAACTTCCAGCTCGCTGAAATATGTTCATTTGCTGAAAACCATCAAAACCACGAAAAGTTCTTGTATTTGAAGATAAAATCTTTTTGCTTTGAAGAAGAAAGATCTAGCTGACTGAAATAAGTTCATTAGATGAAAAACAACAAAAATTGACAAGAACCACAAAAAGTTCTTGTATTTTAAGATAAAATCTTAGGCTATTAAAGAAAAAACTTCCAGCTCGCTGAAATATGTTCATTTGCTGAAAACCATCAAAACCACGAAAAGTTCTTGTATTTGAAGATAAAATCTTTTTGCTTTGAAGAAGAAAGATCTAGCTGACTGAAATAAGTTCATTAGATGAAAACCAACAAAAATTGACAAGAACCACGAAAAGTTCTTGTGTTTTAAGATAAAATATTAGGGTATAAAAGAAAAAACTTCCAGCTCGCTGAAATCTGTTCATTTGCTGAAAACCATCAAAACCACGAAACGTTCTTGTATTTGAAGATAAAATCTTTTTGCTTTGAAGAAGAACGATCGAGCTGACTGAAATAAGTTCATTAGATGAAAACCAACAAAAATTGACAAGAACCACGAAAAGTTCTTGTATTTTAAGATAAAATCTTACTCGATTCAGGAAAAAACTTCCAGCTCGCTGAAATATGTTCATTTGCTGAAAACCATCAAAACCACGAAAAGTTCTTGTATTTGAAGATAAAATCTTTTTGCTTTGAAGAAGAAAGATCTAGCTGACTGAAATAAGTTCATTAGATGAAAACCAACAAAAATTGACAAGAACCACGAAAAGTTCTTGTGTTTTAAGATAAAATATTAGGGTATAAAAGAAAAAACTTCCAGCTCGCTGAAATCTGTTCATTTGCTGAAAACCATCAAAACCACGAAACGTTCTTGTATTTGAAGATAAAATCTTTTTGCTTTGAAGAAGAACGATCGAGCTGACTGAAATAAGTTCATTAGATGAAAACCAACAAAAATTGACAAGAACCACGAAAAGTTCTTGTATTTTAAGATAAAATCTTACTCGATTCAGGAAAAAACTTCCAGCTCGCTGAAATATGTTCATTTGCTGAAAACCATCAAAACCACGAAAAGTTCTTGTATTTGAAGATAAAATCTTTTTGCTTTGAAGAAGAAAGATCTAGCTGACTGAAATAAGTTCATTAGATGAAAACAAACAAAAATTGACAAGAACCACGAAAAGTTCTTGTATTTTAAGATAAAATCTTACTCTATTAAGGAAAAAACTTCCAGCTCGCTGAAATCTGTTCATTTGCTGAAAACCAACAAAACCACCAAACGTTCTTGTATTTGAAGATAAAATCTTTTTGCTTTGACGAAGAAAGATCTAGCTGACTGAAATAAGTTCATTAGATGAAAACCAACAAAAATTGACAAGAACCACGAAAAGTTCTTTTATTTTAAGATAAAATCTTAGGCTATGAAAGAAAAAACTTCCAGCTCGCTGAAATCTGTTCATTTGCTGAAAACCATCAAAACTACGAAAAGTTCTTGTATTTGAAGATAAAATCTTTTTGCTTTGAAGAAGAAAGATCTAGCTGACTGAAATAAGTTCATTAGATGAAAACCAACAAAAATTGAGAAGAACCACGAAAAGTTCTTGTATTTTAAGATATAATCTTACGCTATTAAAGAAAAAACTCCCAGCTCGCTGAAATATGTTCATTTGCTGAAAACCAACAAAACCACGAAAAGTTCTTGTATTTGAAGATAAAATCTTTTTGCTTTGAAGAAGAAAGATCTAGCTGACTGAAATAAGTTCATTGGATGAAAACCAACAAAAATTGACAAGAACCACGAAAAGTTCTTGTATTTTAAGATAAAATCTTACGGTTTTAAAGAAAAAACTCCCAGCTCGCTGAAATATGTTCATTTGCTGAAAACCAACAAAACCACGAAAAGTTCTTGTATTTGAAGATAAAATCTTTTTTCTTTGAAGAAGAAAGATTCTTGTATTTGAAGATAAAATCTTTTTGCTTTGAAGAAGAAAGATCCAGCTGACTGAAATAATTTCATTAGATGAAAACCAACAAAAATTGACAAGAACCACGAAAAGTTCTTGTATTTTAAGATAAAATCTTACGCTATTAAAGAAAAAACTCCCAGCTCGCTGAAATATGTTGATTTGCTGAAAACCAACAAAACCACAAAAAGTTCTTGTATTTGAAGATAAAATCTTTTTTCTTTGAAGAAGAAAGATCCAGCTGACTGAAATAAGTTCATTAGATGAAAACCAACAAAATTTGACAAGAACCACGAAAAGTTCTTGTATTTTAAGATAAATTCTTACTCTATTAAGGAAAAAACTTCCAACTCGCTGAAATATGTTCATTTGCTGAAAACCATCAAAACCACGAAAAGTTCTTGTATTTGAAGATAAAATCTTTTTGATTTGAAGAAGAAAGATCTAGCTGACTGAAATAAGTTCATTAGATGAAAACCAACAAAAATTGACAAGAACCACAAAAAGTTCTTTTATTTTAAGATAAAATCTTACTCTGTTAAAGAAAAAACTCCCAGCTCGCTGAAATATGTTCATTTGCTGAAAAACAACAAAACCGCGAAAAGTTCTTGTATTTGAAGATAAAATCTTTTTGCTTTGAGGAAGAAAGATCTAGCTGACTGAAATAAGTTCATTAGATGAAAACCAACAAAAATTGACAAGAACCACGAAAAGTTCTTGTATTTTAAGATAAAATCTTAGGCTATTAAAGAAAAAACTTCTAGCTCGCTGAAATATGTTCATTTGCTGAAAACCATCAAAACCACGAAAAGTTCTTGTATTTGAAGATAAAATCTTTTTGCTTTGAAGAAGAAAGATCTCGCTGACTGAAATAAGTTCATTAGATGAAAACCAACAAAAATTGACAAGAACCACGAAAAGTTCTTGTATTTTAAGATAAAATCTTACTCTATTAAGGAAAAAACTTCCAGCTCGCTGAAATCTGTTCATTTGCTGAAAACCAACAAAACCACCAAAAGTTCTTGTATTTGAAGATAAAATATTTTTGCTTTGACGAAGAAAGATCTAGCTGACTGAAATAAGTTCATTAGATGAAAACCAACAAAAATTGACAAGAACCACGAAAAGTTCTTGTATTTTAAGATAAAATCTTAGGCTATTAAAGAAAAAACTTCCAGCTCGCTGAAATCTGTTCATTTGCTGAAAACCATCAAAACCACGAAAAGTTCTTGTATTTGAAGATAAAATCTTTTTGCTTTGAAGAAGAAAGATCTAGCTGACTGAAATAAGTTCATTAGATGAAAACCAACAAAAATTGACAAGAACCACGAAAAGTTCTTGTATTTTAAGATAAAATCTTACTCTATTCAGGAAAAAACTTCCAGCTCGCTGAAATATGTTCATTTGCTGAAAACCATCAAAACCACGAAAAGTTCTTGTATTTGAAGATAAAATCTTTTTGCTTTGAAGAAGAAAGATCCAGCTGACTGAAATAAGTTCATGAGATGAAAACCAACAAAAATTGACAAGAACCACGAAAAGTTCTTGTATTTTAAGATAAAATATTAGGGTATAAAAGAAAAAACTTCCAGCTCGCTGAAATCTGTTCATTTGCTGAAAATCATCAAAACCACGAAACGTTCTTGTATTTGAAGATAAAATCTTTTTGCTTTGAAGAAGAACGATCGAGCTGACTGAAATAAGTTCATTAGATGAAAACCAACAAAAATTGACAAGAACCACGAAAAGTTCTTGTATTTTAAGATAAAATCTTACTCTATTAAGGAAAAAACTTCCAGCTCGCTGAAATCTGTTCATTTGCTGAAAACCAACAAAACCACCAAAAGTTCTTGTATTTGAAGATAAAATCTTTTTGCTTTGACGAAGAAAGATCTAGCTGACTGAAATAAGTTCATTAGATGAAAACCAACAAAAATTGACAAGAACCACGAAAAGTTCTTGTATTTTAAGATATAATCTTACGCTATTAAAGAAAAAACTCCCAGCTCGCTGAAATATGTTCATTTGCTGAAAACCAACAAAACCACGAAAAGTTCTTGTATTTGAAGATAAAATCTTTTTGCTTTGAAGAAGAAAGATCTAGCTGACTGAAATAAGTTCATTGGATGAAAACCAACAAAAATTGACAAGAACCACGAAAAGTTCTTGTATTTTAAGATAAAATCTTAGGCTATTAAAGAAAAAACTTCCAGCTCGCTGAAATCTGTTCATTTACTGAAAACCATCAAAACCACGAAAAGTTCTTGTATTTGAAGATAATATCTTTTTGCTTTGAAGAAGAAAGATCCAGCTGACTGAAATAAGTTCATTAGATGAAAACCAACAAAAATTGACAAGAACCACGAAAAGTTCTTGTATTTTAAGATAAAATCTTACTCGATTCAGGAAAAAACTTCCAGCTCGCTGAAATATGTTCATTTGCTGAAAACCATCAAAACCACGAAAAGTTCTTGTATTTGAAGATAAAATCTTTTTGCTTTGAAGAAGAAAGATCTAGCTGACTGAAATAAGTTCATTAGATGAAAACCAACAAAAATTGACAAGAACCACGAAAAGTTCTTGTATTTTAAGATAAAATCTTACGCTATTAAAGAAAAAACTCCCAGCTCGCTGAAATATGTTCATTTGCTGAAAACCAACAAAACCACGAAAAGTTCTTGTATTTGAAGATAAAATCTTTTTTCTTTGAAGAAGAAAGATCTAGCTGACTGAAATAAGTTCATTAGATGAAAACCAACAAAAATTGACAAGAACCACGAAAAGTTCTTGTATTTTAAGATAAAATCTTACTCTATTAAGGAAAAAACTTGCAGCTCGCTGAAATATGTTCATTTGCTGAAAACCATCAAAACCACGAAAAGTTCTTGTATTTGAAGATAAAATCTTTTTGCTTTGAAGAAGAAAGATCTAGCTGACTGAAATAAGTTCATTAGATGAAAACCAACAAAAATTGACAAGAACCACGAAAAGTTCTTGTATTTTAAGATAAAATCTTACTCTATTAAGGAAAAAACTTCCAGCTCGCTGAAATATGTTCATTTGCTGAAAACCATCAAAACCACGAAAAGTTCTTGTATTTGAAGATAAAATCTTTTTGCTTTGAAGAAGAAAGATCTAGCTGACTGAAATAAGTTCATGAGATGAAAACCAACAAAAATTGACAAGAACCACGAAAAGTTCTTGTATTTTAAGATAAAATCTTACTCTATTAAGGAAAAAACTTCCAGCTCGCTGAAATATGTTCATTTGCTGAAAACCATCAAAACCACGAAAAGTTCTTGTATTTGAAGATAAAATCTTTTTGCTTTGAAGAAGAAAGATCGAGCTGACTGAAATAAGTTCATTAGATGAAAACCAACAAAAATTGACAAGAACCACGAAAAGTTCTTGTATTTTAAGATAAAATCTTACGCTATTAAAGAAAAAACTTCCAGCTCGCTGAAATCTGTTCATTTGCTGAAAACCATCAAAACCACGAAAAGTTCTTGTATTTGAAGATAAAATGTTTTTGCTTTGAAGAAGAAAGATCTAGCTGACTGAAATAAGTTCATGAGATGAAAACCAACAAAAATTGACAAGAACCACGAAAAGTTCTTGTATTTTAAGATAAAATCTTAGGCTATTAAAGAAAAAACTTCCAGCTCGCTGAAATCTGTTCATTTGCTGAAAACCATCAAAACCACGAAAAGTTCTTGTATTTGAAGATAAAATCTTTTTGCTTTGAAGAAGAAAGATCTAGCTGACTGAAATAAGTTCATTAGATGAAAACCAATAAAAATTGACAAGAACCACGAAAAGTTCTTGTATTTTAAGATAAAATCTTACGCTATTAAAGAAAAAACTCCCAGCTCGCTGAAATATGTTCATTTGCTGAAAACCAACAAAACCACGAAAAGTTCTTGTATTTGAAGATAAAATCTTTTTTCTTTGAAGAAGAAAGATCGAGCTGACTGAAATAAGTTCATGAGATGAAAACCAACAAAAATTGACAAGAACCACGAAAAGTTCTTGTATTTTAAGATAAAATCTTACTCTATTAAGGAAAAAACTTGCAGCTATCTGAAATATGTTCATTTGCTGAAAACCATCAAAACCACGAAAAGTTCTTGTATTTGAAGATAAAATCTTTTTGCTTTGAAGAAGAAAGATGTAGCTGACTGAAATAAGTTCATTAGATGAAAACCAACAAAAATTGACAAGAACCACGAAAAGTTCGTGTATTTTAAGATAAAATCTTACTCTATTCAGGAAAAAACTTCCAGCTCGCTGAAATATGTTCATTTGCTGAAAACCATCAAAACCACGAAAAGTTCTTGTATTTGAAGATAAAATCTTTTTGCTTTGAAGAAGAAAGATCTAGCTGACTGAAATAAGTTCATTAGATGAAAACCAACAAAAATTGACAAGAACCACGAAAAGTTCTTGTATTTTAAGATAAAATCTTACGCTATTAAAGAAAAAACTCCCAGCCCGCTGAAATATGTTCATTTGCTGAAAACCAACAAAACCACGAAAAGTTCTTGTATTTGAAGATAAAATATTTTTTCTTTGAAGAAGAAAGATCTAGCTGACTGAAATAAGTTCATTAGATGAAAACCAACAAAAATTGACAAGAACCACAAAAAGTTCTTGTATTTTAAGATAAAATCTTACTCTATTGAGGAAAAAACTTGCAGCTCGCTGAAATATGTTCATTTGCTGAAAACCATCAAAACCATGAAAAGTTCTTGAATTTGAAGATAAAATCTTTTTGCTTTGAAGAAGAAAGATCTAGCTGACTGAAATAAGTTCATTAGATGAAAACCAACAAAAATTGACAAGAACCACGAAAAGTTCTTGTATTTTAAGATAAAATCTTACTCTATTAAGGAAAAAACTTCCAGCTCGCTGAAATATGTTCATTTGCTGAAAACCATCAAAACCACGAAAAGTTCTTGTATTTGAAGATAAAATCTTTTTGCTTTGAAGAAGAAAGATCGAGCTGACTGAAATAAGTTCATTAGATGAAAACCAACAAAAATTGACAAGAACCACGAAAAGTTCTTGTATTTTAAGATAAAATCTTACTCTATTAAGGAAAAAACTTCCAGCTCGCTGAAATATGTTCATTTGCTGAAAACCATCAAAACCACGAAAAGTTCTTGTATTTGAAGATAAAATCTTTTTGCTTTGAAGAAGAAAGATCCAGCTGACTGAAATAAGTTCATTGGATGAAAACCAACAAAAATTGACAAGAACCACGAAAAGTTCTTGTATTTTAAGATAAAATCTTAGGCTATTAAAGAAAAAACTTCCAGCTCGCTGAAATCTGTTCATTTGCTGAAAACCATCAAAACCACGAAAAGTTCTTGTATTTGAAGATAAAATCTTTTTGCTTTGAAGAAGAAAGATCTAGCTGACAGAAATAAGTTCATTAGATGAAAACCAACAAAAATTGACAAGAACCACGAAAAGTTCTTGTATTTTAAGATAAAATCTTACTCTATTAAGGAAAAAACTTCCAGCTCGCTGAAATCTGTTCATTTGCTGAAAACCAACAAAACCACCAAAAGTTCTTGTATTTGAAGATAAAATCTTTTTGCTTTGACGAAGAAAGATCCAGCTGACTGAAATAAGTTCATTAGATGAAAACCAACAAAAATTGACAAGAACCACGAAAAGTTCTTGTATTTTAAGATAAAATCTTACTCTGTTAAAGAAAAAACTCCCAGCTCGCTGAAATATGTTCATTTGCTGAAAAACAACAAAACCGCGAAAAGTTCTTGTATTTGAAGATAAAATCTTTTTGCTTTGAAGAAGAAAGATCTAGCTGACTGAAATAAGTTCATTAGATGAAAACCAACAAAAATTGACAAGAACCACGAAAAGTTCTTGTATTTTAAGATAAAATCTTACGCTATTAAAGAAAAAACTCCCAGCTCGCTGAAATATGTTCATTTGCTGAAAACCATCAAAACCACGAAAAGTTCTTGTATTTGAAGATAAAATCTTTTTGCTTTGAAGAAGAAAGATCTAGCTGACTGAAATAAGTTCATTAGATGAAAACCAATAAAAATTGACAAGAACCACGAAAAGTTCTTGTATTTTAAGATAAAATCTTACTCTATTCAGGAAAAAACTTCCAGCTCGCTGAAATATGTTCATTTGCTGAAAACCATCAAAACCACGAAAAGTTCTTGTATTTGAAGATAAAATCTTTTTGCTTTGAAGAAGAAAGATCTAGCTGACTGAAATAAGTTCATTAGATGAAAACCAACAAAAATTGACAAGAACCACGAAAAGTTCTTGTATTTTAAGATAAAATCTTACGCTATTAAAGAAAAAACTCCCAGCTCGCTGAAATATGTTCATTTGCTGAAAACCAACAAAACCACGAAAAGTTCTTGTATTTGAAGATAAAATCTTTTTTCTTTGAAGAAGAAAGATCGAGCTGACTGAAATAAGTTCATGAGATGAAAACCAACAAAAATTGACAAGAACCACGAAAAGTTCTTGTATTTTAAGATAAAATCTTACTCTATTAAGGAAAAAACTTGCAGCTCTCTGAAATATGTTCATTTGCTGAAAACCATCAAAACCACGAAAAGTTCTTGTATTTGAAGATAAAATCTTTTTGCTTTGAAGAAGAAAGATGTAGCTGACTGAAATAAGTTCATTAGATGAAAACCAACAAAAATTGACAAGAACCACGAAAAGTTCGTGTATTTTAAGATAAAATCTTACTCTATTCAGGAAAAAACTTCCAGCTCGCTGAAATATGTTCATTTGCTGAAAACCATCAAAACCACGAAAAGTTCTTGTATTTGAAGATAAAATCTTTTTGCTTTGAAGAAGAAAGATCTAGCTGACTGAAATAAGTTCATTAGATGAAAACCAACAAAAATTGACAAGAACCACGAAAAGTTCTTGTATTTTAAGATAAAATCTTACGCTATTAAAGAAAAAACTCCCAGCTCGCTGAAATATGTTCATTTGCTGAAAACCAACAAAACCACGAAAAGTTCTTGTATTTGAAGATAAAATATTTTTTCTTTGAAGAAGAAAGATCTAGCTGACTGAAATAAGTTCATTAGATGAAAACCAACAAAAATTGACAAGAACCACAAAAAGTTCTTGTATTTTAAGATAAAATCTTACTCTATTGAGGAAAAAACTTGCAGCTCGCTGAAATATGTTCATTTGCTGAAAACCATCAAAACCACGAAAAGTTCTTGAATTTGAAGATAAAATATTTTTGCTTTGAAGAAGAAAGATCTAGCTGACTGAAATAAGTTCATTAGATGAAAACCAACAAAAATTGACAAGAACCACGAAAAGTTCTTGTATTTTAAGATAAAATCTTACTCTATTAAGGAAAAAACTTCCAGCTCGCTGAAATATGTTCATTTGCTGAAAACCATCAAAACCACGAAAAGTTCTTGTATTTGAAGATAAAATCTTTTTGCTTTGAAGAAGAAAGATCGAGCTGACTGAAATAAGTTCATTAGATGAAAACCAACAAAAATTGACAAGAACCACGAAAAGTTCTTGTATTTTAAGATAAAATCTTAGGCTATTAAAGAAAAAACTTCCAGCTCGCTGAAATCTGTTCATTTACTGAAAACCATCAAAACCACGAAAAGTTCTTGTATTTGAAGATAATATCTTTTTGCTTTGAAGAAGAAAGATCCAGCTGACTGAAATAAGTTCATTAGATGAAAACCAACAAAAATTGACAAGAACCACGAAAAGTTCTTGTATTTTAAGATAAAATCTTACTCGATTCAGGAAAAAACTTCCAGCTCGCTGAAATATGTTCATTTGCTGAAAACCATCAAAACCACGAAAAGTTCTTGTATTTGAAGATAAAATCTTTTTGCTTTGAAGAAGAAAGATCTAGCTGACTGAAATAAGTTCATTAGATGAAAACCAACAAAAATTGACAAGAACCACGAAAAGTTCTTGTATTTTAAGATAAAATCTTACGCTATTAAAGAAAAAACTCCCAGCTCGCTGAAATATGTTCATTTGCTGAAAACCAACAAAACCACGAAAAGTTCTTGTATTTGAAGATAAAATCTTTTTTCTTTGAAGAAGAAAGATCTAGCTGACTGAAATAAGTTCATTAGATGAAAACCAACAAAAATTGACAAGAACCACGAAAAGTTCTTGTATTTTAAGATAAAATCTTACTCTATTAAGGAAAAAACTTGCAGCTCGCTGAAATATGTTCATTTGCTGAAAACCATCAAAACCACGAAAAGTTCTTGTATTTGAAGATAAAATCTTTTTGCTTTGAAGAAGAAAGATCTAGCTGACTGAAATAAGTTCATTAGATGAAAACCAACAAAAATTGACAAGAACCACGAAAAGTTCTTGTATTTTAAGATAAAATCTTACTCTATTAAGGAAAAAACTTCCAGCTCGCTGAAATATGTTCATTTGCTGAAAACCATCAAAACCACGAAAAGTTCTTGTATTTGAAGATAAAATCTTTTTGCTTTGAAGAAGAAAGATCTAGCTGACTGAAATAAGTTCATGAGATGAAAACCAACAAAAATTGACAAGAACCACGAAAAGTTCTTGTATTTTAAGATAAAATCTTACTCTATTAAGGAAAAAACTTCCAGCTCGCTGAAATATGTTCATTTGCTGAAAACCATCAAAACCACGAAAAGTTCTTGTATTTGAAGATAAAATCTTTTTGCTTTGAAGAAGAAAGATCGAGCTGACTGAAATAAGTTCATTAGATGAAAACCAACAAAAATTGACAAGAACCACGAAAAGTTCTTGTATTTTAAGATAAAATCTTACGCTATTAAAGAAAAAACTTCCAGCTCGCTGAAATCTGTTCATTTGCTGAAAACCATCAAAACCACGAAAAGTTCTTGTATTTGAAGATAAAATGTTTTTGCTTTGAAGAAGAAAGATCTAGCTGACTGAAATAAGTTCATGAGATGAAAACCAACAAAAATTGACAAGAACCACGAAAAGTTCTTGTATTTTAAGATAAAATCTTAGGCTATTAAAGAAAAAACTTCCAGCTCGCTGAAATCTGTTCATTTGCTGAAAACCATCAAAACCACGAAAAGTTCTTGTATTTGAAGATAAAATCTTTTTGCTTTGAAGAAGAAAGATCTAGCTGACTGAAATAAGTTCATTAGATGAAAACCAATAAAAATTGACAAGAACCACGAAAAGTTCTTGTATTTTAAGATAAAATCTTACTCTATTCAGGAAAAAACTTCCAGCTCGCTGAAATATGTTCATTTGCTGAAAACCAACAAAACCACGAAAAGTTCTTGTATTTGAAGATAAAATCTTTTTTCTTTGAAGAAGAAAGATCGAGCTGACTGAAATAAGTTCATGAGATGAAAACCAACAAAAATTGACAAGAACCACGAAAAGTTCTTGTATTTTAAGATAAAATCTTACTCTATTAAGGAAAAAACTTGCAGCTATCTGAAATATGTTCATTTGCTGAAAACCATCAAAACCACGAAAAGTTCTTGTATTTGAAGATAAAATCTTTTTGCTTTGAAGAAGAAAGATGTAGCTGACTGAAATAAGTTCATTAGATGAAAACCAACAAAAATTGACAAGAACCACGAAAAGTTCGTGTATTTTAAGATAAAATCTTACTCTATTCAGGAAAAAACTTCCAGCTCGCTGAAATATGTTCATTTGCTGAAAACCATCAAAACCACGAAAAGTTCTTGTATTTGAAGATAAAATCTTTTTGCTTTGAAGAAGAAAGATCTAGCTGACTGAAATAAGTTCATTAGATGAAAACCAACAAAAATTGACAAGAACCACGAAAAGTTCTTGTATTTTAAGATAAAATCTTACGCTATTAAAGAAAAAACTCCCAGCCCGCTGAAATATGTTCATTTGCTGAAAACCAACAAAACCACGAAAAGTTCTTGTATTTGAAGATAAAATATTTTTTCTTTGAAGAAGAAAGATCTAGCTGACTGAAATAAGTTCATTAGATGAAAACCAACAAAAATTGACAAGAACCACAAAAAGTTCTTGTATTTTAAGATAAAATCTTACTCTATTGAGGAAAAAACTTGCAGCTCGCTGAAATATGTTCATTTGCTGAAAACCATCAAAACCATGAAAAGTTCTTGAATTTGAAGATAAAATCTTTTTGCTTTGAAGAAGAAAGATCTAGCTGACTGAAATAAGTTCATTAGATGAAAACCAACAAAAATTGACAAGAACCACGAAAAGTTCTTGTATTTTAAGATAAAATCTTACTCTATTAAGGAAAAAACTTCCAGCTCGCTGAAATATGTTCATTTGCTGAAAACCATCAAAACCACGAAAAGTTCTTGTATTTGAAGATAAAATCTTTTTGCTTTGAAGAAGAAAGATCGAGCTGACTGAAATAAGTTCATTAGATGAAAACCAACAAAAATTGACAAGAACCACGAAAAGTTCTTGTATTTTAAGATAAAATCTTACTCTATTAAGGAAAAAACTTCCAGCTCGCTGAAATATGTTCATTTGCTGAAAACCATCAAAACCACGAAAAGTTCTTGTATTTGAAGATAAAATCTTTTTGCTTTGAAGAAGAAAGATCCAGCTGACTGAAATAAGTTCATTGGATGAAAACCAACAAAAATTGACAAGAACCACGAAAAGTTCTTGTATTTTAAGATAAAATCTTAGGCTATTAAAGAAAAAACTTCCAGCTCGCTGAAATCTGTTCATTTGCTGAAAACCATCAAAACCACGAAAAGTTCTTGTATTTGAAGATAAAATCTTTTTGCTTTGAAGAAGAAAGATCTAGCTGACAGAAATAAGTTCATTAGATGAAAACCAACAAAAATTGACAAGAACCACGAAAAGTTCTTGTATTTTAAGATAAAATCTTACTCTATTAAGGAAAAAACTTCCAGCTCGCTGAAATCTGTTCATTTGCTGAAAACCAACAAAACCACCAAAAGTTCTTGTATTTGAAGATAAAATCTTTTTGCTTTGACGAAGAAAGATCTAGCTGACTGAAATAAGTTCATTAGATGAAAACCAACAAAAATTGACAAGAACCACGAAAAGTTCTTGTATTTTAAGATAAAATCTTACGCTATTAAAGAAAAAACTCCCAGCCCGCTGAAATATGTTCATTTGCTGAAAACCAACAAAACCACGAAAAGTTCTTGTATTTGAAGATAAAATATTTTTTCTTTGAAGAAGAAAGATCTAGCTGACTGAAATAAGTTCATTAGATGAAAACCAACAAAAATTGACAAGAACCACAAAAAGTTCTTGTATTTTAAGATAAAATCTTACTCTATTGAGGAAAAAACTTGCAGCTCGCTGAAATATGTTCATTTGCTGAAAACCATCAAAACCATGAAAAGTTCTTGAATTTGAAGATAAAATCTTTTTGCTTTGAAGAAGAAAGATCTAGCTGACTGAAATAAGTTCATTAGATGAAAACCAACAAAAATTGACAAGAACCACGAAAAGTTCTTGTATTTTAAGATAAAATCTTACTCTATTAAGGAAAAAACTTCCAGCTCGCTGAAATATGTTCATTTGCTGAAAACCATCAAAACCACGAAAAGTTCTTGTATTTGAAGATAAAATCTTTTTGCTTTGAAGAAGAAAGATCGAGCTGACTGAAATAAGTTCATTAGATGAAAACCAACAAAAATTGACAAGAACCACGAAAAGTTCTTGTATTTTAAGATAAAATCTTACTCTATTAAGGAAAAAACTTCCAGCTCGCTGAAATATGTTCATTTGCTGAAAACCATCAAAACCACGAAAAGTTCTTGTATTTGAAGATAAAATCTTTTTGCTTTGAAGAAGAAAGATCCAGCTGACTGAAATAAGTTCATTGGATGAAAACCAACAAAAATTGACAAGAACCACGAAAAGTTCTTGTATTTTAAGATAAAATCTTAGGCTATTAAAGAAAAAACTTCCAGCTCGCTGAAATCTGTTCATTTGCTGAAAACCATCAAAACCACGAAAAGTTCTTGTATTTGAAGATAAAATCTTTTTGCTTTGAAGAAGAAAGATCTAGCTGACAGAAATAAGTTCATTAGATGAAAACCAACAAAAATTGACAAGAACCACGAAAAGTTCTTGTATTTTAAGATAAAATCTTACTCTATTAAGGAAAAAACTTCCAGCTCGCTGAAATCTGTTCATTTGCTGAAAACCAACAAAACCACCAAAAGTTCTTGTATTTGAAGATAAAATCTTTTTGCTTTGACGAAGAAAGATCTAGCTGACTGAAATAAGTTCATTAGATGAAAACCAACAAAAATTGACAAGAACCACGAAAAGTTCTTGTATTTTAAGATAAAATCTTACTCTGTTAAAGAAAAAACTCCCAGCTCGCTGAAATATGTTCATTTGCTGAAAAACAACAAAACCGCGAAAAGTTCTTGTATTTGAAGATAAAATCTTTTTGCTTTGAAGAAGAAAGATCTAGCTGACTGAAATAAGTTCATTAGATGAAAACCAACAAAAATTGACAAGAACCACGAAAAGTTCTTGTATTTTAAGATAAAATCTTACGCTATTAAAGAAAAAACTCCCAGCTCGCTGAAATATGTTCATTTGCTGAAAACCATCAAAACCACGAAAAGTTCTTGTATTTGAAGATAAAATCTTTTTGCTTTGAAGAAGAAAGATCTCGCTGACTGAAATAAGTTCATTAGATGAAAACCAATAAAAATTGACAAGAACCACGAAAAGTTCTTGTATTTTAAGATAAAATCTTACTCTATTCAGGAAAAAACTTCCAGCTCGCTGAAATATGTTCATTTGCTGAAAACCATCAAAACCACGAAAAGTTCTTGTATTTGAAGATAAAATCTTTTTGCTTTGAAGAAGAAAGATCTAGCTGACTGAAATAAGTTCATTAGATGAAAACCAACAAAAATTGACAAGAACCACGAAAAGTTCTTGTATTTTAAGATAAAATCTTACGCTATTAAAGAAAAAACTCCCAGCCCGCTGAAATATGTTCATTTGCTGAAAACCAACAAAACCACGAAAAGTTCTTGTATTTGAAGATAAAATATTTTTTCTTTGAAGAAGAAAGATCTAGCTGACTGAAATAAGTTCATTAGATGAAAACCAACAAAAATTGACAAGAACCACAAAAAGTTCTTGTATTTTAAGATAAAATCTTACTCTATTGAGGAAAAAACTTGCAGCTCGCTGAAATATGTTCATTTGCTGAAAACCATCAAAACCATGAAAAGTTCTTGAATTTGAAGATAAAATCTTTTTGCTTTGAAGAAGAAAGATCTAGCTGACTGAAATAAGTTCATTAGATGAAAACCAACAAAAATTGACAAGAACCACGAAAAGTTCTTGTATTTTAAGATAAAATCTTACTCTATTAAGGAAAAAACTTCCAGCTCGCTGAAATATGTTCATTTGCTGAAAACCATCAAAACCACGAAAAGTTCTTGTATTTGAAGATAAAATCTTTTTGCTTTGAAGAAGAAAGATCGAGCTGACTGAAATAAGTTCATTAGATGAAAACCAACAAAAATTGACAAGAACCACGAAAAGTTCTTGTATTTTAAGATAAAATCTTACTCTATTAAGGAAAAAACTTCCAGCTCGCTGAAATATGTTCATTTGCTGAAAACCATCAAAACCACGAAAAGTTCTTGTATTTGAAGATAAAATCTTTTTGCTTTGAAGAAGAAAGATCCAGCTGACTGAAATAAGTTCATTGGATGAAAACCAACAAAAATTGACAAGAACCACGAAAAGTTCTTGTATTTTAAGATAAAATCTTAGGCTATTAAAGAAAAAACTTCCAGCTCGCTGAAATCTGTTCATTTGCTGAAAACCATCAAAACCACGAAAAGTTCTTGTATTTGAAGATAAAATCTTTTTGCTTTGAAGAAGAAAGATCTAGCTGACAGAAATAAGTTCATTAGATGAAAACCAACAAAAATTGACAAGAACCACGAAAAGTTCTTGTATTTTAAGATAAAATCTTACTCTATTAAGGAAAAAACTTCCAGCTCGCTGAAATCTGTTCATTTGCTGAAAACCAACAAAACCACCAAAAGTTCTTGTATTTGAAGATAAAATCTTTTTGCTTTGACGAAGAAAGATCTAGCTGACTGAAATAAGTTCATTAGATGAAAACCAACAAAAATTGACAAGAACCACGAAAAGTTCTTGTATTTTAAGATAAAATCTTACGCTATTAAAGAAAAAACTCCCAGCTCGCTGAAATATGTTCATTTGCTGAAAACCATCAAAACCACGAAAAGTTCTTGTATTTGAAGATAAAATCTTTTTGCTTTGAAGAAGAAAGATCTCGCTGACTGAAATAAGTTCATTAGATGAAAACCAATAAAAATTGACAAGAACCACGAAAAGTTCTTGTATTTTAAGATAAAATCTTACTCTATTCAGGAAAAAACTTCCAGCTCGCTGAAATATGTTCATTTGCTGAAAACCATCAAAACCACGAAAAGTTCTTGTATTTGAAGATAAAATCTTTTTGCTTTGAAGAAGAAAGATCTAGCTGACTGAAATAAGTTCATTAGATGAAAACCAACAAAAATTGACAAGAACCACGAAAAGTTCTTGTATTTTAAGATAAAATCTTACGCTATTAAAGAAAAAACTCCCAGCCCGCTGAAATATGTTCATTTGCTGAAAACCAACAAAACCACGAAAAGTTCTTGTATTTGAAGATAAAATATTTTTTCTTTGAAGAAGAAAGATCTAGCTGACTGAAATAAGTTCATTAGATGAAAACCAACAAAAATTGACAAGAACCACAAAAAGTTCTTGTATTTTAAGATAAAATCTTACTCTATTGAGGAAAAAACTTGCAGCTCGCTGAAATATGTTCATTTGCTGAAAACCATCAAAACCATGAAAAGTTCTTGAATTTGAAGATAAAATCTTTTTGCTTTGAAGAAGAAAGATCTAGCTGACTGAAATAAGTTCATTAGATGAAAACCAACAAAAATTGACAAGAACCACGAAAAGTTCTTGTATTTTAAGATAAAATCTTACTCTATTAAGGAAAAAACTTCCAGCTCGCTGAAATATGTTCATTTGCTGAAAACCATCAAAACCACGAAAAGTTCTTGTATTTGAAGATAAAATCTTTTTGCTTTGAAGAAGAAAGATCGAGCTGACTGAAATAAGTTCATTAGATGAAAACCAACAAAAATTGACAAGAACCACGAAAAGTTCTTGTATTTTAAGATAAAATCTTACTCTATTAAGGAAAAAACTTCCAGCTCGCTGAAATATGTTCATTTGCTGAAAACCATCAAAACCACGAAAAGTTCTTGTATTTGAAGATAAAATCTTTTTGCTTTGAAGAAGAAAGATCCAGCTGACTGAAATAAGTTCATTGGATGAAAACCAACAAAAATTGACAAGAACCACGAAAAGTTCTTGTATTTTAAGATAAAATCTTAGGCTATTAAAGAAAAAACTTCCAGCTCGCTGAAATCTGTTCATTTGCTGAAAACCATCAAAACCACGAAAAGTTCTTGTATTTGAAGATAAAATCTTTTTGCTTTGAAGAAGAAAGATCTAGCTGACAGAAATAAGTTCATTAGATGAAAACCAACAAAAATTGACAAGAACCACGAAAAGTTCTTGTATTTTAAGATAAAATCTTACTCTATTAAGGAAAAAACTTCCAGCTCGCTGAAATCTGTTCATTTGCTGAAAACCAACAAAACCACCAAAAGTTCTTGTATTTGAAGATAAAATCTTTTTGCTTTGACGAAGAAAGATCTAGCTGACTGAAATAAGTTCATTAGATGAAAACCAACAAAAATTGACAAGAACCACGAAAAGTTCTTGTATTTTAAGATAAAATCTTACTCTGTTAAAGAAAAAACTCCCAGCTCGCTGAAATATGTTCATTTGCTGAAAAACAACAAAACCGCGAAAAGTTCTTGTATTTGAAGATAAAATCTTTTTGCTTTGAAGAAGAAAGATCTAGCTGACTGAAATAAGTTCATTAGATGAAAACCAACAAAAATTGACAAGAACCACGAAAAGTTCTTGTATTTTAAGATAAAATCTTACGCTATTAAAGAAAAAACTCCCAGCTCGCTGAAATATGTTCATTTGCTGAAAACCATCAAAACCACGAAAAGTTCTTGTATTTGAAGATAAAATCTTTTTGCTTTGAAGAAGAAAGATCTAGCTGACTGAAATAAGGTCATTAGATGAAAACCAATAAAAATTGACAAGAACCACGAAAAGTTCTTGTATTTTAAGATAAAATCTTACTCTATTCAGGAAAAAACTTCCAGCTCGCTGAAATATGTTCATTTGCTGAAAACCATCAAAACCACGAAAAGTTCTTGTATTTGAAGATAAAATCTTTTTGCTTTGAAGAAGAAAGATCTAGCTGACTGAAATAAGTTCATTAGATGAAAACCAACAAAAATTGACAAGAACCACGAAAAGTTCTTGTATTTTAAGATAAAATCTTACGCTATTAAAGAAAAAACTCCCAGCTCGCTGAAATATGTTCATTTGCTGAAAACCAACAAAACCACGAAAAGTTCTTGTATTTGAAGATAAAATCTTTTTTCTTTGAAGAAGAAAGATCGAGCTGACTGAAATAAGTTCATGAGATGAAAACCAACAAAAATTGACAAGAACCACGAAAAGTTCTTGTATTTTAAGATAAAATCTTACTCTATTAAGGAAAAAACTTGCAGCTCTCTGAAATATGTTCATTTGCTGAAAACCATCAAAACCACGAAAAGTTCTTGTATTTGAAGATAAAATCTTTTTGCTTTGAAGAAGAAAGATGTAGCTGACTGAAATAAGTTCATTAGATGAAAACCAACAAAAATTGACAAGAACCACGAAAAGTTCGTGTATTTTAAGATAAAATCTTACTCTATTCAGGAAAAAACTTCCAGCTCGCTGAAATATGTTCATTTGCTGAAAACCATCAAAACCACGAAAAGTTCTTGTATTTGAAGATAAAATCTTTTTGCTTTGAAGAAGAAAGATCTAGCTGACTGAAATAAGTTCATTAGATGAAAACCAACAAAAATTGACAAGAACCACGAAAAGTTCTTGTATTTTAAGATAAAATCTTACGCTATTAAAGAAAAAACTCCCAGCTCGCTGAAATATGTTCATTTGCTGAAAACCAACAAAACCACGAAAAGTTCTTGTATTTGAAGATAAAATATTTTTTCTTTGAAGAAGAAAGATCTAGCTGACTGAAATAAGTTCATTAGATGAAAACCAACAAAAATTGACAAGAACCACAAAAAGTTCTTGTATTTTAAGATAAAATCTTACTCTATTAAGGAAAAAACTTCCAGCTCGCTGAAATATGTTCATTTGCTGAAAACCATCAAAACCACGAAAAGTTCTTGTATTTGAAGATAAAATCTTTTTGCTTTGAAGAAGAAAGATCCAGCTGACTGAAATAAGTTCATTGGATGAAAACCAACAAAAATTGACAAGAACCACGAAAAGTTCTTGTATTTTAAGATAAAATCTTAGGCTATTAAAGAAAAAACTTCCAGCTCGCTGAAATCTGTTCATTTGCTGAAAACCATCAAAACCACGAAAAGTTCTTGTATTTGAAGATAAAATCTTTTTGCTTTGAAGAAGAAAGATCTAGCTGACAGAAATAAGTTCATTAGATGAAAACCAACAAAAATTGACAAGAACCACGAAAAGTTCTTGTATTTTAAGATAAAATCTTACTCTATTAAGGAAAAAACTTCCAGCTCGCTGAAATCTGTTCATTTGCTGAAAACCAACAAAACCACCAAAAGTTCTTGTATTTGAAGATAAAATCTTTTTGCTTTGACGAAGAAAGATCTAGCTGACTGAAATAAGTTCATTAGATGAAAACCAACAAAAATTGACAAGAACCACGAAAAGTTCTTGTATTTTAAGATAAAATCTTACTCTGTTAAAGAAAAAACTCCCAGCTCGCTGAAATATGTTCATTTGCTGAAAAACAACAAAACCGCGAAAAGTTCTTGTATTTGAAGATAAAATCTTTTTGCTTTGAAGAAGAAAGATCTAGCTGACTGAAATAAGTTCATTAGATGAAAACCAACAAAAATTGACAAGAACCACGAAAAGTTCTTGTATTTTAAGATAAAATCTTACGCTATTAAAGAAAAAACTCCCAGCTCGCTGAAATATGTTCATTTGCTGAAAACCATCAAAACCACGAAAAGTTCTTGTATTTGAAGATAAAATCTTTTTGCTTTGAAGAAGAAAGATCTAGCTGACTGAAATAAGGTCATTAGATGAAAACCAATAAAAATTGACAAGAACCACGAAAAGTTCTTGTATTTTAAGATAAAATCTTACTCTATTCAGGAAAAAACTTCCAGCTCGCTGAAATATGTTCATTTGCTGAAAACCATCAAAACCACGAAAAGTTCTTGTATTTGAAGATAAAATCTTTTTGCTTTGAAGAAGAAAGATCTAGCTGACTGAAATAAGTTCATTAGATGAAAACCAACAAAAATTGACAAGAACCACGAAAAGTTCTTGTATTTTAAGATAAAATCTTACGCTATTAAAGAAAAAACTCCCAGCTCGCTGAAATATGTTCATTTGCTGAAAACCAACAAAACCACGAAAAGTTCTTGTATTTGAAGATAAAATCTTTTTTCTTTGAAGAAGAAAGATCGAGCTGACTGAAATAAGTTCATGAGATGAAAACCAACAAAAATTGACAAGAACCACGAAAAGTTCTTGTATTTTAAGATAAAATCTTACTCTATTAAGGAAAAAACTTGCAGCTCTCTGAAATATGTTCATTTGCTGAAAACCATCAAAACCACGAAAAGTTCTTGTATTTGAAGATAAAATCTTTTTGCTTTGAAGAAGAAAGATGTAGCTGACTGAAATAAGTTCATTAGATGAAAACCAACAAAAATTGACAAGAACCACGAAAAGTTCGTGTATTTTAAGATAAAATCTTACTCTATTCAGGAAAAAACTTCCAGCTCGCTGAAATATGTTCATTTGCTGAAAACCATCAAAACCACGAAAAGTTCTTGTATTTGAAGATAAAATCTTTTTGCTTTGAAGAAGAAAGATCTAGCTGACTGAAATAAGTTCATTAGATGAAAACCAACAAAAATTGACAAGAACCACGAAAAGTTCTTGTATTTTAAGATAAAATCTTACGCTATTAAAGAAAAAACTCCCAGCTCGCTGAAATATGTTCATTTGCTGAAAACCAACAAAACCACGAAAAGTTCTTGTATTTGAAGATAAAATATTTTTTCTTTGAAGAAGAAAGATCTAGCTGACTGAAATAAGTTCATTAGATGAAAACCAACAAAAATTGACAAGAACCACAAAAAGTTCTTGTATTTTAAGATAAAATCTTACTCTATTGAGGAAAAAACTTGCAGCTCGCTGAAATATGTTCATTTGCTGAAAACCATCAAAACCACGAAAAGTTCTTGAATTTGAAGATAAAATCTTTTTGCTTTGAAGAAGAAAGATCTAGCTGACTGAAATAAGTTCATTAGATGAAAACCAACAAAAATTGACAAGAACCACGAAAAGTTCTTGTATTTTAAGATAAAATCTTACTCTATTAAGGAAAAAACTTCCAGCTCGCTGAAATATGTTCATTTGCTGAAAACCATCAAAACCACGAAAAGTTCTTGTATTTGAAGATAAAATCTTTTTGCTTTGAAGAAGAAAGATCCAGCTGACTGAAATAAGTTCATTGGATGAAAACCAACAAAAATTGACAAGAACCACGAAAAGTTCTTGTATTTTAAGATAAAATCTTAGGCTATTAAAGAAAAAACTTCCAGCTCGCTGAAATCTGTTCATTTGCTGAAAACCATCAAAACCACGAAAAGTTCTTGTATTTGAAGATAAAATCTTTTTGCTTTGAAGAAGAAAGATCTAGCAGACAGAAATAAGTTCATTAGATGAAAACCAACAAAAATTGACAAGAACCACGAAAAGTTCTTGTATTTTAAGATAAAATCTTACTCTATTAAGGAAAAAACTTCCAGCTCGCTGAAATCTGTTCATTTGCTGAAAACCAACAAAACCACCAAAGGTTCTTGTATTTGAAGATAAAATCTTTTTTCTTTGAAGAAGAAAGATCGAGCTGACTGAAATAAGTTCATGAGATGAAAACCAACAAAAATTGACAAGAACCACGAAAAGTTCTTGTATTTTAAGATAAAATCTTACTCTATTAAGGAAAAAACTTGCAGCTCTCTGAAATATGTTCATTTGCTGAAAACCATCAAAACCACGAAAAGTTCTTGTATTTGAAGATAAAATCTTTTTGCTTTGAAGAAGAAAGATGTAGCTGACTGAAATAAGTTCATTAGATGAAAACCAACAAAAATTGACAAGAACCACGAAAAGTTCGTGTATTTTAAGATAAAATCTTACTCTATTCAGGAAAAAACTTCCAGCTCGCTGAAATATGTTCATTTGCTGAAAACCATCAAAACCACGAAAAGTTCTTGTATTTGAAGATAAAATCTTTTTGCTTTGAAGAAGAAAGATCTAGCTGACTGAAATAAGTTCATTAGATGAAAACCAACAAAAATTGACAAGAACCACGAAAAGTTCTTGTATTTTAAGATAAAATCTTACGCTATTAAAGAAAAAACTCCCAGCTCGCTGAAATATGTTCATTTGCTGAAAACCAACAAAACCACGAAAAGTTCTTGTATTTGAACATAAAATATTTTTTCTTTGAAGAAGAAAGATCTAGCTGACTGAAATAAGTTCATTAGATGAAAACCAACAAAAATTGACAAGAACCACAAAAAGTTCTTGTATTTTAAGATAAAATCTTACTCTATTGAGGAAAAAACTTGCAGCTCGCTGAAATATGTTCATTTGCTGAAAACCATCAAAACCACGAAAAGTTCTTGAATTTGAAGATAAAATCTTTTTGCTTTGAAGAAGAAAGATCTAGCTGACTGAAATAAGTTCATTAGATGAAAACCAACAAAAATTGACAAGAACCACGAAAAGTTCTTGTATTTTAAGATAAAATCTTACTCTATTAAGGAAAAAACTTCCAGCTCGCTGAAATATGTTCATTTGCTGAAAACCATCAAAACCACGAAAAGTTCTTGTATTTGAAGATAAAATCTTTTTGCTTTGAAGAAGAAAGATCGAGCTGACTGAAATAAGTTCATTAGATGAAAACCAACAAAAATTGACAAGAACCACGAAAAGTTCTTGTATTTTAAGATAAAATCTTACTCTATTAAGGAAAAAACTTCCAGCTCGCTGAAATATGTTCATTTGCTGAAAACCATCAAAACCACGAAAAGTTCTTGTATTTGAAGATAAAATCTTTTTGCTTTGAAGAAGAAAGATCCAGCTGACTGAAATAAGTTCATTGGATGAAAACCAACAAAAATTGACAAGAACCACGAAAAGTTCTTGTATTTTAAGATAAAATCTTAGGCTATTAAAGAAAAAACTTCCAGCTCGCTGAAATCTGTTCATTTGCTGAAAACCATCAAAACCACGAAAAGTTCTTGTATTTGAAGATAAAATCTTTTTGCTTTGAAGAAGAAAGATCGAGCTGACAGAAATAAGTTCATTAGATGAAAACCAACAAAAATTGACAAGAACCACGAAAAGTTCTTGTATTTTATGATAAAATCTTACTCTATTAAGGAAAAAACTTCCAGCTCGCTGAAATCTGTTCATTTGCTGAAAACCAACAAAACCACCAAAAGTTCTTGTATTTGAAGATAAAATCTTTTTGCTTTGACGAAGAAAGATCTAGCTGACTGAAATAAGTTCATTAGATGAAAACCAACAAAAATTGACAAGAACCACGAAAAGTTCTTGTATTTTAAGATAAAATCTTACTCTGTTAAAGAAAAAACTCCCAGCTCGCTGAAATATGTTCATTTGCTGAAAAACAACAAAACCGCGAAAAGTTCTTGTATTTGAAGATAAAATCTTTTTGCTTTGAAGAAGAAAGATCTAGCTGACTGAAATAAGTTCATTAGATGAAAACCAACAAAAATTGACAAGAACCACGAAAAGTTCTTGTATTTTAAGATAAAATCTTACGCTATTAAAGAAAAAACTCCCAGCTCGCTGAAATATGTTCATTTGCTGAAAACCATCAAAACCACGAAAAGTTCTTGTATTTGAAGATAAAATCTTTTTGCTTTGAAGAAGAAAGATCTAGCTGACTGAAATAAGTTCATTAGATGAAAACCAACAAAAATTGACAAGAACCACGAAAAGTTCTTGTATTTTAAGATAAAATCTTACTCTATTAAGGAAAAAACTTCCAGCTCGCTGAAATATGTTCATTTGCTGAAAACCATCAAAACCACGAAAAGTTCTTGTATTTGAAGATAAAATCTTTTTGCTTTGAAGAAGAAAGATCTAGCTGACTGAAATAAGTTCATTAGATGTAAACCAACAAAAATTGACAAGGACCACGAAAAGTTCTTGTATTTTAAGATAAAATCTTAGGCTATTAAAGAAAAAACTTCCAGCTCGCTGAAATCTGTTCATTTGCTGAAAACCATCAAAACCACGAAAAGTTCTTGTATTTGAAGATAAAATCTTTTTGCTTTGAAGAAGAAAGATCTAGCTGACTGAAATAAGTTCATTAGATGAAAACCAACAAAAATTGACAAGAACCACGAAAAGTTCTTGTATTTTAAGATAAAATCTTACTCGATTCAGGAAAAAAACTTCCAGCTCGCTGAAATATGTTCATTTCCTGAAAACCATCAAAACCACGAAAAGTTCTTGTATTTGAAGATAAAATCTTTTTGCTTTGAAGAAGAAAGATCTAGCTGACTGAAATAAGTTCATTAGATGAAAACCAACAAAAATTGACAAGAACCACGAAAAGTTCTTGTATTTTAAGATAAAATCTTACTCTGTTAAAGAAAAAACTCCCAGCTCGCTGAAATATGTTCATTTGCTGAAAACCATCAAAACCACGAAAAGTTCTTGTATTTGAAGATAAAATCTTTTTGCTTTGAAGAAGAAAGATCTAGCTGACTGAAATAAGTTCATTAGATGAAAACAAACAAAAATTTACAAGAACCACGAAAAGTTCTTGTATTTTAAGATAAAATCTTTCGCTATTAAAGAAAAAACTCCCAGCTCGCTGAAATATGTTCATTTGCTGAAAACCAACAAAACCATGAAAAGTTCTTGTATTTGAAGATAAAATCTTTTTTCTTTGAAGAAGAAAGATCTAGCTGACTGAAATAAGTGCATTAGATGAAAACCAACAAAAATTGACAAGAACCACGAAAAGTTCTTGTATTTTAAGATAAAATCTTACTCTATTAAGGAAAAAACTTCCAGCTCGCTGAAATATGT
The DNA here is from genome assembly GCF_035084215.1 of Heptranchias perlo. Classification (NCBI taxonomy): domain Eukaryota; kingdom Metazoa; phylum Chordata; class Chondrichthyes; order Hexanchiformes; family Hexanchidae; genus Heptranchias; species Heptranchias perlo. The sequence continues at coordinate 802,529 of NW_027139688.1, read as the reverse complement.
TCATTTGCTGAAAACCATCAAAACCACGAAAAGTTCTTGTATTTGAAGATAAAATCTTTTTGCTTTGAAGAAGAAAGATCTAGCTGACTGAAATAAGTTCATTAGATGAAAACCAACAAAAATTGACAAGAACCACGAAAAGTTCTTGTATTTTGAGATAAAATCTTACGCTATTAAAGAAAAAACTCCCAGCTCGCTGAAATATGTTCATTTGCTGAAAACCAACAAAACCACGAAAAGTTCTTGTATTTGAAGATAAAATCTTTTTTCTTTGAAGAAGAAAGATCGAGCTGACTGAAATAAGTTCATGAGATGAAAACCAACAAAAATTGACAAGAACCACGAAAAGTTCTTGTATTTTAAGATAAAATCTTACTCTATTAAGGAAAAAACTTGCAGCTCTCTGAAATATGTTCATTTGCTGAAAACCATCAAAACCACGAAAAGTTCTTGTATTTGAAGATAAAATCTTTTTGCTTTGAAGAAGAAAGATGTAGCTGACTGAAATAAGTTCATTAGATGAAAACCAACAAAAATTGACAAGAACCACGAAAAGTTCGTGTATTTTAAGATAAAATCTTACTCTATTCAGGAAAAAACTTCCAGCTCGCTGAAATATGTTCATTTGCTGAAAACCATCAAAACCACGAAAAGTTCTTGTATTTGAAGATAAAATCTTTTTGCTTTGAAGAAGAAAGATCTAGCTGACTGAAATAAGTTCATTAGATGAAAACCAACAAAAATTGACAAGAACCACGAAAAGTTCTTGTATTTTAAGATAAAATCTTACGCTATTAAAGAAAAAACTCCCAGCTCGCTGAAATATGTTCATTTGCTGAAAACCAACAAAACCACGAAAAGTTCTTGTATTTGAAGATAAAATATTTTTTCTTTGAAGAAGAAAGATCTAGCTGACTGAAATAAGTTCATTAGATGAAAACCAACAAAAATTGACAAGAACCACAAAAAGTTCTTGTATTTTAAGATAAAATCTTACTCTATTGAGGAAAAAACTTGCAGCTCGCTGAAATATGTTCATTTGCTGAAAACCATCAAAACCACGAAAAGTTCTTGAATTTGAAGATAAAATCTTTTTGCTTTGAAGAAGAAAGATCTAGCTGACTGAAATAAGTTCATTAGATGAAAACCAACAAAAATTGACAAGAACCACGAAAAGTTCTTGTATTTTAAGATAAAATCTTACTCTATTAAGGAAAAAACTTCCAGCTCGCTGAAATATGTTCATTTGCTGAAAACCATCAAAACCACGAAAAGTTCTTGTATTTGAAGATAAAATCTTTTTGCTTTGAAGAAGAAAGATCGAGCTGACTGAAATAAGTTCATTAGATGAAAACCAACAAAAATTGACAAGAACCACGAAAAGTTCTTGTATTTTAAGATAAAATCTTACTCTATTAAGGAAAAAACTTCCAGCTCGCTGAAATATGTTCATTTGCTGAAAACCATCAAAACCACGAAAAGTTCTTGTATTTGAAGATAAAATCTTTTTGCTTTGAAGAAGAAAGATCCAGCTGACTGAAATAAGTTCATTGGATGAAAACCAACAAAAATTGACAAGAACCACGAAAAGTTCTTGTATTTTAAGATAAAATCTTAGGCTATTAAAGAAAAAACTTCCAGCTCGCTGAAATCTGTTCATTTGCTGAAAACCATCAAAACCACGAAAAGTTCTTGTATTTGAAGATAAAATCTTTTTGCTTTGAAGAAGAAAGATCTAGCAGACAGAAATAAGTTCATTAGATGAAAACCAACAAAAATTGACAAGAACCACGAAAAGTTCTTGTATTTTAAGATAAAATCTTACTCTATTAAGGAAAAAACTTCCAGCTCGCTGAAATCTGTTCATTTGCTGAAAACCAACAAAACCACCAAAGGTTCTTGTATTTGAAGATAAAATCTTTTTTCTTTGAAGAAGAAAGATCGAGCTGACTGAAATAAGTTCATGAGATGAAAACCAACAAAAATTGACAAGAACCACGAAAAGTTCTTGTATTTTAAGATAAAATCTTACTCTATTAAGGAAAAAACTTGCAGCTCTCTGAAATATGTTCATTTGCTGAAAACCATCAAAACCACGAAAAGTTCTTGTATTTGAAGATAAAATCTTTTTGCTTTGAAGAAGAAAGATGTAGCTGACTGAAATAAGTTCATTAGATGAAAACCAACAAAAATTGACAAGAACCACGAAAAGTTCGTGTATTTTAAGATAAAATCTTACTCTATTCAGGAAAAAACTTCCAGCTCGCTGAAATATGTTCATTTGCTGAAAACCATCAAAACCACGAAAAGTTCTTGTATTTGAAGATAAAATCTTTTTGCTTTGAAGAAGAAAGATCTAGCTGACTGAAATAAGTTCATTAGATGAAAACCAACAAAAATTGACAAGAACCACGAAAAGTTCTTGTATTTTAAGATAAAATCTTACGCTATTAAGGAAAAAACTTCCAGCTCGCTGAAATATGTTCATTTGCTGAAAACCATCAAAACCACGAAAAGTTCTTGTATTTGAAGATAAAATCTTTTTGCTTTGAAGAAGAAAGATCCAGCTGACTGAAATAAGTTCATTGGATGAAAACCAACAAAAATTGACAAGAACCACGAAAAGTTCTTGTATTTTAAGATAAAATCTTAGGCTATTAAAGAAAAAACTTCCAGCTCGCTGAAATCTGTTCATTTGCTGAAAACCATCAAAACCACGAAAAGTTCTTGTATTTGAAGATAAAATCTTTTTGCTTTGAAGAAGAAAGATCGAGCTGACAGAAATAAGTTCATTAGATGAAAACCAACAAAAATTGACAAGAACCACGAAAAGTTCTTGTATTTTATGATAAAATCTTACTCTATTAAGGAAAAAACTTCCAGCTCGCTGAAATCTGTTCATTTGCTGAAAACCAACAAAACCACCAAAAGTTCTTGTATTTGAAGATAAAATCTTTTTGCTTTGACGAAGAAAGATCTAGCTGACTGAAATAAGTTCATTAGATGAAAACCAACAAAAATTGACAAGAACCACGAAAAGTTCTTGTATTTTAAGATAAAATCTTACTCTGTTAAAGAAAAAACTCCCAGCTCGCTGAAATATGTTCATTTGCTGAAAAACAACAAAACCGCGAAAAGTTCTTGTATTTGAAGATAAAATCTTTTTGCTTTGAAGAAGAAAGATCTAGCTGACTGAAATAAGTTCATTAGATGAAAACCAACAAAAATTGACAAGAACCACGAAAAGTTCTTGTATTTTAAGATAAAATCTTACGCTATTAAAGAAAAAACTCCCAGCTCGCTGAAATATGTTCATTTGCTGAAAACCATCAAAACCACGAAAAGTTCTTGTATTTGAAGATAAAATCTTTTTGCTTTGAAGAAGAAAGATCTAGCTGACTGAAATAAGTTCATTAGATGAAAACCAACAAAAATTGACAAGAACCACGAAAAGTTCTTGTATTTTAAGATAAAATCTTACTCTATTAAGGAAAAAACTTCCAGCTCGCTGAAATATGTTCATTTGCTGAAAACCATCAAAACCACGAAAAGTTCTTGTATTTGAAGATAAAATCTTTTTGCTTTGAAGAAGAAAGATCTAGCTGACTGAAATAAGTTCATTAGATGTAAACCAACAAAAATTGACAAGGACCACGAAAAGTTCTTGTATTTTAAGATAAAATCTTAGGCGATTAAAGAAAAAACTTCCAGCTCGCTGAAATCTGTTCATTTGCTGAAAACCATCAAAACCACGAAAAGTTCTTGTATTTGAAGATAAAATCTTTTTGCTTTGAAGAAGAAAGATCTAGCTGACTGAAATAAGTTCATTCGATGAAAACCAACAAAAATTGACAAGAACCACGAAAAGTTCTTGTATTTTAAGATAAAATCTTACTCGATTCAGGAAAAAAACTTCCAGCTCGCTGAAATATGTTCATTTCCTGAAAACCATCAAAACCACGAAAAGTTCTTGTATTTGAAGATAAAATCTTTTTGCTTTGAAGAAGAAAGATCTAGCTGACTGAAATAAGTTCATTAGATGAAAACCAACAAAAATTGACAAGAACCACGAAAAGTTCTTGTATTTTAAGATAAAATCTTACTCTGTTAAAGAAAAAACTCCCAGCTCGCTGAAATATGTTCATTTGCTGAAAACCATCAAAACCACGAAAAGTTCTTGTATTTGAAGATAAAATCTTTTTGCTTTGAAGAAGAAAGATCTAGCTGACTGAAATAAGTTCATTAGATGAAAACAAACAAAAATTGACAAGAACCACGAAAAGTTCTTGTATTTTAAGATAAAATCTTTCGCTATTAAAGAAAAAACTCCCAGCTCGCTGAAATATGTTCATTTGCTGAAAACCAACAAAACCATGAAAAGTTCTTGTATTTGAAGATAAAATCTTTTTTCTTTGAAGAAGAAAGATCTAGCTGACTGAAATAAGTGCATTGGATGAAAACCAACAAAAATTGACAAGAACCACGAAAAGTTCTTGTATTTTAAGATAAAATCTTACTCTATTAAGGAAAAAACTTCCAGCTCGCTGAAATATGTTCATTTGCTGAAAACCATCAAAACCACGAAAAGTTCTTGTATTTGAAGATAAAATCTTTTTGCTTTGAAGAAGAAAGATCTAGCTGACTGAAATAAGTTCATTAGATGAAAACCAACAAAAATTGACAAGAACCACGAAAAGTTCTTGTATTTTAAGATAAAATCTTACGCTATTAAAGAAAAAACTCCCAGCTCGCTGAAATATGTTCATTTGCTGAAAACCATCAAAACCACGAAAAGTTCTTGTATTTGAAGATAAAATATTTTTGCTTTGAAGAAGAAAGATCTAGCTGACTGAAATAAGTTCATTAGATGAAAACCAACAAAAATTGACAAGAACCACGAAAAGTTCTTGTATTTTAAGATAAAATCTTACTCTATTAAGGAAAAAACTTCCAGCTCGCTGAAATATGTTCATTTGCTGAAAACCATCAAAACCACGAAAAGTTCTTGTATTTGAAGATAAAATCTTTTTGCTTTGAAGAAGAAAGATCTAGCTGACTGAAATAAGTTCATTAGATGAAAACCAACAAAAATTGACAAGAACCACGAAAAGTTCTTGTATTTTAAGATAAAATCTTAGGCTATTAAAGAAAAAACTCCCAGCTCGCTGAAATCTGTTCATTTGCTGAAAACCATCAAAACCACGAAAAGTTCTTGTATTTGAAGATAAAATCTTTTTGCTTTGAAGAAGAAAGATCTAGCTGACTGAAATAAGTTCATTCGATGAAAACCAACAAAAATTGACAAGAACCACGAAAAGTTCTTGTATTTTAAGATAAAATCTTACTCGATTCAGGAAAAAACTTCCAGCTCGCTGAAATATGTTCATTTCCTGAAAACCATCAAAACCACGAAAAGTTCTTGTATTTGAAGATAAAATCTTTTTGCTTTGAAGAAGAAAGATCTAGCTGACTGAAATAAGTTCATTAGATGAAAACAAACAAAAATTGACAAGAACCACGAAACGTTCTTGTATTTTAAGATAAAATCTTACGCTATGAAAGAAAAAACTCCCAGCTCGCTGAAATATGTTCATTTGCTGAAAACCAACAAAACCACGAAAAGTTCTTGTATTTGAAGATAAAATCTTTTTTCTTTGAAGAAGAAAGATCTAGCTGACTGAAATAAGTTCATTAGATGAAAACCAACAAAAATTGACAAGAACCACGAAAAGTTCTTGTATTTTAAGATAAAATCTTACTCTATTAAGGAAAAAACTTGCAGCTCGCTGAAATATGTTCATTTGCTGAAAACCATCAAAACCACGAAAAGTTCTTGAATTTGAAGATAAAATCATTTTGCTTTGAAGAAGAAAGATCTAGCTGACTGAAATAAGTTCATTAGATGTAAACCAACAAAAATTGACAAGAACCACGAAAAGTTCTTGTATTTTAAGATAAAATCTTACTCTATTAAGGAAAAAACTTCCAGCTCGCTGAAATCTGTTCATTTGCTGAAAACCAACAAAACCACCAAAAGTTCTTGTATTTGAAGATAAAATCTTTTTGCTTTGACGAAGAAAGATCCAGCTGACTGAAATAAGTTCATTAGATGAAAACCAACAAAAATTGACAAGAACCACGAAAAGTTCTTGTATTTTAAGATAAAATCTTAGGCTATTAAAGAAAAAACTCCCAGCTCGCTGAAATCTGTTCATTTGCTGAAAACCATCAAAACCACGAAAAGTTCTTGTATTTGAAGATAAAATCTTTTTGCTTTGAAGAAGAAAGATCTAGCTGACTGAAATAAGTTCATTCGATGAAAACCAACAAAAATTGACAAGAACCACGAAAAGTTCTTGTATTTTAAGATAAAATCTTACTCGATTCAGGAAAAAACTTCCAGCTCGCTGAAATATGTTCATTTCCTGAAAACCATCAAAACCACGAAAAGTTCTTGTATTTGAAGATAAAATCTTTTTGCTTTGAAGAAGAAAGATCTAGCTGACTGAAATAAGTTCATTAGATGAAAACAAACAAAAATTGACAAGAACCACGAAACGTTCTTGTATTTTAAGATAAAATCTTACGCTATGAAAGAAAAAACTCCCAGCTCGCTGAAATATGTTCATTTGCTGAAAACCAACAAAACCACGAAAAGTTCTTGTATTTGAAGATAAAATCTTTTTTCTTTGAAGAAGAAAGATCTAGCTGACTGAAATAAGTTCATTAGATGAAAACCAACAAAAATTGACAAGAACCACGAAAAGTTCTTGTATTTTAAGATAAAATCTTACTCTATTAAGGAAAAAACTTGCAGCTCGCTGAAATATGTTCATTTGCTGAAAACCATCAAAACCACGAAAAGTTCTTGAATTTGAAGATAAAATCATTTTGCTTTGAAGAAGAAAGATCTAGCTGACTGAAATAAGTTCATTAGATGTAAACCAACAAAAATTGACAAGAACCACGAAAAGTTCTTGTATTTTAAGATAAAATCTTACTCTATTAAGGAAAAAACTTCCAGCTCGCTGAAATCTGTTCATTTGCTGAAAACCAACAAAACCACCAAAAGTTCTTGTATTTGAAGATAAAATCTTTTTGCTTTGACGAAGAAAGATCCAGCTGACTGAAATAAGTTCATTAGATGAAAACCAACAAAAATTGACAAGAACCACGAAAAGTTCTTGTATTTTAAGATAAAATCTTAGGCTATTAAAGAAAAAACTTCCAGCTCGCTGAATCTGTTCATTTGCTGAAAACCATCAAAACCACGAAAAGTTCTTGTATTTCAAGATAAAATCTTTTTGCTTTGAAGAAGAAAGATCTAGCTGACTGAAATAAGTTCATTAGATGAAAACCAACAAAAATTGACAAGAACCACGAAAAGTTCTTGTATTTTAAGATAAAATCTTACTCTATTCAGGAAAAAACTTCCAGCTCGCTGAAATCTGTTCATTTGCTGAAAACCATCAAAACCACGAAAAGTTCTTGTATTTGAAGATAAAATCTTTTTTCTTTGAAGAAGAAAGATCGAGCTGACTGAAATAAGTTCATTAGATGAAAACCAACAAAAATTGACAAGAACCACGAAAAGTTCTTGTATTTTAAGATAAAATCTTACTCTATTAAGGAAAAAACTTGCAGCTCGCTGAAATATGTTCATTTGCTGAAAACCATCAAAACCACGAAAAGTTCTTGTATTTGAAGATAAAATCTTTTTGCTTTGAAGAAGAAAGATCTAGCTGACTGAAATAAGTTCATTAGATGAAAACCAACAAAAATTGACAAGAACCACGAAAAGTTCTTGTATTTTAAGATAAAATCTTACTCTATTCAGGAAAAAACTTCCAGCTCGCTGAAATATGTTGATTTGCTGAAAACCAACAAAATCATGAAAAGTTCTTGTATTTGAAGATAAAATCTTTTTTCTTTGAAGAAGAAAGATCTAGCTGACTGAAATAAGTTCATTAGATGAAAACCAACAAAAATTGACAAGAACCACGAAAAGTTCTTGTATTTTAAGATAAAATCTTACTCTATTAAGGAAAAAACTTCCAGCTCGCTGAAAAATGTTCATTTGCTGAAAACCATCAAAACCACGAAAAGTTCTTGTATTTGAAGATAAAATCTTTTTGCTTTGAAGAAGAAAGATCTAGCTGACTGAAATAAGTTCATTAGATGAAAACCAACAAAAATTGACAAGAACCACGAAAAGTTCTTGTATTTTAAGATAAAATCTTACTCTGTTAAAGAAAAAACTCCCAGCTCGCTGAAATATGTTCATTTGCTGAAAAACAACAAAACCGCGAAAAGTTCTTGTATTTGAAGATAAAATCTTTTTGCTTTGAAGAAGAAAGATCTAGCTGACTGAAATAAGTTCATTAGATGAAAACCAACAAAAATTGACAAGAACCACGAAAAGTTCTTGTATTTTAAGATAAAATCTTACGCTATTAAAGAAAAAAGTCCCAGCTCGCTGAAATATGTTCATTTGCTGAAAACCAACAAAACCACGAAAAGTTCTTGTATTTGAAGATAAAATCTTTTTTCTTTGAAGAAGAAAGATCGAGCTGACTGAAATAAGTTCATTAGATGAAAACCAACAAAAATTGACAAGAACCACGAAAAGTTCTTGTATTTTAAGATAAAATCTTACTCTATTAAGGAAAAAACTTGCAGCTCGCTGAAATATGTTCATTTGCTGAAAACCATCAAAACCACGAAAAGTTCTTGTATTTGAAGATAAAATCTTTTTGCTTTGAAGAAGAAAGATCTAGCTGACTGAAATAAGTTCATTAGATGAAAACCAACAAAAATTGACAAGAACCACGAAAAGTTCTTGTATTTTAAGATAAAATCTTACTCTATTAAGGAAAAAACTTCCAGCTCGCTGAAATATGTTCATTTGCTGAAAACCATCAAAACCACGAAAAGTTCTTGTATTTGAAGATAAAATCTTTTTGCTTTGAAGAAGAAAGATCTAGCTGACTGAAATAAGTTCATTAGATGAAAACCAACAAAAATTGACAAGAACCACGAAAAGTTCTTGTATTTTAAGATAAAATCTTACTCGATTCAGGAAAAAACTTCCAGCTCGCTGAAATATGTTCATTTGCTGAAAACCATCAAAACCACGAAAAGTTCTTGTATTTGAAGATAAAATCTTTTTGCTTTGAAGAAGAAAGATCTAGCTGACTGAAATAAGTTCATTAGATGAAAACCAACAAAAATTGACAAGAACCACGAAAAGTTCTTGTATTTTAAGATAAAATCTTAGGCTATTAAAGAAAAAACTTCCAGCTCGCTGAAATCTGTTCATTTGCTGAAAACCATCAAAACCACGAAAAGTTCTTGTATTTGAAGATAAAATCTTTTTGCTTTGAAGAAGAAAGATTTGCTGACTGAAATAAGTTCATTAGATGAAAACCAACAAAAATTGACAAGAACCACGAAAATTTCTTGTATTTTAAGATAAAATCTTACTCTATTAAGGAAAAAACTTCCAGCTCGCTGAAATCTGTTCATTTGCTGAAAACCAACAAAACCACCAAAAGTTCTTGTATTTGAAGATAAAATCTTTTTGCTTTGACGAAGAAAGATCCAGCTGACTGAAATAAGTTCATTAGATGAAAACCAACAAAAATTGACAAGAACCACGAAAAGTTCTTGTATTTTAAGATAAAATCTTAGGCTATTAAAGAAAAAACTTCCAGCTCGCTGAAATCTGTTCATTTGCTGAAAACCATCAAAACCACGAAAAGTTCTTGTATTTGAAGATAAAATCTTACTCTATTAAGGAAAAAACTTCCAGCTCGCTGAAATCTGTTCATTTGCTGAAAACCAACAAAACCACCAAAAGTTCTTGTATTTGAAGATAAAATCTTTTTGCTTTGACGAAGAAAGATCCAGCTGACTGAAATAAGTTCATTAGATGAAAACCAACAAAAATTGACAAGAACCACGAAAAGTTCTTGTATTTTAAGATAAAATCTTAGGCTATTAAAGAAAAAACTTCCAGCTCGCTGAAATCTGTTCATTTGCTGAAAACCATCAAAACCACGAAAAGTTCTTGTATTTGAAGATAAAATCTTTTTGCTTTGAAGAAGAAAGATCTAGCTGACTGAAATAAGTTCATTAGATGAAAACCAACAAAAATTGACAAGAACCACGAAAAGTTCTTGTATTTTAAGATAAAATCTTACTCTATTCAGGAAAAAACTTCCAGCTCGCTGAAATATGTTCATTTGCTGAAAACCATCAAAACCACGAAAAGTTCTTGTATTTGAAGATAAAATCTTTTTGCTTTGAAGAAGAAAGATCTAGCTGACTGAAATAAGTTCATTAGATGAAAACCAACAAAAATTGACAAGAACCACGAAAAGTTCTTGTATTTTAAGATAAAATCTTTCGATATTAAAGAAAAAACTCTCAGCTCGCTGAAATATGTTCATTTGCTGAAAACCAACAAAACCATGAAAAGTTCTTGTATTTGAAGATAAAATCTTTTTTCTTTGAAGAAGAAAGATCTAGCTGACTGAAATAAGTTCATTAGATGAAAACCAACAAAAATTGACAAGAACCACGAAAAGTTCTTGTATTTTAAGATAAAATCTTACTCTATTAAGGAAAAAACTTCCAGCTCGCTGAAAAATGTTCATTTGCTGAAAACCATCAAAACCACGAAAAGTTCTTGTATTTGAAGATAAAATCTTTTTGCTTTGAAGAAGAAAGATCTAGCTGACTGAAATAAGTTCATTAGATGAAAACCAACAAAAATTGACAAGAACCACGAAAAGTTCTTGTATTTTAAGATAAAATCTTACTCTGTTAAAGAAAAAACTCCCAGCTCGCTGAAATATGTTCATTTGCTGAAAAACAACAAAACCGCGAAAAGTTCTTGTATTTGAAGATAAAATCTTTTTGCTTTGAAGAAGAAAGATCTAGCTGACTGAAATAAGTTCATTAGATGAAAACCAACAAAAATTGACAAGAACCACGAAAAGTTCTTGTATTTTAAGATAAAATCTTACGCTATTAAAGAAAAAACTCCCAGCTCGCTGAAATATGTTCATTTGCTGAAAACCAACAAAACCACGAAAAGTTCTTGTATTTGAAGATAAAATCTTTTTTCTTTGAAGAAGAAAGATCGAGCTGACTGAAATAAGTTCATTAGATGAAAACCAACAAAAATTGACAAGAACCACGAAAAGTTCTTGTATTTTAAGATAAAATCTTACTCTATTAAGGAAAAAACTTGCAGCTCGCTGAAATATGTTCATTTGCTGAAAACCATCAAAACCACGAAAAGTTCTTGTATTTGAAGATAAAATCTTTTTGCTTTGAAGAAGAAAGATCTAGCTGACTGAAATAAGTTCATTAGATGAAAACCAACAAAAATTGACAAGAACCACGAAAAGTTCTTGTATTTTAAGATAAAATCTTACTCTATTAAGGAAAAAACTTCCAGCTCGCTGAAATATGTTCATTTGCTGAAAACCATCAAAACCACGAAAAGTTCTTGTATTTGAAGATAAAATCTTTTTGCTTTGAAGAAGAAAGATCTAGCTGACTGAAATAAGTTCATTAGATGAAAACCAACAAAAATTGACAAGAACCACGAAAAGTTCTTGTATTTTAAGATAAAATCTTACTCGATTCAGGAAAAAACTTCCAGCTCGCTGAAATATGTTCATTTGCTGAAAACCATCAAAACCACGAAAAGTTCTTGTATTTGAAGATAAAATCTTTTTGCTTTGAAGAAGAAAGATCTAGCTGACTGAAATAAGTTCATTAGATGAAAACCAACAAAAATTGACAAGAACCACGAAAAGTTCTTGTATTTTAAGATAAAATCTTAGGCTATTAAAGAAAAAACTTCCAGCTCGCTGAAATCTGTTCATTTGCTGAAAACCATCAAAACCACGAAAAGTTCTTGTATTTGAAGATAAAATCTTTTTGCTTTGAAGAAGAAAGATTTGCTGACTGAAATAAGTTCATTAGATGAAAACCAACAAAAATTGACAAGAACCACGAAAATTTCTTGTATTTTAAGATAAAATCTTACTCTATTAAGGAAAAAACTTCCAGCTCGCTGAAATCTGTTCATTTGCTGAAAACCAACAAAACCACCAAACGTTCTTGTATTTGAAGATAAAATCTTTTTGCTTTGACGAAGAAAGATCCAGCTGACTGAAATAAGTTCATTAGATGAAAACCAACAAAAATTGACAAGAACCACGAAAAGTTCTTGTATTTTAAGATAAAATCTTAGGCTATTAAAGAAAAAACTTCCAGCTCGCTGAAATCTGTTCATTTGCTGAAAACCATCAAAACCACGAAAAGTTCTTGTATTTGAAGATAAAATCTTACTCTATTAAGGAAAAAACTTCCAGCTCGCTGAAATCTGTTCATTTGCTGAAAACCAACAAAACCACCAAAAGTTCTTGTATTTGAAGATAAAATCTTTTTGCTTTGACGAAGAAAGATCCAGCTGACTGAAATAAGTTCATTAGATGAAAACCAACAAAAATTGACAAGAACCACGAAAAGTTCTTGTATTTTAAGATAAAATCTTAGGCTATTAAAGAAAAAACTTCCAGCTCGCTGAAATCTGTTCATTTGCTGAAAACCATCAAAACCACGAAAAGTTCTTGTATTTGAAGATAAAATCTTTTTGCTTTGAAGAAGAAAGATCTAGCTGACTGAAATAAGTTCATTTGATGAAAACCAACAAAAATTGACAAGAACCACGAAAAGTTCTTGTATTTTAAGATAAAATCTTACTCTATTCAGGAAAAAACTTCCAGCTCGCTGAAATATGTTCATTTGCTGAAAACCATCAAAACCACGAAAAGTTCTTGTATTTGAAGATAAAATCTTTTTGCTTTGAAGAAGAAAGATCTAGCTGACTGAAATAAGTTCATTAGATGAAAACCAACAAAAATTGACAAGAACCACGAAAAGTTCTTGTATTTTAAGATAAAATCTTAGGCTATTAAAGAAAAAACTTCCAGCTCGCTGAAATCTGTTCATTTGCTGAAAACCATCAAAACCACGAAAAGTTCTTGTATTTGAAGATAAAATCTTTTTGCTTTGAAGAAGAAAGATCTAGCTGACTGAAATAAGTTCATTAGATGAAAACCAACAAAAATTGACAAGAACCACGAAAAGTTCTTGTATTTTAAGATAAAATCTTACTCTATTAAGGAAAAAACTTCCAGCTCGCTGAAATCTGTTCATTTGCTGAAAACCAACAAAACCACCAAAAGTTCTTGTATTTGAAGATAAAATCTTTTTGCTTTGACGAAGAAAGATCCAGCTGACTGAAATAAGTTCATTAGATGAAAACCAACAAAAATTGACAAGAACCACGAAAAGTTCTTGTATTTTAAGATAAAATCTTAGGCTATTAAAGAAAAAACTTCCAGCTCGCTGAAATCTGTTCATTTGCTGAAAACCATCAAAACCACGAAAAGTTCTTGTATTTGAAGATAAAATCTTTTTGCTTTGAAGAAGAAAGATCTAGCTGACTGAAATAAGTTCATTAGATGAAAACCAACAAAAATTGACAAGAACCACGAAAAGTTCTTGTATTTTAAGATAAAATCTTACTCTATTCAGGAAAAAACTTCCAGCTCGCTGAAATCTGTTCATTTGCTGAAAACCAACAAAACCACCAAAAGTTCTTGTATTTGAAGATAAAATCTTTTTGCTTTGACGAAGAAAGATCCAGCTGACTGAAATAAGTTCATTCGATGAAAACCAACAAAAATTGACAAGAACCACGAAAAGTTCTTGTATTTTAAGATAAAATCTTAGGCTATTAAAGAAAAAACTTCCAGCTCGCTGAAATCTGTTCATTTGCTGAAAACCATCAAAACCACGAAAAGTTCTTGTATTTGAAGATAAAATCTTTTTGCTTTGAAGAAGAAAGATCTAGCTGACTGAAATAAGTTCATTAGATGAAAACCAACAAAAATTGACAAGAACCACGAAAAGTTCTTGTATTTTAAGATAAAATCTTACTCTATTCAGGAAAAAACTTCCAGCTCGCTGAAATATGTTCATTTGCTGAAAACCATCAAAACCACGAAAAGTTCTTGTATTTGAAGATAAAATCTTTTTGCTTTGAAGAAGAAAGATCTAGCTGACTGAAATAAGTTCATTAGATGAAAACCAACAAAAATTGACAAGAACCACGAAAAGTTCTTGTATTTTAAGATAAAATCTTAGGCTATTAAAGAAAAAACTTCCAGCTCGCTGAAATCTGTTCATTTGCTGAAAACCATCAAAACCACGAAAAGTTCTTGTATTTGAAGATAAAATCTTTTTGCTTTGAAGAAGAAAGATCCAGCTGACTGAAATAAGTTCATTAGATGAAAACCAACAAAAATTGACAAGAACCACGAAAAGTTCTTGTATTTTAAGATAAAATCTTAGGCTATTAAAGAAAAAACTTCCAGCTCGCTGAAATCTGTTCATTTGCTGAAAACCATCAAAACCACGAAAAGTTCTTGTATTTGAAGATAAAATCTTTTTGCTTTGAAGAAGAAAGATCTAGCTGACTGAAATAAGTTCATTAGATGAAAACCAACAAAAATTGACAAGAACCACGAAAAGTTCTTGTATTTTAAGATAAAATCTTACTCTATTCAGGAAAAAACTTCCAGCTCGCTGAAATCTGTTCATTTGCTGAAAACCATCAAAACCACGAAAAGTTCTTGTATTTGAAGATAAAATCTTTTTGCTTTGAAGAAGAAAGATCTAGCTGACTGAAATAAGTTCATTAGATGAAAACCAACAAAAATTGACAAGAACCACGAAAAGTTCTTGTATTTTAAGATAAAATCTTACTCTATTCAGGAAAAAACTTCCAGCTCGCTGAAATATGTTCATTTGCTGAAAACCAACAAAACCATGAAAAGTTCTTGTATTTGAAGATAAAATCTTTTTTCTTTGAAGAAGAAAGATCTAGCTGACTGAAATAAGTTCATTAGATGAAAACCAACAAAAATTGACAAGAACCACGAAAAGTTCTTGTATTTTAAGATAAAATCTTACTCTATTAAGGAAAAAACTTCCAGCTCGCTGAAATATGTTCATTTGCTGAAAACCATCAAAACCACGAAAAGTTCTTGTATTTGAAGATAAAATCTTTTTGCTTTGAAGAAGAAAGATCCAGCTGACTGAAATAAGTTCATTAGATGAAAACCAACAAAAATTGACAAGAACCACGAAAAGTTCTTGTATTTTAAGATAAAATCTTTCGCTATTAAAGAAAAAACTCTCAGCTCGCTGAAATATGTTCATTTGCTGAAAACCAACAAAACCATGAAAAGTTCTTGTATTTGAAGATAAAATCTTTTTTCTTTGAAGAAGAAAGATCTAGCTGACTGAAATAAGTTCATTAGATGAAAACCAACAAAAATTGACAAGAACCACGAAAAGTTCTTGTATTTTAAGATAAAATCTTACTCTATTAAGGAAAAAACTTCCAGCTCGCTGAAATATGTTCATTTGCTGAAAACCATCAAAACCACGAAAAGTTCTTGTATTTGAAGATAAAATCTTTTTGCTTTGAAGAAGAAAGATCTAGCTGACTGAAATAAGTTCATTAGATGAAAACCAACAAAAATTGACAAGAACCACGAAAAGTTCTTGTATTTTAAGATAAAATCTTACTCTGTTAAAGAAAAAACTCCCAGCTCGCTGAAATATGTTCATTTGCTGAAAAACAACAAAACCGCGAAAAGTTCTTGTATTTGAAGATAAAATCTTTTTGCTTTGAAGAAGAAAGATCTAGCTGACTGAAATAAGTTCATTAGATGAAAACCAACAAAAATTGACAAGAACCACGAAAAGTTCTTGTATTTTAAGATAAAATCTTACGCTATTAAAGAAAAAACTCCCAGCTCGCTGAAATATGTTCATTTGCTGAAAACCAACAAAACCACGAAAAGTTCTTGTATTTGAAGATAAAATCTTTTTTCTTTGAAGAAGAAAGATCTAGCTGACTGAAATAAGTTCATTAGATGAAAACCAACAAAAATTGACAAGAACCACGAAAAGTTCTTGTATTTTAAGATAAAATCTTACTCTATTAAGGAAAAAACTTGCAGCTCGCTGAAATATGTTCATTTGCTGAAAACCATCAAAACCACGAAAAGTTCTTGTAATTGAAGATAAAATCTTTTTGCTTTGAAGAAGAAAGATCTAGCTGACTGAAATAAGTTCATTAGATGAAAACCAACAAAAATTGACAAGAACCACGAAAAGTTCTTGTATTTTAAGATAAAATCTTACTCTATTAAGGAAAAAACTTCCAGCTCGCTGAAATATGTTCATTTGCTGAAAACCATCAAAACCACGAAAAGTTCTTGTATTTGAAGATAAAATCTTTTTGCTTTGAAGAAGAAAGATCTAGCTGACTGAAATAAGTTCATTAGATGAAAACCAACAAAAATTGACAAGAACCACGAAAAGTTCTTGTATTTTAAGATAAAATCTTAGGCTATTAAAGAAAAAACTTCCAGCTCGCTGAAATCTGTTCATTTGCTGAAAACCATCAAAACCACGAAAAGTTCTTGTATTTGAAGATAAAATCTTTTTGCTTTGAAGAAGAAAGATCTAGCTGACTGAAATAAGTTCATTAGATGAAAACCAACAAAAATTGACAAGAACCACGAAAAGTTCTTGTATTTTAAGATAAAATCTTACGCTATTAAAGAAAAAACTCCCAGCTCGCTGAAATATGTTCATTTGCTGAAAACCAACAAAACCACGAAAAGTTCTTGTATTTGAAGATAAAAAATTTTTCTTTGAAGAAGAAAGATCTAGCTGACTGAAATAAGTTCATTAGATGAAAACCAACAAAAATTGACAAGAACCACGAAAAGTTCTTGTATTTTAAGATAAAATCTTACTCGATTCAGGAAAAAACTTCCAGCTCGCTGAAATATGTTCATTTGCTGAAAACCATCAAAACCACGAAAAGTTCTTGTATTTGAAGATAAAATCTTTTTGCTTTGAAGAAGAAAGATCTAGCTGACTGAAATAAGTTCATTAGATGAAAACAAACAAAAATTGACAAGAACCACGAAAAGTTCTTGTATTTTAAGATAAAATCTTACGCTATTAAAGAAAAAACTCCCAGCTCGCTGAAATATGTTCATTTGCTGGAAACCAACAAAACCACGAAAAGTTCTTGTATTTGAAGATAAAATTTTTTTCTTTGAAGAAGAAAGATCTAGCTGACTGAAATAAGTTCATTAGATGAAAACCAACAAAAATTGACAAGAACCACGAAAAGTTCTTGTATTTTAAGATAAAATCTTACTCTATTAAGGAAAAAACTTGCAGCTCGCTGAAATATGTTCATTTGCTGAAAACCATCAAAACCACGAAAAGTTCTTGAATTTGAAGATAAAATCTTTTTGCTTTGAAGAAGAAAGATCTAGCTGACTGAAATAAGTTCATTAGATGAAAAACAACAAAAATTGACAAGAACCACGAAAAGTTCTTGTATTTTAAGATAAAATCTTACTCTATTAAGGAAAAAACTTCCAGCTCGCTGAAATATGTTCATTTGCTGAAAACCATCAAAACCACGAAAAGTTCTTGTATTTGAAGATAAAATCTTTTTGCTTTGAAGAAGAAAGATCTCGCTGACTGAAATAAGTTCATTAGATGAAAACCAACAAAAATTGACAAGAACCACGAAAAGTTCTTGTATTTTAAGATAAAATCTTACTCTATTAAGGAAAAAACTTGCAGCTCGCTGAAATATGTTCATTTGCTGAAAACCATCAAAACCACGAAAAGTTCTTGAATTTGAAGATAAAATCTTTTTGCTTTGAAGAAGAAAGATCTAGCTGACTGAAATAAGTTCATTAGATGAAAACCAACAAAAATTGACAAGAACCACGAAAAGTTCTTGTATTTTAAGATAAAATCTTAGGCTATTAAAGAAAAAACTTCCAGCTCGCTGAAATCTGTTCATTTGCTGAAAACCATCAAAACCACGAAAAGTTCTTGTATTTGAAGATAAAATCTTTTTGCTTTGAAGAAGAAAGATCTAGCTGACTGAAATAAGTTCATCAGATGAAAACCAACAAAAATTGACAAGAACCACGAAAAGTTCTTGTATTTTAAGATAAAATCTTACTCTATTAAGGAAAAAACTTCCAGCTCGCTGAAATATGTTCATTTGCTGAAAACCATCAAAACCACGAAAAGTTCTTGTATTTGAAGATAAAATCTTTTTGCTTTGAAGAAGAAAGATCTCGCTGACTGAAATAAGTTCATTAGATGAAAACCAACAAAAATTGACAAGAACCACGAAAAGTTCTTGTATTTTAAGATAAAATCTTACTCTATTAAGGAAAAAACTTCCAGCTCGCTGAAATATGTTCATTTGCTGAAAACCATCAAAACCACGAAAAGTTCTTGTATTTGAAGATAAAATCTTTTTGCTTTGAAGAAGAAAGATCTCGCTGACTGAAATAAGTTCATTAGATGAAAACCAACAAAAATTGACAAGAACCACGAAAAGTTCTTGTATTTTAAGATAAAATCTTACTCTATTAAGGAAAAAACTTCCAGCTCGCTGAAATATGTTCATTTGCTGAAAACCATCAAAACCACGAAAAGTTCTTGTATTTGAAGATAACATCTTTTTGCTTTGAAGAAGAAAGATCTAGCTGACTCAAATAAGTTCATTAGATGAAAACCAACAAAAATTGACAAGAACCACGAAAAGTTCTTGTATGTTAAGATAAAATCTTACGCTATTAAAGAAAAAACTCCCAGCTCGCTGAAATATGTTCATTTGCTGAAAACCAACAAAACCACGAAAAGTTCTTGTATTTGAAGATAAAATCTTTTTTCTTTGAAGAAGAAAGATCCAGCTGACTGAAATAAGTTCATTAGATGAAAACCAACAAAAATTGACAAGAACCACGAAAAGTTCTTGTATTTTAAGATAAAATCTTACTCTATTAAGGAAAAAACTTGCAGCTCGCTGAAATATGTTCATTTGCTGAAAACCATCAAAACCACGAAAAGTTCTTGAATTTGAAGATAAAATCTTTTTGCTTTGAAGAAGAAAGATCTAGCTGACTGAAATAAGTTCATTAGATGAAAACCAACAAAAATTGACAAGAACCACGAAAAGTTCTTGTATTTTAAGATAAAATCTTACTCTATTAAGGAAAAAACTTCCAGCTCGCTGAAATATGTTCATTTGCTGAAAACCATCAAAACCACGAAAAGTTCTTGTATTTGAAGATAAAATCTTTTTGCTTTGAAGAAGAAAGATCTAGCTGACTGAAATAAGTTCATTAGATGAAAACCAACAAAAATTGACAAGAACCACGAAAAGTTCTTGTATTTTAAGATAAAATCTTACTCTATTAAGGAAAAAACTTGCAGCTCGCTGAAATATGTTCATTTGCTGAAAACCATCAAAACCACGAAAAGTTCTTGAATTTGAAGATAAAATCTTTTTGCTTTGAAGAAGAAAGATCTAGCTGACTGAAATAAGTTCATTAGATGAAAACCAACAAAAATTGACAAGAACCACGAAAAGTTCTTGTATTTTAAGATAAAATCTTACTCTATTATGGAAAAAACTTCCAGCTCGCTGAAATATGTTCATTTGCTGAAAACCATCAAAACCACGAAAAGTTCTTGTATTTGAAGATAAAATCTTTTTGCTTTGAAGAAGAAAGATCTAGCTGACTGAAATAAGTTCATTAGATGAAAACCAACAAAAATTGACAAGAACCACGAAAAGTTCTTGTATTTTAAGATAAAATCTTACTCTATTAAGGAAAAAACTTCCAGCTCGCTGAAATATGTTCATTTGCTGAAAACCATCAAAACCACGAAAAGTTCTTGTATTTGAAGATAAAATCTTTTTGCTTTGAAGAAGAAAGATCTAGCTGACTGAAATAAGTTCATTAGATGAAAACAAACAAAAATTGACAAGAACCACGAAAAGTTCTTGTATTTTAAGATAAAATCTTAGGCTATTAAAGAAAAAACTCCCAGCTCGCTGAAATCTGTTCATTTGCTGAAAACCAACAAAACCACCAAAAGTTCTTGTATTTGAAGATAAAATCTTTTTGCTTTGACGAAGAAAGATCTAGCTCGCTGAAATCTGTTCATTTGCTGAAAACCATCAAAACCACGAAAAGTTCTTGTATTTGAAGATAAAATCTTTTTGCTTTGAAGAAGAAAGATCTCGCTGACTGAAATAAGTTCATTAGATGAAAACCAACAAAAATTGACAAGAACCACGAAAAGTTCTTGTATTTTAAGATAAAATCTTACTCTATTCAGGAAAAAACTTCCAGCTCACTGAAATATGTTCATTTGCTGAAAACCATCAAAACCACGAAAAGTTCTTGTATTTGAAGATAAAATCTTTTTGCTTTGAAGAAGAAAGATCTAGCTGACTGAAATAAGTTCATTAGATGAAAACCAACAAAAATTGACAAGAACCACGAAAAGTTCTTGTATTTTAAGATAAAATCTTACTCTATTAAGGAAAAAACTTCCAGCTCGCTGAAATATGTTCATTTGCTGAAAACCATCAAAACCACGAAGAGTTCTTGTATTTGAAGATAAAATCTTTTTGCTTTGAAGAAGAAAGATCTAGCTGACTGAAATAAGTTCATTAGATGAAAACCAACAAAAATTGACAAGAACCACGAAAAGTTCTTGTATTTTAAGATAAAATCTTACTCGATTCAGGAAAAAACTTCCAGCTCGCTGAAATATGTTCATTTGCTGAAAACCATCAAAACCACGAAAAGTTCTTGTATTTGAAGATAAAATCTTTTTGCTTTGAAGAAGAAAGATCTAGCTGACTGAAATAAGTTCATTAGATGAAAACAAACAAAAATTGACAAGAACCACGAAAAGTTCTTGTATTTTAAGATAAAATCTTACGCTATTAAAGAAAAAACTCCCAGCTCGCTGAAATATGTTCATTTGCTGAAAACCAACAAAACCACGAAAAGTTCTTGTATTTGAAGATAAAATTTTTTTCTTTGAAGAAGAAAGATCTAGCTGACTGAAATAAGTTCATTAGATGAAAACCAACAAAAATTGACAAGAACCACGAAAAGTTCTTGTATTTTAAGATAAAATCTTACTCGATTCAGGAAAAAACTTCCAGCTCGCTGAAATATGTTCATTTGCTGAAAACCATCAAAACCACGAAAAGTTCTTGTATTTGAAGATAAAATCTTTTTGCTTTGAAGAAGAAAGATCGAGCTGACTGAAATAAGTTCATTAGATGAAAACCAACAAAAATTGACAAGAACCACGAAAAGTTCTTGTATTTTAAGATAAAATCTTACTCTATTAAGGAAAAAACTTCCAGCTCGCTGAAATATGTTCATTTGCTGAAAACCATCAAAACCACGAAAAGTTCTTGTATTTGAAGATAAAATCTTTTTGCTTTGAAGAAGAAAGATCTAGCTGACTGAAATAAGTTCATTAGATGAAAACCAACAAAAATTGACAAGAACCACGAAAAGTTCTTGTATTTTAAGATAAAATCTTACTCTATTAAGGAAAAAACTTCCAGCTCGCTGAAATATGTTCATTTGCTGAAAACCATCAAAACCACGAAAAGTTCTTGTATTTGAAGATAAAATCTTTTTGCTTTGAAGAAGAAAGATCTCGCTGACTGAAATAAGTTCATTAGATGAAAACCAACAAAAATTGACAAGAACCACGAAAAGTTCTTGTATTTTAAGATAAAATCTTACTCTATTAAGGAAAAAACTTCCAGCTCGCTGAAATATGTTCATTTGCTGAAAACCATCAAAACCACGAAAAGTTCTTGTATTTGAAGATAAAATCTTTTTGCTTTGAAGAAGAAAGATCTCGCTGACTGAAATAAGTTCATTAGATGAAAACCAACAAAAATTGACAAGAACCACGAAAAGTTCTTGTATTTTAAGATAAAATCTTACTCTATTAAGGAAAAAACTTCCAGCTCGCTGAAATATGTTCATTTGCTGAAAACCATCAAAACCACGAAAAGTTCTTGTATTTGAAGATAAAATCTTTTTGCTTTGAAGAAGAAAGATCTAGCTGACTGAAATAAGTTCATTAGATGAAAACCAACAAAAATTGACAAGAACCACGAAAAGTTCTTGTATGTTAAGATAAAATCTTACGCTATTAAAGAAAAAACTCCCAGCTCGCTGAAATATGTTCATTTGCTGAAAACCAACAAAACCACGAAAAGTTCTTGTATTTGAAGATAAAATCTTTTTTCTTTGAAGAAGAAAGATCCAGCTGACTGAAATAAGTTCATTAGATGAAAACCAACAAAAATTGACAAGAACCACGAAAAGTTCTTGTATTTTAAGATAAAATCTTACTCTATTAAGGAAAAAACTTGCAGCTCGCTGAAATATGTTCATTTGCTGAAAACCATCAAAACCACGAAAAGTTCTTGAATTTGAAGATAAAATCTTTTTGCTTTGAAGAAGAAAGATCTAGCTGACTGAAATAAGTTCATTAGATGAAAACCAACAAAAATTGACAAGAACCACGAAAAGTTCTTGTATTTTAAGATAAAATCTTACTCTATTAAGGAAAAAACTTCCAGCTCGCTGAAATATGTTCATTTGCTGAAAACCATCAAAACCACGAAAAGTTCTTGTATTTGAAGATAAAATCTTTTTGCTTTGAAGAAGAAAGATCTCGCTGACTGAAATAAGTTCATTAGATGAAAACCAACAAAAATTGACAAGAACCACGAAAAGTTCTTGTATTTTAAGATAAAATCTTACTCTATTCAGGAAAAAACTTCCAGCTCGCTGAAATATGTTCATTTGCTGAAAACCATCAAAACCACGAAAAGTTCTTGTATTTGAAGATAAAATCTTTTTGCTTTGAAGAAGAAAGATCTAGCTGACTGAAATAAGTTCATTAGATGAAAACCAACAAAAATTGACAAGAACCACGAAAAGTTCTTGTATTTTAAGATAAAATCTTACGCTATTAAAGAAAAAACTCCCAGCTCGCTGAAATATGTTCATTTGCTGAAAACCAACAAAACCACGAAAAGTTCTTGTATTTGAAGATAAAATCTTTTTTCTTTGAAGAAGAAAGATCTAGCTGACTGAAATAAGTTCATTAGATGAAAACCAACAAAAATTGACAAGAACCACGAAAAGTTCTTGTATTTTAAGATAAAATCTTACTCTATTAACGAAAAAACTTCCAGCTCGCTGAAATATGTTCATTTGCTGAAAACCATCCAAACCACGAAAAGTTCTTGTATTTGAAGATAAAATCTTTTTGCTTTGAAGAAGAAAGATCGAGCTGACTGAAATAAGTTCATTAGATGAAAACCAACAAAAATTGACAAGAACCACGAAAAGTTCTTGTATTTTAAGATAAAATCTTACTCTGTTAAAGAAAAAACTCCCAGCTCGCTGAAATATGTTCATTTGCTGAAAAACAACAAAACCGCGAAAAGTTCTTGTATTTGAAGATAAAATCTTTTTGCTTTGAAGAAGAAAGATCTAGCTGACTGAAATAAGTTCATTAGATGAAAACCAACAAAAATTGACAAGAACCACGAAAAGTTCTTGTATTTTAAGATAAAATCTTACGCTATTAAAGAAAAAACTCCCAGCTCGCTGAAATATGTTCATTTGCTGAAAACCAACAAAACCACGAAAAGTTCTTGTATTTGAAGATAAAAACTTTTTTCTTTGAAGAAGAAAGATCTAGCTGACTGAAATAAGTTCATTAGATGAAAACCAACAAAAATTGACAAGAACCACGAAAAGTTCTTGTATTTTAAGATAAAATCTTACTCGATTCAGGAAAAAACTTCCAGCTCGCTGAAATATGTTCATTTGCTGAAAACCATCAAAACCACGAAAAGTTCTTGTATTTGAAGATAAAATCTTTTTGCTTTGAAGAAGAAAGATCTAGCTGACTGAAATAAGTTCATTAGATGAAAACCAACAAAAATTGACAAGAACCACGAAAAGTTCTTGTATTTTAAGATAAAATCTTAGGCTATTAAAGAAAAAACTTCCAGCTCGCTGAAATATGTTCATTTGCTGAAAACCATCAAAACCACGAAAAGTTCTTGTATTTGAAGATAAAATCTTTTTGCTTTGAAGAAGAAAGCTCTAGCTGACTGAAATAAGTTCATTAGATGAAAACCAACAAAAATTGACAAGAACCACGAAAAGTTCTTGTATTTTAAGATAAAATCTTACTCTATTAAGGAAAAAACTTCCAGCTCGCTGAAATATGTTCATTTGCTGAAAACCATCAAAACCACGAAAAGTTCTTGAATTTGAAGATAAAATCTTTTTTCTTTGAAGAAGAAAGCTCTAGCTGACTGAAATAAGTTCATTAGATGAAAACCAACAAAAATTGACAAGAACCACGAAAAGTTCTTGTATTTTAAGATAAAATCTTACTCTATTAAGGAAAAAACTTCCAGCTCGCTGAAATATGTTCATTTGCTGAAAACCATCAAAACCACGAAAAGTTCTTGAATTTGAAGATAAAATCTTTTTGCTTTGAAGAAGAAAGATCTAGCTGACTGAAATAAGTTCATTAGATGAAAACCAACAAAAATTGACAAGAACCACGAAAAGTTCTTGTATTTTAAGATAAAATCTTACTCTATTAAGGAAAAAACTTCCAGCTCGCTGAAATATGTTCATTTGCTGAAAACCATCAAAACCACGAAAAGTTCTTGTATTTGAAGATAAAATCTTTTTGCTTTGAAGAAGAAAGATCTAGCTGACTGAAATAAGTTCATTAGATGAAAACCAACAAAAATTGACAAGAACCACGAAAAGTTCTTGTATTTTAAGATAAAATCTTACTCTATTAAGGAAAAAACTTCCAGCTCGCTGAAATCTGTTCATTTGCTGAAAACCAACAAAACCACCAAAAGTTCTTGTATTTGAAGATAAAATCTTTTTGCTTTGAAGAAGAAAGATCTAGCTGACTGAAATAAGTTCATTAGATGAAAACCAACAAAAATTGACAAGAACCACGAAAAGTTCTTGTATTTTAAGATAAAATCTTAGGCTATTAAAGAAAAAACTCCCAGCTCGCTGAAATATGTTCATTTGCTGAAAACCAACAAAACCACGAAAAGTTCTTGTATTTGAAGATAAAATCTTTTTTCTTTGAAGAAGAAAGATCTAGCTGACTGAAATAAGTTCATTAGATGAAAACCAACAAAAATTGACAAGAACCACGAAAAGTTCTTGTATTTTAAGATAAAATCTTACTCTATTAAGGAAAAAACTTCCAGCTCGCTGAAATATGTTCATTTGCTGAAAACCATCAAAACCACGAAAAGTTCTTGTATTTGAAGATAAAATATTTTTGCTTTGAAGAAGAAAGATCTAGCTGACTGAAATAAGTTCATTAGATGAAAACCAACAAAAATTGACAAGAAACACGAAAAGTTCTTGTATTTTAAGATAAAATCTTACTCTATTAAGGAAAAAACTTCCAGCTCGCTGAAATATGTTCATTTGCTGAAAACCATCAAAACCACGAAAAGTTCTTGTATTTGAAGATAAAATCTTTTTGCTTTGAAGAAGAAAGATCTAGCTGACTGAAATAAGTTCATTAGATGAAAACCAACAAAAATTGACAAGAACCACGAAAAGTTCTTGTATTTTAAGATAAAATCTTACTCTATTCAGGAAAAAACTTCCAGCTCGCTGAAATATGTTCATTTGCTGAAAACCATCAAAACCACGAAAAGTTCTTGTATTTGAAGATAAAATCTTTTTGCTTTGAAGAAGAAAGATCTAGCTGACTGAAATAAGTTCATTAGATGAAAACCAACAAAAATTGACAAGAACCACGAAAAGTTCTTGTATGTTAAGATAAAATCTTACTCTGTTAAAGAAAAAACTCCCAGCTCGCTGAAATATGTTCATTTGCTGAAAAACAACAAAACCGCGAAAAGTTCTTGTATTTGAAGATAAAATCTTTTTGCTTTGAAGAAGAAAGATCTAGCTGACTGAAATAAGTTCATTAGATGAAAACCAACAAAAATTGACAAGAACCACGAAAAGTTCTTGTATTTTAAGATAAAATCTTAGGCTATTAAAGAAAAAACTTCCAGCTCGCTGAAATCTGTTCATTTGCTGAAAACCATCAAAACCACGAAAAGTTCTTGTATTTGAAGATAAAATCTTTTTGCTTTGAAGAAGAAAGATCTAGCTGACTGAAATAAGTTCATTAGATGAAAACCAACAAAAATTGACAAGAACCACGAAAAGTTCTTGTATTTTAAGATAAAATCTTACTCTATTTAGGAAAAAACTTCCAGCTCGCTGAAATATGTTCATTTGCTGAAAACCATCAAAACCACGAAAAGTTCTTGTATTTGAAGATAAAATCTTTTTGCTTTGAAGAAGAAAGATCTAGCTGACTGAAATAAGTTCATTAGATGAAAACCAACAAAAATTGACAAGAACCACGAAAAGTTCTTGTATTTTAAGATAAAATCTTACTCTATTCAGGAAAAAACTTCCAGCTCGCTGAAATATGTTCATTTGCTGAAAACCATCAAAACCACGAAAAGTTCTTGTATTTGAAGATAAAATCTTTTTGCTTTGAAGAAGAAAGATCTAGCTGACTGAAATAAGTTCATTAGATGAAAACCAACAAAAATTGACAAGAACCACGAAAAGTTCTTGTATTTTAAGATAAAATCTTACGCTATTAAAGAAAAAACTCCCAGCTCGCTGAAATATGTTCATTTGCTGAAAACCAACAAAACCACGAAAAGTTCTTGTATTTGAAGATAAAATCTTTTTTCTTTGAAGAAGAAAGATCTAGCTGACTGAAATAAGTTCATTAGATGAAAACCAACAAAAATTGACAAGAACCACGAAAAGTTCTTGTATTTTAAGATAAAATCTTACTCTATTAAGGAAAAAACTTCCAGCTCGCTGAAATATGTTCATTTGCTGAAAACCATCAAAACCACGAAAAGTTCTTGTATTTGAAGATAAAATCTTTTTGCTTTGAAGAAGAAAGATCTAGCTGACTGAAATAAGTTCATTAGATGAAAACCAACAAAAATTGACAAGAACCACGAAAAGTTCTTGTATTTTAAGATAAAATCTTACTCTGTTAAAGAAAAAACTCCCAGCTCGCTGAAATATGTTCATTTGCTGAAAAACAACCAAACCGCGAAAAGTTCTTGTATTTGAAGATAAAATCTTTTTGCTTTGAAGAAGAAAGATCTAGCTGACTGAAATAAGTTCATTAGATGAAAACCAACAAAAATTGACAAGAACCACGAAAAGTTCTTGTATTTTAAGATAAAATCTTACGCTATTAAAGAAAAAACTCCCAGCTCGCTGAAATATGTTAATTTGCTGAAAACCAACAAAACCACGAAAAGTTCTTGTATTTGAAGATAAAATCTTATTTCTTTGAAGAAGAAAGATCTAGCTGACTGAAATAAGTTCATTAGATGAAAACCAACAAAAATTGACAAGAACCACGAAAAGTTCTTGTATTTTAAGATAAAATCTTACTCTATTCAGGAAAAAACTTCCAGCTCGCTGAAATATGTTCATTTGCTGAAAACCATCAAAACCACGAAAAGTTCTTGTATTTGAAGATAAAATCTTTTTGCTTTGAAGAAGAAAGATCTAGCTGACTGAAATAAGTTCATTAGATGAAAACCAACAAAAATTGACAAGAACCACGAAAAGTTCTTGTATTTTAAGATAAAATCTTACTCTATTCAGGAAAAAACTTCCAGCTCGCTGAAATATGTTCATTTGCTGAAAACCATCAAAACCACGAAAAGTTCTTGTATTTGAAGATAAAATCTTTTTGCTTTGAAGAAGAAAGATCTAGCTGACTGAAATAAGTTCATTCGATGAAAACCAACAAAAATTGACAAGAACCACGAAAAGTTCTTGTATTTTAAGATAAAATCTTAGGCTATTAAAGAAAAAACTTCCAGCTCGCTGAAATCTGTTCATTTGCTGAAAACCATCAAAACCACGAAAAGTTCTTGTATTTGAAGATAAAATCTTTTTGATTTGAAGAGGAAAGATCTAGCTGACTGAAATAAGTTCATTAGATGAAAACCAACAAAAATTGACAAGAACCACGAAAAGTTCTTGTATTTTAAGATAAAATCTTACTCTATTAAGGAAAAAACTTCCAGCTCGCTGAAATCTGTTCATTTGCTGAAAACCAACAAAACCACCAAAAGTTCTTGTATTTGAAGATAAAATCTTTTTGCTTTGACGAAGAAAGATCTAGCTGACTGAAATAAGTTCATTAGATGAAAACCAACAAAAATTGACAAGAACCACGAAAAGTTCTTGTATTTTAAGATAAAATCTTAGGCTATTAAAGAAAAAACTTCCAGCTCGCTGAAATCTGTTCATTTGCGGAAAACCATCAAAACCACGAAAAGTTCTTGTATTTGAAGATAAAATCTTTTTGCTTTGAAGAAGAAAGATCTAGCTGACTGAAATAAGTTCATTAGATGAAAACCAACAAAAATTGACAAGAACCACGAAAAGTTCTTGTATTTTAAGATAAAATCTTACGCTATTAAAGAAAAAACTCCCAGCTCGCTGAAATATGTTCATTTGCTGAAAACCAACAAAACCACGAAAAGTTCTTGTATTTGAAGATAAAATCTTTTTTCTTTGAAGAAGAAAGATCTAGCTGACTGAAATAAGTTCATCAGATGAAAACCAACAAAAATTGACAAGAACCACGAAAAGTTCTTGTATTTTAAGATAAAATCTTACTCTATTAAGGAAAAACCTTGCAGCTCGCTGAAATATGTTCATTTGCTGAAAACCATCAAAACCACGAAAAGTTCTTGAATTTGAAGATAAAATCTTTTTGCTTTGAAGAAGAAAGATCTAGCTGACTGAAATAAGTTCATTAGATGAAAACCAACAAAAATTGACAAGAACCACGAAAAGTTCTTGTATTTTAAGATAAAATCTTACTCTGTTAAAGAAAAAACTCCCAGCTCGCTGAAATATGTTCATTTGCTGAAAAACAACAATACCGCGAAAAGTTCTTGTATTTGAAGATAAAATCTTTTTTCTTTGAAGAAGAAAGATCTAGCTGACTGAAATAAGTTCATTAGATGAAAACCAACAAAAATTGACAAGAACCACGAAAAGTTCTTGTATTTTAAGATAAAATCTTAGGCTATTAAAGAAAAAACTCCCAGCTCGCTGAAATATGTTCATTTGCTGAAAACCAACAAAACCACGAAAAGTTCTTGTATTTGAAGATAAAATCTTTTTTCTTTGAAGAAGAAAGATCTAGCTGACTGAAATAAGTTCATTAGATGAAAACCAACAAAAATTGACAAGAACCACGAAAAGTTCTTGTATTTTAAGATAAAATCTTACTCTATTAAGGAAAAAACTTCCAGCTCGCTGAAATATGTTCATTTGCTGAAAACCATCAAAACCACGAAAAGTACTTGTATTTGAAGATAAAATATTTTTGCTTTGAAGAAGAAAGATCCAGCTGACTGAAATAAGTTCATTAGATGAAAACCAACAAAAATTGACAAGAAACACGAAAAGTTCTTGTATTTTAAGATAAAATCTTACTCTATTAAGGAAAAAACTTCCAGCTCGCTGAAATATGTTCATTTGCTGAAAACCATCAAAACCACGAAAAGTTCTTGTATTTGAAGATAAAATCTTTTTGCTTTGAAGAAGAAAGATCGAGCTGACTGAAATAAGTTCATTAGATGAAAACCAACAAAAATTGACAAGAACCACGAAAAGTTCTTGTATTTTAAGATAAAATCTTACTCTATTCAGGAAAAAACTTCCAGCTCGCTGAAATATGTTCATTTGCTGAAAACCATCAAAACCACGAAAAGTTCTTGTATTTGAAGATAAAATCTTTTTGCTTTGAAGAAGAAAGATCTAGCTGACTGAAATAAGTTCATTAGATGAAAACCAACAAAAATTGACAAGAACCACGAAAAGTTCTTGTATTTTAAGATAAAATCTTACGCTATTAAAGAAAAAACTCCCAGCTCGCTGAAATATGTTCATTTGCTGAAAACCAACAAAACCACGAAAAGTTCTTGTATTTGAAGATAAAATCTTTTTTCTTTGAAGAAGAAAGATCTAGCTGACTGAAATAAGTTCATTAGATGAAAACCAACAAAAATTGACAAGAACCACGAAAAGTTCTTGTATTTTAAGATAAAATCTTACTCTATTAAGGAAAAACCTTGCAGCTCGCTGAAATATGTTCATTTGCTGAAAACCATCAAAACCACGAAAAGTTCTTGAATTTGAAGATAAAATCTTTTTGCTTTGAAGAAGAAAGATCTAGCTGACTGAAATAAGTTCATTGGATGAAAACCAACAAAAATTGACAAGAACCACGAAAAGTTCTTGTATTTTAAGATAAAATCTTACTCTGTTAAAGAAAAAACTCCCAGCTCGCTGAAATATGTTCATTTGCTGAAAAACAACAAAACCGCGAAAAGTTCTTGTATTTGAAGATAAAATCTTTTTTCTTTGAAGAAGAAAGATCGAGCTGACTGAAATAAGTTCATTAGATGAAAACCAACAAAAATTGACAAGAACCACGAAAAGTTCTTGTATTTTAAGATTAAAATCTTAGGCTATTAAAGAAAAAACTCCCAGCTCGCTGAAATATGTTCATTTGCTGAAAACCAACAAAACCACGAAAAGTTCTTGTATTTGAAGATAAAATATTTTTGCTTTGAAGAAGAAAGATCTAGCTGACTGAAATAAGTTCATTAGATGAAAACCAACAAAAATTGACAAGAAACACGAAAAGTTCTTGTATTTTAAGATAAAATCTTACTCTATTAAGGAAAAAACTTCCAGCTCGCTGAAATATGTTCATTTGCTGAAAACCATCAAAACCACGAAAAGTTCTTGTATTTGAAGATAAAATCTTTTTGCTTTGAAGAAGAAAGATCTAGCTGACTGAAATAAGTTCATTAGATGAAAACCAACAAAAATTGACAAGAACCACGAAAAGTTCTTGTATTTTAAGATAAAATCTTACTCTATTCAGGAAAAAACTTCCAGCTCGCTGAAATATGTTCATTTGCTGAAAACCATCAAAACCACGAAAAGTTCTTGTATTTGAAGATAAAATCTTTTTGCTTTGAAGAAGAAAGATCTAGCTGACTGAAATAAGTTCATTAGATGAAAACCAACAAAAATTGACAAGAACCACGAAAAGTTCTTGTATTTTAAGATAAAATCTTACTTTATTAAGGAAAAAACTTCCAGCTCGCTGAAATATGTTCATTTTCTGAAAACCATCAAAACCACGAAAAGTTCTTGTATTTGAAGATAAAATCTTTTTGCTTTGAAGAAGAAAGATCTAGCTGACTGAAATAAGTTCATTAGATGAAAACCAACAAAAATTGACAAGAACCACGAAAAGTTCTTGTATTTTAAGATAAAATCTTACGCTATTAAAGAAAAAACTCCCAGCTCGCTGAAATATGTTCATTTGCTGAAAACCAACAAAACCACGAAAAGTTCTTGTATTTGAAGATAAAATCTTTTTTCTTTGAAGAAGAAAGATCTAGCTGACTGAAATAAGTTCATTAGATGAAAACCAACAAAAATTGACAAGAACCACGAAAAGTTCTTGTATTTTAAGATAAAATCTTACTTTATTAAGGAAAAAACTTCCAGCTCGCTGAAATATGTTCATTTGCTGAAAACCATCAAAACCACGAAAAGTTCTTGTATTTGAAGATAAAATCTTTTTGCTTTGAAGAAGAAAGATCTAGCTGACTGAAATAAGTTCATTAGATGAAAACCAACAAAAATTGACAAGAACCACGAAAAGTTCTTGTATGTTAAGATAAAATCTTACTCTGTTAAAGAAAAAACTCCCAGCTCGCTGAAATATGTTCATTTGCTGAAAAACAACAAAACCGCGAAAAGTTCTTGTATTTGAAGATAAAATCTTTTTGCTTTGAAGAAGAAAGATCTAGCTGACTGAAATAAGTTCATTAGATGAAAACCAACAAAAATTGACAAGAACCACGAAAAGTTCTTGTATTTTAAGATAAAATCTTAGGCTATTAAAGAAAAAACTTCCAGCTCGCTGAAATCTGTTCATTTGCTGAAAACCATCAAAACCACGAAAAGTTCTTGTATTTGAAGATAAAATCTTTTTGCTTTGAAGAAGAAAGATCTAGCTGACTGAAATAAGTTCATTAGATGAAAACCAACAAAAATTGACAAGAACCACGAAAAGTTCTTGTATTTTAAGATAAAATCTTACTCTATTTAGGAAAAAACTTCCAGCTCGCTGAAATATGTTCATTTGCTGAAAACCATCAAAACCACGAAAAGTTCTTGTATTTGAAGATAAAATCTTTTTGCTTTGAAGAAGAAAGATCTAGCTGACTGAAATAAGTTCATTAGATGAAAACCAACAAAAATTGACAAGAACCACGAAAAGTTCTTGTATTTTAAGATAAAATCTTACTCTATTCAGGAAAAAACTTCCAGCTCGCTGAAATATGTTCATTTGCTGAAAACCATCAAAACCACGAAAAGTTCTTGTATTTGAAGATAAAATCTTTTTGCTTTGAAGAAGAAAGATCTAGCTGACTTAAATAAGTTCATTAGATGAAAACCAACAAAAATTGACAAGAACCACGAAAAGTTCTTGTATTTTAAGATAAAATCTTACGCTATTAAAGAAAAAACTCCCAGCTCGCTGAAATATGTTCATTTGCTGAAAACCAACAAAACCACGAAAACTTCTTGTATTTGAAGATAAAATCTTTTTTCTTTGAAGAAGAAAGATCTAGCTGACTGAAATAAGTTCATTAGATGAAAACCAACAAAAATTGACAAGAACCACGAAAAGTTCTTGTATTTTAAGATAAAATCTTACTCTATTAAGGAAAAAACTTCCAGCTCGCTGAAATATGTTCATTTGCTGAAAACCATCAAAACCACGAAAAGTTCTTGTATTTGAAGATAAAATCTTTTTGCTTTGAAGAAGAAAGATCTAGCTGACTGAAATAAGTTCATTAGATGAAAACCAACAAAAATTGACAAGAACCACGAAAAGTTCTTGTATTTTAAGATAAAATCTTACTCTGTTAAAGAAAAAACTCCCAGCTCGCTGAAATATGTTCATTTGCTGAAAAACAACAAAACCGCGAAAAGTTCTTGTATTTGAAGATAAAATCTTTTTGCTTTGAAGAAGAAAGATCTAGCTGACTGAAATAAGTTCATTAGATGAAAACCAACAAAAATTGACAAGAACCACGAAAAGTTCTTGTATTTTAAGATAAAATCTTACGCTATTAAAGAAAAAACTCCCAGCTCGCTGAAATATGTTAATTTGCTGAAAACCAACAAAACCACGAAAAGTTCTTGTATTTGAAGATAAAATCTTATTTCTTTGAAGAAGAAAGATCTAGCTGACTGAAATAAGTTCATTAGATGAAAACCAACAAAAATTGACAAGAACCACGAAAAGTTCTTGTAGTTTAAGATAAAATCTTACTCTATTCAGGAAAAAACTTCCAGCTCGCTGAAATATGTTCATTTGCTGAAAACCATCAAAACCACGAAAAGTTCTTGTATTTGAAGATAAAATCTTTTTGCTTTGAAGAAGAAAGATCTAGCTGACTGAAATAAGTTCATTAGATGAAAACCAACAAAAATTGACAAGAACCACGAAAAGTTCTTGTATTTTAAGATAAAATCTTACTCTATTCAGGAAAAAACTTCCAGCTCGCTGAAATATGTTCATTTGCTGAAAACCATCAAAACCACGAAAAGTTCTTGTATTTGAAGATAAAATCTTTTTGCTTTGAAGAAGAAAGATCTAGCTGACTGAAATAAGTTCATTCGATGAAAACCAACAAAAATTGACAAGAACCACGAAAAGTTCTTGTATTTTAAGATAAAATCTTAGGCTATTAAAGAAAAAACTTCCAGCTCGCTGAAATCTGTTCATTTGCTGAAAACCATCAAAACCACGAAAAGTTCTTGTATTTGAAGATAAAATCTTTTTGATTTGAAGAAGAAAGTTCTAGCTGACTGAAATAAGTTCATTAGATGAAAACCAACAAAAATTGACAAGAACCACGAAAAGTTCTTGTATTTTAAGATAAAATCTTACTCTATTAAGGAAAAAACTTCCAGCTCGCTGAAATCTGTTCATTTGCTGAAAACCAACAAAACCACCAAAAGTTCTTGTATTTGAAGATAAAATCTTTTTGCTTTGACGAAGAAAGATCTAGCTGACTGAAATAAGTTCATTAGATGAAAACCAACAAAAATTGACAAGAACCACGAAAAGTTCTTGTATTTTAAGATAAAATCTTAGGCTATTAAAGAAAAAACTTCCAGCTCGCTGAAATCTGTTCATTTGCGGAAAACCATCAAAACCACGAAAAGTTCTTGTATTTGAAGATAAAATCTTTTTGCTTTGAAGAAGAAAGATCTAGCTGACTGAAATAAGTTCATTAGATGAAAACCAACAAAAATTGACAAGAACCACGAAAAGTTCTTGTATTTTAAGATAAAATCTTACGCTATTAAAGAAAAAACTCCCAGCTCGCTGAAATATGTTCATTTGCTGAAAACCAACAAAACCACGAAAAGTTCTTGTATTTGAAGATAAAATCTTTTTTCTTTGAAGAAGAAAGATCTAGCTGACTGAAATAAGTTCATTAGATGAAAACCAACAAAAATTGACAAGAACCACGAAAAGTTCTTGTATTTTAAGATAAAATCTTACTCTATTAAGGAAAAACCTTGCAGCTCGCTGAAATATGTTCATTTGCTGAAAACCATCAAAACCACGAAAAGTTCTTGAATTTGAAGATAAAATCTTTTTGCTTTGAAGAAGAAAGATCTAGCTGACTGAAATAAGTTCATTAGATGAAAACCAACAAAAATTGACAAGAACCACGAAAAGTTCTTGTATTTTCAGATAAAATCTTACTCTATTAAGGAAAAAACTTCCAGCTCGCTGAAATATGTTCATTTGCTGAAAACCATCAAAACCACGAAAAGTTCTTGTATTTGAAGATAAAATCTTTTTGCTTTGAAGAAGAAAGATCTAGCTGACTGAAATAAGTTCATTAGATGAAAACCAACAAAAATTGACAAGAACCACGAAAAGTTCTTGTATTTTAAGATAAAATCTTACTCTATTAAGGAAAAAACTTCCAGCTCGCTGAAATATGTTCATTTGCTGAAAACCATCAAAACCACGAAAAGTTCTTGTATTTGAAGATAAAATCTTTTTGCTTTGAAGATGAAAGATCTAGCTGACCTGAATAAGTTCATTAGATGAAAACCAACAAAAATTGACAAGAACCACGAAAAGTTCTTGTATTTTAACATAGAATCTTAGGCTATTAAAGAAAAAACTTCCAGCTCGCTGAAATATGTTCATTTGCTGAAAACCATCAAAACCACGAAAAGTTCTTGTATTTGAAGATAAAATCTTTTTGCTTTGAAGAAGAAAGATCTAGCTGACTGAAATAAGTTCATTCGATGAAAACCAACAAAAATTGACAAGAACCACGAAAAGTTCTTGTTTTTTAAGATAAAATCTTACTCGATTCAGGAAAAAACTTCCAGCTCGCTGAAATATGTTCATTTGCTGAAAACCATCAAAACCACAAAAAGTTCTTGTATTTGAAGATAAAATCTTTTTGCTTTGAAGAAGAAAGATCTAGCTGACTGAAATAAGTTCATTAGATGAAAACCAACAAAAATTGACAAGAACCACGAAAAGTTCTTGTATTTTAAGATAAAATCTTACGCTATTAAAGAAAAAACTCCCAGCTCGCTGAAATATGTTCATTTGCTGAAAACCAACAAAACCACGAAAAGTTCTTGTATTTGAAGATAAAATCTTTTTTCTTTGAAGAAGAAAGATCTAGCTGACTGAAATAAGTTCATTCGATGAAAACCAACAAAAATTGACAAGAACCACGAAAAGTTCTTGTATTTTAAGATAAAATCTTACTCTATTAAGGAAAAAACTTGCAGCTCTCTGAAATATGTTCATTTGCTGAAAACCATCAAAACCACGAAAAGTTCTTGAATTTGAAGATAAAATCTTTTTGCTTTGAAGAAGAAAGATCTAGCTGACTGAAATAAGTTCATTAGATGAAAACCAACAAAAATTGACAAGAACCACGAAAAGTTCTTGTATTTTAAGATAAAATCTTACTCTATTAAGGAAAAAACTTCCAGCTCGCTGAAATATGTTCATTTGCTGAAAACCATCAAAACCACGAAAAGTTCTTGTATTTGAAGATAAAATCTTTTTGCTTTGAAGAAGAAAGATCTAGCTGACTGAAATAAGTTCATTAGATGAAAACCAACAAAAATTGACAAGAACCACGAAAAGTTATTGTATTTTAAGATAAAATCTTACTCTATTAAGGAAAAAACTTCCAGCTCGCTGAAATATGTTCATTTGCTGAAAACCATCAAAACCACGAAAAGTTCTTGTATTTGAAGATAAAATCTTTTTGCTTTGACGAAGAAAGATCGAGCTGACTGAAATAAGTTCATTAGATGAAAACCAACAAAAATTGACAAGAACCACGAAAAGTTCTTGTATTTTAAGATAAAATCTTAGGAAATTAAAGAAAAAACTTCCAGCTCGCTGAAATCTGTTCATTTGCTGAAAACCATCAAAACCACGAAAAGTTCTTGTATTTGAAGATAAAATCTTTTTGCTTTGAAGAAGAAAGATCTAGCTGACTGAAATAAGTTCATTAGATGAAAACCAACAAAAATTGACAGGAACCACGAAAAGTTCTTGTATTTTAAGATAAAATCTTACTCTATTAAGGAAAAAACTTCCAGCTCGCTGAAATATGTTCATTTGCTGAAAACCATCAAAACCACGAAAAGTTCTTGTATTTGAAGATAAAATCTTTTTGCTTTGAAGAAGAAAGATCTAGCTGACTGAAATAAGTTCATCAGATGAAAACCAACAAAAATTGACAAGAACCACGAAAAGTTCTTGTATTTTAAGATGAAATCTTACTCTGTTAAAGAAATAACTCCCAGCTCGCTGAAATATGTTCATTTGCTGAAAAACAACAAAACCGCGAAAAGTTCTTGTATTTGAAGATAAAATCTTTTTGCTTTGAAGAAGAAAGATCTAGCTGACTGAAATAAGTTCATTAGATGAAAACCAACAGAAATTGACAAGAACCACGAAAAGTTCTTGTATTTTAAGATAAAATCTTACGCTATTAAAGAAAAAACTCCCAGCTCGCTGAAATATGTTCATTTGCTGAAAACCAACAAAACCACGAAAAGTTCTTGTACTTGAAGATAAAATCTTTTTTCTTTGAAGAAGAAAGAGCTAGATGACTGAAATAAGTTCATTAGATGAAAACCAACAAAAATTGACAAGAACCACGAAAAGTTCTTGTATTTTAAGATAAAATCTTACTCTATTCAGGAAAAAACTTCCAGCTCGCTGAAATATGTTCATTTGCTGAAAACCATCAAAACCACGAAAAGTTCTTGTATTTGAAGATAAAATCTTTTTGCTTTGAAGAAGAAAGATCCAGCTGACTGAAATAAGTTCATTAGATGAAAACCAACAAAAATTGACAAGAACCACGAAAAGTTCTTGTATTTTAAGATAAAATCTTACTCTATTCAGGAAAAAACTTCCAGCTCGCTGAAATATGTTCATTTGCTGAAAACCATCAAAACCACGAAAAGTTCTTGTATTTGAAGATAAAATCTTTTTGCTTTGAAGAAGAAAGATCTAGCTGACTGAAATAAGTTCATTCGATGAAAACCAACAAAAATTGACAAGAACCACGAAAAGTTCTTGTATTTTAAGATAAAATCTTACTCTATTAAGGAAAAACCTTGCAGCTCGCTGAAATATGTTCATTTGCTGAAAACCATCAAAACCACGAAAAGTTCTTGAATTTGAAGATAAAATCTTTTTGCTTTGAAGAAGAAAGATCTAGCTGACTGAAATAAGTTCATTGGATGAAAACCAACAAAAATTGACAAGAACCACGAAAAGTTCTTGTATTTTAAGATAAAATCTTACTCTGTTAAAGAAAAAACTCCCAGCTCGCTGAAATATGTTCATTTGCTGAAAAACAACAAAACCGCGAAAAGTTCTTGTATTTGAAGATAAAATCTTTTTTCTTTGAAGAAGAAAGATCGAGCTGACTGAAATAAGTTCATTAGATGAAAACCAACAAAAATTGACAAGAACCACGAAAAGTTCTTGTATTTTAAGATAAAATCTTACTCTATTAAGGAAAAAACTTCCAGCTCGCTGAAATATGTTCATTTGCTGAAAACCATCAAAACCACGAAAAGTTCTTGTATTTGAAGATAAAATCTTTTTGCTTTGAAGAAGAAAGATCTAGCTGACTGAAATAAGTTCATTAGATGAAAACCAACAAAAATTGACAAGAACCACGAAAAGTTCTTGTATTTTAAGATAAAATCTTACTCTATTCAGGAAAAAACTTCCAGCTCGCTGAAATATGTTCATTTGCTGAAAACCATCAAAACCACGAAAAGTTCTTGTATTTGAAGATAAAATCTTTTTGCTTTGAAGAAGAAAGATCTAGCTGACTGAAATAAGTTCATTAGATGAAAACCAACAAAAATTGACAAGAACCACGAAAAGTTCTTGTATTTTAAGATAAAATCTTACTTTATTAAGGAAAAAACTTCCAGCTCGCTGAAATATGTTCATTTTCTGAAAACCATCAAAACCACGAAAAGTTCTTGTATTTGAAGATAAAATCTTTTTGCTTTGAAGAAGAAAGATCTAGCTGACTGAAATAAGTTCATTAGATGAAAACCAACAAAAATTGACAAGAACCACGAAAAGTTCTTGTATTTTAAGATAAAATCTTACGCTATTAAAGAAAAAACTCCCAGCTCGCTGAAATATGTTCATTTGCTGAAAACCAACAAAACCACGAAAAGTTCTTGTATTTGAAGATAAAATCTTTTTTCTTTGAAGAAGAAAGATCTAGCTGACTGAAATAAGTTCATTAGATGAAAACCAACAAAAATTGACAAGAACCACGAAAAGTTCTTGTATTTTAAGATAAAATCTTACTTTATTAAGGAAAAAACTTCCAGCTCGCTGAAATATGTTCATTTGCTGAAAACCATCAAAACCACGAAAAGTTCTTGTATTTGAAGATAAAATCTTTTTGCTTTGAAGAAGAAAGATCTAGCTGACTGAAATAAGTTCATTAGATGAAAACCAACAAAAATTGACAAGAACCACGAAAAGTTCTTGTATGTTAAGATAAAATCTTACTCTGTTAAAGAAAAAACTCCCAGCTCGCTGAAATATGTTCATTTGCTGAAAAACAACAAAACCGCGAAAAGTTCTTGTATTTGAAGATAAAATCTTTTTGCTTTGAAGAAGAAAGATCTAGCTGACTGAAATAAGTTCATTCGATGAAAACCAACAAAAATTGACAAGAACCACGAAAAGTTCTTGTTTTTTAAGATAAAATCTTACTCGATTCAGGAAAAAACTTCCAGCTCGCTGAAATATGTTCATTTGCTGAAAACCATCAAAACCACAAAAAGTTCTTGTATTTGAAGATAAAATCTTTTTGCTTTGAAGAAGAAAGATCTAGCTGACTGAAATAAGTTCATTAGATGAAAACCAACAAAAATTGACAAGAACCACGAAAAGTTCTTGTATTTTAAGATAAAATCTTACGCTATTAAAGAAAAAACTCCCAGCTCGCTGAAATATGTTCATTTGCTGAAAACCAACAAAACCACGAAAAGTTCTTGTATTTGAAGATAAAATCTTTTTTCTTTGAAGAAGAAAGATCTAGCTGACTGAAATAAGTTCATTCGATGAAAACCAACAAAAATTGACAAGAACCACGAAAAGTTCTTGTATTTTAAGATAAAATCTTACTCTATTAAGGAAAAAACTTGCAGCTCTCTGAAATATGTTCATTTGCTGAAAACCATCAAAACCACGAAAAGTTCTTGAATTTGAAGATAAAATCTTTTTGCTTTGAAGAAGAAAGATCTAGCTGACTGAAATAAGTTCATTAGATGAAAACCAACAAAAATTGACAAGAACCACGAAAAGTTCTTGTATTTTAAGATAAAATCTTACTCTATTAAGGAAAAAACTTCCAGCTCGCTGAAATATGTTCATTTGCTGAAAACCATCAAAACCACGAAAAGTTCTTGTATTTGAAGATAAAATCTTTTTGCTTTGAAGAAGAAAGATCTAGCTGACTGAAATAAGTTCATTAGATGAAAACCAACAAAAATTGACAAGAACCACGAAAAGTTATTGTATTTTAAGATAAAATCTTACTCTATTAAGGAAAAAACTTCCAGCTCGCTGAAATATGTTCATTTGCTGAAAACCATCAAAACCACGAAAAGTTCTTGTATTTGAAGATAAAATCTTTTTGCTTTGACGAAGAAAGATCGAGCTGACTGAAATAAGTTCATTAGATGAAAACCAACAAAAATTGACAAGAACCACGAAAAGTTCTTGTATTTTAAGATAAAATCTTAGGAAATTAAAGAAAAAACTTCCAGCTCGCTGAAATCTGTTCATTTGCTGAAAACCATCAAAACCACGAAAAGTTCTTGTATTTGAAGATAAAATCTTTTTGCTTTGAAGAAGAAAGATCTAGCTGACTGAAATAAGTTCATTAGATGAAAACCAACAAAAATTGACAGGAACCACGAAAAGTTCTTGTATTTTAAGATAAAATCTTACTCTATTAAGGAAAAAACTTCCAGCTCGCTGAAATATGTTCATTTGCTGAAAACCATCAAAACCACGAAAAGTTCTTGTATTTGAAGATAAAATCTTTTTGCTTTGAAGAAGAAAGATCTAGCTGACTGAAATAAGTTCATCAGATGAAAACCAACAAAAATTGACAAGAACCACGAAAAGTTCTTGTATTTTAAGATGAAATCTTACTCTGTTAAAGAAATAACTCCCAGCTCGCTGAAATATGTTCATTTGCTGAAAAACAACAAAACCGCGAAAAGTTCTTGTATTTGAAGATAAAATCTTTTTGCTTTGAAGAAGAAAGATCTAGCTGACTGAAATAAGTTCATTAGATGAAAACCAACAGAAATTGACAAGAACCACGAAAAGTTCTTGTATTTTAAGATAAAATCTTACGCTATTAAAGAAAAAACTCCCAGCTCGCTGAAATATGTTCATTTGCTGAAAACCAACAAAACCACGAAAAGTTCTTGTACTTGAAGATAAAATCTTTTTTCTTTGAAGAAGAAAGAGCTAGATGACTGAAATAAGTTCATTAGATGAAAACCAACAAAAATTGACAAGAACCACGAAAAGTTCTTGTATTTTAAGATAAAATCTTACTCTATTCAGGAAAAAACTTCCAGCTCGCTGAAATATGTTCATTTGCTGAAAACCATCAAAACCACGAAAAGTTCTTGTATTTGAAGATAAAATCTTTTTGCTTTGAAGAAGAAAGATCCAGCTGACTGAAATAAGTTCATTAGATGAAAACCAACAAAAATTGACAAGAACCACGAAAAGTTCTTGTATTTTAAGATAAAATCTTACTCTATTCAGGAAAAAACTTCCAGCTCGCTGAAATATGTTCATTTGCTGAAAACCATCAAAACCACGAAAAGTTCTTGTATTTGAAGATAAAATCTTTTTGCTTTGAAGAAGAAAGATCTAGCTGACTGAAATAAGTTCATTCGATGAAAACCAACAAAAATTGACAAGAACCACGAAAAGTTCTTGTATTTTAAGATAAAATCTTACTCTATTAAGGAAAAACCTTGCAGCTCGCTGAAATATGTTCATTTGCTGAAAACCATCAAAACCACGAAAAGTTCTTGAATTTGAAGATAAAATCTTTTTGCTTTGAAGAAGAAAGATCTAGCTGACTGAAATAAGTTCATTGGATGAAAACCAACAAAAATTGACAAGAACCACGAAAAGTTCTTGTATTTTAAGATAAAATCTTACTCTGTTAAAGAAAAAACTCCCAGCTCGCTGAAATATGTTCATTTGCTGAAAAACAACAAAACCGCGAAAAGTTCTTGTATTTGAAGATAAAATCTTTTTTCTTTGAAGAAGAAAGATCGAGCTGACTGAAATAAGTTCATTAGATGAAAACCAACAAAAATTGACAAGAACCACGAAAAGTTCTTGTATTTTAAGATAAAATCTTACTCTATTAAGGAAAAAACTTCCAGCTCGCTGAAATATGTTCATTTGCTGAAAACCATCAAAACCACGAAAAGTTCTTGTATTTGAAGATAAAATCTTTTTGCTTTGAAGAAGAAAGATCTAGCTGACTGAAATAAGTTCATTAGATGAAAACCAACAAAAATTGACAAGAACCACGAAAAGTTCTTGTATTTTAAGATAAAATCTTACTCTATTCAGGAAAAAACTTCCAGCTCGCTGAAATATGTTCATTTGCTGAAAACCATCAAAACCACGAAAAGTTCTTGTATTTGAAGATAAAATCTTTTTGCTTTGAAGAAGAAAGATCTAGCTGACTGAAATAAGTTCATTAGATGAAAACCAACAAAAATTGACAAGAACCACGAAAAGTTCTTGTATTTTAAGATAAAATCTTACTTTATTAAGGAAAAAACTTCCAGCTCGCTGAAATATGTTCATTTTCTGAAAACCATCAAAACCACGAAAAGTTCTTGTATTTGAAGATAAAATCTTTTTGCTTTGAAGAAGAAAGATCTAGCTGACTGAAATAAGTTCATTAGATGAAAACCAACAAAAATTGACAAGAACCACGAAAAGTTCTTGTATTTTAAGATAAAATCTTACGCTATTAAAGAAAAAACTCCCAGCTCGCTGAAATATGTTCATTTGCTGAAAACCAACAAAACCACGAAAAGTTCTTGTATTTGAAGATAAAATCTTTTTTCTTTGAAGAAGAAAGATCTAGCTGACTGAAATAAGTTCATTAGATGAAAACCAACAAAAATTGACAAGAACCACGAAAAGTTCTTGTATTTTAAGATAAAATCTTACTTTATTAAGGAAAAAACTTCCAGCTCGCTGAAATATGTTCATTTGCTGAAAACCATCAAAACCACGAAAAGTTCTTGTATTTGAAGATAAAATCTTTTTGCTTTGAAGAAGAAAGATCTAGCTGACTGAAATAAGTTCATTAGATGAAAACCAACAAAAATTGACAAGAACCACGAAAAGTTCTTGTATGTTAAGATAAAATCTTACTCTGTTAAAGAAAAAACTCCCAGCTCGCTGAAATATGTTCATTTGCTGAAAAACAACAAAACCGCGAAAAGTTCTTGTATTTGAAGATAAAATCTTTTTGCTTTGAAGAAGAAAGATCTAGCTGACTGAAATAAGTTCATTAGATGAAAACCAACAAAAATTGACAAGAACCACGAAAAGTTCTTGTATTTTAAGATAAAATCTTAGGCTATTAAAGAAAAAACTTCCAGCTCGCTGAAATCTGTTCATTTGCTGAAAACCATCAAAACCACGAAAAGTTCTTGTATTTGAAGATAAAATCTTTTTGCTTTGAAGAAGAAAGATCTAGCTGACTGAAATAAGTTCATTAGATGAAAACCAACAAAAATTGACAAGAACCACGAAAAGTTCTTGTATTTTAAGATAAAATCTTACTCTATTTAGGAAAAAACTTCCAGCTCGCTGAAATATGTTCATTTGCTGAAAACCATCAAAACCACGAAAAGTTCTTGTATTTGAAGATAAAATCTTTTTGCTTTGAAGAAGAAAGATCTAGCTGACTGAAATAAGTTCATTAGATGAAAACCAACAAAAATTGACAAGAACCACGAAAAGTTCTTGTATTTTAAGATAAAATCTTACTCTATTCAGGAAAAAACTTCCAGCTCGCTGAAATATGTTCATTTGCTGAAAACCATCAAAACCACGAAAAGTTCTTGTATTTGAAGATAAAATCTTTTTGCTTTGAAGAAGAAAGATCTAGCTGACTTAAATAAGTTCATTAGATGAAAACCAACAAAAATTGACAAGAACCACGAAAAGTTCTTGTATTTTAAGATAAAATCTTACGCTATTAAAGAAAAAACTCCCAGCTCGCTGAAATATGTTCATTTGCTGAAAACCAACAAAACCACGAAAAGTTCTTGTATTTGAAGATAAAATCTTTTTTCTTTGAAGAAGAAAGATCTAGCTGACTGAAATAAGTTCATTAGATGAAAACCAACAAAAATTGACAAGAACCACGAAAAGTTCTTGTATTTTAAGATAAAATCTTACTCTATTAAGGAAAAAACTT
This sequence comes from Heptranchias perlo, assembly GCF_035084215.1. Lineage (NCBI taxonomy): Eukaryota > Metazoa > Chordata > Chondrichthyes > Hexanchiformes > Hexanchidae > Heptranchias > Heptranchias perlo. Next base: position 758,167 of record NW_027139688.1, on the reverse strand, counting down.
CCAGCTCGCTGAAATATGTTCATTTGCTGAAAACCATCAAAACCACGAAAAGTTCTTGTATTTGAAGATAAAATCTTTTTGCTTTGAAGAAGAAAGATCTAGCTGACTGAAATAAGTTCATTAGATGAAAACCAACAAAAATTGACAAGAACCACGAAAAGTTCTTGTATTTTAAGATAAAATCTTACTCTGTTAAAGAAAAAACTCCCAGCTCGCTGAAATATGTTCATTTGCTGAAAAACAACAAAACCGCGAAAAGTTCTTGTATTTGAAGATAAAATCTTTTTGCTTTGAAGAAGAAAGATCTAGCTGACTGAAATAAGTTCATTAGATGAAAACCAACAAAAATTGACAAGAACCACGAAAAGTTCTTGTATTTTAAGATAAAATCTTACGCTATTAAAGAAAAAACTCCCAGCTCGCTGAAATATGTTAATTTGCTGAAAACCAACAAAACCACGAAAAGTTCTTGTATTTGAAGATAAAATCTTATTTCTTTGAAGAAGAAAGATCTAGCTGACTGAAATAAGTTCATTAGATGAAAACCAACAAAAATTGACAAGAACCACGAAAAGTTCTTGTAGTTTAAGATAAAATCTTACTCTATTCAGGAAAAAACTTCCAGCTCGCTGAAATATGTTCATTTGCTGAAAACCATCAAAACCACGAAAAGTTCTTGTATTTGAAGATAAAATCTTTTTGCTTTGAAGAAGAAAGATCTAGCTGACTGAAATAAGTTCATTCGATGAAAACCAACAAAAATTGACAAGAACCACGAAAAGTTCTTGTATTTTAAGATAAAATCTTAGGCTATTAAAGAAAAAACTTCCAGCTCGCTGAAATCTGTTCATTTGCTGAAAACCATCAAAACCACGAAAAGTTCTTGTATTTGAAGATAAAATCTTTTTGATTTGAAGAAGAAAGTTCTAGCTGACTGAAATAAGTTCATTAGATGAAAACCAACAAAAATTGACAAGAACCACGAAAAGTTCTTGTATTTTAAGATAAAATCTTACTCTATTAAGGAAAAAACTTCCAGCTCGCTGAAATCTGTTCATTTGCTGAAAACCAACAAAACCACCAAAAGTTCTTGTATTTGAAGATAAAATCTTTTTGCTTTGACGAAGAAAGATCTAGCTGACTGAAATAAGTTCATTAGATGAAAACCAACAAAAATTGACAAGAACCACGAAAAGTTCTTGTATTTTAAGATAAAATCTTAGGCTATTAAAGAAAAAACATCCAGCTCGCTGAAATCTGTTCATTTGCGGAAAACCATCAAAACCACGAAAAGTTCTTGTATTTGAAGATAAAATCTTTTTGCTTTGAAGAAGAAAGATCTAGCTGACTGAAATAAGTTCATTAGATGAAAACCAACAAAAATTGACAAGAACCACGAAAAGTTCTTGTATTTTAAGATAAAATCTTACGCTATTAAAGAAAAAACTCCCAGCTCGCTGAAATATGTTCATTTGCTGAAAACCAACAAAACCACGAAAAGTTCTTGTATTTGAAGATAAAATCTTTTTTCTTTGAAGAAGAAAGATCTAGCTGACTGAAATAAGTTCATTAGATGAAAACCAACAAAAATTGACAAGAACCACGAAAAGTTCTTGTATTTTAAGATAAAATCTTACTCTATTAAGGAAAAACCTTGCAGCTCGCTGAAATATGTTCATTTGCTGAAAACCATCAAAACCACGAAAAGTTCTTGAATTTGAAGATAAAATCTTTTTGCTTTGAAGAAGAAAGATCTAGCTGACTGAAATAAGTTCATTAGATGAAAACCAACAAAAATTGACAAGAACCACGAAAAGTTCTTGTATTTTCAGATAAAATCTTACTCTATTAAGGAAAAAACTTCCAGCTCGCTGAAATATGTTCATTTGCTGAAAACCATCAAAACCACGAAAAGTTCTTGTATTTGAAGATAAAATCTTTTTGCTTTGAAGAAGAAAGATCTAGCTGACTGAAATAAGTTCATTAGATGAAAACCAACAAAAATTGACAAGAACCACGAAAAGTTCTTGTATTTTAAGATAAAATCTTACTCTATTAAGGAAAAAACTTCCAGCTCGCTGAAATATGTTCATTTGCTGAAAACCATCAAAACCACGAAAAGTTCTTGTATTTGAAGATAAAATCTTTTTGCTTTGAAGATGAAAGATCTAGCTGACCTGAATAAGTTCATTAGATGAAAACCAACAAAAATTGACAAGAACCACGAAAAGTTCTTGTATTTTAACATAGAATCTTAGGCTATTAAAGAAAAAACTTCCAGCTCGCTGAAATATGTTCATTTGCTGAAAACCATCAAAACCACGAAAAGTTCTTGTATTTGAAGATAAAATCTTTTTGCTTTGAAGAAGAAAGATCTAGCTGACTGAAATAAGTTCATTCGATGAAAACCAACAAAAATTGACAAGAACCACGAAAAGTTCTTGTTTTTTAAGATAAAATCTTACTCGATTCAGGAAAAAACTTCCAGCTCGCTGAAATATGTTCATTTGCTGAAAACCATCAAAACCACAAAAAGTTCTTGTATTTGAAGATAAAATCTTTTTGCTTTGAAGAAGAAAGATCTAGCTGACTGAAATAAGTTCATTAGATGAAAACCAACAAAAATTGACAAGAACCACGAAAAGTTCTTGTATTTTAAGATAAAATCTTACGCTATTAAAGAAAAAACTCCCAGCTCGCTGAAATATGTTCATTTGCTGAAAACCAACAAAACCACGAAAAGTTCTTGTATTTGAAGATAAAATCTTTTTTCTTTGAAGAAGAAAGATCTAGCTGACTGAAATAAGTTCATTCGATGAAAACCAACAAAAATTGACAAGAACCACGAAAAGTTCTTGTATTTTAAGATAAAATCTTACTCTATTAAGGAAAAAACTTGCAGCTCTCTGAAATATGTTCATTTGCTGAAAACCATCAAAACCACGAAAAGTTCTTGAATTTGAAGATAAAATCTTTTTGCTTTGAAGAAGAAAGATCTAGCTGACTGAAATAAGTTCATTAGATGAAAACCAACAAAAATTGACAAGAACCACGAAAAGTTCTTGTATTTTAAGATAAAATCTTACTCGATTCAGGAAAAAACTTCCAGCTCGCTGAAATATGTTCATTTGCTGAAAACCATCAAAACCACAAAAAGTTCTTGTATTTGAAGATAAAATCTTTTTGCTTTGAAGAAGAAAGATCTAGCTGACTGAAATAAGTTCATTAGATGAAAACCAACAAAAATTGACAAGAACCACGAAAAGTTATTGTATTTTAAGATAAAATCTTACTCTATTAAGGAAAAAACTTCCAGCTCGCTGAAATATGTTCATTTGCTGAAAACCATCAAAACCACGAAAAGTTCTTGTATTTGAAGATAAAATCTTTTTGCTTTGACGAAGAAAGATCGAGCTGACTGAAATAAGTTCATTAGATGAAAACCAACAAAAATTGACAAGAACCACGAAAAGTTCTTGTATTTTAAGATAAAATCTTAGGATATTAAAGAAAAAACTTCCAGCTCGCTGAAATCTGTTCATTTGCTGAAAACCATCAAAACCACGAAAAGTTCTTGTATTTGAAGATAAAATCTTTTTGCTTTGAAGAAGAAAGATCTAGCTGACTGAAATAAGTTCATTAGATGAAAACCAACAAAAATTGACAAGAACCACGAAAAGTTCTTGTATTTTAAGATAAAATCTTACTCTATTCAGGAAAAAACTTCCAGCTCGCTGAAATATGTTCATTTGCTGAAAACCATCAAAACCACGAAAAGTTCTTGTATTTGAAGATAAAATCTTTTTGCTTTGAAGAAGAAAGATCTAGCTGACTGAAATAAGTTCATTAGATGAAAACCAACAAAAATTGACAAGAACCACGAAAAGTTCTTGTATTTTAAGATAAAATCTTACGCTATTAAAGAAAAAACTCCCAGCTCGCTGAAATATGTTCATTTGCTGAAAACCAACAAAACCACGAAAAGTTCTTGTATTTGAAGATAAAATCTTTTTTCTTTGAAGAAGAAAGATCTAGCTGACTGAAATAAGTTCATTAGATGAAAACCAACAAAAATTGACAGGAACCACGAAAAGTTCTTGTATTTTAAGATAAAATCTTACTCTATTAAGGAAAAAACTTCCAGCTCGCTGAAATATGTTCATTTGCTGAAAACCATCAAAACCACGAAAAGTTCTTGTATTTGAAGATAAAATCTTTTTGCTTTGAAGAAGAAAGATCTAGCTGACTGAAATAAGTTCATCAGATGAAAACCAACAAAAATTGACAAGAACCACGAAAAGTTCTTGTATTTTAAGATGAAATCTTACTCTGTTAAAGAAATAACTCCCAGCTCGCTGAAATATGTTCATTTGCTGAAAAACAACAAAACCGCGAAAAGTTCTTGTATTTGAAGATAAAATCTTTTTGCTTTGAAGAAGAAAGATCTAGCTGACTGAAATAAGTTCATTAGATGAAAACCAACAGAAATTGACAAGAACCACGAAAAGTTCTTGTATTTTAAGATAAAATCTTACGCTATTAAAGAAAAAACTCCCAGCTCGCTGAAATATGTTCATTTGCTGAAAACCAACAAAACCACGAAAAGTTCTTGTACTTGAAGATAAAATCTTTTTTCTTTGAAGAAGAAAGAGCTAGATGACTGAAATAAGTTCATTAGATGAAAACCAACAAAAATTGACAAGAACCACGAAAAGTTCTTGTATTTTAAGATAAAATCTTACTCTATTAAGGAAAAAACTTCCAGCTCGCTGAAATATGTTCATTTGCTGAAAACCATCAAAACCACGAAAAGTTCTTGTATTTGAAGATAAAATCTTTTTGCTTTGAAGAAGAAAGATCCAGCTGACTGAAATAAGTTCATTAGATGAAAACCAACAAAAATTGACAAGAACCACGAAAAGTTCTTGTATTTTAAGATAAAATCTTACTCTATTCAGGAAAAAACTTCCAGCTCGCTGAAATATGTTCATTTGCTGAAAACCATCAAAACCACGAAAAGTTCTTGTATTTGAAGATAAAATCTTTTTGCTTTGAAGAAGAAAGATCTAGCTGACTGAAATAAGTTCATTCGATGAAAACCAACAAAAATTGACAAGAACCACGAAAAGTTCTTGTATTTTAAGATAAAATCTTAGGCTATTAAAGAAAAAACTTCCAGCTCGCTGAAATCTGTTCATTTGCTGAAAACCATCAAAACCACGAAAAGTTCTTGTATTTGAAGATAAAATCTTTTTGATTTGAAGAAGAAAGATCTAGCTGACTGAAATAAGTTCATTAGATGAAAACCAACAAAAATTGACAAGAACCACGAAAAGTTCTTGTATTTTAAGATAAAATCTTACTCTATTAAGGAAAAAACTTCCAGCTCGCTGAAATCTGTTCATTTGCTGAAAACCAACAAAACCACCAAAAGTTCTTGTATTTGAAGATAAAATCTTTTTGCTTTGACGAAGAAAGATCTAGCTGACTGAAATAAGTTCATTAGATGAAAACCAACAAAAATTGACAAGAACCACGAAAAGTTCTTGTATTTTAAGATAAAATCTTAGGCTATTAAAGAAAAAACTTCCAGCTCGCTGAAATCTGTTCATTTGCGGAAAACCATCAAAACCACGAAAAGTTCTTGTATTTGAAGATAAAATCTTTTTGCTTTGAAGAAGAAAGATCTAGCTGACTGAAATAAGTTCATTAGATGAAAACCAACAAAAATTGACAAGAACCACGAAAAGTTCTTGTATTTTAAGATAAAATCTTACGCTATTAAAGAAAAAACTCCCAGCTCGCTGAAATATGTTCATTTGCTGAAAACCAACAAAACCACGAAAAGTTCTTGTATTTGAAGATAAAATCTTTTTTCTTTGAAGAAGAAAGATCTAGCTGACTGAAATAAGTTCATTAGATGAAAACCAACAAAAATTGACAAGAACCACGAAAAGTTCTTGTATTTTAAGATAAAATCTTAGGCTATTAAAGAAAAAACTTCCAGCTCGCTGAAATCTGTTCATTTGCTGAAAACCATCAAAACCACGAAAAGTTCTTGTATTTGAAGATAAAATCTTTTTGCTTTGAAGAAGAAAGATCTAGCTGACTGAAATAAGTTCATTAGATGAAAACCAACAAAAATTGACAAGAACCACGAAAAGTTCTTGTATTTTCAGATAAAATCTTACTCTATTAAGGAAAAAACTTCCAGCTCGCTGAAATATGTTCATTTGCTGAAAACCATCAAAACCACGAAAAGTTCTTGTATTTGAAGATAAAATCTTTTTGCTTTGAAGAAGAAAGATCTAGCTGACTGAAATAAGTTCATTAGATGAAAACCAACAAAAATTGACAAGAACCACGAAAAGTTCTTGTATTTTAAGATAAAATCTTACTCTATTAAGGAAAAAACTTCCAGCTCGCTGAAATATGTTCATTTGCTGAAAACCATCAAAACCACGAAAAGTTCTTGTATTTGAAGATAAAATCTTTTTGCTTTGAAGATGAAAGATCTAGCTGACTGAAATAAGTTCATTGGATGAAAACCAACAAAAATTGACAAGAACCACGAAAAGTTCTTGTATTTTAACATAGAATCTTAGGCTATTAAAGAAAAAACTTCCAGCTCGCTGAAATATGTTCATTTGCTGAAAACCATCAAAACCACGAAAAGTTCTTGTATTTGAAGATAAAATCTTTTTGCTTTGAAGAAGAAAGATCTAGCTGACTGAAATAAGTTCATTCGATGAAAACCAACAAAAATTGACAAGAACCACGAAAAGTTCTTGTTTTTTAAGATAAAATCTTACTCGATTCAGGAAAAAACTTCCAGCTCGCTGAAATATGTTCATTTGCTGAAAACCATCAAAACCACGAAAAGTTCTTGTATTTGAAGATAAAATCTTTTTGCTTTGAAGAAGAAAGATCTAGCTGACTGAAATAAGTTCATTAGATGAAAACCAACAAAAATTGACAAGAACCACGAAAAGTTCTTGTATTTTAAGATAAAATCTTACGCTATTAAAGAAAAAACTCCCAGCTCGCTGAAATATGTTCATTTGCTGAAAACCAACAAAACCACGAAAAGTTCTTGTATTTGAAGATAAAATCTTTTTTCTTTGAAGAAGAAAGATCTAGCTGACTGAAATAAGTTCATTCGATGAAAACCAACAAAAATTGACAAGAACCACGAAAAGTTCTTGTATTTTAAGATAAAATCTTACTCTATTAAGGAAAAAACTTGCAGCTCTCTGAAATATGTTCATTTGCTGAAAACCATCAAAACCACGAAAAGTTCTTGAATTTGAAGATAAAATCTTTTTGCTTTGAAGAAGAAAGATCTAGCTGACTGAAATAAGTTCATTAGATGAAAACCAACAAAAATTGACAAGAACCACGAAAAGTTCTTGTATTTTAAGATAAAATCTTACTCTATTAAGGAAAAAACTTCCAGCTCGCTGAAATATGTTCATTTGCTGAAAACCATCAAAACCACGAAAAGTTCTTGTATTTGAAGATAAAATCTTTTTGCTTTGAAGAAGAAAGATCTAGCTGACTGAAATAAGTTCATTAGATGAAAACCAACAAAAATTGACAAGAACCACGAAAAGTTATTGTATTTTAAGATAAAATCTTACTCTATTAAGGAAAAAACTTCCAGCTCGCTGAAATATGTTCATTTGCTGAAAACCATCAAAACCACGAAAAGTTCTTGTATTTGAAGATAAAATCTTTTTGCTTTGACAAAGAAAGATCGAGCTGACTGAAATAAGTTCATTAGATGAAAACCAACAAAAATTGACAAGAACCACGAAAAGTTCTTGTATTTTAAGATAAAATCTTATGCTATTAAAGAAAAAACTCCCAGCTCGCTGAAATCTGTTCATTTGCTGAAAACCATCAAAACCACGAAAAGTTCTTGTATTTGAAGATAAAATCTTTTTGCTTTGAAGAAGAAAGATCTAGCTGACTGAAATAAGTTCATTAGATGAAAACCAACAAAAATTGACAGGAACCACGAAAAGTTCTTGTATTTTAAGATAAAATCTTACTCTATTAAGGAAAAAACTTCCAGCTCGCTGAAATATGTTCATTTGCTGAAAACCATCAAAACCACGAAAAGTTCTTGTATTTGAAGATAAAATCTTTTTGCTTTGAAGAAGAAAGATCTAGCTGACTGAAATAAGTTCATTAGATGAAAACCAACAAAAATTGACAAGAACCACGAAAAGTTCTTGTATTTTCAGATAAAATCTTACTCTATTAAGGAAAAAACTTCCAGCTCGCTGAAATATGTTCATTTGCTGAAAACCATCAAAACCACGAAAAGTTCTTGTATTTGAAGATAAAATCTTTTTGCTTTGAAGAAGAAAGATCTAGCTGACTGAAATAAGTTCATTAGATGAAAACCAACAAAAATTGACAAGAACCACGAAAAGTTCTTGTATTTTAAGATAAAATCTTACTCTATTAAGGAAAAAACTTCCAGCTCGCTGAAATATGTTCATTTGCTGAAAACCATCAAAACCACGAAAAGTTCTTGTATTTGAAGATAAAATCTTTTTGCTTTGAAGATGAAAGATCTAGCTGACTGAAATAAGTTCATTAGATGAAAACCAACAAAAATTGACAAGAACCACGAAAAGTTCTTGTATTTTAACATAGAATCTTAGGCTATTAAAGAAAAAACTTCCAGCTCGCTGATATATGTTCATTTGCTGAAAACCATCAAAACCACGAAAAGTTCTTGTATTTGAAGATAAAATCTTTTTGCTTTGAAGAAGAAAGATCTAGCTGACTGAAATAAGTTCATTCGATGAAAACCAACAAAAATTGACAAGAACCACGAAAAGTTCTTGTTTTTTAAGATAAAATCTTACTCGATTCAGGAAAAAACTTCCAGCTCGCTGAAATATGTTCATTTGCTGAAAACCATCAAAACCACGAAAAGTTCTTGTATTTGAAGATAAAATCTTTTTGCTTTGAAGAAGAAAGATCTAGCTGACTGAAATAAGTTCATTAGATGAAAACCAACAAAAATTGACAAGAACCACGAAAAGTTCTTGTATTTTAAGATAAAATCTTACGCTATTAAAGAAAAAACTCCCAGCTCGCTGAAATATGTTCATTTGCTGAAAACCAACAAAACCACGAAAAGTTCTTGTATTTGAAGATAAAATCTTTTTTCTTTGAAGAAGAAAGATCTAGCTGACTGAAATAAGTTCATTCGATGAAAACCAACAAAAATTGACAAGAACCACGAAAAGTTCTTGTATTTTAAGATAAAATCTTACTCTATTAAGGAAAAAACTTGCAGCTCTCTGAAATATGTTCATTTGCTGAAAACCATCAAAACCACGAAAAGTTCTTGAATTTGAAGATAAAATCTTTTTGCTTTGAAGAAGAAAGATCTAGCTGACTGAAATAAGTTCATTAGGTGAAAACCAACAAAAATTGACAAGAACCACGAAAAGTTCTTGTATTTTAAGATAAAATCTTACTCTATTAAGGAAAAAACTTCCAGCTCGCTGAAATATGTTCATTTGCTGAAAACCATCAAAACCACGAAAAGTTCTTGTATTTGAAGATAAAATCTTTTTGCTTTGAAGAAGAAAGATCTAGCTGACTGAAATAAGTTCATTAGATGAAAACCAACAAAAATTGACAAGAACCACGAAAAGTTATTGTATTTTAAGATAAAATCTTACTCTATTAAGGAAAAAACTTCCAGCTCGCTGAAATATGTTCATTTGCTGAAAACCATCAAAACCACGAAAAGTTCTTGTATTTGAAGATAAAATCTTTTTGCTTTGACGAAGAAAGATCGAGCTGACTGAAATAAGTTCATTAGATGAAAACCAACAAAAATTGACAAGAACCACGAAAAGTTCTTGTATTTTAAGATAAAATCTTATGCTATTAAAGAAAAAATTCCCAGCTCGCTGAAATCTGTTCATTTGCTGAAAACCATCAAAACCACGAAAAGTTCTTGTATTTGAAGATAAAATCTTTTTGCTTTGAAGAAGAAAGATCTAGCTGACTGAAATAAGTTCATTAGATGAAAACCAACAAAAATTGACAGGAACCACGAAAAGTTCTTGTATTTTAAGATAAAATCTTACTCTATTAAGGAAAAAACTTCCAGCTCGCTGAAATATGTTCATTTGCTGAAAACCATCAAAACCACGAAAAGTTCTTGTATTTGAAGATAAAATCTTTTTGCTTTGAAGAAGAAAGATCTAGCTGACTGAAATAAGTTCATCAGATGAAAACCAACAAAAATTGACAAGAACCACGAAAAGTTCTTGTATTTTAAGATGAAATCTTACTCTGTTAAAGAAATAACTCCCAGCTCGCTGAAATATGTTCATTTGCTGAAAAACAACAAAACCGCGAAAAGTTCTTGTATTTGAAGATAAAATCTTTTTGCTTTGAAGAAGAAAGATCTAGCTGACTGAAATAAGTTCATTAGATGAAAACCAACAGAAATTGACAAGAATCACGAAAAGTTCTTGTATTTTAAGATAAAATCTTACGCTATTAAAGAAAAAACTCCCAGCTCGCTGAAATATGTTCATTTGCTGAAAACCAACAAAACCACGAAAAGTTCTTGTACTTGAAGATAAAATCTTTTTTCTTTGAAGAAGAAAGAGCTAGATGACTGAAATAAGTTCATTAGATGAAAACCAACAAAAATTGACAAGAACCACGAAAAGTTCTTGTATTTTAAGATAAAATCTTACTCTATTCAGGAAAAAACTTCCAGCTCGCTGAAATATGTTCATTTGCTGAAAACCATCAAAACCACGAAAAGTTCTTGTATTTGAAGATAAAATCTTTTTGCTTTGAAGAAGAAAGATCCAGCTGACTGAAATAAGTTCATTAGATGAAAACCAACAAAAATTGACAAGAACCACGAAAAGTTCTTGTATTTTAAGATAAAATCTTACTCTATTCAGGAAAAAACTTCCAGCTCGCTGAAATATGTTCATTTGCTGAAAACCATCAAAACCACGAAAAGTTCTTGTATTTGAAGATAAAATCTTTTTGCTTTGAAGAAGAAAGATCCAGCTGACTGAAATAAGTTCATTCGATGAAAACCAACAAAAATTGACAAGAACCACGAAAAGTTCTTGTATTTTAAGATAAAATCTTAGGCTATTAAAGAAAAAACTTCCAGCTCGCTGAAATCTGTTCATTTGCTGAAAACCATCAAAACCACGAAAAGTTCTTGTATTTGAAGATAAAATCTTTTTGCTTTGAAGAAGAAAGATCTAGCTGACTGAAATAAGTTCATTAGATGAAAACCAACAAAAATTGACAAGAACCACGAAAAGTTCTTGTATTTTAAGATAAAATCTTACGCTATTAAAGAAAAAACTCCCAGCTCGCTAAAATATGTTCATTTGCTGAAAACCAACAAAACCACGAAAAGTTCTTGTATTTGAAGATAAAATCTTTTTTCTTTGAAGAATAAAGATCCAGCTGACTGAAATAAGTTCATTAGATGAAAACCAACAAAAATTGACAAGAACCACGAAAAGTTCTTGTATTTTAAGATAAAATCTTACTCTATTAAGGAAAAAACTTCCAGCTCGCTGAAATATGTTCATTTGCTGAAAACCATCAAAACCACGAAAAGTTCTTGTATTTGAAGATAAAATCTTTTTGCTTTGAAGAAGAAAGATCTAGCTGACTGAAATAAGTTCATGAGATGAAAACCAACAAAAATTGACAAGAACCACGAAAAGTTCTTGTATTTTAAGATAAAATCTTACGCTATTAAAGAAAAAACTTCCAGCTCGCTGAAATCTGTTCATTTGCTGAAAACCATCAAAACCACGAAAAGTTCTTGTATTTGAAGATAAAATCTTTTTGCTTTGAAGAAGAAAGATCTAGCTGACTGTAATAAGTTCATTAGATGAAAACCAACAAAAATTGACAAGAACCACGAAAAGTTCTTGTATTTTAAGATAAAATCTTACTCTATTAAGGAAAAAACTTCCAGCTCGCTGAAATCTGTTCATTTGCTGAAAACCAACAAAACCACCAAAAGTTCTTGTATTTGAAGATAAAATCTTTTTGCTTTGACGAAGAAAGATCGAGCTGACTGAAATAAGTTCATTAGATGAAAACCAACAAAAATTGACAAGAACCACGAAAAGTTCTTGTATTTTAAGATAAAATCTTAGGCTATTAAAGAAAAAACTTCCAGCTCGCTGAAATCTGTTCATTTGCTGAAAACCATCAAAACCACGAAAAGTTCTTGTATTTGAAGATAAAATCTTTTTGCTTTGAAGAAGAAAGATCCAGCTGACTGAAATAAGTTCATTAGATGAAAACCAACAAAAATTGACAAGAACCACGAAAAGTTCTTGTATTTTAAGATAAAATCTTACGCTATTAAAGAAAAAACTCCCAGCTCGATGAAATATGTTCATTTGCTGAAAACCAACAAAACCACGAAAAGTTCTTGTATTTGAAGATAAAATCTTTTTTCTTTGAAGAAGAAAGATCTAGCTGACTGAAATAAGTTCATTAGATGAAAACCAACAAAAATTGACAAGAACCACGAAAAGTTCTTGTATTTTAAGATAAAATCTTACTCTATTAAGGAAAAAACTTCCAGCTCGCTGAAATATGTTCATTTGCTGAAAACCATCAAAACCACGAAAAGTTCTTGTATTTGAAGATAAAATCTTTTTGCTTTGAAGAAGAAAGATCTAGCTGACTGAAATAAGTTCATTAGATGAAAACCAACAAAAATTGACAAGAACCACGAAAAGTTCTTGTATTTTAAGATAAAATCTTACTCTGTTAAAGAAAAAACTCCCAGCTCGCTGAAATATGTTCATTTGCTGAAAAACAACAAAACCGCGAAAAGTTCTTGTATTTGAAGATAAAATCTTTTTGCTTTGAAGAAGAAAGATCCAGCTGACTGAAATAAGTTCATTAGATGAAAACCAACAAAAATTGACAAGAACCACGAAAAGTTCTTGTATTTTAAGATAAAATCTTACGCTATTAAAGAAAAAACTCCCAGCTCGCTGAAATATGTTCATTTGCTGAAAACCAACAAAACCACGAAAAGTTCTTGTATTTGAAGATAAAATCTTTTTTCTTTGAAGAAGAAAGATCTAGCTGACTGAAATAAGTTCATTAGATGAAAACCAACAAAAATTGACAAGAACCACGAAAAGTTCTTGTATTTTAAGATAAAATCTTACTCTATTCAGGAAAAAACTTCCAGCTCGCTGAAATATGTTCATTTGCTGAAAACCATCAAAACCACGAAAAGTTCTTGTATTTGAAGATAAAATCTTTTTGCTTTGAAGAAGAAAGATCTAGCTGACTGAAATAAGTTCATTCGATGAAAACCAACAAAAATTGACAAGAACCACGAAAAGTTCTTGTATTTTAAGATAAAATCTTAGGCTATTAAAGAAAAAACTTCCAGCTCGCTGAAATCTGTTCATTTGCTGAAAACCATCAAAACCACGAAAAGTTCTTGTATTTGAAGATAAAATCTTTTTGCTTTGAAGAAGAAAGATCTAGCTGACTGAAATAAGTTCATTAGATGAAAACCAACAAAAATTGACAAGAACCACGAAAAGTTCTTGTATTTTAAGATAAAATCTTACTCTATTAAGGAAAAAACTTCCAGCTCGCTGAAATATGTTCATTTGCTGAAAACCATCAAAACCACGAAAAGTTCTTGTATTTGAAGATAAAATCTTTTTGCTTTGAAGAAGAAAGATCTAGCTGACTGAAATAAGTTCATTAGATGAAAACCAACAAAAATTGACAAGAACCACGAAAAGTTCTTGTATTTTAAGATAAAATCTTATGCTATTAAAGAAAAAACTCCCAGCTCGCTGAAATATGTTCATTTGCTGAAAACCAACAGAACCACGAAAAGTTCTTGTATTTGAAGATAAAATCTTTTTGCTTTGAAGAAGAAAGATCTAGCTGACTGAAATAAGTTCATTAGATGAAAACCAACAAAAATTGACAAGAACCACGAAAAGTTCTTGTATTTTAAGATAAAATCTTACGCTATTAAAGAAAAAACTCCCAGCTCGCTGAAATATGTTCATTTGCTGAAAACCAACAAAACCACGAAAAGTTCTTGTATTTGAAGATAAAATCTTTTTGCTTTGAAGAAAGATCTAGCTGACTGAAATAAGTTCATGAGATGAAAACCAACAAAAATTGACAAGAACCACGAAAAGTTCTTGTATTTTAAGATAAAATCTTACGCTATTAAAGAAAAAACTTCCAGCTCGCTGAAATCTGTTCATTTGCTGAAAACCATCAAAACCACGAAAAGTTCTTGTATTTGAAGATAAAATCTTTTTGCTTTGAAGAAGAAAGATCTAGCTGACTGAAATAAGTTCATTAGATGAAAACCAACAAAAATTGACAAGAACCACGAAAAGTTCTTGTATTTTAAGATAAAATCTTACGCTATTAAAGAAAAAACTCCCAGCTCGCTAAAATATGTTCATTTGCTGAAAACCAACAAAACCACGAAAAGTTCTTGTATTTGAAGATAAAATCTTTTTTCTTTGAAGAATAAAGATCCAGCTGACTGAAATAAGTTCATTAGATGAAAACCAACAAAAATTGACAAGAACCACGAAAAGTTCTTGTATTTTAAGATAAAATCTTACTCTATTAAGGAAAAAACTTCCAGCTCGCTGAAATATGTTCATTTGCTGAAAACCATCAAAACCACGAAAAGTTCTTGTATTTGAAGATAAAATCTTTTTGCTTTGAAGAAGAAAGATCTAGCTGACTGAAATAAGTTCATGAGATGAAAACCAACAAAAATTGACAAGAACCACGAAAAGTTCTTGTATTTTAAGATAAAATCTTACGCTATTAAAGAAAAAACTTCCAGCTCGCTGAAATCTGTTCATTTGCTGAAAACCATCAAAACCACGAAAAGTTCTTGTATTTGAAGATAAAATCTTTTTGCTTTGAAGAAGAAAGATCTAGCTGACTGTAATAAGTTCATTAGATGAAAACCAACAAAAATTGACAAGAACCACGAAAAGTTCTTGTATTTTAAGATAAAATCTTACTCTATTAAGGAAAAAACTTCCAGCTCGCTGAAATCTGTTCATTTGCTGAAAACCAACAAAACCACCAAAAGTTCTTGTATTTGAAGATAAAATCTTTTTGCTTTGACGAAGAAAGATCGAGCTGACTGAAATAAGTTCATTAGATGAAAACCAACAAAAATTGACAAGAACCACGAAAAGTTCTTGTATTTTAAGATAAAATCTTAGGCTATTAAAGAAAAAACTTCCAGCTCGCTGAAATCTGTTCATTTGCTGAAAACCATCAAAACCACGAAAAGTTCTTGTATTTGAAGATAAAATCTTTTTGCTTTGAAGAAGAAAGATCCAGCTGACTGAAATAAGTTCATTAGATGAAAACCAACAAAAATTGACAAGAACCACGAAAAGTTCTTGTATTTTAAGATAAAATCTTACGCTATTAAAGAAAAAACTCCCAGCTCGATGAAATATGTTCATTTGCTGAAAACCAACAAAACCACGAAAAGTTCTTGTATTTGAAGATAAAATCTTTTTTCTTTGAAGAAGAAAGATCTAGCTGACTGAAATAAGTTCATTAGATGAAAACCAACAAAAATTGACAAGAACCACGAAAAGTTCTTGTATTTTAAGATAAAATCTTACTCTATTAAGGAAAAAACTTCCAGCTCGCTGAAATATGTTCATTTGCTGAAAACCATCAAAACCACGAAAAGTTCTTGTATTTGAAGATAAAATCTTTTTGCTTTGAAGAAGAAAGATCTAGCTGACTGAAATAAGTTCATTAGATGAAAACCAACAAAAATTGACAAGAACCACGAAAAGTTCTTGTATTTTAAGATAAAATCTTACTCTGTTAAAGAAAAAACTCCCAGCTCGCTGAAATATGTTCATTTGCTGAAAAACAACAAAACCGCGAAAAGTTCTTGTATTTGAAGATAAAATCTTTTTGCTTTGAAGAAGAAAGATCCAGCTGACTGAAATAAGTTCATTAGATGAAAACCAACAAAAATTGACAAGAACCACGAAAAGTTCTTGTATTTTAAGATAAAATCTTACGCTATTAAAGAAAAAACTCCCAGCTCGCTGAAATATGTTCATTTGCTGAAAACCAACAAAACCACGAAAAGTTCTTGTATTTGAAGATAAAATCTTTTTTCTTTGAAGAAGAAAGATCTAGCTGACTGAAATAAGTTCATTAGATGAAAACCAACAAAAATTGACAAGAACCACGAAAAGTTCTTGTATTTTAAGATAAAATCTTACTCTATTCAGGAAAAAACTTCCAGCTCGCTGAAATATGTTCATTTGCTGAAAACCATCAAAACCACGAAAAGTTCTTGTATTTGAAGATAAAATCTTTTTGCTTTGAAGAAGAAAGATCTAGCTGACTGAAATAAGTTCATTCGATGAAAACCAACAAAAATTGACAAGAACCACGAAAAGTTCTTGTATTTTAAGATAAAATCTTAGGCTATTAAAGAAAAAACTTCCAGCTCGCTGAAATCTGTTCATTTGCTGAAAACCATCAAAACCACGAAAAGTTCTTGTATTTGAAGATAAAATCTTTTTGCTTTGAAGAAGAAAGATCTAGCTGACTGAAATAAGTTCATTAGATGAAAACCAACAAAAATTGACAAGAACCACGAAAAGTTCTTGTATTTTAAGATAAAATCTTACTCTATTAAGGAAAAAACTTCCAGCTCGCTGAAATATGTTCATTTGCTGAAAACCATCAAAACCACGAAAAGTTCTTGTATTTGAAGATAAAATCTTTTTGCTTTGAAGAAGAAAGATCTAGCTGACTGAAATAAGTTCATTAGATGAAAACCAACAAAAATTGACAAGAACCACGAAAAGTTCTTGTATTTTAAGATAAAATCTTACTCTATTAAGGAAAAAACTTCCAGCTCGCTGAAATCTGTTCATTTGCTGAAAACCAACAAAACCACCAAAAGTTCTTGTATTTGAAGATAAAATCTTTTTGCTTTGAAGAAGAAAGATCTAGCTGACTGAAATAAGTTCATTAGATGAAAACCAACAAAAATTGACAAGAACCACGAAAAGTTCTTGTATTTTAAGATAAAATCTTACTCTGTTAAAGAAAAAACTCCCAGCTCGCTGAAATATGTTCATTTGCTGAAAAACAACAAAACCGCGAAAAGTTCTTGTATTTGAAGATAAAATCTTTTTGCTTTGAAGAAGAAAGATCCAGCTGACTGAAATAAGTTCATTAGATGAAAACCAACAAAAATTGACAAGAACCACGAAAAGTTCTTGTATTTTAAGATAAAATCTTACGCTATTAAAGAAAAAACTCCCAGCTCGCTGAAATATGTTCATTTGCTGAAAACCAACAAAACCACGAAAAGTTCTTGTATTTGAAGATAAAATCTTTTTTCTTTGAAGAAGAAAGATCTAGCTGACTGAAATAAGTTCATTAGATGAAAACCAACAAAAATTGACAAGAACCACGAAAAGTTCTTGTATTTTAAGATAAAATCTTACTCTATTCAGGAAAAAACTTCCAGCTCGCTGAAATATGTTCATTTGCTGAAAACCATCAAAACCACGAAAAGTTCTTGTATTTGAAGATAAAATCTTTTTGCTTTGAAGAAGAAAGATCTAGCTGACTGAAATAAGTTCATTCGATGAAAACCAACAAAAATTGACAAGAACCACGAAAAGTTCTTGTATTTTAAGATAAAATCTTAGGCTATTAAAGAAAAAACTTCCAGCTCGCTGAAATCTGTTCATTTGCTGAAAACCATCAAAACCACGAAAAGTTCTTGTATTTGAAGATAAAATCTTTTTGCTTTGAAGAAGAAAGATCTAGCTGACTGAAATAAGTTCATTAGATGAAAACCAACAAAAATTGACAAGAACCACGAAAAGTTCTTGTATTTTAAGATAAAATCTTACTCTATTAAGGAAAAAACTTCCAGCTCGCTGAAATATGTTCATTTGCTGAAAACCATCAAAACCACGAAAAGTTCTTGTATTTGAAGATAAAATCTTTTTGCTTTGAAGAAGAAAGATCTAGCTGACTGAAATAAGTTCATTAGATGAAAACCAACAAAAATTGACAAGAACCACGAAAAGTTCTTGTATTTTAAGATAAAATCTTATGCTATTAAAGAAAAAACTCCCAGCTCGCTGAAATATGTTCATTTGCTGAAAACCAACAGAACCACGAAAAGTTCTTGTATTTGAAGATAAAATCTTTTTGCTTTGAAGAAGAAAGATCTAGCTGACTGAAATAAGTTCATTAGATGAAAACCAACAAAAATTGACAAGAACCACGAAAAGTTCTTGTATTTTAAGATAAAATCTTACGCTATTAAAGAAAAAACTCCCAGCTCGCTGAAATATGTTCATTTGCTGAAAACCAACAAAACCACGAAAAGTTCTTGTATTTGAAGATAAAATCTTTTTGCTTTGAAGAAGAAAGATCTAGCTGACTGAAATAAGTTCATGAGATGAAAACCAACAAAAATTGACAAGAACCACGAAAAGTTCTTGTATTTTAAGATAAAATCTTACGCTATTAAAGAAAAAACTTCCAGCTCGCTGAAATCTGTTCATTTGCTGAAAACCATCAAAACCACGAAAAGTTCTTGTATTTGAAGATAAAATCTTTTTGCTTTGAAGAAGAAAGATCTAGCTGACTGTAATAAGTTCATTAGATGAAAACCAACAAAAATTGACAAGAACCACGAAAAGTTCTTGTATTTTAAGATAAAATCTTACTCTATTAAGGAAAAAACTTCCAGCTCGCTGAAATCTGTTCATTTGCTGAAAACCAACAAAACCACCAAAAGTTCTTGTATTTGAAGATAAAATCTTTTTGCTTTGACGAAGAAAGATCGAGCTGACTGAAATAAGTTCATTAGATGAAAACCAACAAAAATTGACAAGAACCACGAAAAGTTCTTGTATTTTAAGATAAAATCTTAGGCTATTAAAGAAAAAACTTCCAGCTCGCTGAAATCTGTTCATTTGCTGAAAACCATCAAAACCACGAAAAGTTCTTGTATTTGAAGATAAAATCTTTTTGCTTTGAAGAAGAAAGATCCAGCTGACTGAAATAAGTTCATTAGATGAAAACCAACAAAAATTGACAAGAACCACGAAAAGTTCTTGTATTTTAAGATAAAATCTTACGCTATTAAAGAAAAAACTCCCAGCTCGCTGAAATATGTTCATTTGCTGAAAACCAACAAAACCACGAAAAGTTCTTGTATTTGAAGATAAAATCTTTTTTCTTTGAAGAAGAAAGATCTAGCTGACTGAAATAAGTTCATTAGATGAAAACCAACAAAAATTGACAAGAACCACGAAAAGTTCTTGTATTTTAAGATAAAATCTTACTCTATTCAGGAAAAAACTTCCAGCTCGCTGAAATATGTTCATTTGCTGAAAACCATCAAAACCACGAAAAGTTCTTGTATTTGAAGATAAAATCTTTTTGCTTTGAAGAAGAAAGATCTAGCTGACTGAAATAAGTTCATTCGATGAAAACCAACAAAAATTGACAAGAACCACGAAAAGTTCTTGTATTTTAAGATAAAATCTTAGGCTATTAAAGAAAAAACTTCCAGCTCGCTGAAATCTGTTCATTTGCTGAAAACCATCAAAACCACGAAAAGTTCTTGTATTTGAAGATAAAATCTTTTTGCTTTGAAGAAGAAAGATCTAGCTGACTGAAATAAGTTCATTAGATGAAAACCAACAAAAATTGACAAGAACCACGAAAAGGTCTTGTATTTTAAGATAAAATCTTACTCTATTAAGGAAAAAACTTCCAGCTCGCTGAAATATGTTCATTTGCTGAAAACCATCAAAACCACGAAAAGTTCTTGTATTTGAAGATAAAATCTTTTTGCTTTGAAGAAGAAAGATCTAGCTGACTGAAATAAGTTCATTAGATGAAAACCAACAAAAATTGACAAGAACCACGAAAAGTTCTTGTATTTTAAGATAAAATCTTATGCTATTAAAGAAAAAACTCCCAGCTCGCTGAAATATGTTCATTTGCTGAAAACCAACAGAACCACGAAAAGTTCTTGTATTTGAAGATAAAATCTTTTTGCTTTGAAGAAGAAAGATCTAGCTGACTGAAATAAGTTCATTAGATGAAAACCAACAATAATTGACAAGAACCACGAAAAGTTCTTGTATTTTAAGATAAAATCTTACTCGATTCAGGAAAAAACTTCCAGCTCGCTGAAATATGTTCATTTGCTGAAAACCATCAAAACCACGAAAAGTTCTTGTATTTGAAGATAAAATCTTTTTGCTTTGAAGATGAAAGATCCAGCTGACTGAAATAAGTTCATTAGATGAAAACCAACAAAAATTGACAAGAACCACGAAAAGTTCTTGTATTTTAAGATAAAATCTTAGGCTATTAAAGAAAAAACTTCCAGCTCGCTGAAATCTGTTCATTTGCTGAAAACCATCAAAACCACGAAAAGTTCTTGTATTTGAAGATAAAATCTTTTTGCTTTGAAGAAGAAAGATCTGGCTGACTGAAATAAGTTCATTAGATGAAAACCAACAAAAATTGACAAGAACCACGAAAAGTTTTTGTATTTTAAGATAAAATCTTACTCTATTAAGGAAAAAACTTCCAGCTCGCTGAAATCTGTTCATTTGCTGAAAACCAACAAAACCACCAAAAGTTCTTGTATTTGAAGATAAAATCTTTTTGCTTTGACGAAGAAAGATCGAGCTGACTGAAATAAGTTAATTAGATGAAAACCAACAAAAATTGACAAGAACCACGAAAAGTTCTTGTATTTTAAGATAAAATCTTACTCTATTCAGGAAAAAACTTCCAGCTCGCTGAAATATGTTCATTTGCTGAAAACCATCAAAACCACGAAAAGTTCTTGTATTTGAAGATAAAATCTTTTTGCTTTGAAGAAGAAAGATCTAGCTGACTGAAATAAGTTCATTAGATGAAAACCAACAAAAATTGACAAGAACCACGAAAAGTTCTTGTATTTTAAGATAAAATCTTACTCTATTAAGGAAAAAACTTCCAGCTCGCTGAAATATGTTCATTTGCTGAAAACCATCAAAACCACGAAAAGTTCTTGTATTTGAAGATAAAATCTTTTTTCTTTGAAGAATAAAGATCCAGCTGACTGAAATAAGTTCATTAGATGAAAACCAACAAAAATTGACAAGAACCACGAAAAGTTCTTGTATTTTAAGATAAAATCTTACGCTATTAAAGAAAAAACTCCCAGCTCGCTGAAATATGTTCATTTGCTGAAAACCAACAGAACCACGAAAAGTTCTTGTATTTGAAGATAAAATCTTTTTGCTTTGAAGAAGAAAGATCTAGCTGACTGAAATAAGTTCATTAGATGAAAACCAACAAAAATTGACAAGAACCACGAAAAGTTCTTGTATTTTAAGATAAAATCTTACTCGATTCAGGAAAAAACTTCCAGCTCGCTGAAATATGTTCATTTGCTGAAAACCATCAAAACCACGAAAAGTTCTTGTATTTGAAGATAAAATCTTTTTGCTTTGAAGATGAAAGATCCAGCTGACTGAAATAAGTTCATTAGATGAAAACCAACAAAAATTGACAAGAACCACGAAAAGTTCTTGTATTTTAAGATAAAATCTTAGGCTATTAAAGAAAAAACTTCCAGCTCACTGAAATCTGTTCATTTGCTGAAAACCATCAAAACCACGAAAAGTTCTTGTATTTGAAGATAAAATCTTTTTGCTTTGAAGAAGAAAGATCTGGCTGACTGAAGTAAGTTCATTAGATGAAAACCAACAAAAATTGACAAGAACCACGAAAAGTTTTTGTATTTTAAGATAAAATCTTACTCTATTAAGGAAAAAACTTCCAGCTCGCTGAAATCTGTTCATTTGCTGAAAACCAACAAAACCACCAAAAGTTCTTGTATTTGAAGATAAAATCTTTTTGCTTTGACGAAGAAAGATCGAGCTGACTGAAATAAGTTAATTAGATGAAAACCAACAAAAATTGACAAGAACCACGAAAAGTTCTTGTATTTTAAGATAAAATCTTACTCTATTCAGGAAAAAACTTCCAGCTCGCTGAAATATGTTCATTTGCTGAAAACCATCAAAACCACGAAAAGTTCTTGTATTTGAAGATAAAATCTTTTTGCTTTGAAGAAGAAAGATCTAGCTGACTAAAATAAGTTCATTAGATGAAAACCAACAAAAATTGACAAGAACCACGAAAAGTTCTTGTATTTTAAGATAAAATCTTACGCTATTAAAGAAAAAACTCCCAGCTCGCTGAAATATGTTCATTTGCTGAAAACCAACAAAACCACGAAAAGTTCTTGTATTTGAAGATAAAATATTTTTTCTTTGAAGAAGAAAGATCTAGCTGACTGAAATAAGTTCATTAGATGAAAACCAACAAAAATTGACAAGAACCACGAAAAGTTCTTGTATTTTAAGATAAAATCTTACTCTATTCAGGAAAAAACTTCCAGCTCGCTGAAATATGTTCATTTGCTGAAAACCATCAAAACCACGAAAAGTTCTTGTATTTGAAGATAAAATCTTTTTGCTTTGAAGAAGAAAGATCTCGCTGACTGAAATAAGTTCATTCGATGAAAACCAACAAAAATTGACAAGAACCACGAAAAGTTCTTGTATTTTAAGATAAAATCTTAGGCTATTAAAGAAAAAACTTCCAGCTCGCTGAAATCTGTTCATTTGCTGAAAACCATCAAAACCACGAAAAGTTCTTGTATTTGAAGATAAAATCTTTTTGCTTTGAAGAAGAAAGATCTAGCTGACTGAAATAAGTTCATTGGATGAAAACCAACAAAAATTGACAAGAACCACGAAAAGTTCTTGTATTTTAAGATAAAATCTTACTCTATTAAGGAAAAAACTTCCAGCTCGCTGAAATATGTTCATTTGCTGAAAACCAACAAAACCACGAAAAGTTCTTGTATTTGAAGAAAAAATCTTTTTGCTTTGAAGAAGAAAGATCTAGCTGACTGAAATAAGTTCATTAGATGAAAACCAACAAAAATTGACAAGAACCACGAAAAGTTCTTGTATTTTAAGATAAAATCTTACGCTATTAAAGAAAAAACTCCCAGCTCGCTGAAATATGTTCATTTGCTGAAAACCATCAAAACCACGAAAAGTTCTTGTATTTGAAGATAAAATCTTTTTGCTTTGAGGAAGAAAGATCTAGCTGACTGAAATAACTTCATTAGATGAAAACCAACAAAAATTGACAAGAACCACGAAAAGTTCTTGTATTTTAAGATAAAATCTTACGCTATTAAAGAAAAAACTCCCAGCTCGCTGAAATATGTTCATTTGCTGAAAACCAACAGAACCACGAAAAGTTCTTGTATTTGAAGATAAAATCTTTTTGCTTTGAAGAAGAAAGATCTAGCTGACTGAAATAAGTTCATTAGATGAAAACCAACAAAAATTGACAAGAACCACGAAAAGTTCTTGTATTTTAAGATAAAATCTTACTCGATTCAGGAAAAAACTTCCAGCTCGCTGAAATATGTTCATTTGCTGAAAACCATCAAAACCACGAAAAGTTCTTGTATTTGAAGATAAAATCTTTTTGCTTTGAGGATGAAAGATCCAGCTGACTGAAATAAGTTCATTAGATGAAAACCAACAAAAATTGACAAGAACCACGAAAAGTTCTTGTATTTTAAGATAAAATCTTAGGCTATTAAAGAAAAAACTTCCAGCTCGCTGAAATCTGTTCATTTACTGAAAACCATCAAAACCACGAAAAGTTCTTGTATTTGAAGATAAAATCTTTTTGCTTTGAAGAAGAAAGATCTGGCTGACTGAAATAAGTTCATTAGATGAAAACCAACAAAAATTGACAAGAACCACGAAAAGTTCTTGTATTTTAAGATAAAATCTTACGCTATTAAAGAAAAAACTCCCATCTCGCTGAAATATGTTCATTTGCTGAAAACCAACAAAACCACGAAAAGTTCTTGTATTTGAAGATAAAATCTTTTTTCTTTGAAGAAGAAAGATCTAGCTGACTGAAATAAGTTCATTAGATGAAAACCAACAAAAATTGACAAGAACCACGAAAAGTTCTTGTATTTTAAGATAAAATCTGACTCTATTCAGGAAAAAACTTCCAGCTCGCTGAAATATGTTCATTTGCTGAAAACCATCAAAACCACGAAAATTCTTGTATTTGAAGATAAAATCTTTTTGCTTTGAAGAAGAAAGATCCAGCTGACTGAAATAAGTTCATTAGATGAAAACCAACAAAAATTGACAAGAACCACGAAAAGTTCTTGTATTTTAAGATAAAATCTTACTCTATTCAGGAAAAAACTTCCAGCTCGCTGAAATATGTTCATTTGCTGAAAACCATCAAAACCACGAAAAGTTCTTGTATTTGAAGATAAAATCTTTTTGCTTTGAAGAAGAAAGATCTAGCTGACTGAAATAAGTTCATTAGATGAAAACCAACAAAAATTGACAAGAACCACGAAAAGTTCTTGTATTTTAAGATAAAATCTTACTCTATTAAGGAAAAAACTTCCAGCTCGCTGAAATATGTTCATTTGCTGAAAACCATCAAAACCACGAAAAGTTCTTGTATTTGAAGATAAAATCTTTTTGCTTTGAAGAAGAAAGATCTAGCTGACTGAAATAAGTTCATTAGATGAAAACCAACAAAAATTGACAAGAACCACGAAAAGTTCTTGTATTTTAAGATAAAATCTTACGCTATTAAAGAAAAAACTCCCAGCTCGCTGAAATATGTTCATTTGCTGAAAACCAACAGAACCACGAAAAGTTCTTGTATTTGAAGATAAAATCTTTTTGCTTTGAAGAAGAAAGATCTAGCTGACTGAAATAAGTTCATCAGATGAAAACCAACAAAAATTGACAAGAACCACGAAAAGTTCTTGTATTTTAAGATAAAATCTTACTCGATTCAGGAAAAAACTTCCAGCTCGCTGAAATATGTTCATTTGCTGAAAACCATCAAAACCACGAAAAGTTCTTGTATTTGAAGATAAAATCTTTTTGCTTTGAAGATGAAAGATCCAGCTGACTGAAATAAGTTCATTAGATGAAAACCAACAAAAATTGACAAGAACCACGAAAAGTTCTTGTATTTTAAGATAAAATCTTAGGCTATTAAAGAAAAAACTTCCAGCTCGCTGAAATCTGTTCATTTGCTGAAAACCATCAAAACCACGAAAAGTTCTTGTATTTGAAGATAAAATCTTTTTGCTTTGAAGAAGAAAGATCTGGCTGACTGAAATAAGTTCATTAGATGAAAACCAACAAAAATTGACAAGAACCACGAAAAGTTTTTGTATTTTAAGATAAAATCTTACTCTATTAAGGAAAAAACTTCCAGCTCGCTGAAATCTGTTCATTTGCTGAAAACCAACAAAACCACCAAAAGTTCTTGTATTTGAAGATAAAATCTTTTTGCTTTGACGAAGAAAGATCGAGCTGACTGAAATAAGTTAATTAGATGAAAACCAACAAAAATTGACAAGAACCACGAAAAGTTCTTGTATTTTAAGATAAAATCTTACTCTATTCAGGAAAAAACTTCCAGCTCGCTGAAATATGTTCATTTGCTGAAAACCATCAAAACCACGAAAAGTTCTTGTATTTGAAGATAAAATCTTTTTGCTTTGAAGAAGAAAGATCTAGCTGACTGAAATAAGTTCATTAGATGAAAACCAACAAAAATTGACAAGAACCACGAAAAGTTCTTGTATTTTAAGATAAAATCTTACGCTATTAAAGAAAAAACTCCCAGCTCGCTGAAATATGTTCATTTGCTGAAAACCAACAAAACCACGAAAAGTTCTTGTATTTGAAGATAAAATATTTTTTCTTTGAAGAAGAAAGATCTAGCTGACTGAAATAAGTTCATTAGATGAAAACCAACAAAAATTGACAAGAACCACGAAAAGTTCTTGTATTTTAAGATAAAATCTTACTCTATTAAGGAAAAAACTTCCAGCTCGCTGAAATATGTTCATTTGCTGAAAACCATCAAAACCACGAAAAGTTCTTGTATTTGAAGATAAAATCTTTTTGCTTTGAAGAAGAAAGATCTCGCTGACTGAAATAAGTTCATTCGATGAAAACCAACAAAAATTGACAAGAACCACGAAAAGTTCTTGTATTTTAAGATAAAATCTTAGGCTATTAAAGAAAAAACTTCCAGCTCGCTGAAATCTGTTCATTTGCTGAAAACCATCAAAACCACGAAAAGTTCTTGTATTTGAAGATAAAATCTTTTTGCTTTGAAGAAGAAAGATCTAGCTGACTGAAATAAGTTCATTGGATGAAAACCAACAAAAATTGACAAGAACCACGAAAAGTTCTTGTATTTTAAGATAAAATCTTACTCTATTAAGGAAAAAACTTCCAGCTCGCTGAAATATGTTCATTTGCTGAAAACCAACAAAACCACGAAAAGTTCTTGTATTTGAAGAAAAAATCTTTTTGCTTTGAAGAAGAAAGATCTAGCTGACTGAAATAAGTTCATTAGATGAAAACCAACAAAAATTGACAAGAACCACGAAAAGTTCTTGTATTTTAAGATAAAATCTTACGCTATTAAAGAAAAAACTCCCAGCTCGCTGAAATATGTTCATTTGCTGAAAACCATCAAAACCACGAAAAGTTCTTGTATTTGAAGATAAAATCTTTTTGCTTTGAGGAAGAAAGATCTAGCTGACTGAAATAACTTCATTAGATGAAAACCAACAAAAATTGACAAGAACCACGAAAAGTAATTGTATTTTAAGATAAAATCTTACTCTGTTAAAGAAAAAACTCCCAGCTCGCTGAAATATGTTCATTTGCTGAAAAACAACAAAACCGCGAAATGTTCTTGTATTTGAAGATAAAATCTTTTTGCTTTGAAGAAGAAAGATCTAGCTGACTGAAATAAGTTCATTGGATGAAAACCAACAAAAATTGACAAGAACCACGAAAAGTTCTTGTATTTTAAGATAAAATCTTACGCTATTAAAGAAAAAACTCCCAGCTCGCTGAAATATGTTCATTTGCTGAAAACCAACAGAACCACGAAAAGTTCTTGTATTTGAAGATAAAATCTTTTTGCTTTGAAGAAGAAAGATCTAGCTGACTGAAATAAGTTCATTAGATGAAAACCAACAAAAATTGACAAGAACCACGAAAAGTTCTTGTATTTTAAGATAAAATCTTACTCGATTCAGGAAAAAACTTCCAGCTCGCTGAAATATGTTCATTTGCTGAAAACCATCAAAACCACGAAAAGTCCTTGTATTTGAAGATAAAATCTTTTTGCTTTGAAGATGAAAGATCCAGCTGACTGAAATAAGTTCATTAGATGAAAACCAACAAAAATTGACAAGAACCACGAAAAGTTCTTGTATTTTAAGATAAAATCTTAGGCTATCAAAGAAAAAACTTCCAGCTCGCTGAAATCTGTTCATTTACTGAAAACCATCAAAACCACGAAAAGTTCTTGTATTTGAAGATAAAATCTTTTTGCTTTGAAGAAGAAAGATCTGGCTGACTGAAATAAGTTCATTAGATGAAAACCAACAAAAATTGACAAGAACCACGAAAAGTTCTTGTATTTTAAGATAAAATCTTACGCTATTAAAGAAAAAACTCCCATCTCGCTGAAATATGTTCATTTGCTGAAAACCAACAAAACCACGAAAAGTTCTTGTATTTGAAGATAAAATCTTTTTTCTTTGAAGAAGAAAGATCTAGCTGACTGAAATAAGTTCATTAGATGAAAACCAACAAAAATTGACAAGAACCACGAAAAGTTCTTGTATTTTAAGATAAAATCTGACTCTATTCAGGAAAAAACTTCCAGCTCGCTGAAATATGTTCATTTGCTGAAAACCATCAAAACCACGAAAAGTTCTTGTATTTGAAGATAAAATCTTTTTGCTTTGAAGAAGAAAGATCTAGCTGACTGAAATAAGTTCATTCGATGAAAACCAACAAAAATTGACAAGAACCACGAAAAGTTCTTGTATTTTAAGATAAAATCTTAGGCTATTAAAGAAAAAACTTCCAGCTCGCTGAAATCTGTTCATTTGCTGAAAACCATCAAAACCACAAAAAGTTCTTGTATTTGAAGATAAAATCTTTTTGCTTTGAAGAAGAAAGATCTAGCTGACTGAAATAAGTTCATTAGATGAAAACCAACAAAAATTGACAAGAACCACGAAAAGTTCTTGTATTTTAAGATAAAATCTTACTCTATTAAGGAAAAAACTTCCAGCTCGCTGAACTATGTTCATTTGCTGAAAACCATCAAAACCACGAAAAGTTCTTGTATTTGAAGATAAAATCTTTTTGCTTTGAAGATGAAAGATCCAGCTGACTGAAATAAGTTCATTAGATGAAAACCAACAAAAATTGACAAGAACCACGAAAAGTTCTTGTATTTTAAGATAAAATCTTAGGCTATTAAAGAAAAAACTTCCAGCTCGCTGAAATCTGTTCATTTGCTGAAAACCATCAAAACCACGAAAAGTTCTTGTATTTGAAGATAAAATCTTTTTGCTTTGAAGAAGAAAGATCTGGCTGACTGAAATAAGTTCATTAGATGAAAACCAACAAAAATTGACAAGAACCACGAAAAGTTCTTGTATTTTAAGATAAAATCTTACTCTATTAAGGAAAAAACTTCCAGCTCGCTGAAATCTGTTCATTTGCTGAAAACCAACAAAACCACCAAAAGTTCTTGTATTTGAAGATAAAATCTTTTTGCTTTGACAAAGAAAGATCGAGCTGACTGAAATAAGTTAATTAGATGAAAACCAACAAAAATTGACAAGAACCACGAAAAGTTCTTGTATTTTAAGATAAAATCTTACTCTATTCAGGAAAAAACTTCCAGCTCGCTGAAATATGTTCATTTGCTGAAAACCATCAAAACCACGAAAAGTTCTTGTATTTGAAGATAAAATCTTTTTGCTTTGAAGAAGAAAGATCTAGCTGACTGAAATAAGTTCATTAGATGAAAACCAACAAAAATTGACAAGAACCACGAAAAGTTCTTGTATTTTAAGATAAAATCTTACGCTATTAAAGAAAAAACTCCCAGCTCGCTGAAATATGTTCATTTGCTGAAAACCAACAAAACCACGAAAAGTTCTTGTATTTGAAGATAAAATCTTTTTTCTTTGAAGAAGAAAGATCTAGCTGACTGAAATAAGTTCATTAGATGAAAACCAACAAAAATTGACAAGAACCACGAAAAGTTCTTGTATTTTAAGATAAAATCTTACTCTATTAAGGAAAAAACTTCCAGCTCGCTGAAATATGTTCATTTGCTGAAAACCATCAAAACCACGAAAAGTTCTTGTATTTGAAGATAAAATCTTTTTGCTTTGAAGAAGAAAGATCTCGCTGACTGAAATAAGTTCATTCGATGAAAACCAACAAAAATTGACAAGAACCACGAAAAGTTCTTGTATTTTAAGATAAAATCTTAGGCTATTAAAGAAAAAACTTCCAGCTCGCTGAAATCTGTTCATTTGCTGAAAACCATCAAAACCACGAAAAGTTCTTGTATTTGAAGATAAAATCTTTTTGCTTTGAAGAAGAAAGATCTAGCTGACTGAAATAAGTTCATTAGATGAAAACCAACAAAAATTGACAAGAACCACGAAAAGTTCTTGTATTTTAAGATAAAATCTTACTCTATTAAGGAAAAAACTCCCAGCTCGCTGAAATATGTTCATTTGCTGAAAACCAACAAAACCACGAAAAGTTCTTGTATTTGAAGATAAAATCTTTTTGCTTTGAAGATGAAAGATCCAGCTGACTGAAATAAGTTCATTAGATGAAAACCAACAAAAATTGACAAGAACCACGAAAAGTTCTTGTATTTTAAGATAAAATCTTAGGCTATTAAAGAAAAAACTTCCAGCTCGCTGAAATCTGTTCATTTGCTGAAAACCATCAAAACCACGAAAAGTTCTTGTATTTGAAGATAAAATCTTTTTGCTTTGAAGAAGAAAGATCTGGCTGACTGAAATAAGTTCATTAGATGAAAACCAACAAAAATTGACAAGAACCACGAAAAGTTCTTGTATTTTAAGATAAAATCTTACTCTATTAAGGAAAAAACTTCCAGCTCGCTGAAATCTGTTCATTTGCTGAAAACCAACAAAACCACCAAAAGTTCTTGTATTTGAAGATAAAATCTTTTTGCTTTGACAAAGAAAGATCGAGCTGACTGAAATAAGTTAATTAGATGAAAACCAACAAAAATTGACAAGAACCACGAAAAGTTCTTGTATTTTAAGATAAAATCTTACTCTATTCAGGAAAAAACTTCCAGCTCGCTGAAATATGTTCATTTGCTGAAAACCATCAAAACCACGAAAAGTTCTTGTATTTGAAGATAAAATCTTTTTGCTTTGAAGAAGAAAGATCTAGCTGACTGAAATAAGTTCATTAGATGAAAACCAACAAAAATTGACAAGAACCACGAAAAGTTCTTGTATTTTAAGATAAAATCTTACGCTATTAAAGAAAAAACTCCCAGCTCGCTGAAATATGTTCATTTGCTGAAAACCAACAAAACCACGAAAAGTTCTTGTATTTGAAGATAAAATCTTTTTTCTTTGAAGAAGAAAGATCTAGCTGACTGAAATAAGTTCATTAGATGAAAACCAACAAAAATTGACAAGAACCACGAAAAGTTCTTGTATTTTAAGATAAAATCTTACTCTATTAAGGAAAAAACTTCCAGCTCGCTGAAATATGTTCATTTGCTGAAAACCATCAAAACCACGAAAAGTTCTTGTATTTGAAGATAAAATCTTTTTGCTTTGAAGAAGAAAGATCTCGCTGACTGAAATAAGTTCATTCGATGAAAACCAACAAAAATTGACAAGAACCACGAAAAGTTCTTGTATTTTAAGATAAAATCTTAGGCTATTAAAGAAAAAACTTCCAGCTCGCTGAAATCTGTTCATTTGCTGAAAACCATCAAAACCACGAAAAGTTCTTGTATTTGAAGATAAAATCTTTTTGCTTTGAAGAAGAAAGATCTAGCTGACTGAAATAAGTTCATTAGATGAAAACCAACAAAAATTGACAAGAACCACGAAAAGTTCTTGTATTTTAAGATAAAATCTTACTCTATTAAGGAAAAAACTCCCAGCTCGCTGAAATATGTTCATTTGCTGAAAACCAACAAAACCACGAAAAGTTCTTGTATTTGAAGATAAAATCTTTTTTCTTTGAAGAAGAAAGATCTAGCTGACTGAAATAAGTTCATTAGATGAAAACCAACAAAAATTGACAAGAACCACGAAAAGTTCTTGTATTTTAAGATAAAATCTTACTGTATTCAGGAAAAAACTTCCAGCTCGCTGAAATATGTTCATTTGCTGAAAACCATCAAAACCACGAAAAGTTCTTGTATTTGAAGATAAAATCTTTTTGCTTTGAAGAAGAAAGATCTAGCTGACTGAAATAAGTTCATTCGATGAAAACCAACAAAAATTGACAAGAACCACGAAAAGTTCTTGTATTTTAAGATAAAATCTTAGGCTATTAAAGAAAAAACTTCCAGCTCGCTGAAATCTGTTCATTTCCTGAAAACCATCAAAACCACGAAAAGTTCTTGTATTTGAAGATAAAATCTTTTTGCTTTGAAGAAGAAAGATCTAGCTGACTGAAATAAGTTCATTAGATGAAAACCAACAAAAATTGACAAGAACCACGAAAAGTTCTTGTATTTTAAGATAAAATCTTACTCTATTAAGGAAAAAACTTCCAGCTCGCTGAAATATGTTCATTTGCTGAAAACCATCAAAACCACGAAAAGTTCTTGTATTTGAAGATAAAATCTTTTTGCTTTGAAGAAGAAAGATCTAGCTGACTGAAATAAGTTCATTAGATGAAAACCAACAAAAATTGACAAGAACCACGAAAAGTTCTTGTATTTTAAGATAAAATCTTACGCTATTAAAGAAAAAACTCCCAGCTCGCTGAAATATGTTCATTTGCTGAAAACCATCAAAACCACGAAAAGTTCTTGTATTTGAAGATAAAATCTTTTTGCTTTGAGGAAGAAAGATCTAGCTGACCGAAATAACTTCATTAGATGAAAACCAACAAAAATTGACAAGAACCACGAAAAGTTCTTGTATTTTAAGATAAAATCTTACGCTATTAAAGAAAAAACTCCCAGCTCGCTGAAATATGTTCATTTGCTGAAAACCAACAGAACCACGAAAAGTTCTTGTATTTGAAGATAAAATCTTTTTGCTTTGAAGAAGAAAGATCTAGCTGACTGAAATAAGTTCATTAGATGAAAACCAACAAAAATTGACAAGAACCACGAAAAGTTCTTGTATTTTAAGATAAAATCTTACTCGATTCAGGAAAAAACTTCCAGCTCGCTGAAATATGTTCATTTGCTGAAAACCATCAAAACCACGAAAAGTTCTTGTATTTGAAGATAAAATCTTTTTGCTTTGAAGATGAAAGATCCAGCTGACTGAAATAAGTTCATTAGATGAAAACCAACAAAAATTGACAAGAACCACGAAAAGTTCTTGTATTTTAAGATAAAATCTTAGGCTATTAAAGAAAAAACTTCCAGCTCGCTGAAATCTGTTCATTTGCTGAAAACCATCAAAACCACGAAAAGTTCTTGTATTTGAAGATAAAATCTTTTTGCTTTGAAGAAGAAAGATCTGGCTGACTGAAATAAGTTCATTAGATGAAAACCAACAAAAATTGACAAGAACCACGAAAAGTTCTTGTATTTTAAGATAAAATCTTACTCTATTCAGGAAAAAACTTCCAGCTCGCTGAAATCTGTTCATTTGCTGAAAACCAACAAAACCACCAAAAGTTCTTGTATTTGAAGATAAAATCTTTTTGCTTTGACGAAGAAAGATCGAGCTGACTGAAATAAGTTAATTAGATGAAAACCAACAAAAATTGACAAGAACCACGAAAAGTTCTTGTATTTTAAGATAAAATCTTACGCTATTAAAGAAAAAACTCCCAGCTCGCTGAAATATGTTCATTTGCTGAAAACCAACAAAACCACGAAAAGTTCTTGTATTTGAAGATAAAATCTTTTTTCTTTGAAGAAGAAAGATCTAGCTGACTGAAATAAGTTCATTAGATGAAAACCAACAAAAATTGACAAGAACCACGAAAAGTTCTTGTATTTTAAGATAAAATCTTACTCTATTAAGGAAAAAACTTCCAGCTCGCTGAAATATGTTCATTTGCTGAAAACCATCAAAACCACGAAAAGTTCTTGTATTTGAAGATAAAATCTTTTTGCTT
Organism: Heptranchias perlo; assembly: GCF_035084215.1. Classification (NCBI taxonomy): domain Eukaryota; kingdom Metazoa; phylum Chordata; class Chondrichthyes; order Hexanchiformes; family Hexanchidae; genus Heptranchias; species Heptranchias perlo. Next base: position 724,760 of record NW_027139688.1, on the reverse strand, counting down.
TGAAGAAGAAAGATCACGCTGACTGAAATAAGTTCATTCGATGAAAACCAACAAAAATTGACAAGAACCACGAAAAGTTCTTGTATTTTAAGATAAAATCTTAGGCTATTAAAGAAAAAACTTCCAGCTCGCTGAAATCTGTTCATTTGCTGAAAACCATCAAAACCACGAAAAGTTCTTGTATTTGAAGATAAAATCTTTTTGCTTTGAGGAAGAAAGATCTAGCTGACTGAAATAACTTCATTAGATGAAAACCAACAAAAATTGACAAGAACCACGAAAAGTTATTGTATTTTAAGATAAAATCTTACTCTGTTAAAGAAAAAACTCCCAGCTCGCTGAAATATGTTCATTTGCTGAAAAACAACAAAACCGCGAAATGTTCTTGTATTTGAAGATAAAATCTTTTTGCTTTGAAGAAGAAAGATCTAGCTGACTGAAATAAGTTCATTGGATGAAAACCAACAAAAATTGACAAGAACCACGAAAAGTTCTTGTATTTTAAGATAAAATCTTACGCTATTAAAGAAAAAACTCCCAGCTCGCTGAAATATGTTCATTTGCTGAAAACCAACACAACCACGAAAAGTTCTTGTATTTGAAGATAAAATCTTTTTGCTTTGAAGAAGAAAGATCTAGCTGACTGAAATAAGTTCATTAGATGAAAACCAACAAAAATTGACAAGAACCACGAAAAGTTCTTGTATTTTAAGATAAAATCTTACTCGATTCAGGAAAAAACTTCCAGCTCGCTGAAATATGTTCATTTGCTGAAAACCATCAAAACCACGAAAAGTTCTTGTATTTGAAGATAAAATCTTTTTGCTTTGAAGAAGAAAGATCTCGCTGACTGAAATAAGTTCATTCGATGAAAACCAACAAAAATTGACAAGAACCACGAAAAGTTCTTGTATTTTAAGATAAAATCTTAGGCTATTAAAGAAAAAACTTCCAGCTCGCTGAAATCTGTTCATTTGCTGAAAACCATCAAAACCACGAAAAGTTCTTGTATTTGAAGATAAAATCTTTTTGCTTTGAGGAAGAAAGATCTAGCTGACTGAAATAACTTCATTAGATGAAAACCAACAAAAATTGACAAGAACCACGAAAAGTTATTGTATTTTAAGATAAAATCTTACTCTATTAAGGAAAAAACTTCCAGCTCGCTGAAATCTGTTCATTTGCTGAAAACCAACAAAACCACCAAAAGTTCTTGTATTTGAAGATAAAATCTTTTTGCTTTGAAGAAGAAAGATCTAGCTGACTGAAATAAGTTCATTAGATGAAAACCAACAAAAATTGACAAGAACCACGAAAAGTTCTTGTATTTTAAGATAAAATCTTACGCTATTAAAGAAAAAACTCCCAGCTCGCTGAAATATGTTCATTTGCTGAAAAGCAACAAAACCACGAAAAGTTCTTGTATTTGAAGATAAAATCTTTTTTCTTTGAAGAAGAAAGATCTAGCTGACTGAAATAAGTTCATTAGATGAAAACCAACAAAAATTCACAAGAACCACGAAAAGTTCTTGTATTTTAAGATAAAATCTTACTCTATTAAGGAAAAAACTTCCAGCTCGCTGAAATATGTTCATTTGCTGAAAACCATCAAAACCACGAAAAGTTCTTGTATTTGAAGATAAAATCTTTTTGCTTTGAAGAAGAAAGATCTCGCTGACTGAAATAAGTTCATTCGATGAAAACCAACAAAAATTGACAAGAACCACGAAAAGTTCTTGTATTTTAAGATAAAATCTTAGGCTATTAAAGAAAAAACTTCCAGCTCGCTGAAATCTGTTCATTTGCTGAAAACCATCAAAACCACGAAAAGTTCTTGTATTTGAAGATAAAATCTTTTTGCTTTGAAGAAGAAAGATCTAGCTGACTGAAATAAGTTCATTAGATGAAAACCAACAAAAATTGACAAGAACCACGAAAAGTTCTTGTATTTTAAGATAAAATCTTACTCTATTAAGGAAAAAACTTCCAGCTCGCTGAAATATGTTCATTTGCTGAAAACCATCAAAACCACGAAAAGTTCTTGTATTTGAAGATAAAATCTTTTTGCTTTGAGGAAGAAAGATCTAGCTGACTGAAATAACTTCATTAGATGAAAACGAACAAAAATTGACAAGAACCACGAAAAGTTATTGTATTTTAAGATAAAATCTTACTCTGTTAAAGAAAAAACTCCCAGCTCGCTGAAATATGTTCATTTGCTGAAAAACAACAAAACCGCGAAATGTTCTTGTATTTGAAGATAAAATCTTTTTGCTTTGAAGAAGAAAGATCTAGCTGACTGAAATAAGTTCATTGGATGAAAACCAACATAAATTGACAAGAACCACGAAAAGTTCTTGTATTTTAAGATAAAATCTTACGCTATTAAAGAAAAAACTCCCAGCTCGCTGAAATATGTTCATTTGCTGAAAAGCAACAAAACCACGAAAAGTTCTTGTATTTGAAGATAAAATCTTTTTTCTTTGAAGAAGAAAGATCTAGCTGACTGAAATAAGTTCATTAGATGAAAACCAACAAAAATTCACAAGAACCACGAAAAGTTCTTGTATTTTAAGATAAAATCTTACTCTATTAAGGAAAAAACTTCCAGCTCGCTGAAATATGTTCATTTGCTGAAAACCATCAAAACCACGAAAAGTTCTTGTATTTGAAGATAAAATCTTTTTGCTTTGAAGAAGAAAGATCTCGCTGACTGAAATAAGTTCATTCGATGAAAACCAACAAAAATTGACAAGAACCACGAAAAGTTCTTGTATTTTAAGATAAAATCTTAGGCTATTAAAGAAAAAACTTCCAGCTCGCTGAAATCTGTTCATTTGCTGAAAACCATCAAAACCACGAAAAGTTCTTGTATTTGAAGATAAAATCTTTTTGCTTTGAAGAAGAAAGATCTAGCTGACTGAAATAAGTTCATTAGATGAAAACCAACAAAAATTGACAAGAACCACGAAAAGTTCTTGTATTTTAAGATAAAATCTTACTCTATTAAGGAAAAAACTTCCAGCTCGCTGAAATATGTTCATTTGCTGAAAACCATCAAAACCACGAAAAGTTCTTGTATTTGAAGATAAAATCTTTTTGCTTTGAGGAAGAAAGATCTAGCTGACTGAAATAACTTCATTAGATGAAAACGAACAAAAATTGACAAGAACCACGAAAAGTTATTGTATTTTAAGATAAAATCTTACTCTGTTAAAGAAAAAACTCCCAGCTCGCTGAAATATGTTCATTTGCTGAAAAACAACAAAACCGCGAAATGTTCTTGTATTTGAAGATAAAATCTTTTTGCTTTGAAGAAGAAAGATCTAGCTGACTGAAATAAGTTCATTGGATGAAAACCAACAAAAATTGACAAGAACCACGAAAAGTTCTTGTATTTTAAGATAAAATCTTACGCTATTAAAGAAAAAACTCCCAGCTCGCTGAAATATGTTCATTTGCTGAAAACCAACACAACCACGAAAAGTTCTTGTATTTGAAGATAAAATCTTTTTGCTTTGAAGAAGAAAGATCTAGCTGACTGAAATAAGTTCACTGGATGAAAACCAACAAAAATTGACAAGAACCACGAAAAGTTCTTGTATTTTAAGATAAAATCTTACTCGATTCAGGAAAAAACTTCCAGCTCGCTGAAATATGTTCATTTGCTGAAAACCATCAAAACCACGAAAAGTTCTTGTATTTGAAGATAAAATATTTTTGCTTTGAAGATGAAAGATCCAGCTGACTGAAATAAGTTCATTAGATGAAAACCAACAAAAATTGACAAGAACCACGAAAAGTTCTTGTATTTTAAGATAAAATCTTAGGCTATTAAAGAAAAAACTTCCAGCTCGCTGAAATCTGTTCATTTACTGAAAACCATCAAAACCACGAAAAGTTCTTGTATTTGAAGATAAAATCTTTTTGCTTTGAAGAAGAAAGATCTGGCTGACTGAAATAAGTTCATTAGATGAAAACCAACAAAAATTGACAAGAACCACGAAAAGTTCTTGTATTTTAAGATAAAATCTTACTCTATTAAGGAAAAAACTTCCAGCTCGCTGAAATCTGTTCATTTGCTGAAAACCAACAAAACCACCAAAAGTTCTTGTATTTGAAGATAAAATCTTTTTGCTTTGACGAAGAAAGATCGAGCTGACTGAAATAAGTTCATTGGATGAAAACCAACAAAAATTGACAAGAACCACGAAAAGTTCTTGTATTTTAAGATAAAATCTTACTCTATTAAAGAAAAAACTTCCAGCTCGCTGAAATCTGTTCATTTGCTGAAAACCATCAAAACCACGAAAAGTTCTTGTATTTGAAGATAAAATCTTTTTGCTTTGAAGAAGAAAGATCCAGCTGACTGAAATAAGTTCATTAGATGAAAACCAACAAAAATTGACAAGAACCACGAAAAGTTCTTGTATTTTAAGATAAAATCTTACTCTATTCAGGAAAAAACTTCCAGCTCGCTGAAATATGTTCATTTGCTGAAAACCATCAAAACCACGAAAAGTTCTTGTATTTGAAGATAAAATCTTTTTGCTTTGAAGAAGAAAGATCTAGCTGACTGAAATAAGTTCATTAGATGAAAACCAACAAAAATTGACAAGAACCACGAAAAGTTCTTGTATTTTAAGATAAAATCTTACTCTGTTAAAGAAAAAACTCCCAGCTCGCTGAAATATGTTCATTTGCTGAAAAACAACAAAACCGCGAAAAGTTCTTGTATTTGAAGATAAAATCTTTTTGCTTTGAAGAAGAAAGATCCAGCTGACTGAAATAAGTTCATTAGATGAAAACCAACAAAAATTGACAAGAACCACGAAAAGTTCTTGTATTTTAAGATAAAATCTTACTCTATTAAGGAAAAAACTTCCAGCTCGCTGAAATATGTTCATTTGCTCAAAACCATCAAAACCACGAAAAGTTCTTGTATTTGAAGATAAAATCTTTTTGCTTTGAAGAAGAAAGATCTAGCTGACTGAAATAAGTTCATTAGATGAAAACCAACAAAAATTGACAAGAACCACGAAAAGTTCTTGTATTTTAAGATAAAATCTTACGCTATTAAAGAAAAAACTCCCAGCTCGCTGAAATATGTTCATTTGCTGAAAACCAACAAAACCACGAAAAGTTCTTGTATTTGAAGATAAAATCTTTTTTCTTTGAAGAAGAAAGATCGAGCTGACTGAAATAAGTTCATTAGATGAAAACCAACAAAAATTGACAAGAACCACGAAAAGTTCTTGTATTTTAAGATAAAATCTTACTCTATTCAGGAAAAAACTTCCAGCTCGCTGAAATATGTTCATTTGCTGAAAACCATCAAAACCACGAAAAGTTCTTGTATTTGAAGATAAAATCTTTTTGCTTTGAAGAAGAAAGATCCAGCTGACTGAAATAAGTTCATTAGATGAAAACCAACAAAAATTGACAAGAACCACGAAAAGTTCTTGTATTTTAAGATAAAATCTTACTCTATTCAGGAAAAAACTTCCAGCTCGCTGAAATATGTTCATTTGCTGAAAACCATCAAAACCACGAAAAGTTCTTGTATTTGAAGATAAAATCTTTTTGCTTTGAAGAAGAAAGATCTAGCTGACTGAAATAAGTTCATTAGATGAAAACCAACAAAAATTGACAAGAACCACGAAAAGTTCTTGTATTTTAAGATAAAATCTTACTCTATTAAGGAAAAAACTTCCAGCTCGCTGAAATATGTTCATTTGCTGAAAACCAACAAAACCACCAAAAGTTCTTGTATTTGAAGATAAAATCTTTTTGCTTTGACGAAGAAAGATCGAGCTGACTGAAATAAGTTCATTAGATGAAAACCAACAAAAATTGACAAGAACCACGAAAACTTCTTGTATTTTAAGATAAAATCTTAGGCTATTAAAGAAAAAACTTCCAGCTCGCTGAAATCTGTTCATTTGCTGAAAACCATCAAAACCACAAAAAGTTCTTGTATTTGAAGATAAAATCTTTTTGCTTTGAAGAAGAAAGATCCAGCTGACTGAAATAAGTTCATTAGATGAAAACCAACAAAAATTGACAAGAACCACGAAAAGTTCTTGTATTTTAAGATAAAATCTTACTCTATTCAGGAAAAAACTTCCAGCTCGCTGAAATATGTTCATTTGCTGAAAACCATCAAAACCACGAAAAGTTCTTGTATTTGAAGATAAAATCTTTTTGCTTTGAAGAAGAAAGATCTAGCTGACTGAAATAAGTTCATTAGATGCAAACCAACAAAAATTGACAAGAACCACGAAAAGTTCTTGTATTTTAAGATAAAATCTTACTCTATTCAGGAAAAAACTTCCAGCTCGCTGAAATATGTTCATTTGCTGAAAACCATCAAAACCACGAAAAGTTCTTGTATTTGAAGATAAAATCTTTTTGCTTTGAAGAAGAAAGATCTAGCTGACTGAAATAAGTTCATTAGATGAAAACCAACAAAAATTGACAAGAACCACGAAAAGTTCTTGTATTTTAAGATAAAATCTTACGCTATTAAAGAAAAAACTCCCAGCTCGCTGAAATATGTTCATTTGCTGAAAACCATCAAAACCACGAAAAGTTCTTGTATTTGAAGATAAAATCTTTTTGCTTTGAGGAAGAAAGATCTAGCTGACTGAAATAAGTTCATTAGATGAAAACCAACAAAAATTGACAAGAACCACGAAAAGTTCTTGTATTTTAAGATAAAATCTTAGGCTATTAAAGAAAAAACTTCCAGCTCGCTGAAATCTGTTCATTTACTGAAAACCATCAAAACCACGAAAAGTTCTTGTATTTGAAGATAAAATCTTTTTGCTTTGAAGAAGAAAGTTCTGGCTGACTGAAATAAGTTCATTGGATGAAAACCAACAAAAATTGACAAGAACCACGAAAAGTTCTTGTATTTTAAGATAAAATCTTACGCTATTAAAGAAAAAACTCCCAGCTCGCTGAAATATGTTCATTTGCTGAAAACCAACAAAACCACGAAAAGTTCTTGTATTTGAAGATAAAATCTTTTTTCTTTGAAGAAGAAAGATCTAGCTGACTGAAATAAGTTCATTAGATGAAAACCAACAAAAATTGACAAGAACCACGAAAAGTTCTTGTATTTTAAGATAAAATCTGACTCTATTCAGGAAAAAACTTCCAGCTCGCTGAAATATGTTCATTTGCTGAAAACCATCAAAACCACGAAAAGTTCTTGTATTTGAAGATAAAATCTTTTTGCTTTGAAGAAGAAAGATCTAGCTGACTGAAATAAGTTCATTCGATGAAAACCAACAAAAATTGACAAGAACCAATAAAAGTTCTTGTATTTTAAGATAAAATCTTACTCTATTAAGGAAAAAACTTCCAGCTCGCTGAAATATGTTCATTTGCTGAAAACCATCAAAACCTCGAAAAGTTCTTGAATTTGAAGATAAAATCTTTTTGCTTTGAAGAAGAAAGATCCAGCTGACTGAAATAAGTTCATAAGATGAAAACCAACAAAAATTGACAAGAACCACGAAAAGTTCTTGTATTTTAAGATAAAATCTTACTCTATTAAGGAAAAAACTTCCAGCTCGCTGAAATCTGTTCATTTGCTGAAAACCAACAAAACCACGAAAAGTTCTTGTATTTGAAGATAAAATCTTTTTGCTTTGACGGAGAAAGATCTTGCTGACTGAAATAAGTTCATGAGATGAAAACCAACAAAAATTGACAAGAACCACGAAAAGTTCTTGTATTTTAAGATAAAATCTTAGGCTATTAAAGAAAAAACTTCCAGCTCGCTGAAATCTGTTCATTTGCTGAAAACAATCAAAACCACGAAAAGTTCTTGTATTTGAAGATAAAATCTTTTTGCTTTGAAGAAGAAAGATCTAGCTGACTGAAATAAGTTCATGAGATGAAAACCAACAAAAATTGACAAGAACCACGAAAAGTTCTTGTATTTTAAGATAAAATCTTACTCTATTCAGGAAAAAACTTCCAGCTCGCTGAAATATGTTCATTTGCTGAAAACCATCAAAACCACGAAAAGTTCTTGTATTTGAAGATAAAATCTTTTTGCTTTGAAGAAGAAAGATCTAGCTGACTGAAATAAGTTCATTGGATGAAAACCAACAAAAATTGACAAGAACCACGAAAAGTTCTTGTATTTTAAGATAAAATCTTACTCTATTAAAGAAAAAACTTCCAGCTCGCTGAAATCTGTTCATTTGCTGAAAACCATCAAAACCACGAAAAGTTCTTGTATTTGAAGATAAAATCTTTTTGCTTTGAAGAAGAAAGATCCAGCTGACTGAAATAAGTTCATTAGATGAAAACCAACAAAAATTGACAAGAACCACGAAAAGTTCTTGTATTTTAAGATAAAATCTTACTCTATTCAGGAAAAAACTTCCAGCTCGCTGAAATATGTTCATTTGCTGAAAACCATCAAAACCACGAAAAGTTCTTGTATTTGAAGATAAAATCTTTTTGCTTTGAAGAAGAAAGATCTAGCTGACTGAAATAAGTTCATTAGATGAAAACCAACAAAAATTGACAAGAACCACGAAAAGTTCTTGTATTTTAAGATAAAATCTTACTCTGTTAAAGAAAAAACTCCCAGCTCGCTGAAATATGTTCATTTGCTGAAAAACAACAAAACCGCGAAAAGTTCTTGTATTTGAAGATAAAATCTTTTTGCTTTGAAGAAGAAAGATCCAGCTGACTGAAATAAGTTCATTAGATGAAAACCAACAAAAATTGACAAGAACCACGAAAAGTTCTTGTATTTTAAGATAAAATCTTACTCTATTAAGGAAAAAACTTCCAGCTCGCTGAAATATGTTCATTTGCTCAAAACCATCAAAACCACGAAAAGTTCTTGTATTTGAAGATAAAATCTTTTTGCTTTGAAGAAGAAAGATCTAGCTGACTGAAATAAGTTCATTAGATGAAAACCAACAAAAATTGACAAGAACCACGAAAAGTTCTTGTATTTTAAGATAAAATCTTACGCTATTAAAGAAAAAACTCCCAGCTCGCTGAAATATGTTCATTTGCTGAAAACCAACAAAACCACGAAAAGTTCTTGTATTTGAAGATAAAATCTTTTTTCTTTGAAGAAGAAAGATCGAGCTGACTGAAATAAGTTCATTAGATGAAAACCAACAAAAATTGACAAGAACCACGAAAAGTTCTTGTATTTTAAGATAAAATCTTACTCTATTCAGGAAAAAACTTCCAGCTCGCTGAAATATGTTCATTTGCTGAAAACCATCAAAACCACGAAAAGTTCTTGTATTTGAAGATAAAATCTTTTTGCTTTGAAGAAGAAAGATCCAGCTGACTGAAATAAGTTCATTAGATGAAAACCAACAAAAATTGACAAGAACCACGAAAAGTTCTTGTATTTTAAGATAAAATCTTACTCTATTCAGGAAAAAACTTCCAGCTCGCTGAAATATGTTCATTTGCTGAAAACCAACAAAACCACCAAAAGTTCTTGTATTTGAAGATAAAATCTTTTTGCTTTGACGAAGAAAGATCGAGCTGACTGAAATAAGTTCATTAGATGAAAACCAACAAAAATTGACAAGAACCACGAAAAGTTCTTGTATTTTAAGATAAAATCTTAGGCTATTAAAGAAAAAACTTCCAGCTCGCTGAAATCTGTTCATTTGCTGAAAACCATCAAAACCACAAAAAGTTCTTGTATTTGAAGATAAAATCTTTTTGCTTTGAAGAAGAAAGATCCAGCTGACTGAAATAAGTTCATTAGATGAAAACCAACAAAAATTGACAAGAACCACGAAAAGTTCTTGTATTTTAAGATAAAATCTTACTCTATTCAGGAAAAAACTTCCAGCTCGCTGAAATATGTTCATTTGCTGAAAACCATCAAAACCACGAAAAGTTCTTGTATTTGAAGATAAAATCTTTTTGCTTTGAAGAAGAAAGATCTAGCTGACTGAAATAAGTTCATTAGATGCAAACCAACAAAAATTGACAAGAACCACGAAAAGTTCTTGTATTTTAAGATAAAATCTTACTCTATTAAGGAAAAAACTTCCAGCTCGCTGAAATATGTTCATTTGCTGAAAACCATCAAAACCACGAAAAGTTCTTGTATTTGAAGATAAAATCTTTTTGCTTTGAAGAAGAAAGATCTAGCTGACTGAAATAAGTTCATTAGATGAAAACCAACAAAAATTGACAAGAACCACGAAAAGTTCTTGTATTTTAAGATAAAATCTTACGCTATTAAAGAAAAAACTCCCAGCTCGCTGAAATATGTTCATTTGCTGAAAACCATCAAAACCACGAAAAGTTCTTGTATTTGAAGATAAAATCTTTTTGCTTTGAGGAAGAAAGATCTAGCTGACTGAAATAAGTTCATTAGATGAAAACCAACAAAAATTGACAAGAACCACGAAAAGTTCTTGTATTTTAAGATAAAATCTTAGGCTATTAAAGAAAAAACTTCCAGCTCGCTGAAATCTGTTCATTTACTGAAAACCATCAAAACCACGAAAAGTTCTTGTATTTGAAGATAAAATCTTTTTGCTTTGAAGAAGAAAGTTCTGGCTGACTGAAATAAGTTCATTAGATGAAAACCAACAAAAATTGACAAGAACCACGAAAAGTTCTTGTATTTTAAGATAAAATCTTACGCTATTAAAGAAAAAACTCCCAGCTCGCTGAAATATGTTCATTTGCTGAAAACCAACAAAACCACGAAAAGTTCTTGTATTTGAAGATAAAATCTTTTTTCTTTGAAGAAGAAAGATCTAGCTGACTGAAATAAGTTCATTAGATGAAAACCAACAAAAATTGACAAGAACCACGAAAAGTTCTTGTATTTTAAGATAAAATCTGACTCTATTCAGGAAAAAACTTCCAGCTCGCTGAAATATGTTCATTTGCTGAAAACCATCAAAACCACGAAAAGTTCTTGTATTTGAAGATAAAATCTTTTTGCTTTGAAGAAGAAAGATCGAGCTGACTGAAATAAGTTCATTCGATGAAAACCAACAAAAATTGACAAGAACCAATAAAAGTTCTTGTATTTTAAGATAAAATCTTACTCTATTAAGGAAAAAACTTCCAGCTCGCTGAAATATGTTCATTTGCTGAAAACCATCAAAACCTCGAAAAGTTCTTGAATTTGAAGATAAAATCTTTTTGCTTTGAAGAAGAAAGATCCAGCTGACTGAAATAAGTTCATAAGATGAAAACCAACAAAAATTGACAAGAACCACGAAAAGTTCTTGTATTTTAAGATAAAATCTTACTCTATTAAGGAAAAAACTTCCAGCTCGCTGAAATCTGTTCATTTGCTGAAAACCAACAAAACCACGAAAAGTTCTTGTATTTGAAGATAAAATCTTTTTGCTTTGACGGAGAAAGATCTTGCTGACTGAAATAAGTTCATGAGATGAAAACCAACAAAAATTGACAAGAACCACGAAAAGTTCTTGTATTTTAAGATAAAATCTTAGGCTATTAAAGAAAAAACTTCCAGCTCGCTGAAATCTGTTCATTTGCTGAAAACCATCAAAACCACGAAAAGTTCTTGTATTTGAAGATAAAATCTTTTTGCTTTGAAGAAGAAAGATCTAGCTGACTGAAATAAGTTCATTAGATGAAAACCAACAAAAATTGACAAGAACCACGAAAACTTCTTGTATTTTAAGATAATATCTTACGCTATTAAAGAAAAAACTTCTGGCTCGCTGAAATATGTTCATTTGCTGAAAACCAAGAAAACCACGAAAAGTTCTTGCATTTGAAGATAAAATCTTTTTGCTTTGAAGAAGAAAGATCTAGCTGACTGAAATAAGTTCATTGGATGAAAACCAACAAAAATTGACAAGAACCACGAAAAGTTCTTGTATTTTAAGATAAAATCTTACTCTATTAAGGAAAAAACTTCCAGCTCGCTGAAATCTGTTCATTTGCTGAAAACCATCAAAACCACGAAAAGTTCTTGTATTTGAAGATAAAATCTTTTTGCTTTGAAGAAGAAAGATCCAGCTGACTGAAATAAGTTCATTAGATGAAAACCAACAAAAATTGACAAGAACCACGAAAAGTTCTTGTATTTTAAGATAAAATCTTACTCTATTAAGGAAAAAACTTCCAGCTCGCTGAAATCTGTTCATTTGCTGAAAACCAACAAAACCACGAAAAGTTCTTGTATTTGAAGATAAAATCTTTTTGCTTTGACGGAGAAAGATCTTGCTGACTGAAATAAGTTCATGAGATGAAAACCAACAAAAATTGACAAGAACCACGAAAAGTTCTTGTATTTTAAGATAAAATCTTAGGCTATTAAAGAAAAAACTTCCAGCTCGCTGAAATCTGTTCATTTGCTGAAAACAATCACAACCACGAAAAGTTCTTGTATTTGAAGATAAAATCTTTTTGCTTTGAAGAAGAAAGATCTAGCTGACTGAAATAAGTTCATGAGATGAAAACCAACAAAAATTGACAAGAACCACGAAAAGTTCTTGTATTTTAAGATAAAATCTTACTCTATTCAGGAAAAAACTTCCAGCTCGCTGAAATATGTTCATTTGCTGAAAACCATCAAAACCACGAAAAGTTCTTGTATTTGAAGATAAAATCTTTTTGCTTTGAAGAAGAAAGATCTAGCTGACTGAAATAAGTTCATTAGATGAAAACCAACAAAAATTGACAAGAACCACGAAAACTTCTTGTATTTTAAGATAAAATCTTACGCTATTAAAGAAAAAACTCCCAGCTCGCTGAAATATGCTCATTTGCTGAAAACCAACAAAACCACGAAAAGTTCTTGTATTTGAAGATAAAATCTTTTTGCTTTGAAGAAGAAAGATCTAGCTGACTGAAATAAGTTCATTAGATGAAAACCAACAAAATTTGACAAGAACCACGAAAAGTTCTTGTATTTTAAGATAAATTCTTACTCTATTAAGGAAAAAACTTCCAACTCGCTGAAATATGTTCATTTGCTGAAAACCATCAAAACCACGAAAAGTTCTTGTATTTGAAGATAAAATCTTTTTGATTTGAAGAAGAAAGATCTAGCTGACTGAAATAAGTTCATTAGATGAAAACCAACAAAAATTGACAAGAACCACAAAAAGTTCTTGTATTTTAAGATAAAATCTTACTCTGTTAAAGAAAAAACTCCCAGCTCGCTGAAATATGTTCATTTGCTGAAAAACAACAAAACCGCGAAAAGTTCTTGTATTTGAAGATAAAATCTTTTTGCTTTGAGGAAGAAAGATCTAGCTGACTGAAATAAGTTCATTAGATGAAAACCAACAAAAATTGACAAGAACCACGAAAAGTTCTTGTATTTTAAGATAAAATCTTAGGCTATTAAAGAAAAAACTTCCAGCTCGCTGAAATATGTTCATTTGCTGAAAACCATCAAAACCACGAAAAGTTCTTGTATTTGAAGATAAAATCTTTTTGCTTTGAAGAAGAAAGATCTAGCTGACTGAAATAAGTTCATTAGATGAAAACCAACAAAAATTGACAAGAACCACGAAAAGTTCTTGTATTTTAAGATAAAATCTTAGGCTATAAAAGAAAAAACTTCCAGCTCGCTGAAATCTGTTCATTTGCTGAAAACCATCAAAACCACAAAACGTTCTTGTATTTGAAGATAAAATCTTTTTGCTTTGAAGAAGAAAGATCGAGCTGACTGAAATAAGTTCATTAGATGAAAACCAACAAAAATTGACAAGAACCACGAAAAGTTCTTGTATTTTAAGATAAAATCTTACTCTATTAAGGAAAAAACTTCCAGCTCGCTGAAATCTGTTCATTTGCTGAAAACCAACAAAACCACCAAAAGTTCTTGTATTTGAAGATAAAATCTTTTTGCTTTGACGAAGAAAGATCTAGCTGACTGAAATAAGTTCATTAGATGAAAACCAACAAAAATTGACAAGAACCACGAAAAGTTCTTGTATTTTAAGATAAAATCTTAGGCTATTAAAGAAAAAACTTCCAGCTCGCTGAAATCTGTTCATTTGCTGAAAACCATCAAAACCACGAAAAGTTCTTGTATTTGAAGATAAAATCTTTTTGCTTTGAAGAAGAAAGATCTAGCTGACTGAAATAAGTTCATTAGATGAAAACCAACAAAAATTGACAAGAACCACGAAAAGTTCTTGTATTTTAAGATATAATCTTTCGCTATTAAAGAAAAAACTCCCAGCTCGCTGAAATATGTTCATTTGCAGAAAACCAACAAAACCACGAAAAGTTCTTGTATTTGAAGATAAAATCTTTTTGCTTTGAAGAAGAAAGATCTAGCTGACTGAAATAAGTTCATTGGATGAAAACCAACAAAAATTGACAAGAACCACGAAAAGTTCTTGTATTTTAAGATAAAATCTTACGCTATTAAAGAAAAAACTCCCAGCTCGCTGAAATATGTTCATTTGCTGAAAACCAACAAAACCACGAAAAGTTCTTGTATTTGAAGATAAAATCTTTTTTCTTTGAAGAAGAAAGATCTAGCTGACTGAAATAAGTTCATTAGATGAAAACCAACAAAAATTGACAAGAACCAATAAAAGTTCTTGTATTTTAAGATAAAATCTTACTCTATTAAGGAAAAAACTTCCAGCTCGCTGAAATATGTTCATTTGCTGAAAACCATCAAAACCTCGAAAAGTTCTTGAATTTGAAGATAAAATCTTTTTGCTTTGAAGAAGAAAGATCCAGCTGACTGAAATAAGTTCATAAGATGAAAACCAACAAAAATTGACAAGAACCACGAAAAGTTCTTGTATTTTAAGATAAAATCTTACTCTATTAAGGAAAAAACTTCCAGCTCGCTGAAATATGTTCATTTGCTGAAAACCATCAAAACCACGAAAAGTTCTTGTATTTGAAGATAAAATCTTTTTGCTTTGAAGAAGAAAGATCTAGCTGACTGAAATAAGTTCATTGGATGAAAACCAACAAAAATTGACAAGAACCACGAAAAGTTCTTGTATTTTAAGATAAAATCTTACTCTATTAAGGAAAAAACTTCCAGCTCGCTGAAATCTGTTCATTTGCTGAAAACCAACAAAACCACGAAAAGTTCTTGTATTTGAAGATAAAATCTTTTTGCTTTGACGGAGAAAGATCTTGCTGACTGAAATAAGTTCATGAGATGAAAACCAACAAAAATTGACAAGAACCACGAAAACTTCTTGTATTTTAAGATAAAATCTTAGGCTATTAAAGAAAAAACTTCCAGCTCGCTGAAATCTGTTCATTTGCTGAAAACAATCAAAACCACGAAAAGTTCTTGTATTTGAAGATAAAATCTTTTTGCTTTGAAGAAGAAAGATCTAGCTGACTGAAATAAGTTCATGAGATGAAAACCAACAAAAATTGACAAGAACCACGAAAAGTTCTTGTATTTTAAGATAAAATCTTACTCTATTCAGGAAAAAACTTCCAGCTCGCTGAAATATGTTCATTTGCTGAAAACCATCAAAACCACGAAAAGTTCTTGTATTTGAAGATAACATCTTTTTGCTTTGAAGAAGAAAGATCTAGCTGACTGAAATAAGTTCATTAGATGAAAACCAACAAAAATTGACAAGAACCACGAAAACGTCTTGTATTTTAAGATAAAATCTTACGCTATTAAAGAAAAAACTCCCAGCTCGCTGAAATATGTTCATTTGCTGAAAACCAACAAAACCACGAAAAGTTCTTGTATTTGAAGATAAAATCTTTTTGCTTTGAAGAAGAAAGATCTAGCTGACTGAAATAAGTTCATTGGATGAAAACCAACAAAAATTGACAAGAACCACGAAAAGTTCTTGTATTTTAAGATAAAATCTTACGCTATTAAAGAAAAAACTCCCAGCTCGCTGAAATATGTTCATTTGCTGAAAACCATCAAAACCACGAAAAGTTCTTGTATTTGAAGATAAAATCTTTTTGCTTTGAAGAAGAAAGATCTAGCTGACTGAAATAAGTTCATTAGATGAAAACCAACAAAATTTGACAAGAACCACGAAAACTTCTTGTATTTTAAGATAATATCTTACGCTATTAAAGAAAAAACTCCCAGCTCGCTGAAATATGTTCATTTGCTGAAAACCAACAAAACCACGAAAAGTTCTTGTATTTGAAGATAAAATCTTTTTTCTTTGAAGAAGAAAGATCTAGCTGACTGAAATAAGTTCATTAGATGAAAACCAACAAAAATTGACAAGAACCAATAAAAGTTCTTGTATTTTAAGATAAAATCTTACTCTATTAAGGAAAAAACTTCCAGCTCGCTGAAATATGTTCATTTGCTGAAAACCATCAAAACCTCGAAAAGTTCTTGAATTTGAAGATAAAATCTTTTTGCTTTGAAGAAGAAAGATCCAGCTGACTGAAATAAGTTCATAAGATGAAAACCAACAAAAATTGACAAGAACCACGAAAAGTTCTTGTATTTTAAGATAAAATCTTACTCTATTAAGGAAAAAACTTCCAGCTCGCTGAAATATGTTCATTTGCTGAAAACCATCAAAACCACGAAAAGTTCTTGTATTTGAAGATAAAATCTTTTTGCTTTGAAGAAGAAAGATCTAGCTGACTGAAATAAGTTCATTGGATGAAAACCAACAAAAATTGACAAGAACCACGAAAAGTTCTTGTATTTTAAGATAAAATCTTACTCTATTAAGGAAAAAACTTCCAGCTCGCTGAAATCTGTTCATTTGCTGAAAACCAACAAAACCACGAAAAGTTCTTGTATTTGAAGATAAAATCTTTTTGCTTTGACGGAGAAAGATCTTGCTGACTGAAATAAGTTCATGAGATGAAAACCAACAAAAATTGACAAGAACCACGAAAACTTCTTGTATTTTAAGATAAAATCTTAGGCTATTAAAGAAAAAACTTCCAGCTCGCTGAAATCTGTTCATTTGCTGAAAACAATCAAAACCACGAAAAGTTCTTGTATTTGAAGATAAAATCTTTTTGCTTTGAAGAAGAAAGATCTAGCTGACTGAAATAAGTTCATGAGATGAAAACCAACAAAAATTGACAAGAACCACGAAAAGTTCTTGTATTTTAAGATAAAATCTTACTCTATTCAGGAAAAAACTTCCAGCTCGCTGAAATATGTTCATTTGCTGAAAACCATCAAAACCACGAAAAGTTCTTGTATTTGAAGATAACATCTTTTTGCTTTGAAGAAGAAAGATCTAGCTGACTGAAATAAGTTCATTAGATGAAAACCAACAAAAATTGACAAGAACCACGAAAACGTCTTGTATTTTAAGATAAAATCTTACGCTATTAAAGAAAAAACTCCCAGCTCGCTGAAATATGTTCATTTGCTGAAAACCAACAAAACCACGAAAAGTTCTTGTATTTGAAGATAAAATCTTTTTGCTTTGAAGAAGAAAGATCTAGCTGACTGAAATAAGTTCATTGGATGAAAACCAACAAAAATTGACAAGAACCACGAAAAGTTCTTGTATTTTAAGATAAAATCTTACGCTATTAAAGAAAAAACTCCCAGCTCGCTGAAATATGTTCATTTGCTGAAAACCATCAAAACCACGAAAAGTTCTTGTATTTGAAGATAAAATCTTTTTGCTTTGAAGAAGAAAGATCTAGCTGACTGAAATAAGTTCATTAGATGAAAACCAACAAAATTTGACAAGAACCACGAAAACTTCTTGTATTTTAAGATAATATCTTACGCTATTAAAGAAAAAACTTCTGGCTCGCTGAAATATGTTCATTTGCTGAAAACCAACAAAACCACGAAAAGTTCTTGTATTTGAAGATAAAATCTTTTTGCTTTGAAGAAGAAAGATCTAGCTGACTGAAATAAGTTCATTGGATGAAAACCAACAAAAATTGACAAGAACCACGAAAAGTTCTTGTATTTTAAGATAAAATCTTACTCTATTAAGGAAAAAACTTCCAGCTCGCTGAAATCTGTTCATTTGCTGAAAACCATCAAAACCACGAAAAGTTCTTGTATTTGAAGATAAAATCTTTTTGCTTTGAAGAAGAAAGATCCAGCTGACTGAAATAAGTTCATTAGATGAAAACCAACAAAAATTGACAAGAACCACGAAAAGTTCTTGTATTTTAAGATAAAATCTTACTCTATTCAGGAAAAAACTTCCAGCTCACTGAAATATGTTCATTTGCTGAAAACCATCAAAACCACGAAAAGTTCTTGTATTTGAAGATAAAATCTTTTTGCTTTGAAGAAGAAAGATCTAGCTGACTGAAATAAGTTCATTAGATGAAAACCAACAAAAATTGACAAGAACCACGAAAACTTCTTGTATTTTAAGATAAAATCTTACGCTATTAAAGAAAAAACTCCCAGCTCGCTGAAATATGCTCATTTGCTGAAAACCAACAAAACCACGAAAAGTTCTTGTATTTGAAGATAAAATCTTTTTGCTTTGAAGAAGAAAGATCTAGCTGACTGAAATAAGTTCATTAGATGAAAACCAACAAAATTTGACAAGAACCACGAAAAGTTCTTGTATTTTAAGATAAATTCTTACTCTATTAAGGAAAAAACTTCCAACTCGCTGAAATATGTTCATTTGCTGAAAACCATCAAAACCACGAAAAGTTCTTGTATTTGAAGATAAAATCTTTTTGATTTGAAGAAGAAAGATCTAGCTGACTGAAATAAGTTCATTAGATGAAAACCAACAAAAATTGACAAGAACCACAAAAAGTTCTTGTATTTTAAGATAAAATCTTACTCTGTTAAAGAAAAAACTCCCAGCTCGCTGAAATATGTTCATTTGCTGAAAAACAACAAAACCGCGAAAAGTTCTTGTATTTGAAGATAAAATCTTTTTGCTTTGAGGAAGAAAGATCTAGCTGACTGAAATAAGTTCATTAGATGAAAACCAACAAAAATTGACAAGAACCACGAAAAGTTCTTGTATTTTAAGATAAAATCTTAGGCTATTAAAGAAAAAACTTCCAGCTCGCTGAAATATGTTCATTTGCTGAAAACCATCAAAACCACGAAAAGTTCTTGTATTTGAAGATAAAATCTTTTTGCTTTGAAGAAGAAAGATCTAGCTGACTGAAATAAGTTCATTAGATGAAAACCAACAAAAATTGACAAGAACCACGAAAAGTTCTTGTATTTTAAGATAAAATCTTAGGCTATAAAAGAAAAAACTTCCAGCTCGCTGAAATCTGTTCATTTGCTGAAAACCATCAAAACCACAAAACGTTCTTGTATTTGAAGATAAAATCTTTTTGCTTTGAAGAAGAAAGATCGAGCTGACTGAAATAAGTTCATTAGATGAAAACCAACAAAAATTGACAAGAACCACGAAAAGTTCTTGTATTTTAAGATAAAATCTTACTCTATTAAGGAAAAAACTTCCAGCTCGCTGAAATCTGTTCATTTGCTGAAAACCAACAAAACCACCAAAAGTTCTTGTATTTGAAGATAAAATCTTTTTGCTTTGACGAAGAAAGATCTAGCTGACTGAAATAAGTTCATTAGATGAAAACCAACAAAAATTGACAAGAACCACGAAAAGTTCTTGTATTTTAAGATAAAATCTTAGGCTATTAAAGAAAAAACTTCCAGCTCGCTGAAATCTGTTCATTTGCTGAAAACCATCAAAACCACGAAAAGTTCTTGTATTTGAAGATAAAATCTTTTTGCTTTGAAGAAGAAAGATCTAGCTGACTGAAATAAGTTCATTAGATGAAAACCAACAAAAATTGACAAGAACCACGAAAAGTTCTTGTATTTTAAGATATAATCTTTCGCTATTAAAGAAAAAACTCCCAGCTCGCTGAAATATGTTCATTTGCAGAAAACCAACAAAACCACGAAAAGTTCTTGTATTTGAAGATAAAATCTTTTTGCTTTGAAGAAGAAAGATCTAGCTGACTGAAATAAGTTCATTGGATGAAAACCAACAAAAATTGACAAGAACCACGAAAAGTTCTTGTATTTTAAGATAAAATCTTACGCTATTAAAGAAAAAACTCCCAGCTCGCTGAAATATGTTCATTTGCTGAAAACCAACAAAACCACGAAAAGTTCTTGTATTTGAAGATAAAATCTTTTTTCTTTGAAGAAGAAAGATCTAGCTGACTGAAATAAGTTCATTAGATGAAAACCAACAAAAATTGACAAGAACCAATAAAAGTTCTTGTATTTTAAGATAAAATCTTACTCTATTAAGGAAAAAACTTCCAGCTCGCTGAAATATGTTCATTTGCTGAAAACCATCAAAACCTCGAAAAGTTCTTGAATTTGAAGATAAAATCTTTTTGCTTTGAAGAAGAAAGATCCAGCTGACTGAAATAAGTTCATAAGATGAAAACCAACAAAAATTGACAAGAACCACGAAAAGTTCTTGTATTTTAAGATAAAATCTTACTCTATTAAGGAAAAAACTTCCAGCTCGCTGAAATATGTTCATTTGCTGAAAACCATCAAAACCACGAAAAGTTCTTGTATTTGAAGATAAAATCTTTTTGCTTTGAAGAAGAAAGATCTAGCTGACTGAAATAAGTTCATTGGATGAAAACCAACAAAAATTGACAAGAACCACGAAAAGTTCTTGTATTTTAAGATAAAATCTTACTCTATTAAGGAAAAAACTTCCAGCTCGCTAAAATCTGTTCATTTGCTGAAAACCATCAAAACCACGAAAAGTTCTTGTATTTGAAGATAAAATCTTTTTGCTTTGAAGAAGAAAGATCCAGCTGACTGAAATAAGTTCATTAGATGAAAACCAACAAAAATTGACAAGAACCACGAAAAGTTCTTGTATTTTAAGATAAAATCTTACTCTATTAAGGAAAAAACTTCCAGCTCGCTGAAATCTGTTCATTTGCTGAAAACCAACAAAACCACGAAAAGTTCTTGTATTTGAAGATAAAATCTTTTTGCTTTGACGGAGAAAGATCTTGCTGACTGAAATAAGTTCATGAGATGAAAACCAACAAAAATTGACAAGAACCACGAAAACTTCTTGTATTTTAAGATAAAATCTTAGGCTATTAAAGAAAAAACTTCCAGCTCGCTGAAATCTGTTCATTTGCTGAAAACAATCAAAACCACGAAAAGTTCTTGTATTTGAAGATAAAATCTTTTTGCTTTGAAGAAGAAAGATCTAGCTGACTGAAATAAGTTCATGAGATGAAAACCAACAAAAATTGACAAGAACCACGAAAAGTTCTTGTATTTTAAGATAAAATCTTACTCTATTCAGGAAAAAACTTCCAGCTCGCTGAAATATGTTCATTTGCTGAAAACCATCAAAACCACGAAAAGTTCTTGTATTTGAAGATAAAATCTTTTTGCTTTGAAGAAGAAAGATCTAGCTGACTGAAATAAGTTCATTAGATGAAAACCAACAAAAATTGACAAGAACCACGAAAACTTCTTGTATTTTAAGATAAAATCTTACGCTATTAAAGAAAAAACTCCCAGCTCGCTGAAATATGTTCATTTGCTGAAAACCAACAAAACCACGAAAAGTTCTTGTATTTGAAGATAAAATCTTTTTGCTTTGAAGAAGAAAGATCTAGCTGACTGAAATAAGTTCATTGGATGAAAACCAACAAAAATTGACAAGAACCACGAAAAGTTCTTGTATTTTAAGATAAAATCTTACGCTATTAAAGAAAAAACTCCCAGCTCGCTGAAATATGTTCATTTGCTGAAAACCATCAAAACCACGAAAAGTTCTTGTATTTGAAGATAAAATCTTTTTGCTTTGAAGAAGAAAGATCTAGCTGACTGAAATAAGTTCATTAGATGAAAACCAACAAAATTTGACAAGAACCACGAAAACTTCTTGTATTTTAAGATAATATCTTACGCTATTAAAGAAAAAACTTCTGGCTCGCTGAAATATGTTCATTTGCTGAAAACCAACAAAACCACGAAAAGTTCTTGTATTTGAAGATAAAATCTTTTTGCTTTGAAGAAGAAAGATCTAGCTGACTGAAATAAGTTCATTGGATGAAAACCAACAAAAATTGACAAGAACCACGAAAAGTTCTTGTATTTTAAGATAAAATCTTACTCTATTAAGGAAAAAACTTCCAGCTCGCTGAAATCTGTTCATTTGCTGAAAACCATCAAAACCACGAAAAGTTCTTGTATTTGAAGATAAAATCTTTTTGCTTTGAAGAAGAAAGATCCAGCTGACTGAAATAAGTTCATTAGATGAAAACCAACAAAAATTGACAAGAACCACGAAAAGTTCTTGTATTTTAAGATAAAATCTTACTCTATTAAGGAAAAAACTTCCAGCTCGCTGAAATCTGTTCATTTGCTGAAAACCAACAAAACCACGAAAGGTTCTTGTATTTGAAGATAAAATCTTTTTGCTTTGACGGAGAAAGATCTTGCTGACTGAAATAAGTTCATGAGATGAAAACCAACAAAAATTGACAAGAACCACGAAAAGTTCTTGTATTTTAAGATAAAATCTTAGGCTATTAAAGAAAAAACTTCCAGCTCGCTGAAATCTGTTCATTTGCTGAAAACCATCAAAACCACGAAAAGTTCTTGTATTTGAAGATAAAATCTTTTTGCTTTGAAGAAGAAAGATCCAGCTGACTGAAATAAATTCATTCGATGAAAACCAACAAAAATTGACAAGAACCACGAAAAGTTCTTGTATTTTAAGATAAAATCTTACTCTATTCAGGAAAAAACTTCCAGCTCGCTGAAATATGTTCATTTGCTGAAAACCATCAAAACCACGAAAAGTTCTTGTATTTGAAGATAAATTCTTTTTGCTTTGAAGAAGAAAGATCTAGCTGACTGAAATAAGTTCATTAGATGAAAACCAACAAAAATTGACAAGAACCACGAAAACGTCTTGTATTTTAAGATAAAATCTTACGCTATTAAAGAAAAAACTCCCAGCTCGCTGAAATATGTTCATTTGCTGAAAACCAACAAAACCACGAAACGTTCTTGTATTTGAAGATAAAATCTTTTTGCTTTGAAGAAGAAAGATCTAGCTGACTGAAATAAGTTCATTGGATGAAAACCAACAAAAATTGACAAGAACCACGAAAAGTTCTTGTATTTTAAGATAAAATCTTACGCTATTAAAGAAAAAACTCCCAGCTCGCTGAAATATGTTCATTTGCTGAAAACCAACAAAACCACGAAAAGTTCTTGTATTTGAAGATAAAATCTTTTTTCTTTGAAGAAGAAAGATCTAGCTGACTGAAATAAGTTCATTAGATGAAAACCAACAAAAATTGACAAGAACCAATAAAAGTTCTTGTATTTTAAGATAAAATCTTACTCTATTAAGGAAAAAACTTCCAGCTCGCTGAAATATGTTCATTTGCTGAAAACCATCAAAACCTCGAAAAGTTCTTGAATTTGAAGATAAAATCTTTTTGCTTTGAAGAAGAAAGATCTTGCTGACTGAAATAAGTTCATCAGATGAAAACCAACAAAAATTGACAAGAACCACGAAAAGTTCTTGTATTTTAAGATAAAATCTTACTCTATTAAGGAAAAAACTTCCAGCTCGCTGAAATATGTTCATTTGCTGAAAACCATCAAAACCACGAAAAGTTCTTGTATTTGAAGATAAAATCTTTTTGCTTTGAAGAAGAAAGATCTAGCTGACTGAAATAAGTTCATGAGATGAAAACCAACAAAAATTGACAAGAACCACGAAAAGTTCTTGTATTTTAAGATAAAATCTTAGGCTATTAAAGAAAAAACTTCCAGCTCGCTGAAATCTGTTCATTTGCTGAAAACCATCAAAACCACGAAAAGTTCTTGTATTTGAAGATAAAATCTTTTTGCTTTGAAGAAGAAAGATCCAGCTGACTGAAATAAGTTCATTCGATGAAAACCAACAAAAATTGACAAGAACCACGAAAAGTTCTTGTATTTTAAGATAAAATCTTACTCTATTCAGGAAAAAACTTCCAGCTCGCTGAAATATGTTCATTTGCTGAAAACCATCAAAACCACGAAAAGTTCTTGTATTTGAAGATAAATTCTTTTTGCTTTGAAGAAGAAAGATCTAGCTGACTGAAATAAGTTCATTAGATGAAAACCAACAAAAATTGACAAGAACCACGAAAACGTCTTGTATTTTAAGATAAAATCTTACGCTATTAAAGAAAAAACTCCCAGCTCGCTGAAATATGTTCATTTGCTGAAAACCAACAAAACCACGAAACGTTCTTGTATTTGAAGATAAAATCTTTTTGCTTTGAAGAAGAAAGATCTAGCTGACTGAAATAAGTTCATTGGATGAAAACCAACAAAAATTGACAAGAACCACGAAAAGTTCTTGTATTTTAAGATAAAATCTTACGCTATTAAAGAAAAAACTCCCAGCTCGCTGAAATATGTTCATTTGCTGAAAACCAACAAAACCACGAAAAGTTCTTGTATTTGAAGATAAAATCTTTTTTCTTTGAAGAAGAAAGGTCTAGCTGACTGAAATAAGTTCATTAGATGAAAACCAACAAAAATTGACAAGAACCAATAAAAGTTCTTGTATTTTAAGATAAAATCTTACTCTATTAAGGAAAAAACTTCCAGCTCGCTGAAATATGTTCATTTGCTGAAAACCATCAAAACCTCGAAAAGTTCTTGAATTTGAAGATAAAATCTTTTTGCTTTGAAGAAGAAAGATCTTGCTGACTGAAATAAGTTCATCAGATGAAAACCAACAAAAATTGACAAGAACCACGAAAAGTTCTTGTATTTTAAGATAAAATCTTACTCTATTAAGGAAAAAACTTCCAGCTCGCTGAAATATGTTCATTTGCTGAAAACCATCAAAACCACGAAAAGTTCTTGTATTTGAAGATAAAATCTTTTTGCTTTGAAGAAGAAAGATCTAGCTGACTGAAATAAGTTCATTAGATGAAAACCAACAAAATTTGACAAGAACCACGAAAACTTCTTGTATTTTAAGATAATATCTTACGCTATTAAAGAAAAAACTTCCAGCTCGCTGAAATCTGTTCATTTGCTGAAAACCATCAAAACCACGAAAAGTTCTTGTATTTGAAGATAAAATCTTTTTGCTTTGAAGAAGAAAGATCCAGCTGACTGAAATAAGTTCATTAGATGAAAACCAACAAAAATTGACAAGAACCACGAAAAGTTATTGTATTTTAAGATAAAATCTTACTCTATTAAGGAAAAAACTTCCAGCTCGCTGAAATCTGTTCATTTGCTGAAAACCAACAAAACCACGAAAAGTTCTTGTATTTGAAGATAAAATATTTTTGCTTTGACGGAGAAAGATCTTGCTGACTGAAATAAATTCATGAGATGAAAACCAACAAAAATTGACAAGAACCACGAAAAGTTCTTGTATTTTAAGATAAAATCTTAGGCTATTAAAGAAAAAACTTCCAGCTCGCTGAAATCTGTTCATTTGCTGAAAACCATCAAAACCACGAAAAGTTCTTGTATTTGAAGATAAAATCTTTTTGCTTTGAAGAAGAAAGATCTAGCTGACTGAAATAAGTTCATTAGATGAAAACCAACAAAAATTGACAAGAACCACGAAAACTTCTTGTATTTTAAGATAAAATCTTACGCTATTAAAGAAAAAACTCCCAGCTCGCTGAAATATGTTCATTTGCTGAAAACCAACAAAACCACGAAAAGTTCTTGTATTTGAAGATAAAATCTTTTTGCTTTGAAGAAGAAAGATCTAGCTGACTGAAATAAGTTCATTGGATGAAAACCAACAAAAATTGACAAGAACCACGAAAAGTTCTTGTATTTTAAGATAAAATCTTACTCTATTAAGGAAAAAACTTCCAGCTCGCTGAAATCTGTTCATTTGCTGAAAACCAACAAAACCACGAAAAGTTCTTGTATTTGAAGATAAAATCTTTTTGCTTTGACGTAGAAAGATCTTGCTGACTGAAATAAGTTCATGAGATGAAAACCAACAAAAATTGACAAGAACCACGAAAACTTCTTGTATTTTAAGATAAAATCTTAGGCTATTAAAGAAAAAACTTCCAGCTCGCTGAAATATGTTCATTTGCTGAAAACCATCAAAACCACGAAAAGTTCTTGTATTTGAAGATAAAATCTTTTTGCTTTGAAGAAGAAAGATCTAGCTGACTGAAATAAGTTCATTGGATGAAAACCAACAAAAATTGACAAGAACCACGAAAAGTTCTTGTATTTTAAGATAAAATCTTACTCTATTAAGGAAAAAACTTCCAGCTCGCTGAAATCTGTTCATTTGCTGAAAACCATCAAAACCACGAAAAGTTCTTGTATTTGAAGATAAAATCTTTTTGCTTTGAAGAAGAAAGATCCAGCTGACTGAAATAAGTTCATTAGATGAAAACCAACAAAAATTGACAAGAACCACGAAAAGTTCTTGTATTTTAAGATAAAATCTTACTCTATTAAGGAAAAAACTTCCAGCTCGCTGAAATCTGTTCATTTGCTGAAAACCAACAAAACCACGAAAAGTTCTTGTATTTGAAGATAAAATCTTTTTGCTTTGACGGAGAAAGATCTTGCTGACTGAAATAAGTTCATGAGATGAAAACCAACAAAAATTGACAAGAACCACGAAAACTTCTTGTATTTTAAGATAAAATCTTAGGCTATTAAAGAAAAAACGTCCAGCTCGCTGAAATCTGTTCATTTGCTGAAAACAATCAAAACCACGAAAAGTTCTTGTATTTGAAGATAAAATCTTTTTGCTTTGAAGAAGAAAGATCTAGCTGACTGAAATAAGTTCATGAGATGAAAACCAACAAAAATTGACAAGAACCACGAAAAGTTCTTGTATTTTAAGATAAAATCTTACTCTATTCAGGAAAAAACTTCCAGCTCGCTGAAATATGTTCATTTGCTGAAAACCATCAAAACCACGAAAAGTTCTTGTATTTGAAGATAAAATCTTTTTGCTTTGAAGAAGAAAGATCTAGCTGACTGAAATAAGTTCATTAGATGAAAACCAACAAAAATTGACAAGAACCACGAAAACTTCTTGTATTTTAAGATAAAATCTTACGCTATTAAAGAAAAAACTCCCAGCTCGCTGAAATATGTTCATTTGCTGAAAACCAACAAAACCACGAAAAGTTCTTGTATTTGAAGATAAAATCTTTTTGCTTTGAAGAAGAAAGATCTAGCTGACTGAAATAAGTTCATTGGATGAAAACCAACAAAAATTGACAAGAACCACGAAAAGTTCTTGTATTTTAAGATAAAATCTTACGCTATTAAAGAAAAAACTCCCAGCTCGCTGAAATATGTTCATTTGCTGAAAACCATCAAAACCACGAAAAGTTCTTGTATTTGAAGATAAAATCTTTTTGCTTTGAAGAAGAAAGATCTAGCTGACTGAAATAAGTTCATTAGATGAAAACCAACAAAATTTGACAAGAACCACGAAAACTTCTTGTATTTTAAGATAATATCTTACGCTATTAAAGAAAAAACTTCTGGCTCGCTGAAATATGTTCATTTGCTGAAAACCAACAAAACCACGAAAAGTTCTTGTATTTGAAGATAAAATCTTTTTGCTTTGAAGAAGAAAGATCTAGCTGACTGAAATAAGTTCATTGGATGAAAACCAACAAAAATTGACAAGAACCACGAAAAGTTCTTGTATTTTAAGATAAAATCTTACTCTATTAAGGAAAAAACTTCCAGCTCGCTGAAATCTGTTCATTTGCTGAAAACCATCAAAACCACGAAAAGTTCTTGTATTTGAAGATAAAATCTTTTTGCTTTGAAGAAGAAAGATCCAGCTGACTGAAATAAGTTCATTAGATGAAAACCAACAAAAATTGACAAGAACCACGAAAAGTTCTTGTATTTTAAGATAAAATCTTACTCTATTAAGGAAAAAACTTCCAGCTCGCTGAAATCTGTTCATTTGCTGAAAACCAACAAAACCACGAAAAGTTCTTGTATTTGAAGATAAAATCTTTTTGCTTTGACGGAGAAAGATCTTGCTGACTGAAATAAGTTCATGAGATGAAAACCAACAAAAATTGACAAGAACCACGAAAAGTTCTTGTATTTTAAGATAAAATCTTAGGCTATTAAAGAAAAAACTTCCAGCTCGCTGAAATCTGTTCATTTGCTGAAAACCATCAAAACCACGAAAAGTTCTTGTATTTGAAGATAAAATCTTTTTGCTTTGAAGAAGAAAGATCTAGCTGACTGAAATAAGTTCATTCGATGAAAACCAACAAAAATTGACAAGAACCACGAAAAGTTCTTGTATTTTAAGATAAAATCTTACTCTATTCAGGAAAAAACTTCCAGCTCGCTGAAATATGTTCATTTGCTGAAAACCATCAAAACCACGAAAAGTTCTTGTATTTGAAGATAAATTCTTTTTGCTTTGAAGAAGAAAGATCTAGCTGACTGAAATAAGTTCATTAGATGAAAACCAACAAAAATTGACAAGAACCACGAAAACGTCTTGTATTTTAAGATAAAATCTTACGCTATTAAAGAAAAAACTCCCAGCTCGCTGAAATATGTTCATTTGCTGAAAACCAACAAAACCACGAAACGTTCTTGTATTTGAAGATAAAATCTTTTTGCTTTGAAGAAGAAAGATCTAGCTGACTGAAATAAGTTCATTAGATGAAAACCAACAAAAATTGACAAGAACCACGAAAAGTTATTGTATTTTAAGATAAAATCTTACTCTATTAAGGAAAAAACTTCCAGCTCGCTGAAATCTGTTCATTTGCTGAAAACCAACAAAACCACGAAAAGTTCTTGTATTTGAAGATAAAATCTTTTTGCTTTGACGGAGAAAGATCTTGCTGACTGAAATAAGTTCATGAGATGAAAACCAACAAAAATTGACAAGAACCACGAAAACTTCTTGTATTTTAAGATAAAATCTTAGGCTATTAAAGAAAAAACTTCCAGCTCGCTGAAATATGTTCATTTGCTGAAAACCATCAAAACCACGAAAAGTTCTTGTATTTGAAGATAAAATCTTTTTGCTTTGAAGAAGAAAGATCTAGCTGACTGAAATAAGTTCATTGGATGAAAACCAACAAAAATTGACAAGAACCACGAAAAGTTCTTGTATTTTAAGATAAAATCTTACTCTATTAAGGAAAAAACTTCCAGCTCGCTGAAATCTGTTCATTTGCTGAAAACCATCAAAACCACGAAAAGTTCTTGTATTTGAAGATAAAATCTTTTTGCTTTGAAGAAGAAAGATCCAGCTGACTGAAATAAGTTCATTAGATGAAAACCAACAAAAATTGACAAGAACCACGAAAAGTTCTTGTATTTTAAGATAAAATCTTACTCTATTAAGGAAAAAACTTCCAGCTCGCTGAAATCTGTTCATTTGCTGAAAACCAACAAAACCACGAAAAGTTCTTGTATTTGAAGATAAAATCTTTTTGCTTTGAAGAAGAAAGATCTTGCTGACTGAAATAAGTTCATGAGATGAAAACCAACAAAAATTGACAAGAACCACGAAAACTTCTTGTATTTTAAGATAAAATCTTAGGCTATTAAAGAAAAAACGTCCAGCTCGCTGAAATCTGTTCATTTGCTGAAAACAATCAAAACCACGAAAAGTTCTTGTATTTGAAGATAAAATCTTTTTGCTTTGAAGAAGAAAGATCTAGCTGACTGAAATAAGTTCATGAGATGAAAACCAACAAAAATTGACAAGAACCACGAAAAGTTCTTGTATTTTAAGATAAAATCTTACTCTATTCAGGAAAAAACTTCCAGCTCGCTGAAATATGTTCATTTGCTGAAAACCATCAAAACCACAAAAAGTTCTTGTATTTGAAGATAAAATCTTTTTGCTTTGAAGAAGAAAGATCTAGCTGACTGAAATAAGTTCATTAGATGAAAACCAACAAAAATTGACAAGAACCACGAAAACTTCTTGTATTTTAAGATAAAATCTTACGCTATTAAAGAAAAAACTCCCAGCTCGCTGAAATATGTTCATTTGCTGAAAACCAACAAAACCACGAAAAGTTCTTGTATTTGAAGATAAAATCTTTTTGCTTTGAAGAAGAAAGATCTAGCTGACTGAAATAAGTTCATTGGATGAAAACCAACAAAAATTGACAAGAACCACGAAAAGTTCTTGTATTTTAAGATAAAATCTTACGCTATTAAAGAAAAAACTCCCAGCTCGCTGAAATATGTTCATTTGCTGAAAACCATCAAAACCACGAAAAGTTCTTGTATTTGAAGATAAAATCTTTTTGCTTTGAAGAAGAAAGATCTAGCTGACTGAAATAAGTTCATTAGATGAAAACCAACAAAATTTGACAAGAACCACGAAAACTTCTTGTATTTTAAGATAATATCTTGCGCTATTAAAGAAAAAACTTCTGGCTCGCTGAAATATGTTCATTTGCTGAAAACCAACAAAACCACGAAAAGTTCTTGTATTTGAAGATAAAATCTTTTTGCTTTGAAGAAGAAAGATCTAGCTGACTGAAATAAGTTCATTGGATGAAAACCAACAAAAATTGACAAGAACCACGAAAAGTTCTTGTATTTTAAGATAAAATCTTACTCTATTAAGGAAAAAACTTCCAGCTCGCTGAAATCTGTTCATTTGCTGAAAACCATCAAAACCACGAAAAGTTCTTGCATTTGAAGATAAAATCTTTTTGCTTTGAAGAAGAAAGATCCAGCTGACTGAAATAAGTTCATTAGATGAAAACCAACAAAAATTGACAAGAACCACGAAAAGTTCTTGCATTTTAAGATAAAATCTTACTCTATTAAGGAAAAAACTTCCAGCTCGCTGAAATCTGTTCATTTGCTAAAAACCAACAAAACCACGAAAAGTTCTTGTATTTGAAGATAAAATCTTTTTGCTTTGACGGAGAAAGATCTTGCTGACTGAAATAAGTTCATGAGATGAAAACCAACAAAAATTGACAAGAACCACGAAAAGTTCTTGTATTTTAAGATAAAATCTTAGGCTATTAAAGAAAAAACTTCCAGCTCGCTGAAATCTGTTCATTTGCTGAAAACCATCAAAACCACGAAAAGTTCTTGTATTTGAAGATAAAATCTTTTTGCTTTGAAGAAGAAAGATCTAGCTGACTGAAATAAGTTCATTCGATGAAAACCAACAAAAATTGACAAGAACCACGAAAAGTTCTTGTATTTTAAGATAAAATCTTACTCTATTCAGGAAAAAACTTCCAGCTCGCTGAAATATGTTCATTTGCTGAAAACCATCAAAACCACGAAAAGTTCTTGTATTTGAAGATAAATTCTTTTTGCTTTGAAGAAGAAAGATCTAGCTGACTGAAATAAGTTCATTAGATGAAAACCAACAAAAATTGACAAGAACCACGAAAACGTCTTGTATTTTAAGATAAAATCTTACGCTATTAAAGAAAAAACTCCCAGCTCGCTGAAATATGTTCATTTGCTGAAAACCAACAAAACCACGAAACGTTCTTGTATTTGAAGATAAAATCTTTTTGCTTTGAAGAAGAAAGATCTAGCTGACTGAAATAAGTTCATTGGATGAAAACCAACAAAAATTGACAAGAACCACGAAAAGTTCTTGTATTTTAAGATAAAATCTTACGCTATTAAAGAAAAAACTCCCAGCTCGCTGAAATATGTTCATTTGCTGAAAACCAACAAAACCACGAAAAGTTCTTGTATTTGAAGATAAAATCTTTTTTCTTTGAAGAAGAAAGATCTAGCTGACTGAAATAAGTTCATTGGATGAAAACCAACAAAAATTGACAAGAACCAATAAAAGTTCTTGTATTTTAAGATAAAATCTTACTCTATTAAGGAAAAAACTTCCAGCTCGCTGAAATATGTTCATTTGCTGAAAACCATCAAAACCTCGAAAAGTTCTTGAATTTGAAGATAAAATCTTTTTGCTTTGAAGAAGAAAGATCTTGCTGACTGAAATAAGTTCATCAGATGAAAACCAACAAAAATTGACAAGAACCACGAAAAGTTCTTGTATTTTAAGATAAAATCTTACTCTATTAAGGAAAAAACTTCCAGCTCGCTGAAATATGTTCATTTGCTGAAAACCATCAAAACCACGAAAAGTTCTTGTATTTGAAGATAAAATCTTTTTGCTTTGAAGAAGAAAGATCTAGCTGACTGAAATAAGTTCATTAGATGAAAACCAACAAAATTTGACAAGAACCACGAAAACTTCTTGTATTTTAAGATAATATCTTACGCTATTAAAGAAAAATCTTCTGGCTCGCTGAAATATGTTCATTTGCTGAAAACCAACAAAACCACGAAAAGTTCTTGTATTTGAAGATAAAATCTTTTTGCTTTGAAGAAGAAAGATCAAGCTGACTGAAATAAGTTCATTGGATGAAAACCAACAAAAATTGACAAGAACCACGAAAAGTTCTTGTATTTTAAGATAAAATCTTACTCTATTAAGGAAAAAACTTCCAGCTCGCTGAAATATGTTCATTTGCTGAAAACCATCAAAACCACGAAAAGTTCTTGTATTTGAAGATAAAATCTTTTTGCTTTGAAGAAGAAAGATCCAGCTGACTGAAATAAGTTCATTAGATGAAAACCAACAAAAATTGACAAGAACCACGAAAAGTTCTTGTATTTTAAGATAAAATCTTACTCTATTAAGGAAAAAACTTCCAGCTCGCTGAAATCTGTTCATTTGCTGAAAACCAACAAAACCACGAAAAGTTCTTGTATTTGAAGATAAAATCTTTTTGCTTTGACGGAGAAAGATCTTGCTGACTGAAATAAATTCATGAGATGAAAACCAACAAAAATTGACAAGAACCACGAAAAGTTCTTGTATTTTAAGATAAAATCTTAGGCTATTAAAGAAAAAACTTCCAGCTCGCTGAAATCTGTTCATTTGCTGAAAACCATCAAAACCACGAAAAGTTCTTGTATTTGAAGATAAAATCTTTTTGCTTTGAAGAAGAAAGATCTAGCTGACTGAAATAAGTTCATTAGATGAAAACCAACAAAAATTGACAAGAACCACGAAAACTTCTTGTATTTTAAGATAAAATCTTACGCTATTAAAGAAAAAACTCCCAGCTCGCTGAAATATGTTCATTTGCTGAAAACCAACAAAACCACGAAAAGTTCTTGTATTTGAAGATAAAATCTTTTTGCTTTGAAGAAGAAAGATCTAGCTGACTGAAATAAGTTCATTGGATGAAAACCAACAAAAATTGACAAGAACCACGAAAAGTTCTTGTATTTTAAGATAAAATCTTACTCTATTAAGGAAAAAACTTCCAGCTCGCTGAAATCTGTTCATTTGCTGAAAACCAACAAAACCACGAAAAGTTCTTGTATTTGAAGATAAAATCTTTTTGCTTTGACGGAGAAAGATCTTGCTGACTGAAATAAGTTCATGAGATGAAAACCAACAAAAATTGACAAGAACCACGAAAAGTTCTTGTATTTTAAGATAAAATCTTAGGCTATTAAAGAAAAAACTTCCAGCTCGCTGAAATCTGTTCATTTGCTGAAAACCATCAAAACCACGAAAAGTTCTTGTATTTGAAGATAAAATCTTTTTGCTTTGAAGAAGAAAGATCTAGCTGACTGAAATAAGTTCATGAGATGAAAACCAACAAAATTTGACAAGAACCACGAAAACTTCTTGTATTTTAAGATAATATCTTACGCTATTAAAGAAAAAACTTCTGGCTCGCTGAAATATGTTCATTTGCTGAAAACCAACAAAACCACGAAAAGTTCTTGTATTTGAAGATAAAATCTTTTTGCTTTGAAGAAGAAAGTTCTAGCTGACTGAAATAAGTTCATTGGATGAAAACCAACAACAATTGACAAGAACCACGAAAAGTTCTTGTATTTTAAGATAAAATCTTACTCTATTAAGGAAAAAACTTCCAGCTCGCTGAAATATGTTCATTTGCTGAAAACCAACAAAACCACGAAAAGTTCTTGTATTTGAAGATAAAATCTTTTTGCTTTGAAGAAGAAAGATCCAGCTGACTGAAATAAGTTCATTGGATGAAAACCAACAAAAATTGACAAGAACCACGAAAAGTTCTTGTATTTTAAGATAAAATCTTACTCTATTAAGGAAAAAACTTCCAGCTCGCTGAAATCTGTTCATTTGCTGAAAACCATCAAAACCACGAAAAGTTCTTGTATTTGAAGATAAAATCTTTTTGCTTTGAAGAAGAAAGATCTAGCTGACTGAAATAAGTTCATTGGATGAAAACCAACAAAAATTGACAAGAACCACGAAAAGTTCTTGTATTTTAAGATAAAATCTTACTCTATTAAGGAAAAAACTTCCAGCTCGCTGAAATCTGTTCATTTGCTGAAAACCATCAAAACCACGAAAAGTTCTTGTATTTGAAGATAAAATCTTTTTGCTTTGAAGAAGAAAGATCCAGCTGACTGAAATAAGTTCATTAGATGAAAACCAACAAAAATTGACAAGAACCACGAAAAGTTCTTGTATTTTAAGATAAAATCTTACTCTATTAAGGAAAAAACTTCCAGCTCGCTGAAATCTGTTCATTTGCTGAAAACCAACAAAACCACGAAAAGTTCTTGTATTTGAAGATAAAATCTTTTTGCTTTGACGGAGAAAGATCTTGCTGACTGAAATAAATTCATGAGATGAAAACCAACAAAAATTGACAAGAACCACGAAAAGTTCTTGTATTTTAAGATAAAATCTTAGGCTATTAAAGAAAAAACTTCCAGCTCGCTGAAATCTGTTCATTTGCTGAAAACCATCAAAACCACGAAAAGTTCTTGTATTTGAAGATAAAATCTTTTTGCTTTGAAGAAGAAAGATCTAGCTGACTGAAATAAGTTCATTAGATGAAAACCAACAAAAATTGACAAGAACCACGAAAACTTCTTGTATTTTAAGATAAAATCTTACGCTATTAAAGAAAAAACTCCCAGCTCGCTGAAATATGTTCATTTGCTGAAAACCAACAAAACCACGAAAAGTTCTTGTATTTGAAGATAAAATCTTTTTGCTTTGAAGAAGAAAGATCTAGCTGACTGAAATAAGTTCATTGGATGAAAACCAACAAAAATTGACAAGAACCACGAAAAGTTCTTGTATTTTAAGATAAAATCTTACTCTATTAAGGAAAAAACTTCCAGCTCGCTGAAATCTGTTCATTTGCTGAAAACCAACAAAACCACGAAAAGTTCTTGTATTTGAAGATAAAATCTTTTTGCTTTGACGGAGAAAGATCTTGCTGACTGAAATAAGTTCATGAGATGAAAACCAACAAAAATTGACAAGAACCACGAAAAGTTCTTGTATTTTAAGATAAAATCTTAGGCTATTAAAGAAAAAACTTCCAGCTCGCTGAAATCTGTTCATTTGCTGAAAACCATCAAAACCACGAAAAGTTCTTGTATTTGAAGATAAAATCTTTTTGCTTTGAAGAAGAAAGATCTTGCTGACTGAAATAAGTTCATGAGATGAAAACCAACAAAATTTGACAAGAACCACGAAAACTTCTTGTATTTTAAGATAATATCTTACGCTATTAAAGAAAAAACTTCTGGCTCGCTGAAATATGTTCATTTGCTGAAAACCAACAAAACCACGAAAAGTTCTTGTATTTGAAGATAAAATCTTTTTGCTTTGAAGAAGAAAGTTCTAGCTGACTGAAATAAGTTCATTGGATGAAAATCAACAACAATTGACAAGAACCACGAAAAGTTCTTGTATTTTAAGATAAAATCTTACTCTATTAAGGAAAAAACTTCCAGCTCGCTGAAATATGTTCATTTGCTGAAAACCAACAAAACCACGAAAAGTTCTTGTATTTGAAGATAAAATCTTTTTGCTTTGAAGAAGAAAGATCTAGCTGACTGAAATAAGTTCATTGGATGAAAACCAACAAAAATTGACAAGAACCACGAAAAGTTCTTGTATTTTAAGATAAAATCTTACTCTATTAAGGAAAAAACTTCCAGCTCGCTGAAATCTGTTCATTTGCTGAAAACCATCAAAACCACGAAAAGTTCTTGTATTTGAAGATAAAATCTTTTTGCTTTGAAGAAGAAAGATCTAGCTGACTGAAATAAGTTCATTGGATGAAAACCAACAAAAATTGACAAGAACCACGAAAAGTTCTTGTATTTTAAGATAAAATCTTACTCTATTAAGGAAAAAACTTCCAGCTCGCTGAAATCTGTTCATTTGCTGAAAACCATCAAAACCACGAAAAGTTCTTGTATTTGAAGATAAAATCTTTTTGCTTTGAAGAAGAAAGATCCAGCTGACTGAAATAAGTTCATTAGATGAAAACCAACAAAAATTGACAAGAACCACGAAAAGTTATTGTATTTTAAGATAAAATCTTACTCTATTAAGGAAAAAACTTGCAGCTCGCTGAAATCTGTTCATTTGCTGAAAACCAACAAAACCACGAAAAGTTCTTGTATTTGAAGATAAAATCTTTTTGCTTTGACGGAGAAAGATCTTGCTGACTGAAATAAGTTCATGAGATGAAAACCAACAAAAATTGACAAGAACCACGAAAAGTTCTTGTATTTTAAGATAAAATCTTAGGCTATTAAAGAAAAAACTTCCAGCTCGCTGAAATCTGTTCATTTGCTGAAAACCATCAAAACCACGAAAAGTTC
Source organism: Heptranchias perlo (assembly GCF_035084215.1). Taxonomy (NCBI): domain Eukaryota; kingdom Metazoa; phylum Chordata; class Chondrichthyes; order Hexanchiformes; family Hexanchidae; genus Heptranchias; species Heptranchias perlo. Next base: position 688,150 of record NW_027139688.1, on the reverse strand, counting down.
TTGTATTTGAAGATAAAATCTTTTTGCTTTGAAGAAGAAAGATCTAGCTGACTGAAATAAGTTCATGAGATGAAAACCAACAAAATTTGACAAGAACCACGAAAACTTCTTGTATTTTAAGATAATATCTTACGCTATTAAAGAAAAAACTTCTGGCTCGCTGAAATATGTTCATTTGCTGAAAACCAACAAAACCACGAAAAGTTCTTGTATTTGAAGATAAAATCTTTTTTCTTTGAAGAAGAAAGATCTAGCTGACTGAAATAAGTTCATTGGATGAAAACCAACAAAAATTGACAAGAACCACGAAAAGTTCTTGTATTTTAAGATAAAATCTTACTCTATTAAGGAAAAAACTTCCAGCTCGCTGAAATATGTTCATTTGCTGAAAACCATCAAAACCACGAAAAGTTCTTGTATTTGAAGATAAAATCTTTTTGCTTTGAAGAAGAAAGATCCAGCTGACTGAAATAAGTTCATTAGATGAAAACCAACAAAAATTGACAAGAACCACGAAAAGTTATTGTATTTTAAGATAAAATCTTACTCTATTAAGGAAAAAACTTCCAGCTCGCTGAAATCTGTTCATTTGCTGAAAACCAACAAAACCACGAAAAGTTCTTGTATTTGAAGATAAAATCTTTTTGCTTTGACGGAGAAAGATCTTGCTGACTGAAATAAGTTCATGAGATGAAAACCAACAAAAATTGACAAGAACCACGAAAAGTTCTTGTATTTTAAGATAAAATCTTAGGCTATTAAAGAAAAAACTTCCAGCTCGCTGAAATCTGTTCATTTGCTGAAAACCATCAAAACCACGAAAAGTTCTTGTATTTGAAGATAAAATCTTTTTGCTTTGAAGAAGAAAGATCTAGCTGACTGAAATAAGTTCATTAGATGAAAACCAACAAAAATTGACAAGAACCACGAAAACTTCTTGTATTTTAAGATAAAATCTTACGCTATTAAAGAAAAAACTCCCAGCTCGCTGAAATATGTTCATTTGCTGAAAACCAACAAAACCACGAAAAGTTCTTGTATTTGAAGATAAAATCTTTTTGCTTTGAAGAAGAAAGATCTTGCTGACTGAAATAAGTTCATTGGATGAAAACCAACAAAAATTGACAAGAACCACGAAAAGTTCTTGTATTTTAAGATAAAATCTTACTCTATTAAGGAAAAAACTTCCAGCTCGCTGAAATCTGTTCATTTGCTGAAAACCATCAAAACCACGAAAAGTTCTTGTATTTGAAGATAAAATCTTTTTGCTTTGAAGTAGAAAGATCCAGCTGACTGAAATAAGTTCATTAGATGAAAACCAACAAAAATTGACAAGAACCACGAAAAGTTATTGTATTTTAAGATAAAATCTTACTCTATTAAGGAAAAAACTTCCAGCTCGCTGAAATCTGTTCATTTGCTGAAAACCAACAAAACCACGAAAAGTTCTTGTATTTGAAGATAAAATCTTTTTGCTTTGACGGAGAAAGATCTTGCTGACTGAAATAAGTTCATGAGATGAAAACCAACAAAAATTGACAAGAACCACGAAAAGTTCTTGTATTTTAAGATAAAATCTTAGGCTATTAAAGAAAAAACTTCCAGCTCGCTGAAATCTGTTCATTTGCTGAAAACCATCAAAACCACGAAAAGTTCTTGTATTTGAAGATAAAATCTTTTTGCTTTGAAGAAGAAAGATCTAGCTGACTGAAATAAGTTCATGAGATGAAAACCAACAAAAATTGACAAGAACCACGAAAAGTTCTTGTATTTTAAGATAAAATCTTACTCTATTCAGGAAAAAACTTCCAGCTCGCTGAAATATGTTCATTTGCTGAAAACCATCAAAACCAGGAAAAGTTCTTGTATTTGAAGATAAAATCTTTTTGCTTTGAAGAAGAAAGATCTAGCTGACTGAAATAAGTTCATTAGATGAAAACCAACAAAAATTGACAAGAACCACGAAAAGTTCTTGTATTTTAAGATAAAATCTTACGCTATTAAAGAAAAAACTCCCAGCTCGCTGAAATATGTTCATTTGCTGAAAACCAACAAAACCACGAAAAGTTCCTGCATTTGAAGATAAAATCTTTTTTCTTTGAAGAAGAAAGATCCAGCTGACTGAAATAAGTTCATTAGATGAAAACCAACAAAAATTGACAAGAACAAGAAAAGTTCTTGTATTTTAAGATAAAATCTTACTCTATTAAGGAAAAAACTTCCAGCTCGCTGAAATATGTTCATTTGCTGAAAACCATCAAAACCACGAAAAGTTCTTGTATTTGAAGATAAAATCTTTTTGCTTTGAAGAAGAAAGATCTAGCTGACTGAAATAAGTTCATTAGATGAAAACCAACAAAAATTGACAAGAACCACGAAAAGTTATTGTATTTTAAGATAAAATCTTACTCTATTAAGGAAAAAACTTCCAGCTCGCTGAAATCTGTTCATTTGCTGAAAACCAACAAAACCACGAAAAGTTCTTGTATTTGAAGATAAAATCTTTTTGCTTTGACGGAGAAAGATCTTGCTGACTGAAATAAGTTCATGAGATGAAAACCAACAAAAATTGACAAGAACCACGAAAAGTTCTTGTATTTTAAGATAAAATCTTAGGCTATTAAAGAAAAAACTTCCAGCTCGCTGAAATCTGTTCATTTGCTGAAAACCATCAAAACCACGAAAAGTTCTTGTATTTGAAGATAAAATCTTTTTGCTTTGAAGAAGAAAGATCTAGCTGACTGAAATAAGTTCATTAGATGAAAACCAACAAAAATTGACAAGAACCACGAAAACTTCTTGTATTTTAAGATAAAATCTTACGCTATTAAAGAAAAAACTCCCAGCTCGCTGAAATATGTTCATTTGCTGAAAACCAACAAAACCACGAAAAGTTCTTGTATTTGAAGATAAAATCTTTTTGCTTTGAAGAAGAAAGATCTTGCTGACTGAAATAAGTTCATTGGATGAAAACCAACAAAAATTGACAAGAACCACGAAAAGTTCTTGTATTTTAAGATAAAATCTTACTCTATTAAGGAAAAAACTTCCAGCTCGCTGAAATCTGTTCATTTGCTGAAAACCATCAAAACCACGAAAAGTTCTTGTATTTGAAGATAAAATCTTTTTGCTTTGAAGTAGAAAGATCCAGCTGACTGAAATAAGTTCATTAGATGAAAACCAACAAAAATTGACAAGAACCACGAAAAGTTATTGTATTTTAAGATAAAATCTTACTCTATTAAGGAAAAAACTTCCAGCTCGCTGAAATCTGTTCATTTGCTGAAAACCAACAAAACCACGAAAAGTTCTTGTATTTGAAGATAAAATCTTTTTGCTTTGACGGAGAAAGATCTTGCTGACTGAAATAAGTTCATGAGATGAAAACCAACAAAAATTGACAAGAACCACGAAAAGTTCTTGTATTTTAAGATAAAATCTTAGGCTATTAAAGAAAAAACTTCCAGCTCGCTGAAATCTGTTCATTTGCTGAAAACCATCAAAACCACGAAAAGTTCTTGTATTTGAAGATAAAATCTTTTTGCTTTGAAGAAGAAAGATCTAGCTGACTGAAATAAGTTCATGAGATGAAAACCAACAAAAATTGACAAGAACCACGAAAAGTTCTTGTATTTTAAGATAAAATCTTACTCTATTCAGGAAAAAACTTCCAGCTCGCTGAAATATGTTCATTTGCTGAAAACCATCAAAACCAGGAAAAGTTCTTGTATTTGAAGATAAAATCTTTTTGCTTTGAAGAAGAAAGATCTAGCTGACTGAAATAAGTTCATTAGATGAAAACCAACAAAAATTGACAAGAACCACGAAAAGTTCTTGTATTTTAAGATAAAATCTTACGCTATTAAAGAAAAAACTCCCAGCTCGCTGAAATATGTTCATTTGCTGAAAACCAACAAAACCACGAAAAGTTCCTGCATTTGAAGATAAAATCTTTTTTCTTTGAAGAAGAAAGATCCAGCTGACTGAAATAAGTTCATTAGATGAAAACCAACAAAAATTGACAAGAACAAGAAAAGTTCTTGTATTTTAAGATAAAATCTTACTCTATTAAGGAAAAAACTTCCAGCTCGCTGAAATATGTTCATTTGCTGAAAACCATCAAAACCACGAAAAGTTCTTGTATTTGAAGATAAAATCTTTTTGCTTTGAAGAAGAAAGATCTAGCTGACTGAAATAAGTTCATTAGATGAAAACCAACAAAAATTGACAAGAACCACGAAAAGTTCTTGTATTTTAAGATAAAATCTTATTCTATTAAGGAAAAAACTTCCAGCTCGCTGAAATATGTTCATTTGCTGAAAACCATCAAAACCACGAAAAGTTCTTGTATTTGAAGATAAAATCTTTTTGCTTTGAAGAAGAAAGATCTAGCTGACTGAAATAAGTTCATTAGATGAAAACCAACAAAAATTGACAAGAACCACGAAAAGTTCTTGTATTTTAAGATAAAATCTTACGCTATTAAAGAAAAAACTCCCAGCTCGCTGAAATATGTTCATTTGCTGAAAACCAACAAAACCACGAAAAGTTCCTGCATTTGAAGATAAAATCTTTTTTCTTTGAAGAAGAAAGATCCAGCTGACTGAAATAAGTTCATTAGATGAAAACCAACAAAAATTGACAAGAACAAGAAAAGTTCTTGTATTTTAAGATAAAATCTTACTCTATTAAGGAAAAAACTTCCAGCTCGCTGAAATATGTTCATTTGCTGAAAACCATCAAAACCACGAAAAGTTCTTGTATTTGAAGATAAAATCTTTTTGCTTTGAAGAAGAAAGATCCAGCTGACTGAAATAAGTTCATTAGATGAAAACCAACAAAAATTGACAAGAACCACGAAAAGTTCTTGTATTTTAAGATAAAATCTTACTCTATTAAGGAAAAAACTTCCAGTTCGCTGAAATCTGTTCATTTGCTGAAAACCAACAAAACCACGAAAAGTTCTTGTATTTGAAGATAAAATCTTTTTGCTTTGACGGAGAAAGATCTTGCTGACTGAAATAAATTCATGAGATGAAAACCAACAAAAATTGACAAGAACCACGAAAAGTTCTTGTATTTTAAGATAAAATCTTACTCTATTAAGGAAAAAACTTCCAGCTCGCTGAAATCTGTTCATTTGCTGAAAACCAACAAAACCACGAAAAGTTCTTGTATTTGAAGATAAAATCTTTTTGCTTTGACGGAGAAAGATCTTGCTGACTGAAATAAGTTCATGAGATGAAAACCAACAAAAATTGACAAGAACCACGAAAAGTTCTTGTATTTTAAGATAAAATCTTAGGCTATTAAAGAAAAAACTTCCAGCTCGCTGAAATCTGTTCATTTGCTGAAAACCATCAAAACCACGAAAAGTTCTTGTATTTGAAGATAAAATCTTTTTGCTTTGAAGAAGAAAGATCTAGCTGACTGAAATAAGTTCATGAGATGAAAACCAACAAAAATTGACAAGAACCACGAAAAGTTCTTGTATTTTAAGATAAAATCTTACTCTATTCAGGAAAAAACTTCCAGCTCGCTGAAATATGTTCATTTGCTGAAAACCATCAAAACCAGGAAAAGTTCTTGTATTTGAAGATAAAATCTTTTTGCTTTGAAGAAGAAAGATCTAGCTGACTGAAATAAGTTCATTAGATGAAAACCAACAAAAATTGACAAGAACCACGAAAAGTTCTTGTATTTTAAGATAAAATCTTACGCTATTAAAGAAAAAACTCCCAGCTCGCTGAAATATGTTCATTTGCTGAAAACCAACAAAACCACGAAAAGTTCCTGCATTTGAAGATAAAATCTTTTTTCTTTGAAGAAGAAAGATCCAGCTGACTGAAATAAGTTCATTAGATGAAAACCAACAAAAATTGACAAGAACAAGAAAAGTTCTTGTATTTTAAGATAAAATCTTACTCTATTAAGGAAAAAACTTCCAGCTCGCTGAAATATGTTCATTTGCTGAAAACCATCAAAACCACGAAAAGTTCTTGTATTTGAAGATAAAATCTTTTTGCTTTGAAGAAGAAAGATCTAGCTGACTGAAATAAGTTCATTAGATGAAAACCAACAAAAATTGACAAGAACCACGAAAAGTTCTTGTATTTTAAGATAAAATCTTATTCTATTAAGGAAAAAACTTCCAGCTCGCTGAAATATGTTCATTTGCTGAAAACCATCAAAACCACGAAAAGTTCTTGTATTTGAAGATAAAATCTTTTTGCTTTGAAGAAGAAAGATCTAGCTGACTGAAATAAGTTCATTAGATGAAAACCAACAAAAATTGACAAGAACCACGAAAAGTTCTTGTATTTTAAGATAAAATCTTACGCTATTAAAGAAAAAACTCCCAGCTCGCTGAAATATGTTCATTTGCTGAAAACCAACAAAACCACGAAAAGTTCCTGCATTTGAAGATAAAATCTTTTTTCTTTGAAGAAGAAAGATCCAGCTGACTGAAATAAGTTCATTAGATGAAAACCAACAAAAATTGACAAGAACAAGAAAAGTTCTTGTATTTTAAGATAAAATCTTACTCTATTAAGGAAAAAACTTCCAGCTCGCTGAAATATGTTCATTTGCTGAAAACCATCAAAACCACGAAAAGTTCTTGTATTTGAAGATAAAATCTTTTTGCTTTGAAGAAGAAAGATCCAGCTGACTGAAATCAGTTCATTAGATGAAAACCAACAAAAATTGACAAGAACCACGAAAAGTTCTTGTATTTTAAGATAAAATCTTACTCTATTAAGGAAAAAACTTCCAGCTCGCTGAAATCTGTTCATTTGCTGAAAACCAACAAAACCACGAAAAGTTCTTGTATTTGAAGATAAAATCTTTTTGCTTTGACGGAGAAAGATCTTGCTGACTGAAATAAATTCATGAGATGAAAACCAACAAAAATTGACAAGAACCACGAAAAGTTCTTGTATTTTAAGATAAAATCTTAGGCTATTAAAGAAAAAACTTCCAGCTCGCTGAAATCTGTTCATTTGCTGAAAACCATCAAAACCACGAAAAGTTCTTGTATTTGAAGATAAAATCTTTTTGCTTTGAAGAAGAAAGATCTAGCTGACTGAAATAAGTTCATTGGATGAAAACCAACAAAAATTGACAAGAACCACGAAAAGTTCTTGTATTTTAAGATAAAATCTTACTCTATTAAGGAAAAAACTTCCAGCTCGCTGAAATCTGTTCATTTGCTGAAAACCAACAAAACCACGAAAAGTTCTTGTATTTGAAGATAAAATCTTTTTGCTTTGACGGAGAAAGATCTTGCTGACTGAAATAAGTTCATGAGATGAAAACCAACAAAAATTGACAAGAACCACGAAAAGTTCTTGTATTTTAAGATAAAATCTTAGGCTATTAAAGAAAAAACTTCCAGCTCGCTGAAATCTGTTCATTTGCTGAAAACCATCAAAACCACGAAAAGTTCTTGTATTTGAAGATAAAATCTTTTTGCTTTGAAGAAGAAAGATCTAGCTGACTGAAATAAGTTCATGAGATGAAAACCAACAAAATTTGACAAGAACCACGAAAACTTCTTGTATTTTAAGATAATATCTTACGCTATTAAAGAAAAAACTTCTGGCTCGCTGAAATATGTTCATTTGCTGAAAACCAACAAAACCACGAAAAGTTCTTGTATTTGAAGATAAAATCTTTTTGCTTTGAAGAAGAAAGATCTAGCTGACTGAAATAAGTTCATTGGATGAAAACCAACAACAATTGACAAGAACCACGAAAAGTTCTTGTATTTTAAGATAAAATCTTACTCTATTAACGAAAAAACTTCCAGCTCGCTGAAATATGTTCATTTGCTGAAAACCAACAAAACCACGAAAAGTTCTTGTATTTGAAGATAAAATCTTTTTGCTTTGAAGAAGAAAGATCTAGCTGACTGAAATAAGTTCATTGGATGAAAACCAACAAAAATTGACAAGAACCACGAAAAGTTCTTGTATTTTAAGATAAAATCTTACTCTATTAAGGAAAAAACTTCCAGCTCGCTGAAATCTGTTCATTTGCTGAAAACCATCAAAACCACGAAAAGTTCTTGTATTTGAAGATAAAATCTTTTTGCTTTGAAGAAGAAAGATCTAGCTGACTGAAATAAGTTCATTGGATGAAAACCAACAAAAATTGACAAGAACCACGAAAAGTTCTTGTATTTTAAGATAAAATCTTACTCTATTAAGGAAAAAACTTCCAGCTCGCTGAAATCTGTTCATTTGCTGAAAACCATCAAAACCACGAAAAGTTCTTGTATTTGAAGATAAAATCTTTTTGCTTTGAAGAAGAAAGATCCAGCTGACTGAAATAAGTTCATTCGATGAAAACCAACAAAAATTGACAAGAACCACGAAAAGTTATTGTATTTTAAGATAAAATCTTACTCTATTAAGGAAAAAACTTCCAGCTCGCTGAAATCTGTTCATTTGCTGAAAACCAACAAAACCACGAAAAGTTCTTGTATTTGAAGATAAAATCTTTTTGCTTTGACGGAGAAAGATCTTGCTGACTGAAATAAGTTCATGAGATGAAAACCAACAAAAATTGACAAGAACCACGAAAAGTTCTTGTATTTTAAGATAAAATCTTAGGCTATTAAAGAAAAAACTTCCAGCTCGCTGAAATCTGTTCATTTGCTGAAAACCATCAAAACCACGAAAAGTTCTTGTATTTGAAGATAAAATCTTTTTGCTTTGAAGAAGAAAATCTAGCTGACTGAAATAAGTTCATGAGATGAAAACCAACAAAATTTGACAAGAACCACGAAAACTTCTTGTATTTTAAGATAATATCTTACGCTATTAAAGAAAAAACTTCTGGCTCGCTGAAATATGTTCATTTGCTGAAAACCAACAAAACCACGAAAAGTTCTTGTATTTGAAGATAAAATCTTTTTTCTTTGAAGAAGAAAGATCTAGCTGACTGAAATAAGTTCATTGGATGAAAACCAACAAAAATTGACAAGAACCACGAAAAGTTCTTGTATTTTAAGTTAAAATCTTACTCTATTAAGGAAAAAACTTCCAGCTCGCTGAAATATGTTCATTTGCTGAAAACCATCAAAACCACGAAAAGTTCTTGTATTTGAAGATAAAATCTTTTTGCTTTGAAGAAGAAAGATCCAGCTGACTGAAATAAGTTCATTAGATGAAAACCAACAAAAATTGACAAGAACCACGAAAAGTTATTGTATTTTAAGATAAAATCTTACTCTATTAAGGAAAAAACTTCCAGCTCGCTGAAATCTGTTCATTTGCTGAAAACCAACAAAACCACGAAAAGTTCTTGTATTTGAAGATAAAATCTTTTTGCTTTGACGGAGAAAGATCTTGCTGACTGAAATAAATTCATGAGATGAAAACCAACAAAAATTGACAAGAACCACGAAAAGTTCTTGTATTTTAAGATAAAATCTTAGGCTATTAAAGAAAAAACTTCCAGCTCGCTGAAATCTGTTCATTTGCTGAAAACCATCAAAACCACGAAAAGTTCTTGTATTTGAAGATAAAATCTTTTTGCTTTGAAGAAGAAAGATCTAGCTGACTGAAATAAGTTCATTAGATAAAAACCAACAAAAATTGACAAGAACCACGAAAACTTCTTGTATTTTAAGATAAAATCTTACGCTATTAAAGAAAAAACTCCCAGCTCGCTGAAATATGTTCATTTGCTGAAAACCAACAAAACCACGAAAAGTTCTTGTATTTGAAGATAAAATCTTTTTGCTTTGAAGAAGAAAGATCTAGCTGACTGAAATAAGTTCATTGGATGAAAACCAACAAAAATTGACAAGAACCACGAAAAGTTCTTGTATTTTAAGATAAAATCTTACTCTATTAAGGAAAAAACTTCCAGCTCGCTGAAATCTGTTCATTTGCTGAAAACCATCAAAACCACGAAAAGTTCTTGTATTTGAAGATAAAATCTTTTTGCTTTGAAGTAGAAAGATCCAGCTGACTGAAATAAGTTCATTAGATGAAAACCAACAAAAATTGACAAGAACCACGAAAAGTTATTGTATTTTAAGATAAAATCTTACTCTATTAAGGAAAAAACTTCCAGCTCGCTGAAATCTGTTCATTTGCTGAAAACCAACAAAACCACGAAAAGTTCTTGTATTTGAAGATAAAATCTTTTTGCTTTGACGGAGAAAGATCTTGCTGACTGAAATAAGTTCATGAGATGAAAACCAACAAAAATTGACAAGAACCACGAAAAGTTCTTGTATTTTAAGATAAAATCTTAGGCTATTAAAGAAAAAACTTCCAGCTCGCTGAAATCTGTTCATTTGCTGAAAACCATCAAAACCACGAAAAGTTCTTGTATTTGAAGATAAAATCTTTTTGCTTTGAAGAAGAAAGATCTAGCTGACTGAAATAAGTTCATGAGATGAAAACCAACAAAAATTGACAAGAACCACGAAAAGTTCTTGTATTTTAAGATAAAATCTTACTCTATTCAGGAAAAAACTTCCAGCTCGCTGAAATATGTTCATTTGCTGAAAACCATCAAAACCAGGAAAAGTTCTTGTATTTGAAGATAAAATCTTTTTGCTTTGAAGAAGAAAGATCTAGCTGACTGAAATAAGTTCATTAGATGAAAACCAACAAAAATTGACAAGAACCACGAAAAGTTCTTGTATTTTAAGATAAAATCTTACGCTATTAAAGAAAAAACTCCCAGCTCGCTGAAATATGTTCATTTGCTGAAAACCAACAAAACCACGAAAAGTTCCTGCATTTGAAGATAAAATCTTTTTTCTTTGAAGAAGAAAGATCCAGCTGACTGAAATAAGTTCATTAGATGAAAACCAACAAAAATTGACAAGAACAAGAAAAGTTCTTGTATTTTAAGATAAAATCTTACTCTATTAAGGAAAAAACTTCCAGCTCGCTGAAATATGTTCATTTGCTGAAAACCATCAAAACCACGAAAAGTTCTTGTATTTGAAGATAAAATCTTTTTGCTTTGAAGAAGAAAGATCTAGCTGACTGAAATAAGTTCATTAGATGAAAACCAACAAAAATTGACAAGAACCACGAAAAGTTCTTGTATTTTAAGATAAAATCTTATTCTATTAAGGAAAAAACTTCCAGCTCGCTGAAATATGTTCATTTGCTGAAAACCATCAAAACCACGAAAAGTTCTTGTATTTGAAGATAAAATCTTTTTGCTTTGAAGAAGAAAGATCTAGCTGACTGAAATAAGTTCATTAGATGAAAACCAACAAAAATTGACAAGAACCACGAAAAGTTCTTGTATTTTAAGATAAAATCTTACGCTATTAAAGAAAAAACTCCCAGCTCGCTGAAATATGTTCATTTGCTGAAAACCAACAAAACCACGAAAAGTTCCTGCATTTGAAGATAAAATCTTTTTTCTTTGAAGAAGAAAGATCCAGCTGACTGAAATAAGTTTATTAGATGAAAACCAACAAAAATTGACAAGAACAAGAAAAGTTCTTGTATTTTAAGATAAAATCTTACTCTATTAAGGAAAAAACTTCCAGCTCGCTGAAATATGTTCATTTGCTGAAAACCATCAAAACCACGAAAAGTTCTTGTATTTGAAGATAAAATCTTTTTGCTTTGAAGAAGAAAGATCTAGCTGACTGAAATAAGTTCATTAGATGAAAACCAACAAAAATTGACAAGAACCACGAAAAGTTCTTGTATTTTAAGATAAAATCTTATTCTATTAAGGAAAAAACTTCCAGCTCGCTGAAATATGTTCATTTGCTGAAAACCATCAAAACCACGAAAAGTTCTTGTATTTGAAGATAAAATCTTTTTGCTTTGAAGAAGAAAGATCTAGCTGACTGAAATAAGTTCATTAGATGAAAACCAACAAAAATTGACAAGAACCACGAAAAGTTCTTGTATTTTAAGATAAAATCTTACGCTATTAAAGAAAAAACTCCCAGCTCGCTGAAATATGTTAATTTCTGAAAACCAACAAAACCACGAAAAGTTCTTGTATTTGAAGATAAAATCTTTTTTCTTTGAAGAAGAAAGATCCAGCTGACTGAAATAAGTTCATTAGATGAAAACCAACAAAAATTGACAAGAACCACGAAAAGTTCTTGTATTTTAAGATAAAATCTTAGGCTATTGAAGAAAAAACTTCCAGCTCGCTGAAATCTGTTCATTTGCTGAAAACCATCAAAACCACGAAAAGTTCTTGTATTTGAAGATAAAATCTTTTTGCTTTGAAGAAGAAAGATCTAGCTGACTGAAATAAGTTCATTAGATGAAAACCAACAAAAATTGACAAGAACCACGAAAAGTTCTTGTATTTTAAGATAAAATCTTACTCTATGAAGGAAAAAACTTCCAGCTCGCTGAAATATGTTCATTTGCTGAAAACCATCAAAACCACGAAAAGTTCTTGTATTTGAAGATAAAATCTTTTTGCTTTGACGAAGAAAGATCTAGCTGACTGAAATAAGTTCATTAGATGAAAACCAACAAAAATTGACAAGAACCACGAAAAGTTCTTGTATTTTAAGATAAAATCTTAGGCTATTAAAGAAAAAACTTCCAGCTCGCTGAAATCTGTTCATTTGCTGAAAACCATCAAAACCATGAAAAGTTCTTGTATTTGAAGATAAAATCTTTTTGCTTTGAAGAAGAAAGATCTAGCTGACTGAAATAAGTTCATGAGATGAAAACCAACAAAAATTGACAAGAACCACGAAAAGTTCTTGTATTTTAAGAAAAAATCTTACTCTATTCAGCAAAAAACTTCCAGCTCGCTGAAATATGTTCATTTGCTGAAAACCATCAAAACCACGAAAAGTTCTTGTATTTGAAGATAAAATCTTTTTGCTTTGAAGAAGAAAGATCTAGCTGACTGAAATAAGTTCATTAGATGAAAACCAACAAGAATTGACAAGAACCACGAAAAGTTCTTGTATTTTAAGATAAAATCTTACGCTATTAAAGAAAAAACTCCCAGCTCGCTGAAATATGTTCATTTGCTGAAAACCAACAAAACCACGAAAAGTTCTTGTATTTGAAGATAAAATCTTTTTTCTTTGAAGAAGAAAGATCCAGCTGACTGAAATAAGTTCATTAGATGAAAACCAACAAAAATTGACAAGAACAAGAAAAGTTCTTGTATTTTAAGATAAAATCTTACTCTATTAAGGAAAAAACTTCCAGCTCGCTGAAATATGTTCATTTGCTGAAAACCATCAAAACCACGAAAAGTTCTTGTATTTGAAGATAAAATCTTACTCTATTGAGGAAAAAACTTCCAGCTCGCTGAAATCTGTTCATTTGCTGAAAACCAACAAAACCACCAAAAGTTCTTGTATTTGAAGTTAAAATCTTTTTGCTTTGACGAAGAAAGATCTAGCTGACTGAAATAAGTTCATTAGATGAAAACCAACAAAAATTGACAAGAACCACAAAAAGTTCTTGTATTTTAAGATAAAATCTTAGGCTATTAAAGAAAAAACTTCCAGCTCGCTGAAATCTGTTCATTTGCTGAAAACCATCAAAACCACGAAAAGTTCTTGTATTTGAAGATAAAATCTTTTGGCTTTGAAGAAGAAAGATCTAGCTGACTGAAATAAGTTCATTGGATGAAAACCAACAAAAATTGACAAGAACCACGAAAAGTTCTTGTATTTTAAGATAAAATCTTACTCTATTAAGGAAAAAACTTCCAGCTCGCTGAAATCTGTTCATTTGCTGAAAACCATCAAAACCACGAAAAGTTCTTGTATTTGAAGATAAAATATTTTTGCTTTGAAGAAGAAAGATCCAGCTGACTGAAATAAGTTCATTAGATGAAAACCAACAAAAATTGACAAGAACAAGAAAAGTTCTTGTATTTTAAGATAAAATCTTACTCTATTAAGGAAAAAACTTCCAGCTCGCTGAAATATGTTCATTTGCTGAAAACCATCAAAACCACGAAAAGTTCTTGTATTTGAAGATAAAATCTTACTCTATTGAGGAAAAAACTTCCAGCTCGCTGAAATCTGTTCATTTGCTGAAAACCAACAAAACCACCAAAAGTTCTTGTATTTGAAGTTAAAATCTTTTTGCTTTGACGAAGAAAGATCTAGCTGACTGAAATAAGTTCATTAGATGAAAACCAACAAAAATTGACAAGAACCACGAAAAGTTCTTGTATTTTAAGATAAAATCTTAGGCTATTAAAGAAAAAACTTCCAGCTCGCTGAAATCTGTTCATTTGCTGAAAACCATCAAAACCACGAAAAGTTCTTGTATTTGAAGATAAAATCTTTTTGCTTTGAAGAAGAAAGATCTCGCTGACTGAAATAAGTTCATTGGATGAAAACCAACAAAAATTGACAAGAACCACGAAAAGTTCTTGTATTTTAAGATAAAATCTTACTCTATTAAGGAAAAAACTTCCAGCTCGCTGAAATCTGTTCATTTGCTGAAAACCATCAAAACCACGAAAAGTTCTTGTATTTGAAGATAAAATCTTTTTGCTTTGAAGAAGAAAGATCCAGCTGACTGAAATAAGTTCATTAGATGAAAACCAACAAAAATTGACAAGAACCACGAAAAGTTATTGTATTTTAAGATAAAATCTTACTCTATTAAGGAAAAAACTTCCAGCTCGCTGAAATCTGTTCATTTGCTGAAAACCAACAAAACCACGAAAAGTTCTTGTATTTGAAGATAAAATCTTTTTGCTTTGACGGAGAAAGATCTTGCTGACTGAAATAAGTTCATGAGATGAAAACCAACAAAAATTGACAAGAACCACGAAAAGTTCTTGTATTTTAAGATAAAATCTTAGGCTATTAAAGAAAAAACTTCCAGCTCGCTGAAATCTGTTCATTTGCTGAAAACCATCAAAACCACGAAAAGTTCTTGTATTTGAAGATAAAATCTTTTTGCTTTGAAGAAGAAAGATCTAGCTGACTGAAATAAGTTCATGAGATGAAAACCAACAAAAATTGACAAGAACCACGAAAAGTTCTTGTATTTTAAGATAAAATCTTACTCTATTCAGGAAAAAACTTCCAGCTCGCTGAAATATGTTCATTTGCTGAAAACCATCAAAACCACGAAAAGTTCTTGTATTTGAAGATAAAATCTTTTTGCTTTGAAGAAGAAAGATCTAGCTGACTGAAATAAGTTCATTAGATGAAAACCAACAAAAATTGACAAGAACCACGAAAAGTTCTTGTATTTTAAGATAAAATCTTACGCTATTAAAGAAAAAACTCCCAGCTCGCTGAAATATGTTCATTTGCTGAAAACCAACAAAACCACGAAAAGTTCCTGCATTTGAAGATAAAATCTTTTTTCTTTGAAGAAGAAAGATCCAGCTGACTGAAATAAGTTCATTAGATGAAAACCAACAAAAATTGACAAGAACAAGAAAAGTTCTTGTATTTTAAGATAAAATCTTACTCTATTAAGGAAAAAACTTCCAGCTCGCTGAAATATGTTCATTTGCTGAAAACCATCAAAACCACGAAAAGTTCTTGTATTTGAAGATAAAATCTTTTTGCTTTGAAGAAGAAAGATCTAGCTGACTGAAATAAGTTCATTAGATGAAAACCAACAAAAATTGACAAGAACCACGAAAAGTTCTTGTATTTTAAGATAAAATCTTATTCTATTAAGGAAAAAACTTCCAGCTCGCTGAAATATGTTCATTTGCTGAAAACCATCAAAACCACGAAAAGTTCTTGTATTTGAAGATAAAATCTTTTTGCTTTGAAGAAGAAAGATCTAGCTGACTGAAATAAGTTCATTAGATAAAAACCAACAAAAATTGACAAGAACCACGAAAAGTTCTTGTATTTTAAGATAAAATCTTACGCTATTAAAGAAAAAACTCCCAGCTCGCTGAAATATGTTAATTTCTGAAAACCAACAAAACCACGAAAAGTTCTTGTATTTGAAGATAAAATCTTTTTTCTTTGAAGAAGAAAGATCCAGCTGACTGAAATAAGTTCATTAGATGAAAACCAACAAAAATTGACAAGAACCACGAAAAGTTCTTGTATTTTAAGATAAAATCTTAGGCTATTAAAGAAAAAACTTCCAGCTCGCTGAAATCTGTTCATTTGCTGAAAACCATCAAAACCACGAAAAGTTCTTGTATTTGAAGATAAAATCTTTTTGCTTTGAAGAAGAAAGATCTAGCTGACTGAAATAAGTTCATTAGATGAAAACCAACAAAAATTGACAAGAACCACGAAAAGTTCTTGTATTTTAAGATAAAATCTTACTCTATGAAGGAAAAAACTTCCAGCTCGCTGAAATATGTTCATTTGCTGAAAACCATCAAAACCACGAAAAGTTCTTGTATTTGAAGATAAAATCTTTTTGCTTTGAAGAAGAAAGATCTAGCTGACTGAAATAAGTTCATTAGATGAAAACCAACAAAATTTGACAAGAACCACGAAAACTTCTTGTATTTTAAGATAATATCTTACGCTATTAAAGAAAAAACTTCTGGCTCGCTGAAATATGTTCATTTGCTGAAAACCAACAAAACCACGAAAAGTTCTTGTATTTGAAGATAAAATCTTTTTTCTTTGAAGAAGAAAGATCCAGCTGACTGAAATAAGTTCATTAGATGAAAACCAACAAAAATTGACAAGAACAAGAAAAGTTCTTGTATTTTAAGATAAAATCGTATTCTATTAAGGAAAAAACTTCCAGCTCGCTGAAATATGTTCATTTGCTGAAAACCATCAAAACCACGAAAAGTTCTTGTATTTGAAGATAAAATCTTTTTGCTTTGAAGAAGAAAGATCTAGCTGACTGAAATAAGTTCATTCGATGAAAACCAACAAAAATTGACAAGAACCACGAAAAGTTCTTGTATTTTAAGATAAAATCTTACGCTATTAAAGAAAAAACTCCCAGCTCGCTGAAATATGTTAATTTCTGAAAACCAACAAAACCACGAAAAGTTCTTGTATTTGAAGATAAAATCTTTTTTCTTTGAAGAAGAAAGATCCAGCTGACTGAAATAAGTTCATTGGATGAAAACCAACAAAAATTGACAAGAACCACGAAAAGTTCTTGTATTTTAAGATAAAATCTTAGGCTATTAAAGAAAAAACTTCCAGCTCGCTGAAATCTGTTCATTTGCTGAAAACCATCAAAACCACGAAAAGTTCTTGTATTTGAAGATAAAATCTTTTTGCTTTGAAGAAGAAAGATCTAGCTGACTGAAATAAGTTCATTAGATGAAAACCAACAAAAATTGACAAGAACCACGAAAAGTTCTTGTATTTTAAGATAAAATCTTACTCTATGAAGGAAAAAACTTCCAGCTCGCTGAAATATGTTCATTTGCTGAAAACCATCAAAACCACGAAAAGTTCTTGTATTTGAAGATAAAATCTTTTTGCTTTGACGAAGAAAGATCTAGCTGACTGAAATAAGTTCATTAGATGAAAACCAACAAAAATTGACAAGAACCACGAAAAGTTCTTGTATTTTAAGATAAAATCTTAGGCTATTAAAGAAAAAACTTCCAGCTCGCTGAAATCTGTTCATTTGCTGAAAACCATCAAAACCACGAAAAGTTCTTGTATTTGAAGATAAAATCTTTTTGCTTTGAAGAAGAAAGATCTAGCTGACTGAAATAAGTTCATTAGATGAAAACCAACAAGAATTGACAAGAACCACGAAAAGTTCTTGTATTTTAAGATAAAATCTTACGCTATTAAAGAAAAAACTCCCAGCTCGCTGAAATATGTTCATTTGCTGAAAACCAACAAAACCACGAAAAGTTCTTGTATTTGAAGATAAAATCTTTTTTCTTTGAAGAAGAAAGATCCAGCTGACTGAAATAAGTTCATTAGATGAAAACCAACAAAAATTGACAAGAACAAGAAAAGTTCTTGTATTTTAAGATAAAATCTTACTCTATTAAGGAAAAAACTTCCAGCTCGCTGAAATATGTTCATTTGCTGAAAACCATCAAAACCACGAAAAGTTCTTGTATTTGAAGATAAAATCTTACTCTATTGAGGAAAAAACTTCCAGCTCGCTGAAATCTGTTCATTTGCTGAAAACCAACAAAACCACCAAAAGTTCTTGTATTTGAAGTTAAAATCTTTTTGCTTTGACGAAGAAAGATCTAGCTGACTGAAATAAGTTCATTAGATGAAAACCAACAAAAATTGACAAGAACCACGAAAAGTTCTTGTATTTTAAGATAAAATCTTAGGCTATTAAAGAAAAAACTTCCAGCTCGCTGAAATCTGTTCATTTGCTGAAAACCATCAAAACCACGAAAAGTTCTTGTATTTGAAGATAAAATCTTTTTGCTTTGAAGAAGAAAGATCCAGCTGACTGAAATAAGTTGATTAGATGAAAACCAACCAAAATTGACAAGAACCACGAAAAGTTCTTGTATTTTAAGATAAAATCTTAGGCTATTAAAGAAAAAACTTCCAGCTCGCTGAAATATGTTCATTTGCTGAAAACCATCAAAACCACGAAAAGTTCTTGTATTTGAAGATAAAATCTTTTTTCTTTGAAGAAGAAAGATCCAGCTGACTGAAATAAGTTCATTAGATGAAAACCAACAAAAATTGACAAGAACCACGAAAAGTTCTTGTATTTTAAGATAAAATCTTAGGCTATTAAAGAAAAAACTTCCAGCTCGCTGAAATCTGTTCATTTGCTGAAAACCATCAAAACCACGAAAAGTTCTTGTATTTGAAGATAAAATCTTTTTGCTTTGAAGAAGAAAGATCTAGCTGACTGAAATAAGTTCATTAGATGAAAACCAACAAAAATTGACAAGAACCACGAAAAGTTCTTGTATTTTAAGATAAAATCTTACTCTATGAAGGAAAAAACTTCCAGCTCGCTGAAATATGTTCATTTGCTGAAAACCATCAAAACCACGAAAAGTTCTTGTATTTGAAGATAAAATCTTTTTGCTTTGACGAAGAAAGATCTAGCTGACTGAAATAAGTTCATTAGATGAAAACCAACAAAAATTGACAAGAACCACGAAAAGTTCTTGTATTTTAAGATAAAATCTTACGCTATTAAAGAAAAAACTCCCAGCTCGCTGAAATATGTTCATTTGCTGAAAACCAACAAAACCACGAAAAGTTCTTGTATTTGAAGATAAAATCTTTTTTCTTTGAAGAAGAAAGATCCAGCTGACTGAAATAAGTTCATCAGATGAAAACCAACAAAAATTGACAAGAACAAGAAAAGTTCTTGTATTTTAAGATAAAATCTTACTCTATTAAGGAAAAAACTTCCAGCTCGCTGAAATATGTTCATTTGCTGAAAACCATCAAAACCACGAAAAGTTCTTGTATTTGAAGATAAAATCTTACTCTATTAAGGAAAAAACTTCCAGCTCGCTGAAATCTGTTCATTTGCTGAAAACCAACAAAACCACCAAAAGTTCTTGTATTTGAAGATAAAATCTTTTTGCTTTGACGAAGAAAGATCTAGCTGACTGAAATAAGTTCATTAGATGAAAACCAACAAAAATTGACAAGAACCACGAAAAGTTCTTGTATTTTAAGATAAAATCTTAGGCTATTAAAGAAAAAACTTCCAGCTCGCTGAAATCTGTTCATTTGCTGAAAACCATCAAAACCACGAAAAGTTCTTGTATTTGAAGATAAAATCTTTTTGCTTTGAAGAAGAAAGATCTAGCTGACTGAAATAAGTTGATTAGATGAAAACCAACCAAAATTGACAAGAACCACGAAAAGTTCTTGTATTTTAAGATAAAATCTTAGGCTATTAAAGAAAAAACTTCCAGCTCGCTGAAATATGTTCATTTGCTGAAAACCATCAAAACCACGAAAAGTTCTTGTATTTGAAGATAAAATCTTTTTGCTTTGAAGAAGAAAGATCTAGCTGACTGAAATAAGTTCATTAGATGAAAACCAACAAAAATTGACAAGAACCACGAAAACTTCTTGTATTTTAAGATAAAATCTTACGCTATTAAAGAAAAAACTCCCAGCTCGCTGAAATATGTTCATTTGCTGAAAACCAACAAAACCACGAAAAGTTCTTGTATTTGAAGATAAAATCTTTTTTCTTTGAAGAAGAAAGATCCAGCTGACTGAAATAAGTTCATTAGATGAAAACCAACAAAAATTGACAAGAACAAGAAAAGTTCTTGTATTTTAAGATAAAATCTTACTCGATTCAGGAAAAAACTTCCAGCTCACTGAAATATGTTCATTTGCTGAAAACCATCAAAACCACGAAAAGTTCTTGTATTTGAAGATAAAATCTTTTTGCTTTGAAGAAGAAAGATCTCGCTGACTGAAATAAGTTCATTAGATGAAAACCAACAAAAATTGACAAGAACCACGAAAAGTTCTTGTATTTTAAGATAAAATCTTACGCTATTAAAGAAAAAACTCCCAGCTCGCTGAAATATGTTAATTTGCTGAAAACCAACAAAACAACGAAAAGTTCTTGTATTTGAAGATAAAATCTTTTTTCTTTGAAGAAGAAAGATCCAGCTGACTGAAATAAGTTCATTGGATGAAAAACAACAAAAATTGACAAGAACAAGAAAAGTTCTTGTATTTTAAGATAAAATCTTACTCGATTCAGGAAAAAACTTCCAGCTCACTGAAATATGTTCATTTGCTGAAAACCATCAAAACCACGAAAAGTTCTTGTATTTGAAGATAAAATCTTTTTGCTTTGAAGAAGAAAGATCTCGCTGACTGAAATAAGTTCATTAGATGAAAACCAACAAAAATTGACAAGAACCACGAAAAATTCTTGTATTTTAAGATAAAATCTTACGCTATTAAAGAAAAAACTCCCAGCTCGCTGAAATATGTTAATTTGCTGAAAACCAACAAAACAACGAAAAGTTCTTGTATTTGAAGATAAAATCTTTTTTCTTTGAAGAAGAAAGATCCAGCTGACTGAAATAAGTTCATTAGATGAAAACCAACAAAAATTGACAAGAACAAGAAAAGTTCTTGTATTTTAAGATAAAATCTTACTCGATTCAGGAAAAAACTTCCAGCTCACTGAAATATGTTCATTTGCTGAAAACCATCAAAACCACGAAAAGTTCTTGTATTTGAAGATAAAATCTTTTTGCTTTGAAGAAGAAAGATCTCGCTGACTGAAATAAGTTCATTAGATGAAAACCAACAAAAATTGACAAGAACCACGAAAAGTTCTTGTATTTTAAGATAAAATCTTACGCTATTAAAGAAAAAACTCCCAGCTCGCTGAAATATGTTCATTTGCTGAAAACCAACAAAACCACGAAAAGTTCTTGTATTTGAAGATAAAATCTTTTTGCTTTGAAGAAGAAAGATCTAGCTGACTGAAATAAGTTCATTGGATGAAAACCAACAAAAATTGACAAGAACCACGAAAAGTTCTTGTATTTTAAGATAAAATCTTACGCTATTAAAGAAAAAACTCCCAGCTCGCTGAAATATGTTAATTTGCTGAAAACCAACAAAACAACGAAAAGTTCTTGTATTTGAAGATAAAATCTTTTTTCTTTGAAGAAGAAAGATCCAGCTGACTGAAATAAGTTCATTGGATGAAAAACAACAAAAATTGACAAGAACAAGAAAAGTTCTTGTATTTTAAGATAAAATCTTACTCGATTCAGGAAAAAACTTCCAGCTCACTGAAATATGTTCATTTGCTGAAAACCATCAAAACCACGAAAAGTTCTTGTATTTGAAGATAAAATCTTTTTGCTTTGAAGAAGAAAGATCTCGCTGACTGAAATAAGTTCATTAGATGAAAACCAACAAAAATTGACAAGAACCACGAAAAATTCTTGTATTTTAAGATAAAATCTTACGCTATTAAAGAAAAAACTCCCAGCTCGCTGAAATATGTTAATTTGCTGAAAACCAACAAAACAACGAAAAGTTCTTGTATTTGAAGATAAAATCTTTTTTCTTTGAAGAAGAAAGATCCAGCTGACTGAAATAAGTTCATTAGATGAAAACCAACAAAAATTGACAAGAACAAGAAAAGTTCTTGTATTTTAAGATAAAATCTTACTCGATTCAGGAAAAAACTTCCAGCTCACTGAAA
Organism: Heptranchias perlo; assembly: GCF_035084215.1. NCBI lineage: Eukaryota > Metazoa > Chordata > Chondrichthyes > Hexanchiformes > Hexanchidae > Heptranchias > Heptranchias perlo. The sequence continues at coordinate 666,086 of NW_027139688.1, read as the reverse complement.
TATGTTCATTTGCTGAAAACCATCAAAACCACGAAAAGTTCTTGTATTTGAAGATAAAATCTTTTTGCTTTGAAGAAGAAAGATCTCGCTGACTGAAATAAGTTCATTAGATGAAAACCAACAAAAATTGACAAGAACCACGAAAAGTTCTTGTATTTTAAGATAAAATCTTACGCTATTAAAGAAAAAACTCCCAGCTCGCTGAAATATGTTAATTTGCTGAAAACCAACAAAACAACGAAAAGTTCTTGTATTTGAAGATAAAATCTTTTTTCTTTGAAGAAGAAAGATCCAGCTGACTGAAATAAGTTCATTGGATGAAAACCAACAAAAATTGACAAGAACCACGAAAAGTTCTTGTATTTTAAGATAAAATCTTACTCTATTAAGGAAAAAACTTCCAGCTCGCTGAAATATGTTCATTTGCTGAAAACCATCAAAACCACGAAAAGTTCTTGTATTTGAAGATAAAATCCTTTTTCTCTGAAGAAGAAAGATCCAGCTGACTGAAATAAGTTCATGAGATGAAAACCAACAAAAATTGACAAGAACCACGAAAAGTTCTTGTATTTTAAGATAAAATCTTAGGCTATTAAAGAAAAAACTTCTAAGCTCGCTGAAATCTGTTCATTTGCTGAAAACCAACAAAACCACGAAAAGTTCTTGTATTTGAAGATAAAATCTTTTTTCTTTGAAGAAGAAAGATCCAGCTGACTGAAATAAGTTCATTAGATGAAAACCAACAAAAATTGACAAGAACAAGAAAAGTTCTTGTATTTTAAGATAAAATCGTATTCTATTAAGGAAAAAACTTCCAGCTCGCTGAAATATGTTCATTTGCTGAAAACCATCAAAACCACGAAAAGTTCTTGTATTTGAAGATAAAATCTTTTTGCTTTGAAGAAGAAAGATCTAGCTGACTGAAATAAGTTCATTAGATGAAAACCAACAAAAATTGACAAGAACCACGAAAAGTTCTTGTATTTTAAGATAAAATCTTACGCTATTAAAGAAAAAACTCCCAGCTCGCTGAAATATGTTAATTTCTGAAAACCAACAAAACCACGAAAAGTTCTTGTATTTGAAGATAAAATCTTTTTTCTTTGAAGAAGAAAGATCCAGCTGACTGAAATAAGTTCATTAGATGAAAACCAACAAAAATTGACAAGAACCACGAAAAGTTCTTGTATTTTAAGATAAAATCTTAGGCTATTAAAGAAAAAACTTCCAGCTCGCTGAAATCTGTTCATTTGCTGAAAACCATCAAAACCACGAAAAGTTCTTGTATTTGAAGATAAAATCTTTTTGCTTTGAAGAAGAAAGATCTAGCTGACTGAAATAAGTTCATTAGATGAAAACCAACAAAAATTGACAAGAACCACGAAAAGTTCTTGTATTTTAAGATAAAATCTTACTCTATGAAGGAAAAAACTTCCAGCTCGCTGAAATATGTTCATTTGCTGAAAACCATCAAAACCACGAAAAGTTCTTGTATTTGAAGATAAAATCTTTTTGCTTTGACGAAGAAAGATCTAGCTGACTGAAATAAGTTCATTAGATGAAAACCAACAAAAATTGACAAGAACCACGAAAAGTTCTTGTATTTTAAGATAAAATCTTAGGCTATTAAAGAAAAAACTTCCAGCTCGCTGAAATCTGTTCATTTGCTGAAAACCATCAAAACCACGAAAAGTTCTTGTATTTGAAGATAAAATCTTTTTGCTTTGAAGAAGAAAGATCTAGCTGACTGAAATAAGTTCATTAGATGAAAACCAACAAGAATTGACAAGAACCACGAAAAGTTCTTGTATTTTAAGATAAAATCTTACGCTATTAAAGAAAAAACTCCCAGCTCGCTGAAATATGTTCATTTGCTGAAAACCAACAAAACCACGAAAAGTTCTTGTATTTGAAGATAAAATCTTTTTTCTTTGAAGAAGAAAGATCCAGCTGACTGAAATAAGTTCATTAGATGAAAACCAACAAAAATTGACAAGAACAAGAAAAGTTCTTGTATTTTAAGATAAAATCTTACTCTATTAAGGAAAAAACTTCCAGCTCGCTGAAATATGTTCATTTGCTGAAAACCATCAAAACCACGAAAAGTTCTTGTATTTGAAGATAAAATCTTACTCTATTGAGGAAAAAACTTCCAGCTCGCTGAAATCTGTTCATTTGCTGAAAACCAACAAAACCACCAAAAGTTCTTGTATTTGAAGTTAAAATCTTTTTGCTTTGACGAAGAAAGATCTAGCTGACTGAAATAAGTTCATTAGATGAAAACCAACAAAAATTGACAAGAACCACGAAAAGTTCTTGTATTTTAAGATAAAATCTTAGGCTATTAAAGAAAAAACTTCCAGCTCGCTGAAATCTGTTCATTTGCTGAAAACCATCAAAACCACGAAAAGTTCTTGTATTTGAAGATAAAATCTTTTTGCTTTGAAGAAGAAAGATCCAGCTGACTGAAATAAGTTGATTAGATGAAAACCAACCAAAATTGACAAGAACCACGAAAAGTTCTTGTATTTTAAGATAAAATCTTAGGCTATTAAAGAAAAAACTTCCAGCTCGCTGAAATATGTTCATTTGCTGAAAACCATCAAAACCACGAAAAGTTCTTGTATTTGAAGATAAAATCTTTTTTCTTTGAAGAAGAAAGATCCAGCTGACTGAAATAAGTTCATTAGATGAAAACCAACAAAAATTGACAAGAACCACGAAAAGTTCTTGTATTTTAAGATAAAATCTTAGGCTATTAAAGAAAAAACTTCCAGCTCGCTGAAATCTGTTCATTTGCTGAAAACCATCAAAACCACGAAAAGTTCTTGTATTTGAAGATAAAATCTTTTTGCTTTGAAGAAGAAAGATCTAGCTGACTGAAATAAGTTCATTAGATGAAAACCAACAAAAATTGACAAGAACCACGAAAAGTTCTTGTATTTTAAGATAAAATCTTACTCTATGAAGGAAAAAACTTCCAGCTCGCTGAAATATGTTCATTTGCTGAAAACCATCAAAACCACGAAAAGTTCTTGTATTTGAAGATAAAATCTTTTTGCTTTGACAAAGAAAGATCTAGCTGACTGAAATAAGTTCATTAGATGAAAACCAACAAAAATTGACAAGAACCACGAAAAGTTCTTGTATTTTAAGATAAAATCTTAGGCTATTAAAGAAAAAACTTCCAGCTCGCTGAAATCTGTTCATTTGCTGAAAACCATCAAAACCATGAAAAGTTCTTGTATTTGAAGATAAAATCTTTTTGCTTTGAAGAAGAAAGATCTAGCTGACTGAAATAAGTTCATGAGATGAAAACCAACAAAAATTGACAAGAACCACGAAAAGTTCTTGTATTTTAAGAGAAAATCTTACTCTATTCAGCAAAAAACTTCCAGCTCGCTGAAATATGTTCATTTGCTGAAAACCATCAAAACCACGAAAAGTTCTTGTATTTGAAGATAAAATCTTTTTGCTTTGAAGAAGAAAGATCTAGCTGACTGAAATAAGTTCATTAGATGAAAACCAACAAAAATTGACAAGAACCACGAAAAGTTCTTGTATTTTAAGATAAAATCTTACGCTATTAAAGAAAAAACTCCCAGCTCGCTGAAATATGTTCATTTGCTGAAAACCAACAAAACCACGAAAAGTTCTTGTATTTGAAGATAAAATCTTTTTTCTTTGAAGAAGAAAGATCCAGCTGACTGAAATAAGTTCATCAGATGAAAACCAACAAAAATTGACAAGAACAAGAAAAGTTCTTGTATTTTAAGATAAAATCTTACTCTATTAAGGAAAAAACTTCCAGCTCGCTGAAATATGTTCATTTGCTGAAAACCATCAAAACCACGAAAAGTTCTTGTATTTGAAGATAAAATCTTACTCTATTAAGGAAAAAACTTCCAGCTCGCTGAAATCTGTTCATTTGCTGAAAACCAACAAAACCACCAAAAGTTCTTGTATTTGAAGATAAAATCTTTTTGCTTTGACAAAGAAAGATCTAGCTGACTGAAATAAGTTCATTAGATGAAAACCAACAAAAATTGACAAGAACCACGAAAAGTTCTTGTATTTTAAGATAAAATCTTAGGCTATTAAAGAAAAAACTTCCAGCTCGCTGAAATCTGTTCATTTGCTGAAAACCATCAAAACCACGAAAAGTTCTTGTATTTGAAGATAAAATCTTTTTGCTTTGAAGAAGAAAGATCTAGCTGACTGAAATAAGTTGATTAGATGAAAACCAACCAAAATTGACAAGAACCACGAAAAGTTCTTGTATTTTAAGATAAAATCTTAGGCTATTAAAGAAAAAACTTCCAGCTCGCTGAAATATGTTCATTTGCTGAAAACCATCAAAACCACGAAAAGTTCTTGTATTTGAAGATAAAATCTTTTTGCTTTGAAGAAGAAAGATCTAGCTGACTGAAATAAGTTCATTAGATGAAAACCAACAAAAATTGACAAGAACCACGAAAAGTTCTTGTATTTTAAGATAAAATCTTACGCTATTAAAGAAAAAACTCCCAGCTCGCTGAAATATGTTCATTTGCTGAAAACCAACAAAACCACGAAAAGTTCTTGTATTTGAAGATAAAATCTTTTTTCTTTGAAGAAGAAAGATCCAGCTGACTGAAATAAGTTCATTAGATGAAAACCAACAAAAATTGACAAGAACAAGAAAAGTTCTTGTATTTTAAGATAAAATCTTACTCGATTCAGGAAAAAACTTCCAGCTCACTGAAATATGTTCATTTGCTGAAAACCATCAAAACCACGAAAAGTTCTTGTATTTGAAGATAAAATCTTTTTGCTTTGAAGAAGAAAGATCTCGCTGACTGAAATAAGTTCATTAGATGAAAACCAACAAAAATTGACAAGAACCACGAAAAGTTCTTGTATTTTAAGATAAAATCTTACGCTATTAAAGAAAAAACTCCCAGCTCGCTGAAATATGTTAATTTGCTGAAAACCAACAAAACAACGAAAAGTTCTTGTATTTGAAGATAAAATCTTTTTTCTTTGAAGAAGAAAGATCCAGCTGACTGAAATAAGTTCATTGGATGAAAAACAACAAAAATTGACAAGAACAAGAAAAGTTCTTGTATTTTAAGATAAAATCTTACTCGATTCAGGAAAAAACTTCCAGCTCACTGAAATATGTTCATTTGCTGAAAACCATCAAAACCACGAAAAGTTCTTGTATTTGAAGATAAAATCTTTTTGCTTTGAAGAAGAAAGATCTCGCTGACTGAAATAAGTTCATTAGATGAAAACCAACAAAAATTGACAAGAACCACGAAAAGTTCTTGTATTTTAAGATAAAATCTTACGCTATTAAAGAAAAAACTCCCAGCTCGCTGAAATATGTTAATTTGCTGAAAACCAACAAAACAACGAAAAGTTCTTGTATTTGAAGATAAAATCTTTTTTCTTTGAAGAAGAAAGATCCAGCTGACTGAAATAAGTTCATTAGATGAAAACCAACAAAAATTGACAAGAACAAGAAAAGTTCTTGTATTTTAAGATAAAATCTTACTCGATTCAGGAAAAAACTTCCAGCTCACTGAAATATGTTCATTTGCTGAAAACCATCAAAACCACGAAAAGTTCTTGTATTTGAAGATAAAATCTTTTTGCTTTGAAGAAGAAAGATCTCGCTGACTGAAATAAGTTCATTAGATGAAAACCAACAAAAATTGACAAGAACCACGAAAAGTTCTTGTATTTTAAGATAAAATCTTACGCTATTAAAGAAAAAACTCCCAGCTCGCTGAAATATGTTAATTTGCTGAAAACCAACAAAACAACGAAAAGTTCTTGTATTTGAAGATAAAATCTTTTTTCTTTGAAGAAGAAAGATCCAGCTGACTGAAATAAGTTCATTGGATGAAAACCAACAAAAATTGACAAGAACCACGAAAAGTTCTTGTATTTTAAGATAAAATCTTACTCTATTAAGGAAAAAACTTCCAGCTCGCTGAAATATGTTCATTTGCTGAAAACCATCAAAACCACGAAAAGTTCTTGTATTTGAAGATAAAATCCTTTTTCTCTGAAGAAGAAAGATCCAGCTGACTGAAATAAGTTCATGAGATGAAAACCAACAAAAATTGACAAGAACCACGAAAAGTTCTTGTATTTTAAGATAAAATCTTAGGCTATTAAAGAAAAAACTTCTAAGCTCGCTGAAATCTGTTCATTTGCTGAAAACCATCAAAACCACGAAAAGTTCTTGTATTTGAAGATAAAATCTTTTTGCTTTGAAGAAGAAAGATCCAGCTGACTGAAATAAGTTCATTAGATGAAAACCAACAAAAATTGACAAGAACCACGAAAAGTTCTTGTATTTTAAGATAAAATCTTACTCTATTAAGGAAAAAACTTCCAGCTCGCTGAAATCTGTTCATTTGCTGAAAACCAACAAAACCACCAAAAGTTCTTGTATTTGAAGATAAAATCTTTTTGCTTTGACGAAGAAAGATCTACCTGACTGAAATAAGTTCATTAGATGAAAACCAACAAAAATTGACAAGAACCACGAAAAGTTCTTGTATTTTAAGATAAAATCTTAGGCTATTAAAGAAAAAACTTCCAGCTCGCTGAAATCTGTTCATTTGCTGAAAACCATCAAAACCACGAAAAGTTCTTGTATTTGAAGATAAAATCTTTTTGCTTTGACGAAGAAAGATCTAGCTGACTGAAATAAGTTCATTAGATGAAAACCAACAAAAATTGACAAGAACCACGAAAAGTTCTTGTATTTTAAGATAAAATCTTAGGCTATTAAAGAAAAAACTTCAAGCTCGCTGAAATCTGTTCATTTGCTGAAAACCATCAAAACCACGAAAAGTTCTTGTATTTGAAGATAAAATCTTTTTTCTTTGAAGAAGAAAGATCTAGCTGACTGAAATAAGTTCATTAGATGAAAACCAACAAAAATTGACAAGAACCACGAAAAGTTCTTGTATTTTAAGATAAAATCTTTTTGCTTTGAAGAAGAAAGATCTAGCTGACTGAAATAAGTTCATTGGATGAAAACCAACAAAAATTGACAAGAACCACGAAAAGTTCTTGTATTTTAAGATAAAATCTTACTCTATTAAGGAAAAAACTTCCAGCTCGCTGAAATATGTTCATTTGCTGAAAACCATCAAAACCACGAAAAGTTCTTGTATTTGAAGATAAAATCTTTTTTCTTTGAAGAAGAAAGATCCAGCTGACTGAAATAAGTTCATTAGATGAAAACCAACAAAAATTGACAAGAACAAGAAAAGTTCTTGTATTTTAAGATAAAATCTTACTCTATTAAGGGAAAAACTTCCAGCTCGCTGAAATATGTTCATTTGCTGAAAACCATAAAAACCACGAAAAGTTCTTGTATTTGAAGATAAAATCTTTTTGCTTTGAAGAAGAAAGATCTAGCTGACTGAAATAAGTTCATTAGATGAAAACCAACATAAATTGACAAGAACCACGAAAAGTTCTTGTATTTTAAGATAAAATCTTAGGCTATTAAAGAAAAAACTTCCAGCTCGCTGAAATCTGTTCATTTGCTGAAAACCATCAAAACCACGAAAAGTTCTTGTATTTGAAGATAAAATCTTTTTGCTTTGAAGAAGAAAGATCTAGCTGACTGAAATAAGTTCATTAGATGAAAACCAACAAAAATTGACAAGAACCACGAAAAGTTCTTGTATTTTAAGATAAAATCTTACTCTATTAAGGAAAATACTTCCAGCTCGCTGAAATCTGTTCATTTGCTGAAAACCAACAAAACCACCAAAAGTTCTTGTATTTGAAGATAAAATCTTTTTGCTTTGACGAAGAAAGATCTAGCTGACTGAAATAAGTTCATTAGATGAAAACCAACAAAAATTGACAAGAACCACGAAAAGTTCTTGTATTTTAAGATAAAATCTTAGGCTATTAAAGAAAAAACTTCCAGCTCGCTGAAATCTGTTCATTTGCTGAAAACCATCAAAACCACGAAAAGTTCTTGTATTTGAAGATAAAATCTTTTTGCTTTGAAGAAGAAAGATCTAGCTGACTGAAATAAGTTCATTAGATGAAAACCAACAAAAATTGACAAGAACCACGAAAAGTTCTTGTATTTTAAGATAAAATCTTAGGCTATTAAAGAAAAAACTTCCAGCTCGCTGAAATCTGTTCATTTGCTGAAAACCATCAAAACCACGAAAAGTTCTTGTATTTGAAGATAAAATCTTTTTTCTTTGAAGAAGAAAGATCTAGCTGACTGAAATAAGTTCATTAGATGAAAACCAACAAAAATTGACAAGAAACACGAAAAGTTCTTGTATTTTAAGATAAAATCTTACTCTATTAAGGAAAAAACTTCCAGCTCGCTGAAATATGTTCATTTGCTGAAAACCATCAAAACCACGAAAAGTTCTTGAATTTGAAGATAAAATCTTTTTGCTTTGAAGAAGAAAGATCTAGCTGACTGAAATAAGTTCATTAGATGAAAACCAACAAAAATTGACAAGAACCACGAAAAGTTCTTGTATTTTAAGATAAAATCTTACTCTGTTAAAGAAAAAACTCCCAGCTCGCTGAAATATGTGCATTTGCTGAAAAACAACAAAACCGCGAAAAGTTCTTGTATTTGAAGATAAAATCTTTTTGCTTTGAAGAAGAAAGCTCTAGCTGACTGAAATAAGTTCATTGGATGAAAACCAACAAAAATTGACAAGAACCACGAAAAGTTCTTGTATTTTAAGATAAAATCTTACGCTATTAAAGAAAAAACTCCCAGCTCGCTGAAATATGTTCATTTGCTGAAAACCAACAAAACCACGAAAAGTTCTTGTATTTGAAGATAAAATCTTTTTTCTTTGAAGGAGAAAGATCTCGCTGACTGAAATAAGTTCATTAGATGAAAACCAACAAAAATTGACAAGAACCACGAAAAGTTCTTGTATTTTAAGATAAAATCTTACTCTATTAAGGAAAAACTTCCAGCTCGCTGAAATATGTTCATTTGCTGAAAACCATCAAAACCACGAAAAGTTCTTGAATTTGAAGATAAAATCTTTTTGCTTTGAAGAAGAAAGATCTAGCTGACTGAAATAAGTTCATTGGATGAAAACCAACAAAAATTGACAAGAACCACGAAAAGTTCTTGTATTTTAAGATAAAATCTTACTCTATTAAGGAAAAAACTTCCAGCTCGCTGAAATATGTTCATTTGCTGAAAACCATCAAAACCACGAAAAGTTCTTGTATTTGAAGATAAAATCTTTTTGCTTTGAAGAAGAAAGATCTAGCTGACTGAAATAAGTTCATTGGATGAAAACCAACAAAAATTGACAAGAACCACGAAAAGTTCTTGTGTTTTAAGATAAAATCTTACTCTATTAAGGAAAAAACTTCCAGCTCGCTGAAATATGTTCATTTGCTGAAAACCATCAAAACCACGAAAAGTTCTTGTATTTGAAGATAAAATCTTTTTGCTTTGAAGAAGACAGATCCAGCTGACTGAAATAAGTTCATTAGATGAAAACCAACAAAAATTGACAAGAACCACGAAAAGTTCTTGTATTTTAAGATAAAATCTTACTCTATTAAGGAAAAAACTTCCAGCTCGCTGAAATATGTTCATTTGCTGAAAACCATAAAAACCACGAAAAGTTCTTGTATTTGAAGATAAAATCTTTTTGCTTTGAAGAAGAAAGATCTAGCTGACTGAAATAAGTTCATTAGATGAAAACCAACATAAATTGACAAGAACCACGAAAAGTTCTTGTATTTTAAGATAAAATCTTAGGCTATTAAAGAAAAAACTTCCAGCTCGCTGAAATCTGTTCATTTGCTGAAAACCATCAAAACCACGAAAAGTTCTTGTATTTGAAGATAAAATCTTTTTGCTTTGAAGAAGAAAGATCGAGCTGACTGAAATAAGTTCATTAGATGAAAACCAACAAAAATTGACAAGAACCACGAAAAGTTCTTGTATTTTAAGATAAAATCTTAGGCTATTAAAGAAAAAACTTCCAGCTCGCTGAAATCTGTTCATTTGCTGAAAACCATCAAAACCACGAAAAGTTCTTGTATTTGAAGATAAAATCTTTTTGCTTTGACGAAGAAAGATCTAGCTGACTGAAATAAGTTCATTAGATGAAAACCAACAAAAATTGACAAGAACCACGAAAAGTTCTTGTATTTTAAGATAAAATCTTAGGCTATTAAAGAAAAAACTTCCAGCTCGCTGAAATCTGTTCATTTGCTGAAAACCATCAAAACCACGAAAAGTTCTTGTATTTGAAGATAAAATCTTTTTTCTTTGAAGAAGAAAGATCTAGCTGACTGAAATAAGTTCATTAGATGAAAACCAACAAAAATTGACAAGAACCACGAAAAGTTCTTGTATTTTAAGATAAAATCTTACTCTATTAAGGAAAAAACTTCCAGCTCGCTGAAATATGTTCATTTGCTGAAAACCATCAAAACCACGAAAAGTTCTTGTATTTGAAGATAAAATCTTTTTGCTTTGAAGAAGAAAGATCGAGCTGACTGAAATAAGTTCATTAGATGAAAACCAACAAAAATTGACAAGAACCACGAAAAGTTCTTGTATTTTAAGATAAAATCTTACGCTATTAAAGAAAAAACTCCCAGCTCGCTGAAATATGTTAATTTCTGAAAACCAACAAAACCACGAAAAGTTCTTGTATTTGAAGATAAAATCTTTTTTCTTTGAAGAAGAAAGATCCAGCTGACTGAAATAAGTTCATTAGATGAAAACCAACAAAAATTGACAAGAACCACGAAAAGTTCTTGTATTTTAAGATAAAATCTTAGGCTATTAAAGAAAAAACTTCCAGCTCGCTGAAATCTGTTCATTTGCTGAAAACCATCAAAACCACGAAAAGTTCTTGTATTTGAAGATAAAATCTTTTTGCTTTGAAGAAGAAAGATCTAGCTGACTGAAATAAGTTCATTAGATGAAAACCAACAAAAATTGACAAGAACCACGAAAAGTTCTTGTATTTTAAGATAAAATCTTACTCTATGAAGGAAAAAACTTCCAGCTCGCTGAAATATGTTCATTTGCTGAAAACCATCAAAACCACGAAAAGTTCTTGTATTTGAAGATAAAATCTTTTTGCTTTGACGAAGAAAGATCTAGCTGACTGAAATAAGTTCATTAGATGAAAACCAACAAAAATTGACAAGAACCACGAAAAGTTCTTGTATTTTAAGATAAAATCTTAGGCTATTAAAGAAAAAACTTCCAGCTCGCTGAAATCTGTTCATTTGCTGAAAACCATCAAAACCATGAAACGTTCTTGTATTTGAAGATAAAATCTTTTTGCTTTGAAGAAGAAAGATCTAGCTGACTGAAATAAGTTCATGAGATGAAAACCAACAAAAATTGACAAGAACCACGAAAAGTTCTTGTATTTTAAGAAAAAATCTTACTCTATTCAGCAAAAAACTTCCAGCTCGCTGAAATATGTTCATTTGCTGAAAACCATCAAAACCACGAAAAGTTCTTGTATTTGAAGATAAAATCTTTTTGCTTTGAAGAAGAAAGATCTAGCTGACTGAAATAAGTTCATTAGATGAAAACCAACAAAAATTGACAAGAACCACGAAAAGTTCTTGTATTTTAAGATAAAATCTTACGCTATTAAAGAAAAAACTTCCAGCTCGCTGAAATCTGTTCATTTGCTGAAAACCATCAAAACCACGAAAAGTTCTTGTATTTGAAGATAAAATCTTTTTTCTTTGAAGAAGAAAGATCTAGCTGACTGAAATAAGTTCATTAGATGAAAACCAACAAAAATTGACAAGAACCACGAAAAGTTCTTGTATTTTAAGATAAAATCTTACTCTATTAAGGAAAAAACTTCCAGCTCGCTGAAATATGTTCATTTGCTGAAAACCATCAAAACCAGGAAAAGTTCTTGTATTTGAAGATAAAATCTTTTTGCTTTGACGAAGAAAGATCGAGCTGACTGAAATAAGTTCATTAGATGAAAACCAACAAAAATTGACAAGAACCACGAAAAGTTCTTGTATTTTAAGATAAAATCTTACTGTGTTAAAGAAAAAACTCCCAGCTCGCTGAAATATGTGCATTTGCTGAAAAACAACAAAACCGCGAAAAGTTCTTGTATTTGAAGATAAAATCTTTTTGCTTTGAAGAAGAAAGCTCTAGCTGACTGAAATAAGTTCATTGGATGAAAACCAACAAAAATTGACAAGAACCACGAAAAGTTCTTGTATTTTAAGATAAAATCTTACGCTATTAAAGAAAAAACTCCCAGCTCGCTGAAATATGTTCATTTGCTGAAAACCAACAAAACCACGAAAAGTTCTTGTATTTGAAGATAAAATCTTTTTTCTTTGAAGAAGAAAGATCTAGCTGACTGAAATAAGTTCATTAGATGAAAACCAACAAAAATTGACAAGAACCACGAAAAGTTCTTGTATTTTAAGATAAAATCTTACTCTATTAAGGAAAAACTTCCAGCTCGCTGAAATATGTTCATTTGCTGAAAACCATCAAAACCACGAAAAGTTCTTGAATTTGAAGATAAAATCTTTTTGCTTTGAAGAAGAAAGATCTAGCTGACTGAAATAAGTTCATTGGATGAAAACCAACAAAAATTGACAAGAACCACGAAAAGTTCTTGTATTTTAAGATAAAATCTTACTCTATTAAGGAAAAAACTTCCAGCTCGCTGAAATATGTTCATTTGCTGAAAACCATCAAAACCACGAAAAGTTCTTGTATTTGAAGATAAAATCTTTTTGCTTTGAAGAAGAAAGATCTAGCTGACTGAAATAAGTTCATTGGATGAAAACCAACAAAAATTGACAAGAACCACGAAAAGTTCTTGTGTTTTAAGATAAAATCTTACTCTATTAAGGAAAAAACTTCCAGCTCGCTGAAATATGTTCATTTGCTGAAAACCATCAAAACCACGAAAAGTTCTTGTATTTGAAGATAAAATCTTTTTGCTTTGAAGAAGACAGATCCAGCTGACTGAAATAAGTTCATTAGATGAAAACCAACAAAAATTGACAAGAACCACGAAAAGTTCTTGTATTTTAAGATAAAATCTTACTCTATTAAGGAAAAAACTTCCAGCTCGCTGAAATATGTTCATTTGCTGAAAACCATAAAAACCACGAAAAGTTCTTGTATTTGAAGATAAAATCTTTTTGCTTTGAAGAAGAAAGATCTAGCTGACTGAAATAAGTTCATTAGATGAAAACCAACATAAATTGACAAGAACCACGAAAAGTTCTTGTATTTTAAGATAAAATCTTAGGCTATTAAAGAAAAAACTTCCAGCTCGCTGAAATCTGTTCATTTGCTGAAAACCATCAAAACCACGAAAAGTTCTTGTATTTGAAGATAAAATCTTTTTGCTTTGAAGAAGAAAGATCGAGCTGACTGAAATAAGTTCATTAGATGAAAACCAACAAAAATTGACAAGAACCACGAAAAGTTCCTGTATTTTAAGATAAAATCTTAGGCTATTAAAGAAAAAACTTCCAGCTCGCTGAAATCTGTTCATTTGCTGAAAACCATCAAAACCACGAAAAGTTCTTGTATTTGAAGATAAAATCTTTTTGCTTTGACGAAGAAAGATCTAGCTGACTGAAATAAGTTCATTAGATGAAAACCAACAAAAATTGACAAGAACCACGAAAAGTTCTTGTATTTTAAGATAAAATCTTAGGCTATTAAAGAAAAAACTTCCAGCTCGCTGAAATCTGTTCATTTGCTGAAAACCATCAAAACCACGAAAAGTTCTTGTATTTGAAGATAAAATCTTTTTGCTTTGAAGAAGAAAGATCTAGCTGACTGAAATAAGTTCATTAGATGAAAACCAACAAAAATTGACAAGAACCACGAAAAGTTCTTGTATTTGAAGATAAAATCTTACTCTATGAAGGAAAAAACTTCCAGCTCGCTGAAATATGTTCATTTGCTGAAAACCATCAAAACCACGAAAAGTTCTTGTATTTGAAGATAAAATCTTTTTGCTTTGACGAAGAAAGATCTAGCTGACTGAAATAAGTTCATTAGATGAAAACCAACAAAAATTGACAAGAACCACGAAAAGTTCTTGTATTTTAAGATAAAATCTTAGGCTATTAAAGAAAAAACTTCCAGCTCGCTGAAATCTGTTCATTTGCTGAAAACCATCAAAACCATGAAAAGTTCTTGTATTTGAAGATAAAATCTTTTTGCTTTGAAGAAGAAAGATCTAGCTGACTGAAATAAGTTCATGAGATGAAAACCAACAAAAATTGACAAGAACCACGAAAAGTTCTTGTATTTTAAGAAAAAATCTTACTCTATTCAGCAAAAAACTTCCAGCTCGCTGAAATATGTTCATTTGCTGAAAACCATCAAAACCACGAAAAGTTCTTGTATTTGAAGATAAAATCTTTTTGCTTTGAAGAAGAAAGATCTAGCTGACTGAAATAAGTTCATTAGATGAAAACCAACAAAAATTGACAAGAACCACGAAAAGTTCTTGTATTTTAAGATAAAATCTTACGCTATTAAAGAAAAAACTCCCAGCTCGCTGAAATATGTTCATTTGCTGAAAACCAACAAAACCACGAAAAGTTCTTGTATTTGAAGATAAAATCTTTTTTCTTTGAAGAAGAAAGATCCAGCTGACTGAAATAAGTTCATTAGATGAAAACCAACAAAAATTGACAAGAACAAGAAAAGTTCTTGTATTTTAAGATAAAATCTTACTCTATTAAGGAAAAAACTTCCAGCTCGCTGAAATATGTTCATTTGCTGAAAACCATCAAAACCACGAAAAGTTCTTGTATTTGAAGATAAAATCTTACTCTATTGAGGAAAAAACTTCCAGCTCGCTGAAATCTGTTCATTTGCTGAAAACCAACAAAACCACCAAAATTTCTTGTATTTGAAGATAAAATCTTTTTGCTTTGACGAAGAAAGATCTAGCTGACTGAAATAAGTTCATTAGATGAAAACCAACAAAAATTGACAAGAACCACGAAAATTTCTTGTATTTTAAGATAAAATCTTAGGCTATTAAAGAAAAAACTTCCAGCTCGCTGAAATCTGTTCATTTGCTGAAAACCATCAAAACCTCGAAAAGTTCTTGTATTTGAAGATAAAATCTTTTTGCTTTGAAGAAGAAAGATCTAGCTGACTGAAATAAGTTGATTAGATGAAAACCAACCAAAATTGACAAGAACCACGAAAAGTTCTTGTATTTTAAGATAAAATCTTAGGCTATTAAAGAAAAAACTTCCAGCTCGCTGAAATATGTTAATTTGCTGAAAACCATCAAAACCACGAAAAGTTCTTGTATTTGAAGATAAAATCTTTTTGCTTTGAAGAAGAAAGATCCAGCTGACTGAAATAAGTTCATTAGATGAAAACCAACAAAAATTGACAAGAACCACGAAAAGTTCTTGTATTTGAAGATAAAATCTTACTCTATGAAGGAAAAAACTTCCAGCTCGCTGAAATATGTTCATTTGCTGAAAACCATCAAAACCACGAAAAGTTCTTGTATTTGAAGATAAAATCTTTTTGCTTTGACGAAGAAAGATCTAGCTGACTGAAATAAGTTCATTAGATGAAAACCAACAAAAATTGACAAGAACCACGAAAAGTTCTTGTATTTTAAGATAAAATCTTAGGCTATTAAAGAAAAAACTTCCAGCTCGCTGAAATCTGTTCATTTGCTGAAAACCATCAAAACCATGAAAAGTTCTTGTATTTGAAGATAAAATCTTTTTGCTTTGAAGAAGAAAGATCTAGCTGACTGAAATAAGTTCATGAGATGAAAACCAACAAAAATTGACAAGAACCACGAAAAGTTCTTGTATTTTAAGAAAAAATCTTACGCTATTAAAGAAAAAACTCCCAGCTCGCTGAAATATGTTTATTTGCTGAAAACCAACAAAACCACGAAAAGTTCTTGTATTTGAAGATAAAATCTTTTTTCTTTGAAGAAGAAAGATCCAGCTGACTGAAATAAGTTCATTAGCTGAAAACCAACAAAAATTGACAAGAACAAGAAAAGTTCTTGTATTTTAAGATAAAATCTTACTCGATTCAGGAAAAAACTTCCAGCTCACTGAAATATGTTCATTTGCTGAAAACCATCAAAACCACGAAAAGTTCTTGTATTTGAAGATAAAATCTTTTTGCTTTGAAGAAGAAAGATCTCGCTGACTGAAATAAGTTCATTAGATGAAAACCAACAAAAATTGACAAGAACCACGAAAAGTTCTTGTATTTTAAGATAAAATCTTACGCTATTAAAGAAAAAACTCCCAGCTCGCTGAAATATGTTAATTTGCTGAAAACCAACAAAACAACGAAAAGTTCTTGTATTTGAAGATAAAATCTTTTTTCTTTGAAGAAGAAAGATCCAGCTGACTGAAATAAGTTCATTGGATGAAAACCAACAAAAATTGACAAGAACCACGAAAAGTTCTTGTATTTTAAGATAAAATCTTACTCTATGAAGGAAAAAACTTCCAGCTCGCTGAAATATGTTCATTTGCTGAAAACCATCAAAACCACGAAAAGTTCTTGTATTTGAAGATAAAATCTTTTTTCTTTGAAGAAGAAAGATCCAGCTGACTGAAATAAGTTCATGAGATGAAAACCAACAAAAATTGACAAGAACCACGAAAAGTTCTTGTATTTTAAGATAAAATCTTAGGCTATTAAAGAAAAAACTTCGAAGCTCGCTGAAATCTGTTCATTTGCTGAAAACCAACAAAACCACCAAAAGTTCTTGTATTTGAAGATAAAATCTTTTTGCTTTGAAGAAGAAAGATCTAGCTGACTGAAATAAGTTCATTGGATGAAAACCAACAAAAATTGACAAGAACCACGAAAAGTTCTTGTATTTTAAGATAAAATCTTAGGCTATTAAAGAAAAAACTTCCAGCTCGCTGAAATCTGTTCATTTGCTGAAAACCATCAAAACCTCGAAAAGTTCTTGTAT
Source organism: Heptranchias perlo (assembly GCF_035084215.1). Taxonomy (NCBI): domain Eukaryota; kingdom Metazoa; phylum Chordata; class Chondrichthyes; order Hexanchiformes; family Hexanchidae; genus Heptranchias; species Heptranchias perlo. The sequence goes on along the minus strand of NW_027139688.1, from coordinate 649,086 downwards.
TTGAAGATAAAATCTTTTTGCTTTGAAGAAGAAAGATCTAGCTGACTGAAATAAGTTGATTAGATGAAAACCAACCAAAATTGACAAGAACCACGAAAAGTTCTTGTATTTTAAGATAAAATCTTAGGCTATTAAAGAAAAAACTTCCAGCTCGCTGAAATATGTTCATTTGCTGAAAACCATCAAAACCACGAAAAGTTCTTGTATTTGAAGATAAAATCTTTTTGCTTTGAAGAAGAAAGATCTCGCTGACTGAAATAGGTTCATTAGATGAAAACCAACAAAAATTGACAAGAACCACGAAAAGTTCTTGTATTTTAAGATAAAATCTTACGCTATTAAAGAAAAAACTCCCAGCTCGCTGAAATATGTTAATTTGCTGAAAACCAACAAAACAACGAAAAGTTCTTGTATTTGAAGATAAAATCTTTTTTCTTTGAAGAAGAAAGATCCAGCTGACTGAAATAAGTTCATTGGATGAAAACCAACAAAAATTGACAAGAACCACGAAAAGTTCTTGTATTTTAAGATAAAATCTTACTCTATGAAGGAAAAAACTTCCAGCTCGCTGAAATATGTTCATTTGCTGAAAACCATCAAAACCACGAAAAGTTCTTGTATTTGAAGATAAAATCTTTTTTCTTTGAAGAAGAAAGATCCAGCTGACTGAAATAAGTTCATGAGATGAAAACCAACAAAAATTGACAAGAACAAGAAAAGTTCTTGTATTTTAAGATAAAATCTTACTCGATTCAGGAAAAAACTTCCAGCTCACTGAAATATGTTCATTTGCTGAAAACCATCAAAACCACGAAAAGTTCTTGTATTTGAAGATAAAATCTTTTTGCTTTGAAGAAGAAAGATCTCGCTGACTGAAATAAGTTCATTAGATGAAAACCAACAAAAATTGACAAGAACCACGAAAAGTTCTTGTATTTTAAGATAAAATCTTACGCTATTAAAGAAAAAACTCCCAGCTCGCTGAAATATGTTAATTTGCTGAAAACCAACAAAACAACGAAAAGTTCTTGTATTTGAAGATAAAATCTTTTTTCTTTGAAGAAGAAAGATCCAGCTGACTGAAATAAGTTCATTGGATGAAAACCAACAAAAATTGACAAGAACCACGAAAAGTTCTTGTATTTTAAGATAAAATCTTACTCTATGAAGGAAAAAACTTCCAGCTCGCTGAAATATGTTCATTTGCTGAAAACCATCAAAACCACGAAAAGTTCTTGTATTTGAAGATAAAATCTTTTTTCTTTGAAGAAGAAAGATCCAGCTGACTGAAATAAGTTCATGAGATGAAAACCAACAAAAATTGACAAGAACCACGAAAAGTTCTTGTATTTTAAGATAAAATCTTAGGCTATTAAAGAAAAAACTTCGAAGCTCGCTGAAATCTGTTCATTTGCTGAAAACCAACAAAACCACCAAAAGTTCTTGTATTTGAAGATAAAATCTTTTTGCTTTGAAGAAGAAAGATCTAACTGACTGAAATAAGTTCATTAGATGAAAACCAACAAAAATTGACAAGAACCACGAAAAGTTCTTGTATTTTAAGATAAAATCTTACTCTATTAAGGAAAAAACTTCCAGCTCGCTGAAATCTGTTCATTTGCTGAAAACCAACAAAACCACCAAAAGTTCTTGTATTTGAAGATAAAATCTTTTTGCTTTGACGAAGAAAGATCTAGCTGACTGAAATAAGTTCATTAGATGAAAACCAACAAAAATTGACAAGAACCACGAAAAGTTCTTGTATTTTAAGATAAAATCTTAGGCTATTAAAGAAAAAACTTCCAGCTCGCTGAAATCTGTTCATTTGCTGAAAACCATCAAAACCTCGAAAAGTTCTTGTATTTGAAGATAAAATCTTTTTGCTTTGAAGAAGAAAGATCTAGCTGACTGAAATAAGTTGATTAGATGAAAACCAACCAAAATTGACAAGAACCACGAAAAGTTCTTGTATTTTAAGATAAAATCTTAGGCTATTAAAGAAAAAACTTCCAGCTCGCTGAAATATGTTCATTTGCTGAAAACCATCAAAACCACGAAAAGTTCTTGTATTTGAAGATAAAATCTTTTTGCTTTGAAGAAGAAAGATCTAGCTGACTGAAATAAGTTCATTAGATGAAAACCAACAAAAATTGACAAGAACCACGAAAAGTTCTTGTATTTTAAGATAAAATCTTACGCTATTAAAGAAAAAACTCCCAGCTCGCTGAAATATGTTTATTTGCTGAAAACCAACAAAACCACGAAAAGTTCTTGTATTTGAAGATAAAATCTTTTTTCTTTGAAGAAGAAAGATCCAGCTGACTGAAATAAGTTCATTAGATGAAAACCAACAAAAATTGACAAGAACAAGAAAAGTTCTTGTATTTTAAGATAAAATCTTACTCGATTCAGGAAAAAACTTCCAGCTCACTGAAATATGTTCATTTGCTGAAAACCATCAAAACCACGAAAAGTTCTTGTATTTGAAGATAAAATCTTTTTGCTTTGAAGAAGAAAGATCTCGCTGACTGAAATAAGTTGATTAGATGAAAACCAACAAAAATTGACAAGAACCACGAAAAGTTCTTGTATTTTAAGATAAAATCTTACGCGATTAAAGAAAAAACTCCCAGCTCGCTGAAATATGTTAATTTGCTGAAAACCAACAAAACAACGAAAAGTTCTTGTATTTGAAGATAAAATCTTTTTTCTTTGAAGAAGAAAGATCCAGCTGACTGAAATAAGTTCATTGGATGAAAACCAACAAAAATTGACAAGAACCACGAAAAGTTCTTGTATTTTAAGATAAAATCTTAGGCTATTAAAGAAAAAACTTCCAGCTCGCTGAAATCTGTTCATTTGCTGAAAACCATCAAAACCACGAAAAGTTCTTGTATTTGAAGATAAAATCTTTTTGCTTTGACGAAGAAAGATCTAGCTGACTGAAATAAGTTCATTAGATGAAAACCAACAAAAATTGACAAGAACCACGAAAAGTTCTTGTATTTTAAGATAAAATCTTAGGCTATTAAAGAAAAAACTTCAAGCTCGCTGAAATCTGTTCATTTGCTGAAAACCATCAAAACCACGAAAAGCTCTTGTATTTGAAGATAAAATCTTTTTTCTTTGAAGAAGAAAGATCTAGCTGACTGAAATAAGTTCATTAGATGAAAACCAACAAAAATTGACAAGAACCACGAAAAGTTCTTGTATTTTAAGATAAAATCTTACTCTGTTAAAGAAAAAACTCCCAGCTCGCTGAAATATGTTCATTTGCTGAAAACCAACAAAACCACGAAAAGTTCTTGTATTTGAAGATAAAATCTTTTTTCTTTGAAGAAGAAAGATCTAGCTGACTGAAATAAGTTCATTAGATGAAAACCAACAAAAATTGACAAGAACCACGAAAAGTTCTTGTATTTTAAGATAAAATCTTACTCTATTAAGGAAAAACTTCCAGCTCACTGAAATATGTTCATTTGCTGAAAACCATCAAAACCACGAAAAGTTCTTGTATTTGAAGATAAAATCTTTTTTCTTTGAAGAAGAAAGATCTCGCTGACTGAAATAAGTTCATGAGATGAAAACCAACAAAAATTGACAAGAACCACGAAAAGTTCTTGTATTTTAAGATAAAATCTTAGGCTATTAAAGAAAAAACTTCGAAGCTCGCTGAAATCTGTTCATTTGCTGAAAACCATCAAAACCACGAAAAGTTCTTGTATTTGAAGATAAAATCTTTTTGCTTTGAAGAAGAAAGATCTAGCTGACTGAAATAAGTTCATTAGATGAAAACCAACAAAAATTGACAAGAACCACGAAAAGTTCTTGTGTTTTAAGATAAAATCTTAGGCTATTAAAGAAAAAACTTCCAGCTCGCTGAAATCTGTTCATTTGCTGAAAACCATCAAAACCACGAAAAGTTCTTGTATTTGAAGATAAAATCTTTTTGCTTTGACGAAGAAAGATCTAGCTGACTGAAATAAGTTCATTAGATGAAAACCAACAAAAATTGACAAGAACCACGAAAAGTTCTTGTATTTTAAGATAAAATCTTAGGCTATTAAAGAAAAAACTTCAAGCTCGCTGAAATCTGTTCATTTGCTGAAAACCATCAAAACCACGAAAAGCTCTTGTATTTGAAGATAAAATCTTTTTTCTTTGAAGAAGAAAGATCTAGCTGACTGAAATAAGTTCATTAGATGAAAACCAACAAAAATTGACAAGAACCACGAAAAGTTCTTGTATTGTAAGATAAAATCTTACTCTATTAAGGAAAAACCTTCCAGCTCGCTGAAATATGTTCATTTGCTGAAAACCATCAAAACCACGAAAAGTTCTTGTATTTGAAGATAAAATCTTTTTGCTTTGAAGAAGAAAGATCTAGCTGACTGAAATAAGTTCATTAGATGAAAACCAACAAAAATTGACAAGAACCACGAAAAGTTCTTGTATTTTAAGATAAAATCTTACTCTGTTAAAGAAAAAACTCCCAGCTCGCTGAAATATGTTCATTTGCTGAAAACCAACAAAACCACGAAAAGTTCTTGTATTTGAAGATAAAATCTTTTTTCTTTGAAGAAGAAAGATCTAGCTGACTGAAATAAGTTCATTAGATGAAAACCAACAAAAATTGACAAGAACCACGAAAAGTTCTTGTATTTTAAGATAAAATCTTACTCTATTAAGGAAAAACTTCCAGCTCACTGAAATATGTTCATTTGCTGAAAACCATCAAAACCACGAAAAGTTCTTGAATTTGAAGATAAAATCTTTTTGCTTTGAAGAAGAAAGATCTAGCTGACTGAAATAAGTTCATTAGATGAAAACCAACAAAAATTGACAAGAACCACGAAAAGTTCTTGTATTTTAAGATAAAATCTTACTCTATTAAGGAAAAACTTCCAGCTCACTGAAATATGTTCATTTGCTGAAAACCATCAAAACCACGAAAAGTTCTTGAATTTGAAGATAAAATCTTTTTGCTTTGAAGAAGAAAGATCTAGCTGACTGAAATAAGTTCATTGGATGAAAACCAACAAAAATTGACAAGAACCACGAAAAGTTCTTGTATTTTAAGATAAAATCTTACGCTATTAAAGAAAAAACTCCCAGCTCGCTGAAATATGTTCATTTGCTGAAAACCAACAAAACCACGAAAATTTCTTGTATTTGAAGATAAAATCTTTTTTCTTTGAAGAAGAAAGATCCAGCTGACTGAAATAAGTTCATTAGATGAAAACCAACAAAAATTGACAAGAACAAGAAAAGTTCTTGTATTTTAAGATAAAATCTTACTCTATTAAGGAAAAAACTTCCAGCTCGCTGAAATATGTTCATTTGCTGAAAACCATAAAAACCACGAAAAGTTCTTGTATTTGAAGATAAAATCTTTTTGCTTTGAAGAAGAAAGATCTAGCTGACTGAAATAAGTTCATTAGATGAAAACCAACATAAATTGACAAGAACCACGAAAAGTTCTTGTAGTTTAAGATAAAATCTTAGGCTATTAAAGAAAAAACTTCCAGCTCGCTGAAATCTGGTCATTTGCTGAAAACCATCAAAACCACGAAAAGTTCTTGTATTTGAAGATAAAATCTTTTTGCTTTGAAGAAGAAAGATCTAGCTGACTGAAATAAGTTCATTAGATGAAAACCAACAAAAATTGACAAGAACCACGAAAAGTTCTTGTATTTTAAGATAAAATCTTACTCTATTAAGGAAAATACTTCCAGCTCGCTGAAATCTGTTCATTTGCTGAAAACCAACAAAACCACCAAAAGTTCTTGTATTTGAAGATAAAATCTTTTTGCTTTGACGAAGAAAGATCAAGCTGACTGAAATAAGTTCATTAGATGAAAACCAACAAAAATTGACAAGAACCACGAAAAGTTCTTGTATTTTAAGATAAAATCTTAGGCTATTAAAGAAAAAACTTCCAGCTCGCTGAAATCTGTTCATTTGCTGAAAACCATCAAAACCACGAAAAGTTCTTGTATTTGAAGATAAAATCTTTTTGCTTTGACGAAGAAAGATCTAGCTGACTGAAATAAGTTCATTAGATGAAAACCAACAAAAATTGACAAGAACCACGAAAAGTTCTTGTATTTTAAGATAAAATCTTAGGCTATTAAAGAAAAAACTTCCAGCTCGCTGAAATCTGTTCATTTGCTGAAAACCATCAAAACCACGAAAAGTTCTTGTATTTGAAGATAAAATCTTTTTTCTTTGAAGAAGAAAGATCTAGCTGACTGAAATAAGTTCATTAGATGAAAACCAACAAAAATTGACAAGAACCACGAAAAGTTCTTGTATTTTAAGATAAAATCTTACTCTATTAAGGAAAAAACTTCCAGCTCGCTGAAATATGTGCATTTGCTGAAAAACAACAAAATCGCGAAAAGTTCTTGTATTTGAAGATAAAATCTTTTTGCTTTGAAGAAGAAAGCTCTAGCTGACTGAAATAAGTTCATTGGATGAAAACCAACAAAAATTGACAAGAACCACGAAAAGTTCTTGTATTTTAAGATAAAATCTTACGCTATTAAAGAAAAAACTCCCAGCTCGCTGAAATATGTTCATTTGCTGAAAACCAACAAAACCACGAAAAGTTCTTGTATTTGAAGATAAAATCTTTTTTCTTTGAAGAAGAAAGATCTAGCTGACTGAAATAAGTTCATTGGATGAAAACCAACAAAAATTGACAAGAAACAAGAAAAGTTCTTGTGTTTTAAGATAAAATCTTACTCTATTAAGGAAAAAACTTCCAGCTCGCTGAAATATGTTCATTTGCTGAAAACCATCAAAACCACGAAAAGTTCTTGTATTTGAAGATAAAATCTTTTTGCTTTGAAGAAGACAGATCCAGCTGACTGAAATAAGTTCATTAGATGAAAACCAACAAAAATTGACAAGAACCACGAAAAGTTCTTGTATTTTAAGATAAAATCTTACTCTATTAAGGAAAAAACTTCCAGCTCGCTGAAATATCTTCATTTGCTGAAAACCATCAAAACCACGAAAAGTTCTTGTATTTGAAGATAAAATCTTTTTGCTTTGAAGAAGAAAGATCTAGCTGACTGAAATAAGTTCATTAGATGAAAACCAACATAAATTGACAAGAACCACGAAAAGTTCTTGTATTTTAAGATAAAATCTTAGGCTATTAAAGAAAAAACTTCCAGCTCGCTGAAATCTGTTCATTTGCTGAAAACCATCAAAACCACGAAAAGTTCTTGTATTTGAAGATAAAATCTTTTTGCTTTGAAGAAGAAAGATCTAGCTGACTGAAATAAGTTCATTAGATGAAAACCAACAAAAATTGACAAGAACCACGAAAAGTTCTTGTATTTTAAGATAAAATCTTACTCTATTAAGGAAAAAACTTCCAGCTCGCTGAAATCTGTTCATTTGCTGAAAACCAACAAAACCACCAAAAGTTCTTGTATTTGAAGATAAAATCTTTTTGCTTTGACGAAGAAAGATCTAGCTGACTGAAATAAGTTCATTAGATGAAAACCAACAAAAATTGACAAGAACCACGAAAAGTTCTTGTATTTTAAGATAAAATCTTACTCTGTTAAAGAAAAAACTCCCAGCTCGCTGAAATATGTGCATTTGCTGAAAAACAACAAAACCGCGAAAAGTTCTTGTATTTGAAGATGAAATCTTTTTGCTTTGAAGAAGAAAGCTCTAGCTGACTGAAATAAGTTCATTGGATGAAAACCAACAAAAATTGACAAGAACCACGAAAAGTTCTTGTATTTTAAGATAAAATCTTACTCTGTTAAAGAAAAAACTCCCAGCTCGCTGAAATATGTTCATTTGCTGAAAACCAACAAAACCACGAAAAGTTCTTGTATTTGAAGATAAAATCTTTTTTCTTTGAAGAAGAAAGATCTAGCTGACTGAAATAAGTTCATTAGATGAAAACCAACAAAAATTGACAAGAACCACGAAAAGTTCTTGTATTTTAAGATAAAATCTTACTCTATTAAGGAAAAACTTCCAGCTCACTGAAATATGTTCATTTGCTGAAAACCATCAAAACCACGAAAAGTTCTTGTATTTGAAGATAAAATCTTTTTTCTTTGAAGAAGAAAGATCTCGCTGACTGAAATAAGTTCATGAGATGAAAACCAACAAAAATTGACAAGAACCACGAAAAGTTCTTGTATTTTAAGATAAAATCTTAGGCTATTAAAGAAAAAACTTCGAAGCTCGCTGAAATCTGTTCATTTGCTGAAAACCATCAAAACCACGAAAAGTTCTTGTATTTGAAGATAAAATCTTTTTGCTTTGAAGAAGAAAGATCTAGCTGACTGAAATAAGTTCATTAGATGAAAACCAACAAAAATTGACAAGAACCACGAAAAGTTCTTGTGTTTTAAGATAAAATCTTAGGCTATTAAAGAAAAAACTTCCAGCTCGCTGAAATCTGTTCATTTGCTGAAAACCATCAAAACCACGAAATGTTCTTGTATTTGAAGATAAAATCTTTTTGCTTTGACGAAGAAAGATCTAGCTGACTGAAATAAGTTCATTAGATGAAAACCAACAAAAATTGACAAGAACCACGAAAAGTTCTTGTATTTTAAGATAAAATCTTAGGCTATTAAAGAAAAAACTTCAAGCTCGCTGAAATCTGTTCATTTGCTGAAAACCATCAAAACCACGAAAAGCTCTTGTATTTGAAGATAAAATCTTTTTTCTTTGAAGAAGAAAGATCTAGCTGACTGAAATAAGTTCATTAGATGAAAACCAACAAAAATTGACAAGAACCACGAAAAGTTCTTGTATTGTAAGATAAAATCTTACTCTATTAAGGAAAAACCTTCCAGCTCGCTGAAATATGTTCATTTGCTGAAAAACATCAAAACCACGAAAAGTTCTTGAATTTGAAGATAAAATCTTTTTGCTTTGAAGAAGAAAGATCTAGCTGACTGAAATAAGTTCATTAGATGAAAACCAACAAAAATTGACAAGAACCACGAAAAGTTCTTGTATTTTAAGATAAAATCTTACTCTGTTAAAGAAAAAACTCCCAGCTCGCTGAAATATGTTCATTTGCTGAAAACCAACAAAACCACGAAAAGTTCTTGTATTTGAAGATAAAATCTTTTTTCTTTGAAGAAGAAAGATCTAGCTGACTGAAATAAGTTCATTAGATGAAAACCAACAAAAATTGACAAGAACCACGAAAAGTTCTTGTATTTTAAGATAAAATCTTACTCTATTAAGGAAAAACTTCCAGCTCACTGAAATATGTTCGTTTGCTGAAAACCATCAAAACCACGAAAAGTTCTTGAATTTGAAGATAAAATCTTTTTGCTTTGAAGAAGAAAGATCTAGCTGACTGAAATAAGTTCATTGGATGAAAACCAACAAAAATTGACAAGAACCACGAAAAGTTCTTGTATTTTAAGATAAAATCTTACTCTATTAAGGAAAAAACTTCCAGCTCGCTGAAATATGTTCATTTGCTGAAAACCATCAAAACCACGAAAAGTTCTTGTATTTGAAGATAAAATCTTTTTGCTTTGAAGAAGAAAGATCTAGCTGACTGAAATAAGTTCATTGGATGAAAACCAACAAAAATTGACAAGAACCACGAAAAGTTCTTGTATTTTAAGATAAAATCTTACGCTATTAAAGAAAAAACTCCCAGCTCGCTGAAATATGTTCATTTGCTGAAAACCAACAAAACCACGAAAATTTCTTGTATTTGAAGATAAAATCTTTTTTCTTTGAAGAAGAAAGATCCAGCTGACTGAAATAAGTTCATTAGATGAAAACCAACAAAAATTGACAAGAACAAGAAAAGTTCTTGTATTTTAAGATAAAATCTTACTCTATTAAGGAAAAAACTTCCAGCTCGCTGAAATATGTTCATTTGCTGAAAACCATAAAAACCACGAAAAGTTCTTGTATTTGAAGATAAAATCTTTTTGCTTTGAAGAAGAAAGATCTAGCTGACTGAAATAAGTTCATTAGATGAAAACCAACATAAATTGACAAGAACCACGAAAAGTTCTTGTATTTTAAGATAAAATCTTAGGCTATTAAAGAAAAAACTTCCAGCTCGCTGAAATCTGGTCATTTGCTGAAAACCATCAAAACCACGAAAAGTTCTTGTATTTGAAGATAAAATCTTTTTGCTTTGAAGAAGAAAGATCTAGCTGACTGAAATAAGTTCATTAGATGAAAACCAACAAAAATTGACAAGAACCACGAAAAGTTCTTGTATTTTAAGATAAAATCTTACTCTATTAAGGAAAATACTTCCAGCTCGCTGAAATCTGTTCATTTGCTGAAAACCAACAAAACCACCAAAAGTTCTTGTATTTGAAGATAAAATCTTTTTGCTTTGACGAAGAAAGATCAAGCTGACTGAAATAAGTTCATTAGATGAAAACCAACAAAAATTGACAAGAACCACGAAAAGTTCTTGTATTTTAAGATAAAATCTTAGGCTATTAAAGAAAAAACTTCCAGCTCGCTGAAATCTGTTCATTTGCTGAAAACCATCAAAACCACGAAAAGTTCTTGTATTTGAAGATAAAATCTTTTTGCTTTGACGAAGAAAGATCTAGCTGACTGAAATAAGTTCATTAGATGAAAACCAACAAAAATTGACAAGAACCACGAAAAGTTCTTGTATTTTAAGATAAAATCTTAGGCTATTAAAGAAAAAACTTCCAGCTCGCTGAAATCTGTTCATTTGCTGAAAACCATCAAAACCACGAAAAGTTCTTGTATTTGAAGATAAAATCTTTTTTCTTTGAAGAAGAAAGATCTAGCTGACTGAAATAAGTTCATTAGATGAAAACCAACAAAAATTGACAAGAACCACGAAAAGTTCTTGTATTTTAAGATAAAATCTTACTCTATTAAGGAAAAAACTTCCAGCTCGCTGAAATATGTGCATTTGCTGAAAAACAACAAAATCGCGAAAAGTTCTTGTATTTGAAGATAAAATCTTTTTGCTTTGAAGAAGAAAGCTCTAGCTGACTGAAATAAGTTCATTGGATGAAAACCAACAAAAATTGACAAGAACCACGAAAAGTTCTTGTATTTTAAGATAAAATCTTACGCTATTAAAGAAAAAACTCCCAGCTCGCTGAAATATGTTCATTTGCTGAAAACCAACAAAACCACGAAAAGTTCTTGTATTTGAAGATAAAATCTTTTTTCTTTGAAGAAGAAAGATCTAGCTGACTGAAATAAGTTCATTGGATGAAAACCAACAAAAATTGACAAGAAACAAGAAAAGTTCTTGTGTTTTAAGATAAAATCTTACTCTATTAAGGAAAAAACTTCCAGCTCGCTGAAATATGTTCATTTGCTGAAAACCATCAAAACCACGAAAAGTTCTTGTATTTGAAGATAAAATCTTTTTGCTTTGAAGAAGACAGATCCAGCTGACTGAAATAAGTTCATTAGATGAAAACCAACAAAAATTGACAAGAACCACGAAAAGTTCTTGTATTTTAAGATAAAATCTTACTCTATTAAGGAAAAAACTTCCAGCTCGCTGAAATATCTTCATTTGCTGAAAACCATCAAAACCACGAAAAGTTCTTGTATTTGAAGATAAAATCTTTTTGCTTTGAAGAAGAAAGATCTAGCTGACTGAAATAAGTTCATTAGATGAAAACCAACATAAATTGACAAGAACCACGAAAAGTTCTTGTATTTTAAGATAAAATCTTAGGCTATTAAAGAAAAAACTTCCAGCTCGCTGAAATCTGTTCATTTGCTGAAAACCATGAAAACCACGAAAAGTTCTTGTATTTGAAGATAAAAATCTTTTTGCTTTGAAGAAGAAAGATCTAGCTGACTGAAATAAGTTCATTAGATGAAAACCAACAAAAATTGACAAGAACCACGAAAAGTTCTTGTATTTTAAGATAAAATCTTACTCTATTAAGGAAAAAACTTCCAGCTCGCTGAAATCTGTTCATTTGCTGAAAACCAACAAAACCACCAAAAGTTCTTGTATTTGAAGATAAAATCTTTTTGCTTTGACGAAGAAAGATCTAGCTGACTGAAATAAGTTCATTAGATGAAAACCAACAAAAATTGACAAGAACCACGAAAAGTTCTTGTATTTTAAGATAAAATCTTACTCTGTTAAAGAAAAAACTCCCAGCTCGCTGAAATATGTGCATTTGCTGAAAAACAACAAAACCGCGAAAAGTTCTTGTATTTGAAGATGAAATCTTTTTGCTTTGAAGAAGAAAGCTCTAGCTGACTGAAATAAGTTCATTGGATGAAAACCAACAAAAATTGACAAGAACCACGAAAGGTTCTTGTATTTTAAGATAAAATCTTACGCTATTAAAGAAAAAACTCCCAGCTCGCTGAAATATGTTCATTTGCTGAAAACCAACAAAACCACGAAAAGTTCTTGTATTTGAAGATAAAATCTTTTTTCTTTGAAGAAGAAAGATCGAGCTGACTGAAATAAGTTCATTAGATGAAAACCAACAAAAATTGACAAGAACCACGAAAAGTTCTTGTATTTTAAGATAAAATCTTACTCTATTAAGGAAAAACTTCCAGCTCGCTGAAATATGTTCATTTGCTGAAATCCATCAAAACCACGAAAAGTTCTTGAATTTGAAGATAAAATCTTTTTGCTTTGAAGAAGAAAGATCTAGCTGACTGAAATAAGTTCATTGGATGAAAACCAACAAAAATTGACAAGAACCACGAAAAGTTCTTGTATTTTAAGATAAAATCTTACTCTATTAAGGAAAAAACTTCCAGCTCGCTGAAATATGTTCATTTGCTGAAAACCATCAAAACCACGAAAAGTTCTTGTATTTGAAGATAAAATCTTTTTGCTTTGAAGAAGAAAGATCTAGCTGACTGAAATAAGTTCATTGGATGAAAACCAACAAAAATTGACAAGCACCACGAAAAGTTACTGTGTTTTAAGATAAAATCTTACTCTATTAAGGAAAAAACTTCCAGCTCGCTGAAATATGTTCATTTGCTGAAAACCATCAAAACCACGAAAAGTTCTTGTATTTGAAGATAAAATCTTTTTGCTTTGAAGAAGACAGATCCAGCTGACTGAAATAAGTTCATTAGATGAAAACCAACAAAAATTGACAAGAACCACGAAAAGTTCTTGTATTTTAAGATAAAATCTTACTCGATGAAGGAAAAAACTTCCAGTTCGCTGAATTATGTTCATTTGGTGAAAACCATCAAAACCACGAAAAGTTCTTGTATTTGAAGATAAAATCTTTTTGCTTTGAAGAAGAAAGATCTAGCTGACTGAAATAAGTTCATTAGATGAAAACCAAGAAAAATTGACAAGAACCACGAAAAGTTCTTGTATTTTAAGATAAAATCTTACTCTATTAAGGAAAAAACTTCCAGCTCGCTGAAATCTGTTCATTTGCTGAAAACCAACAAAACCACCAAAAGTTCTTGTATTTGAAGATAAAATCTTTTTGCTTTGATGGAGAAAGATCTCGCTGACTGAAATAAGTTCATGAGATGAAAACCAACAAAAATTGACAAGAACCACGAAAAGTTCTTGTATTTTAAGATAAAATCTTACGCTGTTAAAGAAAAAACTCCCAGCTCGCTGAAATATGTTCATTTGCTGAAAACCAACAAAACCACGAAAAGTTCTTGTATTTGAAGATAAAATCTTTTTTCTTTGAAGAAGAAAGATCCAGCTGACTGAAATAAGTTCATTAGATGAAAACCAACAAAAATTGACAAGAACCACGAAAAGTTCTTGTATTTTAAGATAAAATCTTACTCTATTAAGGAAAAAACTTCCAGCTCGCTGAAATATGTTCATTTGCTGAAAACCATCAAAACCACGAAAAGTTCTTGTATTTGAAGATAAAATCTTTTTGCTTTGAAGAAGAAAGATCTCGCTGACTGAAATAAGTTCATTAGATGAAAACCAACAAAAATTGACAAGAACCACGAAAAGTTCTTGTATTTTAAGATAAAATCTTACGCGATTAAAGAAAAAACTCCCAGCTCGCTGAAATATGTTCATTTGCTGAAAACCAACAAAACAACGAAAAGTTCTTGTATTTGAAGATAAAATCTTTTTTCTTTGAAGAAGAAAGATCCAGCTGACTGAAATAAGTTCATTAGATGAAAACCAACAAAAATTGACAAGAACCACGAAAAGTTCTTGTATTTTAAGATAAAATCTTAGGCTATTAAAGAAAAAACTTCCAGCTCGCTGAAATCTGTTCATTTGCTGAAAACCATCAAAACCACGAAAAGTTCTTGTATTTGAAGATAAAATCTTTTTGCTTTGAAGAAGAAAGATCTTGCTGACTGAAATAAGTTCATTAGATGAAAACCAACAAAAATTGACAAGAACCATGAAAATTTCTTGTATTTTAAGATAAAATCTTACTCTATTCAGGAAAAAACTTCCAGCTCGCTGAAATATGTTCATTTGCTGAAAACCATCAAAACCACGAAAAGTTCTTGTATTTGAAGATAAAATCTTTTTGCTTTGAAGAAGAAAGATCCAGCTGACTGAAATAAGTTCATTAGATGAAAACCAACAAAAATTGACAAGAACCACGAAAAGTTCTTGTATTTTAAGATAAAATCTTACGCTGTTAAAGAAAAAACTCCCAGCTCGCTGAAATATGTTCATTTGCTGAAAACCAACAAAACCACGAAAAGTTCTTGTATTTGAAGATAAAATCTTTTTTCTTTGAAGAAGAAAGATCTAGCTGACTGAAATAAGTTCATTAGATGAAAACCAACAAAAATTGACAAGAACCACGAAAAGTTCTTGTATTGTAAGATAAAATCTTACTCTATTGAGGAAAAAACTTACAGCTCGCTGAAATATGTTCATTTGCTGAAAACCATCAAAACCACGAAAAGTTCTTGTATTTGAAGATAAAATCTTTTTGCTTTGAAGAAGAAAGATCTAGCTGACTGAAATAAGTTCATTTGATGAAAACCATCAAAACCACGAAAAGTTCTTGTCTTTGAAGATAAAATCTTTTTGCTTTGAAGAAGAAAGATCTCGCTGACTGAAATAAGTTCATTAGATGAAAACCAACAAAAATTGACAAGAACCACGAAAAGTTCTTGTATTTTAAGATAAAATCTTACGCTATTAAAGAAAAAACTCCCAGCTCGCTGAAATATGTTAATTTGCTGAAAACCAACAAAACCACGAAAAGTTCTTGTATTTGAAGATAAAATCTTTTTTCTTTGAAGAAGAAAGATCCAGCTGACTGAAATATGTTCATTAGATGAAAACCAACAAAAATTGACAAGAACCACGAAAAGTTCTTGTATTTTAAGATAAAATCTTAGGCTATTAAAGAAAAAACTTCCAGCTCGCTGAAATCTGTTCATTTGCTGAAAACCATCAAAACCACGAAAAGTTCTTGTATTTGAAGATAAAATCTTTTTGCTTTGAAGAAGAAAGATCCAGCTGACTGAAATAAGTTCATTAGATGAAAACCAACAAAAATTGACAAGAACCACGAAAAGTTCTTGTATTGTAAGATAAAATCTTACTCTATTAAGGAAAAAACTTCCAGCTCGCTGAAATATGTTCATTTGCTGAAAACCATCAAAACCACGAAAAGTTCTTGTATTTGAAGATAAAATCTTTTTGCTTTGAAGAAGAAAGATCTAGCTGACTGAAATAAGTTCATTTGATGAAAACCATCAAAACCACGAAAAGTTCTTGTCTTTGAAGATAAAATCTTTTTGCTTTGAAGAAGAAAGATCTCGCTGACTGAAATAAGTTCATTCGATGAAAACCAACAAAAATTGACAAGAACCACGAAAAGTTCTTGTATTTTAAGATAAAATCTTACGCTATTAAAGAAAAAACTCCCAGCTCGCTGAAATATGTTAATTTGCTGAAAACCAACAAAACCACGAAAAATTCTTGTATTTGAAGATAAAATCTTTTTTCTTTGAAGAAGAAAGATCCAGCTGACTGAAATAAGTTCATTAGATGAAAACCAACAAAAATTGACAAGAACCACGAAAAGTTCTTGTATTTTAAGATAAAATCTTACTCTATTAAGGAAAAAACTTCCAGCTCGCTGAAATATGTTCATTTGCTGAAAACCATCAAAACCACGAAAAGTTCTTGTATTTGAAGATAAAATCTTTTTGCTTTGAAGAAGAAAGATCTCGCTGACTGAAATAAGTTCATTAGATGAAAACCAACAAAAATTGACAAGAACCACGAAAAGTTCTTGTATTTTAAGATAAAATCTTACGCGATTAAAGAAAAAACTCCCAGCTCGCTGAAATATGTTAATTTGCTGAAAACCAACAAAACAACGAAAAGTTCTTGTATTTGAAGATAAAATCTTTTTTCTTTGAAGAAGAAAGATCCAGCTGACTGAAATAAGTTCATTAGATGAAAACCAACAAAAATTGACAAGAACCACGAAAAGTTCTTGTATTTTAAGATAAAATCTTAGGCTATTAAAGAAAAAACTTCCAGCTCGCTGAAATCTGTTCATTTGCTGAAAACCATCAAAACCACGAAAAGTTCTTGTATTTGAAGATAAAATCTTTTTGCTTTGAAGAAGAAAGATCTAGCTGACTGAAATAAGTTCATTAGATGAAAACCAACAAAAATTGACAAGAACCATGAAAATTTCTTGTATTTTAAGATAAAATCTTACTCTATTCAGGAAAAAACTTCCAGCTCGATGAAATATGTTCATTTGCTGAAAACCATCAAAACCACGAAAAGTTCTTGTATTTGAAGATAAAATCTTTTTGCTTTGAAGAAGAAAGATCCAGCTGACTGAAATAAGTTCATTAGATGAAAACCAACAAAAATTGACAAGAACCACGAAAAGTTCTTGTATTTTAAGATAAAATCTTACGCTGTTAAAGAAAAAACTCCCAGCTCGCTGAAATATGTTCATTTGCTGAAAACCAACAAAACCACAAAACGTTCTTGTATTTGAAGATAAAATCTTTTTTCTTTGAAGAAGAAAGATCCAGCTGACTGAAATAAGTTCATTAGATGAAAACCAACAAAAATTGACAAGAACCATGAAAATTTCTTGTATTTTAAGATAAAATCTTACTCTATTCAGGAAAAAACTTCCAGCTCGCTGAAATATGTTCATTTGCTGAAAACCATCAAAACCACGAAAAGTTCTTGTATTTGAAGATAAAATCTTTTTGCTTTGAAGAAGAAAGATCCAGCTGACTGAAATAAGTTCATTAGATGAAAACCAACAAAAATTGACAAGAACCACGAAAAGTTCTTGTATTTTAAGATAAAATCTTACGCTGTTAAAGAAAAAACTCCCAGCTCGCTGAAATATGTTCATTTGCTGAAAACCAACAAAACCACGAAAAGTTCTTGTATTTGAAGATAAAATCTTTTTTCTTTGAAGAAGAAAGATCTAGCTGACTGAAATAAGTTCATTAGATGAAAACCAACAAAAATTGACAAGAACCACGAAAAGTTCTTGTATTGTAAGATAAAATCTTACTCTATTGAGGAAAAAACTTCCAGCTCGCTGAAATATGTTCATTTGCTGAAAACCATCAAAACCACGAAAAGTTCTTGTATTTGAAGATAAAATCTTTTTGCTTTGAAGAAGAAAGATCCAGCTGACTGAAATAAGTTCATTTGATGAAAACCATCAAAACCACGAAAAGTTCTTGTCTTTGAAGATAAAATCTTTTTGCTTTGAAGAAGAAAGATCTCGCTGACTGAAATAAGTTCATTAGATGAAAACCAACAAAAATTGACAAGAACCACGAAAAGTTCTTGTATTTTAAGATAAAATCTTACGCTATTAAAGAAAAAACTCCCAGCTCGCTGAAATATGTTAATTTGCTGAAAACCAACAAAACCACGAAAAGTTCTTGTATTTGAAGATAAAATCTTTTTTCTTTGAAGAAGAAAGATCCAGCTGACTGAAGTAAGTTCATTAGATGAAAACCAACAAAAATTGACAAGAACCACGAAAAGTTCTTGTATTTTAAGATAAAATCTTAGGCTATTAAAGAAAAAACTTCCAGCTCGCTGAAATCTGTTCATTTGCTGAAAACCATCAAAACTACGAAAAGTTCTTGTATTTGAAGATAAAATCTTTTTGCTTTGAAGAAGAAAGATCCAGCTGACTGAAATAAGTTCATTAGATGAAAACCAACAAAAATTGACAAGAACCACGAAAAGTTCTTGTATTGTAAGATAAAATCTTACTCTATTAAGGAAAAAACTTCCAGCTCGCTGAAATATGTTCATTTGCTGAAAACCATCAAAACCACGAAAAGTTCTTGTATTTGAAGATAAAATCTTTTTGCTTTGAAGAAGAAAGATCTAGCTGACTGAAATAAGTTCATTTGATGAAAACCATCAAAACCACGAAAAGTTCTTGTCTTTGAAGATAAAATCTTTTTGCTTTGAAGAAGAAAGATCTCGCTGACTGAAATAAGTTCATTCGATGAAAACCAACAAAAATTGACAAGAACCACGAAAAGTTCTTGTATTTTAAGATAAAATCTTACGCTATTAAAGAAAAAACTCCCAGCTCGCTGAAATATGTTAATTTGCTGAAAACCAACAAAACCACGAAAAGTTCTTGTATTTGAAGATAAAATCTTTTTTCTTTGAAGAAGAAAGATCCAGCTGACTGAAATAAGTTCATTAGATTAAAACCAACAAAAATTGACAAGAACCACGAAAAGTTCTTGTATTTTAAGATAAAATCTTCGGCTATTAAAGAAAAAACTTCCAGCTCGCTGAAATCTGTTCATTTGCTGAAAACCATCAAAACCACGAAAAGTTCTTGTATTTGAAGATAAAATCTTTTTGCTTTGAAGAAGAAAGATCTAGCTGACTGAAATAAGTTCATTAGATGAAAACCAACAAAAATTGACAAGAACCACGAAAAGATCTTGTATTTTAAGATAAAATCTTACTCTATGAAGGAAAAAACTTCCAGCTCGCTGAAATCTGTTCATTTGCTGAAAACCATCAAAACCACGAAAAGTTCTTGTATTTGAAGATAAAATCTTTTTGCTTTGAAGAAGAAAGATCTAGCTGACTGAAATAAGTTCATTCGATGAAAACCAACAAAAATTGACAAGAACCACAAAAAGTTCTTGTATTTTATGATAAAATCTTAGGCTATTAAAGAAAAAACTTCCAGCTCGCTGAAATCTGTTCATTTGCTGAAAACCATCAAAACCACGAAAAGTTCTTGTATTTGAAGATAAAATCTTTTTGCTTTGAAGAAGAAAGATCTAGCTGACTGAAATAAGTTCATGAGATGAAAACCAACAAAAATTGACAAGAACCACGAAAAGTTCTTGTATTTTAAGATAAAATCTTACTCTATTAAGGAAAAAACTTCCAGCTCGCTGAAATCTGTTCATTTGCTGAAAACCAAGAAAACCACCAAAGGTTCTTGTATTTGAAGATAAAATCTTTTTGCTTTGACGAAGAAAGATCTCGCTGACTGAAATAAGTTCATTAGATGAAAACCAACAAAAATTGACAAGAACCACGAAAAGTTCTTGTATTTTAAGATAAAATCTTAGGCTATTAAAGAAAAAACTTCCAGCTCGCTGAAATCTGTTCATTTGCTGAAAACCATCAAAACCACGAAAAGTTCTTGTATTTGAAGATAAAATCTTTTTGCTTTGACGAAGAAAGATCTAGCTGACTGAAATAAGTTCATTAGATGAAAACCAACAAAAATTGACAAGAACCACGAAAAGTTCTTGTATTTTAAGATAAAATCTTAGGCTATTAAAGAAAAAACTTCCAGCTCGCTGAAATCTGTTCATTTGCTGAAAACCATCAAAACCACGAAAAGTTCTTGTATTTGAAGATAAAATCTTTTTTCTTTGAAGAAGAAAGATCTAGCTGACTGAAATAAGTTCATTAGATGAAAACTAACAAAAATTGACAAGAACCACGAAAAGTTCTTGTATTTTAAGATAAAATCTTACTCTATTAAGGAAAAAACTTCCAGCTCGCTGAAATATGTTCATTTGCTGAAAACCATCAAAAACACGAAAAGTTCTTGAATTTGAAGATAAAATCTTTTTGCTTTGAAGAAGAAAGATCTAGCTGACTGAAATAAGTTCATTAGATGAAAACCAACAAAAATTGACAAGAACCACGAAAAGTTCTTGTATTTTAAGATAAAATCTTAATCTGTTAAAGAAAAAACTCCCAGCTCGCTGAAATATGTGCATTTGCTGAAAAACAACAAAACCGCGAAAAGTTCTTGTATTTGAAGATAAAATCTTTTTGCTTTGAAGAAGAAAGATCTAGCTGACTGAAATAAGTTCATTGGATGAAAACCAACAAAAATTGACAAGAACCACGAAAAGTTCTTGTATTTTAAGATAAAATCTTACGCTATTAAAGAAAAAACTCCCAGCTCGCTGAAATATGTTCATTTGCTGAAAACCAACAAAACCACGAAAAGTTCTTGTATTTGAAGATAAAATCTTTTTTCTTTGAAGAAGAAAGATCTAGCTGACTGAAATAAGTTCATTAGATGAAAACCAACAAAAATTGACAAGAACCACGAAAAGTTCTTGTATTTTAAGATAAAATCTTACTCTATTAAGGAAAAACTTCCAGCTCGCTGAAATATGTTCATTTGCTGAAAACCATCAAAACCACGAAAAGTTCTTGAATTTGAAGATAAAATCTTTTTGCTTTGAAGAAGAAAGATCTAGCTGACTGAAATAAGTTCATTGGATGAAAACCAACAAAAATTGACAAGAACCACGAAAAGTTCTTGTATTTTAAGATAAAATCTTACTCTATTAAGGAAAAAACTTCCAGCTCGCTGAAATATGTTCATTTGCTGAAAACCATCAAAACCACGAAAAGTTCTTGTATTTGAAGATAAAATCTTTTTGCTTTGAAGAAGAAAGATCTAGCTGACTGAAATAAGTTCATTGGATGAAAACCAACAAAAATTGACAAGAACCACGAAAAGTTCTTGTGTTTTAAGATAAAATCTTCCTCTATTAAGGAAAAAACTTCCAGCTCGCTGAAATATGTTCATTTGCTGAAAACCATCAAAACCACGAAAAGTTCTTGTATTTGAAGGTAAAATCTTTTTGCTTTGAAGAAGACAGATCCAGCTGACTGAAATAAGTTCATTAGATGAAAACCAACAAAAATTGACAAGAACCACGAAAAGTTCTTGTATTTTAAGATAAAATCTTATGCTATTAAAGAAAAAACTTCCAGCTCGCTGAAATCTGTTCATTTGCTGAAAACCAACAAAACCACCAAAAGTTCTTGTATTTGAAGATAAAATCTTTTTGCTTTGATGGAGAAAGATCTAGCTGACTGAAATAAGTTCATTCGATGAAAACCAACAAAAATTGACAAGAACCACGAAAAGTTCTTGTATTTTAAGATAAAATCTTACGCTGTTAAAGAAAAAACTCCCAGCTCGCTGAAATATGTTCATTTGCTGAAAACCAACAAAACCACGAAAAGTTCTTGTATTTGAAGATAAAATCTTTTTTCTTTGAAGAAGAAAGATCTAGCTGACTGAAATAAGTTCATTAGATGAAAACCAACAAAAATTGACAAGAACCACGAAAAGTTCTTGTATTGTAAGATAAAATCTTACTCGATTAAGGAAAAAACTTCCAGCTCGCTGAAATATGTTCATTTGCTGAACACCATCAAAACCACGAAAAGTTCTTGTATTTGAAGATAAAATCTTTTTGCTTTGAAGAAGAAAGATCTCGCTGACTGAAATAAGTTCATTAGATGAAAACCAACAAAAATTGACAAGAACCACGAAAAGTTCTTGTATTTTAAGATAAAATCTTACGCGATTAAAGAAAAAACTCCCAGCTCGCTGAAATATGTTAATTTGCTGAAAACCATCAAAACCACGAAAAGTTCTTGTATTTGAAGATAAAATCTTTTTGCTTTGAAGAAGAAAGATCTAGCTGACTGAAATAAGTTCATGAGATGAAAACCAACAAAAATTGACAAGAACCACGAAAAGTTCTTGTATTGTAAGATAAAATCTTACTCTATTAAGGAAAAAACTTCCAGCTCGCTGAAATATGTTCATTTGCTGAAAACCATCAAAACCACGAAAAGTTCTTGTATTTGAAGATAAAATCTTTTTGCTTTGAAGAAGAAAGATCTAGCTGACTGAAATAAGTTCATTTGATGAAAACCATCAAAACCACGAAAAGTTCTTGTCTTTGAAGATAAAATCTTTTTGCTTTGAAGAAGAAAGATCTCGCTGACTGAAATAAGTTCATTCGATGAAAACCAACAAAAATTGACAAGAACCACGAAAAGTTCTTGTATTTTAAGATAAAATCTTGCGCTATTAAAGAAAAAACTCCCAGCTCGCTGAAATATGTTAATTTGCTGAAAACCAACAAAACCACGAAAAGTTCTTGTATTTGAAGATAAAATCTTTTTTCTTTGAAGAAGAAAGATCCAGCTGACTGAAACAAGTTCATTAGATGAAAACCAACAAAAATTGACAAGAACCACGAAAAGTTCTTGTATTTCAAGATAAAATCTTCGGCTATTAAGAAAAAACTTCCAGCTCGCTGAAATATATTCATTTGCTGAAAACCATCAAAACCACGAAAAGTTCTTGTATTTGAAGATAAAATCTTTTTGCTTTGAAGAAGAAAGATCTTGCTGACTGAAATAAGTTCATTCGATGAAAACCAACAAAAATTGACAAGAACCACGAAAAGTTCTTGTATTTTAAGATAAAATCTTAGGCTATTAAAGAAAAAACTTCCAGCTCGCTGAAATCTGTTCATTTGCTGAAAACCATCAAAACCACGAAAAGTTCTTGTATTTGAAGATAAAATCTTTTTGCTTTGAAGAAGAAAGATCTAGCTGACTGAAATAAGTTCATGAGATGAAAACCAACAAAAATTGAGAAGAACCACGAAAAGTTCTTGTATTTTAAGATAAAATCTTACTCTATTAAGGAAAAAACTTCCAGCTCGCTGAAATCTGTTCATTTGCTGAAAACCAAGAAAACCACCAAAAGTTCTTGTATTTGAAGATAAAATCTTTTTGCTTTGACGAAGAAAGATCTCGCTGACTGAAATAAGTTCATTCGATGAAAACCAACAAAAATTGACAAGAACCACGAAAAGTTCTTGTATTTTAAGATAAAATCTTGCGCTATTAAAGAAAAAACTCCCAGCTCGCTGAAATATGTTAATTTGCTGAAAACCAACAAAACCACGAAAAGTTCTTGTATTTGAAGATAAAATCTTTTTTCTTTGAAGAAGAAAGATCCAGCTGACTGAAACAAGTTCATTAGATGAAAACCAACAAAAATTGACAAGAACCACGAAAAGTTCTTGTATTTCAAGATAAAATCTTCGGCTATTAAGAAAAAACTTCCAGCTCGCTGAAATCTGTTCATTTGCTGAAAACCATCAAAACAAACGAAAAGTTCTTGTATTTGAAGATAAAATCTTTTTGCTTTGAAGAAGAAAGATCTTGCTGACTGAAATAAGTTCATTCGATGAAAACCAACAAAAATTGACAAGAACCACGAAAAGTTCTTGTATTTTAAGATAAAATCTTAGGCTATTAAAGAAAAAACTTCCAGCTCGCTGAAATCTGTTCATTTGCTGAAAACCATCAAAACCACGAAAAGTTCTTGTATTTGAAGATAAAATCTTTTTGCTTTGAAGAAGAAAGATCTAGCTGACTGAAATAAGTTCATGAGATGAAAACCAACAAAAATTGAGAAGAACCACGAAAAGTTCTTGTATTTTAAGATAAAATCTTACTCTATTAAGGAAAAAACTTCCAGCTCGCTGAAATCTGTTCATTTGCTGAAAACCAAGAAAACCACCAAAAGTTCTTGTATTTGAAGATAAAATCTTTTTGCTTTGACGAAGAAAGATCTAGCTGACTGAAATAAGTTCATTAGATGAAAACCAACAAAAATTGACAAGAACCACGAAAAGTTCTTGTATTTTAAGATAAAATCTTAGGCTATTAAAGAAAAAACTTCCAGCTCGCTGAAATCTGTTCATTTGCTGAAAACCATCAAAACCACGAAAAGTTCTTGTATTTGAAGATAAAATCTTTTTGCTTTGACGAAGAAAGATCTAGCTGACTGAAATAAGTTCATTAGATGAAAATCAACAAAAATTGACAAGAACCACGAAAAGTTCTTGTATTTTAAGATAAAATCTTAGGCTATTAAAGAAAAAACTTCCAGCTCGCTGAAATCTGTTCATTTGCTGAAAACCATCAAAACCACGAAAAGTTCTTGTATTTGAAGATAAAATCTTTTTTCTTTGAAGAAGAAAGATCTAGCTGACTGAAATAAGTTCATTAGATGAAAACCAACAAAAATTGACAAGAACCACGAAAAGTTCTTGTATTTTAAGATAAAATCTTACTCTATTAAGGAAAAAACTTCCAGCTCGCTGAAATATGTTCATTTGCTGAAAACCATCAAAACCACGAAAAGTTCTTGAATTTGAAGATAAAATCTTTTTGCTTTGAAGAAGAAAGATCTAGCTGACTGAAATAAGTTCATTAGATGAAAACCAACAAAAATTGACAAGAACCACGAAAAGTTCTTGTGTTTTAAGATAAAATCTTCCTCTATTAAGGAAAAAACTTCCAGCTCGCTGAAATATGTTCATTTGCTGAAAACCATCAAAACCACGAAAAGTTCTTGTATTTGAAGGTAAAATCTTTTTGCTTTGAAGAAGACAGATCCAGCTGACTGAAATAAGTTCATTAGATGAAAACCAACAAAAATTGACAAGAACCACGAAAAGTTCTTGTATTTTAAGATAAAATCTTATGCTATTAAAGAAAAAACTTCCAGCTCGCTGAAATCTGTTCATTTGCTGAAAACCAACAAAACCACCAAAAGTTCTTGTATTTGAAGATAAAATCTTTTTGCTTTGATGGAGAAAGATCTAGCTGACTGAAATAAGTTCATTCGATGAAAACCAACAAAAATTGACAAGAACCACGAAAAGTTCTTGTATTTTAAGATAAAATCTTACGCTGTTAAAGAAAAAACTCCCAGCTCGCTGAAATATGTTCATTTGCTGAAAACCAACAAAACCACGAAAAGTTCTTGTATTTGAAGATAAAATCTTTTTTCTTTGAAGAAGAAAGATCTAGCTGACTGAAATAAGTTCATTAGATGAAAACCAACAAAAATTGACAAGAACCACGAAAAGTTCTTGTATTGTAAGATAAAATCTTACTCGATTAAGGAAAAAACTTCCAGCTCGCTGAAATATGTTCATTTGCTGAAAACCATCAAAACCACGAAAAGTTCTTGTATTTGAAGATAAAATCTTTTTGCTTTGAAGAAGAAAGATCTCGCTGACTGAAATAAGTTCATTAGATGAAAACCAACAAAAATTGACAAGAACCACGAAAAGTTCTTGTATTTTAAGATAAAATCTTACGCGATTAAAGAAAAAACTCCCAGCTCGCTGAAATATGTTAATTTGCTGAAAACCATCAAAACCACGAAAAGTTCTTGTATTTGAAGATAAAATCTTTTTGCTTTGAAGAAGAAAGATCTAGCTGACTGAAATAAGTTCATGAGATGAAAACCAACAAAAATTGACAAGAACCACGAAATGTTCTTGTATTTTAAGATAAAATCTTACTCTATTCAGGAAAAAACTTCCAGCTCGCTGAAATATGTTCATTTGCTGAAAACCATCAAAACCACAAAAAGTTCTTGAATTTGAAGATAAAATCTTTTTGCTTTGAAGAAGAAAGATCTAGCTGACTGAAATAAGTTCATTTGATGAAAACCATCAAAACCACGAAAAGTTCTTGTCTTTGAAGATAAAATCTTTTTGCTTTGAAGAAGAAAGATCTCGCTGACTGAAATAAGTTCATTCGATGAAAACCAACAAAAATTGACAAGAACCACGAAAAGTTCTTGTATTTTAAGATAAAATCTTACGCTATTAAGGAAAAAACTTCCAGCTCGCTGAAATATGTTCATTTGCTGAAAACCATCAAAACCACGAAAAGTTCTTGAATTTGAAGATAAAATCTTTTTGCTTTGAAGAAGAAAGATCTAGCTGACTGAAATAAGTTCATTAGATGAAAACCAACAAAAATTGACAAGAACCACGAAAAGTTCTTGTGTTTTAAGATAAAATCTTCCTCTATTAAGGAAAAAACTTCCAGCTCGCTGAAATATGTTCATTTGCTGAAAACCATCAAAACCACGAAAAGTTCTTGTATTTGAAGGTAAAATCTTTTTGCTTTGAAGAAGACAGATCCAGCTGACTGAAATAAGTTCATTAGATGAAAACCAACAAAAATTGACAAGAACCACGAAAAGTTCTTGTATTTTAAGATAAAATCTTATGCTATTAAAGAAAAAACTTCCAGCTCGCTGAAATCTGTTCATTTGCTGAAAACCAACAAAACCACCAAAAGTTCTTGTATTTGAAGATAAAATCTTTTTGCTTTGATGGAGAAAGATCTAGCTGACTGAAATAAGTTCATTCGATGAAAACCAACAAAAATTGACAAGAACCACGAAAAGTTCTTGTATTTTAAGATAAAATCTTACGCTGTTAAAGAAAAAACTCCCAGCTCGCTGAAATATGTTCATTTGCTGAAAACCAACAAAACCACGAAAAGTTCTTGTATTTGAAGATAAAATCTTTTTTCTTTGAAGAAGAAAGATCTAGCTGACTGAAATAAGTTCATTAGATGAAAACCAACAAAAATTGACAAGAACCACGAAAAGTTCTTGTATTGTAAGATAAAATCTTACTCGATTAAGGAAAAAACTTCCAGCTCGCTGAAATATGTTCATTTGCTGAAAACCATCAAAACCATGAAAAGTTCTTGTATTTGAAGATAAAATCTTTTTGCTTTGAAGAAGAAAGATCTCGCTGACTGAAATAAGTTCATTAGATGAAAACCAACAAAAATTGACAAGAACCACGAAAAGTTCTTGTATTTTAAGATAAAATCTTACGCGATTAAAGAAAAAACTCCCAGCTCGCTGAAATATGTTAATTTGCTGAAAACCATCAAAACCACGAAAAGTTCTTGTATTTGAAGATAAAATCTTTTTGCTTTGAAGAAGAAAGATCTAGCTGACTGAAATAAGTTCATGAGATGAAAACCAACAAAAATTGACAAGAACCACGAAATGTTCTTGTATTTTAAGATAAAATCTTACTCTATTCAGGAAAAAACTTCCAGCTCGCTGAAATATGTTCATTTGCTGAAAACCATCAAAACCACAAAAAGTTCTTGAATTTGAAGATAAAATCTTTTTGCTTTGAAGAAGAAAGATCTAGCTGACTGAAATAAGTTCATTTGATGAAAACCATCAAAACCACGAAAAGTTCTTGTCTTTGAAGATAAAATCTTTTTGCTTTGAAGAAGAAAGATCTCGCTGACTGAAATAAGTTCATTCGATGAAAACCAACAAAAATTGACAAGAACCACGAAAAGTTCTTGTATTTTAAGATAAAATCTTACGCTATTAAAGAAAAAACTCCCAGCTCGCTGAAATATGTTAATTTGCTGAAAACCAACAAAACCACGAAAAGTTCTTGTATTTGAAGATAAAATCTTTTTTCTTTGAAGAAGAAAGATCCAGCTGACTGAAATAAGTTCATTAGATGAAAACCAACAAAAATTGACAAGAACCACGAAAAGTTCTTGTATTTCAAGATAAAATCTTCGGCTATTAAGAAAAAACTTCCAGCTCGCTGAAATCTGTTCATTTGCTGAAAACCATCAAAACCACGAAAAGTTCTTGTATTTGAAGATAAAATCTTTTTGCTTTGAAGAAGAAAGATCTTGCTGACTGAAATAAGTTCATGAGATGAAAACCAACAAAAATTGACAAGAACCACGAAAAGTTCTTGTATTTTAAGATAAAATCTTAGGCTATTAAAGAAAAAACTTCCAGCTCGCTGAAATCTGTTCATTTGCTGAAAACCATCAAAACCACGAAAAGTTCTTGTATTTGAAGATAAAATCTTTTTGCTTTGAAGAAGAAAGATCTAGCTGACTGAAATAAGTTCATGAGATGAAAACCAACAAAAATTGAGAAGAACCACGAAAAGTTCTTGTATTTTAAGATAAAATCTTACTCTATTAAGGAAAAAACTTCCAGCTCGCTGAAATCTGTTCATTTGCTGAAAACCAAGAAAACCACCAAAAGTTCTTGTATTTGAAGATAAAATCTTTTTGCTTTGACGAAGAAAGATCTAGCTGACTGAAATAAGTTCATTAGATGAAAACCAACAAAAATTGACAAGAACCACGAAAAGTTCTTGTATTTTAAGATAAAATCTTAGGCTATTAAAGAAAAAACTTCCAGCTCGCTGAAATCTGTTCATTTGCTGAAAACCATCAAAACCACGAAAAGTTCTTGTATTTGAAGATAAAATCTTTTTGCTTTGACGAAGAAAGATCTAGCTGACTGAAATAAGTTCATTAGATGAAAATCAACAAAAATTGACAAGAACCACGAAAAGTTCTTGTATTTTAAGATAAAATCTTAGGCTATTAAAGAAAAAACTTCCAGCTCGCTGAAATCTGTTCATTTGCTGAAAACCATCAAAACCACGAAAAGTTCTTGTATTTGAAGATAAAATCTTTTTTCTTTGAAGAAGAAAGATCTAGCTGACTGAAATAAGTTCATTAGATGAAAACCAACAAAAATTGACAAGAACCACGAAAAGTTCTTGTATTTTAAGATAAAATCTTACTCTATTAAGGAAAAAACTTCCAGCTCGCTGAAATATGTTCATTTGCTGAAAACCATCAAAACCACGAAAAGTTCTTGAATTTGAAGATAAAATCTTTTTGCTTTGAAGAAGAAAGATCTAGCTGACTGAAATAAGTTCATTAGATGAAAACCAACAAAAATTGACAAGAACCACGAAAAGTTCTTGTATTTTAAGATAAAATCTTAATCTGTTAAAGAAAAAACTCCCAGCTCGCTGAAATATGTGCATTTGCTGAAAAACAACAAAACCGCGAAAAGTTCTTGTATTTGAAGATAAAATCTTTTTGCTTTGAAGAAGAAAGATCTAGCTGACTGAAATAAGTTCATTGGATGAAAACCAACAAAAATTGACAAGAACCACGAAAAGTTCTTGTATTTTAAGATAAAATCTTAGGCTATTAAAGAAAAAACTTCCAGCTCGCTGAAATCTGTTCATTTGCTGAAAACCATCAAAACCACGAAAAGTTCTTGTATTTGAAGATAAAATCTTTTTGCTTTGACGAAGAAAGATCTAGCTGACTGAAATAAGTTCATTAGATGAAAACCAACAAAAATTGACAAGAACCACGAAAAGTTCTTGTATTTTAAGATAAAATCTTAGGCTATTAAAGAAAAAACTTCCAGCTCGCTGAAATCTGTTAATTTGCTGAAAACCATCAAAACCACGAAAAGTTCTTGTATTTGAAGATAAAATCTTTTTTCTTTGAAGAAGAAAGATCTAGCTGACTGAAATAAGTTCATTAGATGAAAACCAACAAAAATTGACAAGAACCACGAAAAGTTCTTGTGTTTTAAGATAAAATCTTACTCTATTAAGGAAAAAACTTCCAGCTCGCTGAAATATGTTCATTTGCTGAAAACCATCAAAACCACGAAAAGTTCTTGTATTTGAAGATAAAATCTTTTTGCTTTGAAGAAGACAGATCCAGCTGACTGAAATAAGTTCATTAGATGAAAACCAACAAAAATTGACAAGAACCACGAAAAGTTCTTGTATTTTAAGATAAAATCTTACTCTATTAAGGAAAAAACTTCCAGTTCGCTGAATTATGTTCGTTTGCTGAAAACCATCAAAACCACGAAAAGTTCTTGTATTTGAAGATAAAATCTTTTTGCTTTGAAGAAGAAAGATCTAGCTGACTGAAATAAGTTCATTAGATGAAATCCAACGTAAATTGACAAGAACCACGAAAAGTTCTTGTATTTTAAGATAAAATCTTACGCTATTAAAGAAAAAACTTCCAGCTCGCTGAAATCTGTTCATTTGCTGAAAACCAACAAAACCACCAAAAGTTCTTGTATTTGAAGATAAAATCTTTTTGCTTTGATGGAGAAAGATCTAGCTGACTGAAATAAGTTCATTCGATGAAAACCAACAAAAATTGACAAGAACCACGAAAAGTTCTTGTATTTTAAGATAAAATCTTACGCTGTTAAAGAAAAAACTCCCAGCTCGCTGAAATATGTTCATTTGCTGAAAACCAACAAAACCACGAAAAGTTCTTGTATTTGAAGATAAAATCTTTTTTCTTTGAAGAAGAAAGATCTAGCTGACTGAAATAAGTTCATTAGATGAAAACCAACAAAAATTGACAAGAACCACGAAAAGTTCTTGTATTGTAAGATAAAATCTTACTCGATTAAGGAAAAAACTTCCAGCTCGCTGAAATATGTTCATTTGCTGAAAACCATCAAAACCACGAAAAGTTCTTGTATTTGAAGATAAAATCTTTTTGCTTTGAAGAAGAAAGATCTCGCTGACTGAAATAAGTTCATGAGATGAAAACCAACAAAAATTGACAAGAACCACGAAAAGTTCTTGTATTTTAAGATAAAATCTTACTCTATTCAGGAAAAAACTTCCAGCTCGCTGAAATATGTTCATTTGCTGAAAACCATCAAAACCACGAAAAGTTCTTGAATTTGAAGATAAAATCTTTTTGCTTTGAAGGAGAAAGATCCAGCTGACGGAAATAAGTTCATTAGATGAAAACCAACAAAAATTGACAAGAACCACGAAAAGTTCTTGTATTGTAAGATAAAATCTTACTCTATTAAGGAAAAAACTTCCAGCTCGCTGAAATATGTTCATTTGCTGAAAACCATCAAAACCACGAAAAGTTCTTGTATTTGAAGATAAAATCTTTTTGCTTTGAAGAAGAAAGATCTAGCTGACTGAAATAAGTTCATTTGATGAAAACCATCAAAACCACGAAAAGTTCTTGTCTTTGAAGATAAAATCTTTTTGCTTTGAAGAAGAAAGATCTCGCTGACTGAAATAAGTTCATTCGATGAAAACCAACAAAAATTGACAAGAACCACGAAAAGTTCTTGTATTTTAAGATAAAATCTTAATCTGTTAAAGAAAAAACTCCCAGCTCGCTGAAATATGTGCATTTGCTGAAAAACAACAAAACTGCGAAAAGTTCTTGTATTTGAAGATGAAATCTTTTTGCTTTGAAGAAGAAAGATCTAGCTGACTGAAATAAGTTCATTGGATGAAAACCAACAAAAATTGACAAGAACCACGAAAAGTTCTTGTATTTTAAGATAAAATCTTAGGCTATTAAAGAAAAAACTTCCAGCTCGCTGAAATCTGTTCATTTGCTGAAAACCATCAAAACCACGAAAAGTTCTTGTATTTGAAGATAAAATCTTTTTGCTTTGACGAAGAAAGATCTAGCTGACTGAAATAAGTTCATTAGATGAAAACCAACAAAAATTGACAAGAACCACGAAAAGTTCTTGTATTTTAAGATAAAATCTTAGGCTATTAAAGAAAAAACTTCCAGCTCGCTGAAATCTGTTCATTTGCTGAAAACCATCAAAACCACGAAAAGTTCTTGTATTTGAAGATAAAATCTTTTTTCTTTGAAGAAGAAAGATCTAGCTGACTGAAATAAGTTCATTAGATGAAAACCAACAAAAATTGACAAGAACCACGAAAAGTTCTTGTGTTTTAAGATAAAATCTTACTCTATTAAGGAAAAAACTTCCAGCTCGCTGAAATATGTTCATTTGCTGAAAACCATCAAAACCACGAAAAGTTCTTGTATTTGAAGATAAAATCTTTTTGCTTTGAAGAAGACAGATCCAGCTGACTGAAATAAGTTCATTAGATGAAAACCAACAAAAATTGACAAGAACCACGAAAAGTTCTTGTATTTTAAGATAAAATCTTACTCTATTAAGGAAAAAACTTCCAGTTCGCTGAATTATGTTCGTTTGCTGAAAACCATCAAAACCACGAAAAGTTCTTGTATTTGAAGATAAAATCTTTTTGCTTTGAAGAAGAAAGATCTAGCTGACAGAAATAAGTTCATTAGATGAAATCCAACGTAAATTGACAAGAACCACGAAAAGTTCTTGTATTTTAAGATAAAATCTTACGCTATTAAAGAAAAAACTTCCAGCTCGCTGAAATCTGTTCATTTGCTGAAAACCAACAAAACCACCAAAAGTTCTTGTATTTGAAGATAAAATCTTTTTGCTTTGATGGAGAAAGATCTAGCTGACTGAAATAAGTTCATTCGATGAAAACCAACAAAAATTGACAAGAACCACGAAAAGTTCTTGTATTTTAAGATAAAATCTTACGCTGTTAAAGAAAAAACTCCCAGCTCGCTGAAATATGTTCATTTGCTGAAAACCAACAAAACCACGAAAAGTTCTTGTATTTGAAGATAAAATCTTTTTTCTTTGAAGAAGAAAGATCTAGCTGACTGAAATAAGTTCATTAGATGAAAACCAACAAAAATTGACAAGAACCACGAAAAGTTCTTGTATTGTAAGATAAAATCTTACTCGATTAAGGAAAAAACTTCCAGCTCGCTGAAATATGTTCATTTGCTGAAAACCATCAAAACCACGAAAAGTTCTTGTATTTGAAGATAAAATCTTTTTGCTTTGAAGAAGAAAGATCTCGCTGACTGAAATAAGTTCATTAGATGAAAACCAACAAAAATTGACAAGAACCACGAAAAGTTCTTGTATTTTAAGATAAAATCTTACGCGATTAAAGAAAAAACTCCCAGCTCGCTGAAATATGTTAATTTGCTGAAAACCATCAAAACCACGAAAAGTTCTTGTATTTGAAGATAAAATCTTTTTGCTTTGAAGAAGAAAGATCTAGCTGACTGAAATAAGTTCATGAGATGAAAACCAACAAAAATTGACAAGAACCACGAAAAGTTCTTGTATTTTAAGATAAAATCTTACTCTATTCAGGAAAAAACTTCCAGCTCGCTGAAATATGTTCATTTGCTGAAAACCATCAAAACCACGAAAAGTTCTTGAATTTGAAGATAAAATCTTTTTGCTTTGAAGGAGAAAGATCCAGCTGACTGAAATAAGTTCATTAGATGAAAACCAACAAAAATTGACAAGAACCACGAAAAGTTCTTGTATTGTAAGATAAAATCTTACTCTATTAAGGAAAAAACTTCCAGCTCGCTGAAATATGTTCATTTGCTGAAAACCATCAAAACCACGAAAAGTTCTTGTATTTGAAGATAAAATCTTTTTGCTTTGAAGAAGAAAGATCTAGCTGACTGAAATAAGTTCATTTGATGAAAACCATCAAAACCACGAAAAGTTCTTGTCTTTGAAGATAAAATCTTTTTGCTTTGAAGAAGAAAGATCTCGCTGACTGAAATAAGTTCATTCGATGAAAACCAACAAAAATTGACAAGAACCACGAAAAGTTCTTGTATTTTAAGATAAAATCTTACGCTATTAAAGAAAAAACTCCCAGCTCGCTGAAATATGTTAATTTGCTGAAAACCAACAAAACCACGAAAAGTTCTTGTATTTGAAGATAAAATCTTTTTTCTTTGAAGAAGAAAGATCCAGCTGACTGAAATAAGTTCATTAGATGAAAACCAACAAAAATTGACAAGAACCACGAAAAGTTCTTGTATTTTAAGATAAAATCTTCGGCTATTAAGAAAAAACTTCCAGCTCGCTGAAATCTGTTCATTTGCTGAAAACCATCAAAACCACGAAAAGTTCTTGTATTTGAAGATAAAATCTTTTTGCTTTGAAGAAGAAAGATCTAGCTGACTGAAATAAGTTCATGAGATGAAAACCAACAAAAATTGACAAGAACCACGAAAAGTTCTTGTATTTTAAGATAAAATCTTACTCTATTCAGGAAAAAACTTCCAGCTCGCTGAAATATGTTCATTTGCTGAAAACCATCAAAACCACGAAAAGTTCTTGAATTTGAAGATAAAATCTTTTTGCTTTGAAGGAGAAAGATCCAGCTGACGGAAATAAGTTCATTAGATGAAAACCAACAAAAATTGACAAGAACCACGAAAAGTTCTTGTATTGTAAGATAAAATCTTACTCTATTAAGGAAAAAACTTCCAGCTCGCTGAAATATGTTCATTTGCTGAAAACCATCAAAACCACGAAAAGTTCTTGTATTTGAAGATAAAATCTTTTTGCTTTGAAGAAGAAAGATCTAGCTGACTGAAATAAGTTCATTTGATGAAAACCATCAAAACCACGAAAAGTTCTTGTCTTTGAAGATAAAATCTTTTTGCTTTGAAGAAGAAAGATCTCGCTGACTGAAATAAGTTCATTCGATGAAAACCAACAAAAATTGACAAGAACCACGAAAAGTTCTTGTATTTTAAGATAAAATCTTAATCTGTTAAAGAAAAAACTCCCAGCTCGCTGAAATATGTGCATTTGCTGAAAAACAACAAAACTGCGAAAAGTTCTTGTATTTGAAGATAAAATCTTTTTGCTTTGAAGAAGAAAGATCTAGCTGACTGAAATAAGTTCATTGGATGAAAACCAACAAAAATTGACAAGAACCACGAAAAGTTCTTGTATTTTAAGATAAAATCTTAGGCTATTAAAGAAAAAACTTCCAGCTCGCTGAAATCTGTTCATTTGCTGAAAACCATCAAAACCACGAAAAGTTCTTGTATTTGAAGATAAAATCTTTTTGCTTTGACGAAGAAAGATCTAGCTGACTGAAATAAGTTCATTAGATGAAAACCAACAAAAATTGACAAGAACCACGAAAAGTTCTTGTATTTTAAGATAAAATCTTAGGCTATTAAAGAAAAAACTTCCAGCTCGCTGCAATCTGTTCATTTGCTGAAAACCATCAAAACCACGAAAAGTTCTTGTATTTGAAGATAAAATCTTTTTTCTTTGAAGAAGAAAGATCTAGCTGACTGAAATAAGTTCATTAGATGAAAACCAACAAAAATTGACAAGAACCACGAAAAGTTCTTGTGTTTTAAGATAAAATCTTACTCTATTAAGGAAAAAACTTCCAGCTCGCTGAAATATGTTCATTTGCTGAAAACCATCAAAACCACGAAAAGTTCTTGTATTTGAAGATAAAATCTTTTTGCTTTGAAGAAGACAGATCCAGCTGACTGAAATAAGTTCATTAGATGAAAACCAACAAAAATTGACAAGAACCACGAAAAGTTCTTGTATTTTAAGATAAAATCTTACTCTATTAAGGAAAAAACTTCCAGTTCGCTGAATTATGTTCGTTTGCTGAAAACCATCAAAACCACGAAAAGTTCTTGTATTTGAAGATAAAATCTTTTTGCTTTGAAGAAGAAAGATCTAGCTGACTGAAATAAGTTCATTAGATGAAATCCAACGTAAATTGACAAGAACCACGAAAAGTTCTTGTATTTTAAGATAAAATCTTACGCTATTAAAGAAAAAACTTCCAGCTCGCTGAAATCTGTTCATTTGCTGAAAACCAACAAAACCACCAAAAGTTCTTGTATTTGAAGATAAAATCTTTTTGCTTTGATGGAGAAAGATCTAGCTGACTGAAATAAGTTCATTCGATGAAAACCAACAAAAATTGACAAGAACCACGAAAAGTTCTTGTATTTTAAGATAAAATCTTACGCTGTTAAAGAAAAAACTCCCAGCTCGCTGAAATATGTTCATTTGCTGAAAACCAACAAAACCACGAAAAGTTCTTGTATTTGAAGATAAAATCTTTTTTCTTTGAAGAAGAAAGATCTAGCTGACTGAAATAAGTTCATTAGATGAAAACCAACAAAAATTGACAAGAACCACGAAAAGTTCTTGTATTGTAAGATAAAATCTTACTCGATTAAGGAAAAAACTTCCAGCTCGCTGAAATATGTTCATTTGCTGAAAACCATCAAAACCACGAAAAGTTCTTGTATTTGAAGATAAAATCTTTTTGCTTTGAAGAAGAAAGATCTCGCTGACTGAAATAAGTTCATTAGATGAAAACCAACAAAAATTGACAAGAACCACGAAAAGTTCTTGTATTTTAAGATAAAATCTTACGCGATTAAAGAAAAAACTCCCAGCTCGCTGAAATCTGTTCATTTGCTGAAAACCATCAAAACCACGAAAAGTTCTTGTATTTGAAGATAAAATCTTTTTGCTTTGAAGAAGAAAGATCTAGCTGACTGAAATAAGTTCATGAGATGAAAACCAACAAAAATTGACAAGAACCACGAAAAGTTCTTGTATTTTAAGATAAAATCTTACTCTATTCAGGAAAAAACTTCCAGCTCGCTGAAATATGTTCATTTGCTGAAAACCATCAAAACCACGAAAAGTTCTTGAATTTGAAGATAAAATCTTTTTGCTTTGAAGGAGAAAGATCCAGCTGACTGAAATAAGTTCATTAGATGAAAACCAACAAAAATTGACAAGAACCACGAAAAGTTCTTGTATTGTAAGATAAAATCTTACTCTATTAAGGAAAAAACTTCCAGCTCGCTGAAATATGTTCATTTGCTGAAAACCATCAAAACCACGAAAAGTTCTTGTATTTGAAGATAAAATCTTTTTGCTTTGAAGAAGAAAGATCTAGCTGACTGAAATAAGTTCATTTGATGAAAACCATCAAAACCACGAAAAGTTCTTGTCTTTGAAGATAAAATCTTTTTGCTTTGAAGAAGAAAGATCTCGCTGACTGAAATAAGTTCATTCGATGAAAACCAACAAAAATTGACAAGAACCACGAAAAGTTCTTGTATTTTAAGATAAAATCTTACGCTATTAAAGAAAAAACTCCCAGCTCGCTGAAATATGTTAATTTGCTGAAAACCAACAAAACCACGAAAAGTTCTTGTATTTGAAGATAAAATCTTTTTTCTTTGAAGAAGAAAGATCCAGCTGACTGAAATAAGTTCATTAGATGAAAACCAACAAAAATTGACAAGAACCACGAAAAGTTCTTGTATTTTAAGATAAAATCTTCGGCTATTAAGAAAAAACTTCCAGCTCGCTGAAATCTGTTCATTTGCTGAAAACCATCAAAACCACGAAAAGTTCTTGTATTTGAAGATAAAATCTTTCTGCTTTGAAGAAGAAAGATCTAGCTGACTGAAATAAGTTCATTAGATGAAAACCAACAAAAATTGACAAGAACCACGAAAAGTTCTTGTATTTTAAGATAAAATCTTACTCTATGAAGGAAAAAACTTCCAGCTCGCTGAAATATGTTCATTTGCTGAAAACCATCAAAACCACGAAAAGTTCTTGTATTTGAAGATAAAATCTTTTTGGCTTTGAAGAAGAAAGATCTAGCTGACTGAAATAAGTTCATTCGATGAAAACCAACAAAAATTGACAAGAACCACGAAAAGTTCTTGTATTTTAAGATAAAATCTTAGGCTATTAAAGAAAAAACTTCCAGCTCGCTGAAATCTGTTCATTTGCTGAAAACCATCAAAACCACGAAAAGTTCTTGTATTTGAAGATAAAATCTTTTTGCTTTGAAGAAGAAAGATCTAGCTGACTGAAATAAGTTCATGAGATGAAAACCAACAAAAATTGAGAAGAACCACGAAAAGTTCTTGTATTTTAAGATAAAATCTTACTCTATTAAGGAAAAAACTTCCAGCTCGCTGAAATCTGTTCATTTGCTGAAAACCAAGAAAACCACCAAAAGTTCTTGTATTTGAAGATAAAATCTTTTTGCTTTGACGAAGAAAGATCTAGCTGACTGAAATAAGTTCATCAGATGAAAACCAACAAAAATTGACAAGAACCACGAAAAGTTCTTGTATTTTAAGATAAAATCTTACTCTATTAAGGAAAAAACTTCCAGCTCGCTGAAATCTGTTCATTTGCTGAAAACCAAGAAAACCACCAAAAGTTCTTGTATTTGAAGATAAAATCTTTTTGCTTTGACGAAGAAAGATCTAGCTGACTGAAATAAGTTCATTAGATGAAAACCAACAAAAATTGACAAGAACCACGAAAAGTTCTTGTATTTTAAGATAAAATCTTAGGCTATTAAAGAAAAAACTTCCAGCTCGCTGAAATCTGTTCATTTGCTGAAAACCATCAAAACCACGAAAAGTTCTTGTATTTGAAGATAAAATCTTTTTTTCTTTGAAGAAGAAAGATCTAGCTGACTGAAATAAGTTCATTAGATGAAAACCAACAAAAATTGACAAGAACCACGAAAAGTTCTTGTATTTTAAGATAAAATCTTACTCTATTAAGGAAAAAACTTCCAGCTCGCTGAAATATGTTCATTTGCTGAAAACCATCAAAACCACGAAAAGTTCTTGAATTTGAAGATAAAATCTTTTTGCTTTGAAGAAGAAAGATCTAGCTGACTGAAATAAGTTCATTAGATGAAAACCAACAAAAATTGACAAGAACCACGAAAAGTTCTTGTATTTTAAGATAAAATCTTAATCTGTTAAAGAAAAAACTCCCAGCTCGCTGAAATATGTGCATTTGCTGAAAAACAACAAAACCGCGAAAAGTTCTTGTATTTGAAGATAAAATCTTTTTGCTTTGATGGAGAAAGATCTAGTTGACTGAAATAAGTTCATTCGATGAAAACCAACAAAAATTGACAAGAACCACGAAAAGTTCTTGTATTTTAAGATAAAATCTTACGCTGTTAAAGAAAAAACTCCCAGCTCGCTGAAATATGTTCATTTGCTGAAAACCAACAAAACCACGAAAAGTTCTTGTATTTGAAGATAAAATCTTTTTTCTTTGAAGAAGAAAGATCTAGCTGACTGAAATAAGTTCATTAGATGAAAACCAACAAAAATTGACAAGAACCACGAAAAGTTCTTGTATTGTAAGATAAAATCTTACTCGATTAAGGAAAAAACTTCCAGCTCGCTGAAATATGTTCATTTGCTGAAAATCATCAAAACCACGAAAAGTTCTTGTATTTGAAGATAAAATCTTTTTGCTTTGAAGAAGAAAGATCTCGCTGACTGAAATAAGTTCATTAGATGAAAACCAACAAAAATTGACAAGAACCACGAAAAGTTCTTGTGTTTTAAGATGAAATCTTACGCGATTGAAGAAAAAACTCCCAGCTCGCTGAAATATGTTAATTTGCTGAAAACCATCAAAACCACGAAAAGTTCTTGTATTTTAAGATAAAATCTTTTTGCTTTGAAGAAGAAAGATCTAGCTGACTGAAATAAGTTCATGAGATGAAAACCAACAAAAATTGACAAGAACCACGAAAAGTTCTTGTATTTTAAGATAAAATCTTACTCTATTCAGGAAAAAACTTCCAGCTCGCTGAAATATGTTCATTTGCTGAAAACCATCAAAACCACGAAAAGTTCTTGAATTTGAAGATAAAATCTTTTTGCTTTGACGAAGAAAGATCTAGCTGACTGAAATAAGTTCATCAGATGAAAACCAACAAAAATTGACAAGAACCACGAAAAGTTCTTGTATTTTAAGATAAAATCTTACTCTATTAAGGAAAAAACTTCCAGCTCGCTGAAATCTGTTCATTTGCTGAAAACCAAGAAAACCACCAAAAGTTCTTGTATTTGAAGATAAAATCTTTTTGCTTTGACGAAGAAAGATCTAGCTGACTGAAATAAGTTCATTAGATGAAAACCAACAAAAATTGACAAGAACCACGAAAAGTTCTTGTATTTTAAGATAAAATCTTAGGCTATTAAAGAAAAAACTTCCAGCTCGCTGAAATCTGTTCATTTGCTGAAAACCATCAAAACCACGAAAAGTTCTTGTATTTGAAGATAAAATCTTTTTTTCTTTGAAGAAGAAAGATCTAGCTGACTGAAATAAGTTCATTAGATGAAAACCAACAAAAATTGACAAGAACCACGAAAAGTTCTTGTATTTTAAGATAAAATCTTACTCTATTAAGGAAAAAACTTCCAGCTCGCTGAAATATGTTCATTTGCTGAAAACCATCAAAACCACGAAAAGTTCTTGAATTTGAAGATAAAATCTTTTTGCTTTGAAGAAGAAAGATCTAGCTGACTGAAATAAGTTCATTAGATGAAAACCAACAAAAATTGACAAGAACCACGAAAAGTTCTTGTATTTTAAGATAAAATCTTAATCTGTTAAAGAAAAAACTCCCAGCTCGCTGAAATATGTGCATTTGCTGAAAAACAACAAAACCGCGAAAAGTTCTTGTATTTGAAGATAAAATCTTTTTGCTTTGATGGAGAAAGATCTAGTTGACTGAAATAAGTTCATTCGATGAAAACCAACAAAAATTGACAAGAACCACGAAAAGTTCTTGTATTTTAAGATAAAATCTTACGCTGTTAAAGAAAAAACTCCCAGCTCGCTGAAATATGTTCATTTGCTGAAAACCAACAAAACCACGAAAAGTTCTTGTATTTGAAGATAAAATCTTTTTTCTTTGAAGAAGAAAGATCTAGCTGACTGAAATAAGTTCATTAGATGAAAACCAACAAAAATTGACAAGAACCACGAAAAGTTCTTGTATTGTAAGATAAAATCTTACTCGATTAAGGAAAAAACTTCCAGCTCGCTGAAATATGTTCATTTGCTGAAAATCATCAAAACCACGAAAAGTTCTTGTATTTGAAGATAAAATCTTTTTGCTTTGAAGAAGAAAGATCTCGCTGACTGAAATAAGTTCATTAGATGAAAACCAACAAAAATTGACAAGAACCACGAAAAGTTCTTGTGTTTTAAGATGAAATCTTACGCGATTGAAGAAAAAACTCCCAGCTCGCTGAAATATGTTAATTTGCTGAA
This sequence comes from Heptranchias perlo, assembly GCF_035084215.1. Lineage (NCBI taxonomy): Eukaryota > Metazoa > Chordata > Chondrichthyes > Hexanchiformes > Hexanchidae > Heptranchias > Heptranchias perlo. The sequence goes on along the minus strand of NW_027139688.1, from coordinate 608,302 downwards.
AACCATCAAAACCACGAAAAGTTCTTGTATTTTAAGATAAAATCTTTTTGCTTTGAAGAAGAAAGATCTAGCTGACTGAAATAAGTTCATGAGATGAAAACCAACAAAAATTGACAAGAACCACGAAAAGTTCTTGTATTTTAAGATAAAATCTTACTCTATTCAGGAAAAAACTTCCAGCTCGCTGAAATATGTTCATTTGCTGAAAACCATCAAAACCACGAAAAGTTCTTGAATTTGAAGATAAAATCTTTTTGCTTTGAAGAAGAAAGATCTCGCTGACTGAAATAAGTTCATTAGATGAAAACCAACAAAAATTGACAAGAACCACGAAAAGTTCTTGTATTTTAAGATAAAATCTTAATCTGTTAAAGAAAAAACTCCCAGCTCGCTGAAATATGTGCATTTGCTGAAAAACAACAAAACCGCGAAAAGTTCTTGTATTTGAAGATAAAATCTTTTGCTTTGAAGAAGAAAGATCTAGCTGACTGAAATAAGTTCATTGGATGAAAACCAACAAAAATTGACAAGAACCACGAAAAGTTCTTGTATTTTAAGATAAAATCTTACGCTATTAAAGAAAAAACTCCCAGCTCGCTGAAATATGTTCATTTGCTGAAAACCAACAAAACCACGAAAAGTTCTTGTATTTGAAGATAAAATCTTTTTTCTTTGAAGAAGAAAGATCTCGCTGACTGAAATAAGTTCATTAGATGAAAACCAACAAAAATTGACAAGAACCACGAAAAGTTCTTGTATTTTAAGATAAAATCTTACTCTATTAAGGAAAAAACTTCCAGCTCGCTGAAATCTGTTCATTTGCTGAAAACCAAGAAAACCACCAAAAGTTCTTGTATTTGAAGATAAAATCTTTTTGCTTTGACGAAGAAAGATCTAGCTGACTGAAATAAGTTCATTAGATGAAAACCAACAAAAATTGACAAGAACCACGAAAAGTTCTTGTATTTTAAGATAAAATCTTAGGCTATTAAAGAAAAAACTTCCAGCTCGCTGAAATCTGTTCATTTGCTGAAAACCATCAAAACCACGAAAAGTTCTTGTATTTGAAGATAAAATCTTTTTGCTTTGACGAAGAAAGATCTAGCTGACTGAAATAAGTTCATTAGATGAAAATCAACAAAAATTGACAAGAACCACGAAAAGTTCTTGTATTTTAAGATAAAATCTTAGGCTATTAAAGAAAAAACTTCCAGCTCGCTGAAATCTGTTCATTTGCTGAAAACCATCAAAACCACGAAAAGTTCTTGTATTTGAAGATAAAATCTTTTTTTCTTTGAAGAAGAAAGATCTAGCTGACTGAAATAAGTTCATTAGATGAAAACCAACAAAAATTGACAAGAACCACGAAAAGTTCTTGTATTTTAAGATAAAATCTTACTCTATTAAGGAAAAAACTTCCAGCTCGCTGAAATATGTTCATTTGCTGAAAACCATCAAAACCACGAAAAGTTCTTGAATTTGAAGATAAAATCTTTTTGCTTTGAAGAAGAAAGATCTAGCTGACTGAAATAAGTTCATTAGATGAAAACCAACAAAAATTGACAAGAACCACGAAAAGTTCTTGTATTTTAAGATAAAATCTTAATCTGTTAAAGAAAAAACTCCCAGCTCGCTGAAATATGTGCATTTGCTGAAAAACAACAAAACCGCGAAAAGTTCTTGTATTTGAAGATAAAATCTTTTTGCTTTGATGGAGAAAGATCTAGTTGACTGAAATAAGTTCATTCGATGAAAACCAACAAAAATTGACAAGAACCACGAAAAGTTCTTGTATTTTAAGATAAAATCTTACGCTGTTAAAGAAAAAACTCCCAGCTCGCTGAAATATGTTCATTTGCTGAAAACCAACAAAACCACGAAAAGTTCTTGTATTTGAAGATAAAATCTTTTTTCTTTGAAGAAGAAAGATCTAGCTGACTGAAATAAGTTCATTAGATGAAAACCAACAAAAATTGACAAGAACCACGAAAAGTTCTTGTATTGTAAGATAAAATCTTACTCGATTAAGGAAAAAACTTCCAGCTCGCTGAAATATGTTCATTTGCTGAAAACCATCAAAACCACGAAAAGTTCTTGTATTTGAAGATAAAATCTTTTTGCTTTGAAGAAGAAAGATCTCGCTGACTGAAATAAGTTCATTAGATGAAAACCAACAAAAATTGACAAGAACCACGAAAAGTTCTTGTGTTTTAAGATGAAATCTTACGCGATTGAAGAAAAAACTCCCAGCTCGCTGAAATATGTTAATTTGCTGAAAACCATCAAAACCACGAAAAGTTCTTGTATTTTAAGATAAAATCTTTTTGCTTTGAAGAAGAAAGATCTAGCTGACTGAAATAAGTTCATGAGATGAAAACCAACAAAAATTGACAAGAACCACGAAAAGTTCTTGTATTTTAAGATAAAATCTTACTCTATTCAGGAAAAAACTTCCAGCTCGCTGAAATATGTTCATTTGCTGAAAACCATCAAAACCACGAAAAGTTCTTGAATTTGAAGATAAAATCTTTTTGCTTTGAAGAAGAAAGATCTCGCTGACTGAAATAAGTTCATTAGATGAAAACCAACAAAAATTGACAAGAACCACGAAAAGTTCTTGTATTTTAAGATAAAATCTTAATCTGTTAAAGAAAAAACTCCCAGCTCGCTGAAATATGTGCATTTGCTGAAAAACAACAAAACCGCGAAAAGTTCTTGTATTTGAAGATAAAATCTTTTGCTTTGAAGAAGAAAGATCTAGCTGACTGAAATAAGTTCATTGGATGAAAACCAACAAAAATTGACAAGAACCACGAAAAGTTCTTGTATTTTAAGATAAAATCTTACGCTATTAAAGAAAAAACTCCCAGCTCGCTGAAATATGTTCATTTGCTGAAAACCAACAAAACCACGAAAAGTTCTTGTATTTGAAGATAAAATCTTTTTTCTTTGAAGAAGAAAGATCTCGCTGACTGAAATAAGTTCATTAGATGAAAACCAACAAAAATTGACAAGAACCACGAAAAGTTCTTGTATTTTAAGATAAAATCTTACTCTATTAAGGAAAAAACTTCCAGCTCGCTGAAATCTGTTCATTTGCTGAAAACCAAGAAAACCACCAAAAGTTCTTGTATTTGAAGATAAAATCTTTTTGCTTTGACGAAGAAAGATCTAGCTGACTGAAATAAGTTCATTAGATGAAAACCAACAAAAATTGACAAGAACCACGAAAAGTTCTTGTATTTTAAGATAAAATCTTAGGCTATTAAAGAAAAAACTTCCAGCTCGCTGAAATCTGTTCATTTGCTGAAAACCATCAAAACCACGAAAAGTTCTTGTATTTGAAGATAAAATCTTTTTGCTTTGACGAAGAAAGATCTAGCTGACTGAAATAAGTTCATTAGATGAAAATCAACAAAAATTGACAAGAACCACGAAAAGTTCTTGTATTTTAAGATAAAATCTTAGGCTATTAAAGAAAAAACTTCCAGCTCACTGAAATCTGTTCATTTGCTGAAAACCATCAAAACCACGAAAAGTTCTTGTATTTGAAGATAAAATCTTTTTTCTTTGAAGAAGAAAGATCTAGCTGACTGAAATAAGTTCATTAGATGAAAACCAACAAAAATTGACAAGAACCACGAAAAGTTCTTGTATTTTAAGATAAAATCTTACTCTATTAAGGAAAAAACTTCCAGCTCGCTGAAATATGTTCATTTGCTGAAAACCATCAAAACCACGAAAAGTTCTTGAATTTGAAGATAAAATCTTTTTGCTTTGAAGAAGAAAGATCTAGCTGACTGAAATAAGTTCATTAGATGAAAACCAACAAAAATTGACAAGAACCACGAAAAGTTCTTGTATTTTAAGATAAAATCTTAATCTGTTAAAGAAAAAACTCCCAGCTCGCTGAAATATGTGCATTTGCTGAAAAACAACAAAACCGCGAAAAGTTCTTGTATTTGAAGATAAAATCTTTTTGCTTTGAAGAAGAAAGATCTAGCTGACTGAAATAAGTTCATTGGATGAAAACCAACAAAAATTGACAAGAACCACGAAAAGTTCTTGTATTTTAAGATAAAATCTTACGCTATTAAAGAAAAAACTCCCAGCTCGCTGAAATATGTTCATTTGCTGAAAACCAACAAAACCACGAAAAGTTCTTGTATTTGAAGATAAAATCTTTTTTCTTTGAAGAAGAAAGATCTAGCTGACTGAAATAAGTTCATTAGATGAAAACCAACAAAAATTGACAAGAACCACGAAAAGTTCTTGTATTTTAAGATAAAATCTTAGGCTATTAAAGAAAAAACTTCCAGCTCGCTGAAATATGTTCATTTGCTGAAAACCATCAAAACCACGAAAAGTTCTTGTATTTGAAGATAAAATCTTTTTGCTTTGAAGAAGACAGATCCAGCTGACTGAAATAAGTTCATTAGATGAAAACCAACAAAAATTGACAAGAACCACGAAAAGTTCTTGTATTTTAAGATAAAATCTTACTCTATTAAGGAAAAAACTTCCAGTTCGCTGAATTATGTTCGTTTGCTGAAAACCATCAAAACCACGAAAAGTTCTTGTATTTGAAGATAAAATCTTTTTGCTTTGAAGAAGAAAGATCTAGCTGACTGAAATAAGTTCATTAGATGAAAACCAACAAAAATTGACAAGAACCACGAAAAGTTCTTGTATTTTAAGATAAAATCTTACGCTATTAAAGAAAAAACTCCCAGCTCGCTGAAATATGTTCATTTGCTGAAAACCAACAAAACCACGAAAAGTTCTTGTATTTGAAGATAAAATCTTTTTTCTTTGAAGAAGAAAGATCTAGCTGACTGAAATAAGTTCATTAGATGAAAACCAACAAAAATTGACAAGAACCACGAAAAGTTCTTGTATTGTAAGATAAAATCTTACTCGATTAAGGAAAAAACTTCCAGCTCGCTGAAATATGTTCATTTGCTGAAAACCATCAAAACCACGAAAAATTCTTGTATTTGAAGATGAAATCTTTTTGCTTTGAAGAAGAAAGATCTAGCTGACTGAAATAAGTTCATGAGATGAAAACCAACAAAAATTGACAAGAACCACGAAAAGTTCTTGTATTTTAAGATAAAATCTTACTCTATTCAGGAAAAAACATCCAGCTCGCTGAAATATGTTCATTTGCTGAAAACCATCAAAACCACGAAAAGTTCTTGAATTTGAAGATAAAATCTTTTTGCTTTGAAGAAGAAAGATCTAGCTGACTGAAATAAGTTCATTAGATGAAAACCAACAAAAATTGACAAGAACCACGAAAAGTTCTTGTATTTTAAGATAAAATCTTACTCTATTAAGGAAAAACTTCCAGCTCGCTGAAATATGTTCATTTGCTGAAAACCATCAAAACCACGAAAAGTTCTTGAATTTGAAGATAAAATCTTTTTGCTTTGAAGAAGAAAGATCTAGCTGACTGAAATAAGTTCATTGGATGAAAACCAACAAAAATTGACAAGAACCACGAAAAGTTCTTGTATTTTAAGATAAAATCTTACTCTATTAAGGAAAAAACTTCCAGCTCGCTGAAATATGTTCATTTGCTGAAAACCATCAAAACCACGAAAAGTTCTTGTATTTGAAGATAAAATCTTTTTGCTTTGAAGAAGAAAGATCGAGCTGACTGAAATAAGTTCATTGGATGAAAACCAACAAAAATTGACAAGAACCACGAAAAGTTCTTGTGTTTTAAGATAAAATCTTACTCTATTAAGGAAAAAACTTCCAGCTCGCTGAAATATGTTCATTTGCTGAAAACCATCAAAACCATGAAAAGTTCTTGTATTTGAAGATAAAATCTTTTTGCTTTGAAGAAGACAGATCCAGCTGACTGAAATAAGTTCATTAGATGAAAACCAACAAAAATTGACAAGAACCACGAAAAGTTCTTGTATTTTAAGATAAAATCTTACTCTATTAAGGAAAAAACTTCCAGTTCGCTGAATTATGTTCATTTGCTGAAAACCATCAAAACCACGAAAAGTTCTTGTATTTGAAGATAAAATCTTTTTGCTTTGAAGAAGAAAGATCTAGCTGACTGAAATAAGTTCATTAGATGAAAACCAACAAAAATTGACAAGAACCACGAAAAGTTCTTGTATTTTAAGATAAAATCTTACTCCATTAAGGAAAAAACTTCCAGCTCGCTGAAATCTGTTCATTTGCTGAAAACCCACAAAACCACCAAAAGTTCTTGTAATTGAAGATAAAATCTTTTTGCTTTGATGGAGAAAGATCTAGCTGACTGAAATAAGTTCATTCGATGAAAACCAACAAAAATTGACAAGAACCACGAAAAGTTCTTGTATTTTAAGATAAAATCTTACGCTGTTAAAGAAAAAACTCCCAGCTCGCTGAAATATGTTCATTTGCTGAAAACCAACAAAACCACGAAAAGTTCTTGTATTTGAAGATAAAATCTTTTTTCTTTGAAGAAGAAAGATCTAGCTGACTGAAATAAGTTCATTAGATGAAAACCAACAAAAATTGACAAGAACCACGAAAAGTTCTTGTATTGTAAGATAAAATCTTACTCGATTAAGGAAAAAACTTCCAGCTCGCTGAAATATGTTCATTTGCTGAAAACCATCAAAACCACGAAAAGTTCTTGTATTTGAAGATAAAATCTTTTTGCTTTGAAGAAGAAAGATCTCGCTGACTGAAATAAGTTCATTAGATGAAAACCAACAAAAATTGACAAGAACCACGAAAAGTTCTTGTATTTTAAGATAAAATCTTACGCGATTAAAGAAAAAAACTCCCAGCTCGCTGAAATCTGTTCATTTGCTGAAAACCATCAAAACCACGAAAAGTTCTTGTATTTGAAGATAAAATCTTTTTGCTTTGAAGAAGAAAGATCCAGCTGACTGAAATAAGTTCATTAGATGAAAACCAACAAAAATTGACAAGAACCATGAAAATTTCTTGTATTTTAAGATAAAATCTTACTCTATTCAGGAAAAAACTTCCAGCTCGCTGAAATATGTTCATTTGCTGAAAACCATCAAAACCACGAAAAGTTCTTGTATTTGAAGATAAAATCTTTTTGCTTTGAAGAAGAAAGATCTAGCTGACTGAAATAAGTTCATTAGATGAAAACCAACAAAAATTGACAAGAACCACGAAAAGTTCTAGTATTTTAAGATAAAATCTTACGCTGTTGAAGAAAAAACTCCCAGCTCGCTGAAATATGTTCATTTGCTGAAAACCAACAAAACCACGAAAAGTTCTTGTATTTGAAGATAAAATCTTTTTTCTTTGAAGAAGAAAGATCTAGCTGACTGAAATAAGTTCATTAGATGAAAACCAACAAAAATTGACAAGAACCACGAAAAGTTCTTGTATTGTAAGATAAAATCTTACTCTATTGAGGAAAAAACTCCCAGCTCGCTGAAATATGTTCATTTGCTGAAAACCATCAAAACCACGAAAAGTTCTTGTATTTGAAGATAAAATCTTTTTGCTTTGAAGAAGAAAGATCTAGCTGACTGAAATAAGTTCATTTGATGAAAACCATCAAAACCACGAAAAGTTCTTGTCTTTGAAGATAAAATCTTTTTGCTTTGAAGAAGAAAGATCTCGCTGACTGAAATAAGTTCATTAGATGAAAACCAACAAAAATTGACAAGAACCACGAAAAGTTCTTGTATTTTAAGATAAAATCTTACTCTATTCAGGAAAAAACTTCCAGCTCGCTGAAATATGTTCATTTGCTGAAAACCAACAAAACCACGAAAAGTTCTTGTATTTGAAGATAAAATCTTTTTTCTTTGAAGAAGAAAGATCTAGCTGACTGAAATAAGTTCATTCGATGAAAACCAACAAAATTTGACAAGAACCACGAAAAGTTCTTGTATTTTAAGATAAAATCTTGCTCTATTAAGGAAAAAACTTCCAGCTCGCTGAAATCTGTTCATTTGCTGAAAACCAACAAAACCACCAAAATTTCTTGTATTTGAAGATAAAATATTTTTGCTTTGACGAAGAAAGATCCAGCTGACTGAAATAAGTTCATCAGATGAAAACCAACAAAAATTGACAAGAACCACGAAAAGTTCTTGTATTTTAAGATAAAATCTTAGGCTATTAAAGAAAAAACTTCCAGCTCGCTGAAATCTGTTCATTTGCTGAAAACCATCAAAACCACGAAAAGTTCTTGTATTTGAAGATAAAATCTTTTTGCTTTGAAGAAGAAAGATCTCGCTGACTGAAATAAGTTCATTAGATGAAAACCAACAAAAAATGACAATAACAACGAAAAGTTCTTGTATTTTAAGATAAAATCTTACTCTATTCAGGAAAAAACTTCCAGCTCGCTGAAATCTGTTCATTTGCTGAAAACCATCAAAACCACGAAAAGTTCTTGTATTTGAAGATAAAATCTTTTTGCTTTGAAGAAGAAAGATCTAGCTGACTGAAATAAGTTCATTAGATGAAAACCAACAAAATTTGACAAGAACCACGAAAACTTCTTGTATTTTAAGGTAAAATCTTAGGCTATTAAAGAAAAAACTTCCAGCTCGCTGAAATCTGTTCATTTGCTGAAAACCATCAAAACCACGAAAAGTTCTTGTATTTGAAGATAAAATCTTTTTGCTTTGAAGAAGAAAGATCTAGCTGACTGAAATAAGTTCATTAGATGAAAACCAACAAAAATTGACAAGAACCACGAAAAGTTCTTGTATTTTAAGATGAAATCTTACTCTATTCAGGAAAAAACTTCCAGCTCGCTGAAATATGTTCATTTGCTGAAAACCATCAAAACCACGAAAGGTTCTTGTATTTGAAGATAAAATCTTTTTGCTTTGAAGAAGAAAGATCTAGCTGACTGAAATAAGTTCATTAGATGAAAACCAACAAAAATTGACAAGAACCACGAAAAGTTCTTGCATTTTAAGATAAAATCTTACTCTATTAAGGAAAAAACTTCCAGCTCGCTGAAATATGTTGATTTGCTGAAAACCATCAAAACCACAAATAGTTCTTGTATTTGAAGATAAAATCTTTTTGCTTTGAAGAAGAAAGATCGAGCTGACTGAAATAAGTTCATTAGATGAAAACCAACAAAATTTGACAAGAACCACGAAAACGTCTTGTATTTTAAGATAATATCTTACGCTATTAAAGAAAAAACTTCTGGCTCGCTGAAATATGTTCATTTGCTGAAAACCAACAAAACCACGAAAAGTTCTTGTATTTGAAGATAAAATCTTTTTTCTTTGAAGAAGAAAGATCTAGCTGACTGAAATAAGTTCATTCGATGAAAACCAACAAAAATTGACAAGAACCACGAAAAGTTCTTATATTTTAAGATAAAATCTTACTCTATTAAGGAAAAAACTTCCAGCTCGCTGAAATATGTTCATTTGCTGAAAACCATCAAAACCACGAAAAGTTCTTGTATTTGAAGATAAAATCTTTTTGCTTTGAAGAAGAAAGATCCAGCTGACTGAAATCAGTTCATTAGATGGAAACCAACAAAATTTGACAAGAACCACGAAAAGTTCTTGTATTTTAAGATAATATCTTACGCTATTAAAGAAAAAACTTCTGGCTCGCTGAAATATGTTCATTTGCTGAAAACCAACAAAACCACGAAAAGTTCTTGTATTTGAAGATAAAATCTTTTTGCTTTGAAGAAGAAAGATCCAGCTGACTGAAATAAGTTCATTAGATGAAAACCAACAAAAATTGACAAGAAACACGAAAAGTTCTTGTATTTTAAGATAAAATCTTACTCTATTAAGGAAAAAACTTCCAGCTCGAAGAAATATGTTCATTTGCTGAAAACCATCAAAACCACGAAAAGTTCTTGTATTTGAAGATAAAATCTTTTTGCTTTGAAGAAGAAAGATCTAGCTGACTGAAATAAGTTCATTAGATGAAAACCAACAAAAATTGACAAGAACCACGAAAAGTTCTTGTATTTTAAGATAAAATCTTAGGCTATTAAAGAAAAAACTTCCAGCTCGCTGAAATATGTTCATTTGCTGAAAACCATCAAAACCACGAAAAGTTCCTGTATTTGAAGATAAAATCTTTTTGCTTTGAAGAAGAAAGATCCAGCTGACTGAAATCAGTTCATCAGATGAAAACCAACAAAAATTGACAAGAACCACGAAAAGTTCTTGTATTTTAAGATAAAATCTTACTCTATTAAGGAAAAAACTTCCAGCTCGCTGAAATCTGTTCATTTGCTGAAAACCAACAAAACCACCAAAACTTCTTGTATTTGAAGATAAAATCTTTTTGCTTTGATGAAGAAAGATCCAGCTGACTGAAATAAGTTCATGAGATGAAAACCAACAAAAATTGACAAGAACCACGAAAAGTTCTTGTATTTTAAGATAAAATCTTAGGCTATTAAAGAAAAAACTTCCAGCTCGCTGAAATCTGTTCATTTGCTGAAAACCATCAAAACCACGAAAAGTTCTTGTATTTGAAGATAAAATCTTTTTGCTTTGAAGAAGAAAGATCTAGCTGACTGAAATAAGTTCATTAGATGAAAACCAACAAAAATGACAAGAACCACGAAAGGTTCTTGTATTTTAAGATAAAATCTTATGCTATTAAAGAAAAAACTCCCAGCTCGCTGAAATATGTTCATTTGCTGAAAACCAACAAAACCACGAAAAGTTCTTGTATTTGAAGATAAAATCTTTTTTCTTTGAAGAAGAAAGATCCAACTGACTGAAATAAGTTCATTAGATGAAAACCAACAAAAATTGACAAGAACCACGAAAAGTTCTTGTATTTTAAGATAAAATCTTACTCTATTAAGGAAAAAACTTCCAGCTCGCTGAAATCTGTTCATTTGCTGAAAACCATCAAAACCACGAAAAGTTCTTGTATTTGAAGATAAAATCTTTTTGCTTTGAAGAAGAAAGATCCAGCTGACTGAAATAAGTTCATTAGATTAAAACCAACAAAAATTGACAAGAAACACGAAAAGTTCTTGTATTTTAAGATAAAATCTTACTCTATTAAGGAAAAAACTTACAGCTCGCTGAAATATGTTCATTTGCTGAAAACCATCAAAACCACGAAAAGTTCTTGTATTTGAAGATAAAATCTTTTTGCTTTGAAGAAGAAAGATCCAGCTGACTGAAATCAGTTCATCAGATGAAAACCAACAAAAATTGACAAGAACCACGAAAAGTTCTTGTATTTTCAGATAAAATCTTACTCTATTAAGGAAAAAACATCCAGCTCGCTGAAATCTGTTCATTTGCTGAAAACCAACAAAACCACCAAAAGTTCTTGTATTTGAAGATAAAATCTTTTTGCTTTGACGAAGAAAGATCTAGCTGACTGAAATAAGTTCATTAGATGAAAACCAACAAAAATTGACAAGAACCACGAAAAGTTCTTGTATTTTAAGATAAAATCTTAGGCTATTAAAGAAAAAACTTCCAGCTCGCTGAAATCTGTTCATTTGCTGAAAACCATCAAAACCACGAAAAGTTCTTGTATTTGAAGATAAAATCTTTTTGCTTTGAAGAAGAAAGATCTAGCTGACTGAAATAAGTTCATTAGATGAAAACCAACAAAAATTGACAAGAACCACGAAAAGTTCTTCGATTTTAAGATAAAATCTTATGCTATTAAAGAAAAAACTCCCAGCTCGCTGAAATATGTTCATTTGCTGAAAACCAACAAAACCCCGAAAAGTTCTTGTATTTGAAGATAAAATCTTTTTTCTTTGAAGAAGAAAGATCCAGCTGACTGAAATAAGTTCATTAGATTAAAACCAACAAAAATTGACAAGAACCACGAAAAGTTCTTGTATTTTAAGATAAAATCTTACTCTGTTAAGGAAAAAACTTCCAGCTCGCTGAAATATGTTCATTTGCTGAAAACCATCAAAACCACGAAAAGTTCTTGTATTTGAAGATAAAATCTTTTTGCTTTGAAGAAGAAAGATCGAGCTGACTGAAATAAGTTCATTAGATGAAAACCAACAAAAATTGACAAGAACCACGAAAAGTTCTTGTATTTTAAGATAAAATCTTAGGCTATTAAAGAAAAAACTTCCAGCTCGCTGAAATATGTTCATTTGCTGAAAACCATCAAAACCACGAAAAGTTCTTGTATTTGAAGATAAAATCTTTTTGCTTTGAAGAAGAAAGATCCAGCTGACTGAAATCAGTTCATCAGATGAAAACCAACAAAAATTGACAAGAACCACGAAAAGTTCTTGTATTTTAAGATAAAATCTTACTCTATTAAGGAAAAAACTTCCAGCTCGCTGAAATCTGTTCATTTGCTGAAAACCAACAAAACCACCAAAAGTTCTTGTATTTGAAGATAAAATCTTTTTGCTTTGACGAAGAAAGATCTAGCTGACTGAAATAAGTTCATCAGATGAAAACCAACAAAAATTGACAAGAACCACGAAAAGTTCTTGTATTTTAAGATAAAATCTTAGGCTATTAAAGAAAAAACTTCCAGCTCGCTGAAATCTGTTCATTTGCTGAAAACCATCAAAACCACGAAAAGTTCTTGTATTTGAAGATAAAATCTTTTTGCTTTGAAGAAGAAAGATCTAGCTGACTGAAATAAGTTCATTAGATGAAAACCAACAAAAATTGACAAGAACCACGAAAAGGTCTTGTATTTTAAGATAAAATCTTAGGCTATTAAAGAAAAAACTTCCAGCTCGCTGAAATATGTTCATTTGCTGAAAACCATCAAAACCACGAAAAGTTCTTGTATTTGAAGATAAAATCTTTTTGCTTTGAAGAAGAAAGATCCAGCTGACTGAAATCAGTTCATCAGATGAAAACCAACAAAAATTGACAAGAACCACGAAAAGTTCTTGTATTTTAAGATAAAATCTTACTCTATTAAGGAAAAAACTTCCAGCTCGCTGAAATCTGTTCATTTGCTGAAAACCAACAAAACCACCAAAAGTTCTTGTATTTGAAGATAAAATCTTTTTGCTTTGATGAAGAAAGATCTAGCTGACTGAAATAAGTTCATCAGATGAAAACCAACAAAAATTGACAAGAACCACGAAAAGTTCTTGTATTTTAAGATAAAATCTTAGGCTATTAAAGAAAAAACTTCCAGCTCGCTGAAATATGTTCATTTGCTGAAAACCATCAAAACCACGAAAAGTTCTTGTATTTGAAGATAAAATCTTTTTGCTTTGAAGAAGAAAGATCCAGCTGACTGAAATCAGTTCATCAGATGAAAACCAACAAAAATTGACAAGAACCACGAAAAGTTATTGTATTTTAAGATAAAATCTTACTCTATTAAGGAAAAAACTTCCAGCTCGCTGAAATCTGTTCATTTGCTGAAAACCATCAAAACCACCAAAAGTTCTTGTATTTGAAGATAAAATCTTTTTGCTTTGAAGAAGAAAGATCTAGCTGACTGAAATAAGTTCATTAGATGAAAACCAACAAAAATGACAAGAACCACGAAAGGTTCTTGTATTTTAAGATAAAATCTTATGCTATTAAAGAAAAAACTCCCAGCTCGCTGAAATATGTTCATTTGCTGAAAACCAACAAAACCACGAAAAGTTCTTGTATTTGAAGATAAAATCTTTTTTCTTTGAAGAAGAAAGATCCAACTGACTGAAATAAGTTCATTAGATGAAAACCAACAAAAATTGACAAGAACCACGAAAAGTTCTTGTATTTTAAGATAAAATCTTACTCTATTAAGGAAAAAACTTCCAGCTCGCTGAAATCTGTTCATTTGCTGAAAACCATCAAAACCACGAAAAGTTCTTGTATTTGAAGATAAAATCTTTTTGCTTTGAAGAAGAAAGATCCAGCTGACTGAAATAAGTTCATTCGATGAAAACCAACAAAAATTGACAAGAAACACGAAAAGTTCTTGTATTTTAAGATAAAATCTTACTCTATTAAGGAAAAAACTTACAGCTCGCTGAAATATGTTCATTTGCTGAAAACCATCAAAACCACGAAAAGTTCTTGTATTTGAAGATAAAATCTTTTTGCTTTGAAGAAGAAAGATCCAGCTGACTGAAATCAGTTCATCAGATGAAAACCAACAAAAATTGACAAGAACCACGAAAAGTTCTTGTATTTTCAGATAAAATCTTACTCTATTAAGGAAAAAACATCCAGCTCGCTGAAATCTGTTCATTTGCTGAAAACCAACAAAACCACCAAAAGTTCTTGTATTTGAAGATAAAATCTTTTTGCTTTGACGAAGAAAGATCTAGCTGACTGAAATAAGTTCATTAGATGAAAACCAACAAAAATTGACAAGAACCACGAAAAGTTCTTGTATTTTAAGATAAAATCTTAGGCTATTAAAGAAAAAACTTCCAGCTCGCTGAAATCTGTTCATTTGCTGAAAACCATCAAAACCACGAAAAGTTCTTGTATTTGAAGATAAAATCTTTTTGCTTTGAAGAAGAAAGATCTAGCTGACTGAAATAAGTTCATTAGATGAAAACCAACAAAAATTGACAAGAACCACGAAAAGTTCTTCGATTTTAAGATAAAATCTTATGCTATTAAAGAAAAAACTCCCAGCTCGCTGAAATATGTTCATTTGCTGAAAACCAACAAAACCCCGAAAAGTTCTTGTATTTGAAGATAAAATCTTTTTTCTTTGAAGAAGAAAGATCCAGCTGACTGAAATAAGTTCATTAGATTAAAACCAACAAAAATTGACAAGAACCACGAAAAGTTCTTGTATTTTAAGATAAAATCTTACTCTGTTAAGGAAAAAACTTCCAGCTCGCTGAAATATGTTCATTTGCTGAAAACCATCAAAACCACGAAAAGTTCTTGTATTTGAAGATAAAATCTTTTTGCTTTGAAGAAGAAAGATCGAGCTGACTGAAATAAGTTCATTAGATGAAAACCAACAAAAATTGACAAGAACCACGAAAAGTTCTTGTATTTTAAGATAAAATCTTAGGCTATTAAAGAAAAAACTTCCAGCTCGCTGAAATATGTTCATTTGCTGAAAACCATCAAAACCACGAAAAGTTCTTGTATTTGAAGATAAAATCTTTTTGCTTTGAAGAAGAAAGATCCAGCTGACTGAAATCAGTTCATCAGATGAAAACCAACAAAAATTGACAAGAACCACGAAAAGTTCTTGTATTTTAAGATAAAATCTTACTCTATTAAGGAAAAAACTTCCAGCTCGCTGAAATCTGTTCATTTGCTGAAAACCAACAAAACCACCAAAAGTTCTTGTATTTGAAGATAAAATCTTTTTGCTTTGACGAAGAAAGATCTAGCTGACTGAAATAAGTTCATCAGATGAAAACCAACAAAAATTGACAAGAACCACGAAAAGTTCTTGTATTTTAAGATAAAATCTTAGGCTATTAAAGAAAAAACTTCCAGCTCGCTGAAATCTGTTCATTTGCTGAAAACCATCAAAACCACGAAAAGTTCTTGTATTTGAAGATAAAATCTTTTTGCTTTGAAGAAGAAAGATCTAGCTGACTGAAATAAGTTCATTAGATGAAAACCAACAAAAATTGACAAGAACCACGAAAAGGTCTTGTATTTTAAGATAAAATCTTAGGCTATTAAAGAAAAAACTTCCAGCTCGCTGAAATATGTTCATTTGCTGAAAACCATCAAAACCACGAAAAGTTCTTGTATTTGAAGATAAAATCTTTTTGCTTTGAAGAAGAAAGATCCAGCTGACTGAAATCAGTTCATCAGATGAAAACCAACAAAAATTGACAAGAACCACGAAAAGTTCTTGTATTTTAAGATAAAATCTTACTCTATTAAGGAAAAAACTTCCAGCTCGCTGAAATCTGTTCATTTGCTGAAAACCAACAAAACCACCAAAAGTTCTTGTATTTGAAGATAAAATCTTTTTGCTTTGATGAAGAAAGATCTAGCTGACTGAAATAAGTTCATCAGATGAAAACCAACAAAAATTGACAAGAACCACGAAAAGTTCTTGTATTTTAAGATAAAATCTTAGGCTATTAAAGAAAAAACTTCCAGCTCGCTGAAATATGTTCATTTGCTGAAAACCATCAAAACCACGAAAAGTTCTTGTATTTGAAGATAAAATCTTTTTGCTTTGAAGAAGAAAGATCCAGCTGACTGAAATCAGTTCATCAGATGAAAACCAACAAAAATTGACAAGAACCACGAAAAGTTATTGTATTTTAAGATAAAATCTTACTCTATTAAGGAAAAAACTTCCAGCTCGCTGAAATCTGTTCATTTGCTGAAAACCAACAAAACCACCAAAAGTTCTTGTATTTGAAGATAAAATCTTTTTGCTTTGATGAAGAAAGATCGAGCTGACTGAAATAAGTTCATTAGATGAAAACCAACAAAAATTGACAAGAACCACGAAAAGTTCTTGTATTTTAAGATAAAATCTTAGGCTATTAAAGAAAAAACTTCCAGCTCGCTGAAATCTGTTCATTTGCTGAAAACCATCAAAACCACGAAAAGTTCTTGTATTTGAAGATAAAATCTTTTTGCTTTGAAGAAGAAAGATCTAGCTGACTGAAATAAGTTCATTAGATGAAAACCAACAAAAATTGACAAGAACCACGAAAAGTTCTTCGATTTTAAGATAAAATCTTATGCTATTAAAGAAAAAACTCCCAGCTCGCTGAAATATGTTCATTTGCTGAAAACCAACAAAACCCCGAAAAGTTCTTGTATTTGAAGATAAAATCTTTTTTCTTTGAAGAAGAAAGATCCAGCTGACTGAAATAAGTTCATTAGATTAAAACCAACAAAAATTGACAAGAACCACGAAAAGTTCTTGTATTTTAAGATAAAATCTTACTCTGTTAAGGAAAAAACTTCCAGCTCGCTGAAATATGTTCATTTGCTGAAAACCATCAAAACCACGAAAAGTTCTTGTATTTGAAGATAAAATCTTTTTGCTTTGAAGAAGAAAGATCGAGCTGACTGAAATAAGTTCATTAGATGAAAACCAACAAAAATTGACAAGAACCACGAAAAGTTCTTGTATTTTAAGATAAAATCTTAGGCTATTAAAGAAAAAACTTCCAGCTCGCTGAAATATGTTCATTTGCTGAAAACCATCAAAACCACGAAAAGTTCTTGTATTTGAAGATAAAATCTTTTTGCTTTGAAGAAGAAAGATCCAGCTGACTGAAATCAGTTCATCAGATGAAAACCAACAAAAATTGACAAGAACCACGAAAAGTTCTTGTATTTTAAGATAAAATCTTACTCTATTAAGGAAAAAACTTCCAGCTCGCTGAAATCTGTTCATTTGCTGAAAACCAACAAAACCACCAAAAGTTCTTGTATTTGAAGATAAAATCTTTTTGCTTTGACGAAGAAAGATCTAGCTGACTGAAATAAGTTCATCAGATGAAAACCAACAAAAATTGACAAGAACCACGAAAAGTTCTTGTATTTTAAGATAAAATCTTAGGCTATTAAAGAAAAAACTTCCAGCTCGCTGAAATCTGTTCATTTGCTGAAAACCATCAAAACCACGAAAAGTTCTTGTATTTGAAGATAAAATCTTTTTGCTTTGAAGAAGAAAGATCTAGCTGACTGAAATAAGTTCATTAGATGAAATCCAACAAAAATTGACAAGAACCACGAAAAGGTCTTGTATTTTAAGATAAAATCTTAGGCTATTAAAGAAAAAACTTCCAGCTCGCTGAAATATGTTCATTTGCTGAAAACCATCAAAACCACGAAAAGTTCTTGTATTTGAAGATAAAATCTTTTTGCTTTGAAGAAGAAAGATCCAGCTGACTGAAATCAGTTCATCAGATGAAAACCAACAAAAATTGACAAGAACCACGAAAAGTTCTTGTATTTTAAGATAAAATCTTACTCTATTAAGGAAAAAACTTCCAGCTCGCTGAAATCTGTTCATTTGCTGAAAACCAACAAAACCACCAAAAGTTCTTGTATTTGAAGATAAAATCTTTTTGCTTTGATGAAGAAAGATCTAGCTGACTGAAATAAGTTCATCAGATGAAAACCAACAAAAATTGACAAGAACCACGAAAAGTTCTTGTATTTTAAGATAAAATCTTAGGCTATTAAAGAAAAAACTTCCAGCTCGCTGAAATATGTTCATTTGCTGAAAACCATCAAAACCACGAAAAGTTCTTGTATTTGAAGATAAAATCTTTTTGCTTTGAAGAAGAAAGATCCAGCTGACTGAAATCAGTTCATCAGATGAAAACCAACAAAAATTGACAAGAACCACGAAAAGTTATTGTATTTTAAGATAAAATCTTACTCTATTAAGGAAAAAACTTCCAGCTCGCTGAAATCTGTTCATTTGCTGAAAACCAACAAAACCACCAAAAGTTCTTGTATTTGAAGATAAAATCTTTTTGCTTTGATGAAGAAAGATCGAGCTGACTGAAATAAGTTCATTAGATGAAAACCAACAAAAATTGACAAGAACCACGAAAAGTTCTTGTATTTTAAGATAAAATCTTAGGCTATTAAAGAAAAAACTTCCAGCTCGCTGAAATCTGTTCATTTGCTGAAAACCATCAAAACCACGAAAAGTTCTTGTATTTGAAGATAAAATCGTTTTCTTTGAAGAAGAAAGATCTAGCTGACTGAAATAAGTTCATTAGATGAAAACCAACAAAAATTGACAAGAACCACGAAAAGTTCTTGTATTTTAAGATAAAATCTTAGGCTATTAAAGAAAAAACTTCCAGCTCGCTGAAATATGTTCATTTGCTGAAAACCAACAAAACCACCAAAAGTTCTTGTATTTGAAGATAAAATCTTTTTGCTTTGACGAAGAAAGATCTAGCTGACTGAACTAAGTTCATTAGATGAAAACCAACAAAAATTGACAAGAACCATGAAAAGTTCTTGTATTTTAAGATAAAATCTTCGGCTATTAAAGAAAAAACTTCCAGCTCGCTGAAATCTGTTCATTTGCTGAAAACCATCAAAACCACGAAAAGTTCTTGTATTTGAAGATAAAATCTTTTTGCTTTGAAGAAGAAAGATCTAGCTGACTGAAATCAGTTCATTAGATGAAAACCAACAAAATTTGACAAGAACCACGAAAACTTCTTGTATTTTAAGATAATATCTTACGCTATTAAAGAAAAAACTTCTGGCTCGCTGAAATATGTTCATTTGCTGAAAACCATCAAAACCACGAAAAGTTCTTGTATTTGAAGATAAAATCTTTTTGCTTTGAATAAGAAAGATCCAGCTGACTGAAATCAGTTCATTAGATGAAAACCAACAAAAATTGACAAGAACCACGAAAAGTTCTTGTATTTTAAGATAAAATCTTACTCGATGAAGGAAAAAACTTCCAGCTCGCTGAAATATGTTCATTTGCTGAAAACCATCAAAATCACGAAAAGTTCTTGTATTTGAAGATAAAATCTTTTTGCTTTGAAGATGAAAGATCTAGCTGACTGAAATAAGTTCATTAGATGAAAACCAACAAAAATTGACAAGAACCACGAAAAGTTCTTGTATTTTAAGATAAAATCTTACTCTATTAAGGAAAAAACTTCCAGCTCGCTGAAATATGTTCATTTGCTGAAAACCATCAAAACCACGAAAAGTTCTTGTATTTGAATATAAAATCTTTTTGCTTTGAAGAAGAAAGATCTAGCTGACTGAAATAAGTTCATTAGATGAAAACCAACAAAAATTGACAAGAACCACGAAAAGTTCTTGTATTTTAAGATAAAATCTTAGGCTATCAAAGAAAAAACTTCCAGCTCGCTGAAATATGTTCATTTGCTGAAAACCATCAAAACCACGAAAAGTTCTTGTATTTGAAGATAAAATCTTTTTGCTTTGAAGAAGAAAGATCCAGCTGACTGAAATCAGTTCATCAGATGAAAACCAACAAAAATTGACAAGAACCACGAAAAGTTCTTGTATTTTAAGATAAAATCTTAGGCTATTAAAGAAAAAACTTCCAGCTCGCTGAAATCTGTTCATTTGCTGAAAACCATCAAAACCACGAAAAGTTCTTGTATTTGAAGATAAAATCTTTTTGCTTTGAAGAAGAAAGATCTAGCTGACTGAAATAAGTTCATTCGATGAAAACCAACAAAAATTGACAAGAACCACGAAAAGTTCTTGTATTTTAAGATAAAATCTTACTCTATTCAGGAAAAAACTTCCAGCTCGCTGAAATATGTTCATTTGCTGAAAACCATCAAAACCACGAAAAGTTCTTGTATTTGAAGATAAAATCTTTTTGCTTTGAAGAAGAAAGATCTAGCTGACTGAAATAAGTTCATTAGATGAAAACCAACAAAAATTGACAAGAACCACGAAAAGTTCTTGCATTTTAAGATAAAATCTTATGCTATTAAAGAAAAAACTCCCAGCTCGCTGAAATATGTTCATTTGCTGAAAACCATCAAAACCACGAAAAGTTCTTGTATTTGAAGATAAAATCTTTTTGCTTTGAAGAAGAAAGATCTAGCTGACTGAAATAAGTTCATTAGATGAAAACCAACAAAAAATGACAAGAACCACGAAAAGTTCTTGTATTTTAAGATAAAATCTTACTCTATTAAGGAAAAAACTTCCAGCTCGCTGAAATATGTTCATTTGCTGAAAACCATCAAAACCACGAAAAGTTCTTGTATTTGAAGATAAAATCTTTTTGCTTTGAAGAAGAAAGATCTCGCTGACTGAAATAAGTTCATTAGATGAAAATCAACAAAATTTGACAAGAACCACGAAAACTTCTTGTATTTTAAGATAATATCTTACGCTATTAAAGAAAAAACTTCTGGCTCGCTGAAATATGTTCATTTGCTGAAAACCAACAAAACCACGAAAAGTTCTTGTATTTGAAGATAAAATCTTTTTGCTTTGAAGAAGAAAGATCCAGCTGACTGAAATAATTTCATTAGATGAAAACCAACAAAAATTGACAAGAACCACGAAAAGTTCTTGTATTTTAAGATAAAATCTTACTCTATTAAGGAAAAAACTTCCAGCTCGCTGAAATATGTTCATTTGCTGAAAACCATCAAAACCACGAAAAGTTCTTGTATTTGAAGATAAAATCTTTTTGCTTTGAAGAAGAAAGATCTAGCTGACTGAAATAAGTTCATGAGATGAAAACCAACAAAAATTGACAAGAACAACGAAAAGTTCTTGTATTTTAAGATAAAATCTTAGGCTATTAAAGAAAAAACTTCCAGCTCGCTGAAATATGTTCATTTGATGAAAACCATCAAAACCACGAAAAGTTCTTGTATTTGAAGATAAAATCTTTTTGCTTTGAAGAAGAAAGATCCAGCTGACTGAAATCAGTTCATCAGATGAAAACCAACAAAAATTGACAAGAACCACGAAAAGTTCTTGTATTTTAAGATAAAATCTTACTCTATTCAGGAAAAAACTTCCAGCTCGCTGAAATCTGTTCATTTGCTGAAAACCAACAAAACCACCAAAAGTTCTTGTATTTGAAGATAAAATCTTTTTGCTTTGACGAAGAAAGATCTAGCTGACTGAAATAAGTTCATTAGATGAAAACCAACAAAAATTGACAAGAACCACGAAAAGTTCTTGTATTTTAAGATAAAATCTTAGGCTATTAAAGAAAAAACTTCCAGCTCGCTGAAATCTGTTCATTTGCTGAAAACCATCAAAACCACGAAAAGTTCTTGTATTTGAAGATAAAATCTTTTTGCTTTGAAGAAGAAAGATCTAGCTGACTGAAATAAGTTCATTAGATGAAAACCAACAAAAATTGACAAGAACCACGAAAAGTTCTTGTATTTTAAGATAAAATCTTACTCTATTAAGGAAAAAACTTCCAGCTCGCTGAAATATGTTCATTTGCTGAAAACCATCAAAACCACGAAAAGTTCTTGTATTTGAAGATAAAATCTTTTTGTTTTGAAGAAGAAAGATCTAGCTGACTGAAATAAGTTCATTAGATGAAATCCAACAAAAATTGACAAGAACCACGAAAAGTTCTTGTATTTTAAGATAAAATCTTACTGTATTCAGGAAAAAACTTCCAGCTCGCTGAAATATGTTCATTTGCTGAAAACCATCAAAACCACGAAAAGTTCTTGTATTTGAAGATAAAATCTTTTTGCTTTGAAGAAGAAAGATCGAGCTGACTGAAATAAGTTCATTAGATGAAAACCAACAAAAATTGACAAGAACCACGAAAAGTTCTTGTATTTTAAGATAAAATCTTATGCTATTAAAGAAAAAACTCCCAGCTCGCTGAAATATGTTCATTTGCTGAAAACCAACCAAACCTCGAAAAGTTCTTGTATTTGAAGATAAAATCTTTTTTCTTTGAAGAAGAAAGATCTAGCTGACTGAAATAAGTTCATTAGATGAAAACCAACAAAAATTGACAAGAACCACGAAAAGTTCTTGTATTTTAAGATAAAATCTTACTCTATTAAGGAAAAAACTTCCAGCTCGCTGAAATATGTTCATTTGCTGAAAACCATCAAAACCACGAAAAGTTCTTGTATTTGAAGATAAAATCTTTTTGCTTTGAAGAAGAAAGATCTAGCTGACTGAAATAAGTTCATTGGATGAAAACCAACAAAAAATGACAAGAACCACGAAAAGTTCTTGTATTTTAAGATAAAATCTTACTCTATTAAGGAAAAAACTTCCAGCTCGCTGAAATATGTTCATTTGCTGAAAACCATCAAAACCACGAAAAGTTCTTGTATTTGAAGATAAAATCTTTTTGCTTTGAAGAAGAAAGATCTAGCTGACTGAAATAAGTTCATTAGATGAAAACCAACAAAATTTGACAAGAACCACGAAAACCTCTTGTATTTTAAGATAATATCTTACGCTATTAAAGAACAAACTTCTGGCTCGCTGAAATATGTTCATTTGCTGAAAACCAACAAAACCACGAAAAGTTCTTGTATTTGAAGATAAAATCTTTTTGCTTTGAAGAAGAAAGATCCAGCTGACTGAAATAAGTTCATTAGATGAAAACCAACAAAATTTGACAAGAACCACGAAAACTTCTTGTATTTTAAGATAATATCTTACGCTATTAAAGAAAAAACTTCTGGCTCGCTGAAATATGTTCATTTGCTGAAAACCAACAAAACCACGAAAAGTTCTTGTATTTGAAGATAAAATCTTTTTGCTTTGAAGAAGAAAGATCCAGCTGACTGAAATAATTTCATTAGATGAAAACCAACAAAAATTGACAAGAACCACGAAAAGTTTTTGTATTTTAAGATAAAATCTTACTCTATTGAGGAAATAACTTCCAGCTCGCTGAAATCTGTTCATTTGCTGAAAACCATCAAAACCACGAAAAGTTCTTGTATTTGAAGATAAAATCTTTTTGCTTTGAAGAAGAAAGATCTAGCTGACTGAAATAAGTTCATTAGATGAAAACCAACAAAAATTGACAAGAACCACGAAAAGGTCTTGTATTTTAAGATAAAATCTTAGGCTATTAAAGAAAAAACTTCCAGCTCGCTGAAATATGTTCATTTGCTGAAAACCATCAAAACCACGAAAAGTTCTTGTATTTGAAGATAAAATCTTTTTGCTTTGAAGAAGAAAGATCCAGCTGACTGAAATCAGTTCATCAGATGAAAACCAACAAAAATTGACAAGAACCACGAAAAGTTCTTGTATTTTAAGATAAAATCTTAGGCTATTAAAGAAAAAACTTCCAGCTCGCTGAAATCTGTTCATTTGCTGAAAACCATCAAAACCACGAAAAGTTCTTGTATTTGAAGATAAAATCTTTTTGCTTTGAAGAAAGATCTAGCTGACTGAAATAAGTTCATTAGATGAAAACCAACAAAAATTGACAAGAACCACGAAAAGTTCTTGTATTTTAAGATAAAATCTTACTCTATTCAGGAAAAAACTTCCAGCTCGCTGAAATATGTTCATTTGCTGAAAACCATCAAAACCACGAAAAGTTCTTGTATTTGAAGATAAAATCTTTTTGCTTTGAAGAAGAAAGATCTAGCTGACTGAAATAAGTTCATTAGATGAAAACCAACAAAAATTGACAAGAACCACGAAAGGTTCTTGTATTTTAAGATAAAATCTTATGCTATTAAAGAAAAAACTCCCAGCTCGCTGAAATATGTTCATTTGCTGAAAACCAACAAAACCACGAAAAGTTCTTGTATTTGAAGATAAAATCTTTTTTCTTTGAAGAAGAAAGATCCAGCTGACTGAAATAAGTTCATTAGATGAAAACCAACTAAAATTGACAAGAACCACGAAAAGTTCTTGTATTTTAAGATAAAATCTTACTCTATTAAGGAAAAAACTTCCAGCTCGCTGAAATATGTTCATTTGCTGAAAACCATCAAAACCACGAAAAGTTCTTGTATTTGAAGATAAAATCTTTTTGCTTTGAAGAAGAAAGATCTAGCTGACTGAAATAAGTTCATGAGATGAAAACCAACAAAAAATGACAAGAACCACGAAATGTTCTTGTATTTTAAGATAAAATCTTACTCTATTAAGGAAAAAACTTCCAGCTCGCTGAAATATGTTCATTTGCTGAAAACCATCAAAACCACGAAAAGTTCTTGTATTTGAAGATAAAATCTTTTTGCTTTGAAGAAGAAAGATCTCGCTGACTGAAATAAGTTCATTAGATGAAAACCAACAAAAATTGACAAGAACCACGAAAAGTTCTTGTATTTTAAGATAAAATCTTAGGCTATTAAAGAAAAAACTTCCAGCTCGCTGAAATCTGTTCATTTGCTGAAAACCATCAACACCACGAAAAGTTCTTGTATTTGAAGATAAAATCTTTTTGCTTTGAAGAAGAAAGATCGAGCTGACTGAAATAAGTTCATTAGATGAAAACCAACAAAAATTGACAAGAACCACGAAAAGTTCTTGTATTTTAAGATAAAATCTTACTCTATTAAGGAAAAAACTTCCAGCTCGCTGAAATATGTTCATTTGCTGAAAACCATCAAAACCACGAAAAGTTCTTGTATTTGAAGATAAAATCTTTTTGCTTTGAAGAAAGATCTAGCTGACTGAAATAAGTTCATTAGATGAAAACCAACAAAAATTGACAAGAACCACGAAAAGTTCTTGTATTTTAAGATAAAATCTTACTCTATTCAGGAAAAAACTTCCAGCTCGCTGAAATATGTTCATTTGCTGAAAACCATCAAAACCACGAAAATTTCTTGTATTTGAAGATAAAATCTTTTTGCTTTGAAGAAGAAAGATCTAGCTGACTGAAATAAGTTCATTAGATGAAAACCAACAAAAATTGACAAGAACCACGAAAGGTTCTTGTATTTTAAGATAAAATCTTATGCTATTAAAGAAAAAACTCCCAGCTCGCTGAAATATGTTCATTTGCTGAAAACCAACAAAACCACGAAAAGTTCTTGTATTTGAAGATAAAATCTTTTTTCTTTGAAGAAGAAAGATCCAGCTGACTGAAATAAGTTCATTAGATGAAAACCAACTAAAATTGACAAGAACCACGAAAAGTTCTTGTATTTTAAGATAAAATCTTAGGCTATTAAAGAAAAAACTTCCAGCTCGCTGAAATCTGTTCATTTGCTGAAAACCATCAAAACCACGAAAAGTTCTTGTATTTGAAGATAAAATCTTTTTGCTTTGAAGAAAGATCTAGCTGACTGAAATAAGTTCATTAGATGAAAACCAACTAAAATTGACAAGAACCACGAAAAGTTCTTGTATTTTAAGATAAAATCTTACTCTATTCAGGAAAAAACTTCCAGCTCGCTGAAATATGTTCATTTGCTGAAAACCATCAAAACCACGAAAAGTTCTTGTATTTGAAGATAAAATCTTTTTGCTTTGAAGAAGAAAGATCTAGCTGACTGAAATAAGTTCATTAGATGAAAACCAACAAAAATTGACAAGAACCACGAAAGGTTCTTGTATTTTAAGATAAAATCTTATGCTATTAAAGAAAAAACTCCCAGCTCGCTGAAATATGTTCATTTGCTGAAAACCAACAAAACCACGAAAAGTTCTTGTATTTGAAGATAAAATCTTTTTTCTTTGAAGAAGAAAGATCCAGCTGACTGAAATAAGTTCATTAGATGAAAACCAACTAAAATTGACAAGAACCACGAAAAGTTCTTGTATTTTAAGATAAAATCTTACTCTATTAAGGAAAAAACTTCCAGCTCGCTGAAATATGTTCATTTGCTGAAAACCATCAAAACCACGAAAAGTTCTTGTATTTGAAGATAAAATCTTTTTGCTTTGAAGAAGAAAGATCTAGCTGACTGAAATAAGTTCATTAGATGAAAACCAACAAAAAATGACAAGAACCACGAAATGTTCTTGTATTTTAAGATAAAATCTTACTCTATTAAGGAAAAAACTTCCAGCTCGCTGAAATATGTTCATTTGCTGAAAACCATCAAAACCACGAAAAGTTCTTGTATTTGAAGATAAAATCTTTTTGCTTTGAAGAAGAAAGATCTCGCTGACTGAAATAAGTTCATTAGATGAAAACCAACAAAAATTGACAAGAACCACGAAAAGTTCTTGTATTTTAAGATAAAATCTTAGGCTATTAAAGAAAAAACTTCCAGCTCGCTGAAATCTGTTCATTTGCTGAAAACCAACAAAACCACGAAAAGTTCTTGTATTTGAAGATAAAATCTTTTTGCTTTGAAGAAGAAAGATCTAGCTGACTGAAATAAGTTCATTAGATGAAAACCAACAAAAATTGACAAGAACCACGAAAAGTTCTTGTATTTTAAGATAAAATCTTAGGCTATTAAAGAAAAAACTTCCAGCTCGCTGAAATATGTTCATTTGCTGAAAACCATCAAAACCACGAAAAGTTCTTGTATTTGAAGATAAAATCTTTTTGCTTTGAAGAAGAAAGATCTCGCTGACTGAAATAAGTTCATTAGATGAAAACCAACAAAAATTGACAAGAACCACGAAAAGTTCTTGTATTTTAAGATAAAATCTTAGGCTATTAAGGAAAAAACTTCCAGCTCGCTGAAATATGTTCATTTGCTGAAAACCATCAAAACCACGAAAAGTTCTTGTATTTGAAGATAAAATCTTTTTGCTTTGAAGAAAGATCTAGCTGACTGAAATAAGTTCATTAGATGAAAACCAACAAAAATTGACAAGAACCACGAAAAGTTCTTGTATTTTAAGATAAAATCTTACTCTATTCAGGAAAAAACTTCCAGCTCGCTGAAATATGTTCATTTGCTGAAAACCATCAAAACCACGAAAAGTTCTTGTATTTGAAGATAAAATCTTTTTGCTTTGAAGAAGAAAGATCTAGCTGACTGAAATAAGTTCATTAGATGAAAACCAACAAAAATTGACAAGAACCACGAAAGGTTCTTGTATTTTAAGATAAAATCTTATGCTATTAAAGAAAAAACTCCCAGCTCGCTGAAATATGTTCATTTGCTGAAAACCATCAAAACCACGAAAAGTTCTTGTATTTGAAGATAAAATCTTTTTGCTTTGAAGAAGAAAGATCTAGCTGACTGAAATAAGTTCATTAGATGAAAACCAACAAAAAATGACAAGAACCACGAAATGTTCTTGTATTTTAAGATAAAATCTTACTCTATTAAGGAAAAAACTTCCAGCTCGCTGAAATATGTTCATTTGCTGAAAACCATCAAAACCACGAAAAGTTCTTGTATTTGAAGATAAAATCTTTTTGCTTTGAAGAAGAAAGATCTCGCTGACTGAAATAAGTTCATTAGATGAAAACCAACAAAAATTGACTAGAACCACGAAAAGTTCTTGTATTTTAAGATAAAATCTTAGGCTATTAAAGAAAAAACTTCCAGCTCGCTGAAATCTGTTCATTTGCTGAAAACCATCAACACCACGAAAAGTTCTTGTATTTGAAGGTAAAATCTTTTTGCTTTGAAGAAGAAAGATCGAGCTGACTGAAATAAGTTCATTGGATGAAAACCAACAAAAATTGACAAGAACCACGAAAAGTTCTTGTATTTTAAGATAAAATCTTACTCTATTAAGGAAAAAACTTCCAGCTCGCTGAAATATGTTCATTTGCTGAAAACCATCAAAACCACGAAAAGTTCTTGTATTTGAAGATAAAATCTTTTTGCTTTGAAGAAAGATCTAGCTGACTGAAATAAGTTCATTAGATGAAAACCAACAAAAATTGACAAGAACCACGAAAAGTTCTTGTATTTTAAGATAAAATCTTACTCTATTCAGGAAAAAACTTCCAGCTCGCTGAAATATGTTCATTTGCTGAAAACCATCAAAACCACGAAAAGTTCTTGTATTTGAAGATAAAATCTTTTTGCTTTGAAGAAGATCTAGCTGACTGAAATAAGTTCATTAGATGAAAACCAACAAAAATTGACAAGAACCACGAAAGGTTCTTGTATTTTAAGATAAAATCTTATGCTATTAAAGAAAAAACTCCCAGCTCGCTGAAATATGTTCATTTGCTGAAAACCATCAAAACCACGAAAAGTTCTTGTATTTGAAGATAAAATCTTTTTGCTTTGAAGAAGAAAGATCTAGCTGACTGAAATAAGTTCATTAGATGAAAACCAACAAAAAATGACAAGAACCACGAAATGTTCTTGTATTTTAAGATAAAATCTTACTCTATTAAGGAAAAAACTTCCAGCTCGCTGAAATATGTTCATTTGCTGAAAACCATCAAAACCACGAAAAGTTCTTGTATTTGAAGATAAAATCTTTTTGCTTTGAAGAAGAAAGATCTAGCTGACTGAAATAAGTTCATTAGATGAAAACCAACAAAAAATGACAAGAACCACGAAATGTTCTTGTATTTTAAGATAAAATCTTACTCTATTAAGGAAAAAACTTCCAGCTCGCTGAAATATGTTCATTTGCTGAAAACCATCAAAACCACGAAAAGTTCTTGTATTTGAAGATAAAATCTTTTTGCTTTGAAGAAGAAAGATCTCGCTGACTGAAATAAGTTCATTAGATGAAAACCAACAAAAATTGACAAGAACCACGAAAAGTTCTTGTATTTTAAGATAAAATCTTACTCTATTAAGGAAAAAACTTCCAGCTCGCTGAAATCTGTTCATTTGCTGAAAACCAACAAAACCACGAAAAGTTCTTGTATTTGAAGATAAAATCTTTTTGCTTTGAAGAAAGATCTAGCTGACTGAAATAAGTTCATTAGATGAAAACCAACAAAAATTGACAAGAACCACGAAAAGTTCTTGTATTTTAAGATAAAATCTTACTCTATTAAGGAAAAAACTTCCAGCTCGCTGAAATATGTTCATTTGCTGAAAACCATCAAAACCACGAAAAGTTCTTGTATTTGAAGATAAAATCTTTTTGCTTTGAAGAAGAAAGATCTAGCTGACTGAAATAAGTTCATTAGATGAAAACCAACAAAAAATGACAAGAACCACGAAATGTTCTTGTATTTTAAGATAAAATCTTACTCTATTAAGGAAAAAACTTCCAGCTCGCTGAAATATGTTCATTTGCTGAAAACCATCAAAACCACGAAAAGTTCTTGTATTTGAAGATAAAATCTTTTTGCTTTGAAGAAGAAAGATCTCGCTGACTGAAATAAGTTCATTAGATGAAAACCAACAAAAATTGACAAGAACCACGAAAAGTTCTTGTATTTTAAGATAAAATCTTAGGCTATTAAAGAAAAAACTTCCAGCTCGCTGAAATCTGTTCATTTGCTGAAAACCAACAAAACCACGAAAAGTTCTTGTATTTGAAGATAAAATCTTTTTGCTTTGAAGAAGAAAGATCTAGCTGACTGAAATAAGTTCATTAGATGAAAACCAACAAAAATTGACAAGAACCACGAAAAGTTCTTGTATTTTAAGATAAAATCTTACTCTATTAAGGAAAAAACTTCCAGCTCGCTGAAATATGTTCATTTGCTGAAAACCATCAAAACCACGAAAAGTTCTTGTATTTGAAGATAAAATCTTTTTGCTTTGAAGAAAGATCTAGCTGACTGAAATAAGTTCATTAGATGAAAACCAACAAAAATTGACAAGAACCACGAAAAGTTCTTGTATTTTAAGATAAAATCTTACTCTATTCAGGAAAAAACTTCCAGCTCGCTGAAATATGTTCATTTGCTGAAAACCATCAAAACCACGAAAAGTTCTTGTATTTGAAGATAAAATCTTTTTGCTTTGAAGAAGAAAGATCTAGCTGACTGAAATAAGTTCATTAGATGAAAACCAACAAAAATTGACAACAACCACGAAAGGTTCTTGTATTTTAAGATAAAATCTTATGCTATTAAAGAAAAAACTTCCAGCTCGCTGAAATATGTTCATTTGCTGAAAACCAACAAAACCACGAAAAGTTCTTGTATTTGAAGATAAAATCTTTTTTCTTTGAAGAAGAAAGATCCAGCTGACTGAAATAAGTTCATTAGATGAAAACCAACTAAAATTGACAAGAACCACGAAAAGTTCTTGTATTTTAAGATAAAATCTTAGGCTATTAAAGAAAAATCTTCCAGCTCGCTGAAATCTGTTCATTTGCTGAAAACCAACAAAACCACGAAAAGTTCTTGTATTTGAAGATAAAATCTTTTTGCTTTGAAGAAGAAAGATCTAGCTGACTGAAATAAGTTCATTAGATGAAAACCAACAAAAATTGACAAGAACCACGAAAAGTTCTTGTATTTTAAGATAAAATCTTACTCTATTAAGGAAAAAACTTCCAGCTCGCTGAAATATGTTCATTTGCTGAAAACCATCAAAACCACGAAAAGTTCTTGTATTTGAAGATAAAATCTTTTTGCTTTGAAGAAGAAAGATCTAGCTGACTGAAATAAGTTCATTAGATGAAAACCAACAAAAAATGACAAGAACCACGAAATGTTCTTGTATTTTAAGATAAAATCTTACTCTATTAAGGAAAAAACTTCCAGCTCGCTGAAATATGTTCATTTGCTGAAAACCATCAAAACCACGAAAAGTTCTTGTATTTGAAGATAAAATCTTTTTGCTTTGAAGAAGAAAGATCTCGCTGACTAAAATAAGTTCATTAGATGAAAACCAACAAAATTTGACAAGAACCACGAAAACTTCTTGTATTTTAAGATAATATCTTACGCTATTAAAGAAAAAACTTCTGGCTCGCTGAAATATGTTCATTTGCTGAAAACCAACAAAACCACGAAAAGTTCTTGTATTTGAAGATAAAATCTTTTTGCTTTGAAGAAGAAAGATCCAGCTGACTGAAATAATTTCATTAGATGAAAACCAACAAAAATTGACAAGAACCACGAAAAGTTCTTGTGTTTTAAGATAAAATCTTACTCTATTAAGGAAAAATACTTCCAGCTCGCTGAAATATGTTCATTTGCTGAAAACCATCAAAACCACGAAAAGTTCTTGTATTTGAAGATAAAATCTTTTTGCTTTGAAGAAGAAAGATCGAGCTGACTGAAATAAGTTCATCAGATGAAAACCAACAAAAATTGACAAGAACAACGAAAAGTTCTTGTATTTTAAGATAAAATCTTAGGCTATTAAGGAAAAAACTTCCAGCTCGCTGAAATATGTTCATTTGCTGAAAACCATCAAAACCACGAAAAGTTCTTGTATTTGAAGATAAAATCCTTTTGCTTTGAAGAAGAAAGATCTAGCTGACTGAAATAAGTTCATTAGATGAAAACCAACAAAAAATGACAAGAACCACGAAAAGTTCTTGTATTTGAAGATAAAATCTTTTTGCTTTGAAGAAGAAAGATCCAGCTGACTGAAATAATTTCATTAGATGAAAACCAACAAAAATTGACAAGAACCACGAAAAGTTCTTGTATTTTAAGATAAAATCTTACTCTATTAAGGAAAAAACTTCCAGCTCGCTGAAATATGTTCATTTGCTGAAAACCATCAAAACCACGAAAAGTTCTTGTATTTGAAGATAAAATCTTTTTGCTTTGAAGAAGAAAGATCCAGCTGACTGAAATAAGTTCATTAGATGAAAACCAACAAAAATTGACAAGAACAACGAAAAGTTCTTGTATTTTAAGATAAAATCTTAGGCTATTAAAGAAAAAACTTCCAGCTCGCTGAAGTTTGTTCATTTGCTGAAAACCATCAAAACCACGAAAAGTTCTTGTATTTGAAGATAAAATCTTTTTGCTTTGAAGAAGAAAGATCCAGCTGACTGAAATCAGTTCATCAGATGAAAACCAACAAAAATTGACAAGAACCACGAAAAGTTCTTGTATTTTAAGATAAAATCTTACTCTATTAAGGAAAAAACTTCCAGCTCGCTGAAATCTGTTCATTTGCTGAAAACCAACAAAACCATGAAAAGTTCTTGTATTTGAAGATAAAATCTTTTTGCTTTGACGAAGAAAGATCTAGCTGACTGAAATAAGTTCATTAGATGAAAACCAACAAAAATTGACAAGAACCACGAAAAGTTCTTGTATTTTAAGATAAAATCTTAGGCTATTAAAGAAAAAACTTCCAGCTCGCTGAAATATGTTCATTTGCTGAAAACCATCAAAACCACGAAAAGTTCTTGTATTTGAAGATAAAATCTTTTTGCTTTGACGAAGAAAGATCTAGCTGACTGAAATAAGTTCATTAGATGAAAACCAACAAAAATTGACAAGAACCACGAAAAGTTCTTGTATTTTAAGATAAAATCTTAGGCTATTAAAGAAAAAACTTCCAGCTCGCTGAAATCTGTTCATTTGCTGAAAACCATCAAAACCACGAAAAGTTCTTGTATTTGAAGATAAAATCTTTTTGCTTTGAAGAAGAAAGATCTAGCTGACTGAAATAAGTTCATTAGATGAAAACCAACAAAAATTGACAAGAACCACGAAAAGTTCTTGTATTTTAAGATAAAATCTTACTCTATTAAGGAAAAAACTTCCAGCTCGCTGAAATATGTTCATTTGCTGAAAACCATCAAAACCACGAAAAGTTCTTGTATTTGAAGATAAAATCTTTTTTCTTTGAAGAAGAAAGATCTAGCTGACTGAAATAAGTTCATTAGATGAAAACCAACAAAAAATGACAAGAACCACGAAAAGTTCTTGTATTTTAAGATAAAATCTTACTCTATTAAGGAAAAAACTTCCAGCTCGCTGAAATATGTTCATTTGCTGAAAACCATCAAAACCACGAAAAGTTCTTGTATTTGAAGATAAAATCTTTTTGCTTTGAAGAAGAAAGATCTAGCTGACTGAAATAAGTTCATTAGATGAAAACCAACAAAATTTGACAAGAACCACGAAAACTTCTTGTATTTTAAGATAATATCTTACGCTATTAAAGAAAAAACTTCTGGCTCGCTGAAATATGTTCATTTGCTGAAAACCAACAAAACCACGAAAAGTTCTTGTATTTGAAGATAAAATCTTTTTGCTTTGAAGAAGAAAGATCCAGCTGACTGAAATAAGTTCATTAGATGAAAACCAACAAAATTTGACAAGAACCACGAAAACTTCTTGTATTTTAAGATAATATCTTACGCTATTAAAGAAAAAACTTCTGGCTCGCTGAAATATGTTCATTTGCTGAAAACCAACAAAACCACGAAAAGTTCTTGTATTTGAAGATAAAATCTTTTTGCTTTGAAGAAGAAAGATCCAGCTGACTGAAATAAGTTCATTAGATGAAAACCAACAAAATTTGACAAGAACCACGAAAACTTCTTGTATTTTAAGATAATATCTTACGCTATTAAAGAAAAAACTTCTGGCTCGCTGAAATATGTTCATTTGCTGAAAACCAACAAAACCACGAAAAGTTCTTGTATTTGAAGATAAAATCTTTTTGCTTTGAAGAAGAAAGATCCAGCTGACTGAAATAATTTCATTAGATGAAAACCAACAAAAATTGACAAGAACCACGAAAAGTTCTTGTATTTTAAGATAAAATCTTACTCTATTAAGGAAAAAACTTCCAGCTCGCTGAAATATGTTCATTTGCTGAAAACCATCAAAACCACGAAAAGTTCTTGTATTTGAAGATAAAATCTTTTTGCTTTGAAGAAGAAAGATCTAGCTGACTGAAATAAGTTCATGAGATGAAAACCAACAAAAATTGACAAGAACAACGAAAAGTTCTTGTATTTTAAGATAAAATCTGAGGCTATTAAAGAAAAAACTTCCAGCTCGCTGAAATATGTTCATTTGCTGAAAACCATCAAAACCACGAAAAGTTCTTGTATTTGAAGATAAAATCTTTTTGCTTTGAAGAAGAAAGATCCAGCTGACTGAAATCAGTTCATCAGATGAAAACCAACAAAAATTGACAAGAACCACGAAAAGTTCTTGTATTTTAAGATAAAATCTTACTCTATTAAGGAAAAAACTTCCAGCTCGCTGAAATCTGTTCATTTGCTGAAAACCAACAAAACCATGAAAAGTTCTTGTATTTGAAGATAAAATCTTTTTGCTTTGACGAAGAAAGATCTAGCTGACTGAAATAAGTTCATTAGATGAAAACCAACAAAAATTGACAAGAACCACGAAAAGTTCTTGTATTTTAAGATAAAATCTTAGGCTATTAAAGAAAAAACTTTTAGCTCGCTGAAATCTGTTCATTTGCTGAAAACCATCAAAACCACGAAAAGTTCTTGTATTTGAAGATAAAATCTTTTTGCTTTGAAGAAGAAAGATCTCGCTGACTGAAATAAGTTCATTCGATGAAAACCAACAAAAATTGACAAGAACCACGAAAAGTTCTTGTATTTTAAGATAAAATCTTAGGCTATTAAAGAAAAAACTTCCAGCTCGCTGAAATATGTTCATTTGCTGAAAACCATCAAAACCACGAAAAGTTCTTGTATTTGAAGATAAAATCTTTTTGCTTTGAAGAAGAAAGATCCAGCTGACTGAAATCAGTTCATCAGATGAAAACCAACAAAAATTGACAAGAACCACGAAAAGTTCTTGTATTTTAAGATAAAATCTTACTCTATTAAGGAAAAAACTTCCAGCTCGCTGAAATCTGTTCATTTGCTGAAAACCAACAAAACCATGAAAAGTTCTTGTATTTGAAGATAAAATCTTTTTGCTTTGACGAAGAAAGATCTAGCTGACTGAAATAAGTTCATTAGATGAAAACCAACAAAAATTGACAAGAACCACGAAAAGTTCTTGTATTTTAAGATAAAATCTTAGGCTATTAAAGAAAAAACTTCCAGCTCGCTGAAATATGTTCATTTGCTGAAAACCATCAAAACCACGAAAAGTTCTTGTATTTGAAGATAAAATCTTTTTGCTTTGAAGAAGAAAGATCCAGCTGACTGAAATAAGTTCATTAGATGAAAACCAACAAAAAATGACAAGAACCACGAAAAGTTCTTGTATTTTAAGATAAAATCTTAGGCTATCAAAGAAAAAACTTCCAGCTCGCTGAAATATGTTCATTTGCTGAAAACCATCAAAACCACGAAAAGTTCTTGTATTTGAAGATAAAATCTTTTTTCTTTGAAGAAGAAAGATCTAGCTGACTGAAATAAGTTCATTAGATGAAATCCAACAAAAATTGACAAGAACCACGAAAAGTTCTTGTATTTTAAGATAAAATCTTACTGTATTCAGGAAAAAACTTCCAGCTCGCTGAAATATGTTCATTTGCTGAAAACCATCAAAACCACGAAAAGTTCTTGTATTTGAAGATAAAATCTTTTTGCTTTGAAGAAGAAAGATCTAGCTGACTGAAATAAGTTCATTAGATGAAAACCAACAAAAATTGACAAGAACCACGAAAAGTTCTTGTATTTTAAGATAAAATCTTATGCTATTAAAGAAAAAACTCCCAGCTCGCTGAAATATGTTCATTTGCTGAAAACCAACAAAACCACGAAAAGTTCTTGTATTTGAAGATAAAATCTTTTTTCTTTGAAGAAGAAAGATCCAGCTGACTGAAATAAGTTCATTAGATGAAAACCAACAAAAATTGACAAGAACCACGAAAAGTTCTTGTATTTTAAGATAAAATCTTACTCTATTAAGGAAAAAACTTACATCTCGCTGAAATATGTTCATTTGCTGAAAACCATCAAAACCACGAAAAGTTCTTGTATTTGAAGATAAAATCTTTTTGCTTTGAAGAAGAAAGATCTAGCTGACTGAAATAAGTTCATTAGATGAAAACCAACAAAAAATGACAAGAACCACGAAAAGTTCTTGTATTTTAAGATAAAATCTTACTCTATTAAGGAAAAAACTTCCAGCTCGCTGAAATATGTTCATTTGCTGAAAACCATCAAAACCACGAAAAGTTCTTGTATTTGAAGATAAAATCTTTTTGCTTTGAAGAAGAAAGATCTAGCTGACTGAAATAAGTTCATTAGATGAAAACCAACAAAATTTGACAAGAACCACGAAAACTTCTTGTATTTTAAGATAATATCTTACGCTATTAAAGAAAAAACTTCTGGCTCGCTGAAATATGTTCATTTGCTGAAAACCAACAAAACCACGAAAAGTTCTTGTATTTGAAGATAAAATCTTTTTGCTTTGAAGAAGAAAGATCCAGCTGACTGAAATAAGTTCATTAGATGAAAACCAACAAAATTTGACAAGAACCACGAAAACTTCTTGTATTTTAAGATAATATCTTACGCTATTAAAGAAAAAACTTCTGGCTCGCTGAAATATGTTCATTTGCTGAAAACCAACAAAACCACGAAAAGTTCTTGTATTTGAAGATAAAATCTTTTTGCTTTGAAGAAGAAAGATCCAGCTGACTGAAATAAGTTCATTAGATGAAAACCAACAAAATTTGACAAGAACCACGAAAACTTCTTGTATTTTAAGATAATATCTTACGCTATTAAAGAAAAAACTTCTGGCTCGCTGAAATATGTTCATTTGCTGAAAACCAACAAAACCACGAAAAGTTCTTGTATTTGAAGATAAAATCTTTTTGCTTTGAAGAAGAAAGATCCAGCTGACTGAAATAATTTCATTAGATGAAAACCAACAAAAATTGACAAGAACCACGAAAAGTTCTTGTATTTTAAGATAAAATCTTACTCTATTAAGGAAAATACTTCCAGCTCGCTGAAATATGTTCATTTGCTGAAAACCACCAAAACCACGAAAAGTTCTTGTATTTGAAGATAAAATCTTTTTGCTTTGAAGAAGAAAGATCTAGCTGACTGAAATAAGTTCATGAGATGAAAACCAACAAAAATTGACAAGAACAACGAAAAGTTCTTGTATTTTAAGATAAAATCTGAGGCTATTAAAGAAAAAACTTCCAGCTCGCTGAAATATGTTCATTTGCTGAAAACCATCAAAACCACGAAAAGTTCTTGTATTTGAAGATAAAATCTTTTTGCTTTGAAGAAGAAAGATCCAGCTGACTGAAATCAGTTCATCAGATGAAAACCAACAAAAATTGACAAGAACCACGAAAAGTTCTTGTATTTTAAGATAAAATCTTACTCTATTAAGGAAAAAACTTCCAGCTCGCTGAAATCTGTTCATTTGCTGAAAACCAACAAAACCATGAAAAGTTCTTGTATTTGAAGATAAAATCTTTTTGCTTTGACGAAGAAAGATCTAGCTGACTGAAATAAGTTCATTAGATGAAAACCAACAAAAATTGACAAGAACCACGAAAAGTTCTTGTATTTTAAGATAAAATCTTAGGCTATTAAAGAAAAAACTTTTAGCTCGCTGAAATCTGTTCATTTGCTGAAAACCATCAAAACCACGAAAAGTTCTTGTATTTGAAGATAAAATCTTTTTGCTTTGAAGAAGAAAGATCTCGCTGACTGAAATAAGTTCATTCGATGAAAACCAACAAAAATTGACAAGAACCACGAAAAGTTCTTGTATTTTAAGATAAAATCTTAGGCTATTAAAGAAAAAACTTCCAGCTCGCTGAAATATGTTCATTTGCTGAAAACCATCAAAACCACGAAAAGTTCTTGTATTTGAAGATAAAATCTTTTTGCTTTGAAGAAGAAAGATCCAGCTGACTGAAATCAGTTCATCAGATGAAAACCAACAAAAATTGACAAGAACCACGAAAAGTTCTTGTATTTTAAGATAAAATCTTACTCTATTAAGGAAAAAACTTCCAGCTCGCTGAAATCTGTTCATTTGCTGAAAACCAACAAAACCATGAAAAGTTCTTGTATTTGAAGATAAAATCTTTTTGCTTTGACGAAGAAAGATCTAGCTGACTGAAATAAGTTCATTAGATGAAAACCAACAAAAATTGACAAGAACCACGAAAAGTTCTTGTATTTTAAGATAAAATCTTAGGCTATTAAAGAAAAAACTTCCAGCTCGCTGAAATATGTTCATTTGCTGAAAATCATCAAAACCACGAAAAGTTCTTGTATTTGAAGATAAAATCTTTTTGCTTTGAAGAAGAAAGATCCAGCTGACTGAAATAATTTCATTAGATGAAAACCAACAAAAATTGACAAGAACCACGAAAAGTTCTTGTATTTTAAGATAAAATCTTACTCTATTAAGGAAAAAACTTCCAGCTCGCTGAAATATGTTCATTTGCTGAAAACCATCAAAACCACGAAAAGTTCTTGTATTTGAAGATAAAATCTTTTTGCTTTGAAGAAGAAAGATCTCGCTGACTGAAATAAGTTCATTCGATGAAAACCAACAAAAATTGACAAGAACAACGAAAAGTTCTTGTATTTTAAGATAAAATCTGAGGCTATTAAAGAAAAAACTTCCAGCTCGCTGAAATATGTTCATTTGCTGAAAACCATCAAAACCACGAAAAGTTCTTGTATTTGAAGATAAAATCTTTTTGCTTTGAAGAAGAAAGATCCAGCTGACTGAAATCAGTTCATCAGATGAAAACCAACAAAAATTGACAAGAACCACGAAAAGTTCTTGTATTTTAAGATAAAATCTTACTCTATTAAGGAAAAAACTTCCAGCTCGCTGAAATCTGTTCATTTGCTGAAAACCAACAAAACCATGAAAAGTTCTTGTATTTGAAGATAAAATCTTTTTGCTTTGACGAAGAAAGATCTAGCTGACTGAAATAAGTTCATTAGATGAAAACCAACAAAAATTGACAAGAACCACGAAAAGTTCTTGTATTTTAAGATAAAATCTTAGGCTATTAAAGAAAAAACTTTTAGCTCGCTGAAATCTGTTCATTTGCTGAAAACCATCAAAACCACGAAAAGTTCTTGTATTTGAAGATAAAATCTTTTTGCTTTGAAGAAGAAAGATCTCGCTGACTGAAATAAGTTCATTCGATGAAAACCAACAAAAATTGACAAGAACCACGAAAAGTTCTTGTATTTTAAGATAAAATCTTACTCTATTAAAGAAAAAACTTCCAGCTCGCTGAAATATGTTCATTTGCTGAAAACCATCAAAACCACGAAAAGTTCTTGTATTTGAAGATAAAATCTTTTTGCTTTGAAGAAGAAAGATCCAGCTGACTGAAATCAGTTCATCAGATGAAAACCAACAAAAATTGACAAGAACCACGAAAAGTTCTTGTATTTTAAGATAAAATCTTACTCTATTAAGGAAAAAACTTCCAGCTCGCTGAAATCTGTTCATTTGCTGAAAACCAACAAAACCATGAAAAGTTCTTGTATTTGAAGATAAAATCTTTTTGCTTTGACGAAGAAAGATCTAGCTGACTGAAATAAGTTCATTAGATGAAAACCAACAAAAATTGACAAGAACCACGAAAAGTTCTTGTATTTTAAGATAAAATCTTAGGCTATTAAAGAAAAAACTTCCAGCTCGCTGAAATATGTTCATTTGCTGAAAACCATCAAAACCACGAAAAGTTCTTGTATTTGAAGATAAAATCTTTTTGCTTTGAAGAAGAAAGATCCAGCTGACTGAAATAAGTTCATTAGATGAAAACCAACAAAAAATGACAAGAACCACGAAAAGTTCTTGTATTTTAAGATAAAATCTTAGGCTATTAAAGAAAAAACTTCCAGCTCGCTGAAATATGTTCATTTGCTGAAAACCATCAAAACCACGAAAAGTTCTTGTATTTGAAGATAAAATCTTTTTTCTTTGAAGAAGAAAGATCTAGCTGACTGAAATAAGTTCATTAGATGAAATCCAACAAAAATTGACAAGAACCACGAAAAGTTCTTGTATTTTAAGATAAAATCTTACTGTATTCAGGAAAAAACTTCCAGCTCGCTGAAATATGTTCATTTGCTGAAAACCATCAAAACCACGAAAAGTTCTTGTATTTGAAGATAAAATCTTTTTGCTTTGAAGAAGAAAGATCTAGCTGACTGAAATAAGTTCATTAGATGAAAACCAACAAAAATTGACAAGAACCACGAAAAGTTCTTGTATTTTAAGATAAAATCTTATGCTATTAAAGAAAAAACTCCCAGCTCGCTGAAATATGTTCATTTGCTGAAAACCAACAAAACCAC
The DNA here is from genome assembly GCF_035084215.1 of Heptranchias perlo. Classification (NCBI taxonomy): domain Eukaryota; kingdom Metazoa; phylum Chordata; class Chondrichthyes; order Hexanchiformes; family Hexanchidae; genus Heptranchias; species Heptranchias perlo. The sequence goes on along the minus strand of NW_027139688.1, from coordinate 567,950 downwards.
GAAAAGTTCTTGTATTTGAAGATAAAATCTTTTTTCTTTGAAGAAGAAAGATCCAGCTGACTGAAATAAGTTCATTAGATGAAAACCAACAAAAATTGACAAGAACCACGAAAAGTTCTTGTATTTTAAGATAAAATCTTACTCTATTAAGGAAAAAACTTCCAGCTCGCTGAAATATGTTCATTTGCTGAAAACCATCAAAACCACGAAAAGTTCTTGTATTTGAAGATAAAATCTTTTTGCTTTGAAGAAGAAAGATCCAGCTGACTGAAATAAGTTCATTCGATGAAAACCAACAAAAAATGACAAGAACCACGAAAAGTTCTTGTATTTTAAGATAAAATCTTACTCTATTAAGGAAAAAACTTCCAGCTCGCTGAAATATGTTCATTTGCTGAAAACCATCAAAACCACGAAAAGTTCTTGTATTTGAAGATAAAATCTTTTTGCTTTGAAGAAGAAAGATCTAGCTGACTGAAATAAGTTCATTAGATGAAAACCAACAAAATTTGACAAGAACCACAAAAACTTCTTGTATTTTAAGATAATATCTTACGCTATTAAAGAAAAAACTTCTGGCTCGCTGAAATATGTTCATTTGCTGAAAACCAACAAAACCACGAAAAGTTCTTGTATTTGAAGATAAAATCTTTTTGCTTTGAAGAAGAAAGATCCAGCTGACTGAAATAAGTTCATTAGATGAAAACCAACAAAATTTGACAAGAACCACGAAAACTTCTTGTATTTTAAGATAATATCTTACGCTATTAAAGAAAAAACTTCTGGCTCGCTGAAATATGTTCATTTGCTGAAAACCAACAAAACCACGAAAAGTTCTTGTATTTGAAGATAAAATCTTTTTGCTTTGAAGAAGAAAGATCCAGCTGACTGAAATAAGTTCATTAGATGAAAACCAACAAAATTTGACAAGAACCACGAAAACTTCTTGTATTTTAAGATAATATCTTACGCTATTAAAGAAAAAACTTCTGGCTCGCTGAAATATGTTCATTTGCTGAAAACCAACAAAACCACGAAAAGTTCTTGTATTTGAAGATAAAATCTTTTTGCTTTGAAGAAGAAAGATCCAGCTGACTGAAATAATTTCATTAGATGAAAACCAACAAAAATTGACAAGAACCACGAAAAGTTCTTGTATTTTAAGATAAAATCTTACTCTATTAAGGAAAAAACTTCCAGCTCGCTGAAATATGTTCATTTGCTGAAAACCATCAAAACCACGAAAAGTTCTTGTATTTGAAGATAAAATCTTTTTGCTTTGAAGAAGAAAGATCTAGCTGACTGAAATAAGTTCATGAGATGAAAACCAACAAAAATTGACAAGAACAACGAAAAGTTCTTGTATTTTAAGATAAAATCTGAGGCTATTAAAGAAAAAACTTCCAGCTCGCTGAAATATGTTCATTTGCTGAAAACCATCAAAACCACGAAAAGTTCTTGTATTTGAAGATAAAATCTTTTTGCTTTGAAGAAGAAAGATCCAGCTGACTGAAATCAGTTCATCAGATGAAAACCAACAAAAATTGACAAGAACCACGAAAAGTTCTTGTATTTTAAGATAAAATCTTACTCTATTAAGGAAAAAACTTCCAGCTCGCTGAAATCTGTTCATTTGCTGAAAACCAACAAAACCATGAAAAGTTCTTGTATTTGAAGATAAAATCTTTTTGCTTTGACGAAGAAAGATCTAGCTGACTGAAATAAGTTCATTAGATGAAAACCAACAAAAATTGACAAGAACCACGAAAAGTTCTTGTATTTTAAGATAAAATCTTAGGCTATTAAAGAAAAAACTTTTAGCTCGCTGAAATCTGTTCATTTGCTGAAAACCATCAAAACCACGAAAAGTTCTTGTATTTGAAGATAAAATCTTTTTGCTTTGAAGAAGAAAGATCTCGCTGACTGAAATAAGTTCATTCGATGAAAACCAACAAAAATTGACAAGAACCACGAAAAGTTCTTGTATTTTAAGATAAAAGCTTAGGCTATTAAAGAAAAAACTTCCAGCTCGCTGAAATATGTTCATTTGCTGAAAACCATCAAAACCACGAAAAGTTCTTGTATTTGAAGATAAAATCTTTTTGCTTTGAAGAAGAAAGATCCAGCTGACTGAAATCAGTTCATCAGATGAAAACCAACAAAAATTGACAAGAACCACGAAAAGTTCTTGTATTTTAAGATAAAATCTTACTCTGTTAAGGAAAAAACTTCCAGCTCGCTGAAATCTGTTCATTTGCTGAAAACCAACAAAACCATGAAAAGTTCTTGTATTTGAAGATAAAATCTTTTTGCTTTGACGAAGAAAGATCTAGCTGACTGAAATAAGTTCATTAGATGAAAACCAACAAAAATTGACAAGAACCACGAAAAGTTCTTGTATTTTAAGATAAAATCTTAGGCTATTAAAGAAAAAACTTCCAGCTCGCTGAAATATGTTCATTTGCTGAAAATCATCAAAACCACGAAAAGTTCTTGTATTTGAAGATAAAATCTTTTTGCTTTGAAGAAGAAAGATCCAGCTGACTGAAATAAGTTCATTAGATGAAAACCAACAAAAAATGACAAGAACCACGAAAAGTTCTTGTATTTTAAGATAAAATCTTAGGCTATTAAAGAAAAAACTTCCAGCTCGCTGAAATCTGTTCATTTGCTGAAAACCATCAAAACCACGAAATGTTATTGTATTTGAAGATAAAATCTTTTTGCTTTGAATAAGAAAGATCCAGCTGACTGAAATAAGTTCATCAGATGAAAACCAACAAAAATTGACAAGAACCACGAAAAGTTCTTGTATTTTAAGATGAAATCTTACTCTATTCAGGAAAAAACTTCCAGCTCACTGAAATCTGTTCATTTGCTGAAAACCAACAAAACCACCAAAAGTTCTTGTATTTGAAGATAAAATCTTTTTGCTTTGACGAAGAAAGATCTAGCTGACTGAAATAAGTTCATTAGATGAAAACCAACAAAAATTGACAAGAACCACGAAAAGTTCTTGTATTTTAAGATAAAATCTTAGGCTTTTAAAGAAAAAACTTCCAGCTCGCTGAAATCTGTTCATTTGCTGAAAACCATCAAAACCACGAAAAGTTCTTGTATTTGAAGATAAAATCTTTTTGCTTTGAAGAAGAAAGATCTAGCTGACTGAAATAAGTTCATTAGATGAAAACCAACAAAAATTGACAAGAACCACGAAAAGTTCTTGTATTTTAAGATAAAATCTTAGGCTATTAAAGAAAAAACTTCCAGCTCGCTGAAATATGTTCATTTGCTGAAAACCATCAAAACCACGAAAAGTTCTTGTATTTGAAGATAAAATCTTTTTGCTTTGAAGAAGAAAGATCTAGCTGACTGAAATAAGTTCATTAGATGAAAACCAACAAAAATTGACAAGAACCACGAAAAGTTCTTGTATTTTAAGATAAAATCTTATGCTATTGAAGAAAAAACTCCCAGCTCGCTGAAATATGTTCATTTGCTGAAAACCAACTAAACCACGAAAAGTTCTTGTATTTGAAGATAAAATCCTTTTTCTTTGAAGAAGAAAGATCCAGCTGACTGAAATAAGTTCATTAGATGAAAACCAACAAAAATTGACAAGAACCACGAAAAGTTCTTGTATTTTAAGATAAAATCTTACTCTATTAAGGAAAAAACTTCCAGCTCGCTGAAATATGTTCATTTGCTGAAAACCATCAAAACCACGAAAAGTTCTTGTATTTGAAGATAAAATCTTTTTGCTTTGAAGAAGAAAGATCTAGCTGACTGAAATAAGTTCATTAGATGAAAACCAACAAAAAATGACAAGAACCACGAAAAGTTCTTGTATTTTAAGATAAAATCTTACTCTATTAAGGAAAAAACTTCCAGCTCGCTGAAATATGTTCATTTGCTGAAAACCATCAAAACCACGAAAAGTTCTTGTATTTGAAGATAAAATCTTTTTGCTTTGAAGAAGAAAGATCTAGCTGACTGAAATAAGTTCATTAGATGAAAACCAACAAAATTTGACAAGAACCACGAAAACTTCTTGTATTTTAAGATAATATCTTACGCTATTAAAGAAAAAACTTCTGGCTCGCTGAAATATGTTCATTTGCTGAAAACCATCAAAACCACGAAAAGTTCTTGTATTTGAAGATAAAATCTTTTTGCTTTGAAGAAGAAAGATCTAGCTGACTGAAATAAGTTCATGAGATGAAAACCAACAAAAATTGACAAGAACAACGAAAAGTTCTTGTATTTTAAGATAAAATCTTACTCTATTAAGGAAAAAACTTCCAGCTCGCTGAAATCTGTTCATTTGCTGAAAACCAACAAAACCATGAAAAGTTCTTGTATTTGAAGATAAAATCTTTTTGCTTTGACGAAGAAAGATCTAGCTGACTGAAATAAGTTCATTAGATGAAAACCAACAAAAATTGACAAGAACCACGAAAAGTTCTTGTATTTTAAGATAAAATCTTAGGCTATTAAAGAAAAAACTTTTAGCTCGCTGAAATCTGTTCATTTGCTGAAAACCATCAAAACCACGAAAAGTTCTTGTATTTGAAGATAAAATCTTTTTGCTTTGAAGAAGAAAGATCTCGCTGACTGAAATAAGTTCATTCGATGAAAACCAACAAAAATTGACAAGAACCACGAAAAGTTCTTGTATTTTAAGATAAAATCTTAGGCTATTAAAGAAAAAACTTCCAGCTCGCTGAAATATGTTCATTTGCTGAAAACCATCAAAACCACGAAAAGTTCTTGTATTTGAAGATAAAATCTTTTTGCTTTGAAGAAGAAAGATCCAGCTGACTGAAATCAGTTCATCAGATGAAAACCAACAAAAATTGACAAGAACCACGAAAAGTTCTTGTATTTTAAGATAAAATCTTACTCTATTAAGGAAAAAACTTCCAGCTCGCTGAAATATGTTCATTTGCTGAAAACCAACAAAACCACCAAAAGTTCTTGTATTTGAAGATAAAATCTTTTTGCTTTGAAGAAGAAAGATCTAGCTGACTGAAATAAGTTCATTAGATGAAATCCAACAAAAATTGACAAGAACCACGAAAAGTTCTTGTATTTTAAGATAAAATCTTACTGTATTCAGGAAAAAACTTCCAGCTCGCTGAAATATGTTCATTTGCTGAAAACCATCAAAACCACGAAAAGTTCTTGTATTTGAAGATAAAATCTTTTTGCTTTGAAGAAGAAAGATCTAGCTGACTGAAATAAGTTCATTAGATGAAAACCAACAAAAATTGACAAGAACCACGAAAAGTTCTTGTATTTTAAGATAAAATCTTATGCTATTAAAGAAAAAACTCCCAGCTCGCTGAAATATGTTCATTTGCTGAAAACCAACAAAACCACCAAAAGTTCTTGTATTTGAAGATAAAATCTTTTTGCTTTGACGAAGAAAGATCCAGCTGACTGAAATAAGTTCATTAGATGAAAACCAACAAAAATTGACAAGAACCACGAAAAGTTCTTGTATTTTAAGATAAAATCTTAGGCTATTAAAGAAAAAACTTCCAGCTCGCTGAAATCTGTTCATTTGCTGAAAACCATCAAATCCACGAAAAGTTCTTGTATTTGAAGATAAAATCTTTTTGCTTTGAATAAGAAAGATCCAGCTGACTGAAATCAGTTCATCAGATGAAAACCAACAAAAATTGACAAGAACCACGAAAAGTTCTTGTATTTTAAGATGAAATCTTACTCTATTCAGGAAAAAACTTCCAGCTCGCTGAAATCTGTTCATTTGCTGAAAACCAACAAAACCACCAAAAGTTCTTGTATTTGAAGATAAAATCTTTTTGCTTTGACGAAGAAAGATCTAGCTGACTGAAATAAGTTCATTAGATGAAAACCAACAAAAATTGACAAGAACCACGAAAAGTTCTTGTATTTTAAGATAAAATCTTAGGCTTTTAAAGAAAAAACTTCCAGCTCGCTGAAATCTGTTCATTTGCTGAAAACCATCAAAACCACGAAAAGTTCTTGTATTTGAAGATAAAATCTTTTTGCTTTGAAGAAGAAAGATCTAGCTGACTGAAATAAGTTCATTAGATGAAAACCAACAAAAATTGACAAGAACCACGAAAAGTTCTTGTATTTTAAGATAAAATCTTACTCTATTAAGGAAAAAACTTCCAGCTCGCTGAAATATGTTCATTTGCTGAAAACCATCAAAACCACGAAAAGTTCTTGTATTTGAAGATAAAATCTTTTTGTTTTGAAGAAGAAAGATCTAGCTGACTGAAATAAGTTCATTAGATGAAATCCAACAAAAATTGACAAGAACCACGAAAAGTTCTTGTATTTTAAGATAAAATCTTAGGCTATTAAAGAAAAAACTTCCAGCTCGCTGAAATATGTTCATTTGCTGAAAACCATCAAAACCACGAAAAGTTCTTGTATTTGAAGATAAAATCTTTTTGCTTTGAAGAAGAAAGATCTAGCTGACTGAAATAAGTTCATTAGATGAAAACCAACAAAAATTGACAAGAACCACGAAAAGTTCTTGTATTTTAAGATAAAATCTTATGCTATTGAAGAAAAAACTCCCAGCTCGCTGAAATATGTTCATTTGCTGAAAACCAACAAAACCACGAAAAGTTCTTGTATTTGAAGATAAAATCTTTTTGCTTTGAAGAAGAAAGATCTAGCTGACTGAAATAAGTTCATTAGATGAAAACCAACAAAATTTGACAAGAACCACGAAAACTTCTTGTATTTTAAGATAATATCTTACGCTATTAAAGAAAAAACTTCTGGCTCGCTGAAATATGTTCATTTGCTGAAAACCAACAAAACCACGAAAAGTTCTTGTATTTGAAGATAAAATCTTTTTGCTTTGAAGAAGAAAGATCCAGCTGACTGAAATAAGTTCATTAGATGAAAACCAACAAAATTTGACAAGAACCACGAAAACTTCTTGTATTTTAAGATAATATCTTACGCTATTAAAGAAAAAACTTCTGGCTCGCTGAAATATGTTCATTTGCTGAAAACCAACAAAACCACGAAAAGTTCTTGTATTTGAAGATAAAATCTTTTTGCTTTGAAGAAGAAAGATCTAGCTGACTGAAATAATTTCATTAGATGAAAACCAACAAAAATTGACAAGAACCACGAAAAGTTCTTGTATTTTAAGATAAAATCTTACTCTATTAAGGAAAAAACTTCCAGCTCGCTGAAATATGTTCATTTGCTGAAAACCATCAAAACCACGAAAAGTTCTTGTATTTGAAGATAAAATCTTTTTGCTTTGAAGAAGAAAGATCTAGCTGACTGAAATAAGTTCATGAGATGAAAACCAACAAAAATTGACAAGAACAACGAAAAGTTCTTGTATTTTAAGATAAAATCTTACTCTATTAAGGAAAAAACTTCCAGCTCGCTGAAATATGTTCATTTGCTGAAAACCAACAAAACCACCAAAAGTTCTTGTATTTGAAGATAAAATCTTTTTGCTTTGACGAAGAAAGATCTAGCTGACTGAAATAAGTTCATTCGATGAAAACCAACAAAAATTGACAAGAACCACGAAAAGTTCTTGTATTTTAAGATAAAATCTTAGGCTATTAAAGAAAAAACTTCCAGCTCGCTGAAATCTGTTCATTTGCTGAAAACCATCAAAACCACGAAAAGTTCTTGTATTTGAAGATAAAATCTTTTTGCTTTGAAGAAGAAAGATCTAGCTGACTGAAATAAGTTCATTAGATGAAAACCAACAAAAATTGACAAGAACCACGAAAAGTTCTTGTATTTTAAGATAAAATCTTATGCTATTAAAGAAAAAACTCCCAGCTCGCTGAAATATGTTCATTTGCTGAAAACCAACAAAACCACGAAAAGTTCTTGTATTTGAAGATAAAATCTTTTTTCTTTGAAGAAGAAAGATCCAGCTGACTGAAATAAGTTCATTAGATGAAAACCAACAAAAATTGACAAGAACCACGAAAAGTTCTTGTATTTTAAGATAAAATCTTACTCTATTAAGGAAAAAACTTCCAGCTCGCTGAAATATGTTCATTTGCTGAAAACCATCAAAACCACGAAAAGTTCTTGTATTTGAAGATAAAATCTTTTTGCTTTGAAGAAGAAAGATCTAGCTGACTGAAATAAGTTCATTAGATGAAAACCAACAAAAAATGACAAGAACCACGAAAAGTTCTTGTATTTTAAGATAAAATCTTACTCTATTAAGGAAAAAACTTCCAGCTCGCTGAAATATGTTCATTTGCTGAAAACCATCAAAACCACGAAAAGTTCTTGTATTTGAAGATAAAATCTTTTTGCTTTGAAGAAGAAAGATCTAGCTGACTGAAATAAGTTCATTAGATGAAAACCAACAAAATTTGACAAGAACCACGAAAACTTCTTGTATTTTAAGATAATATCTTACGCTATTAAAGAAAAAACTTCTGGCTCGCTGAAATATGTTCATTTGCTGAAAACCAACAAAACCACGAAAAGTTCTTGTATTTGAAGATAAAATCTTTTTGCTTTGAAGAAGAAAGATCCAGCTGACTGAAATAAGTTCATTAGATGAAAACCAACAAAATTTGACAAGAACCACGAAAACTTCTTGTATTTTAAGATAATATCTTACGCTATTAAAGAAAAAACTTCTGGCTCGCTGAAATATGTTCATTTGCTGAAAACCAACAAAACCACGAAAAGTTCTTGTATTTGAAGATAAAATCTTTTTGCTTTGAAGAAGAAAGATCCAGCTAACTGAAATAATTTCATTAGATGAAAACCAACAAAAATTGACAAGAACCACGAAAAGTTCTTGTATTTTAAGATAAAATCTTACTCTATTAAGGAAAAAACTTCCAGCTCGCTGAAATATGTTCATTTGCTGAAAACCATCAAAACCACGAAAAGTTCTTGTATTTGAAGATAAAATCTTTTTGCTTTGACGAAGAAAGATCTAGCTGACTGAAATAAGTTCATTAGATGAAATCCAACAAAAATTGACAAGAACCACGAAAAGTTCTTGTATTTTAAGATAAAATCTTACTGTATTCAGGAAAAAACTTCCAGCTCGCTGAAATATGTTCATTTGCTGAAAACCATCAAAACCACGAAAAGTTCTTGTATTTGAAGATAAAATCTTTTTGCTTTGAAGAAGAAAGATCTAGCTGACTGAAATAAGTTCATTAGATGAAAACCAACAAAAATTGACAAGAACCACGAAAAGTTCTTGTATTTTAAGATAAAATCTTATGCTATTAAAGAAAAAACTCCCAGCTCGCTGAAATATGTTCATTTGCTGAAAACCAACAAAACCACCAAAAGTTCTTGTATTTGAAGATAAAATCTTTTTGCTTTGACGAAGAAAGATCCAGCTGACTGAAATAAGTTCATTAGATGAAAACCAACAAAAATTGACAAGAACCACGAAAAGTTCTTGTATTTTAAGATAAAATCTTAGGCTATTAAAGAAAAAACTTCCAGCTCGCTGAAATCTGTTCATTTGCTGAAAACCATCAAAACCACGAAAAGTTCTTGTATTTGAAGATAAAATCTTTTTGCTTTGAAGAAGAAAGATCTAGCTGACTGAAATAAGTTCATTAGATGAAAACCAACAAAAATTGACAAGAACCACGAAAAGTTCTTGTATTTTAAGATAAAATCTTATGCTATTAAAGAAAAAACTCCCAGCTCGCTGAAATATGTTCATTTGCTGAAAACCAACAAAACCATGAAAAGTTCTTGTATTTGAAGATAAAATCTTTTTGCTTTGAAGAAGAAAGATCCAGCTAACTGAAATAATTTCATTAGATGAAAACCAACAAAAATTGACAAGAACCACGAAAAGTTCTTGTATTTTAAGATAAAATCTTACTCTATTAAGGAAAAAACTTCCAGCTCGCTGAAATATGTTCATTTGCTGAAAACCATCAAAACCACGAAAAGTTCTTGTATTTGAAGATAAAATCTTTTTGCTTTGAAGAAGAAAGATCTAGCTGACTGAAATAAGTTCATGAGATGAAAACCAACAAAAATTGACAAGAACCACGAAAAGTTCTTGTATTTTAAGATAAAATCTTAGGCTATTAAAGAAAAAACTTCCAGCTCGCTGAAATATGTTCATTTGCTGAAAACCATCAAAACCACGAAAAGTTCTTGTATTTGAAGATAAAATCTTTTTGCTTTGACGAAGAAAGATCTAGCTGACTGAAATAAGTTCATTAGATGAAATCCAACAAAAATTGACAAGAACCATGAAAAGTTCTTGTATTTTAAGATAAAATCTTACTGTATTCAGGAAAAAACTTTCAGCTCGCTGAAATATGTTCATTTGCTGAAAACCATCAAAACCACGAAAAGTTCTTGTATTTGAAGATAAAATCTTTTTGCTTTGAAGAAGAAGGATCTAGCTGACTGAAATAAGTTCATTAGATGAAAACCAACAAAAATTGACAAGAACCACGAAAAGTTCTTGTATTTTAAGATAAAATCTTATGCTATTAAAGAAAAAACTCCCAGCTCGCTGAAATATGTTCATTTGCTGAAAACCAACAAAACCATGAAAAGTTCTTGTATTTGAAGATAAAATCTTTTTGCTTTGACGAAGAAAGATCTAGCTGACTGAAATAAGTTCATTAGATGAAAACCAACAAAAATTGACAAGAACCACGAAAAGTTCTTGTATTTTAAGATAAAATCTTAGGCTATTAAAGAAAAAACTTTTAGCTCGCTGAAATCTGTTCATTTGCTGAAAACCATCAAAACCACGAAAAGTTCTTGTATTTGAAGATAAAATCTTTTTGCTTTGAAGAAGAAAGATCTCGCTGACTGAAATAAGTTCATTCGATGAAAACCAACAAAAATTGACAAGAACCACGAAAAGTTCTTGTATTTTAAGACAAAATCTTAGGCTATTAAAGAAAAAACTTCCAGCTCGCTGAAATATGTTCATTTGCTGAAAACCATCAAAACCACGAAAAGTTCTTGTATTTGAAGATAAAATCTTTTTGCTTTGAAGAAGAAAGATCCAGCTGACTGAAATCAGTTCATCAGATGAAAACCAACAAAAATTGACAAGAACCACGAAAAGTTCTTGTATTTTAAGATAAAATATTACTCTATTAAGGAAAAAACTTCCAGCTCGCTGAAATATGTTCATTTGCTGAAAACCAACAAAACCACCAAAAGTTCTTGTATTTGAAGATAAAATCTTTTTGCTTTGACGAAGAAAGATCTAGCTGACTGAAATAAGTTCATTAGATGAAATCCAACAAAAATTGACAAGAACCACGAAAAGTTCTTGTATTTTAAGATAAAATCTTACTGTATTCAGGAAAAAACTTCCAGCTCGCTGAAATATGTTCATTTGCTGAAAACCATCAAAACCACGAAAAGTTCTTGTATTTGAAGATAAAATCTTTTTGCTTTGAAGAAGAAAGATCTAGCTGACTGAAATAAGTTCATTAGATGAAAACCAACAAAAATTGACAAGAACCACGAAAAGTTCTTGTATTTTAAGATAAAATCTTATGCTATTAAAGAAAAAACTCCCAGCTCGCTGAAATATGTTCATTTGCTGAAAACCAACAAAACCACCAAAAGTTCTTGTATTTGAAGATAAAATCTTTTTGCTTTGACGAAGAAAGATCCAGCTGACTGAAATAAGTTCATTAGATGAAAACCAACAAAAATTGACAAGAACCACGAAAAGTTCTTGTATTTTAAGATAAAATCTTAGGCTATTAAAGAAAAAACTTCCAGCTCGCTGAAATCTGTTCATTTGCTGAAAACCATCAAAACCACGAAAAGTTCTTGTATTTGAAGATAAAATCTTTTTGCTTTGAAGAAGAAAGATCTAGCTGACTGAAATAAGTTCATTAGATGAAAACCAACAAAAATTGACAAGAACCACGAAAAGTTCTTGTATTTTAAGATAAAATCTTATGCTATTAAAGAAAAAACTCCCAGCTCGCTGAAATATGTTCATTTGCTGAAAACCAACAAAACCACGAAAAGTTCTTGTATTTGAAGATAAAATCTTTTTTCTTTGAAGAAGAAAGATCCAGCTGACTGAAATAAGTTCATTAGATGAAAACCAACAAAAATTGACAAGAACCACGAAAAGTTCTTGTATTTTAAGATAAAATCTTACTCTATTAAGGAAAAAACTTCCAGCTCGCTGAACTATGTTCATTTGCTGAAAACCATCAAAACCACGAAAAGTTCTTGTATTTGAAGATAAAATCTTTTTGCTTTGAAGAAGAAAGATCTAGCTGACTGAAATAAGTTCATTAGATGAAAACCAACAAAAAATGACAAGAACCACGAAAAGTTCTTGTATTTTAAGATAAAATCTTACTCTATTAAGGAAAAAACTTCCAGCTCGCTGAAATATGTTCATTTGCTGAAAACCATCAAAACCACGAAAAGTTCTTGTATTTGAAGATAAAATCTTTTTGCTTTGAAGAAGAAAGATCTAGCTGACTGAAATAAGTTCATTAGATGAAAACCAACAAAATTTGACAAGAACCACGAAAACTTCTTGTATTTTAAGATAATATCTTACGCTATTAAAGAAAAAACTTCTGGCTCGCTGAAATATGTTCATTTGCTGAAAACCAACAAAACCACAAAAAGTTCTTGTATTTGAAGATAAAATCTTTTTGCTTTGAAGAAGAAAGATCCAGCTGACTGAAATAAGTTCATTAGATGAAAACCAACAAAATTTGACAAGAACCACGAAAACTTCTTGTATTTTAAGATAATATCTTACGCTATTAAAGAAAAAACTTCTGGCTCGCTGAAATATGTTCATTTGCTGAAAACCAACAAAACCACGAAAAGTTCTTGTATTTGAAGATAAAATCTTTTTGCTTTGAAGAAGAAAGATCCAGCTGACTGAAATAATTTCATTAGATGAAAACCAACAAAAATTGACAAGAACCACGAAAAGTTCTTGTATTTTAAGATAAAATCTTACTCTATTAAGGAAAAAACTTCCAGCTCGCTGAAATATGTTCATTTGCTGAAAACCATCAAAACCACGAAAAGTTCTTGTATTTGAAGATAAAATCTTTTTGCTTTGAAGAAGAAAGATCTAGCTGACTGAAATAAGTTCATGAGATGAAAACCAACAAAAATTGACAAGAACCACGAAAAGTTCTTGTATTTTAAGATAAAATCTTAGGCTATTAAAGAAAAAACTTCCAGCTCGCTGAAATATGTTCATTTGCTGAAAACCATCAAAACCACGAAAAGTTCTTGTATTTGAAGATAAAATCTTTTTGCTTTGACGAAGAAAGATCTAGCTGACTGAAATAAGTTCATTAGATGAAATCCAACAAAAATTGACAAGAACCACGAAAAGTTCTTGTATTTTAAGATAAAATCTTACTGTATTCAGGAAAAAACTTCCAGCTCGCTGAAATATGTTCATTTGCTGAAAACCATCAAAACCACGAAAAGTTCTTGTATTTGAAGATAAAATCTTTTTGCTTTGAAGAAGAAAGATCTAGCTGACTGAAATAAGTTCATTAGATGAAAACCAACAAAAATTGACAAGAACCACGAAAAGTTCTTGTATTTTAAGATAAAATCTTATGCTATTAAAGAAAAAACTCCCAGCTCGCTGAAATATGTTCATTTGCTGAAAACCAACAAAACCACCAAAAGTTCTTGTATTTGAAGATAAAATCTTTTTGCTTTGACGAAGAAAGATCCAGCTGACTGAAATAAGTTCATTAGATGAAAACCAACAAAAATTGACAAGAACCACGAAAAGTTCTTGTATTTTAAGATAAAATCTTAGGCTATTAAAGAAAAAACTTCCAGCTCGCTGAAATCTGTTCATTTTCTGAAAACCATCAAAACCACGAAAAGTTCTTGTATTTGAAGATAAAATCTTTTTGCTTTGAAGAAGAAAGATCCAGCTGACTGAAATAAGTTCATTAGATGAAAACCAACAAAAATTGACAAGAACCACGAAAAGTTCTTGTATTTTAAGATAAAATCTTACTCTATTAAGGAAAAAACTTCCAGCTCGCTGAAATATGTTCATTTGCTGAAAACCATCAAAACCACGAAAAGTTCTTGTATTTGGAGATAAAATCTTTTTGCTTTGAAGAAGAAAGATCTAGCTGACTGAAATAAGTTCATTAGATGAAAACCAACAAAAAATGACATGAACCACGAAAATTTCTTGTATTTTAAGATAAAATCTTACTCTATTAAGGAAAAAACTTCCAGCTCGCTGAAATATGTTCATTTGCTGAAAACCATCAAAACCATGAAAAGTTCTTGTATTTGAAGATAAAATCTTTTTGCTTTGAAGAAGAAAGATCTAGCTGACTGAAATAAGTTCATTAGATGAAAACCAACAAAATTTGACAAGAACCACGAAAACTTCTTGTATTTTAAGATAATATCTTACGCTATTAAAGAAAAAACTTCTGGCTCGCTGAAATATGTTCATTTGCTGAAAACCAACAAAACCACGAAAAGTTCTTGTATTTGAAGATAAAATCTTTTTGCTTTGAAGAAGAAAGATCCAGCTGACTGAAATAAGTTCATTAGATGAAAACCAACAAAATTTGACAAGAACCACGAAAACTTCTTGTATTTTAAGATAATATCTTACGCTATTAAAGAAAAAACTTCTGGCTCGCTGAAATATGTTCATTTGCTGAAAACCAACAAAACCACGAAAAGTTCTTGTATTTGAAGATAAAATCTTTTTGCTTTGAAGAAGAAAGATCCAGCTGACTGAAATAATTTCATTAGATGAAAACCAACAAAAATTGACAAGAACCACGAAAAGTTCTTGTATTTTAAGATAAAATCTTACTCTATTAAGGAAAAAACTTCCAGCTCGCTGAAATATGTTCATTTGCTGAAAACCATCAAAACCACGAAAAGTTCTTGTATTTGAAGATAAAATCTTTTTGCTTTGAAGAAGAAAGATCTAGCTGACTGAAATAAGTTCATGAGATGAAAACCAACAAAAATTGACAAGAACCACGAAAAGTTCTTGTATTTTAAGATAAAATCTTAGGCTATTAAAGAAAAAACTTCCAGCTCGCTGAAATATGTTCATTTGCTGAAAACCATCAAAACCACGAAAAGTTCTTGTATTTGAAGATAAAATCTTTTTGCTTTGACGAAGAAAGATCTAGCTGACTGAAATAAGTTCATTAGATGAAATCCAACAAAAATTGACAAGAACCACGAAAAGTTCTTGTATTTTAAGATAAAATCTTACTGTATTCAGGAAAAAACTTCCAGCTCGCTGAAATATGTTCATTTGCTGAAAACCATCAAAACCACGAAAAGTTCTTGTATTTGAAGATAAAATCTTTTTGCTTTGAAGAAGAAAGATCTAGCTGACTGAAATAAGTTCATTAGATGAAAACCAACAAAAATTGACAAGAACCACGAAAAGTTCTTGTATTTTAAGATAAAATCTTATGCTATTAAAGAAAAAACTCCCAGCTCGCTGAAATATGTTCATTTGCTGAAAACCAACAAAACCACCAAAAGTTCTTGTATTTGAAGATAAAATCTTTTTGCTTTGACGAAGAAAGATCCAGCTGACTGAAATAAGTTCATTAGATGAAAACCAACAAAAATTGACAAGAACCACGAAAAGTTCTTGTATTTTAAGATAAAATCTTAGGCTATTAAAGAAAAAACTTCCAGCTCGCTGAAATCTGTTCATTTGCTGAAAACCATCAAAACCACGAAAAGTTCTTGTATTTGAAGATAAAATCTTTTTGCTTTGAAGAAGAAAGATCCAGCTGACTGAAATAAGTTCATTAGATGAAAACCAACAAAAATTGACAAGAACCACGAAAAGTTCTTGTATTTTAAGATAAAATCTTACTCTATTAAGGAAAAAACTTCCAGCTCGCTGAAATATGTTCATTTGCTGAAAACCATCAAAACCACGAAAAGTTCTTGTATTTGGAGATAAAATCTTTTTGCTTTGAAGAAGAAAGATCTAGCTGACTGAAATAAGTTCATTAGATGAAAACCAACAAAAAATGACAAGAACCACGAAAAGTTCTTGTATTTTAAGATAAAATCTTACTCTATTAAGGAAAAAACTTCCAGCTCGCTGAAATATGTTCATTTGCTGAAAACCATCAAAACCACGAAAAGTTCTTGTATTTGAAGATAAAATCTTTTTGCTTTGAAGAAGAAAGATCTAGCTGACTGAAATAAGTTCATTAGATGAAAACCAACAAAATTTGACAAGAACCACGAAAACTTCTTGTATTTTAAGATAATATCTTACGCTATTAAAGAAAAAACTTCTGGCTCGCTGAAATATGTTCATTTGCTGAAAACCAACAAAACCACGAAAAGTTCTTGTATTTGAAGATAAAATCTTTTTGCTTTGAAGAAGAAAGATCCAGCTGACTGAAATAAGTTCATTAGATGAAAACCAACAAAATTTGACAAGAACCACGAAAACTTCTTGTATTTTAAGATAATATCTTACGCTATTAAAGAAAAAACTTCTGGCTCGCTGAAATATGTTCATTTGCTGAAAACCAACAAAACCACGAAAAGTTCTTGTATTTGAAGATAAAATCTTTTTGCTTTGAAGAAGAAAGATCCAGCTGACTGAAATAATTTCATTAGATGAAAACCAACAAAAATTGACAAGAACCACGAAAAGTTCTTGTATTTTAAGATAAAATCTTACTCTATTAAGGAAAAAACTTCCAGCTCGCTGAAATATGTTCATTTGCTGAAAACCATCAAAACCACGAAAAGTTCTTGTATTTGAAGATAAAATCTTTTTGCTTTGAAGAAGAAAGATCTAGCTGACTGAAATAAGTTCATGAGATGAAAACCAACAACAATTGACAAGAACAACGAAAAGTTCTTGTATTTTAAGATAAATTCTGAGGCTATTAAAGAAAAAACTTCCAGCTCGCTGAAATATGTGCATTTGCTGAAAACCATCAAAACCACGAAAAGTTCTTGTATTTGAAGATAAAATCTTTTTGCTTTGAAGAAGAAAGATCCAGCTGACTGAAATCAGTTCATCAGATGAAAACCAACAAAAATTGACAAGAACCACGAAAAGTTCTTGTATTTTAAGATAAAATCTTACTCTATTAAGGAAAAAACTTCCAGCTCGCTGAAATCTGTTCATTTGCTGAAAACCAACAAAACCATGAAAAGTTCTTGTATTTGAAGATAAAATCTTTTTGCTTTGACGAAGAAAGATCTAGCTGACTGAAATAAGTTCATTAGATGAAAACCAACAAAAATTGACAAGAACCACGAAAAGTTCTTGTATTTTAAGATAAAATCTTAGGCTATTAAAGAAAAAACTTTTAGCTCGCTGAAATCTGTTCATTTGCTGAAAACCATCAAAACCACGAAAAGTTCTTGTATTTGAAGATAAAATCTTTTTGCTTTGAAGAAGAAAGATCCAGCTGACTGAAATCAGTTCATCAGATGAAAACCAACAACAATTGACAAGAACCACGAAAAGTTCTTGTATTTTAAGATAAAATCTTACTCTATTAAGGAAAAAACTTCCAGCTCGCTGAAATATGTTCATTTGCTGAAAACCAACAAAACCACCAAAAGTTCTTGTATTTGAAGATAAAATATTTTTGCTTTGACGAAGAAAGATCTAGCTGACTGAAATAAGTTCATTAGATGAAATCCAACAAAAATTGACAAGAACCACGAAAAGTTCTTGTATTTTAAGATAAAATCTTACTGTATTCAGGAAAAAACTTCCAGCTCGCTGAAATATGTTCATTTGCTGAAAACCATCAAAACCACGAAAAGTTCTTGTATTTGAAGATAAAATCTTTTTGCTTTGAAGAAGAAAGATCTAGCTGACTGAAATAAGTTCATTAGATGAAAACCAACAAAATTTGACAAGAACCACGAAAACTTCTTGTATTTTAAGATAATATCTTACGCTATTAAAGAAAAAACTTCTGGCTCGCTGAAATATGTTCATTTGCTGAAAACCAACAAAACCACGAAAAGTTCTTGTATTTGAAGATAAAATCTTTTTGCTTTGAAGAAGAAAGATCCAGCTGACTGAAATAAGTTCATTAGATGAAAACCAACAAAATTTGACAAGAACCACGAAAACTTCTTGTATTTTAAGATAATATCTTACGCTATTAAAGAAAAAACTTCTGGCTCGCTGAAATATGTTCATTTGCTGAAAACCAACAAAACCACGAAAAGTTCTTGTATTTGAAGATAAAATCTTTTTGCTTTGAAGAAGAAAGATCCAGCTGACTGAAATAATTTCATTAGATGAAAACCAACAAAAATTGACAAGAACCACGAAAAGTTCTTGTATTTTAAGATAAAATCTTACTCTATTAAGGAAAAAACTTCCAGCTCGCTGAAATCTGTTCATTTGCTGAAAACCAACAAAACCATGAAAAGTTCTTGTATTTGAAGATAAAATCTTTTTGCTTTGACGAAGAAAGATCTAGCTGACTGAAATAAGTTCATTAGATGAAAACCAACAAAAATTGACAAGAACCACGAAAAGTTCTTGTATTTTAAGATAAAATCTTCGGCTATTAAAGAAAAAACTTTTAGCTCGCTGAAATCTGTTCATTTGCTGAAAACCATCAAAACCACGAAAAGTTCTTGTATTTGAAGATAAAATCTTTTTGCTTTGAAGAAGAAAGATCCAGCTGACTGAAATCAGTTCATCAGATGAAAACCAACAACAATTGACAAGAACCACGAAAAGTTCTTGTATTTTAAGATAAAATCTTACTCTATTAAGGAAAAAACTTCCAGCTCGCTGAAATATGTTCATTTGCTGAAAACCAACAAAACCACCAAAAGTTCTTGTATTTGAAGATAAAATATTTTTGCTTTGACGAAGAAAGATCTAGCTGACTGAAATAAGTTCATTAGATGAAAACCAACAAAAAATGACAAGAACCACGAAAAGTTCTTGTATTTTAAGATAAAATCTTACTCTATTAAGGAAAAAACTTCCAGCTCGCTGAAATATGTTCATTTGCTGAAAACCATCAAAACCACGAAAAGTTCTTGTATTTGAAGATAAAATCTTTTTGCTTTGAAGAAGAAAGATCTAGCTGACTGAAATAAGTTCATTAGATGAAAACCAACAAAATTTGACAAGAACCACGAAAACTTCTTGTATTTTAAGATAATATCTTACGCTATTAAAGAAAAAACTTCTGGCTCGCTGAAATATGTTCATTTGCTGAAAACCAACAAAACCACGAAAAGTTCTTGTATTTGAAGATAAAATCTTTTTGCTTTGAAGAAGAAAGATCCAGCTGACTGAAATAAGTTCATTAGATGAAAACCAACAAAATTTGACAAGAACCACGAAAACTTCTTGTATTTTAAGATAATATCTTACGCTATTAAAGAAAAAACTTCTGGCTCGCTGAAATATGTTCATTTGCTGAAAACCAACAAAACCACGAAAAGTTCTTGTATTTGAAGATAAAATCTTTTTGCTTTGAAGAAGAAAGATCCAGCTGACTGAAATAATTTCATTAGATGAAAACCAACAAAAATTGACAAGAACCACGAAAAGTTCTTGTATTTTAAGATAAAATCTTACTCTATTAAGGAAAAAACTTCCAGCTCGCTGAAATATGTTCATTTGCTGAAAACCATCAAAACCACGAAAAGTTCTTGTATTTGAAGATAAAATCTTTTTGCTTTGAAGAAGAAAGATCTAGCTGACTGAAATAAGTTCATGAGATGAAAACCAACAACAATTGACAAGAACAACGAAAAGTTCTTGTATTTTAAGATAAATTCTGAGGCTATTAAAGAAAAAACTTCCAGCTCGCTGAAATATGTGCATTTGCTGAAAACCATCAAAACCACGAAAAGTTCTTGTATTTGAAGATAAAATCTTTTTGCTTTGAAGAAGAAAGATCCAGCTGACTGAAATCAGTTCATCAGATGAAAACCAACAAAAATTGACAAGAACCACGAAAAGTTCTTGTATTTTAAGATAAAATCTTACTCTATTAAGGAAAAAACTTCCAGCTCGCTGAAATCTGTTCATTTGCTGAAAACCAACAAAACCATGAAAAGTTCTTGTATTTGAAGATAAAATCTTTTTGCTTTGACGAAGAAAGATCTAGCTGACTGAAATAAGTTCATTAGATGAAAACCAACAAAAATTGACAAGAACCACGAAAAGTTCTTGTATTTTAAGATAAAATCTTAGGCTATTAAAGAAAAAACTTTTAGCTCGCTGAAATCTGTTCATTTGCTGAAAACCATCAAAACCACGAAAAGTTCTTGTATTTGAAGATAAAATCTTTTTGCTTTGAAGAAGAAAGATCCAGCTGACTGAAATCAGTTCATCAGATGAAAACCAACAACAATTGACAAGAACCACGAAAAGTTCTTGTATTTTAAGATAAAATCTTACTCTATTAAGGAAAAAACTTCCAGCTCGCTGAAATATGTTCATTTGCTGAAAACCAACAAAACCACCAAAAGTTCTTGTATTTGAAGATAAAATATTTTTGCTTTGACGAAGAAAGATCTAGCTGACTGAAATAAGTTCATTAGATGAAATCCAACAAAAATTGACAAGAACCACGAAAAGTTCTTGTATTTTAAGATAAAATCTTACTGTATTCAGGAAAAAACTTCCAGCTCGCTGAAATATGTTCATTTGCTGAAAACCATCAAAACCACGAAAAGTTCTTGTATTTGAAGATAAAATCTTTTTGCTTTGAAGAAGAAAGATCTAGCTGACTGAAATAAGTTCATTAGATGAAAACCAACAAAATTTGACAAGAACCACGAAAACTTCTTGTATTTTAAGATAATATCTTACGCTATTAAAGAAAAAACTTCTGGCTCGCTGAAATATGTTCATTTGCTGAAAACCAACAAAACCACGAAAAGTTCTTGTATTTGAAGATAAAATCTTTTTGCTTTGAAGAAGAAAGATCCAGCTGACTGAAATAAGTTCATTAGATGAAAACCAACAAAATTTGACAAGAACCACGAAAACTTCTTGTATTTTAAGATAATATCTTACGCTATTAAAGAAAAAACTTCTGGCTCGCTGAAATATGTTCATTTGCTGAAAACCAACAAAACCACGAAAAGTTCTTGTATTTGAAGATAAAATCTTTTTGCTTTGAAGAAGAAAGATCCAGCTGACTGAAATAATTTCATTAGATGAAAACCAACAAAAATTGACAAGAACCACGAAAAGTTCTTGTATTTTAAGATAAAATCTTACTCTATTAAGGAAAAAACTTCCAGCTCGCTGAAATCTGTTCATTTGCTGAAAACCAACAAAACCATGAAAAGTTCTTGTATTTGAAGATAAAATCTTTTTGCTTTGACGAAGAAAGATCTAGCTGACTGAAATAAGTTCATTAGATGAAAACCAACAAAAATTGACAAGAACCACGAAAAGTTCTTGTATTTTAAGATAAAATCTTAGGCTATTAAAGAAAAAACTTTTAGCTCGCTGAAATCTGTTCATTTGCTGAAAACCATCAAAACCACGAAAAGTTCTTGTATTTGAAGATAAAATCTTTTTGCTTTGAAGAAGAAAGATCCAGCTGACTGAAATCAGTTCATCAGATGAAAACCAACAACAATTGACAAGAACCACGAAAAGTTCTTGTATTTTAAGATAAAATCTTACTCTATTAAGGAAAAAACTTCCAGCTCGCTGAAATATGTTCATTTGCTGAAAACCAACAAAACCACCAAAAGTTCTTGTATTTGAAGATAAAATATTTTTGCTTTGACGAAGAAAGATCTAGCTGACTGAAATAAGTTCATTAGATGAAATCCAACAAAAATTGACAAGAACCACGAAAAGTTCTTGTATTTTAAGATAAAATCTTACTGTATTCAGGAAAAAACTTCCAGCTCGCTGAAATATGTTCATTTGCTGAAAACCATCAAAACCACGAAAAGTTCTTGTATTTGAAGATAAAATCTTTTTGCTTTGAAGAAGAAAGATCGAGCTGACTGAAATAAGTTCATTAGATGAAAACCAACAAAATTTGACAAGAACCACGAAAACTTCTTGTATTTTAAGATAATATCTTACGCTATTAAAGAAAAAACTTCTGGCTCGCTGAAATATGTTCATTTGCTGAAAACCAACAAAACCACGAAAAGTTCTTGTATTTGAAGATAAAATCTTTTTGCTTTGAAGAAGAAAGATCCAGCTGACTGAAATAAGTTCATTAGATGAAAACCAACAAAATTTGACAAGAACCACGAAAACTTCTTGTATTTTAAGATAATATCTTACGCTATTAAAGAAAAAACTTCTGGCTCGCTGAAATATGTTCATTTGCTGAAAACCAACAAAACCACGAAAAGTTCTTGTATTTGAAGATAAAATCTTTTTGCTTTGAAGAAGAAAGATCCAGCTGACTGAAATAATTTCATTAGATGAAAACCAACAAAAATTGACAAGAACCACGAAAAGTTCTTGTATTTTAAGATAAAATCTTACTCTATTAAGGAAAAAACTTCCAGCTCGCTGAAATATGTTCATTTGCTGAAAACCATCAAAACCACGAAAAGTTCTTGTATTTGAAGATAAAATCTTTTTGCTTTGAAGAAGAAAGATCTAGCTGACTGAAATAAGTTCATGAGATGAAAACCAACAACAATTGACAAGAACAACGAAAAGTTCTTGTATTTTAAGATAAATTCTGAGGCTATTAAAGAAAAAACTTCCAGCTCGCTGAAATATGTGCATTTGCTGAAAACCATCAAAACCACGAAAAGTTCTTGTATTTGAAGATAAAATCTTTTTGCTTTGAAGAAGAAAGATCCAGCTGACTGAAATCAGTTCATCAGATGAAAACCAACAAAAATTGACAAGAACCACGAAAAGTTCTTGTATTTTAAGATAAAATCTTACTCTATTAAGGAAAAAACTTCCAGCTCGCTGAAATCTGTTCATTTGCTGAAAACCAACAAAACCATGAAAAGTTCTTGTATTTGAAGATAAAATCTTTTTGCTTTGACGAAGAAAGATCTAGCTGACTGAAATAAGTTCATTAGATGAAAACCAACAAAAATTGACAAGAACCACGAAAAGTTCTTGTATTTTAAGATAAAATCTTAGGCTATTAAAGAAAAAACTTTTAGCTCGCTGAAATCTGTTCATTTGCTGAAAACCATCAAAACCACGAAAAGTTCTTGTATTTGAAGATAAAATCTTTTTGCTTTGAAGAAGAAAGATCCAGCTGACTGAAATCAGTTCATCAGATGAAAACCAACAACAATTGACAAGAACCACGAAAAGTTCTTGTATTTTAAGATAAAATCTTACTCTATTAAGGAAAAAACTTCCAGCTCGCTGAAATATGTTCATTTGCTGAAAACCAACAAAACCACCAAAAGTTCTTGTATTTGAAGATAAAATATTTTTGCTTTGACGAAGAAAGATCTAGCTGACTGAAATAAGTTCATTAGATGAAATCCAACAAAAATTGACAAGAACCACGAAAAGTTCTTGTATTTTAAGATAAAATCTTACTGTATTCAGGAAAAAACTTCCAGCTCGCTGAAATATGTTCATTTGCTGAAAACCATCAAAACCACGAAAAGTTCTTGTATTTGAAGATAAAATCTTTTTGCTTTGAAGAAGAAAGATCTAGCTGACTGAAATAAGTTCATTAGATGAAAACCAACAAAAATTGACAAGAACCACGAAAAGTTCTTGTATTTTAAGATAAAATCTTACTCTATTAAGGAAAAAACTTCCAGCTCGCTGAAATATGTTCATTTGCTGAAAACCATCAAAACCACGAAACGTTCTTGTATTTGAAGATAAAATCTTTTTGTTTTGAAGAAGAAAGATCTAGCTGACTGAAATAAGTTCATTAGATGAAATCCAACAAAAATTGACAAGAACCACGAAAAGTTCTTGTATTTTAAGATAAAATCTTACTGTATTCAGGAAAAAACTTCCAGCTCGCTGAAATATGTTCATTTGCTGAAAACCATCAAAACCACGAAAAGTTCTTGTATTTGAAGATAAAATCTTTTTGCTTTGAAGAAGAAAGATCTAGCTGACTGAAATAAGTTCATTAGATGAAAACCAACAAAAATTGACAAGAACCACGAAAAGTTCTTGTATTTTAAGATAAAATCTTATGCTATTAAAGAAAAAACTCCCAGCTCGCTGAAATATGTTCATTTGCTGAAAACCAACAAAACCACCAAAAGTTCTTGTATTTGAAGATAAAATCTTTTTGCTTTGAAGAAGAAAGATCCAGCTGACTGAAATAAGTTCATTAGATGAGAACCAACAAAAAATGACAAGAACCACGAAAAGTTCTTGTATTTTAAGATAAAATCTTACTCTATTCAGGAAAAAACTTCCAGCTCGCTGAAATATGTTCATTTGCTGAAAACCATCAAAACCACGAAAAGTTCTTGTATTTGAAGATAAAATCTTTTTGCTTTGAAGAAGAAAGATCCAGCTGACTGAAATAAGTTCATTAGATGAAAACCAACAAAAATTGACAAGAACCACGAAAACTTCTTGTATTTTAAGATAATATCTTACGCTATTAAAGAAAAAACTTCTGGCTCGCTGAAATATGTTCATTTGCTGAAAACCAACAAAACCACGAAAAGTTCTTGTATTTGAAGATAAAATCTTTTTGCTTTGAAGAAGAAAGATCCAGCTGACTGAAATAATTTCATTAGATGAAAACCAACAAAAATTGACAAGAACCACGAAAAGTTCTTGTATTTTAAGATAAAATCTTACTCTATTAAGGAAAAAACTTCCAGCTCGCTGAAATATGTTCATTTGCTGAAAACCATCAAAACCACGAAAAGTTCTTGTATTTGAAGATAAAATCTTTTTGCTTTGAAGAAGAAAGATCTAGCTGACTGAAATAAGTTCATTCGATGAAAACCAACAACAATTGACAAGAACAACGAAAAGTTCTTGTATTTTAAGATAAATTCTGAGGCTATTAAAGAAAAAACTTCCAGCTCGCTGAAATATGTGCATTTGCTGAAAACCATCAAAACCACGAAAAGTTCTTGTATTTGAAGATAAAATCTTTTTGCTTTGAAGAAGAAAGATCCAGCTGACTGAAATCAGTTCATCAGATGAAAACCAACAAAAATTGACAAGAACCACGAAAAGTTCTTGTATTTTAAGATAAAATCTTACTCTATTAAGGAAAAAACTTCCAGCTCGCTGAAATCTGTTCATTTGCTGAAAACCAACAAAACCATGAAAAGTTCTTGTATTTGAAGATAAAATCTTTTTGCTTTGACGAAGAAAGATCTAGATGACTGAAATAAGTTCATTAGATGAAAACCAACAAAAATTGACAAGAACCACGAAAAGTTCTTGTATTTTAAGATAAAATCTTAGGCTATTAAAGAAAAAACTTTTAGCTCGCTGAAATCTGTTCATTTGCTGAAAACCATCAAAACCACGAAAAGTTCTTGTATTTGAAGATAAAATCTTTTTGCTTTGAAGAAGAAAGATCTCGCTGACTGAAATAAGTTCATTCGATGAAAACCAACAAAAATTGACAAGAACCACGAAAAGTTCTTGTATTTTAAGATAAAATCTTAGGCTATTAAAGAAAAAACTTCCAGCTCGCTGAAATATGTTCATTTGCTGAAAACCATCAAAACCACGAAAAGTTCTTGTATTTGAAGATAAAATCTTTTTGCTTTGAAGAAGAAAGATCCAGCTGACTGAAATCAGTTCATCAGATGAAAACCAACAACAATTGACAAGAACCACGAAAAGTTCTTGTATTTTAAGATAAAATCTTACTCTATTAAGGAAAAAACTTCCAGCTCGCTGAAATATGTTCATTTGCTGAAAACCAACAAAACCACCAAAAGTTCTTGTATTTGAAGATAAAATATTTTTGCTTTGACGAAGAAAGATCTAGCTGACTGAAATAAGTTCATTAGATGAAATCCAACAAAAATTGACAAGAACCACGAAAAGTTCTTGTATTTTAAGATAAAATCTTACTGTATTAAGGAAAAAACTTCCAGCTCGCTGAAATATGTTCATTTGCTGAAAACCAACAAAACCACCAAAAGTTCTTGTATTTGAAGATAAAATCTTTTTGCTTTGAAGAAGAAAGATCTCGCTGACTGAAATAAGTTCATTCGATGAAAACCAACAAAAATTGACAAGAACCACGAAAAGTTCTTGTATTTTAAGATAAAATCTTAGGCTATTAAAGAAAAAACTTCCAGCTCGCTGAAATATGTTCATTTGCTGAAAACCATCAAAACCACGAAAAGTTCTTGTATTTGAAGATAAAATCTTTTTGCTTTGAAGAAGAAAGATCCAGCTGACTGAAATCAGTTCATCAGATGAAAACCAACAACAATTGACAAGAACCACGAAAAGTTCTTGTATTTTAAGATAAAATCTTACTCTATTAAGGAAAAAACTTCCAGCTCGCTGAAATATGTTCATTTGCTGAAAACCAACAAAACCACCAAAAGTTCTTGTATTTGAAGATAAAATATTTTTGCTTTGACGAAGAAAGATCTAGCTGACTGAAATAAGTTCATTAGATGAAATCCAACAAAAATTGACAAGAACCACGAAAAGTTCTTGTATTTTAAGATAAAATCTTACTGTATTCAGGAAAAAACTTCCAGCTCGCTGAAATATGTTCATTTGCTGAAAACCATCAAAAACACGAAAAGTTCTTGTATTTGAAGATAAAATCTTTTTGCTTTGAAGAAGAAAGATCTAGCTGACTGAAATAAGTTCATTAGATGAAAACCAACAAAAATTGACAAGAACCACGAAAAGTTCTTGTATTTTAAGATAAAATCTTACTCTATTAAGGAAAAAACTTCCAGCTCGCTGAAATATGTTCATTTGCTGAAAACCATCAAAACCACGAAACGTTCTTGTATTTGAAGATAAAATCTTTTTGTTTTGAAGAAGAAAGATCTAGCTGACTGAAATAAGTTCTTTAGATGAAATCCAACAAAAATTGACAAGAACCACGAAAAGTTCTTGTATTTTAAGATAAAATCTTACTGTATTCAGGAAAAAACTTCCAGCTCGCTGAAATCTGTTCATTTGCTGAAAACCATCAAAACCACGAAAAGTTCTTGTATTTGAAGATAAAATCTTTTTGCTTTGAAGAAGAAAGATCTAGCTGACTGAAATAAGTTCATTAGATGAAAACCAACAAAAATTGACAAGAACCACGAAAAGTTCTTGTATTTTAAGATAAAATCTTATGCTATTAAAGAAAAAACTCCCAGCTCGCTGAAATATGTTCATTTGCTGAAAACCAACAAAACCACCAAAAGTTCTTGTATTTGAAGATAAAATCTTTTTGCTTTGAAGAAGAAAGATCCAGCTGACTGAAATAAGTTCATTAGATGAGAACCAACAAAAAATGACAAGAACCACGAAAAGTTCTTGTATTTTAAGATAAAATCTTACTCTATTCAGGAAAAAACTTCCAGCTCGCTGAAATATGTTCATTTGCTGAAAACCATCAAAACCACGAAAAGTTCTTGTATTTGAAGATAAAATCTTTTTGCTTTGAAGAAGAAAGATCCAGCTGACTGAAATAAGTTCATTAGATGAAAACCAACAAAAATTGACAAGAACCACGAAAACTTCTTGTATTTTAAGATAATATCTTACGCTATTAAAGAAAAAACTTCTGGCTCGCTGAAATATGTTCATTTGCTGAAAACCAACAAAACCACGAAAAGTTCTTGTATTTGAAGATAAAATCTTTTTGCTTTGAAGAAGAAAGATCCAGCTGACTGAAATAATTTCATTAGATGAAAACCAACAAAAATTGACAAGAACCACGAAAAGTTCTTGTATTTTAAGATAAAATCTTACTCTATTAAGGAAAAAACTTCCAGCTCGCTGAAATATGTTCATTTGCTGAAAACCATCAAAACCACGAAAAGTTCTTGTATTTGAAGATAAAATCTTTTTGCTTTGAAGAAGAAATATCTAGCTGACTGAAATAAGTTCATGAGATGAAAACCAACAACAATTGACAAGAACAACGAAAAGTTCTTGTATTTTAAGATAAATTCTGAGGCTATTAAAGAAAAAACTTCCAGCTCGCTGAAATATGTGCATTTGCTGAAAACCATCAAAACCACGAAAAGTTCTTGTATTTGAAGATAAAATCTTTTTGCTTTGAAGAAGAAAGATCCAGCTGACTGAAATCAGTTCATCAGATGAAAACCAACAAAAATTGACAAGAACCACGAAAAGTTCTTGTATTTTAAGATAAAATCTTACTCTATTAAGGAAAAAACTTCCAGCTCGCTGAAATCTGTTCATTTGCTGAAAACCAACAAAACCATGAAAAGTTCTTGTATTTGAAGATAAAATCTTTTTGCTTTGACGAAGAAAGATCTAGCTGACTGAAATAAGTTCATTAGATGAAAACCAACAAAAATTGACAAGAACCACGAAAAGTTCTTGTATTTTAAGATAAAATCTTAGGCTATTAAAGAAAAAACTTTTAGCTCGCTGAAATCTGTTCATTTGCTGAAAACCATCAAAACCACGAAAAGTTCTTGTATTTGAAGATAAAATCTTTTTGCTTTGAAGAAGAAAGATCTCGCTGACTGAAATAAGTTCATTCGATGAAAACCAACAAAAATTGACAAGAACCACGAAAAGTTCTTGTATTTTAAGATAAAATCTTAGGCTATTAAAGAAAAAACTTCCAGCTCGCTGAAATATGTTCATTTGCTGAAAACCATCAAAACCACGAAAAGTTCTTGTATTTGAAGATAAAATCTTTTTGCTTTGAAGAAGAAAGATCCAGCAGACTGAAATCAGTTCATCAGATGAAAACCAACAACAATTGACAAGAACCACGAAAAGTTCTTGTATTTTAAGATAAAATCTTACTCTATTAAGGAAAAAACTTCCAGCTCGCTGAAATATGTTCATTTGCTGAAAACCAACAAAACCACCAAAAGTTCTTGTATTTGAAGATAAAATATTTTTGCTTTGACGAAGAAAGATCTAGCTGACTGAAATAAGTTCATTAGATGAAATCCAACAAAAATTGACAAGAACCACGAAAAGTTCTTGTATTTTAAGATAAAATCTTACTGTATTCAGGAAAAAACTTCCAGCTCGCTGAAATATGTTCATTTGCTGAAAACCATCAAAACCACGAAAAGTTCTTGTATTTGAAGATAAAATCTTTTTGCTTTGAAGAAGAAAGATCTAGCTGACTGAAATAAGTTCATTAGATGAAAACCAACAAAAATTGACAAGAACCACGAAAAGTTCTTGTATTTTAAGATAAAATCTTACTCTATTAAGGAAAAAACTTCCAGCTCGCTGAAATATGTTCATTTGCTGAAAACCATCAAAACCACGAAACGTTCTTGTATTTGAAGATAAAATCTTTTTGTTTTGAAGAAGAAAGATCTAGCTGACTGAAATAAGTTCATTAGATGAAATCCAACAAAAATTGACAAGAACCACGAAAAGTTCTTGTATTTTAAGATAAAATCTTACTGTATTCAGGAAAAAACTTCCAGCTCGCTGAAATATGTTCATTTGCTGAAAACCATCAAAACCACGAAAAGTTCTTGTATTTGAAGATAAAATCTTTTTGCTTTGAAGAAGAAAGATCTAGCTGACTGAAATAAGTTCATTAGATGAAAACCAACAAAAATTGACAAGAACCACGAAAAGTTCTTGTATTTTAAGATAAAATCTTATGCTATTAAAGAAAAAACTCCCAGCTCGCTGAAATATGTTCATTTGCTGAAAACCAACAAAACCACCAAAAGTTCTTGTATTTGAAGATAAAATCTTTTTGCTTTGAAGAAGAAAGATCCAGCTGACTGAAATAAGTTCATTAGATGAGAACCAACAAAAAATGACAAGAACCACGAAAAGTTCTTGTATTTTAAGATAAAATCTTACTCTATTCAGGAAAAAACTTCCAGCTCGCTGAAATATGTTCATTTGCTGAAAACCATCAAAACCACGAAAAGTTCTTGTATTTGAAGATAAAATCTTTTTGCTTTGAAGAAGAAAGATCTAGCTGACTGAAATAAGTTCATTAGATGAAAACCAACAAAAAATGACAAGAACCACGAAAAGTTCTTGTATTTTAAGATAAAATCTTAGGCTATTAAAGAAAAAACTTCCAGCTCGCTGAAATATGTTCATTTGCTGAAAACCATCAAAACCACGAAAAGTTCTTGTATTTGAAGATAAAATCTTTTTGCTTTGAAGAAGAAAGATCCAGCTGACTGAAATCAGTTCATCAGATGAAAACCAACAAAAATTGACAAGAACCACGAAAAGTTCTTGTATTTTAAGATAAAATCTTACTCTATTAAGGAAAAAACTTCCAGCTCGCTGAAATCTGTTCATTTGCTGAAAACCAACAAAACCATGAAAAGTTCTTGTATTTGAAGATAAAATCTTTTTGCTTTGACGAAGAAAGATCTAGCTGACTGAAATAAGTTCATTAGATGAAAACCAACAAAAATTGACAAGAACCACGAAAAGTTCTTGTATTTTAAGATAAAATCTTAGGCTATTAAAGAAAAAACTTTTAGCTCGCTGAAATCTGTTCATTTGCTGAAAACCATCAAAACCACGAAAAGTTCTTGTATTTGAAGATAAAATCTTTTTGCTTTGAAGAAGAAAGATCTCGCTGACTGAAATAAGTTCATTCGATGAAAACCAACAAAAATTGACAAGAACCACGAAAAGTTCTTGCATTTTAAGATAAAATCTTAGGCTATTAAAGAAAAAACTTCCAGCTCGCTGAAATATGTTCATTTGCTGAAAACCAACAAAACCACGAAAAGTTCTTGTATTTGAAGATAAAATCTTTTTGCTTTGACGAAGAAAGATCCAGCTGACTGAAATAAGTTCATTAGATGAAATCCAACAAAAATTGACAAGAACCACGAAAAGTTCTTGTATTTTAAGATAAAATCTTACTGTATTCAGGAAAAAACTTCCAGCTCGCTGAAATATGTTCATTTGCTGAAAACCATCAAAACCACGAAAAGTTCTTGTATTTGAAGATAAAATCTTTTTGCTTTGAAGAAGAAAGATCTAGCTGACTGAAATAAGTTCATTAGATGAAAACCAACAAAAATTGACAAGAACCACGAAAAGTTCTTGTATTTTAAGATAAAATCTTATGCTATTAAAGAAAAAACTCCCAGCTCGCTGAAATATGTTCATTTGCTGAAAACCAACAAAACCACCAAAAGTTCTTGTATTTGAAGATAAAATCTTTTTGCTTTG
The DNA here is from genome assembly GCF_035084215.1 of Heptranchias perlo. Taxonomy (NCBI): domain Eukaryota; kingdom Metazoa; phylum Chordata; class Chondrichthyes; order Hexanchiformes; family Hexanchidae; genus Heptranchias; species Heptranchias perlo. The sequence goes on along the minus strand of NW_027139688.1, from coordinate 536,653 downwards.
AAGAAGAAAGATCCAGCTGACTGAAATAATTTCATTAGATGAAAACGAACAAAAATTGACAAGAACCACGAAAAGTTCTTGTATTTTAAGATAAAATCTTACTCTATTCAGGAAAAAACTTCCAGCTCGCTGAAATATGTTCATTTGCTGAAAACCATCAAAACCACGAAAAGTTCTTGTATTTGAAGATAAAATCTTTTTGCTTTGAAGAAGAAAGATCTAGCTGACTGAAATAAGTTCATTAGATGAAAACCAACAAAAATTGACAAGAACCACGAAAAGTTCTTGTATTTTAAGATAAAATCTTATCCTATTAAAGAAAAAACTCCCAGCTCGCTGAAATATGTTCATTTGCTGAAAACCAACAAAACCACCAAAAGTTCTTGTATTTGAAGATAAAATCTTTTTGCTTTGAAGAAGAAAGATCCAGCTGACTGAAATAATTTCATTAGATGAAAACGAACAAAAATTGACAAGAACCACGAAAAGTTCTTGTATTTTAAGATAAAATCTTACTCTATTAAGGAAAAAACTTCCAGCTCGCTGAAATATGTTCATTTGCTGAAAACCATCAAAACCACGAAAAGTTCTTGTATTTGAAGATAAAATCTTTTTGCTTTGAAGAAGAAAGATCTAGCTGACTGAAATAAGTTCATTAGATGCAAACCAACAAAAAATGACAAGAACCACGAAAAGTTCTTGTATTTTAAGATAAAATCTGAGGCTATTAAAGAAAAAACTTCCAGCTCGCTGAAATGTGTTCATTTGCTGAAAACCATCAAAACCACGAAAAGTTCTTGTATTTGAAGATAAAATCTTTTTGCTTTGAAGAAGAAAGATCCAGCTGACTGAAATCAGTTCATCAGATGAAAACCAACAAAAATTGACAAGAACCACGAAAAGTTCTTGTATTTTAAGATAAAATCTTACTCTATTAAGGAAAAAACTTCCAGCTCGCTGAAATCTGTTCATTTGCTGAAAACCAACAAAACCATGAAAAGTTCTTGTATTTGAAGATAAAATCTTTTTGCTTTGACGAAGAAAGATCTAGCTGACTGAAATAAGTTCATTAGATGAAAACCAACAAAAATTGACAAGAACCACGAAAAGTTCTTGTATTTTAAGATAAAATCTTAGGCTATTAAAGAAAAAACTTTTAGCTCGCTGAAATCTGTTCATTTGCTGAAAACCATCAAAACCACGAAAAGTTCTTGTATTTGAAGATAAAATCTTTTTGCTTTGAAGAAGAAAGATCTCGCTGACTGAAATAAGTTCATTCGATGAAAACCAACAAAAATTGACAAGAACCACGAAAAGTTCTTGTATTTTAAGATAAAATCTTAGGCTATTAAAGAAAAAACTTCCAGCTCGCTGAAATATGTTCATTTGCTGAAAACCATCAAAACCACGAAAAGTTCTTGTATTTGAAGATAAAATCTTTTTGCTTTGAAGAAGAAAGATCCAGCTGACTGAAATCAATTCATCAGATGAAAACCAACAAAAATTGACAAGAACCACGAAAAGTTCTTGTATTTTAAGATAAAATCTTACTCTATTAAGGAAAAAACTTCCAGCTCGCTGAAATATGTTCATTTGCTGAAAACCAACAAAACCACCAAAAGTTCTTGTATTTGAAGATAAAATCTTTTTGCTTTGACGAAGAAAGATCTAGCTGACTGAAATAAGTTCATTAGATGAAATCCAACAAAAATTGACAAGAACCACGAAAAGTTCTTGTATTTTAAGATAAAATCTTACTGTATTCAGGACAAAACTTCCAGCTCGCTGAAATATGTTCATTTGCTGAAAACCATCAAAACCACGAAAAGTTCTTGTATTTGAAGATAAAATCTTTTTGCTTTGAAGAAGAAAGATCTAGCTGACTGAAATAAGTTCATTAGATGAAAACCAACAAAAATTGACAAGAACCACGAAAAGTTCTTGTATTTTAAGATAAAATCTTAGGCTATTAAAGAAAAAACTTCCAGCTCGCTGAAATCTGTTCATTTGCTGAAAACCATCAAAACCACGAAAAGTTCTTGTATTTGAAGATAAAATCTTTTTGCTTTGAAGAAGAAAGATCTAGCTGACTGAAATAAGTTCATTCGATGAAAACCAACAAAAATTGACAAGAACCACGAAAAGTTCTTGTATTTTAAGATAAAATCTTAGGCTATTAAAGAAAAAACTTCCAGCTCGCTGAAATATGTTCATTTGCTGAAAACCATCAAAACCACGAAAAGTTCTTGTATTTGAAGATAAAATCTTTTTGCTTTGACGAAGAAAGATCTAGCTGACTGAAATAAGTTCATTAGATGAAATCCAACAAAAATTGACAAGAACCACGAAAAGTTCTTGTATTTTAAGATAAAATCTTACTGTATTCAGGAAAAAACTTCCAGCTCGCTGAAATATGTTCATTTGCTGAAAACCATCAAAACCACGAAAAGTTCTTGTATTTGAAGATAAAATCTTTTTGCTTTGAAGAAGAAAGATCTAGCTGACTGAAATAAGTTCATTAGATGAAAACCAACAAAAATTGACAAGAACCACGAAAAGTTCTTGTATTTTAAGATAAAATCTTATGCTATTAAAGAAAAAACTCCCAGCTCGCTGAAATATGTTCATTTGCTGAAAACCAACAAAACCACCAAAAGTTCTTGTATTTGAAGATAAAATCTTTTTGCTTTGACGAAGAAAGATCTAGCTGACTGAAATAAGTTCATTAGATGAAAACCAACAAAAATTGACAAGAACCACGAAAAGTTCTTGTATTTTAAGATAAAATCTTACTGTATTCAGGAAAAAACTTCCAGCTCGCTGAAATATGTTCATTTGCTGAAAACCGTCAAAACCACGAAAAGTTCTTGCATTTGAAGATAAAATCTTTTTGCTTTGAAGAAGAAAGATCTAGCTGACTGAAATAAGTTCATTAGATGAAAACCAACAAAAATTGACAAGAACCACGAAAAGTTCTTGTATTTTAAGATAAAATCTTATGCTATTAAGGAAAAAACTCCCAGCTCGCTGAAATATGTTCATTTGCTGAAAACCAACAAAACCACGAAAAGTTCTTGTATTTGAAGATAAAATCTTTTTTCTTTGAAGAAGAAAGATCCAGCTGACTGAAATAAGTTCATTAGATGAAAACCAACAAAAATTGACAAGAGCCACGAAAAGTTCTTGTATTTTAAGATAAAATCTTACTCTATTAAGGAAAAAACTTCCAGCTCGCTGAAATATGTTCATTTGCTGAAAACCATCAAAACCACGAAAAGTTCTTGTATTTGAAGATAAAATATTTTTGCTCTGAAGAAGAAAGATCTAGCTGACTGAAATAAGTTCATTAGATGAAAACCAACAAAAAATGACAAGAACCACGAAAAGTTCTTGTATTTTAAGATAAAATCTTACTCTATTAAGGAAAAAACTTCCAGCTCGCTGAAATATGTTCATTTGCTGAAAACCATCAAAACCACGAAAAGTTCTTGTATTTGAAGATAAAATCTTTTTGCTTTGAAGAAGAAAGATCTAGCTGACTGAAATAAGTTCATTAGATGAAAACCAACAAAATTTGACAAGAACCACGAAAACTTCTTGTATTTTAAGATAATATCTTACGCTATTAAAGAAAAAACTTCTGGCTCGCTGAAATATGTTCATTTGCTGAAAACCAACAAAACCACGAAAAGTTCTTGTATTTGAAGATAAAATCTTTTTGCTTTGAAGAAGAAAGATCCAGCTGATTGAAATAAGTTCATTGGATGAAAACCAACAAAATTTGACAAGAACCACGAAAACTTCTTGTATTTTAAGATAATATCTTACGCTATTAAAGAAAAAACTTCTGGCTCGCTGAAATATGTTCATTTGCTGAAAACCAAAAAAAACACGAAAAGTTCTTGTATTTGAAGATAAAATCTTTTTGCTTTGAAGAAGAAAGATCCAGCTGACTGAAATAATTTCATTAGATGAAAACCAACAAAAATTGACAAGAACCACGAAAAGTTCTTGTATTTTAAGATAAAATCTTACTCTATTAAGGAAAAAACTTCCAGCTCGCTGAAATATGTTCATTTGCTGAAAACCATCAAAACCACGAAAAGTTCTTGTATTTGAAGATAAAATCTTTTTGCTTTGAAGAAGAAAGATCTAGCTGACTGAAATAAGTTCATGAGATGAAAACCAACAAAAATTGACAAGAACAACGAAAAGTTCTTGTATTTTAAGATAAAATCTGAGGCTATTAAAGAAAAAACTTCCAGCTCGCTGAAATATGTTCATTTGCTGAAAACCATCAAAACCACGAAAAGTTCTTGTATTTGAAGATAAAATCTTTTTGCTTTGAAGAAGAAAGATCCAGCTGACTGAAATCAGTTCATCAGATGAAAACCAACAAAAATTGACAAGAACCACGAAAAGTTCTTGTATTTTAAGATAAAATCTTACTCTATTAAGGAAAAAACTTCCAGCTCGCTGAAATCTGTTCATTTGCTGAAAACCATCAAAACCACGAAAAGTTCTTGTATTTGAAGATAAAATCTTTTTGCTTTGAAGAAGAAAGATCTAGCTGACTGAAATAAGTTCATTAGATGAAAACCAACAAAAATTGACAAGAACCACGAAAAGTTCTTGTATTTTAAGATAAAATCTTAGGCTATTAAAGAAAAAACTTCCAGCTCGCTGAAATATGTTCATTTGCTGAAAACCATCAAAACCAGGAAAAGTTCTTGTATTTGAAGATAAAATCTTTTTGCTTTGAAGAAGAAAGATCCAGCTGACTGAAATCAGTTCATCAGATGAAAACCAACAAAAATTGACAAGAACCACGAAAAGTTCTTGTATTTTAAGATAAAATCTTACTCTATTAAGGAAAAAACTTCCAGCTCGCTGAAATATGTTCATTTGCTGAAAACCATCAAAACCACGAAAAGTTCTTGTATTTGAAGATAAAATCTTTTTGCTTTGAAGAAGAAAGATCCAGCTGACTGAAATCAGTTCATCAGATGAAAACCAACAAAAATTGACAAGAACCACGAAAAGTTCTTGTATTTTAAGATAAAATCTTACTCTATTAAGGAAAAAACTTGCAGCTCGCTGAAATATGTTCATTTGCTGAAAACCAACAAAACCACCAAAAGTTCTTGTATTTGAAGATAAAATCTTTTTGCTTTGACGAAGAAAGATCCAGCTGACTGAAATAAGTTCATTAGATGAAATCCAACAAAAATTGACAAGAACCACGAAAAGTTCTTGTATTTTAAGATAAAATCTTACTGTATTCAGGAAAAAACTTCCAGCTCGCTGAAATATGTTCATTTGCTGAAAACCATCAAAACCACGAAAAGTTCTTGTATTTGAACATAAAATCTTTTTGCTTTGAAGAAGAAAGATCTAGCTGACTGAAATAAGTTCATTAGATGAAAACCAACAAAAATTGACAAGAACCACGAAAAGTTCTTGTATTTTAAGATAAAATCTTATGCTATTAAAGAAAAAACTCCCAGCTCGCTGAAATATGTTCATTTGCTGAAAACCAACAAAACCACCAAAAGTTCTTGTATTTGAAGATAAAATCTTTTTGCTTCGACGAAGAAAGATCTAGCTGACTGAAATAAGTTCATTAGATGAAAACCAACAAAAATTGACAAGAACCACGAAAAGTTCTTGTATTTTAAGATAAAATCTTACTGTATTCAGGAAAAAACTTCCAGCTCGCTGAAATATGTTCATTTGCTGAAAACCGTCAAAACCACGAAAAGTTCTTGCATTTGAAGATAAAATCTTTTTGCTTTGAAGAAGAAAGATCTAGCTGACTGAAATAAGTTCATTAGATGAAAACCAACAAAAATTGACAAGAACCACGAAAAGTTCTTGTATTTTAAGATAAAATCTTATGCTATTAAAGAAAAAACTCCCAGCTCGCTGAAATATGTTCATTTGCTGAAAACCAACAAAACCACGAAAAGTTCTTGTATTTGAAGATAAAATCTTTTTTCTTTGAAGAAGAAAGATCCAGCTGACTGAAATAAGTTCATTAGATGAAAACCAACAAAAATTGACAAGAACCACGAAAAGTTCTTGTATTTTAAGATAAAATCTTACTCTATTAAGGAAAAAACTTCCAGCTCGCTGAAATATGTTCATTTGCTGAAAACCATCAAAACCACGAAAAGTTCTTGTATTTGAAGATAAAATCTTTTTGGTTTGAAGAAGAAAGATCTAGCTGACTGAAATAAGTTCATTAGATGAAAACCAACAAAAAATGACAAGAACCACGAAAAGTTCTTGTATTTTAAGATAAAATCTTACTCTATTAAGGAAAAAACTTCCAGCTCGCTGAAATATGTTCATTTGCTGAAAACCATCAAAACCACGAAAAGTTCTTGTATTTGAAGATAAAATCTTTTTGCTTTGAAGAAGAAAGATCTAGCTGACTGAAATAAGTTCATTAGATGAAAACCAACAAAATTTGACAAGAACCACGAAAACTTCTTGTATTTTAAGATAATATCTTACGCTATTAAAGAAAAAACTTCTGGCTCGCTGAAATATGTTCATTTGCTGAAAACCAACAAAACCACGAAAAGTTCTTGTATTTGAAGATAAAATCTTTTTGCTTTGAAGAAGAAAGATCCAGCTGACTGAAATAAGTTCATTAGATGAAAACCAACAAAATTTGACAAGAACCACGAAAACTTCTTGTATTTTAAGATAATATCTTACGCTATTAAAGAAAAAACTTCTGGCTCGCTGAAATATGTTCATTTGCTGAAAACCAAAAAAACCACGAAAAGTTCTTGTATTTGAAGATAAAATCTTTTTGCTTTGAAGAAGAAAGATCCAGCTGACTGAAATAATTTCATTAGATGAAAACCAACAAAAATTGACAAGAACCACGAAAAGTTCTTGTATTTTAAGATAAAATCTTACTCTATTAAGGAAAAAACTTCCAGCTCGCTGAAATATGTTCATTTGCTGAAAACCATCAAAACCACGAAAAGTTCTTGTATTTGAAGATAAAATCTTTTTGCTTTGAACAAGAAAGATCTAGCTGACTGAAATAAGTTCATGAGATGAAAACCAACAAAAATTGACAAGAATAACGAAAAGTTCTTGTATTTTAAGATAATATCTGAGGCTATTAAAGAAAAAACTTCCAGCTCGCTGAAATATGTTCATTTGCTGAAAACCATCAAAACCACGAAAAGTTCTTGTATTTGAAGATAAAATCTTTTTGCTTTGAAGAAGAAAGATCCAGCTGACTGAAATCAGTTCATCAGATGAAAACCAACAAAAATTGACAAGAACCACGAAAAGTTCTTGTATTTTAAGATAAAATCTTACTCTATTAAGGAAAAAACTTCCAGCTCGCTGAAATCTGTTCATTTGCTGAAAACCATCAAAACCACGAAAAGTTCTTGTATTTGAAGATAAAATCTTTTTGCTTTGAAGAAGAAAGATCTAGCTGACTGAAATAAGTTCATTAGATGAAAACCAACAAAAATTGACAAGAACCACGAAAAGTTCTTGTATTTTAAGATAAAATCTTAGGCTATTAAAGAAAAAACTTCCAGCTCGCTGAAATATGTTCATTTGCTGAAAACCATCAAAACCAGGAAAAGTTCTTGTATTTGAAGATAAAATCTTTTTGCTTTGAAGAAGAAAGATCCAGCTGACTGAAATCAGTTCATCAGATGAAAACCAACAAAAATTGACAAGAACCACGAAAAGTTCTTGTATTTTAAGATAAAATCTTACTCTATTAAGGAAAAAACTTCCAGCTCGCTGAAATCTGTTCATTTGCTGAAAACCATCAAAACCACGAAAAGTTCTTGTATTTGAAGATAAAATCTTTTTGCTTTGAAGAAGAAAGATCTAGCTGACTGAAATAAGTTCATTAGATGAAAACCAACAAAAATTGACAAGAACCACGAAAAGTTCTTGTATTTTAAGATAAAATCTTAGGCTATTAAAGAAAAAACTTCCAGCTCTCTGAAATATGTTCATTTGCTGAAAACCATCAAAACCAGGAAAAGTTCTTGTATTTGAAGATAAAATCTTTTTGCTTTGAAGAAGAAAGATCCAGCTGACTGAAATCAGTTCATCAGATGAAAACCAACAAAAATTGACAAGAACCACGAAAAGTTCTTGTATTTTAAGATAAAATCTTACTCTATTAAGGAAAAAACTTCCAGCTCGCTGAAATATGTTCATTTGCTGAAAACCATCAAAACCACGAAAAGTTCTTGTATTTGAAGATAAAATCTTTTTTCTTTGAAGAAGAAAGATCCAGCTGACTGAAATAAGTTCATTAGATGAAAACCAACAAAAATTGACAAGAACCACGAAAAGTTCTTGTATTTTAAGATAAAATCTTACTCTATTAAGGAAAAAACTTCCAGCTCGCTGAAATATGTTCATTTGCTGAAAACCATCAAAACCACGAAAAGTTCTTGTATTTGAAGATAAAATCTTTTTGGTTTGAAGAAGAAAGATCTAGCTGACTGAAATAAGTTCATTAGATGAAAACCAACAAAAAATGACAAGAACCACGAAAAGTTCTTGTATTTTAAGATAAAATCTTACTCTATTAAGGAAAAAACTTCCAGCTCGCTGAAATATGTTCATTTGCTGAAAACCATCAAAACCACGAAAAGTTCTTGTATTTGAAGATAAAATCTTTTTGCTTTGAAGAAGAAAGATCTAGCTGACTGAAATAAGTTCATTAGATGAAAACCAACAAAATTTGACAAGAACCACGAAAACTTCTTGTATTTTAAGATAATATCTTACGCTATTAAAGAAAAAACTTCTGGCTCGCTGAAATATGTTCATTTGCTGAAAACCAACAAAACCACGAAAAGTTCTTGTATTTGAAGATAAAATCTTTTTGCTTTGAAGAAGAAAGATCCAGCTGACTGAAATAAGTTCATTAGATGAAAACCAACAAAATTTGACAAGAACCACGAAAACTTCTTGTATTTTAAGATAATATCTTACGCTATTAAAGAAAAAACTTCTGGCTCGCTGAAATATGTTCATTTGCTGAAAACCAAAAAAACCACGAAAAGTTCTTGTATTTGAAGATAAAATCTTTTTGCTTTGAAGAAGAAAGATCCAGCTGACTGAAATAATTTCATTAGATGAAAACCAACAAAAATTGACAAGAACCACGAAAAGTTCTTGTATTTTAAGATAAAATCTTACTCTATTAAGGAAAAAACTTCCAGCTCGCTGAAATATGTTCATTTGCTGAAAACCATCAAAACCACGAAAAGTTCTTGTATTTGAAGATAAAATCTTTTTGCTTTGAACAAGAAAGATCTAGCTGACTGAAATAAGTTCATGAGATGAAAACCAACAAAAATTGACAAGAACAACGAAAAGTTCTTGTATTTTAAGATAATATCTGAGGCTATTAAAGAAAAAACTTCCAGCTCGCTGAAATATGTTCATTTGCTGAAAACCATCAAAACCACGAAAAGTTCTTGTATTTGAAGATAAAATCTTTTTGCTTTGAAGAAGAAAGATCCAGCTGACTGAAATCAGTTCATCAGATGAAAACCAACAAAAATTGACAAGAACCACGAAAAGTTCTTGTATTTTAAGATAAAATCTTACTCTATTAAGGAAAAAACTTCCAGCTCGCTGAAATCTGTTCATTTGCTGAAAACCATCAAAACCACGAAAAGTTCTTGTATTTGAAGATAAAATCTTTTTGCTTTGAAGAAGAAAGATCTAGCTGACTGAAATAAGTTCATTAGATGAAAACCAACAAAAATTGACAAGAACCACGAAAAGTTCTTGTATTTTAAGATAAAATCTTAGGCTATTAAAGAAAAAACTTCCAGCTCGCTGAAATATGTTCATTTGCTGAAAACCATCAAAACCAGGAAAAGTTCTTGTATTTGAAGATAAAATCTTTTTGCTTTGAAGAAGAAAGATCCAGCTGACTGAAATCAGTTCATCAGATGAAAACCAACAAAAATTGACAAGAACCACGAAAAGTTCTTGTATTTTAAGATAAAATCTTACTCTATTAAGGAAAAAACTTCCAGCTCGCTGAAATCTGTTCATTTGCTGAAAACCATCAAAACCACGAAAAGTTCTTGTATTTGAAGATAAAATCTTTTTGCTTTGAAGAAGAAAGATCTAGCTGACTGAAATAAGTTCATTAGATGAAAACCAACAAAAATTGACAAGAACCACGAAAAGTTCTTGTATTTTAAGATAAAATCTTAGGCTATTAAAGAAAAAACTTCCAGCTCGCTGAAATATGTTCATTTGCTGAAAACCATCAAAACCAGGAAAAGTTCTTGTATTTGAAGATAAAATCTTTTTGCTTTGAAGAAGAAAGATCCAGCTGACTGAAATCAGTTCATCAGATGAAAACCAACAAAAATTGACAAGAACCACGAAAAGTTCTTGTATTTTAAGATAAAATCTTACTCTATTAAGGAAAAAACTTCCAGCTCGCTGAAATATGTTCATTTGCTGAAAACCATCAAAACCACGAAAAGTTCTTGTATTTGAAGATAAAATCTTATTGCTTTGAAGAAGAAAGATCCAGCTGACTGAAATCAGTTCATCAGATGAAAACCAACAAAAATTGACAAGAACCACGAAAAGTTCTTGTATTTTAAGATAAAATCTTACTCTATTAAGGAAAAAACTTCCAGCTCGCTGAAATATGTTCATTTGCTGAAAACCAACAAAACCACCAAAAGTTCTTGTATTTGAAGATAAAATCTTTTTGCTTTGACGAAGAAAGATCTAGCTGACTGAAATAAGTTCATTAGATGAAATCCAACAAAAATTGACAAGAACCACGAAAAGTTCTTGTATTTTAAGATAAAATCTTACTGTATTCAGGAAAAAACTTCCAGCTCGCTGAAATATGTTCATTTGCTGAAAACCATCAAAACCACGAAAAGTTCTTGTATTTGAAGATAAAATCTTTTTGCTTTGAAGAAGAAAGATCTAGCTGACTGAAATAAGTTCATTAGATGAAAACCAACAAAAATTGACAAGAACCACGAAAAGTTCTTGTATTTTAAGATAAAATCTTATGCTATTAAAGAAAAAACTCCCAGCTCGCTGAAATATGTTCATTTGCTGAAAACCAACAAAACCACCAAAAGTTCTTGTATTTGAAGATAAAATCTTTTTGCTTTGACGAAGAAAGATCTAGCTGACTGAAATAAGTTCATTAGATGAAAACCAACAAAAATTGACAAGAACCACGAAAAGTTCTTGTATTTTAAGATAAAATCTTACTGTATTCAGGAAAAAACTTCCAGCTCGCTGAAATATGTTCATTTGCTGAAAACCATCAAAACCACGAAAAGTTCTTGTATTTGAAGATAAAATCTTTTTGCTTTGAACAAGAAAGATCTAGCTGACTGAAAGAAGTTCATGAGATGAAAACCAACAAAAATTGACAAGAACAACGAAAAGTTCTTGTATTTTAAGATAAAATCTGAGGCTATTAAAGAAAAAACTTCCAGCTCGCTGAAATATGTTCATTTGCTGAAAACCATCAAAACCACGAAAAGTTCTTGTATTTGAAGATAAAATCTTTTTGCTTTGAAGAAGAAAGATCCAGCTGACTGAAATCAGTTCATCAGATGAAAACCAACAAAAATTGACAAGAACCACGAAAAGTTCTTGTATTTTAAGATAAAATCTTACTCTATTAAGGAAAAAACTTCCAGCTCGCTGAAATCTGTTCATTTGCTGAAAACCATCAAAACCACGAAAAGTTCTTGTATTTGAAGATAAAATCTTTTTGCTTTGAAGAAGAAAGATCTAGCTGACTGAAATAAGTTCATTAGATGAAAACCAACAAAAATTGACAAGAACCACGAAAAGTTCTTGTATTTTAAGATAAAATCTTAGGCTATTAAAGAAAAAACTTCCAGCTCGCTGAAATATGTTCATTTGCTGAAAACCATCAAAACCAGGAAAAGTTCTTGTATTTGAAGATAAAATCTTTTTGCTTTGAAGAAGAAAGATCCAGCTGACTGAAATCAGTTCATCAGATGAAAACCAACAAAAATTGACAAGAACCACGAAAAGTTCTTGTATTTTAAGATAAAATCTTACTCTATTAAGGAAAAAACTTCCAGCTCGCTGAAATATGTTCATTTGCTGAAAACCATCAAAACCACGAAAAGTTCTTGTATTTGAAGATAAAATCTTTTTGCTTTGAAGAAGAAAGATCTAGCTGACTGAAATAAGTTCATTAGATGAAAACCAACAAAAAATGACAAGAACCACGAAAAGTTCTTGTATTTTAAGATAAAATCTTACTCTATTAAGGAAAAAACTTCCAGCTCGCTGAAATATGTTCATTTGCTGAAAACCATCAAAACCACGAAAAGTTCTTGTATTTGAAGATAAAATCTTTTTGCTTTGAAGAAGAAAGATCTAGCTGACTGAAATAAGTTCATTAGATGAACACCAACAAAATTTGACAAGAACCACGAAAACTTCTTGTATTTTAAGATAATATCTTACGCTATTAAAGAAAAAACTTCTGGCTCGCTGAAATATGTTCATTTGCTGAAAACCAACAAAACCACAAAAAGTTCTTGTATTTGAAGATAAAATCTTTTTGCTTTGAAGAAGAAAGATCCAGCTGACTGAAATAAGTTCATTAGATGAAAACCAACAAAATTTGACAAGAACCACGAAAACTTCTTGTATTTTAAGATAATATCTTACGCTATTAAAGAAAAACTTCTGGCTCGCTGAAATATGTTCATTTGCTGAAAACCAACAAAACCACGAAAAGTTCTTGTATTTGAAGATAAAATCTTTTTGCTTTGAAGAAGAAAGATCTAGCTGACTGAAATAATTTCATTAGATGAAAACCAACAAAAATTGACAAGAACCACGAAAAGTTCTTGTATTTTAAGATAAAATCTTACTCTATTAAGGAAAAAACTTCCAGCTCGCTGAAATATGTTCATTTGCTGAAAACCATCAAAACCACGAAAAGTTCTTGTATTTGAAGATAAAATCTTTTTGCTTTGAAGAAGAAAGATCTAGCTGACTGAAATAAGTTCATGAGATGAAAACCAACAAAAATTGACAAGAACAACGAAAAGTTCTTGTATTTTAAGATAAAATCTGAGGCTATTAAAGAAAAAACTTCCAGCTCGCTGAAATATGTTCATTTGCTGAAAACCATCAAAACCACGAAAAGTTCTTGTATTTGAAGATAAAATCTTTTTGCTTTGAAGAAGAAAGATCCAGCTGACTGAAATCAGTTCATCAGATGAAAACCAACAAAAATTGACAAGAACCACGAAAAGTTCTTGTATTTTAAGATAAAATCTTACTCTATTAAGGAAAAAACTTCCAGCTCGCTGAAATCTGTTCATTTGCTGAAAACCAACAAAACCATGAAAAGTTCTTGTATTTGAAGATAAAATCTTTTTGCTTTGACGAAGAAAGATCTAGCTGACTGAAATAAGTTCATTAGATGAAAACCAACAAAAATTGACAAGAACCACGAAAAGTTCTTGTATTTTAAGATAAAATCTTAGGCTATTAAAGAAAAAACTTTTAGCTCGCTGAAATCTGTTCATTTGCTGAAAACCATCAAAACCACGAAAAGTTCTTGTATTTGAAGATAAAATCTTTTTGCTTTGAAGAAGAAAGATCTCGCTGACTGAAATAAGTTCATTAGATGAAAACCAACAAAAATTGACAAGAACCACGAAAAGTTCTTGTATTTTAAGATAAAATCTTACTCTATTAAGGAAAAAACTTCCAGCTCGCTGAAATATGTTCATTTGCTGAAAACCAACAAAACCACCAAAAGTTCTTGTATTTGAAGATAAAATCTTTTTGCTTTCACGAAGAAAGATCTAGCTGACTGAAATAAGTTCATTAGATGAAATCCAACAAAAATTGACAAGAACCACGAAAAGTTCTTGTATTTTAAGATAAAATCTTACTGTATTCAGGAAAAAACTTCCAGCTCGCTGAAATATGTTCATTTGCTGAAAACCATCAAAACCACGAAAAGTTCTTGTATTTGAAGATAAAATCTTTTTGCTTTGAAGAAGAAAGATCTAGCTGACTGAAATAAGTTCATTAGATGAAAACCAACAAAAATTGACAAGAACCACGAAAAGTTCTTGTATTTTAAGATAAAATCTTATGCTATTAAAGAAAAAACTCCCAGCTCGCTGAAATATGTTCATTTGCTGAAAACCAACAAAACCACCAAAAGTTCTTGTATTTGAAGATAAAATCTTTTTGCTTTGACGAAGAAAGATCTAGCTGACTGAAATAAGTTCATTAGATGAAAACCAACAAAAATTGACAAGAACCACGAAAAGTTCTTGTATTTTAAGATAAAATCTTAGGCTATTAAAGAAAAAACTTCCAGCTCGCTGAAATCTGTTCATTTGCTGAAAACCATCAAAACCACGAAAAATTCTTGTATTTGAAGATAAAATCTTTTTGCTTTGAAGAAGAAAGATCTAGCTGACTGAAATAAGTTCATTAGATGAAAACCAACAAAAATTGACAAGAACCACGAAAAGTTCTTGTATTTTAAGATAAAATCTTACTCTATTAAGGAAAAAACTTCCAGCTCGCTGAAATATGTTCATTTGCTGAAAACCATCAAAACCACGAAACGTTCTTGTATTTGAAGATAAAATCTTTTTGCTTTGAAGAAGAAAGATCTAGCTGACTGAAATAAGTTCATTAGATGAGAACCAACAAAAAATGACAAGAACCACGAAAAGTTCTTGTATTTTAAGATAAAATCTTACTCTATTGAGGAAAAAACTTCCAGCTCGCTGAAATATGTTCATTTGCTGAAAACCATCAAAACCACGAAAAGTTCTTGTATTTGAAGATAAAATCTTTTTGCCTTGAAGAAGAAAGATCTAGCTGACTGAAATAAGTTCATTAGATGAAAACCAACAAAATTTGACAAGAACCACGAAAACTTCTTGTATTTTAAGACAATATCTTACGCTATTAAAGAAAAAACTTCTGGCTCGCTGAAATATGTTCATTTGCTGAAAACCAACAAAACCACGAAAAGTTCTTGTATTTGAAGATAAAATCATTTTGCTTTGAAGAAGAAAGATCCAGCTGACTGAAATAAGTTCATTAGATGAAAACCAACAAAATTTGACAAGAACCACGAAAACTTCTTGTATTTTAAGATAATATCTTACGCTATTAAAGAAAAAACTTCTGGCTCGCTGAAATATGTTCATTTGCTGAAAACCAACAAAACCACAAAAAGTTCTTGTATTTGAAGATAAAATCTTTTTGCTTTGAAGAAGAAAGATCCAGCTGACTGAAATAATTTCATTAGATGAAAACCAACAAAAATTGACAAGAACCACGAAAAGTTCTTGTATTTTAAGATAAAATCTTACTCTATTAAGGAAAAAACTTCCAGCTCGCTGAAATATGTTCATTTGCTGAAAACCATCAAAACCACGAAAAGGTCTTGTATTTGAAGATAAAATCTTTTTGCTTTGAAGAAGAAAGATCGAGCTGACTGAAATAAGTTCATTCGATGAAAACCAACAAAAATTGACAAGAACCACGAAAAGTTCTTGTATTTTAAGATAAAATCTTAGGCTCTTAAAGAAAAAACTTCCAGCTCGCTGAAATATGTTCATTTGCTGAAAACCAACAAAACCACGAAAAGTTCTTGTATTTGAAGATAAAATCTTTTTGCTTTGAAGAAGAAAGATCTAGCTGACTGAAATAAGTTCATTAGATGAAAACCAACTAAAATTGACAAGAACCACGAAAATTTCTTGTATTTTAAGATAAAATCTTACTCTATTAAGGAAAAAACTTCCAGCTCGCTGAAATATGTTCATTTGCTGAAAACCAACAAAACCACCAAAAGTTCTTGTATTTGAAGATAAAATCTTTTTTCTTTGAACAAGAAAGATCCAGATGACTGAAATAAGTTCATTCGATGAAAACCAACAAAAATTGACATGAACCACGAAAAGTTCTTGTATTTTAAGATAAAATCTTCGGCTATTAAAGAAAAAACTTCCAGCTCGCTGAAATCTGTTCATTTGCTGAAAACCATCAAAACCACGAAAAGTTCTTGTATTTGAAGATAAAATCTTTTTGCTTTGAAGAAGAAAGATCTAGCTGACTGAAATAAGTTCATCAGATGAAAACCAACAAAAATTGAGAAGAACCACGAAAAGTTCTTGTATTTTAAGATAAAATCTTACTGTATTCAGGAAAAAACTTCCAGCTCGCTGAAATATGTTCACTTGCTGAAAACCATCAAAACCACGAAAAGTTCTTGTATTTGAAGATAAAATCTTTTTGCTTTGAAGAAGAAAGATCTAGCTGACTGAAATAAGTTCATTAGATGAAAACCAACAAAAATTGACAAGAACCACGAAAAGTTCTTGTATTTTAAGATAAAATCTTATGCTATTAAAGAAAAAACTCCCAGCTCGCTGAAATATGTTCATTTGCTGAAAACCAACAAAACCACGAAAAGTTCTTGTATTTGAAGATAAAATCTTTTTGCTTTGAAGAAGAAAGATCCAGCTGACTGAAATAAGTTCATTAGATGAAAACCAACAAAGATTGACAAGAACCACGAAAAGTTCTTGTATTTTAAGATAAAATCTTAGGCTATTAAAGAAAAAACTTCCAGCTCGCTCAAATATGTTCATTTGCTGAAAACCATCAAAACCACGAAAAGTTCTTGTATTTGAAGATAAAATCTTTTTGCTTTGAAGAAGAAAGATCCAGCTGACTGAAATCAGTTCATCAGATGAAAACCAACTAAAATTGACAAGAACCACGAAAATTTCTTGTATTTTAAGATAAAATCTTACTCTATTAAGGAAAAAACTTCCAGCTCGCTGAAATATGTTCATTTGCTGAAAACCAACAAAACCACCAAAAGTTCTTGTATTTGAAGATAAAATCTTTTTTCTTTGAACAAGAAAGATCCAGATGACTGAAATAAGTTCATTCGATGAAAACCAACAAAAATTGACATGAACCACGAAAAGTTCTTGTATTTTAAGATAAAATCTTCGGCTATTAAAGAAAAAACTTCCAGCTCGCTGAAATCTGTTCATTTGCTGAAAACCATCAAAACCACGAAAAGTTCTTGTATTTGAAGATAAAATCTTTTTGCTTTGAAGAAGAAAGATCTAGCTGACTGAAATAAGTTCATCAGATGAAAACCAACAAAAATTGAGAAGAACCACGAAAAGTTCTTGTATTTTAAGATAAAATCTTACTGTATTCAGGAAAAAACTTCCAGCTCGCTGAAATATGTTCACTTGCTGAAAACCATCAAAACCACGAAAAGTTCTTGTATTTGAAGATAAAATCTTTTTGCTTTGAAGAAGAAAGATCTAGCTGACTGAAATAAGTTCATTAGATGAAAACCAACAAAAATTGACAAGAACCACGAAAAGTTCTTGTATTTTAAGATAAAATCTTATGCTATTAAAGAAAAAACTCCCAGCTCGCTGAAATATGTTCATTTGCTGAAAACCAACAAAACCACGAAAAGTTCTTGTATTTGAAGATAAAATCTTTTTGCTTTGAAGAAGAAAGATCCAGCTGACTGAAATAAGTTCATTAGATGAAAACCAACAAAGATTGACAAGAACCACGAAAAGTTCTTGTATTTTAAGATAAAATCTTAGGCTATTAAAGAAAAAACTTCCAGCTCGCTCAAATATGTTCATTTGCTGAAAACCATCAAAACCACGAAAAGTTCTTGTATTTGAAGATAAAATCTTTTTGCTTTGAAGAAGAAAGATCCAGCTGACTGAAATCAGTTCATCAGATGAAAACCAACAAAAATTGACAAGAACCACGAAAAGTTCTTGTATTTTAAGATAAAATCTTACTCTATTAAGGAAAAAACTTCCAGCTCGCTGAAATCTGTTCATTTGCTGAAAACCAACAAAACCACCAAAAGTTCTTGTATTTGAAGATAAAATCTTTTTGCTTTGACGAAGAAAGATCTAGCTGACTGAAATAAGTTCATTAGATGAAAACCAACAAAATTTGACAAGAACCACGAAAACTTCTTGTATTTTAAGATAATATCTTACGCTATTAAAGAAAAAACTTCTGGCTCGCTGAAATATGTTCATTTGCTGAAAACCAACAAAACCACAAAAAGTTCTTGTATTTGAAGATAAAATCTTTTTGCTTTGAAGAAGAAAGATCCAGCTGACTGAAATAATTTCATTAGATGAAAACCAACAAAAATTGACAAGAACCACGAAAAGTTCTTGTATTTTAAGATAAAATCTTACTCTATTAAGGAAAAAACTTCCAGCTCGCTGAAATATGTTCATTTGCTGAAAACCATCAAAACCACGAAAAGGTCTTGTATTTGAAGATAAAATCTTTTTGCTTTGAAGAAGAAAGATCCAGCTGACTGAAATAATTTCATTAGATGAAAACCAACAAAAATTGACAAGAACCACGAAAAGTTCTTGTATTTTAAGATAAAATCTTACTCTATTAAGGAAAAAACTTCCAGCTCGCTGAAATCTGTTCATTTGCTGAAAACCAACAAAACCATGAAAAGTTCTTGTATTTGAAGATAAAATCTTTTTGCTTTGAAGAAGAAAGATCGAGCTGACTGAAATAAGTTCATTCGATGAAAACCAACAAAAATTGACAAGAACCACGAAAAGTTCTTGTATTTTAAGATAAAATCTTACTCTATTAAGGAAAAAACTTCCAGCTCGCTGAAATATGTTCATTTGCTGAAAACCAACAAAACCACCAAAAGTTCTTGTATTTGAAGATAAAATCTTTTTTCTTTGAACAAGAAAGATCCAGATGACTGAAATAAGTTCATTCGATGAAAACCAACAAAAATTGACATGAACCACGAAAGGTTCTTGTATTTTAAGATAAAATCTTAGGCTATTAAAGAAAAAACTTCCAGCTCGCTGAAATCTGTTCATTTGCTGAAAACCATCAAAACCACGAAAAGTTCTTGTATTTGAAGATAAAATCTTTTTGCTTTGAAGAAGAAAGATCTAGCTGACTGAAATAAGTTCATCAGATGAAAACCAACAAAAATTGAGAAGAACCACGAAAAGTTCTTGTATTTTAAGATAAAATCTTACTGTATTCAGGAAAAAACTTCCAGCTCGCTGAAATATGTTCACTTGCTGAAAACCATCAAAACCACGAAAAGTTCTTGTATTTGAAGATAAAATCTTTTTGCTTTGAAGAAGAAAGATCTAGCTGACTGAAATAAGTTCATTAGATGAAAACCAACAAAAATTGACAAGAACCACGAAAAGTTCTTGTATTTTAAGATAAAATCTTATGCTATTAAAGAAAAAACTCCCAGCTCGCTGAAATATGTTCATTTGCTGAAAACCAACAAAACCACGAAAAGTTCTTGTATTTGAAGATAAAATCTTTTTGCTTTGAAGAAGAAAGATCCAGCTGACTGAAATAAGTTCATTAGATGAAAACCAACAAAAATTGACAAGAACCACGAAAAGTTCTTGTATTTTAAGATAAAATCTTAGGCTATTAAAGAAAAAACTTCCAGCTCGCTCAAATATGTTCATTTGCTGAAAACCATCAAAACCACGAAAAGTTCTTGTATTTGAAGATAAAATCTTTTTGCTTTGAAGAAGAAAGATCCAGCTGACTGAAATCAGTTCATCAGATGAAAACCAACAAAAATTGACAAGAACCACGAAAAGTTCTTGTATTTTAAGATAAAATCTTACTCTATTAAGGAAAAAACTTCCAGCTCGCTGAAATATGTTCATTTGCTGAAAACCAACAAAACCACCAAAAGTTCTTGTATTTGAAGATAAAATCTTTTTGCTTTGACGAAGAAAGATCTAGCTGACTGAAATAAGTTCATTAGATGAAAACCAACAAAAATTGACAAGAACCACGAAAAGTTCTTGTATTTTAAGATAAAATCTTAGGCTATTAAAGAAAAAACTTCCAGCTCGCTGAAATCTGTTCATTTGCTGAAAACCATCAAAACCACGAAAAGTTCTTGCATTTGAAGATAAAATCTTTTTGCTTTGAAGAAGAAAGATCTAGCTGACTGAAATAAGTTCATTAGATGAAAACCAACAAAAATTGACAAGAACCACGAAAAGTTCTTGTATTTTAAGATAAAATCTTATGCTATTAAAGAAAAAACTCCCAGCTCGCTGAAATATGTTCATTTGCTGAAAACCAACAAAACCACGAAAAGTTCTTGTATTTGAAGATAAAATCTTTTTTCTTTGAAGAAGAAAGATCCAGCTGACTGAAATAAGTTCATTAGATGAAAACCAACAAAAATTGACAAGAACCACGAAAAGTTCTTGTATTTTAAGATAAAATCTTACTCTATTAAGGAAAAAACTTCCAGCTCGCTGAAATATGTTCATTTGCTGAAAACCATCAAAACCACGAAAAGTTCTTGTATTTGAAGATAAAATCTTTTTGCTTTGAAGAAGAAAGATCTAGCTGACTGAAATAAGTTCATTAGATGAAAACCAACAAAAAATGACAAGAACCACGAAAAGTTCTTGTATTTTAAGATAAAATCTTACTCTATTAAGGAAAAAACTTCCAGCTCGCTGAAATATGTTCATTTGCTGAAAACCATCAAAACCACGAAAAGTTCTTGTATTTGAAGATAAAATCTTTTTGCTTTGAAGAAGAAAGATCTAGCTGACTGAAATAAGTTCATTAGATGAAAACCAACAAAATTTGACAAGAACCACGAAAACTTCTTGTATTTTAAGATAATATCTTATGCTATTAAAGAAAAAACTTCTGGCTCGCTGAAATATGTTCATTTGCTGAAAACCAACAAAACCACGAAAAGTTCTTGTATTTGAAGATAAAATCTTTTTGCTTTGAAGAAGAAAGATCCAGCTGACTGAAATAAGTTCATTAGATGAAAACCAACAAAAATTGACAAGAACCACGAAAAGTTCTTGTATTTTAAGATAAAATCTTACTCTATTAAGGAAAAAACTTCCAGCTCGCTGAAATATGTTCATTTGCTGAAAACCATCAAAACCACGAAAAGTTCTTGTATTTGAAGATAAAATCTTTTTGCTTTGAAGAAGAAAGATCTAGCTGACTGAAATAAGTTCATTAGATGAAAACCAACAAAAATTGACAAGAAACACGAAAAGTTCTTGTATTTTAAGATAAAATCTTAGGCTATTAAGGAAAAAACTTCCAGCTCGCTGAAATATGTTCATTTGCTGAAAACCATCAAAACCAGGAAAAGTTCTTGTATTTGAAGATAAAATCTTTTTGCTTTGAAGAAGAAAGATCCAGCTGACTGAAATCAGTTCATCAGATGAAAACCAACAAAAATTGACAAGAACCACGAAAAGTTCTTGTATTTTAAGATAAAATCTTACTCTATTAAGGAAAAAACTTCCAGCTCGCTGAAATATGTTCATTTGCTGAAAACCATCAAAACCACGAAAAGTTCTTGTATTTGAAGATAAAATCTTTTTGCTTTGAAGAAGAAAGATCCAGCTGACTGAAATCAGTTCATCAGATGAAAACCAACAAAAATTGACAAGAACCACGAAAAGTTCTTGTATTTTAAGATAAAATCTTACTCTATTAAGGAAAAAACTTCCAGCTCGCTGAAATATGTTCATTTGCTGAAAACCAACAAAACCACCAAAAGTTCTTGTATTTGAAGATAAAATCTTTTTGCTTTGACGAAGAAAGATCTAGCTGACTGAAATAAGTTCATTAGATGAAATCCAACAAAAATTGACAAGAACCACGAAAAGTTCTTGTATTTTAAGATAAAATCTTACTGTATTCAGGAAAAAACTTCCAGCTCGCTGAAATATGTTCATTTGCTGAAAACCATCAAAACCACGAAAAGTTCTTGTATTTGAAGATAAAATCTTTTTGCTTTGAAGAAGAAAGATCTAGCTGACTGAAATAAGTTCATTAGATGAAAACCAACAAAAATTGACAAGAACCACGAAAAGTTCTTGTATTTTAAGATAAAATCTTATGCTATTAAAGAAAAAACTCCCAGCTCGCTGAAATATGTTCATTTGCTGAAAACCAACAAAACCACCAAAAGTTCTTGTATTTGAAGATAAAATCTTTTTGCTTTGACGAAGAAAGATCTAGCTGACTGAAATAAGTTCATTAGATGAAAACCAACAAAAATTGACAAGAACCACGAAAAGTTCTTGTATTTTAAGATAAAATCTTACTGTATTCAGGAAAAAACTTCCAGCTCGCTGAAATATGTTCATTTGCTGAAAACCGTCAAAACCACGAAAAGTTCTTGCATTTGAAGATAAAATCTTTTTGCTTTGAAGAAGAAAGATCTAGCTGACTGAAATAAGTTCATTAGATGAAAACCAACAAAAATTGACAAGAACCACGAAAAGTTCTTGTATTTTAAGATAAAATCTTATGCTATTAAAGAAAAAACTCCCAGCTCGCTGAAATATGTTCATTTGCTGAAAACCAACAAAACCACGAAAAGTTCTTGTATTTGAAGATAAAATCTTTTTTCTTTGAAGAAGAAAGATCCAGCTGACTGAAATAAGTTCATTAGATGAAAACCAACAAAAATTGACAAGAACCACGAAAAGTTCTTGTATTTTAAGATAAAATCTTACTCTATTAAGGAAAAAACTTCCAGCTCGCTGAAATATGTTCATTTGCTGAAAACCATCAAAACCACGAAAAGTTCTTGTATTTGAAGATAAAATCTTTTTGCTTTGAAGAAGAAAGATCTAGCTGACTGAAATAAGTTCATTAGATGAAAACCAACAAAAAATGACAAGAACCACGAAAAGTTCTTGTATTTTAAGATAAAATCTTACTCTATTAAGGAAAAAACTTCCAGCTCGCTGAAATATGTTCATTTGCTGAAAACCATCAAAACCACGAAACGTTCTTGTATTTGAAGATAAAATCTTTTTGCTTTGAAGAAGAAAGATCTAGCTGACTGAAATAAGTTCATTAGATGAAAACCAACAAAATTTGACAAGAACCACGAAAACTTCTTGTATTTTAAGATAATATCTTACGCTATTAAAGAAAAAACTTCTGGCTCGCTGAAATATGTTCATTTGCTGAAAACCAACAAAACCACGAAAAGTTCTTGTATTTGAAGATAAAATCTTTTTGCTTTGAAGAAGAAAGATCCAGCTGACTGAAATAAGTTCATTAGATGAAAACCAACAAAATTTGACAAGAACCACGAAAACTTCTTGTATTTTAAGATAATATCTTACGCTATTAAAGAAAAAACTTCTGGCTCGCTGAAATATGTTCATTTGCTGAAAACCAAAAAAACCACGAAAAGTTCTTGTATTTGAAGATAAAATCTTTTTGCTTTGAAGAAGAAAGATCCAGCTGACTGAAATAATTTCATTAGATGAAAACCAACAAAAATTGACAAGAACCACGAAAAGTTCTTGTATTTTAAGATAAAATCTTACTCTATTAAGGAAAAAACTTCCAGCTCGCTGAAATATGTTCATTTGCTGAAAACCATCAAAACCACGAAAAGTTCTTGTATTTGAAGATAAAATCTTTTTGCTTTGAAGAAGAAAGATCTAGCTGACTGAAATAAGTTCATGAGATGAAAACCAACAAAAATTGACAAGAACAACGAAAAGTTCTTGTATTTTAAGATAAAATCTGAGGCTATTAAAGAAAAAACTTCCAGCTCGCTGAAATATGTTCATTTGCTGAAAACCATCAAAACCACGAAAAGTTCTTGTATTTGAAGATAAAATCTTTTTGCTTTGAAGAAGAAAGATCCAGCTGACTGAAATCAGTTCATCAGATGAAAACCAACAAAAATTGACAAGAACCACGAAAAGTTCTTGTATTTTAAGATAAAATCTTACTCTATTAAGGAAAAAACTTCCAGCTCGCTGAAATCTGTTCATTTGCTGAAAACCATCAAAACCACGAAAAGTTCTTGTATTTGAAGATAAAATCTTTTTGCTTTGAAGAAGAAAGATCTAGCTGACTGAAATAAGTTCATTAGATGAAAACCAACAAAAATTGACAAGAACCACGAAAAGTTCTTGTATTTTAAGATAAAATCTTAGGCAATGAAAGAAAAAACTTCCAGCTCGCTGAAATATGTTCATTTGCTGAAAACCATCAAAACCAGGAAAAGTTCTTGTATTTGAAGATAAAATCTTTTTGCTTTGAAGAAGAAAGATCCAGCTGACTGAAATCAGTTCATCAGATGAAAACCAACAAAAATTGACAAGAACCACGAAAAGTTCTTGTATTTTAAGATAAAATCTTACTCTATTAAGGAAAAAACTTCCAGCTCGCTGAAATATGTTCATTTGCTGAAAACCATCAAAACCACGAAAAGTTCTTGTATTTGAAGATAAAATCTTTTTGCTTTGAAGAAGAAAGATCTAGCTGACTGAAATAAGTTCATTAGATGAAAACCAACAAAAAATGACAAGAACCACGAAAAGTTCTTGTATTTTAAGATAAAATCTTACTCTATTAAGGAAAAAACTTCCAGCTCGCTGAAATATGTTCATTTGCTGAAAACCATCAAAACCACGAAAAGTTCTTGTATTTGAAGATAAAATCTTTTTGCTTTGAAGAAGAAAGATCTAGCTGACTGAAATAAGTTCATTAGATGAAAACCAACAAAATTTGACAAGAACCACGAAAACTTCTTGTATTTTAAGATAATATCTTACGCTATTAAAGAAAAAACTTCTGGCTCGCTGAAATATGTTCATTTGCTGAAAACCAACAAAACCACAAAAAGTTCTTGTATTTGAAGATAAAATCTTTTTGCTTTGAAGAAGAAAGATCCAGCTGACTGAAATAAGTTCATTAGATGAAAACCAACAAAATTTGACAAGAACCACGAAAACTTCTTGTATTTTAAGATAATATCTTACGCTATTAAAGAAAAAACTTCTGGCTCGCTGAAATATGTTCAATTGCTGAAAACCAACAAAACCACGAAAAGTTCTTGTATTTGAAGATAAAATCTTTTTGCTTTGAAGAAGAAAGATCTAGCTGACTGAAATAATTTCATTAGATGAAAACCAACAAAATTTGACAAGAACCACGAAAACTTCTTGTATTTTAAGATAATATCTTACGCTATTAAAGAAAAAACTTCTGGCTCGCTGAAATATGTTCATTTGCTGAAAACCAAAAAAACCACGAAAAGTTCTTGTATTTGAAGATAAAATCTTTTTGCTTTGAAGAAGAAAGATCCAGCTGACTGAAATAATTTCATTAGATGAAAACCAACAAAAATTGACAAGAACCACGAAAAGTTCTTGTATTTTAAGATAAAATCTTACTCTATTAAGGAAAAAACTTCCAGCTCGCTGAAATATGTTCATTTGCTGAAAACCATCAAAACCACGAAAAGTTCTTGTATTTGAAGATAAAATCTTTTTGCTTTGAAGAAGAAAGATCTAGCTGACTGAAATAAGTTCATGAGATGAAAACCAACAAAAATTGACAAGAACAACGAAAAGTTCTTGTATTTTAAGATAAAATCTGAGGCTATTAAAGAAAAAACTTCCAGCTCGCTGAAATATGTTCATTTGCTGAAAACCATCAAAACCACGAAAAGTTCTTGTATTTGAAGATAAAATCTTTTTGCTTTGAAGAAGAAAGATCCAGCTGACTGAAATCAGTTCATCAGATGAAAACCAACAAAAATTGACAAGAACCACGAAAAGTTCTTGTATTTTAAGATAAAATCTTACTCTATTAAGGAAAAAACTTCCAGCTCGCTGAAATCTGTTCATTTGCTGAAAACCAACAAAACCATGAAAAGTTCTTGTATTTGAAGATAAAATCTTTTTGCTTTGACGAAGAAAGATCTAGCTGACTGAAATAAGTTCATTAGATGAAATCCAACAAAAATTGACAAGAACCACGAAAAGTTCTTGTATTTTAAGATAAAATCTTACTGTATTCAGGAAAAAACTTCCAGCTCGCTGAAATATGTTCATTTGCTGAAAACCATCAAAACCACGAAAAGTTCTTGTATTTGAAGATAAAATCTTTTTGCTTTGAAGAAGAAAGATCTAGCTGACTGAAATAAGTTCATTAGATGAAAACCAACAAAAATTGACAAGAACCACGAAAAGTTCTTGTATTTTAAGATAAAATCTTATGCTATTAAAGAAAAAACTCCCAGCTCGCTGAAATATGTTCATTTGCTGAAAACCAACAAAACCACCAAAAGTTCTTGTATTTGAAGATAAAATCTTTTTGCTTTGACGAAGAAAGATCTAGCTGACTGAAATAAGTTCATTAGATGAAAACCAACAAAAATTGACAAGAACCACGAAAAGTTCTTGTATTTTAAGATAATATCTTACGCTATTAAAGAAAAAACTTCCAGCTCGCTGAAATCTGTTCATTTGCTGAAAACCATCAAAACCACGAAAAATTCTTGTATTTGAAGATAAAATCTTTTTGCTTTGAAGAAGAAAGATCTAGCTGACTGAAATAAGTTCATTAGATGAAAACCAACAAAAATTGACAAGAACCACGAAAAGTTCTTGTATTTTAAGATAAAATCTTACTCTATTAAGGAAAAAACTTCCAGCTCGCTGAAATATGTTCATTTGCTGAAAACCATCAAAACCACGAAAAGTTCTTGTATTTGAAGATAAAATCTTTTTGCTTTGAAGAAGAAAGATCTAGCTGACTGAAATAAGTTCATTAGATGAAAACCAACAAAATTTGACAAGAACCACGAAAACTTCTTGTATTTTAAGACAATATCTTACGCTATTAAAGAAAAAACTTCTGGCTCGCTGAAATATGTTCATTTGCTGAAAACCAACAAAACCACGAAAAGTTCTTGTATTTGAAGATAAAATCTTTTTGCTTTGAAGAAGAAAGATCCAGCTGACTGAAATAAGTTCATTAGATGAAAACCAACAAAATTTGACAAGAACCACGAAAACTTCTTGTATTTTAAGATAATATCTTACGCTATTAAAGAAAAAACTTCTGGCTCGCTGAAATATGTTCATTTGCTGAAAACCAACAAAACCACAAAAAGTTCTTGTATTTGAAGATAAAATCTTTTTGCTTTGAAGAAGAAAGATCCAGCTGACTGAAATAATTTCATTAGATGAAAACCAACAAAAATTGACAAGAACCACGAAAAGTTCTTGTATTTTAAGATAAAATCTTACTCTATTAAGGAAAAAACTTCCAGCTCGCTGAAATCTGTTCATTTGCTGAAAACCAACAAAACCATGAAAAGTTCTTGTATTTGAAGATAAAATCTTTTTGCTTTGACGAAGAAAGATCTAGCTGACTGAAATAAGTTCATTAGATGAAAACCAACAAAAATTGACAAGAACCACGAAAAGTTCTTGTATTTTAAGATAAAATCTTAGGCTATTAAAGAAAAAACTTCCAGCTCGCTGAAATCTGTTCATTTGCTGAAAACCATCAAAACCACGAAAAGTTCTTGTATTTGAAGATAAAATCTTTTTGCTTTGAAGAAGAAAGATCGAGCTGACTGAAATAAGTTCATTCGATGAAAACCAACAAAAATTGACAAGAACCACGAAAAGTTCTTGTATTTTAAGATAAAATCTTAGGCTCTTAAAGAAAAAACTTCCAGCTCGCTGAAATATGTTCATTTGCTGAAAACCAACAAAACCACGAAAAGTTCTTGTATTTGAAGATAAAATCTTTTTGCTTTGAAGAAGAAAGATCTAGCTGACTGAAATAAGTTCATGAGATGAAAACCAACTAAAATTGACAAGAACCACGAAAATTTCTTGTATTTTAAGATAAAATCTTACTCTATTAAGGAAAAAACTTCCAGCTCGCTGAAATATGTTCATTTGCTGAAAACCAACAAAACCACCAAAAGTTCTTGTATTTGAAGATAAAATCTTTTTTCTTTGAACAAGAAAGATCCAGATGACTGAAATAAGTTCATTCGATGAAAACCAACAAAAATTGACAAGAACCACGAAAAGTTCTTGTATTTTAAGATAAAATCTTAGGCTATTAAAGAAAAAACTTCCAGCTCGCTGAAATCTGTTCATTTGCTGAAAACCATCAAAACCACGAAAAGTTCTTGTATTTGAAGATAAAATCTTTTTGCTTTGAAGAAGAAAGATCTAGCTGACTGAAATAAGTTCATCAGATGAAAACCAACAAAAATTGAGAAGAACCACGAAAAGTTCTTGTATTTTAAGATAAAATCTTACTGTATTCAGGAAAAAACTTCCAGCTCGCTGAAATATGTTCATTTGCTGAAAACCATCAAAACCACGAAAAGTTCTTGTATTTGAAGATAAAATCTTTTTGCTTTGAAGAAGAAAGATCTAGCTGACTGAAATAAGTTCATTAGATGAAAACCAACAAAAATTGACAAGAACCACGAAAAGTTCTTGTATTTTAAGATAAAATCTTATGCTATTAAAGAAAAAACTCCCAGCTCGCTGAAATATGTTCATTTGCTGAAAACCAACAAAACCACGAAAAGTTCTTGTATTTGAAGATAAAATCTTTTTGCTTTGAAGAAGAAAGATCCAGCTGACTGAAATAAGTTCATTAGATGAAAACCAACAAAAATTGACAAGAACCACGAAAAGTTCTTGTATTTTAAGATAAAATCTTAGGCTATTAAAGAAAAAACTTCCAGCTCGCTGAAATATGTTCATTTGCTGAAAACCATCAAAACCACGCAAAGTTCTTGTATTTGAAGATAAAATCTTTTTGCTTTGAAGAAGAAAGATCCAGCTGACTGAAATCAGTTCATCAGATGAAAACCAACAAAAATTGACAAGAACCACGAAAAGTTCTTGTATTTTAAGATAAAATCTTACTCTATTAAGGAAAAAACTTCCAGCTCGCTGAAATATGTTCATTTGCTGAAAACCAACAACACCACCAAAAGTTCTTGTATTTGAAGATAAAATCTTTTTGCTTTGACGAAGAAAGATCTCGCTGACTGAAATAAGTTCATTAGATGAAAACCAACAAAAATTGACAAGAACCACGAAAAGTTCTTGTATTTTAAGATAAAATCTTAGGCTATTAAAGAAAAAACTTCCAGCTCGCTGAAATCTGTTCATTTGCTGAAAACCATCAAAACCACGAAAAGTTCTTGTATTTGAAGATAAAATCTTTTTGCTTTGAAGAAGAAAGATCTAGCTGACTGAAATAAGTTCATTAGATGAAAACCAACAAAAATTGACAAGAACCACGAAAAGTTCTTGTATTTTAAGATAAAATCTTACTCTATTAAGGAAAAAACTTCCAGCTCGCTGAAATATGTTCATTTGCTGAAAACCATCAAAACCACGAAACGTTCTTGTATTTGAAGATAAAATCTTTTTGCTTTGAAGAAGAAAGATCCAGCTGACTGAAATAAGTTCATTAGATGAAAACCAACAAAAATTGACAAGAACCACGAAAAGTTCTTGTATTTTAAGATAAAATCTTAGGCTATTAAAGAAAAAACTTCCAGCTCGCTGAAATCTGTTCATTTGCTGAAAACCATCAAAACCACGAAAAGTTCTTGTATTTGAAGATAAAATCTTTTTGCTTTGAAGAAGAAAGATCCAGCTGACTGAAATAAGTTCATTAGATGAAAACCAACAAAAATTGACAAGAACCACGAAAAGTTCTTGTATTTTAAGATAAAATCTTACTCTATTCAGGAAAAAACTTCCAGCTCGCTGAAATATGTTCATTTGCTGAAAACCATCAAAACCACGAAAAGTTCTTGTATTTGAAGATAAAATCTTTTTGTTTTGAAGAAGAAAGATCTAGCTGACTGAAATAAGTTCATTAGATGAAATCCAACAAAAATTGACAAGAACCACGAAAAGTTCTTGTATTTTAAGATAAAATCTTAGGCTATTAAAGAAAAAACTTCCAGCTCGCTGAAATCTGTTCATTTGCTGAAAACCATCAAAACCACGAAAAGTTCTTGTATTTGAAGATAAAATCTTTTTGCTTTGAAGAAGAAAGATCCAGCTGACTGAAATCAGTTCATCAGATGAAAACCAACAAAAATTGACAAGAACCACGAAAAGTTCTTGTATTTTAAGATAAAATCTTACTCTATTAAGGAAAAAACTTCCAGCTCGCTGAAATATGTTCATTTGCTGAAAACCATCAAAACCACGAAAAGTTCTTGTATTTGAAGATAAAATCTTTTTGCTTTGAAGAAGAAAGATCTAGCTGACTGAAATA
Organism: Heptranchias perlo; assembly: GCF_035084215.1. Taxonomy (NCBI): domain Eukaryota; kingdom Metazoa; phylum Chordata; class Chondrichthyes; order Hexanchiformes; family Hexanchidae; genus Heptranchias; species Heptranchias perlo. The sequence goes on along the minus strand of NW_027139688.1, from coordinate 506,404 downwards.
AGTTCATTAGATGAAAACCAACAAAAAATGACAAGAACCACGAAAAGTTCTTGTATTTTAAGATAAAATCTTACTCTATTAAGGAAAAAACTTCCAGCTCGCTGAAATATGTTCATTTGCTGAAAACCATCAAAACCACGAAAAGTTCTTGTATTTGAAGATAAAATCTTTTTGCTTTGAAGAAGAAAGATCTAGCTGACTGAAATAAGTTCATTAGATGAAAACCAACAAAATTTGACAAGAACCACGAAAACTTCTTGTATTTTAAGATAATATCTTACGCTATTAAAGAAAAAACTTCTGGCTCGCTGAAATATGTTCATTTGCTGAAAACCAACAAAACCACAAAAAGTTCTTGTATTTGAAGATAAAATCTTTTTGCTTTGAAGAAGAAAGATCCAGCTGACTGAAATAAGTTCATTAGATGAAAACCAACAAAATTTGACAAGAACCACGAAAACTTCTTGTATTTTAAGATAATATCTTACGCTATTAAAGAAAAAACTTCTGGCTCGCTGAAATATGTTCAATTGCTGAAAACCAACAAAACCACGAAAAGTTCTTGTATTTGAAGATAAAATCTTTTTGCTTTGAAGAAGAAAGATCTAGCTGACTGAAATAATTTCATTAGATGAAAACCAACAAAAATTGACAAGAACCACGAAAAGTTCTTGTATTTTAAGATAAAATCTTACTCTATTAAGGAAAAAACTTCCAGCTCGCTGAAATATGTTCATTTGCTGAAAACCATCAAAACCACGAAAAGTTCTTGTATTTGAAGATAAAATCTTTTTGCTTTGAAGAAGAAAGATCTAGCTGACTGAAATAAGTTCATGAGATGAAAACCAACAAAAATTGACAAGAACAACGAAAAGTTCTTGTATTTTAAGATAAAATCTGAGGCTATTAAAGAAAAAACTTCCAGCTCGCTGAAATATGTTCATTTGCTGAAAACCATCAAAACCACGAAAAGTTCTTGTATTTGAAGATAAAATCTTTTTGCTTTGAAGAAGAAAGATCCAGCTGACTGAAATCAGTTCATCAGATGAAAACCAACAAAAATTGACAAGAACCACGAAAAGTTCTTGTATTTTAAGATAAAATCTTACTCTATTAAGGAAAAAACTTCCAGCTCGCTGAAATCTGTTCATTTGCTGAAAACCAACAAAACCATGAAAAGTTCTTGTATTTGAAGATAAAATCTTTTTGCTTTGACGAAGAAAGATCTAGCTGACTGAAATAAGTTCATTAGATGAAATCCAACAAAAATTGACAAGAACCACGAAAAGTTCTTGTATTTTAAGATAAAATCTTACTGTATTCAGGAAAAAACTTCCAGCTCGCTGAAATATGTTCATTTGCTGAAAACCATCAAAACCACGAAAAGTTCTTGTATTTGAAGATAAAATCTTTTTGCTTTGAAGAAGAAAGATCTAGCTGACTGAAATAAGTTCATTAGATGAAAACCAACAAAAAATGACAAGAACCACGAAAAGTTCTTGTATTTTAAGATAAAATCTTACTCTATTGAGGAAAAAACTTCCAGCTCGCTGAAATATGTTCATTTGCTGAAAACCATCAAAACCACGAAAAGTTCTTGTATTTGAAGATAAAATCTTTTTGCTTTGAAGAAGAAAGATCTAGCTGACTGAAATAAGTTCATTAGATGAAAACCAACAAAATTTGACAAGAACCACGAAAACTTCTTGTATTTTAAGACAATATCTTACGCTATTAAAGAAAAAACTTCTGGCTCGCTGAAATATGTTCATTTGCTGAAAACCAACAAAACCACGAAAAGTTCTTGTATTTGAAGATAAAATCTTTTTGCTTTGAAGAAGAAAGATCCAGCTGACTGAAATAAGTTCATTAGATGAAAACCAACAAAATTTGACAAGAACCACGAAAACTTCTTGTATTTTAAGATAAAATCTTACTCTATTAAGGAAAAAACTTCCAGCTCGCTGAAATCTGTTCATTTGCTGAAAACCAACAAAACCATGAAAAGTTCTTGTATTTGAAGATAAAATCTTTTTGCTTTGACGAAGAAAGATCTAGCTGACTGAAATAAGTTCATTAGATGAAAACCAACAAAAATTGACAAGAACCACGAAAAGTTCTTGTATTTTAAGATAAAATCTTAGGCTATTAAAGAAAAAACTTCCAGCTCGCTGAAATCTGTTCATTTGCTGAAAACCATCAAAACCACGAAAAGTTCTTGTATTTGAAGATAAAATCTTTTTGCTTTGAAGAAGAAAGATCGAGCTGACTGAAATAAGTTCATTCGATGAAAACCAACAAAAATTGACAAGAACCACGAAAAGTTCTTGTATTTTAAGATAAAATCTTAGGCTCTTAAAGAAAAAACTTCCAGCTCGCTGAAATATGTTCATTTGCTGAAAACCAACAAAACCACGAAAAGTTCTTGTATTTGAAGATAAAATCTTTTTGCTTTGAAGAAGAAAGATCTAGCTGACTGAAATAAGTTCATGAGCTGAAAACCAACTAAAATTGACAAGAACCACGAAAATTTCTTGTATTTTAAGATAAAATCTTACTCTATTAAGGAAAAAACTTCCAGCTCGCTGAAATATGTTCATTTGCTGAAAACCAACAAAACCACCAAAAGTTCTTGTATTTGAAGATAAAATCTTTTTTCTTTGAACAAGAAAGATCCAGATGACTGAAATAAGTTCATTCGATGAAAACCAACAAAAATTGACAAGAACCACGAAAAGTTCTTGTATTTTAAGATAAAATCTTAGGCTATTAAAGAAAAAACTTCCAGCTCGCTGAAATCTGTTCATTTGCTGAAAACCATCAAAACCACGAAAAGTTCTTGTATTTGAAGATAAAATCTTTTTGCTTTGAAGAAGAAAGATCTAGCTGACTGAAATAAGTTCATCAGATGAAAACCAACAAAAATTGAGAAGAACCACGAAAAGTTCTTGTATTTTAAGATAAAATCTTACTGTATTCAGGAAAAAACTTCCAGCTCGCTGAAATATGTTCATTTGCTGAAAACCATCAAAACCACGAAAAGTTCTTGTATTTGAAGATAAAATCTTTTTGCTTTGAAGAAGAAAGATCTAGCTGACTGAAATAAGTTCATTAGATGAAAACCAACAAAAATTGACAAGAACCACGAAAAGTTCTTGTATTTTAAGATAAAATCTTATGCTATTAAAGAAAAAACTCCCAGCTCGCTGAAATATGTTCATTTGCTGAAAACCAACAAAACCACGAAAAGTTCTTGTATTTGAAGATAAAATCTTTTTGTTTTGAAGAAGAAAGATCTAGCTGACTGAAATAAGTTCATTAGATGAAATCCAACAAAAATTGACAAGAACCACGAAAAGTTCTTGTATTTTAAGATAAAATCTTAGGCTATTAAAGAAAAAACTTCCAGCTCGCTGAAATCTGTTCATTTGCTGAAAACCATCAAAACCACGAAAAGTTCTTGTATTTGAAGATAAAATCTTTTTGCTTTGAAGAAGAAAGATCCAGCTGACTGAAATCAGTTCATCAGATGAAAACCAACAAAAATTGACAAGAACCACGAAAAGTTCTTGTATTTTAAGATAAAATCTTACTCTATTAAGGAAAAAACTTCCAGCTCGCTGAAATATGTTCATTTGCTGAAAACCATCAAAACCACGAAAAGTTCTTGTATTTGAAGATAAAATCTTTTTGCTTTGAAGAAGAAAGATCTAGCTGACTGAAATAAGTTCATTAGATGAAAACCAACAAAAATTGACAAGAACCACGAAAAGTTCTTGTATTTTAAGATAAAATCTTAGGCTATTAAAGAAAAAACTTCCAGCTCGCTGAAATCTGTTCATTTGCTGAAAACCATCAAAACCACGAAAAGTTCTTGTATTTGAAGATAAAATCTTTTTGCTTTGAAGAAGAAAGATCCAGCTGACTGAAATCAGTTCATCAGATGAAAACCAACAAAAATTGACAAGAACCACGAAAAGTTCTTGTATTTTAAGATAAAATCTTACTCTATTAAGGAAAAAACTTCCAGCTCGCTGAAATATGTTCATTTGCTGAAAACCATCAAAACCACGAAAAGTTCTTGTATTTGAAGATAAAATCTTTTTGCTTTGAAGAAGAAAGATCTAGCTGACTGAAATAAGTTCATTAGATGAAAACCAACAAAAAATGACAAGAACCACGAAAAGTTCTTGTATTTTAAGATAAAATCTTACTCTATTAAGGAAAAAACTTCCAGCTCGCTGAAATATGTTCATTTGCTGAAAACCATCAAAACCACGAAAAGTTCTTGTATTTGAAGATAAAATCTTTTTGCTTTGAAGAAGAAAGATCTAGCTGACTGAAATAAGTTCATTAGATGAAAACCAACAAAATTTGACAAGAACCACGAAAACTTCTTGTATTTTAAGATAATATCTTACGCTATTAAAGAAAAAACTTCTGGCTCGCTGAAATATGTTCATTTGCTGAAAACCAACAAAACCACAAAAAGTTCTTGTATTTGAAGATAAAATCTTTTTGCTTTGAAGAAGAAAGATCCAGCTGACTGAAATAAGTTCATTAGATGAAAACCAACAAAATTTGACAAGAACCACGAAAACTTCTTGTATTTTAAGATAATATCTTACGCTATTAAAGAAAAAACTTCTGGCTCGCTGAAATATGTTCAATTGCTGAAAACCAACAAAACCACGAAAAGTTCTTGTATTTGAAGATAAAATCTTTTTGCTTTGAAGAAGAAAGATCTAGCTGACTGAAATAATTTCATCAGATGAAAACCAACAAAAATTGACAAGAACCACGAAAAGTTCTTGTATTTTAAGATAAAATCTTACTCTATTAAGGAAAAAACTTCCAGCTCGCTGAAATATGTTCATTTGCTGAAAACCATCAAAACCACGAAAAGTTCTTGTATTTGAAGATAAAATCTTTTTGCTTTGAAGAAGAAAGATCTAGCTGACTGAAATAAGTTCATGAGATGAAAACCAACAAAAATTGACAAGAACAACGAAAAGTTCTTGTATTTTAAGATAAAATCTGAGGCTATTAAAGAAAAAACTTCCAGCTCGCTGAAATATGTTCATTTGCTGAAAAGCATCAAAACCACGAAAAGTTCTTGTATTTGAAGATAAAATCTTTTTGCTTTGAAGAAGAAAGATCCAGCTGACTGAAATCAGTTCATCAGATGAAAACCAACAAAAATTGACAAGAACCACGAAAAGTTCTTGTATTTTAAGATAAAATCTTACTCTATTAAGGAAAAAACTTCCAGCTCGCTGAAATCTGTTCATTTGCTGAAAACCAACAAAACCATGAAAAGTTCTTGTATTTGAAGATAAAATCTTTTTGCTTTGACGAAGAAAGATCTAGCTGACTGAAATAAGTTCATTAGATGAAATCCAACAAAAATTGACAAGAACCACGAAAAGTTCTTGTATTTTAAGATAAAATCTTACTGTATTCAGGAAAAAACTTCCAGCTCGCTGAAATATGTTCATTTGCTGAAAACCATCAAAACCACGAAAAGTTCTTGTATTTGAAGATAAAATCTTTTTGCTTTGAAGAAGAAAGATCTAGCTGACTGAAATAAGTTCATTAGATGAAAACCAACAAAAAATGACAAGAACCACGAAAAGTTCTTGTATTTTAAGATAAAATCTTACTCTATTGAGGAAAAAACTTCCAGCTCGCTGAAATATGTTCATTTGCTGAAAACCATCAAAACCACGAAAAGTTCTTGTATTTGAAGATAAAATCTTTTTGCTTTGAAGAAGAAAGATCTAGCTGACTGAAATAAGTTCATTAGATGAAAACCAACAAAATTTGACAAGAACCACGAAAACTTCTTGTATTTTAAGACAATATCTTACGCTATTAAAGAAAAAACTTCTGGCTCGCTGAAATATGTTCATTTGCTGAAAACCAACAAAACCACGAAAAGTTCTTGTATTTGAAGATAAAATCTTTTTGCTTTGAAGAAGAAAGATCCAGCTGACTGAAATAAGTTCATTAGATGAAAACCAACAAAATTTGACAAGAACCACGAAAACTTCTTGTATTTTAAGATAATATCTTACGCTATTAAAGAAAAAACTTCTGGCTCGCTGAAATATGTTCATTTGCTGAAAACCAACAAAACCACAAAAAGTTCTTGTATTTGAAGATAAAATCTTTTTGCTTTGAAGAAGAAAGATCCAGCTGACTGAAATAATTTCATTAGATGAAAACCAACAAAAATTGACAAGAACCACGAAAAGTTCTTGTATTTTAAGATAAAATCTTACTCTATTAAGGAAAAAACTTCCAGCTCGCTGAAATCTGTTCATTTGCTGAAAACCAACAAAACCATGAAAAGTTCTTGTATTTGAAGATAAAATCTTTTTGCTTTGACGAAGAAAGATCTAGCTGACTGAAATAAGTTCATTAGATGAAAACCAACAAAAATTGACAAGAACCACGAAAAGTTCTTGTATTTTAAGATAAAATCTTAGGCTATTAAAGAAAAAACTTCCAGCTCGCTGAAATATGTTCATTTGCTGAAAACCAACAAAACCACGAAAAGTTCTTGTATTTGAAGATAAAATCTTTTTGCTTTGAAGAAGAAAGATCTAGCTGACTGAAATAAGTTCATGAGATGAAAACCAACTAAAATTGACAAGAACCACGAAAATTTCTTGTATTTTAAGATAAAATCTTACTCTATTAAGGAAAAAACTTCCAGCTCGCTGAAATATGTTCATTTGCTGAAAACCAACAAAACCACCAAAAGTTCTTGTATTTGAAGATAAAATCTTTTTTCTTTGAACAAGAAAGATCCAGATGACTGAAATAAGTTCATTCGATGAAAACCAACAAAAATTGACAAGAACCACGAAAAGTTCTTGTATTTTAAGATAAAATCTTAGGCTATTAAAGAAAAAACTTCCAGCTCGCTGAAATCTGTTCATTTGCTGAAAACCATCAAAACCACGAAAAGTTCTTGTATTTGAAGATAAAATCTTTTTGCTTTGAAGAAGAAAGATCTAGCTGACTGAAATAAGTTCATCAGATGAAAACCAACAAAAATTGAGAAGAACCACGAAAAGTTCTTGTATTTTAAGATAAAATCTTACTGTATTCAGGAAAAAACTTCCAGCTCGCTGAAATATGTTCATTTGCTGAAAACCATCAAAACCACGAAAAGTTCTTGTATTTGAAGATAAAATCTTTTTGCTTTGAAGAAGAAAGATCTAGCTGACTGAAATAAGTTCATTAGATGAAAACCAACAAAAATTGACAAGAACCACGAAAAGTTCTTGTATTTTAAGATAAAATCTTATGCTATTAAAGAAAAAACTCCCAGCTCGCTGAAATATGTTCATTTGCTGAAAACCAACAAAACCACGAAAAGTTCTTGTATTTGAAGATAAAATCTTTTTGCTTTGAAGAAGAAAGATCCAGCTGACTGAAATAAGTTCATTAGATGAAAACCAACAAAAATTGACAAGAACCACGAAAAGTTCTTGTATTTTAAGATAAAATCTTAGGCTATTAAAGAAAAAACTTCCAGCTCGCTGAAATATGTTCATTTGCTGAAAACCATCAAAACCACGAAAAGTTCTTGTATTTGAAGATAAAATCTTTTTGCTTTGAAGAAGAAAGATCCAGCTGACTGAAATCAGTTCATCAGATGAAAACCAACAAAAATTGACAAGAACCACGAAAAGTTCTTGTATTTTAAGATAAAATCTTACTCTATTAAGGAAAAAACTTCCAGCTCGCTGAAATATGTTCATTTGCTGAAAACCAACAAAACCACCAAAAGTTCTTGTATTTGAAGATAAAATCTTTTTGCTTTGACGAAGAAAGATCTAGCTGACTGAAATAAGTTCATTAGATGAAAACCAACAAAAATTGACAAGAACCACGAAAAGTTCTTGTATTTTAAGATAAAATCTTACTCTATTAAGGAAAAAACTTCCAGCTCGCTGAAATATGTTCATTTGCTGAAAACCATCAAAACCACGAAACGTTCTTGTATTTGAAGATAAAATCTTTTTGCTTTGAAGAAGAAAGATCCAGCTGACTGAAATAAGTTCATTAGATGAAAACCAACAAAAATTGAAAAGAACCACGAAAAGTTCTTGTATTTTAAGATAAAATCTTAGGCTATTAAAGAAAAAACTTCCAGCTCGCTGAAATCTGTTCATTTGCTGAAAACCATCAAAACCACGAAAAGTTCTTGTATTTGAAGATAAAATCTTTTTGCTTTGAAGAAGAAAGATCCAGCTGACTGAAATAAGTTCATTAGATGAAAACCAACAAAAATTGACAAGAACCACGAAAAGTTCTTGTATTTTAAGATAAAATCTTACTCTATTAAGGAAAAAACTTCCAGCTCGCTGAAATATGTTCATTTGCTGAAAACCATCAAAACCACGAAAAGTTCTTGTATTTGAAGATAAAATCTTTTTGTTTTGAAGAAGAAAGATCTAGCTGACTGAAATAAGTTCATTAGATGAAATCCAACAAAAATTGACAAGAACCACGAAAAGTTCTTGTATTTTAAGATAAAATCTTAGGCTATTAAAGAAAAAACTTCCAGCTCGCTGAAATATGTTCATTTGCTGAAAACCAACAAAACCACGAAAAGTTCTTGTATTTGAAGATAAAATCTTTTTGCTTTGAAGAAGAAAGATCCAGCTGACTGAAATAAGTTCATTAGATGAAAACCAACAAAAATTGACAAGAACCACGAAAAGTTCTTGTATTTTAAGATAAAATCTTAGGCTATTAAAGAAAAAACTTCCAGCTCGCTGAAATATGTTCATTTGCTGAAAACCATCAAAACCACGAAAAGTTCTTGTATTTGAAGATAAAATCTTTTTGCTTTGAAGAAGAAAGATCCAGCTGACTGAAATCAGTTCATCAGATGAAAACCAACAAAAATTGACAAGAACCACGAAAAGTTCTTGTATTTTAAGATAAAATCTTACTCTATTAAGGAAAAAACTTCCAGCTCGCTGAAATATGTTCATTTGCTGAAAACCAACAAAACCACCAAAAGTTCTTGTATTTGAAGATAAAATCTTTTTGCTTTGACGAAGAAAGATCTAGCTGACTGAAATAAGTTCATTAGATGAAAACCAACAAAAATTGACAAGAACCACGAAAAGTTCTTGTATTTTAAGATAAAATCTTAGGCTATTAAAGAAAAAACTTCCAGCTCGCTGAAATCTGTTCATTTGCTGAAAACCATCAAAACCACGAAAAGTTCTTGTATTTGAAGATAAAATCTTTTTGCTTTGAAGAAGAAAGATCTAGCTGACTGAAATAAGTTCATTAGATGAAAACCAACAAAAATTGACAAGAACCACGAAAAGTTCTTGTATTTTAAGATAAAATCTTACTCTATTAAGGAAAAAACTTCCAGCTCGCTGAAATATGTTCATTTGCTGAAAACCATCAAAACCACGAAACGTTCTTGTATTTGAAGATAAAATCTTTTTGCTTTGAAGAAGAAAGATCTAGCTGACTGAAATAAGTTCATTAGATGAAAACCAACAAAAATTGACAAGAACCACGAAAAGTTCTTGTATTTTAAGATAAAATCTTAGGCTATTAAAGAAAAAACTTCCAGCTCGCTGAAATCTGTTCATTTGCTGAAAACCATCAAAACCACGAAAAGTTCTTGTATTTGAAGATAAAATCTTTTTGCTTTGAAGAAGAAAGATCCAGCTGACTGAAATAAGTTCATTAGATGAAAACCAACAAAAATTGACAAGAACCACGAAAAGTTCTTGTATTTTAAGATAAAATCTTACTCTATTAAGGAAAAAACTTCCAGCTCGCTGAAATATGTTCATTTGCTGAAAACCATCAAAACCACGAAAAGTTCTTGTATTTGAAGATAAAATCTTTTTGTTTTGAAGAAGAAAGATCTAGCTGACTGAAATAAGTTCATTAGATGAAATCCAACAAAAATTGACAAGAACCACGAAAAGTTCTTGTATTTTAAGATAAAATCTTACTGTATTCAGGAAAAAACTTCCAGCTCGCTGAAATATGTTCATTTGCTGAAAACCATCAAAACCACGAAAAGTTCTTGTATTTGAAGATAAAATCTTTTTGCTTTGAAGAAGAAAGATCTAGCTGACTGAAATAAGTTCATTAGATGAAAACCAACAAAAATTGACAAGAACCACAAAAAGTTCTTGTATTTTAAGATAAAATCTTATGCTATTAAAGAAAAAACTCCCAGCTCGCTGAAATATGTTCATTTGCTGAAAACCAACAAAACCACCAAAAGTTCTTGTATTTGAAGATAAAATCTTTTTGCTTTGACGAAGAAAGATCTAGCTGACTGAAATAAGTTCATTAGATGAAAACCAACAAAAATTGACAAGAACCACGAAAAGTTCTTGTATTTTAAGATAAAATCTTACTCTATTAAGGAAAAAACTTCCAGCTCGCTGAAATATGTTCATTTGCTGAAAACCATCAAAACCACGAAACGTTCTTGTATTTGAAGATAAAATCTTTTTGCTTTGAAGAAGAAAGATCCAGCTGACTGAAATAAGTTCATTAGATGAAAACCAACAAAAATTGAAAAGAACCACGAAAAGTTCTTGTATTTTAAGATAAAATCTTAGGCTATTAAAGAAAAAACTTCCAGCTCGCTGAAATCTGTTCATTTGCTGAAAACCATCAAAACCACGAAAAGTTCTTGTATTTGAAGATAAAATCTTTTTGCTTTGAAGAAGAAAGATCCAGCTGACTGAAATAAGTTCATTAGATGAAAACCAACAAAAATTGACAAGAACCACGAAAAGTTCTTGTATTTTAAGATAAAATCTTACTCTATTAAGGAAAAAACTTCCAGCTCGCTGAAATATGTTCATTTGCTGAAAACCATCAAAACCACGAAAAGTTCTTGTATTTGAAGATAAAATCTTTTTGTTTTGAAGAAGAAAGATCTAGCTGACTGAAATAAGTTCATTAGATGAAATCCAACAAAAATTGACAAGAACCACGAAAAGTTCTTGTATTTTAAGATAAAATCTTAGGCTATTAAAGAAAAAACTTCCAGCTCGCTGAAATATGTTCATTTGCTGAAAACCAACAAAACCACGAAAAGTTCTTGTATTTGAAGATAAAATCTTTTTGCTTTGAAGAAGAAAGATCCAGCTGACTGAAATAAGTTCATTAGATGAAAACCAACAAAAATTGACAAGAACCACGAAAAGTTCTTGTATTTTAAGATAAAATCTTAGGCTATTAAAGAAAAAACTTCCAGCTCGCTGAAATATGTTCATTTGCTGAAAACCATCAAAACCACGAAAAGTTCTTGTATTTGAAGATAAAATCTTTTTGCTTTGAAGAAGAAAGATCCAGCTGACTGAAATCAGTTCATCAGATGAAAACCAACAAAAATTGACAAGAACCACGAAAAGTTCTTGTATTTTAAGATAAAATCTTACTCTATTAAGGAAAAAACTTCCAGCTCGCTGAAATATGTTCATTTGCTGAAAACCAACAAAACCACCAAAAGTTCTTGTATTTGAAGATAAAATCTTTTTGCTTTGACGAAGAAAGATCTAGCTGACTGAAATAAGTTCATTAGATGAAAACCAACAAAAATTGACAAGAACCACGAAAAGTTCTTGTATTTTAAGATAAAATCTTAGGCTATTAAAGAAAAAACTTCCAGCTCGCTGAAATCTGTTCATTTGCTGAAAACCATCAAAACCACGAAAAGTTCTTGTATTTGAAGATAAAATCTTTTTGCTTTGAAGAAGAAAGATCTAGCTGACTGAAATAAGTTCATTAGATGAAAACCAACAAAAATTGACAAGAACCACGAAAAGTTCTTGTATTTTAAGATAAAATCTTACTCTATTAAGGAAAAAACTTCCAGCTCGCTGAAATATGTTCATTTGCTGAAAACCATCAAAACCACGAAACGTTCTTGTATTTGAAGATAAAATCTTTTTGCTTTGAAGAAGAAAGATCTAGCTGACTGAAATAAGTTCATTAGATGAAAACCAACAAAAATTGACAAGAACCACGAAAAGTTCTTGTATTTTAAGATAAAATCTTAGGCTATTAAAGAAAAAACTTCCAGCTCGCTGAAATCTGTTCATTTGCTGAAAACCATCAAAACCACGAAAAGTTCTTGTATTTGAAGATAAAATCTTTTTGCTTTGAAGAAGAAAGATCCAGCTGACTGAAATAAGTTCATTAGATGAAAACCAACAAAAATTGACAAGAACCACGAAAAGTTCTTGTATTTTAAGATAAAATCTTACTCTATTAAGGAAAAAACTTCCAGCTCGCTGAAATATGTTCATTTGCTGAAAACCATCAAAACCACGAAAAGTTCTTGTATTTGAAGATAAAATCTTTTTGTTTTGAAGAAGAAAGATCTAGCTGACTGAAATAAGTTCATTAGATGAAATCCAACAAAAATTGACAAGAACCACGAAAAGTTCTTGTATTTTAAGATAAAATCTTACTGTATTCAGGAAAAAACTTCCAGCTCGCTGAAATATGTTCATTTGCTGAAAACCATCAAAACCACGAAAAGTTCTTGTATTTGAAGATAAAATCTTTTTGCTTTGAAGAAGAAAGATCTAGCTGACTGAAATAAGTTCATTAGATGAAAACCAACAAAAATTGACAAGAACCACAAAAAGTTCTTGTATTTTAAGATAAAATCTTATGCTATTAAAGAAAAAACTCCCAGCTCGCTGAAATATGTTCATTTGCTGAAAACCAACAAAACCACCAAAAGTTCTTGTATTTGAAGATAAAATCTTTTTGCTTTGACGAAGAAAGATCTAGCTGACTGAAATAAGTTCATTAGATGAAAACCAACAAAAATTGACAAGAACCACGAAAAGTTCTTGTATTTTAAGATAAAATCTTAGGCTATTAAAGAAAAAACTTCCAGCTCGCTGAAATCTGTTCATTTGCTGAAAACCATCAAAACCACGAAAAATTCTTGTATTTGAAGATAAAATCTTTTTGCTTTGAAGAAGAAAGATCTAGCTGACTGAAATAAGTTCATGAGATGAAAACCAACAAAAATTGACAAGAACCACGAAAAGTTCTTGTATTTTAAGATAAAATCTTACTCTATTAAGGAAAAAACTTCCAGCTCGCTGAAATATGTTCATTTGCTGAAAACCATCAAAACCACGAAACGTTCTTGTATTTGAAGATAAAATCTTTTTGCTTTGAAGAAGAAAGATCTAGCTGACTGAAATAAGTTCATTAGATGAGAACCAACAAAAAATGACAAGAACCACGAAAAGTTCTTGTATTTTAAGATAATATCTTACTCTATTGAAGAAAAAACTTCCAGCTCGCTGAAATATGTTCATTTGCTGAAAACCATCAAAACCACGAAAAGTTCTTGTATTTGAAGATAAAATCTTTTTGCTTTGAAGAAGAAAGATCTAGCTGACTGAAATAAGTTCATTAGATGAAAACCAACAAAATTTGACAAGAACCACGAAAACTTCTTGTATTTTAAGACAATATCTTACGCTATTAAAGAAAAAACTTCTGGCTCGCTGAAATATGTTCATTTGCTGAAAACCAACAAAACCACGAAAAGTTCTTGTATTTGAAGATAAAATCTTTTTGCTTTGAAGAAGAAAGATCCAGCTGACTGAAATAAGTTCATTAGATGAAAACCAACAAAATTTGACAAGAACCACGAAAACTTCTTGTATTTTAAGATAATATCTTACGCTATTAAAGAAAAAACTTCTGGCTCGCTGAAATATGTTCATTTGCTGAAAACCAACAAAACCACAAAAAGTTCTTGTATTTGAAGATAAAATCTTTTTGCTTTGAAGAAGAAAGATCCAGCTGACTGAAATAATTTCATTAGATGAAAACCAACAAAAATTGACAAGAACCACGAAAAGTTCTTGTATTTTAAGATAAAATCTTACTCTATTAAGGAAAAAACTTCCAGCTCGCTGAAATATGTTCATTTGCTGAAAACCATCAAAACCACGAAAAGTTCTTGTATTTGAAGATAAAATCTTTTTGCTTTGAAGAAGAAAGATCCAGCTGACTGAAATAATTTCATTAGATGAAAACCAACAAAAATTGACAAGAACCACGAAAAGTTCTTGTATTTTAAGATAAAATCTTACGCTATTAAAGAAAAAACTTCTGGCTCGCTGAAATATGTTCATTTGCTGAAAACCAACAAAACCACGAAAAGTTCTTGTATTTGAAGATAAAATCTTTTTGCTTTAAAGAAGAAAGATCCAGCTGACTGAAATAAGTTCATTAGATGAAAACCAACAAAATTTGACAAGAACCACGAAAACTTCTTGTATTTTAAGATAATATCTTACGCTATTAAAGAAAAAACTTCTGGCTCGCTGAAATATGTTCATTTGCTGAAAACCAACAAAACCACAAAAAGTTCTTGTATTTGAAGATAAAATCTTTTTGCTTTGAAGAAGAAAGATCCAGCTGACTGAAATAATTTCATTAGATGAAAACCAACAAAAATTGACAAGAACCACGAAAAGTTCTTGTATTTTAAGATAAAATCTTACTCTATTAAGGAAAAAACTTCCAGCTCGCTGAAATATGTTCATTTGCTGAAAACCATCAAAACCACGAAAAGTTCTTGTATTTGAAGATAAAATCTTTTTGCTCTGAAGAAGAAAGATCTAGCTGACTGAAATAAGTTCATTAGATGAAAACCAACAAAAAATGACAAGAACCACGAAAAGTTCTTGTATTTTAAGATAAAATCTTACTCTATTAAGGAAAAAACTTCCAGCTCGCTGAAATCTGTTCATTTGCTGAAAACCAACAAAACCATGAAAAGTTCTTGTATTTGAAGATAAAATCTTTTTGCTTTGACGAAGAAAGATCTAGCTGACTGAAATAAGTTCATTAGATGAAAACCAACAAAAATTGACAAGAACCACGAAAAGTTCTTGTATTTTAAGATAAAATCTTAGGCTATTAAAGAAAAAACTTCCAGCTCGCTGAAATCTGTTCATTTGCTGAAAACCATCAAAACCACGAAAAGTTCTTGTATTTGAAGATAAAATCTTTTTGCTTTGAAGAAGAAAGATCGAGCTGACTGAAATAAGTTCATTCGATGAAAACCAACAAAAATTGACAAGAACCACGAAAAGTTCTTGTATTTTAAGATAAAATCTTAGGCTCTTAAAGAAAAAACTTCCAGCTCGCTGAAATATGTTCATTTGCTGAAAACCAACAAAACCACGAAAAGTTCTTGTATTTGAAGATAAAATCTTTTTGCTTTGAAGAAGAAAGATCTAGCTGACTGAAATAAGTTCATGAGATGAAAACCAACTAAAATTGACAAGAACCACGAAAATTTCTTGTATTTTAAGATAAAATCTTACTCTATTAAGGAAAAAAACTTCCAGCTCGCTGAAATATGTTCATTTGCTGAAAACCAACAAAACCACCAAAAGTTCTTGTATTTGAAGATAAAATCTTTTTGCTTTGAAGAAGAAAGATCTAGCTGACTGAAATAAGTTCATCAGATGAAAACCAACAAAAATTGAGAAGAACCACGAAAAGTTCTTGTATTTTAAGATAAAATCTTACTGTATTCAGGAAAAAACTTCCAGCTCGCTGAAATATGTTCATTTGCTGAAAACCATCAAAACCACGAAAAGTTCTTGTATTTGAAGATAAAATCTTTTTGCTTTGAAGAAGAAAGATCTAGCTGACTGAAATAAGTTCATTAGATGAAAACCAACAAAAATTGACAAGAACCACGAAAAGTTCTTGTATTTTAAGATAAAATCTTATGCTATTAAAGAAAAAACTCCCAGCTCGCTGAAATATGTTCATTTGCTGAAAACCAACAAAACCACGAAAAGTTCTTGTATTTGAAGATAAAATCTTTTTGCTTTGAAGAAGAAAGATCCAGCTGACTGAAATAAGTTCATTAGATGAAAACCAACAAAAATTGACAAGAACCACGAAAAGTTCTTGTATTTTAAGATAAAATCTTAGGCTATTAAAGAAAAAACTTCCAGCTCGCTGAAATATGTTCATTTGCTGAAAACCATCAAAACCACGAAAAGTTCTTGTATTTGAAGATAAAATCTTTTTGCTTTGAAGAAGAAAGATCCAGCTGACTGAAATCAGTTCATCAGATGAAAACCAACAAAAATTGACAAGAACCACGAAAAGTTCTTGTATTTTAAGATAAAATCTTACTCTATTAAGGAAAAAACTTCCAGCTCGCTGAAATATGTTCATTTGCTGAAAACCAATAAAACCACCAAAAGTTCTTGTATTTGAAGATAAAATCTTTTTGCTTTGACGAAGAAAGATCTAGCTGACTGAAATAAGTTCATTAGATGAAAACCAACAAAAATTGACAAGAACCACGAAAAGTTCTTGTATTTTAAGATAAAATCTTAGGCTATTAAAGAAAAAACTTCCAGCTCGCTGAAATCTGTTCATTTGCTGAAAACCATCAAAACCACGAAACGTTCTTGTATTTGAAGATAAAATCTTTTTGCTTTGAAGAAGAAAGATCCAGCTGACTGAAATAAGTTCATTAGATGAAAACCAACAAAAATTGACAAGAACCACGAAAAGTTCTTGTATTTTAAGATAAAATCTTAGGCTATTAAAGAAAAAACTTCCAGCTCGCTGAAATCTGTTCATTTGCTGAAAACCATCAAAACCACGAAAAGTTCTTGTATTTGAAGATAAAATCTTTTTGCTTTGAAGAAGAAAGATCCAGCTGACTGAAATAAGTTCATTAGATGAAAACCAACAAAAATTGACAAGAACCACGAAAAGTTCTTGTATTTTAAGATAAAATCTTACTCTATTAAGGAAAAAACTTCCAGCTCGCTGAAATATGTTCATTTGCTGAAAACCATCAAAACCACGAAAAGTTCTTGTATTTGAAGATAAAATCTTTTTGTTTTGAAGAAGAAAGATCTAGCTGACTGAAATAAGTTCATTAGATGAAATCCAAGAAAAATTGACAAGAACCACGAAAAGTTCTTGTATTTTAAGATAAAATCTTACTGTATTCAGGAAAAAACTTCCAGCTCGCTGAAATATGTTCATTTGCTGAAAACCATCAAAACCACGAAAAGTTCTTGTATTTGAAGATAAAATCTTTTTGCTTTGAAGAAGAAAGATCGAGCTGACTGAAATAAGTTCATTAGATGAAAACCAACAAAAATTGACAAGAACCACGAAAAGTTCTTGTATTTTAAGATAAAATCTTATGCTATTAAAGAAAAAACTCCCAGCTCGCTGAAATATGTTCATTTGCTGAAAACCAACAAAACCACCAAAAGTACTTGTATTTGAAGATAAAATCTTTTTTCTTTGAAGAAGAAAGATCCAGCTGACTGAAATAAGTTCATTAGATGAAAACCAACAAAAATTGACAAGAACCACGAAAAGTTCTTGTATTTTAAGATAAAATCTTACTCTATTAAGGAAAAAACTTCCAGCTCGCTGAAATATGTTCATTTGCTGAAAACCAATAAAACCACCAAAAGTTCTTGTATTTGAAGATAAAATCTTTTTGCTTTGACGAAGAAAGATCTAGCTGACTGAAATAAGTTCATTAGATGAAAACCAACAAAAATTGACAAGAACCACGAAAAGTTCTTGTATTTTAAGATAAAATCTTAGGCTATTAAAGAAAAAACTTCCAGCTCGCTGAAATCTGTTCATTTGCTGAAAACCATCAAAACCACGAAACGTTCTTGTATTTGAAGATAAAATCTTTTTGCTTTGAAGAAGAAAGATCCAGCTGACTGAAATAAGTTCATTAGATGAAAACCAACAAAAATTGACAAGAACCACGAAAAGTTCTTGTATTTTAAGATAAAATCTTAGGCTATTAAAGAAAAAACTTCCAGCTCGCTGAAATCTGTTCATTTGCTGAAAACCATCAAAACCACGAAAAGTTCTTGTATTTGAAGATAAAATCTTTTTGCTTTGAAGAAGAAAGATCCAGCTGACTGAAATAAGTTCATTAGATGAAAACCAACAAAAATTGACAAGAACCACGAAAAGTTCTTGTATTTTAAGATAAAATCTTACTCTATTAAGGAAAAAACTTCCAGCTCGCTGAAATATGTTCATTTGCTGAAAACCATCAAAACCACGAAAAGTTCTTGTATTTGAAGATAAAATCTTTTTGTTTTGAAGAAGAAAGATCTAGCTGACTGAAATAAGTTCATTAGATGAAATCCAAGAAAAATTGACAAGAACCACGAAAAGTTCTTGTATTTTAAGATAAAATCTTACTGTATTCAGGAAAAAACTTCCAGCTCGCTGAAATATGTTCATTTGCTGAAAACCATCAAAACCACGAAAAGTTCTTGTATTTGAAGATAAAATCTTTTTGCTTTGAAGAAGAAAGATCGAGCTGACTGAAATAAGTTCATTAGATGAAAACCAACAAAAATTGACAAGAACCACGAAAAGTTCTTGTATTTTAAGATAAAATCTTATGCTATTAAAGAAAAAACTCCCAGCTCGCTGAAATATGTTCATTTGCTGAAAACCAACAAAACCACCAAAAGTACTTGTATTTGAAGATAAAATCTTTTTTCTTTGAAGAAGAAAGATCCAGCTGACTGAAATAAGTTCATTAGATGAAAACCAACAAAAATTGACAAGAACCACGAAAAGTTCTTGTATTTTAAGATAAAATCTTACTCTATTAAGGAAAAAACTTCCAGCTCGCTGAAATAGGTTCATTTGCTGAAAACCATCAAAACCACGAAAAGTTCTTGTATTTGAAGATAAAATCTTTTTGCTTTGAAGAAGAAAGATCTAGCTGACTGAAATAAGTTCATTAGATGAGAACCAACAAAAAATGACAAGAACCACGAAAAGTTCTTGTATTTTAAGATAAAATCTTACTCTATTAAGGAAAAAACTTCCAGCTCGCTGAAATATGTTCATTTGCTGAAAACCATCAAAACCACGAAAAGTTCTTGTATTTGAAGATAAAATCTTTTTGCTTTGAAGAAGAAAGATCTAGCTGACTGAAATAAGTTCATCAGATGAAAACCAACAAAAATTGACAAGAACCACGAAAAGTTCTTGTATTTTAAGATAAAATCTTACTGTATTCAGGAAAAAACTTCCAGCTCGCTGAAATATGTTCATTTGCTGAAAACCATCAAAACCACGAAAAGTTCTTGTATTTGAAGATAAAATCTTAGGCTATTAAAGAAAAAACTTCCAGCTCGCTGAAATCTGTTCATTTGCTGAAAACCATCAAAACCACGAATCGTTCTTGTATTTGAAGATAAAATCTTTTTGCTTTGAAGAAGAAAGATCCAGCTGACTGAAATAAGTTCATTAGATGAAAACCAACAAAAATTGACAAGAACCACGAAAAGTTCTTGTATTTTAAGATAAAATCTTAGGCTATTAAAGAAAAAACTTCCAGCTCGCTGAAATCTGTTCATTTGCTGAAAACCATCAAAACCACGAAAAGTTCTTGTATTTGAAGATAAAATCTTTTTGCTTTGAAGAAGAAAGATCCAGCTGACTGAAATAAGTTCATTAGATGAAAACCAACAAAAATTGACAAGAACCACGAAAAGTTCTTGTATTTTAAGATAAAATCTTACTCTATTAAGGAAAAAACTTCCAGCTCACTGAAATATGTTCATTTGCTGAAAACCATCAAAACCACGAAAAGTTCTTGTATTTGAAGATAAAATCTTTTTGTTTTGAAGAAGAAAGATCTAGCTGACTGAAATAAGTTCATTAGATGAAATCCAAGAAAAATTGACAAGAACCACGAAAAGTTCTTGTATTTTAAGATAAAATCTTACTGTATTCAGGAAAAAACTTCCAGCTCGCTGAAATATGTTCATTTGCTGAAAACCATCAAAACCACGAAAAGTTCTTGTATTTGAAGATAAAATCTTTTTGCTTTGAAGAAGAAAGATCGAGCTGACTGAAATAAGTTCATTAGATGAAAACCAACAAAAATTGACAAGAACCACGAAAAGTTCTTGTATTTTAAGATAAAATCTTATGCTATTAAAGAAAAAACTCCCAGCTCGCTGAAATATGTTCATTTGCTGAAAACCAACAAAACCACCAAAAGTACTTGTATTTGAAGATAAAATCTTTTTTCTTTGAAGAAGAAAGATCCAGCTGACTGAAATAAGTTCATTAGATGAAAACCAACAAAAATTGACAAGAACCACGAAAAGTTCTTGTATTTTAAGATAAAATCTTACTCTATTCAGGAAAAAACTTCCAGCTCGCTGAAATATGTTCATTTGCTGAAAACCATCAAAACCACGAAAAGTTCTTGTATTTGAAGATAAAATCTTTTTGCTTTGAAGAAGAAAGATCTAGCTGACTGAAATAAGTTCATTAGATGAAAACCAACAAAAATTGACAAGAACCACGAAAAGTTCTTGTATTTTAAGATAAAATCTTACTCTATTAAGGAAAAAACTTCCAGCTCGCTGAAATATGTTCATTTGCTGAAAACCATCAAAACCACGAAAAGTTCTTGTATTTGAAGATAAAATCTTTTTGCTTTGAAGAAGAAAGATCTAGCTGACTGAAATAAGTTCATTAGAAGAAAACCAACAAAAATTGACAAGAACCACGAAAAGTTCTTGTGTTTTAAGATAAAATCTTACTCTATTAAGGAAAAAACTTCCAGCTCGCTGAAATATGTTCATTTGCTGAAAACCATCAAAACCACGAAAAGTTCTTGTATTTGAAGATAAAATCTTTTTGCTTTGAAGAAGAAAGATCTAGCTGACTGAAATAAGTTCATTAGATGAGAACCAACAAAAAATGACAAGAACCACGAAAAGTTCTTGCATTTTAAGATAAAATCTTACTCTATTAAGGAAAAAACTTCCAGCTCGCTGAAATATGTTAATTTGCTGAAAACCATCAAAACCACGAAAAGTTCTTGTATTTGAAGATAAAATTTTTTGCTTTGAAGAAGAAAGATCTAGCTGACTGAAATAAGTTCATCAGATGAAAACCAACAAAAATTGACAAGAACCACGAAAAGTTCTTGTATTTTAAGATAAAATCTTACTGTATTCAGGAAAAAACTTCCAGCTCGCTGAAATATGTTCATTTGCTGAAAACCATCAAAACCACGAAAAGTTCTTGTATTTGAAGATAAAATCTTTTTGCTTTGAAGAAGAAAGATCTAGCTGACTGAAATAAGTTCATTAGATGAAAACCAACAAAAATTGACAAGAACCACGAAAAGTTCTTGTATTTTAAGATAAAATCTTATGCTATTAAAGAAAAAACTTCTGGCTCGCTGAAATATGTTCATTGGCTGAAAACCAACAAAACCACGAAAAGTTCTTGTATTTGAAGATAAAATCTTTTTGCTTTGAAGAAGAAAGATCCAGCTGACTGAAATAAGTTCATTAGAAGAAAACCAACAAAAATTGACAAGAACCACGAAAAGTTCTTGTATTTTAAGATAAAATCTTACTCTATTAAGGAAAAAACTTCCAGCTCGCTGAAATATGTTCATTTGCTGAAAACCATCAAAACCACGAAAAGTTCTTGTATTTGAAGATAAAATCTTTTTGCTTTGAAGAAGAAAGATCTAGCTGACTGAAATAAGTTCATTAGATGAGAACCAACAAAAAATGACAAGAACCACGAAAAGTTCTTGTATTTTAAGATAAAATCTTACTCTATTAAGGAAAAAACTTCCAGCTCGCTGAAATATGTTCATTTGCTGAAAACCATCAAAACCACGAAAAGTTCTTGTATTTGAAGATAAAATCTTTTTGCTTTGAAGAAGAAAGATCTAGCTGACTGAAATAAGTTCATCAGATGAAAACCAACAAAAATTGACAAGAACCACGAAAAGTTCTTGTATTTTAAGATAAAATCTTACTGTATTCAGGAAAAAACTTCCAGCTCGCTGAAATATGTTCATTTGCTGAAAACCATCAAAACCACGAAAAGTTCTTGTATTTGAAGATAAAATCTTTTTGCTTTGAAGAAGAAAGATCTAGCTGACTGAAATAAGTTCATTAGATGAAAACCAACAAAAATTGACAAGAACCACGAAAAGTTCTTGTATTTTAAGATAAAATCTTAGGCTATTAAAGAAAAAACTTCCAGCTCGCTGAAATCTGTTCATTTGCTGAAAACCATCAAAACCACGAAAAGTTCTTGTATTTGAAGATAAAATCTTTTTGCTTTGAAGAAGAAAGATCTAGCTGACTGAAATAAGTTCATTAGATGAAAACCAACAAAAATTGACAAGAACCACGAAAAGTTCTTGTATTTTAAGATAAAATCTTACTCTATTAAGGAAAAAACTTCCAGCTCGCTGAAATATGTTCATTTGCTGAAAACCATCAAAACCACGAAACGTTCTTGTATTTGAAGATAAAATCTTTTTGCTTTGAAGAAGAAAGATCCAGCTGACTGAAATAAGTTCATTAGATGAAAACCAACAAAAATTGACAAGAACCACGAAAAGTTCTTGTATTTTAAGATAAAATCTTAGGCTGTTAAAGAAAAAACTTCCAGCTCGCTGAAATCTGTTCATTTGCTGAAAACCATCAAAACCACGAAAAGTTCTTGTATTTGAAGATAAAATCTTTTTGCTTTGAAGAAGAAAGATCTAGCTGACTGAAATAAGTTCATTAGATGAAAACCAACAAAAATTGACAAGAACCACGAAAAGTTCTTGTATTTTAAGATAAAATCTTACTCTATTAAGGAAAAAACTTCCAGCTCGCTGAAATATGTTCATTTGCTGAAAACCATCAAAACCACGAAAAGTTCTTGTATTTGAAGATAAAATCTTTTTGTTTTGAAGAAGAAAGATCTAGCTGACTGAAATAAGTTCATCAGATGAAATCCAACAAAAATTGACAAGAACCACGAAAACTTCTTGTATTTTAAGATAAAATCTTACTGTATTCAGGAAAAAACTTCCAGCTCGCTGAAATATGTTCATTTGCTGAAAACCATCAAAACCACGAAAAGTTCTTGTATTTGAAGATAAAATCTTTTTGCTTTGAAGAAGAAAGATCCAGCTGACTGAAATAATTTCATTAGATGAAAACCAACAAAAATTGACAAGAACCACGAAAAGTTCTTGTATTTTAAGATAAAATCTTACTCTATTAAGGAAAAAACTTCCAGCTCGCTGAAATATGTTCATTTGCTGAAAACCATCAAAACCACGAAAAGTTCTTGTATTTGAAGATAAAATCTTTTTGCTTTGAAGAAGAAAGATCTAGCTGACTGAAATAAGTTCATTAGATGAAAACCAACAAAATTTGACAAGAACCACGAAAACTTCTTGTATTTTAAGATAATATCTTACGCTATTAAAGAAAAAACTTCTGGCTCGCTGAAATATGTTCATTTGCTGAAAACCAACAAAACCACGAAAAGTTCTTGTATTTGAAGATAAAATCTTTTTGCTTTGAAGAAGAAAGATCCAGCTGACTGAAATAAGTTCATTAGATGAAAACCAACAAAATTTGACAAGAACCACGAAAACTTCTTGTATTTTAAGATAATATATTACGCAATTAAAGAAAAAACTTCTGGCTCGCTGAAATATGTTCATTTGCTGAAAACCAACAAAACCACGAAAAGTTCTTGTATTTGAAGATAAAATCTTTTTGCTTTGAAGAAGAAAGATCCAGCTGACTGAAATAAGTTCATTAGATGAAAACCAACAAAATTTGACAAGAACCACGAAAACTTCTTGTATTTTAAGATAATATATTACGCAATTAAAGAAAAAACTTCTGGCTCGCTGAAATATGTTCATTTGCTGAAAACCAACAAAACCACGAAAAGTTCTTGTATTTGAAGATAAAATCTTTTTGCTTTGAAGAAGAAAGATCCAGCTGACTGAAATAATTTCATGAGATGAAAACCAACAAAAATTGACAAGAACCACGAAAAGTTCTTGTATTTTAAGATAAAATCTTACTGTATTCAGGAAAAAACTTCCAGCTCGCTGAAATATGTTCATTTGCTGAAAACCATCAAAACCACGAAAAGTTCTTGTATTTGAAGATAAAATCTTTTTGCTTTGAAGAAGAAAGATCTAGCTGACTGAAATAAGTTCATTCGATGAAAACCAACAAAAATTGACAAGAACCACGAAAAGTTCTTGTATTTTAAGATAAAATCTTACTCTATTAAGGAAAAAACTTCCAGCTCGCTGAAATATGTTCATTTGCTGAAAACCATCAAAACCACGAAAAGTTCTTGTATTTGAAGATAAAATCTTTTTGCTTTGAAGAAGAAAGATCTAGCTGACTGAAATAAGTTCATTAGAAGAAAACCAACAAAAATTGACAAGAACCACGAAAAGTTCTTGTGTTTTAAGATAAAATCTTACTCTATTAAGGAAAAAACTTCCAGCTCGCTGAAATATGTTCATTTGCTGAAAACCATCAAAACCACGAAAAGTTCTTGTATTTGAAGATAAAATCTTTTTGCTTTGAAGAAGAAAGATCTAGCTGACTGAAATAAGTTCATTAGATGAGAACCAACAAAAAATGACAAGAACCACGAAAAGTTCTTGTATTTTAAGATAAAATCTTACTCTATTAAGGAAAAAACTTCCAGCTCGCTGAAATATGTTCATTTGCTGAAAACCATCAAAACCACGAAAAGTTCTTGTATTTGAAGATAAAATTTTTTGCTTTGAAGAAGAAAGATCTAGCTGACTGAAATAAGTTCATCAGATGAAAACCAACAAAAATTGACAAGAACCACGAAAAGTTCTTGTATTTTAAGATAAAATCTTACTGTATTCAGGAAAAAACTTCCAGCTCGCTGAAATATGTTCATTTGCTGAAAACCATCAAAACCACGAAAAGTTCTTGTATTTGAAGATAAAATCTTTTTGCTTTGAAGAAGAAAGATCTAGCTGACTGAAATAAGTTCATTAGATGAAAACCAACAAAAATTGACAAGAACCACGAAAAGTTCTTGTATTTTAAGATAAAATCTTATGCTATTAAAGAAAAAACTTCTGGCTCGCTGAAATATGTTCATTGGCTGAAAACCAACAAAACCACGAAAAGTTCTTGTATTTGAAGATAAAATCTTTTTGCTTTGAAGAAGAAAGATCCAGCTGACTGAAATAAGTTCATTAGAAGAAAACCAACAAAAATTGACAAGAACCACGAAAAGTTCTTGTATTTTAAGATAAAATCTTACTCTATTAAGGAAAAAACTTCCAGCTCGCTGAAATATGTTCATTTGCTGAAAACCATCAAAACCACGAAAAGTTCTTGTATTTGAAGATAAAATCTTTTTGCTTTGAAGAAGAAAGATCTAGCTGACTGAAATAAGTTCATTAGATGAGAACCAACAAAAAATGACAAGAACCACGAAAAGTTCTTGTATTTTAAGATAAAATCTTACTCTATTAAGGAAAAAACTTCCAGCTCGCTGAAATATGTTCATTTGCTGAAAACCATCAAAACCACGAAAAGTTCTTGTATTTGAAGATAAAATCTTTTTGCTTTGAAGAAGAAAGATCTAGCTGACTGAAATAAGTTCATCAGATGAAAACCAACAAAAATTGACAAGAACCACGAAAAGTTCTTGTATTTTAAGATAAAATCTTACTCGATTCAGGAAAAAACTTCCAGCTCGCTGAAATATGTTCATTTGCTGAAAACCGTCAAAACCACGAAAAGTTCTTGTATTTGAAGATAAAATCTTTTTGCTTTGAAGAAGAAAGATCTAGCTGACTGAAATAAGTTCATTAGATGAAAACCAACAAAAATTGACAAGAACCACGAAAAGTTCTTGTATTTTAAGATAAAATCTTAGGCTATTAAAGAAAAAACTTCCAGCTCGCTGAAATCTGTTCATTTGCTGAAAACCATCAAAACCACGAAAAGTTCTTGTATTTGAAGATAAAATCTTTTTGCTTTGAAGAAGAAAGATCTAGCTGACTGAAATAAGTTCATTAGATGAAAACCAACAAAAATTGACAAGAACCACGAAAAGTTCTTGTATTTTAAGATAAAATCTTACTCTATTAAGGAAAAAACTTCCAGCTCGCTGAAATATGTTCATTTGCTGAAAACCATCAAAACCACGAAACGTTCTTGTATTTGAAGATAAAATCTTTTTGCTTTGAAGAAGAAAGATCCAGCTGACTGAAATAAGTTCATTAGATGAAAACCAACAAAAATTGACAAGAACCACGAAAAGTTCTTGTATTTTAAGATAAAATCTTAGGCTGTTAAAGAAAAAACTTCCAGCTCGCTGAAATCTGTTCATTTGCTGAAAACCATCAAAACCACGAAAAGTTCTTGTATTTGAAGATAAAATCTTTTTGCTTTGAAGAAGAAAGATCTAGCTGACTGAAATAAGTTCATTAGATGAAAACCAACAAAAATTGACAAGAACCACGAAAAGTTCTTGTATTTTAAGATAAAATCTTACTCTATTAAGGAAAAAACTTCCAGCTCGCTGAAATATGTTCATTTGCTGAAAACCATCAAAACCACGAAAAGTTCTTGTATTTGAAGATAAAATCTTTTTGTTTTGAAGAAGAAAGATCTAGCTGACTGAAATAAGTTCATCAGATGAAATCCAACAAAAATTGACAAGAACCACGAAAACTTCTTGTATTTTAAGATAAAATCTTACTGTATTCAGGAAAAAACTTCCAGCTCGCTGAAATATGTTCATTTGCTGAAAACCATCAAAACCACGAAAAGTTCTTGTATTTGAAGATAAAATCTTTTTGCTTTGAAGAAGAAAGATCTAGCTGACTGAAATAAGTTCATTAGATGAAAACCAACAAAAATTGACAAGAACCACGAAAAGTTCTTGTATTTTAAGATAAAATCTTATGCTATTAAAGAAAAAACTCCCAGCTCGCTGAAATATGTTCATTTGCTGAAAACCAACAAAACCACCAAAAGTTCTTGTATTTGAAGATAAAATCTTTTTTCTTTGAAGAAGAAAGATCCAGCTGACTGAAATAATTTCATTAGATGAAAACCAACAAAAATTGACAAGAACCACGAAAAGTTCTTGTATTTTAAGATAAAATCTTACTCTATTAAGGAAAAAACTTCCAGCTCGCTGAAATATGTTCATTTGCTGAAAACCATCAAAACCACGAAAAGTTCTTGTATTTGAAGATAAAATCTTTTTGCTTTGAAGAAGAAAGATCCAGCTGACTGAAATAAGTTCATTAGATGAGAACCAACAAAAAATGACAAGAACCACGAAAAGTTCTTGTATTTTAAGATAAAATCTTACTCTATTAAGGAAAAAACTTCCAGCTCGCTGAAATATGTTCATTTGCTGAAAACCATCAAAACCACGAAAAGTTCTTGTATTTGAAGATAAAATCTTTTTGCTTTGAAGAAGAAAGATCTAGCTGACTGAAATAAGTTCATTAGATGAAAACCAACAAAATTTGACAAGAACCACGAAAACTTCTTGTATTTTAAGATAATATCTTACGCTATTAAAGAAAAAACTTCTGGCTCGCTGAAATATGTTCATTTGCTGAAAACCAACAAAACCACGAAAAGTTCTTGTATTTGAAGATAAAATCTTTTTGCTTTGAAGAAGAAAGATCCAGCTGACTGAAATAAGTTCATTAGATGAAAACCAACAAAATTTGACAAGAACCACGAAAACTTCTTGTATTTTAAGATAATATATTACGCAATTAAAGAAAAAACTTCTGGCTCGCTGAAATATGTTCATTTGCTGAAAACCAACAAAACCACGAAAAGTTCTTGTATTTGAAGATAAAATCTTTTTGCTTTGAAGAAGAAAGATCCAGCTGACTGAAATAATTTCATTAGATGAAAACCAACAAAAATTGACAAGAACCACGAAAAGTTCTTGTATTTTAAGATAAAATCTTACTCTATTAAGGAAAAAACTTCCAGCTCGCTGAAATATGTTCATTTGCTGAAAACCATCAAAACCACGAAAAGTTCTTGTATTTGAAGATAAAATCTTTTTGCTTTGAAGAAGAAAGATCTAGCTGACTGAAATAAGTTCATTAGATGAGAACCAACAAAAAATGACAAGAACCACGAAAAGTTCTTGTATTTTAAGATAAATTCTTACTCTATTAAGGAAAAAACTTCCAGCTCGCTGAAATATGTTCATTTGCTGAAAACCATCAAAACCACGAAAAGTTCTTGTATTTGAAGATAAAATCTTTTTGCTTTGAAGAAGAAAGATCTAGCTGACTGAAATAAGTTCATTAGATGAGAACCAACAAAAAATGACAAGAACCACGAAAAGTTCTTGTATTTTAAGATAAATTCTTACTCTATTAAGGAAAAAACTTCCAGCTCGCTGAAATATGTTCATTTGCTGAAAACCATCAAAACCACGAAAAGTTCTTGTATTTGAAGATAAAATCTTTTTGCTTTGAAGAAGAAAGATCTAGCTGACTGAAATAAGTTCATTAGATGAAAACCAACAAAAATTGACAAGAACCACGAAAAGTTCTTGTATTTTAAGATAAAATCTTAGGCTATTAAAGAAAAAACTTCCAGCTCGCTGAAATCTGTTCATTTGCTGAAAACCATCAAAACCACGAAAAGTTCTTGTATTTGAAGATAAAATCTTTTTGCTTTGAAGAAGAAAGATCTAGCTGACTGAAATAAGTTCATTAGATGAAAACCAACAAAAATTGACAAGAACCACGAAAAGTTCTTGTATTTTAAGATAAAATCTTAGGCTATTAAAGAAAAAACTTCCAGCTCGCTGAAATATGTTCATTTGCTGAAAACCAACAAAACCACGAAAAGTTCTTGTATTTGAAGATAAAA
The DNA here is from genome assembly GCF_035084215.1 of Heptranchias perlo. Classification (NCBI taxonomy): domain Eukaryota; kingdom Metazoa; phylum Chordata; class Chondrichthyes; order Hexanchiformes; family Hexanchidae; genus Heptranchias; species Heptranchias perlo. The sequence goes on along the minus strand of NW_027139688.1, from coordinate 477,575 downwards.
TCTTTTTGCTTTGAAGAAGAAAGATCTAGCTGACTGAAATAAGTTCATTAGATGAAAACCAACAAAATTTGACAAGAACCACGAAAACTTCTTGTATTTTAAGATAATATCTTACGCTATTAAAGAAAAAACTTCTGGCTCACTGAAATATGTTCATTTGCTGAAAACCAACAAAACCACGAAAAGTTCTTGTATTTGAAGATAAAATCTTTTTGCTTTGAAGAAGAAAGATCCAGCTGACTGAAATAAGTTCATTAGATGAAAACCAACAAAAATTGACAAGAACCACGAAAAGTTCTTGTACTTTAAGATAAAATCTTACTCTATTAAGGAAAAAACTTCCAGCTCGCTGAAATATGTTCATTTGCTGAAAACCATCAAAACCACGAAAAGTTCTTGTATTTGAAGATAAAATCTTTTTGCTTTGAAGAAAGATCTAGCTGACTGAAATAAGTTCATTAGATGAAAACCAACAAAAATTGACAAGAACCACGAAAAGTTCTTGTATTTTAAGATAAAATCTTACTCTATTCAGGAAAAAACTTCCAGCTCGCTGAAATATGTTCATTTGCTGAAAACCATCAAAACCACGAACAGTTCTTGTATTTGAAGATAAAATCTTTTTGCTTTGAAGAAGAAAGATCTAGCTGACTGAAATAAGTTCATTAGATGAAAACCAACAAAAATTGACAAGAACCACGAAAAGTTCTTGTATTTTAAGATAAAATCTTATGCTATTAAAGAAAAAACTCCCAGCTCGCTGAAATATGTTCATTTGCTGAAAACCATCAAAACCACGAAACGTTCTTGTATTTGAAGATAAAATCTTTTTGCTTTGAAGAAGAAAGATCCAGCTGACTGAAATAAGTTCATTAGATGAAAACCAACAAAAATTGACAAGAACCACGAAAAGTTCTTGTATTTTAAGATAAAATCTTAGGCTGTTAAAGAAAAAACTTCCAGCTCGCTGAAATCTGTTCATTTGCTGAAAACCATCAAAACCACGAAAAGTTCTTGTATTTGAAGATAAAATCTTTTTGCTTTGAAGAAGAAAGATCTAGCTGACTGAAATAAGTTCATTAGATGAAAACCAACAAAAATTGACAAGAACCACGAAAAGTTCTTGTATTTTAAGATAAAATCTTACTCTATTAAGGAAAAAACTTCCAGCTCGCTGAAATATGTTCATTTGCTGAAAACCATCAAAACCACGAAAAGTTCTTGTATTTGAAGATAAAATCTTTTTGTTTTGAAGAAGAAAGATCTAGCTGACTGAAATAAGTTCATCAGATGAAATCCAACAAAAATTGACAAGAACCACGAAAACTTCTTGTATTTTAAGATAAAATCTTACTGTATTCAGGAAAAAACTTCCAGCTCGCTGAAATATGTTCATTTGCTGAAAACCATCAAAACCACGAAAAGTTCTTGTATTTGAAGATAAAATCTTTTTGCTTTGAAGAAGAAAGATCTAGCTGACTGAAATAAGTTCATTAGATGAAAACCAACAAAAATTGACAAGAACCACGAAAAGTTCTTGTATTTTAAGATAAAATCTTATGCTATTAAAGAAAAAACTCCCAGCTCGCTGAAATATGTTCATTTGCTGAAAACCAACAAAACCACCAAAAGTTCTTGTATTTGAAGATAAAATCTTTTTTCTTTGAAGAAGAAAGATCCAGCTGACTGAAATAATTTCATTAGATGAAAACCAACAAAAATTGACAAGAACCACGAAAAGTTCTTGTATTTTAAGATAAAATCTTACTCTATTAAGGAAAAAACTTCCAGCTCGCTGAAATATGTTCATTTGCTGAAAACCATCAAAACCACGAAAAGTTCTTGTATTTGAAGATAAAATCTTTTTGCTTTGAAGAAGAAAGATCCAGCTGACTGAAATAAGTTCATTAGATGAGAACCAACAAAAAATGACAAGAACCACGAAAAGTTCTTGTATTTTAAGATAAAATCTTACTCTATTAAGGAAAAAACTTCCAGCTCGCTGAAATATGTTCATTTGCTGAAAACCATCAAAACCACGAAAAGTTCTTGTATTTGAAGATAAAATCTTTTTGCTTTGAAGAAGAAAGATCTAGCTGACTGAAATAAGTTCATTAGATGAAAACCAACAAAATTTGACAAGAACCACGAAAACTTCTTGTATTTTAAGATAATATCTTACGCTATTAAAGAAAAAACTTCTGGCTCGCTGAAATATGTTCATTTGCTGAAAACCAACAAAACCACGAAAAGTTCTTGTATTTGAAGATAAAATCTTTTTGCTTTGAAGAAGAAAGATCCAGCTGACTGAAATAAGTTCATTAGATGAAAACCAACAAAATTTGACAAGAACCACGAAAACTTCTTGTATTTTAAGATAATATATTACGCAATTAAAGAAAAAACTTCTGGCTCGCTGAAATATGTTCATTTGCTGAAAACCAACAAAACCACGAAAAGTTCTTGTATTTGAAGATAAAATCTTTTTGCTTTGAAGAAGAAAGATCCAGCTGACTGAAATAATTTCATTAGATGAAAACCAACAAAAATTGACAAGAACCACGAAAAGTTCTTGTATTTTAAGATAAAATCTTACTCTATTAAGGAAAAAACTTCCAGCTCGCTGAAATATGTTCATTTGCTGAAAACCATCAAAACCACGAAAAGTTCTTGTATTTGAAGATAAAATCTTTTTGCTTTGAAGAAGAAAGATCTAGCTGACTGAAATAAGTTCATTAGATGAGAACCAACAAAAAATGACAAGAACCACGAAAAGTTCTTGTATTTTAAGATAAATTCTTACTCTATTAAGGAAAAAACTTCCAGCTCGCTGAAATATGTTCATTTGCTGAAAACCATCAAAACCACGAAAAGTTCTTGTATTTGAAGATAAAATCTTTTTGCTTTGAAGAAGAAAGATCTAGCTGACTGAAATAAGTTCATTAGATGAAAACCAACAAAATTTGACAAGAACCACGAAAACTTCTTGTATTTTAAGACAATATCTTACGCTATTAAAGAAAAAACTTCTGGCTCGCTGAAATATGTTCATTTGCTGAAAACCAACAAAACCACGAAAAGTTCTTGTATTTGAAGATAAAATCTTTCTGCTTTGAAGAAGAAAGATCCAGCTGACTGAAATAAGTTCATTAGATGAAAACCAACAAAATTTGACAAGAACCACGAAAACTTCTTGTATTTTAAGATAATATCTTACGCTATTAAAGAAAAAACTTCTGGCTCGCTGAAATATGTTCATTTGCTGAAAACCAACAAAACCACAAAAAGTTCTTGTATTTGAAGATAAAATCTTTTTGCTTTGACGAAGAAAGATCTAGCTGACTGAAATAAGTTCATTAGATGAAAACCAACAAAAATTGACAAGAACCACGAAAAGTTCTTGTATTTTAAGATAAAATCTTAGGCTATTAAAGAAAAAACTTCCAGCTCGCTGAAATCTGTTCATTTGCTGAAAACCATCAAAACCACGAAAAGTTCTTGTATTTGAAGATAAAATCTTTTTGCTTTGAAGAAGAAAGATCTAGCTGACTGAAATAAGTTCATTAGATGAAAACCAACAAAAATTGACAAGAACCACGAAAAGTTCTTGTATTTTAAGATAAAATCTTAGGCTATTAAAGAAAAAACTTCCAGCTCGCTGAAATATGTTCATTTGCTGAAAACCAACAAAACCACGAAAAGTTCTTGTATTTGAAGATAAAATCTTTTTGCTTTGAAGAAGAAAGATCTAGCTGACTGAAATAAGTTCATTAGATGAAAACCAACAAAATTTGACAAGAACCACGAAAACTTCTTGTATTTTAAGATAATATCTTACGCTATTAAAGAAAAAACTTCTGGCTCACTGAAATATGTTCATTTGCTGAAAACCAACAAAACCACGAAAAGTTCTTGTATTTGAAGATAAAATCTTTTTGCTTTGAAGAAGAAAGATCCAGCTGACTGAAATAAGTTCATTAGATGAAAACCAACAAAAATTGACAAGAACCACGAAAAGTTCTTGTATTTTAAGATAAAATCTTACTCTATTAAGGAAAAAACTTCCAGCTCGCTGAAATATGTTCATTTGCTGAAAACCATCAAAACCACGAAAAGTTCTTGTATTTGAAGATAAAATCTTTTTGCTTTGAAGAAAGATCTAGCTGACTGAAATAAGTTCATTAGATGAAAACCAACAAAAATTGACAAGAACCACGAAAAGTTCTTGTATTTTAAGATAAAATCTTACTCTATTCAGGAAAAAACTTCCAGCTCGCTGAAATATGTTCATTTGCTGAAAACCATCAAAACCACGAACAGTTCTTGTATTTGAAGATAAAATCTTTTTGCTTTGAAGAAGAAAGATCTAGCTGACTGAAATAAGTTCATTAGATGAAAACCAACAAAAATTGACAAGAACCACGAAAAGTTCTTGTATTTTAAGATAAAATCTTATGCTATTAAAGAAAAAACTCCCAGCTCGCTGAAATATGTTCATTTGCTGAAAACCATCAAAACCACGAAACGTTCTTGTATTTGAAGATAAAATCTTTTTGCTTTGAAGAAGAAAGATCCAGCTGACTGAAATAAGTTCATTAGATGAAAACCAACAAAAATTGACAAGAACCACGAAAAGTTCTTGTATTTTAAGATAAAATCTTAGGCTGTTAAAGAAAAAACTTCCAGCTCGCTGAAATCTGTTCATTTGCTGAAAACCATCAAAACCACGAAAAGTTCTTGTATTTGAAGATAAAATCTTTTTGCTTTGAAGAAGAAAGATCTAGCTGACTGAAATAAGTTCATTAGATGAAAACCAACAAAAATTGACAAGAACCACGAAAAGTTCTTGTATTTTAAGATAAAATCTCACTCTATTAAGGAAAAAACTTCCAGCTCGCTGAAATATGTTCATTTGCTGAAAACCATCAAAACCACGAAAAGTTCTTGTATTTGAAGATAAAATCTTTTTGTTTTGAAGAAGAAAGATCTAGCTGACTGAAATAAGTTCATCAGATGAAATCCAACAAAAATTGACAAGAACCACGAAAACTTCTTGTATTTTAAGATAAAATCTTACTGTATTCAGGAAAAAACTTCCAGCTCGCTGAAATATGTTCATTTGCTGAAAACCATCAAAACCACGAAAAGTTCTTGTATTTGAAGATAAAATCTTTTTGCTTTGAAGAAGAAAGATCTAGCTGACTGAAATAAGTTCATTAGATGAAAACCAACAAAAATTGACAAGAACCACGAAAAGTTCTTGTATTTTAAGATAAAATCTTATGCTATTAAAGAAAAAACTCCCAGCTCGCTGAAATATGTTCATTTGCTGAAAACCAACAAAACCACCAAAAGTTCTTGTATTTGAAGATAAAATCTTTTTTCTTTGAAGAAGAAAGATCCAGCTGACTGAAATAATTTCATTAGATGAAAACCAACAAAAATTGACAAGAACCACGAAAAGTTCTTGTATTTTAAGATAAAATCTTACTCTATTAAGGAAAAAACTTCCAGCTCGCTGAAATATGTTCATTTGCTGAAAACCATCAAAACCACGAAAAGTTCTTGTATTTGAAGATAAAATCTTTTTGCTTTGAAGAAGAAAGATCTAGCTGACTGAAATAAGTTCATTAGATGAAAACCAACAAAATTTGACAAGAACCACGAAAACTTCTTGTATTTTAAGATAATATCTTACGCTATTAAAGAAAAAACTTCTGGCTCGCTGAAATATGTTCATTTGCTGAAAACCAACAAAACCACGAAAAGTTCTTGTATTTGAAGATAAAATCTTTTTGCTTTGAAGAAGAAAGATCCAGCTGACTGAAATAAGTTCATTAGATGAAAACCAACAAAATTTGACAAGAACCACGAAAACTTCTTGTATTTTAAGATAATATATTACGCAATTAAAGAAAAAACTTCTGGCTCGCTGAAATATGTTCATTTGCTGAAAACCAACAAAACCACGAAAAGTTCTTGTATTTGAAGATAAAATCTTTTTGCTTTGAAGAAGAAAGATCCAGCTGACTGAAATAATTTCATTAGATGAAAACCAACAAAAATTGACAAGAACCACGAAAAGTTCTTGTATTTTAAGATAAAATCTTACTCTATTAAGGAAAAAACTTCCAGCTCGCTGAAATATGTTCATTTGCTGAAAACCATCAAAACCACGAAAAGTTCTTGTATTTGAAGATAAAATCTTTTTGCTTTGAAGAAGAAAGATCTAGCTGACTGAAATAAGTTCATTAGATGAGAACCAACAAAAAATGACAAGAACCACGAAAAGTTCTTGTATTTTAAGATAAATTCTTACTCTATTAAGGAAAAAACTTCCAGCTCGCTGAAATATGTTCATTTGCTGAAAACCATCAAAACCACGAAAAGTTCTTGTATTTGAAGATAAAATCTTTTTGCTTTGAAGAAGAAAGATCTAGCTGACTGAAATAAGTTCATTAGATGAAAACCAACAAAATTTGACAAGAACCACGAAAACTTCTTGTATTTTAAGACAATATCTTACGCTATTAAAGAAAAAACTTCTGGCTCGCTGAAATATGTTCATTTGCTGAAAACCAACAAAACCACGAAAAGTTCTTGTATTTGAAGATAAAATCTTTCTGCTTTGAAGAAGAAAGATCCAGCTGACTGAAATAAGTTCATTAGATGAAAACCAACAAAATTTGACAAGAACCACGAAAACTTCTTGTATTTTAAGATAATATCTTACGCTATTAAAGAAAAAACTTCTGGCTCGCTGAAATATGTTCATTTGCTGAAAACCAACAAAACCACAAAAAGTTCTTGTATTTGAAGATAAAATCTTTTTGCTTTGACGAAGAAAGATCTAGCTGACTGAAATAAGTTCATTAGATGAAAACCAACAAAAATTGACAAGAACCACGAAAAGTTCTTGTATTTTAAGATAAAATCTTAGGCTATTAAAGAAAAAACTTCCAGCTCGCTGAAATCTGTTCATTTGCTGAAAACCATCAAAACCACGAAAAGTTCTTGTATTTGAAGATAAAATCTTTTTGCTTTGAAGAAGAAAGATCTAGCTGACTGAAATAAGTTCATTAGATGAAAACCAACAAAAATTGACAAGAACCACGAAAAGTTCTTGTATTTTAAGATAAAATCTTAGGCTATTAAAGAAAAAACTTCCAGCTCGCTGAAATATGTTCATTTGCTGAAAACCAACAAAACCACGAAAAGTTCTTGTATTTGAAGATAAAATCTTTTTGCTTTGAAGAAGAAAGATCTAGCTGACTGAAATAAGTTCATTAGATGAAAACCAACAAAATTTGACAAGAACCACGAAAACTTCTTGTATTTTAAGATAATATCTTACGCTATTAAAGAAAAAACTTCTGGCTCACTGAAATATGTTCATTTGCTGAAAACCAACAAAACCACGAAAAGTTCTTGTATTTGAAGATAAAATCTTTTTGCTTTGAAGAAGAAAGATCCAGCTGACTGAAATAAGTTCATTAGATGAAAACCAACAAAAATTGACAAGAACCACGAAAAGTTCTTGTATTTTAAGATAAAATCTTACTCTATTAAGGAAAAAACTTCCAGCTCGCTGAAATATGTTCATTTGCTGAAAACCATCAAAACCACGAAAAGTTCTTGTATTTGAAGATAAAATCTTTTTGCTTTGAAGAAAGATCTAGCTGACTGAAATAAGTTCATTAGATGAAAACCAACAAAAATTGACAAGAACCACGAAAAGTTCTTGTATTTTAAGATAAAATCTTACTCTATTCAGGAAAAAACTTCCAGCTCGCTGAAATATGTTCATTTGCTGAAAACCATCAAAACCACGAACAGTTCTTGTATTTGAAGATAAAATCTTTTTGCTTTGAAGAAGAAAGATCTAGCTGACTGAAATAAGTTCATTAGATGAAAACCAACAAAAATTGACAAGAACCACGAAAAGTTCTTGTATTTTAAGATAAAATCTTAGGCTATTAAAGAAAAAACTCCCAGCTCGCTGAAATATGTTCATTTGCTGAAAACCAACAAAACCACCAAAAGTTCTTGTATTTGAAGATAAAATCTTTTTGCATTGACGAAGAAAGATCTAGCTGACTGAAATAAGTTCATTAGATGAAAACCAACAAAAATTGACAAGAACCACGAAAAGTTCTTGTATTTTAAGATAAAATCCTAGGCTATTAAAGAAAAAACTTCCAGCTCGCTGAAATCTGTTCATTTGCTGAAAACCATCAAAACCACGAAAAATTCTTGTATTTGAAGATAAAATCTTTTTGCTTTGAAGAAGAAAGATCTAGCTGACTGAAATAAGTTCATTAGATGAAAACCAACAAAAATTGACAAGAACCACGAAAAGTTCTTGTATTTTAAGATAAAATCTTACTCTATTAAGGAAAAAACTTCCAGCTCGCTGAAATATGTTCATTTGCTGAAAACCATCAAAACCACGAAACGTTCTTGTATTTGAAGATAAAATCTTTTTGCTTTGAAGAAGAAAGATCTAGCTGACTGAAATAAGTTCATTAGATGAGAACCAACAAAAAATGACAAGAACCACGAAAAGTTCTTGTATTTTAAGATAATATCTTACTCTATTGAGGAAAAAACTTCCAGCTCGCTGAAATATGTTCATTTGCTGAAAACCATCAAAACCACGAAAAGTTCTTGTATTTGAAGATAAAATCTTTTTGCTTTGAAGAAGAAAGATCTAGCTGACTGAAATAAGTTCATTAGATGAAAACCAACAAAATTTGACAAGAACCACGAAAACTTCTTGTATTTTAAGACAATATCTTACGCTATTAAAGAAAAAACTTCTGGCTCGCTGAAATATGTTCATTTGCTGAAAACCAACAAAACCACGAAAAGTTCTTGTATTTGAAGATAAAATCTTTTTGCTTTGAAGAAGAAAGATCCAGCTGACTGAAATAAGTTCATTAGATGAAAACCAACAAAATTTGACAAGAACCACGAAAACTTCTTGTATGTTAAGATAATATCTTACGCTATTAAAGAAAAAACTTCTGGCTCGCTGAAATATGTTCATTTGCTGAAAACCAACAAAACCACAAAAAGTTCTTGTATTTGAAGATAAAATCTTTTTGCTTTGAAGAAGAAAGATCCAGCTGACTGAAATAATTTCATTAGATGAAAACCAACAAAAATTGACAAGAACCACGAAAAGTTCTTGTATTTTAAGATAAAATCTTACTCTATTAAGGAAAAAACTTCCAGCTCGCTGAAATATGTTCATTTGCTGAAAACCATCAAAACCACGAAAAGTTCTTGTATTTGAAGATAAAATCTTTTTGCTTTGAAGAAGAAAGATCCAGCTGACTGAAATAATTTCATTAGATGAAAACCAACAAAAATTGACAAGAACCACGAAAAGTTCTTGTATTTTAAGATAAAATCTTACTCTATTAAGGAAAAAACTTCCAGCTCGCTGAAATCTGTTCATTTGCTGAAAACCAACAAAACCATGAAAAGTTCTTGTATTTGAAGATAAAATCTTTTTGCTTTGACGAAGAAAGATCTAGCTGACTGAAATAAGTTCATTAGATGAAAACCAACAAAAATTGACAAGAACCACGAAAAGTTCTTGTATTTTAAGATAAAATCTTAGGCTATTAAAGAAAAAACTTCCAGCTCGCTGAAATCTGTTCATTTGCTGAAAACCATCAAAACCACGAAAAGTTCTTGTATTTGAAGATAAAATCTTTTTGCTTTGAAGAAGAAAGATCGAGCTGACTGAAATAAGTTCATTCGATGAAAACCAACAAAAATTGACAAGAACCACGAAAAGTTCTTGTATTTTAAGATAAAATCTTAGGCTCTTAAAGAAAAAACTTCCAGCTCGCTGAAATATGTTCATTTGCTGAAAACCAACAAAACCACGAAAAGTTCTTGTATTTGAAGATAAAATCTTTTTGCTTTGAAGAAGAAAGATCTAGCTGACTGAAATAAGTTCATGAGATGAAAACCAACTAAAATTGACAAGAACCACGAAAATTTCTTGTATTTTAAGATAAAATCTTACTCTATTAAGGAAAAAACTTCCAGCTCGCTGAAATATGTTCATTTGCTGAAAACCAACAAAACCACCAAAAGTTCTTGTATTTGAAGATAAAATCTTTTTTCTTTGAACAAGAAAGATCCAGATGACTGAAATAAGTTCATTCGATGAAAACCAACAAAAATTGACAAGAACCACGAAAAGTTCTTGTATTTTAAGATAAAATCTTAGGCTATTAAAGAAAAAACTTCCAGCTCGCTGAAATCTGTTCATTTGCTTAAAACCATCAAAACCACGAAAAGTTCTTGTATTTGAAGATAAAATCTTTTTGCTTTGAAGAAGAAAGATCGAGCTGACTGAAATAAGTTCATTAGATGAAAACCAACAAAAATTGACAAGAACCACGAAAAGTTCTTGTATTTTAAGATAAAATCTTACTCTATTAAGGAAAAAACTTCCAGCTCGCTGAAATATGTTCATTTGCTGAAAACCATCAAAACCACGAAAAGTTCTTGTATTTGAAGATAAAATCTTTTTGCTTTGAAGAAGAAAGATCTAGCTGACTGAAATAAGTTCATTAGATGAAAACCAACAAAAATTGACAAGAACCACGAAAAGTTCTTGTATTTTAAGATAAAATCTTATGCTATTAAAGAAAAAACTCCCAGCTCGCTGAAATATGTTCATTTGCTGAAAACCAACAAAACCACGAAAAGTTCTTGTATTTGAAGATAAAATCTTTTTGCTTTGAAGAAGAAAGATCCAGCTGACTGAAATAAGTTCATTAGATGAAAACCAACAAAAATTGACAAGAACCACGAAAAGTTCTTGTATTTTAAGATAAAATCTTAGGCTATTAAAGAAAAAACTTCCAGCTCGCTGAAATATGTTCATTTGCTGAAAACCATCAAAACCACGAAAAGTTCTTGTATTTGAAGATAAAATCTTTTTGCTTTGAAGAAGAAAGATCCAGCTGACTGAAATCAGTTCATCAGATGAAAACCAACAAAAATTGACAAGAACCACGAAAAGTTCTTGTATTTTAAGATAAAATCTTACTCTATTAAGGAAAAAACTTCCAGCTCGCTGAAATATGTTCATTTGCTGAAAACCAACAAAACCACCAAAAGTTCTTGTATTTGAAGATAAAATCTTTTTGCTTTGACGAAGAAAGATCTAGCTGACTGAAATAAGTTCATTAGATGAAAACCAACAAAAATTGACAAGAACCACGAAAAGTTCTTGTATTTTAAGATAAAATCTTAGGCTATTAAAGAAAAAACTTCCAGCTCGCTGAAATCTGTTCATTTGCTGAAAACCAACAAAACCATGAAAAGTTCTTGTATTTGAAGATAAAATCTTTTTGCTTTGACGAAGAAAGATCTAGCTGACTGAAATAAGTTCATTAGATGAAAACCAACAAAAATTGACAAGAACCACGAAAAGTTCTTGTATTTTAAGATAAAATCTTAGGCTATTAAAGAAAAAACTTCCAGCTCGCTGAAATCTGTTCATTTGCTGAAAACCATCAAAACCACGAAAAGTTCTTGTATTTGAAGATAAAATCTTTTTGCTTTGAAGAAGAAAGATCGAGCTGACTGAAATAAGTTCATTCGATGAAAACCAACAAAAATTGACAAGAACCACGAAAAGTTCTTGTATTTTAAGATAAAATCTTAGGCTCTTAAAGAAAAAACTTCCAGCTCGCTGAAATATGTTCATTTGCTGAAAACCAACAAAACCACGAAAAGTTCTTGTATTTGAAGATAAAATCTTTTTGCTTTGAAGAAGAAAGATCTAGCTGACTGAAATAAGTTCATGAGATGAAAACCAACTAAAATTGACAAGAACCACGAAAATTTCTTGTATTTTAAGATAAAATCTTACTCTATTAAGGAAAAAACTTCCAGCTCGCTGAAATATGTTCATTTGCTGAAAACCAACAAAACCACCAAAAGTTCTTGTATTTGAAGATAAAATCTTTTTTCTTTGAACAAGAAAGATCCAGATGACTGAAATAAGTTCATTCGATGAAAACCAACAAAAATTGACAAGAACCACGAAAAGTTCTTGTATTTTAAGATAAAATCTTAGGCTATTAAAGAAAAAACTTCCAGCTCGCTGAAATCTGTTCATTTGCTTAAAACCATCAAAACCACGAAAAGTTCTTGTATTTGAAGATAAAATCTTTTTGCTTTGAAGAAGAAAGATCGAGCTGACTGAAATAAGTTCATTAGATGAAAACCAACAAAAATTGACAAGAACCACGAAAAGTTCTTGTATTTTAAGATAAAATCTTACTCTATTAAGGAAAAAACTTCCAGCTCGCTGAAATATGTTCATTTGCTGAAAACCATCAAAACCACGAAAAGTTCTTGTATTTGAAGATAAAATCTTTTTGCTTTGAAGAAGAAAGATCTAGCTGACTGAAATAAGTTCATTAGATGAAAACCAACAAAAATTGACAAGAACCACGAAAAGTTCTTGTATTTTAAGATAAAATCTTATGCTATTAAAGAAAAAACTCCCAGCTCGCTGAAATATGTTCATTTGCTGAAAACCAACAAAACCACGAAAAGTTCTTGTATTTGAAGATAAAATCTTTTTGCTTTGAAGAAGAAAGATCCAGCTGACTGAAATAAGTTCATTAGATGAAAACCAACAAAAATTGACAAGAACCACGAAAAGTTCTTGTATTTTAAGATAAAATCTTAGGCTATTAAAGAAAAAACTTCCAGCTCGCTGAAATATGTTCATTTGCTGAAAACCATCAAAACCACGAAAAGTTCTTGTATTTGAAGATAAAATCTTTTTGCTTTGAAGAAGAAAGATCCAGCTGACTGAAATCAGTTCATCAGATGAAAACCAACAAAAATTGACAAGAACCACGAAAAGTTCTTGTATTTTAAGATAAAATCTTACTCTATTAAGGAAAAAACTTCCAGCTCGCTGAAATATGTTCATTTGCTGAAAACCAACAAAACCACCAAAAGTTCTTGTATTTGAAGATAAAATCTTTTTGCTTTGACGAAGAAAGATCTAGCTGACTGAAATAAGTTCATTAGATGAAAACCAACAAAAATTGACAAGAACCACGAAAAGTTCTTGTATTTTAAGATAAAATCTTAGGCTATTAAAGAAAAAACTTCCAGCTCGCTGAAATCTGTTCATTTGCTGAAAACCATCAAAACCACGAAACGTTCTTGTATTTGAAGATAAAATCTTTTTGCTTTGAAGAAGAAAGATCCAGCTGACTGAAATAAGTTCATTAGATGAAAACCAACAAAAATTGACAAGAACCACGAAAAGTTCTTGTATTTTAAGATAAAATCTTAGGCTATTAAAGAAAAAACTTCCAGCTCGCTGAAATCTGTTCATTTGCTGAAAACCATCAAAACCACGAAAAGTTCTTGTATTTGAAGATAAAATCTTTTTGCTTTGAAGAAGAAAGATCCAGCTGACTGAAATAAGTTCATTAGATGAAAACCAACAAAAATTGACAAGAACCACGAAAAGTTCTTGTATTTTAAGATAAAATCTTACTCTATTAAGGAAAAAACTTCCAGCTCGCTGAAATATGTTCATTTGCTGAAAACCATCAAAACCACGAAAAGTTCTTGTATTTGAAGATAAAATCTTTTTGTTTTGAAGAAGAAAGATCTAGCTGACTGAAATAAGTTCATTAGATGAAATCCAAGAAAAATTGACAAGAACCACGAAAAGTTCTTGTATTTTAAGATAAAATCTTACTGTATTCAGGAAAAAACTTCCAGCTCGCTGAAATATGTTCATTTGCTGAAAACCATCAAAACCACGAAAAGTTCTTGTATTTGAAGATAAAATCTTTTTGCTTTGAAGAAGAAAGATCGAGCTGACTGAAATAAGTTCATTAGATGAAAACCAACAAAAATTGACAAGAACCACGAAAAGTTCTTGTATTTTAAGATAAAATCTTATGCTATTAAAGAAAAAACTCCCAGCTCGCTGAAATATGTTCATTTGCTGAAAACCAACAAAACCACCAAAAGTACTTGTATTTGAAGATAAAATCTTTTTTGTTTGAAGAAGAAAGATCCAGCTGACTGAAATAAGTTCATTAGATGAAAACCAACAAAAATTGACAAGAACCACGAAAAGTTCTTGTATTTTAAGATAAAATCTTACTCTATTAAGGAAAAAACTTCCAGCTCGCTGAAATAGGTTCATTTGCTGAAAACCATCAAAACCACGAAAAGTTCTTGTATTTGAAGATAAAATCTTTTTGCTTTGAAGAAGAAAGATCTAGCTGACTGAAATAAGTTCATTAGATGAGAACCAACAAAAAATGACAAGAACCACGAAACGTTCTTGTATTTTAAGATAAAATCTTACTCTATTAAGGAAAAAACTTCCAGCTCGCTGAAATATGTTCATTTGCTGAAAACCATCAAAACCACGAAAAGTTCTTGTATTTGAAGATAAAATCTTTTTGCTTTGAAGAAGAAAGATCTAGCTGACTGAAATAAGTTCATCAGATGAAAACCAACAAAAATTGACAAGAACCACGAAAAGTTCTTGTATTTTAAGATAAAATCTTACTGTATTCAGGAAAAAACTTCCAGCTCGCTGAAATATGTTCATTTGCTGAAAACCATCAAAACCACGAAAAGTTCTTGTATTTGAAGATAAAATCTTAGGCTATTAAAGAAAAAACTTCCAGCTCGCTGAAATCTGTTCATTTGCTGAAAACCATCAAAACCACGAAACGTTCTTGTATTTGAAGATAAAATCTTTTTGCTTTGAAGAAGAAAGATCCAGCTGACTGAAATAAGTTCATTAGATGAAAACCAACAAAAATTGACAAGAACCACGAAAAGTTCTTGTATTTTAAGATAAAATCTTAGGCTATTAAAGAAAAAACTTCCAGCTCGCTGAAATCTGTTCATTTGCTGAAAACCATCAAAACCACGAAAAGTTCTTGTATTTGAAGATAAAATCTTTTTGCTTTGAAGAAGAAAGATCCAGCTGACTGAAATAAGTTCATTAGATGAAAACCAACAAAAATTGACAAGAACCACGAAAAGTTCTTGTATTTTAAGATAAAATCTTACTCTATTAAGGAAAAAACTTCCAGCTCGCTGAAATATGTTCATTTGCTGAAAACCATCAAAACCACGAAAAGTTCTTGTATTTGAAGATAAAATCTTTTTGTTTTGAAGAAGAAAGATCTAGCTGACTGAAATAAGTTCATTAGATGAAATCCAAGAAAAATTGACAAGAACCACGAAAAGTTCTTGTATTTTAAGATAAAATCTTACTGTATTCAGGAAAAAACTTCCAGCTCGCTGAAATATGTTCATTTGCTGAAAACCATCAAAACCATGAAAAGTTCTTGTATTTGAAGATAAAATCTTTTTGCTTTGAAGAAGAAAGATCGAGCTGACTGAAATAAGTTCATTAGATGAAAACCAACAAAAATTGACAAGAACCACGAAAAGTTCTTGTATTTTAAGATAAAATCTTATGCTATTAAAGAAAAAACTCCCAGCTCGCTGAAATATGTTCATTTGCTGAAAACCAACAAAACCACCAAAAGTACTTGTATTTGAAGATAAAATCTTTTTTCTTTGAAGAAGAAAGATCCAGCTGACTGAAATAAGTTCATTAGATGAAAACCAACAAAAATTGACAAGAACCACGAAAAGTTCTTGTATTTTAAGATAAAATCTTACTCTATTAAGGAAAAAACTTCCAGCTCGCTGAAATATGTTCATTTGCTGAAAACCATCAAAACCACGAAAAGTTCTTGTATTTGAAGATAAAATCTTTTTGCTTTGAAGAAGAAAGATCTAGCTGACTGAAATAAGTTCATTAGATGAGAACCAACAAAAAATGACAAGAACCACGAAAAGTTCTTGTATTTTAAGATAAAATCTTACTCTATTAAGGAAAAAACTTCCAGCTCGCTGAAATATGTTCATTTGCTGAAAACCATCAAAACCACGAAAAGTTCTTGTATTTGAAGATAAAATCTTTTTGCTTTGAAGAAGAAAGATCTAGCTGACTGAAATAAGTTCATCAGATGAAAACCAACAAAAATTGACAAGAACCACGAAAAGTTCTTGTATTTTAAGATAAAATCTTACTGTATTCAGGAAAAAACTTCCAGCTCGCTGAAATATGTTCATTTGCTGAAAACCATCAAAACCACGAAAAGTTCTTGTATTTGAAGATAAAATCTTTTTGCTTTGAAGAAGAAAGATCTAGCTGACTGAAATAAGTTCATTCGATGAAAACCAACAAAAATTGACAAGAACCACGAAAAGTTCTTGTATTTTAAGATAAAATCTTACTCTATTAAGGAAAAAACTTCCAGCTCGCTGAAATATGTTCATTTGCTGAAAACCATCAAAACCACGAAAAGTTCTTGTATTTGAAGATAAAATCTTTTTGCTTTGAAGAAGAAAGATCTAGCTGACTGAAATAAGTTCATTAGAAGAAAACCAACAAAAATTGACAAGAACCACGAAAAGTTCTTGTATTTTAAGATAAAATCTTACTCTATTAAGGAAAAAACTTCCAGCTCGCTGAAATCTGTTCATTTGCTGAAAACCATCAAAACCACGAAAAGTTCTTGTATTTGAAGATAAAATCTTTTTGCTTTGAAGAAGAAAGATCTAGCTGACTGAAATAAGTTCATCAGATGAAAACCAACAAAAATTGACAAGAACCACGAAAAGTTCTTGTATTTTAAGATAAAATCTTACTGTATTCAGGAAAAAACTTCCAGCTCGCTGAAATATGTTCATTTGCTGAAAACCATCAAAACCACGAAAAGTTCTTGTATTTGAAGATAAAATCTTTTTGCTTTGAAGAAGAAAGATCTAGCTGACTGAAATAAGTTCATTAGATGAAAACCAACAAAAATTGACAAGAACCACGAAAAGTTCTTGTATTTTAAGATAAAATCTTATGCTATTAAAGAAAAAACTTCTGGCTCGCTGAAATAGGTTCATTTGCTGAAAACCAACAAAACCACGAAAAGTTCTTGTATTTGAAGATAAAATCTTTTTGCTTTGAAGAAGAAAGATCCAGCTGACTGAAATAAGTTCATTAGAAGAAAACCAACAAAAATTGACAAGAACCACGAAAAGTTCTTGTATTTTAAGATAAAATCTTACTCTATTAAGGAAAAAACTTCCAGCTCGCTGAAATATGTTCATTTGCTGAAAACCATCAAAACCACGAAAAGTTCTTGTATTTGAAGATAAAATCTTTTTGCTTTGAAGAAGAAAGATCTAGCTGACTGAAATAAGTTCATTAGATGAGAACCAACAAAAAATGACAAGAACCACGAAAAGTTCTTGTATTTTAAGATAAAATCTTACTCTATTAAGGAAAAAACTTCCAGCTCGCTGAAATATGTTCATTTGCTGAAAACCATCAAAACCACGAAAAGTTCTTGTATTTGAAGATAAAATCTTTTTGCTTTGAAGAAGAAAGATCTAGCTGACTGAAATAAGTTCATCAGATGAAAACCAACAAAAATTGACAAGAACCACGAAAAGTTCTTGTATTTTAAGATAAAATCTTACTGTATTCAGGAAAAAACTTCCAGCTCGCTGAAATATGTTCATTTGCTGAAAACCATCAAAACCACGAAAAGTTCTTGTATTTGAAGATAAAATCTTTTTGCTTTGAAGAAGAAAGATCTAGCTGACTGAAATAAGTTCATTAGATGAAAACCAACAAAAATTGACAAGAACCACGAAAAGTTCTTGTATTTTAAGATAAAATCTTAGGCTATTAAAGAAAAAACTTCCAGCTCGCTGAAATCTGTTCATTTGCTGAAAACCATCAAAACCACGAAAAGTTCTTGTATTTGAAGATAAAATCTTTTTGCTTTGAAGAAGAAAGATCTAGCTGACTGAAATAAGTTCATTAGATGAAAACCAACAAAAATTGACAAGAACCACGAAAAGTTCTTGTATTTTAAGATAAAATCTTACTCTATTAAGGAAAAAACTTCCAGCTCGCTGAAATATGTTCATTTGCTGAAAACCATCAAAACCACGAAACGTTCTTGTATTTGAAGATAAAATCTTTTTGCTTTGAAGAAGAAAGATCCAGCTGACTGAAATAAGTTCATTAGATGAAAACCAACAAAAATTGACAAGAACCACGAAAAGTTCTTGTATTTTAAGATAAAATCTTAGGCTATTAAAGAAAAAACTTCCAGCTCGCTGAAATCTGTTCATTTGCTGAAAACCATCAAAACCACGAAAAGTTCTTGTATTTGAAGATAAAATCTTTTTGCTTTGAAGAAGAAAGATCTAGCTGACTGAAATAAGTTCATTAGATGAAAACCAACAAAAATTGACAAGAACCACGAAAAGTTCTTGTATTTTAAGATAAAATCTTACTCTATTAAGGAAAAAACTTCCAGCTCGCTGAAATATGTTCATTTGCTGAAAACCATCAAAACCACGAAAAGTTCTTGTATTTGAAGATAAAATCTTTTTGCTTTGAAGAAGAAAGATCTAGCTGACTGAAATAAGTTCATCAGATGAAAACCAACAAAAATTGACAAGAACCACGAAAAGTTCTTGTATTTTAAGATAAAATCTTACTGTATTCAGGAAAAAACTTCCAGCTCGCTGAAATATGTTCATTTGCTGAAAACCATCAAAACCACGAAAAGTTCTTGTATTTGAAGATAAAATCTTTTTGCTTTGAAGAAGAAAGATCTAGCTGACTGAAATAAGTTCATTAGATGAAAACCAACAAAAATTGACAAGAACCACGAAAAGTTCTTGTATTTTAAGATAAAATCTTAGGCTATTAAAGAAAAAACTTCCAGCTCGCTGAAATCTGTTCATTTGCTGAAAACCATCAAAACCACGAAAAGTTCTTGTATTTGAAGATAAAATCTTTTTGCTTTGAAGAAGAAAGATCTAGCTGACTGAAATAAGTTCATTAGATGAAAACCAACAAAAATTGACAAGAACCACGAAAAGTTCTTGTATTTTAAGATAAAATCTTACTCTATTAAGGAAAAAACTTCCAGCTCGCTGAAATATGTTCATTTGCTGAAAACCATCAAAACCACGAAACGTTCTTGTATTTGAAGATAAAATCTTTTTGCTTTGAAGAAGAAAGATCCAGCTGACTGAAATAAGTTCATTAGATGAAAACCAACAAAAATTGACAAGAACCACGAAAAGTTCTTGTATTTTAAGATAAAATCTTAGGCTATTAAAGAAAAAACTTCCAGCTCGCTGAAATCTGTTCATTTGCTGAAAACCATCAAAACCACGAAAAGTTCTTGTATTTGAAGATAAAATCTTTTTGCTTTGAAGAAGAAAGATCTAGCTGACTGAAATAAGTTCATTAGATGAAAACCAACAAAAATTGACAAGAACCACGAAAAGTTCTTGTATTTTAAGATAAAATCTTACTCTATTAAGGAAAAAACTTCCAGCTCGCTGAAATATGTTCATTTGCTGAAAACCATCAAAACCACGAAAAGTTCTTGTATTTGAAGATAAAATCTTTTTGTTTTGAAGAAGAAAGATCCAGCTGACTGAAATCAGTTCATTAGATGAAATCCAACAAAAATTGACAAGAACCACGAAAAGTTCTTGTATTTTAAGATAAAATCTTACTGTATTCAGGAAAAAACTTCCAGCTCGCTGAAATATGTTCATTTGCTGAAAACCATCAAACCAACGAAAAGTTCTTGTATTTGAAGATAAAATCTTTTTGCTTTGAAGAAGAAAGATCTAGCTGACTGAAATAAGTTCATTAGATGAAAACCAACAAAAATTGACAAGAACCACGAAAAGTTCTTGTATTTTAAGATAAAATCTTATGCTATTAAAGAAAAAACTCCCAGCTCGCTGAAATATGTTCATTTGCTGAAAACCAACAAAACCACCAAAAGTTCTTGTATTTGAAGATAAAATCTTTTTTCTTTGAAGAAGAAAGATCCAGCTGACTGAAATAAGTTCATTAGATGAAAACCAACAAAAATTGACAAGAACCACGAAAAGTTCTTGTATTTTAAGATAAAATCTTACTCTATTAAGGAAAAAACTTCCAGCTCGCTGAAATATGTTCATTTGCTGAAAACCATCAAAACCACGAAAAGTTCTTGTATTTGAAGATAAAATCTTTTTGCTTTGAAGAAGAAAGATCCAGCTGACTGAAATAAGTTCATTAGATGAGAACCAACAAAAAATGACAAGAACCACGAAAAGTTCTTGTATTTTAAGATAAAATCTTACTCTATTAAGGAAAAAACTTCCAGCTCGCTGAAATATGTTCATTTGCTGAAAACCATCAAAACCACGAAAAGTTCTTGTATTTGAAGATAAAATCTTTTTGCTTTGAAGAAGAAAGATCTAGCTGACTGAAATAAGTTCATTAGATGAAAACCAACAAAAATTGACAAGAACCACGAAAATTTCTTGTATTTTAAGATAATATCTTACGCTATTAAAGAAAAAACTTCTGGCTCGCTGAAATATGTTCATTTGCTGAAAACCAACAAAACCACGAAAAGTTCTTGTATTTGAAGATAAAATCTTTTTGCTTTGAAGAAGAAAGATCCAGCTGACTGAAATAAGTTCATTAGATGAAAACCAACAAAATTTGACAAGAACCACGAAAACTTCTTGTATTTTAAGATAATATATTACGCAATTAAAGAAAAAACTTCCAGCTCGCTGAAATATGTTCATTTGCTGAAAACCAACAAAACCACGAAAAGTTCTTGTATTTGAAGATAAAATCTTTTTGCTTTGAAGAAGAAAGATCCAGCTGACTGAAATAATTTCATTAGATGAAAACCAACAAAAATTGACAAGAACCACGAAAAGTTCTTGTATTTTAAGATAAAATCTTATGCTATTAAAGAAAAAACTCCCAGCTCGCTGAAATATGTTCATTTGCTGAAAACCAACAAAACCACCAAAAGTTCTTGTATTTGAAGATAAAATCTTTTTTCTTTGAAGAAGAAAGATCCAGCTGACTGAAATAAGTTCATTAGATGAAAACCAACAAAAATTGACAAGAACGACGAAAAGTTCTTGTATTTTAAGATAAAATCTTACTCTATTAAGGAAAAAACTTCCAGCTCGCTGAAATATGTTCATTTGCTGAAAACCATCAAAACCACGAAAAGTTCTTGTATTTGAAGATAAAATCTTTTTGCTTTGAAGAAGAAAGATCCAGCTGACTGAAATAAGTTCATTAGATGAGAACCAACAAAAAATGACAAGAACCACGAAAAGTTCTTGTATTTTAAGATAAAATCTTACTCTATTAAGGAAAAAACTTCCAGCTCGCTGAAATATGTTCATTTGCTGAAAACCATCAAAACCACGAAAAGTTCTTGTATTTGAAGATAAATCTTTTTGCTTTGAAGAAGAAAGATCTAGCTGACTGAAATAAGTTCATTAGATGAAAACCAACAAAAATTGACAAGAACCACGAAAAGTTCTTGTATTTTAAGATAATATCTTACGCTATTAAAGAAAAAACTTCTGGCTCGCTGAAATATGTTCATTTGCTGAAAACCAACAAAACCACGAAAAGTTCTTGTATTTGAAGATAAAATCTTTTTGCTTTGAAGAAGAAAGATCCAGCTGACTGAAATAAGTTCATTAGATGAAAACCAACAAAATTTGACAAGAACCACGAAAACTTCTTGTATTTTAAGATAATATATTACGCAATTAAAGAAAAAACTTCCAGCTCGCTGAAATATGTTCATTTGCTGAAAACCAACAAAACCACGAAAAGTTCTTGTATTTGAAGATAAAATCTTTTTGCTTTGAAGAAGAAAGATCCAGCTGACTGAAATAATTTCATTAGATGAAAACCAACAAAAATTGACAAGAACCACGAAAAGTTCTTGTATTTTAAGATAAAATCTTACTCTATTCAGGAAAAAACTTCCAGCTCGCTGAAATATGTTCATTTGCTGAAAACCATCAAAACCACGAAAAGTTCTTGTATTTGAAGATAAAATCTTTTTGCTTTGAAGAAGAAAGATCTAGCTGACTGAAATAAGTTCATTAGATGAGAACCAACAAAAAATGACAAGAACCACGAAAAGTTCTTGTATTTTAAGATAAATTCTTACTCTATTAAGGAAAAAACTTCCAGCTCGCTGAAATATGTTCATTTGCTGAAAACCATCAAAACCACGAAAAGTTCTTGTATTTGAAGATAAAATCTTTTTGCTTTGAAGAAGAAAGATCTAGCTGACTGAAATAAGTTCATTAGATGAAAACCAACAAAATTTGACAAGAACCACGAAAACTTCTTGTATTTTAAGATAATATCTTACGCTATTAAAGAAAAAACTTCTGGCTCGCTGAAATATGTTCATTTGCTGAAAACCAACAAAACCACAAAAAGTTCTTGTATTTGAAGATAAAATCTTTTTGCTTTGACGAAGAAAGATCTAGCTGACTGAAATAAGTTCATTAGATGAAAACCAACAAAAATTGACAAGAACCACGAAAAGTTCTTGTATTTTAAGATAAAATCTTAGGCTATAAAAGAAAAAACTTCCAGCTCGCTGAAATCTGTTCATTTGCTGAAAACCATCAAAACCACGAAAAGTTCTTGTATTTGAAGATAAAATCTTTTTGCTTTGAAGAAGAAAGATCCAGCTGACTGAAATAAGTTCATTAGATGAAAACCAACAAAAATTGACAAGAACCACGAAAAGTTCTTGTATTTTAAGATAAAATCTTAGGCTATTAAAGAAAAAACTTCCAGCTCGCTGAAATATGTTCATTTGCTGAAAACCAACAAAACCACGAAAAGTTCTTGTATTTGAAGATAAAATCTTTTTGCTTTGAAGAAGAAAGATCTAGCTGACTGAAATAAGTTCATGAGATGAAAACCAACAAAATTTGACAAGAACCACGAAAACTTCTTGTATTTTAAGATAATATCTTACGCTATTAAAGAAAAAACTTCTGGCTCACTGAAATATGTTTATTTGCTGAAAACCAACAAAACCACGAAAAGTTCTTGTATTTGAAGATAAAATCTTTTTGCTTTGAAGAAGAAAGATCCAGCTGACTGAAATAAGTTCATTAGATGAAAACCAACAAAAATTGACAAGAACCACGAAAAGTTCGTGTATTTTAAGATAAAATCTTACTCTATTAAGGAAAAAACTTCCAGCTCGCTGAAATATGTTCATTTGCTGGAAACCATCAAAACCACGAAAAGTTCTTGTATTTGAAGATAAAATCTTTTTGCTTTGAAGAAAGATCTAGCTGACTGAAATAAGTTCATTAGATGAAAACCAACAAAAATTGACAAGAACCACGAAAAGTTCTTGTATTTTAAGATAAAATCTTACTCTATTCAGGAAAAAACTTCCAGCTCGCTGAAATATGTTCATTTGCTGAAAATCATCAAAACCACGAACAGTTCTTGTATTTGAAGATAAAATCTTTTTGCTTTGAAGAAGAAAGATCTAGCTGACTGAAATAAGTTCATTAGATGAAAACCAACAAAAATTGACAAGAACCACGAAAAGTTCTTGTATTTGAAGATAACATCTTTTTGCTTTGAAGAAGAAAGATCTAGCTGACTGAAATAAGTTCATTAGATGAAAACCAACAAAATTTGACAAGAACCACGAAAACTTCTTGTATTTTAAGATAAAATCTTACGCTATTAAAGAAAAAACTTCTGGCTCGCTGAAATATGTTCATTTGCTGAAAACCAACAAAACCACGAAAAGTTCTTGTATTTGAAGATAAAATCTTTTTGCTTTGAAGAAGAAAGATCTAGCTGACTGAAATAAGTTCATTAGATGAAAACCAACAAAAATTGACAAGAACCACGAAAAGTTCTTGTATTTTAAGATAAAATCTTACTCTATTCAGGAAAAAACTTCCAGCTCGCTGAAATATGTTCATTTGCTGAAAACCATCAAAACCACGAAAAGTTCTTGTATTTGAAGATAAAATCTTTTTGCTTTGAAGAAGAAAGATCTAGCTGACTGAAATAAGTTCATTAGATGAAAACCAACAAAAATTGACAAGAACCACGAAAAGTTCTTGTATTTGAAGATAAAATCTTTTTGCTTTGAAGAAGAAAGATCTAGCTGACTGAAATAAGTTCATTAGATGAAAACCAACAAAAATTGACAAGAACCACGAAAAGTTCTTGTATTTTAAGATAAAATCTTACTCTATTAAGGAAAAAACTTCCAGCTCGCTGAAATCTGTTCATTTGCTGAAAACCAACAAAACCACCAAAAGTTCTTGTATTTGAAGATAAAATCTTTTTGCTTTGACGAAGAAAGATCTAGCTGACTGAAATAAGTTCATTAGATGAAAACCAACAAAAATTGACAAGAACCACGAAAAGTTCTTGTATTTTAAGATAAAATCTTAGGCTATTAAAGAAAAAACTTCCAGCTCGCTGAAATCTGTTCATTTGCTGAAAACCATCAAAACCACGAAAAGTTCTTGTATTTGAAGATAAAATCTTTTTGCTTTGAGGAAGAAAGATCTAGCTGACTGAAATAAGTTCATTAGATGAAAACCAACAAAAATTGACAAGAACCACGAAAAGTTCTTGTATTTTAAGATAAAATCTTACTCTATTAAGGAAAAAACTTCCAGCTCGCTGAAATATGTTCATTTGCTGAAAACCATCAAAACCACGAAACGTTCTTGTATTTGAAGATAAAATCTTTTTGCTTTGAAGAAGAAAGATCCAGCTGACTGAAATAAGTTCATTAGATGAAAACCAACAAAAATTGACAAGAACCACGAAAAGTTCTTGTATTTTAAGATAAAATCTTAGGCTATTAAAGAAAAAACTTCCAGCTCGCTGAAATCTGTTCATTTGCTGAAAACCATCAAAACCACGAAAAGTTCTTGTATTTGAAGATAAAATCTTTTTGCTTTGAAGAAGAAAGATCTAGCTGACTGAAATAAGTTCATTAGATGAAAACCAACAAAAATTGACAAGAACCACGAAAAGTTCTTGTATTTTAAGATAAAATCTTACTCTATTAAGGAAAAAACTTCCAGCTCGCTGAAATATGTTCATTTGCTGAAAACCATCAAAACCACGAAAAGTTCTTGTATTTGAAGATAAAATCTTTTTGTTTTGAAGAAGAAAGATCTAGCTGACTGAAATAAGTTCATTAGATGAAATCCAACAAAAATTGACAAGAACCACGAAAAGTTCTTGTATTTTAAGATAAAATCTTACTGTATTCAGGAAAAAACTTCCAGCTCGCTGAAATATGTTCATTTGCTGAAAACCATCAAAACCACGAAAAGTTCTTGTATTTGAAGATAAAATCTTTTTGCTTTGAAGAAGAAAGATCTAGCTGACTGAAATAAGTTCATTAGATGAAAACCAACAAAAATTGACAAGAACCACGAAAAGTTCTTGTATTTTAAGATAAAATCTTATGCTATTAAAGAAAATACTCCCAGCTCGCTGAAATATGTTCATTTGCTGAAAACCAACAAAACCACCAAAAGTTCTTGTATTTGAAGATAAAATCTTTTTTCTTTGAAGAAGAAAGATCCAGCTGACTGAAATAAGTTCATTAGATGAAAACCAACAAAAATTGACAAGAACCACGAAAAGTTCTTGTATTTTAAGATAAAATCTTACTCTATTAAGGAAAAAACTTCCAGCTCGCTGAAATATGTTCATTTGCTGAAAACCATCAAAACCACGAAAAGTTCTTGTATTTGAAGATAAAATCTTTTTGCTTTGAAGAAGAAAGATCCAGCTGACTGAAATAAGTTCATTAGATGAGAACCAACAAAAAATGACAAGAACCACGAAAAGTTCTTGTATTTTAAGATAAAATCTTCCTCTATTAAGGAAAAAACTTCCAGCTCGCTGAAATATGTTCATTTGCTGAAAACCATCAAAACCACGAAAAGTTCTTGTATTTGAAGATAAAATCTTTTTGCTTTGAAGAAGAAAGATCTAGCTGACTGAAATAAGTTCATTAGATGAAAACCAACAAAATTTGACAAGAACCACGAAAACTTCTTGTATTTTAAGATAATATCTTACGCTATTAAAGAAAAAACTTCTGGCTCGCTGAAATATGTTCATTTGCTGAAAACCAACAAAACCACGAAAAGTTCTTGTATTTGAAGATAAAATCTTTTTGCTTTGAAGAAGAAAGATCCAGCTGACTGAAATAAGTTCATTAGATGAAAACCAACAAAATTTGACAAGAACCACGAAAACTTCTTGTATTTTAAAATAATATATTACGCTATTAAAGAAAAAACTTCTGGCTCGCTGAAATATGTTCATTTGCTGAAAACCAACAAAACCACGAAAAGTTCTTGTATTTGAAGATAAAATCTTTTTGCTTTGAAGAAGAAAGATCCAGCTGACTGAAATAATTTCATTAGATGAAAACCAACAAAAATTGACAAGAACCACGAAAAGTTCTTGTATTTTAAGATAAAATCTTACTCTATTAAGGAAAAAACTTCCAGCTCGCTGAAATATGTTCATTTGCTGAAAACCATCAAAACCACGAAAAGTTCTTGTATTTGAAGATAAAATCTTTTTGCTTTGAAGAAGAAAGATCTAGCTGACTGAAATAAGTTCATTAGATGAGAACCAACAAAAAATGACAAGAACCACGAAAAGTTCTTGTATTTTAAGATAAATTCTTACTCTATTAAGGAAAAAACTTCCAGCTCGCTGAAATATGTTCATTTGCTGAAAACCATCAAAACCACGAAAAGTTCTTGTATTTGAAGATAAAATCTTTTTGCTTTGAAGAAGAAAGATCTAGCTGACTGAAATAAGTTCATTAGATGAAAACCAACAAAATTTGACAAGAACCACGAAAACTTCTTGTATTTTAAGACAATATCTTACGCTATGAAAGAAAAAACTTCTGGCTCGCTGAAATATGTTCATTTGCTGAAAACCAACAAAACCACGAAAAGTTCTTGTATTTGAAGATAAAATATTTTTGCTTTGAAGAAGAAAGATCTAGCTGACTGAAATAAGTTCATTAGATGAAAACCAACAAAATTTGACAAGAACCACGAAAACTTCTTGTATTTTAAGACAATATCTTACGCTATTAAAGAAAAAACTTCTGGCTCGCTGAAATATGTTCATTTGCTGAAAACCAACAAAACCACGAAAAGTTCTTGTATTTGAAGATAAAATCTTTCTGCTTTGAAGAAGAAAGATCCAGCTGACTGAAATAAGTTCATTAGATGAAAACCAACAAAATTTGACAAGAACCACGAAAACTTCTTGTATTTTAAGATAATATCTTACGCTATTAAAGAAAAAACTTCTGGCTCGCTGAAATATGTTCATTTGCTGAAAACCAACAAAACCACAAAAAGTTCTTGTATTTGAAGATAAAATCTTTTTGCTTTGACGAAGAAAGATCTAGCTGACTGAAATAAGTTCATTAGATGAAAACCAACAAAAATTGACAAGAACCACGAAAAGTTCTTGTATTTTAAGATAAAATCTTACTGTATTCAGGAAAAAACTTCCAGCTCGCTGAAATCTGTTCATTTGCTGAAAACCATCAAAACCACGAAAAGTTCTTGTATTTGAAGATAAAATCTTTTTGCTTTGAAGAAGAAAGATCTAGCCGACTGAAATAAGTTCATTAGATGAAAACCAACAAAAATTGACAAGAACCACGAAAAGTTCTTGTATTTTAAGATAAAATCTTATGCTATTAAAGAAAAAACTCCCAGCTCGCTGAAATATGTTCATTTGCTGAAAACCAACAAAACCACGAAAAGTTCTTGTATTTGAAGATAAAATCTTTTTGCTTTGAAGAAGAAAGATCTAGCTGACTGAAATAAGTTCATTAGATGAAAACCAACAAAATTTGACAAGAACCACGAAAACTTCTTGTATTTTAAGATAATATCTTACGCTATTAAAGAAAAAACTTCTGGCTCACTGAAATATGTTCATTTGCTGAAAACCAACAAAACCACGAAAAGTTCTTGTATTTGAAGATAAAATCTTTTTGCTTTGAAGAAGAAAGATCCAGCTGACTGAAATAAGTTCATTAGATGAAAACCAACAAAAATTGACAAGAACCACGAAAAGTTCTTGTATTTTAAGATAAAATCTTACTCTATTAAGGAAAAAACTTCCAGCTCGCTGAAATATGTTCATTTGCTGAAAACCATCAAAACCACGAAAAGTTCTTGTATTTGAAGATAAAATCTTTTTGCTTTGAAGAAAGATCTAGCTGACTGAAATAAGTTCATTAGATGAAAACCAACAAAAATTGACAAGAACCACGAAAAGTTCTTGTATTTTAAGATAAAATCTTACTCTATTCAGGAAAAAACTTCCAGCTCGCTGAAATATGTTCATTTGCTGAAAACCATCAAAACCACGAACAGTTCTTGTATTTGAAGATAAAATCTTTTTGCTTTGAAGAAGAAAGATCTAGCTGACTGAAATAAGTTCATCAGATGAAAACCAACAAAAATTGACAAGAACCACGAAAAGTTCTTGTATTTGAAGATAACATCTTTTTGCTTTGAAGAAGAAAGATCTAGCTGACTGAAATAAGTTCATTAGATGAAAACCAACAAAATTTGACAAGAACCACGAAAACTTCTTGTATTTTAAGATAAAATCTTACGCTATTAAAGAAAAAACTTCTGGCTCGCTGAAATATGTTCATTTGCTGAAAACCAACAAAACCACGAAAAGTTCTTGTATTTGAAGATAAAATATTTTTGCTTTGAAGAAGAAAGATCTAGCTGACTGAAATAAGTTCATTAGATGAAAACCAACAAAAATTGACAAGAACCACGAAAAGTTCTTGTATTTGAAGATAAAATCTTTTTGCTTTGAAGAAGAAAGATCTAGCTGACTGAAATAAGTTCATTAGATGAAAACCAACAAAATTTGACAAGAACCACGAAAACTTCTTGTATTTTAAGATAAAATCTTACGCTATTAAAGAAAAAAATTCTGGCTCGCTGAAATATGTTCATTTGCTGAAAACCAACAAAACCACGAAAAGTTCTTGTATTTGAAGATAAAATCTTCTTGCTTTGAAGAAGAAAGATCTAGGTGACTGAAATAAGTTCATTAGATGAAAACCAACAAAAATTGATAAGAACCACGAAAAGTTCTTGTATTTTAAGATAAAATCTTACTCTATTAAGGAAAAAACTTCCAGCTCGCTGAAATATGTTCATTTGCTGAAAACCATCAAAACCACGAAAAGTTCTTGTATTTGAAGATAAAATCTTTTTGCTTTGAAGAAAGATCTAGCTGACTGAAATAAGTTCATTAGATGAAAACCAACAAAAATTGACAAGAACCACGAAAAGTTCTTGTATTTTAAGATAAAATCTTACTCTATTCAGGAAAAAACTTCCAGCTCGCTGAAATATGTTCATTTGCTGAAAACCATCAAAATCACGAAAAGTTCTTGTATTTGAAGATAAAATCTTTTTGCTTTGAAGAAGAAAGATCTAGCTGACTGAAATAAGTTCATTAGATGAAAACCAACAAAAATTGACAAGAACCACGAAAAGTTCTTGTATTTTAAGATAAAATCTTATGCTATGAAAGAAAAAACTCCCAGCTCGCTGAAATATGTTCATTTGCTGAAAACCAACAAAACCACGAAAAGTTCTTGTATTTGAAGATAAAATCTTTTTTATTTGAAGAAGAAAGATCCAGCTGACTGAAATCAGTTCATGAGATGAAAACCAACTAAAATTGACAAGAACCACGAAAAGTTCTTGTATTTTAAGATAAAATCTTACTCTAATAAGGAAAAAACTTCCAGCTCGCTGAAATATGTTCATTTGCTGAAAACCAACAAAACCACCAAAAGTTCTTGTATTTGAAGATAAAATCTTTTTTCTTTGAAGAAGAAAGATCCAGATGACTGAAATAAGTTCATTCGATGAAAACCAACAAAAATTGACAAGAACCACGAAAAGTTCTTGTATTTTAAGATAAAATCTTAGGCTATTAAAGAAAAAACTTCCAGCTCGCTGAAATCTGTTCATTTGCTGAAAACCATCAAAACCACGAAAAGTTCTTGTATTTGAAGATAAAATCTTTTTGCTTTGAAGAAGAAAGATCTAGCTGACTGAAATAAGTTCATCAGATGAAAACCAACAAAAATTGACAAGAACCACGAAAAGTTCTTGTATTTTAAGATAAAATCTTACTGTATTCAGGAAAAAACTTCCAGCTCGCTGAAATATGTTCATTTGCTGAAAACCATCAAAACCACGAAAAGTTCTTGTATTTGAAGATAAAATCTTTTTGCTTTGAAGAAGAAAGATCTAGCTGACTGAAATAAGTTCATTAGATGAAAACCAACAAAAATTGACAAGAACCACGAAAAGTTCTTGTATTTTAAGATAAAATCTTATGCTATTAAAGAAAAAACTTCCAGCTCGCTGAAATATGTTCATTTGCTGAAAACCAACAAAACCACGAAAAGTTCTTGTATTTGAAGATAAAATCTTTTTGCTTTGAAGAAGAAAGATCCAGCTGACTGAAATAAGTTCATTAGATGAAAACCAACAAAAATTCACAAGAACCACGAAAAGTTCTTGTATTTTAAGATAAAATCTTACTCTATTAAGGAAAAAACTTCCAGCTCGCTGAAATATGTTCATTTGCTGAAAACCATCAAAACCACGAAAAGTTCTTGTATTTGAAGATAAAATCTTTTTGCTTTGAAGAAGAAAGATCTAGCTGACTGAAATAAGTTCATTAGATGAAAACCAACAAAAAATGACAAGAACCACGAAAAGTTCTTGTATTTTAAGATAAAATCTTACTCTATTAAGGAAAAAACTTCCAGCTCGCTGAAATATGTTCATTTGCTGAAAACCATCAAAACCACGAAAAGTTCTTGTATTTGAAGATAAAATCTTTTTGCTTTGAAGAAGAAAGATCCAGCTGACTGAAATCAGTTCATCAGATGAAAACCAACAAAAATTGACAAGAACCACGAAAATTTCTTGTATTTTAAGATAAAATCTTACTCTATTAAGGAAAAAACTTCCAGCTCGCTGAAATATGTTCATTTGCTGAAAACCATCAAAACCACGAAAAGTTCTTGTATTTGAAGATAAAATCTTTTTGCTTTGAAGAAGAAAGATCTAGCTGACTGAAATAAGTTCATTAGATGAAAACCAACAAAAAATGACAAGAACCACGAAAAGTTCTTGTATTTTAAGATAAAATCTTACTCTATTCAGGAAAAAACTTCCAGCTCGCTGAAATATGTTCATTTGCTGAAAACCATCAAAACCACGAAAAGTTCTTGTATTTGAAGATAAAATCTTTTTGCTTTGAAGAAGAAAGATCTAGCCGACTGAAATAAGTTCATTAGATGAAAACCAACAAAAATTGACAAGAACCACGAAAAGTTCTTGTATTTTAAGATAAAATCTTATGCTATTAAATAAAAAACTCCCAGCTCGCTGAAATATGTTCATTTGCTGAAAACCAACAAAACCACGAAAAGTTCTTGTATTTGAAGATAAAATCTTTTTTATTTGAAGAAGAAAGATCCAGCTGACTGAAATAAGTTCATGAGATGAAAACCAACTAAAATTGACAAGAACCACGAAAAGTTCTTGTATTTTAAGATAAAATCTTACTCTATTAAGGAAAAAACATCCAGCTCGCTGAAATATGTTCATTTGCTGAAAACCATCAAAACCACGAAAAGTTCTTGTATTTGAAGATAAAATCTTTTTTCTTTGAAGAAGAAAGATCCAGATGACTGAAATAAGTTCATTCGATGAAAACCAACAAAAATTGACAAGAACCACGAAAAGTTCTTGTATTTTAAGATAAAATCTTAGGCTATTAAAGAAAAAACTTCCAGCTCGCTGAAATCTGTGCATTTGCTGAAAACCATCAAAACCACGAAAAGTTCTTGTATTTGAAGATAAAATCTCTTTGCTTTGAAGAAGAAAGATCTAGCTGACTGAAATAAGTTCATCAGATGAAAACCAACAAAAATTGACAAGAACCACGAAAAGTTCTTGTATTTTAAGATAAAATCTTACTGTATTCAGGAAAAAACTTCCAGCTCGCTGAAATATGTTCATTTGCTGAAAACCATCAAAACCACGAAAAGTTCTTGTATTTGAAGATAAAATCTTTTTGCTTTGAAGAAGAAAGATCTAGCTGACTGAAATAAGTTCATTAGATGAAAACCAACAAAAATTGACAAGAACCACGAAAAGTTCTTGTATTTTAAGATAAAATCTTACTCTATTAAGGAAAAAACTTCCAGCTCGCTGAAATATGTTCATTTGCTGAAAACCATCAAAACCACGAAAAGTTCTTGTATTTGAAGATAAAATCTTTTTGCTTTGAAGAAGAAAGATCTAGCTGACTGAAATAAGTTCATTAGATGAAAACCAACAAAAAATGACAAGAACCACGAAAAGTTCTTGTATTTTAAGATAAAATCTTACTCTATTAAGGAAAAAACTTCCAGCTCGCTGAAATATGTTCATTTGCTGAAAACCATCAAAACCACGAAAAGTTCTTGTATTTGAAGATAAAATCTTTTTGCTTTGAAGAAGAAAGATCCAGCTGACTGAAATCAGTTCATCAGATGAAAACCAACAAAAATTGACAAGAACCACGAAAAGTTCTTGTATTTTAAGATAAAATCTTACTCTATTCCGGAAAAAACTTCCAGCTCGCTGAAATATGTTCATTTGCTGAAAACCATCAAAACCACGAAAAGTTCTTGTATTTGAAGATAAAATCTTTTTGCTTTGAAGAAGAAAGATCTAGCTGACTGAAATAAGTTCATTAGATGAAAACCAACAAAAATTGACAAGAACCACGAAAAGTTCTTGTATTTTAAGATAAAATCTTATGCTATTAAAGAAAAAACTCCCAGCTCGCTGAAATATGTTCATTTGCTGAAAACCAACAAAACCACGAAAAGTTCTTGTATTTGAAGATAAAATCTTTTTTATTTGAAGAAGAAAGATCCAGCTGACTGAAATAAGTTCATGAGATGAAAACCAACTAAAATTGACAAGAACCACGAAAAGTTCTTGTATTTTAAGATAAAATCTTACTCTATTAAGGAAAAAACTTCCAGCTCGCTGAAATATGTTCATTTGCTGAAAACCATCAAAACCACGAAAAGTTCTTGTATTTGAAGATAAAATCTTTTTTCTTTGAAGAAGAAAGATCCAGATGACTGAAATAAGTTCATTCGATGAAAACCAACAAAAATTGACAAGAACCACGAAAAGTTCTTGTATTTTAAGATAAAATCTTAGGCTATTAAAGAAAAAACTTCCAGCTCGCTGAAATCTGTTCATTTGCTGAAAACCATCAAAACCACGAAAAGTTCTTGTATTTGAAGATAAAATCTCTTTGCTTTGAAGAAGAAAGATCTAGCTGACTGAAATAAGTTCATCAGATGAAAACCAACAAAAATTGACAAGAACCACGAAAAGTTCTTGTATTTTAAGATAAAATCTTACTGTATTCAGGAAAAAACTTCCAGCTCGCTGAAATATGTTCATTTGCTGAAAACCATCAAAACCACGAAAAGTTCTTGTATTTGAAGATAAAATCTTTTTGCTTTGAAGAAGAAAGATCTAGCTGACTGAAATAAGTTCATTAGATGAAAACCAACAAAAATTGACAAGAACCACGAAAAGTTCTTGTATTTTAAGATAAAATCTTATGCTATTAAAGAAAAAACTCCCAGCTCGCTAAAATATGTTCATTTGCTGAAAACCAACAAAACCACGAAAAGTTCTTGTATTTGAAGATAAAATCTTTTTGCTTTGAAGAAGAAAGATCCAGCTGACTGAAATAAGTTCATTAGATGAAAACCAACAAAAATTGACAAGAACCACGAAAAGTTCTTGTATTTTAAGATAAAATCTTACTCTATTAAGGAAAAAACTTCCAGCTCGCTGAAATATGTTCATTTGCTGAAAACCATCAAAACCACGAAAAGTTCTTGTATTTGAAGATAAAATCTTTTTGCTTTGAAGAAGAAAGATCGAGCTGACTGAAATAAGTTCATTAGATGAAAACCAACAAAAAATGACAAGAACCACGAAAAGTTCTTGTATTTTAAGATAAAATCTTACTCTATTAAGGAAAAAACTTCCAGCTCGCTGAAATATGTTCATTTGCTGAAAACCATCAAAACCACGAAAAGTTCTTGTATTTGAAGATAAAATCTTTTTGCTTTGAAGAAGAAAGATCTAGCTGACTGAAATAAGTTCATTAGATGAGAACCAACAAAAAATGACAAGAACCACGAAAAGTTCTTGTATTTTAAGATAAAATCTTACTCTATTAAGGAAAAAACTTCCAGCTCGCTGAAATATGTTCATTTGCTGAAAACCATCAAAACCACGAAAAGTTCTTGTATTTGAAGATAAAATCTTTTTGCTTTGAAGAAGAAAGATCCAGCTGACTGAAATCAGTTCATCAGATGAAAACCAACAAAAATTGACAAGAACCACGAAAAGTTCTTGTATTTTAAGATAAAATCTTACTCTATTCAGGAAAAAACTTCCAGCTCGCTGAAATATGTTCATTTGCTGAAAACCATCAAAACCACGAAAAGTTCTTGTATTTGAAGATAAAATCTTACTCTATTAAGGAAAAAACTTCCAGCTCGCTGAAATATGTTCATTTGCTGAAAACCATCAAAACCACGAAAAGTTCTTGTATTTGAAGATAAAATCTTTTTGCTTTGAAGAAGAAAGATCTAGCTGACTGAAATAAGTTCATTAGATGAAAACCAACAAAAAATGACAAGAACCACGAAAAGTTCTTGTATTTTAAGATAAAATCTTACTCTATTAAGGAAAAAACTTCCAGCTCGCTGAAATATGTTCATTTGCTGAAAACCATCAAAACCACGAAAAGTTCTTGTATTTGAAGATAAAATCTTTTTGCTTTGAAGAAGAAAGATCTAGCTGACTGAAATAAGTTCATTAGATGAGAACCAACAAAAAATGACAAGAACCACGAAAAGTTCTTGTATTTTAAGATAAAATCTTACTCTATTAAGGAAAAAACTTCCAGCTCGCTGAAATATGTTCATTTGCTGAAAACCATCAAAACCACGAAAAGTTCTTGTATTTGAAGATAAAATCTTTTTGCTTTGAAGAAGAAAGATCCAGCTGACTGAAATCAGTTCATCAGATGAAAACCAACAAAAATTGACAAGAACCACGAAAATTTCTTGTATTTTAAGATAAAATCTTACTCTATTCAGGAAAAAACTTCCAGCTCGCTGAAATATGTTCATTTGCTGAAAACCATCAAAACCACGAAAAGTTCTTGTATTTGAAGATAAAATCTTTTTGCTTTGAAGAAGAAAGATCTAGCTGACTGAAATAAGTTCATTAGATGAAAACCAACAAAAATTGACAAGAACCACGAAAAGTTCTTGTATTTTAAGATAAAATCTTATGCTATTAAAGAAAAAACTCCCAGCTCGCTGAAATATGTTCATTTGCTGAAAACCAACAAAACCACGAAAAGTTCTTGTATTTGAAGATAAAATCTTTTTTATTTGAAGAAGAAAGATCCAGCTGACTGAAATAAGTTCATGAGATGAAAACCAACTAAAATTGACAAGAACCACGAAAAGTTCTTGTATTTTAAGATAAAATCTTACTCTATTAAGGAAAAAACTTCCAGCTCGCTGAAATATGTTCATTTGCTGAAAACCATCAAAACCACGAAAAGTTCTTGTATTTGAAGTTAAAATCTTTTTTCTTTGAAGAAGAAAGATCCAGATGACTGAAATAAGTTCATTCGATGAAAACCAACAAAAATTGACAAGAACCACGAAAAGTTCTTGTATTTTAAGATAAAATCTTAGGCTATTAAAGAAAAAACTTCCAGCTCGCTGAAATCTGTTCATTTGCTGAAAACCATCAAAACCACGAAAAGTTCTTGTATTTGAAGATGAAATCTCTTTGCTTTGAAGAAGAAAGATCTAGCTGACTGAAATAAGTTCATCAGATGAAAACCAACAAAAATTGACAAGAACCACGAAAAGTTCTTGTATTTTAAGATAAAATCTTACTGTATTCAGGAAAAAACTTCCAGCTCGCTGAAATATGTTCATTTGCTGAAAACCATCAAAACCACGAAAAGTTCTTGTATTTGAAGATAAAATCTTTTTGCTTAAGATATTATCTTAAAATACAAGAACTTTTCGTGGTTCTTGTCAATTTGTGTTGGTTTTCATCTAATGAACTTATTTCAGTCAGCTGGATCTTTCTTCTTCAAAGAAAAAAGATTTTATCTTCAAATACAAGAACTTTTCGTGGTTTTGTTGGTTTTCAGCAAATGAACATATTTCAGCGAGCTGGGAGTTTTTTGTTTAATAGCATAAGATTTTATCTTAAAATACAAGAACTTTTCGTGGTTCTTGTCAATTTTTTTTGGTTTTCATCTAATGAACTTATTTCAGTCAGCTAGATCTTTCTTCTTCAAAGCAAAAAGATTTTATCTTCAAATACAAGAACTTTTCGTGGTTTTGATGGTTTTCAGCAAATGAACATATTTCAGCGAGCTGGATGTTTTTTCCTGAATAGAGTAAGATTTTATTTTAAAATACAAGAACTTTTCGTGGTTCTTGTCAATTTTTGTTGGTTTTCATCTAATGAACTTATTTCAGTCAGCTAGAACTTTGTTCTTCAAAGCAAAAAGATTTTATCTTCAAATACAAGAACTTTTCGTGGTTTTGATGGTTTTCAGCAAATGAACATATTTCAGTGAGCTGGAAGTTTTTTCCTTAATAGAGTAAGATTTTATCTTTAAATACAAGAACTTTTCGTGGTTCTTGTCAATTTTTGTTGGTTTTCATCTAATGAACTTATATCAGTCAGCTGGATCTTTCTTCTTCAAAGCAAAAAGATTTTATCTTCAAATACAAGAACTTTTCGTCGTTTTGATGGTTTTCAGCAAATGAACAGATTTCAGCGAGCTGGAAGTTTTTTCTTTAATAGCCTAAGATTTTATCTTAAAATACAAGAACTTTTCGTGGTTCTTGTCAATTTTTGTTGGTTTTCATCTAATGAACTTATTTCAGTCAGCGAGATCTTTCTTCGTCAAAGCAAAAAGATTTTATCTTCAAATACAAGAACTTTTGGTGGTTTTGTTGGTTTTCAGCAAATGAACAGATTTCAGCAAGCTGGAAGTTTTTTCCTTAATAGAGTAAGATTTTATCTTAAAATACAAGAACTTTTCGTGGTTCTTGTCAATTTTTGTTTGTTTTCATCTGATGAACTGATTTCAGTCAGCGAGATCTTTCTTCTTCAAAGCAAAAAGATTTTATCTTCAAATACAAGAACTTTTCGTGGTTTTGATGGTTTTCAGCAAATGAACATATTTCAGCGAGCTGGAAGTTTTTTCCTTAATAGAGTAAGATTTTATCTTAAAATACAAGAACTTTTCGTGGTTCTTGTCAATTTTTGTTGCTTTTCATCTAATGAACTTATTTCAGTCAGCTAGATCTTTCTTCTTCAAAGCAAAAAGATTTTATCTTCAAATACAAGAACTTTTCGTGGTTTTGATGGTTTTCAGCAAATGAACATATTTCAGCGAGCTGGAAGTTTTTTCCTGAATAGAGTAAGATTTTATCTTAAAATACAAGAACTTTTCGTGGTTCTTGTCAATTTTTGTTGGTTTTCATCTAATGAACTTATTTCAGTCAGCTAGATCTTTCTTCTTCAAAGCAAAAAGATTTTATCTTCAAATACAAGAACTTCTCGTGGTTATGATGGTTTTCAGCAAATGAACATATTTCAGCGAGCTGGAAGTTTTTTCCTTAATAGAGTAAGATTTTATCTTAAAATACAAGAACTTTTCGTGGTTCTTGTCAATTTTTGTTGGTTTTCATCTCATGAACTTATTTCAGTCAGCTAGATCTTTCTTCTTCAAAGCAAAAAGATTTTATCTTCAAATACAAGAACTTTTCGTGGTTTTGATGGTTTTCAGCAAATGAACAGATTTCAGCGAGCTGGAAGTTTTTTCTTTAAGAGCGTAAGATTTTATCTTAAAATACAAGATATTTTCGTGGTTCTTGTCAATTTTTGTTGGTTTTCATCTAATGAACTTATTTCAGTCAGCTAGATCTTTCTTCGTCAAAGCAGAAAGATTTTATCTTCAAATACAAGAACTTTTGGTGGTTTTGTTGGTTTTCAGCAAATGAACAGATTTCAGCGAGCTGGAAGTTTTTTCCTTAATAGAGTAAGATTTTATCTTAAAATACAAGAACTTTTCGTGGTTCTTGTCAATTTTTGTTGGTTTTCATCCAATGAACTTATTTCAGTCAGCGAGATCTTTCTTCTTCAAAGCAAAAAGATTTTATCTTCAAATACAAGAACTTTTCGTGGTTTTGATGGTTTTCAGCAAATGAACAGATTTCAGCGAGCTGGAAGTTTTTTCTTTAATAGCCTAAGATTTTATCTTAAAATACAAGAGCTTTTCGTTGTTCTTGTCAATTTTTGTTGGTTTTCATCTAATGAACTTATTTCAGTCAGCTAGATCTTTCTTCTTCAAAGCAAAAAGATTTTATCTTCAAATACAAGAACTTTTCGTGGTTTTGATGGTTTTCAGCAAATGAACATATTTCAGCGAGCTGGAAGTTTTTTCCTTAATAGAGTAAGATTTTATCTTAAAATACAAGAACTTTTCGTGGTTCTTGTCAATTTTTGTTGGTTTTCATCTAATGAACTTATTTCAGTCAGCTGGATCTTTCTTCTTCAAAGAAAAAAGATTTTATCTTCAAATACAAGAACTTTTCGTGGTTTTGTTGGTTTTCAGCAAATGAACATATTTCAGCGAGCTGGGAGTTTTTTGTTTAATAGCATAATATTTTATCTTAAAATACAAGAACTTTTCGTGGTTCTTGTCAATTTTTGTTGGTTTTCATCTGATGAACTGATTTCAGTCAGCGAGATCTTTCTTCTTCAAAGTAAAAAGATTTTATCTTCAAATACAAGAACTTTTCGTGGTTTTGATGGTTTTCAGCAAATGAACAGATTTCAGCGAGCTGGAAGTTTTTTCTTTAATAGCCTAATATTTTATCTTAAAATACAAGAACTTTTCGTGGTTCTTGTCAATTTTTGTTGGTTTTCATCTGATGAACTGATTTCAGTCAGCGAGATCATTCTTCTTCAAAGCAAAAAGATTTTATCTTAAAATACAAGAACTTTTCGTGGTTCTTGTCAATTTTTGTTGGTTTTCATCTAATGAACTTATTTCAGTCAGCTAGATCTTTCTTCTTCAAAGCAAAAAGATTTTATCTTCAAATACAAGAACTTTTCGTGGTTTTGATGGTTTTCAGCAAATGAACATATTTCAGCGAGCTGGAAGTTTTTTCCTGAATAGAGTAAGATTTTATCTTAAAATACAAGAACTTTTCGTGGTTCTTGTCAATTTTTGTTGGTTTTCATCTAATGAACTTATTTCAGTCAGCTGGATCTTTCTTCTTCAAAGCAAAAAGATTTTATCTTCAAATACAAGAACTTTTCGTGGTTATGATGGTTTTCAGCAAATGAACATATTTCAGCGAGCTGGAAGTTTTTTCCTTAATAGAGTAAGATTTTATCTTAAAATACAAGAACTTTTCGTGGTTCTTGTCAATTTTTGTTGGTTTTCATCTAATGAACTTATTTCAGTCAGCTAGATCTTTCTTCTTCAAAGCAAAAAGATTTTATCTTCAAATACAAGAACTTTTCGTGGTTTTGATGGTTTTCAGCAAATGAACAGATTTCAGCGAGCTGGAAGTTTTTTCTTTAATAGCCGAAGATTTTATCTTAAAATACAAGAACTTTTCGTGGTTCTTGTCAATTTTTGTTGGTTTTCATCTAATGAACTTATTTCAGTCAGCTAGATCTTTCTTCGTCAAAGCAAAAAGATTTTATCTTCAAATACAAGAACTTTTGGTGGTTTTGTTGGTTTTCAGCAAATGAACAGATTTCAGCGAGCTGGAAGTTTTTTCCTTAATAGAGTAAGATTTTATCTTAAAATACAAGAACTTTTCGTGGTTCTTGTCAAGTTTTGTTGGTTTTCATCCAATGAACTTATTTCAGTCAGCGAGATCTTTCTTCTTCAAAGCAAAAAGATTTTATCTTCAAATACAAGAACTTTTCGTGGTTTTGATGGTTTTCAGCAAATGAACATATTTCAGCGATCTGGAAGTTTTTTCTTTAATAGCCTAAGATTTTATCTTAAAATACAAGAACTTTTCGTGGTTCTTGTCAATTTTTGTTGGTTTTCATCTAATGAACTTATTTCAGTCAGCGACATCTTTCTTCGTCAAAGCAAAAAGATTTTATCTTCAAATACAAGAACTTTTGGTGGTTTTGTTGGTTTTCAGCAAATGAACAGATTTCAGTGAGCTGGAAGTTTTTTCCTTAATAGAGTAAGATTTTATCTTAAAATACAAGAACTTTTCGTGGTTCTTGTCATTTTTTGTTGGTTTTCATCTAATGAACTTATTTCAGTCAGCTAGATCTTTCTTCTTCAAAGCAAAAAGATTTTATCTTCAAATACAAGAACTTTTCGTGGTTTTGATGGTTTTCAGCAAATGAACATATTTCAGCGAGCTGGAAGTTTTTTCCTTAATAGAGTAAGATTTTATCTTAAAATACAAGAACTTTTCGTGGTTCTTGTCAATTTTTGTTGGTTTTCATCTAATGAACTTATTTCAGTCAGCTGGATCTTTCTTCTTCAAAGAAAAAAGATTTTATCTTCAAATACAAGAACTTTTCGTGGTTTTGTTGGTTTTCAGCAAATGAACATATTTCAGCGAGCTGGGAGTTTTTTGTTTAATAGCATAAGATTTTATCTTAAAATACAAGAACTTTTCGTGGTTCTTGTCAATTTTTGTTGGTTTTCATCTAATGAACTTATTTCAGTCAGCTAGATCTTTCTTCTTCAAAGCAAAAAGATTTTATCTTCAAATACAAGAACTTTTCGTGGTTTTGATGGTTTTCAGCAAATGAACATATTTCAGCGAGCTGGAAGTTTTTTCCTTAATAGAGTAAGATTTTATCTTAAAATACAAGAACTTTTCGTGGTTCTTGTCATTTTTTGTTGGTTTTCATCTAATGAACTTATTTCAGTCAGCTCGATCTTTCTTCTTCAAAGCAAAAAGATTTTATCTTCAAATACAAGAACTTTTCGTGGTTTTGATGGTTTTCAGCAAATGAACATATTTCAGCGAGCTGGAAGTTTTTTCCTTAATAGAGTAAGATTTTATCTTAAAATACAAGAACTTTTCGTGGTTCTTGTCAATTTTTGTTGGTTTTCATCTAATGAACTTATTTCAGTCAGCTCGATCTTTCTTCTTCAAAGCAAAAAGATTTTATCTTCAAATACAAGAACTTTTCGTGGTTTTGATGGTTTTCAGCAAATGAACAGATTTCAGCGAGCTGGAAGTTTTTTCTTTAATAGCCTAAGATTTTATCTTAAAATACAAGAACTTTTCGTGGTTCTTGTCAATTTTTGTTGGTTTTCATCTAATGAACTTATTTCAGTCAGCTAGATCTTTCTTCGTCAAAGCAAAAAGATTTTATCTTCAAATACACGAACTTTTGGTGGTTTTGTTGGTTTTCAGCAAATGAACAGATTTCAGCGAGCTGGAAGTTTTTTCTTTAATAGCCGAAGATTTTATCTTAAAATACAAGAACTTTTCGTGGTTCTTGTCAATTTTTGTTGGTTTTCATCTAATGAACTTATTTCAGTCAGCTAGATCTTTCTTCGTCAAAGCAAAAAGATTTTATCTTCAAATACAAGAACTTTTCGTGGTTTTGATGGTTTTCAGCAAATGAACATATTTCAGCGAGCTGGAAGTTTTTTACTTAATAGAGTAAGATTTTATCTTAAAATACAAGAACTTTTCGTGGTTCTTGTCAATTTTTGTTGGTTTTCATCCAATGAACTTATTTCAGTCAGCGAGATCTTTCTTCTTCAAAGCAAAAAGATTTTATCTTCAAATACAAGAACTTTTCGTGGTTTTGATGGTTTTCAGCAAATGAACAGATTTCAGCGATCTGGAAGTTTTTTCTTTAATAGCCTAAGATTTTATCTTAAAATACAAGAACTTTTCGTGGTTCTTGTCAATTTTTGTTGGTTTTCATCTAATGAACTTATTTCAGTCAGCGAGATCTTTCTTCGTCAAAGCAAAAAGATTTTATCTTCAAATACAAGAACTTTTGGTGGTTTTGTTGGTTTTCAGCAAATGAACAGATTTCAGTGAGCTGGAAGTTTTTTCCTTAATAGAGTAAGATTTTATCTTAAAATACAAGAACTTTTCGTGGTTCTTGTCATTTTTTGTTGGTTTTCATCTAATGAACTTATTTCAGTCAGCTAGATCTTTCTTCTTCAAAGCAAAAAGATTTTATCTTCAAATACAAGAACTTTTCGTGGTTTTGATGGTTTTCAGCAAATGAACATATTTCAGCGAGCTGGAAGTTTTTTCCTTAATAGAGTAAGATTTTATCTTAAAATACAAGAACTTTTCGTGGTTCTTGTCAATTTTTGTTGGTTTTCATCTAATGAACTTATTTCAGTCAGCTGGATCTTTCTTCTTCAAAGAAAAAAGATTTTATCTTCAAATACAAGAACTTTTCGTGGTTTTGTTGGTTTTCAGCAAATGAACATATTTCAGCGAGCTGGGAGTTTTTTGTTTAATAGCATAAGATTTTATCTTAAAATACAAGAACTTTTCGTGGTTCTTGTCAATTTTTGTTGGTTTTCATCTAATGAACTTATTTCAGTCAGCTAGATCTTTCTTCTTCAAAGCAAAAAGATTTTATCTTCAAATACAAGAACTTTTCGTGGTTTTGATGGTTTTCAGCAAATGAACATATTTCAGCGAGCTGGAAGTTTTTTCCTTAATAGAGTAAGATTTTATCTTAAAATACAAGAACTTTTCGTGGTTCTTGTCATTTTTTGTTGGTTTTCATCTAATGAACTTATTTCAGTCAGCTCGATCTTTCTTCTTCAAAGCAAAAAGATTTTATCTTCAAATACAAGAACTTTTCGTGGTTTTGATGGTTTTCAGCAAATGAACATATTTCAGCGAGCTGGAAGTTTTTTCCTTAATAGAGTAAGATTTTATCTTAAAATACAAGAACTTTTCGTGGTTCTTGTCAATTTTTGTTGGTTTTCATCTAATGAACTTATTTCAGTCAGCTCGATCTTTCTTCTTCAAAGCAAAAAGATTTTATCTTCAAATACAAGAACTTTTCGTGGTTTTGATGGTTTTCAGCAAATGAACAGATTTCAGCGAGCTGGAAGTTTTTTCTTTAATAGCCTAAGATTTTATCTTAAAATACAAGAACTTTTCGTGGTTCTTGTCAATTTTTGTTGGTTTTCATCTAATGAACTTATTTCAGTCAGCTAGATCTTTCTTCGTCAAAGCAAAAAGATTTTATCTTCAAATACACGAACTTTTGGTGGTTTTGTTGGTTTTCAGCAAATGAACAGATTTCAGCGAGCTGGAAGTTTTTTCTTTAATAGCCGAAGATTTTATCTTAAAATACAAGAACTTTTCGTGGTTCTTGTCAATTTTTGTTGGTTTTCATCTAATGAACTTATTTCAGTCAGCTAGATCTTTCTTCGTCAAAGCAAAAAGATTTTATCTTCAAATACAAGAACTTTTCGTGGTTTTGATGGTTTTCAGCAAATGAACATATTTCAGCGAGCTGGAAGTTTTTTACTTAATAGAGTAAGATTTTATCTTAAAATACAAGAACTTTTCGTGGTTCTTGTCAATTTTTGTTGCTTTTCATCTAATGAACTTATTTCAGTCAGCTAGATCTTTCTTCTTCAAAGCAAAAAG
Source organism: Heptranchias perlo (assembly GCF_035084215.1). Classification (NCBI taxonomy): domain Eukaryota; kingdom Metazoa; phylum Chordata; class Chondrichthyes; order Hexanchiformes; family Hexanchidae; genus Heptranchias; species Heptranchias perlo. The sequence continues at coordinate 433,674 of NW_027139688.1, read as the reverse complement.
ATTTTATCTTCAAATACAAGAACTTTTCGTGGTTTTGATGGTTTTCAGCAAATGAACATATTTCAGCGAGCTGGATGTTTTTTCCTGAATAGAGTAAGATTTTATCTTAAAATACAAGAACTTTTCGTGGTTCTTGTCAATTTTTGTTGGTTTTCATCTAATGAACTTATTTCAGTCAGCTAGATCTTTCTTCTTCAAAGCAAAAAGATTTTATCTTCAAATACAAGAACTTTTCGTGGTTTTGATGGTTTTCAGCAAATGAACATATTTCAGCGAGCTGGAAGTTTTTTCCTTAATAGAGTAAGATTTTATCTTAAAATACAAGAACTTTTCGTGGTTCTTGTCATTTTTTGTTGGTTTTCATCTAATGAACTTATTTCAGTCAGCTCGATCTTTCTTCTTCAAAGCAAAAAGATTTTATCTTCAAATACAAGAACTTTTCGTGGTTTTGATGGTTTTCAGCAAATGAACATATTTCAGCGAGCTGGAAGTTTTTTCCTTAATAGAGTAAGATTTTATCTTAAAATACAAGAACTTTTCGTGGTTCTTGTCATTTTTTGTTGGTTTTCATCTAATGAACTTATTTCAGTCAGCTCGATCTTTCTTCTTCAAAGCAAAAAGATTTTATCTTCAAATACAAGAACTTTTCGTGGTTTTGATGGTTTTCAGCAAATGAACAGATTTCAGCGAGCTGGAAGTTTTTTCTTTAATAGCCTAAGATTTTATCTTAAAATACAAGAACTTTTCGTGGTTCTTGTCAATTTTTGTTGGTTTTCATCTAATGAACTTATTTCAGTCAGCTAGATCTTTCTTCGTCAAAGCAAAAAGATTTTATCTTCAAATACACGAACTTTTGGTGGTTTTGTTGGTTTTCAGCAAATGAACAGATTTCAGCGAGCTGGAAGTTTTTTCTTTAATAGCCGAAGATTTTATCTTAAAATACAAGAACTTTTCGTGGTTCTTGTCAATTTTTGTTGGTTTTCATCTAATGAACTTATTTCAGTCAGCTAGATCTTTCTTCGTCAAAGCAAAAAGATTTTATCTTCAAATACAAGAACTTTTGGTGGTTTTGTTGGTTTTCAGCAAATGAACAGATTACAGCGAGCTGGAAGTTTTTTCCTTAATAGAGTAAGATTTTATCTTAAAATACAAGAACTTTTCGTGGTTCTTGTCAATTTTTGTTGGTTTTCATCTGATGAACTGATTTCAGTCAGCTGGATCTTTCTTCTTCAAAGCAAAAAGATTTTATCTTCAAATACAAGAACTTTTGGTGGTTTTGTTGGTTTTCAGCAAATGAACAGATTTCAGCGAGCTGGAAGTTTTTTCCTTAATAGAGTAAGATTTTATCTTAAAATACAAGAACTTTTCGTGGTTCTTGTCAATTTTTGTTGGTTTTCATCCAATGAACTTATTTCAGTCAGCGAGATCTTTCTTCTTCAAAGCAAAAAGATTTTATCTTCAAATACAAGAACTTTTCGTGGTTTTGATGGTTTTCAGCAAATGAACAGATTTCAGCGAGCTGGAAGTTTTTTCTTTAATAGCCTAAGATTTTATCTTAAAATACAAGAGCTTTTCGTTGTTCTTGTCAATTTTTGTTGGTTTTCATCTAATGAACTTATTTCAGTCAGCTAGATCTTTCTTCTTCAAAGCAAAAAGATTTTATCTTCAAATACAAGAACTTTTCGTGGTTTTGATGGTTTTCAGCAAATGAACATATTTCAGCGAGCTGGAAGTTTTTTCCTTAATAGAGTAAGATTTTATCTTAAAATACAAGAACTTTTCGTGGTTCTTGTCAATTTTTGTTGGTTTTCATCTAATGAACTTATTTCAGTCAGCTGGATCTTTCTTCTTCAAAGAAAAAAGATTTTATCTTCAAATACAAGAACTTTTCGTGGTTTTGTTGGTTTTCAGCAAATGAACATATTTCAGCGAGCTGGGAGTTTTTTGTTTAATAGCATAATATTTTATCTTAAAATACAAGAACTTTTCGTGGTTCTTGTCAATTTTTGTTGGTTTTCATCTGATGAACTGATTTCAGTCAGCGAGATCTTTCTTCTTCAAAGTAAAAAGATTTTATCTTCAAATACAAGAACTTTTCGTGGTTTTGATGGTTTTCAGCAAATGAACAGATTTCAGCGAGCTGGAAGTTTTTTCTTTAATAGCCTAATATTTTATCTTAAAATACAAGAACTTTTCGTGGTTCTTGTCAATTTTTGTTGGTTTTCATCTGATGAACTGATTTCAGTCAGCGAGATCATTCTTCTTCAAAGCAAAAAGATTTTATCTTAAAATACAAGAACTTTTCGTGGTTCTTGTCAATTTTTGTTGGTTTTCATCTAATGAACTTATTTCAGTCAGCTAGATCTTTCTTCTTCAAAGCAAAAAGATTTTATCTTCAAATACAAGAACTTTTCGTGGTTTTGATGGTTTTCAGCAAATGAACATATTTCAGCGAGCTGGAAGTTTTTTCCTGAATAGAGTAAGATTTTATCTTAAAATACAAGAACTTTTCGTGGTTCTTGTCAATTTTTGTTGGTTTTCATCTAATGAACTTATTTCAGTCAGCTGGATCTTTCTTCTTCAAAGCAAAAAGATTTTATCTTCAAATACAAGAACTTTTCGTGGTTATGATGGTTTTCAGCAAATGAACATATTTCAGCGAGCTGGAAGTTTTTTCCTTAATAGAGTAAGATTTTATCTTAAAATACAAGAACTTTTCGTGGTTCTTGTCAATTTTTGTTGGTTTTCATCTAATGAACTTATTTCAGTCAGCTAGATCTTTCTTCTTCAAAGCAAAAAGATTTTATCTTCAAATACAAGAACTTTTCGTGGTTTTGATGGTTTTCAGCAAATGAACAGATTTCAGCGAGCTGGAAGTTTTTTCTTTAATAGCCGAAGATTTTATCTTAAAATACAAGAACTTTTCGTGGTTCTTGTCAATTTTTGTTGGTTTTCATCTAATGAACTTATTTCAGTCAGCTAGATCTTTCTTCGTCAAAGCAAAAAGATTTTATCTTCAAATACAAGAACTTTTGGTGGTTTTGTTGGTTTTCAGCAAATGAACAGATTTCAGCGAGCTGGAAGTTTTTTCCTTAATAGAGTAAGATTTTATCTTAAAATACAAGAACTTTTCGTGGTTCTTGTCAAGTTTTGTTGGTTTTCATCCAATGAACTTATTTCAGTCAGCGAGATCTTTCTTCTTCAAAGCAAAAAGATTTTATCTTCAAATACAAGAACTTTTCGTGGTTTTGATGGTTTTCAGCAAATGAACATATTTCAGCGATCTGGAAGTTTTTTCTTTAATAGCCTAAGATTTTATCTTAAAATACAAGAACTTTTCGTGGTTCTTGTCAATTTTTGTTGGTTTTCATCTAATGAACTTATTTCAGTCAGCGACATCTTTCTTCGTCAAAGCAAAAAGATTTTATCTTCAAATACAAGAACTTTTGGTGGTTTTGTTGGTTTTCAGCAAATGAACAGATTTCAGTGAGCTGGAAGTTTTTTCCTTAATAGAGTAAGATTTTATCTTAAAATACAAGAACTTTTCGTGGTTCTTGTCATTTTTTGTTGGTTTTCATCTAATGAACTTATTTCAGTCAGCTAGATCTTTCTTCTTCAAAGCAAAAAGATTTTATCTTCAAATACAAGAACTTTTCGTGGTTTTGATGGTTTTCAGCAAATGAACATATTTCAGCGAGCTGGAAGTTTTTTCCTTAATAGAGTAAGATTTTATCTTAAAATACAAGAACTTTTCGTGGTTCTTGTCAATTTTTGTTGGTTTTCATCTAATGAACTTATTTCAGTCAGCTGGATCTTTCTTCTTCAAAGAAAAAAGATTTTATCTTCAAATACAAGAACTTTTCGTGGTTTTGTTGGTTTTCAGCAAATGAACATATTTCAGCGAGCTGGGAGTTTTTTGTTTAATAGCATAAGATTTTATCTTAAAATACAAGAACTTTTCGTGGTTCTTGTCAATTTTTGTTGGTTTTCATCTAATGAACTTATTTCAGTCAGCTAGATCTTTCTTCTTCAAAGCAAAAAGATTTTATCTTCAAATACAAGAACTTTTCGTGGTTTTGATGGTTTTCAGCAAATGAACATATTTCAGCGAGCTGGAAGTTTTTTCCTTAATAGAGTAAGATTTTATCTTAAAATACAAGAACTTTTCGTGGTTCTTGTCATTTTTTGTTGGTTTTCATCTAATGAACTTATTTCAGTCAGCTCGATCTTTCTTCTTCAAAGCAAAAAGATTTTATCTTCAAATACAAGAACTTTTCGTGGTTTTGATGGTTTTCAGCAAATGAACATATTTCAGCGAGCTGGAAGTTTTTTCCTTAATAGAGTAAGATTTTATCTTAAAATACAAGAACTTTTCGTGGTTCTTGTCAATTTTTGTTGGTTTTCATCTAATGAACTTATTTCAGTCAGCTCGATCTTTCTTCTTCAAAGCAAAAAGATTTTATCTTCAAATACAAGAACTTTTCGTGGTTTTGATGGTTTTCAGCAAATGAACAGATTTCAGCGAGCTGGAAGTTTTTTCTTTAATAGCCTAAGATTTTATCTTAAAATACAAGAACTTTTCGTGGTTCTTGTCAATTTTTGTTGGTTTTCATCTAATGAACTTATTTCAGTCAGCTAGATCTTTCTTCGTCAAAGCAAAAAGATTTTATCTTCAAATACACGAACTTTTGGTGGTTTTGTTGGTTTTCAGCAAATGAACAGATTTCAGCGAGCTGGAAGTTTTTTCTTTAATAGCCGAAGATTTTATCTTAAAATACAAGAACTTTTCGTGGTTCTTGTCAATTTTTGTTGGTTTTCATCTAATGAACTTATTTCAGTCAGCTAGATCTTTCTTCGTCAAAGCAAAAAGATTTTATCTTCAAATACAAGAACTTTTCGTGGTTTTGATGGTTTTCAGCAAATGAACATATTTCAGCGAGCTGGAAGTTTTTTACTTAATAGAGTAAGATTTTATCTTAAAATACAAGAACTTTTCGTGGTTCTTGTCAATTTTTGTTGGTTTTCATCCAATGAACTTATTTCAGTCAGCGAGATCTTTCTTCTTCAAAGCAAAAAGATTTTATCTTCAAATACAAGAACTTTTCGTGGTTTTGATGGTTTTCAGCAAATGAACAGATTTCAGCGATCTGGAAGTTTTTTCTTTAATAGCCTAAGATTTTATCTTAAAATACAAGAACTTTTCGTGGTTCTTGTCAATTTTTGTTGGTTTTCATCTAATGAACTTATTTCAGTCAGCGAGATCTTTCTTCGTCAAAGCAAAAAGATTTTATCTTCAAATACAAGAACTTTTGGTGGTTTTGTTGGTTTTCAGCAAATGAACAGATTTCAGTGAGCTGGAAGTTTTTTCCTTAATAGAGTAAGATTTTATCTTAAAATACAAGAACTTTTCGTGGTTCTTGTCATTTTTTGTTGGTTTTCATCTAATGAACTTATTTCAGTCAGCTAGATCTTTCTTCTTCAAAGCAAAAAGATTTTATCTTCAAATACAAGAACTTTTCGTGGTTTTGATGGTTTTCAGCAAATGAACATATTTCAGCGAGCTGGAAGTTTTTTCCTTAATAGAGTAAGATTTTATCTTAAAATACAAGAACTTTTCGTGGTTCTTGTCAATTTTTGTTGGTTTTCATCTAATGAACTTATTTCAGTCAGCTGGATCTTTCTTCTTCAAAGAAAAAAGATTTTATCTTCAAATACAAGAACTTTTCGTGGTTTTGTTGGTTTTCAGCAAATGAACATATTTCAGCGAGCTGGGAGTTTTTTGTTTAATAGCATAAGATTTTATCTTAAAATACAAGAACTTTTCGTGGTTCTTGTCAATTTTTGTTGGTTTTCATCTAATGAACTTATTTCAGTCAGCTAGATCTTTCTTCTTCAAAGCAAAAAGATTTTATCTTCAAATACAAGAACTTTTCGTGGTTTTGATGGTTTTCAGCAAATGAACATATTTCAGCGAGCTGGAAGTTTTTTCCTTAATAGAGTAAGATTTTATCTTAAAATACAAGAACTTTTCGTGGTTCTTGTCATTTTTTGTTGGTTTTCATCTAATGAACTTATTTCAGTCAGCTCGATCTTTCTTCTTCAAAGCAAAAAGATTTTATCTTCAAATACAAGAACTTTTCGTGGTTTTGATGGTTTTCAGCAAATGAACATATTTCAGCGAGCTGGAAGTTTTTTCCTTAATAGAGTAAGATTTTATCTTAAAATACAAGAACTTTTCGTGGTTCTTGTCAATTTTTGTTGGTTTTCATCTAATGAACTTATTTCAGTCAGCTCGATCTTTCTTCTTCAAAGCAAAAAGATTTTATCTTCAAATACAAGAACTTTTCGTGGTTTTGATGGTTTTCAGCAAATGAACAGATTTCAGCGAGCTGGAAGTTTTTTCTTTAATAGCCTAAGATTTTATCTTAAAATACAAGAACTTTTCGTGGTTCTTGTCAATTTTTGTTGGTTTTCATCTAATGAACTTATTTCAGTCAGCTAGATCTTTCTTCGTCAAAGCAAAAAGATTTTATCTTCAAATACACGAACTTTTGGTGGTTTTGTTGGTTTTCAGCAAATGAACAGATTTCAGCGAGCTGGAAGTTTTTTCTTTAATAGCCGAAGATTTTATCTTAAAATACAAGAACTTTTCGTGGTTCTTGTCAATTTTTGTTGGTTTTCATCTAATGAACTTATTTCAGTCAGCTAGATCTTTCTTCGTCAAAGCAAAAAGATTTTATCTTCAAATACAAGAACTTTTCGTGGTTTTGATGGTTTTCAGCAAATGAACATATTTCAGCGAGCTGGAAGTTTTTTACTTAATAGAGTAAGATTTTATCTTAAAATACAAGAACTTTTCGTGGTTCTTGTCAATTTTTGTTGCTTTTCATCTAATGAACTTATTTCAGTCAGCTAGATCTTTCTTCTTCAAAGCAAAAAGATTTTATCTTCAAATACAAGAACTTTTCGTGGTTTTGATGGTTTTCAGCAAATGAACATATTTCAGCGAGCTGGATGTTTTTTCCTGAATAGAGTAAGATTTTATCTTAAAATACAAGAACTTTTCGTGGTTCTTGTCAATTTTTGTTGGTTTTCATCTAATGAACTTATTTCAGTCAGCTAGATCTTTCTTCTTCAAAGCAAAAAGATTTTATCTTCAAATACAAGAACTTTTCGTGGTTTTGATGGTTTTCAGCAAATGAACATATTTCAGCGAGCTGGAAGTTTTTTCCTTAATAGAGTAAGATTTTATCTTAAAATACAAGAACTTTTCGTGGTTCTTGTCATTTTTTGTTGGTTTTCATCTAATGAACTTATTTCAGTCAGCTCGATCTTTCTTCTTCAAAGCAAAAAGATTTTATCTTCAAATACAAGAACTTTTCGTGGTTTTGATGGTTTTCAGCAAATGAACATATTTCAGCGAGCTGGAAGTTTTTTCCTTAATAGAGTAAGATTTTATCTTAAAATACAAGAACTTTTCGTGGTTCTTGTCATTTTTTGTTGGTTTTCATCTAATGAACTTATTTCAGTCAGCTCGATCTTTCTTCTTCAAAGCAAAAAGATTTTATCTTCAAATACAAGAACTTTTCGTGGTTTTGATGGTTTTCAGCAAATGAACAGATTTCAGCGAGCTGGAAGTTTTTTCTTTAATAGCCTAAGATTTTATCTTAAAATACAAGAACTTTTCGTGGTTCTTGTCAATTTTTGTTGGTTTTCATCTAATGAACTTATTTCAGTCAGCTAGATCTTTCTTCGTCAAAGCAAAAAGATTTTATCTTCAAATACACGAACTTTTGGTGGTTTTGTTGGTTTTCAGCAAATGAACAGATTTCAGCGAGCTGGAAGTTTTTTCTTTAATAGCCGAAGATTTTATCTTAAAATACAAGAACTTTTCGTGGTTCTTGTCAATTTTTGTTGGTTTTCATCTAATGAACTTATTTCAGTCAGCTAGATCTTTCTTCGTCAAAGCAAAAAGATTTTATCTTCAAATACAAGAACTTTTGGTGGTTTTGTTGGTTTTCAGCAAATGAACAGATTACAGCGAGCTGGAAGTTTTTTCCTTAATAGAGTAAGATTTTATCTTAAAATACAAGAACTTTTCGTGGTTCTTGTCAATTTTTGTTGGTTTTCATCTGATGAACTGATTTCAGTCAGCTGGATCTTTCTTCTTCAAAGCAAAAAGATTTTATCTTCAAATACAAGAACTTTTCGTGGTTTTGATGGTTTTCAGCAAATGAACATATTTCAGCGAGCTGGAAGTTTTTTCTTTAATAGCCTAAGATTTTATCTTAAAATACAAGAACTTTTCGTGGTTCTTGTCAATTTTTGTTGGTTTTCATCCAATGAACTTATTTCAGTCAGCTAGATCTTTCTTCTTCAAAGCAAAAAGATTTTATCTTCAAATGCAAGAACTTTTCGTGGTTTTGATGGTTTTCAGCAAATGAACAGATTTCAGCGAGCTGGAAGTTTTTTCTTTAATAGCCTAAGATTTTATCTTAAAATACAAGAACTTTTCGTGGTTCTTGTCAATTTTTGTTGGTTTTCATCTTATGAACTTATTTCAGTCAGCTAGATCTTTCTTCGTCAAAGCAAAAAGATTTTATCTTCAAATACAAGAACTTTTGGTGGTTTTGTTGGTTTTCAGCAAATGAACAGATTTCAGTGAGCTGGAAGTTTTTTCCTTAATAGAGTAAGATTTTATCTTAAAATACAAGAACTTTTCGTGGTTCTTGTCATTTTTTGTTGGTTTTCATCGAATGAACTGATTTCAGTCAGCTGGATCTTTCTTCTTCAAAGCAAAAAGATTTTATCTTCAAATACAAGAACTTTTCGTGGTTTTGATGGTTTTCAGCAAATGAACATATTTCAGCGAGCTGGAAGTTTTTTACTTAATAGAGTAAGATTTTATCTTAAAATACAAGAACTTTTCGTGGTTCTTGTCAATTTTTGTTGGTTTTCATCTAATGAACTTATTTCAGTCAGCTGGATCTTTCTTCTTCAAAGAAAAAAGATTTTATCTTCAAATACAAGAACTTTTCGTGGTTTTGTTGGTTTTCAGCAAATGATCATATTTCAGCGAGCTGGGAGTTTTTTGTTTAATAGCATAAGATTTTATCTTAAAATACAAGAACTTTTCGTGGTTCTTGTCAATTTTTGTTGGTTTTCATCTAATGAACTTATTTCAGTCAGCTGGATCTTTCTTCTTCAAAGCAAAAAGATTTTATCTTCAAATACAAGAACTTTTCGTGGTTTTGATGGTTTTCAGCAAATGAACATATTTCAGCGAGCTGGATGTTTTTTCCTGAATAGAGTAAGATTTTATCTTAAAATACAAGAACTTTTCGTGGTTCTTGTCAATTTTTGTTGGTTTTCATCTAATGAACTTATTTCAGTCAGCTGGATCTTTCTTCTTCAAAGCAAAAAGATTTTATCTTCAAATACAAGAACTTTTCGTGGTTTTGATGGTTTTCAACAAATGAACATATTTCAGCGAGCTGGAAGTTTTTTCCTTAATAGAGTAAGATTTTATCTTAAAATACAAGAACTTTTCGTGGTTCTTGTCATTTTTTGTTGGTTTTCATCTAATGAACTTATTTCAGTCAGCTCGATCTTTCTTCTTCAAAGCAAAAAGATTTTTTCTCCAAATACAAGAACTTTTCGTGGTTTTGACGGTTTTCAGCAAATGAACATATTTCAGCGAGCTGGAAGTTTTTTCCTTAATAGAGTAAGATTTTATCTTAAAATACAAGAACTTTTCGTGGTTCTTGTCAATTTTTGTTGGTTTTCATCTAATGAACTTATTTCAGTCAGCTAGATCTTTCTTCTTCAAAGCAAAAAGATTTTATCTTCAAATACAAGAACTTTTCGTGGTTTTGATGGTTTTCAGCAAATGAACAGATTTCAGCGAGCTGGAAGTTTTTTCTTTAATAGCCTAAGATTTTATCTCAAAATACAAGAACTTTTCGTGGTTCTTGTCAATTTTTGTTGGTTTTCATCTAATGAACTTATTTCAGTCAGCTAGATCTTTCTTCGTCAAAGCAAAAAGATTTTATCTTCAAATACAAGAACTTTTGGTGGTTTTGTTGGTTTTCAGCAAATGAACAGATTTCAGCGAGCTGGAAGTTTTTTCTTTCATAGCCGAAGATTTTATCTTAAAATACAAGAACTTTTCGTGGTTCTTGTCAATTTTTGTTGGTTTTCATCTAATGAACTTATTTCAGTCAGCTCGATCTTTCTTCGTCAAAGCAAAAAGATTTTATCTTCAAATACAAGAACTTTTGGTGGTTTTGTTGGTTTTCAGCAAATGAACAGATTTCAGCGAGCTGGAAGTTTTTTCCTTAATAGAGTAAGATTTTATCTAAAAATACAAGAACTTTTCGTGGTTCTTGTCAATTTTTGTTGGTTTTCATCTGATGAACTGATTTCAGTCAGCTGGATCTTTCTTCTTCAAAGCAAAAAGATTTTATCTTCAAATACAAGAACTTTTCGTGGTTTTGATGGTTTTCAGCAAATGAACATATTTCAGCGAGCTGGAAGTTTTTTCTTTAATAGCCTAAGATTTTATCTTAAAATACAAGAACTTTTCGTGGTTTTGATGGTTTTCAGCAAATGAACATATTTCAGCGAGCTGGAAGTTTTTTCTTTAATAGCCTAAGATTTTATCTTAAAATACAAGAACTTTTCGTGGTTCTTGTCAATTTTTGTTGCTTTTCATCCAATGAACTTATTTCAGTCAGCTAGATCTTTCTTCTTCAAAGCAAAAAGATTTTATCTTCAAATACAAGAACTTTTTGTGGTTTTGATGGTTTTCAGCAAATGAACAGATTTCAGTGAGCTGGAAGTTTTTTCTTTAATAGCCTAAGATTTTATCTTAAAATACAAGAACTTTTCGTGGTTCTTGTCATTTTTTGTTGGTTTTCATCGAATGAACTTATTTCAGTCAGCTAGATCTTTCTTCTTCAAAGCAAAAAGATTTTATCTTCAAATACAAGAACTTTTCGTGGTTTTGATGGTTTTCAGCAAATGAACATATTTCAGTGAGCTGGAAGTTTTTTCCTTAATAGAGTAAGATTTTATCTTAAAATACAAGAACTTTTCGTGGTTCTTGTCAATTTTTGTTGGTTTTCATCTAATGAACTTATTTCAGTCAGCTGGATCTTTCTTCTTCAAAGAAAAAAGATTTTATCTTCAAATACAAGAACTTTTCGTGGTTTTGTTGGTTTTCAGCAAATGATCATATTTCAGCGAGCTGGGAGTTTTTTGTTTAATAGCATAAGATTTTATCTTAAAATACAAGAACTTTTCGTGGTTCTTGTCAATTTTTGTTGGTTTTCATCTAATGAACTTATTTCAGTCAGCTAGATCTTTCTTCTTCAAAGCAAAAAGATTTTATCTTCAAATACAAGAACTTTTCGTGGTTTTGATGGTTTTCAGCAAATGAACATATTTCAGCGAGCTGGATGTTTTTTCCTCAATAGAGTAAGATTTTATCTTAAAATACAAGAACTTTTCGTGGTTCTTGTCAATTTTTGTTGGTTTTCATCTAATGAACTTATTTCAGTCAGCTGGATCTTTCTTCTTCAAAGCAAAAAGATTTTATCTTCAAATACAAGAACTTTTCGTGGTTTTGATGGTTTTCAGCAAATGAACATATTTCAGCGAGCTGGAAGTTTTTTCCTTAATAGACTAAGATTTTATCTTAAAATACAAGAACTTTTCGTGGTTCTTGTCATTTTTTGTTTGTTTTCATCTAATGAACTTATTTCAGTCAGCTCGATCTTTCTTCTTCAAAGCAAAAAGATTTTTTCTTCAAATACAAGAACTTTTCGTGGTTTTGACGGTTTTCAGCAAATGAACATATTTCAGCGAGCTGGAAGTTTTTTCCTTAATAGAGTAAGATTTTATCTTAAAATACAAGAACTTTTCGTGGTTCTTGTCAATTTTTGTTGGTTTTCATCTAATGAACTTATTTCAGTCAGCTAGATCTTTCTTCTTCAAAGCAAAAAGATTTTATCTTCAAATACAAGAACTTTTCGTGGTTTTGATGGTTTTCAGCAAATGAACAGATTTCAGCGAGCTGGAAGTTTTTTCTTTAATAGCCTAAGATTTTATCTCAAAATGCAAGAACTTTTCGTGGTTCTTGTCAATTTTTGTTGGTTTTCATCTAATGAACTTATTTCAGTCAGCTAGATCTTTCTTCGTCAAAGCAAAAAGATTTTATCTTCAAATACAAGAACTTTTGGTGGTTTTGTTGGTTTTCAGCAAATGAACAGATTTCAGCGAGCTGGAAGTTTTTTCTTTCATAGCCGAAGATTTTATCTTAAAATACAAGAACTTTTCGTGGTTCTTGTCAATTTTTGTTGGTTTTCATCTAATGAACTTATTTCAGTCAGCTCGATCTTTCTTCGTCAAAGCAAAAAGATTTTATCTTCAAATACAAGAACTTTTGGTGGTTTTGTTGGTTTTCAGCAAATGAACAGATTTCAGCGAGCTGGAAGTTTTTTCCTTAATAGAGTAAGATTTTATCTTAAAATACAAGAAGTTTTCGTGGTTCTTGTCATTTTTTGTTGGTTTTCATCTAATGAACTTATTTCAGTCAGCTAGATCTTTCTTCTTCAAAGCAAAAAGATTTTATCTTCAAATACAAGAACTTTTCGTGGTTTTGATGGTTTTCAGCAAATGAACATATTTCAGCAAGCTGGAAGTTTTTTCCTTAATAGAGTAAGATTTTATCTTAAAATACAAGAACTTTTCGTGGTTCTTGTCAATTTTTGTTGGTTTTCATCTAATGAACTTATTTCAGTCAGCTGGATCTTTCTTCTTCAAAGAAAAAAGATTTTATCTTCAAATACAAGAACTTTTCGTGGTTTTGTTGGTTTTCAGCAAATGAACATATTTCAGCGAGCTGGGAGTTTTTTGTTTAATAGCATAAGATTTTATCTTAAAATACAAGAACTTTTCGTGGTTCTTGTCAATTTTTGTTGGTTTTCATCTAATGAACTTATTTCAGTCAGCGAGATCTTTCTTCTTCAAAGCAAAAAGATTTTATCTTCAAATACAAGAACTTTTCGTGGTTTTGATGGTTTTCAGCAAATGAACATATTTCAGCGAGCTGGAAGTTTTTTCCTTAATAGAGTAAGATTTTATCTTAAAATACAAGAACATTTCGTGGTTCTTGTCATTTTTTGTTGGTTTTCATCTAATGAACTTATTTCAGTCAGCTAGATCTTTCTTCTTCAAAGCAAAAAGATTTTATCTTCAAATACAAGAACTTTTCGTGGTTTTGATGGTTTTCAGCAAATGAACATATTTCAGCGAGCTGGATGTTTTTTCCTCAATAGAGTAAGATTTTATCTTAAAATACAAGAACTTTTCGTGGTTCTTGTCAATTTTTGTTGGTTTTCATCTAATGAACTTATTTCAGTCAGCAAGATCTTTCTTCGTCAAAGCAAAAAGATTTTATCTTCAAATACAAGAACTTTTCGTGGTTTGATGGTTTTCAGCAAATGAACATATTTCAGCGAGCTGGAAGTTTTTTCCTTAATAGAGTAAGATTTTATCTTAAAATACAAGAACTTTTCGTGGTTCTTGTCATTTTTTGTTGGTTTTCATCTAATGAACTTATTTCAGTCAGCTAGATCTTTCTTCTTCAAAGCAAAAAGATTTTATCTTCAAATACAAGAACTTTTCGTGGTTTTGATGGTTTTCAGCAAATGAACAGATTTCAGCGAGCTGGAAGTTTTTTCTTTAATAGCCTAAGATTTTATCTTAAAATACAAGAACTTTTCGTGGTTCTTGTCAATTTTTGTTGGTTTTCATCTAATGAACTTATTTCAGTCAGCAAGATCTTTCTTCGTCAAAGCAAAAAGATTTTATCTTCAAATACAAGAACTTTTGGTGGTTTTGTTGGTTTTCAGCAAATGAACAGATTTCAGCGAGCTGGAAGATTTTTCCTTAATAGAGTAAGATTTTATCTTAAAATACAAGAACTTTTCGTGGTTCTTGTCAATTTTTGTTGGTTTTCATCTAATGAACTTATTTCAGTCAGCTAGATCTTTCTTCTTCAAAGCAAAAAGATTTTATCTTCAAATACAAGAACTTTTCGTGGTTTTGTTGGTTTTCAGCAAATGAACATGTTTCAGCGAGCTGGGAGTTTTTTGTTTAATAGCATAAGATTTTTTCTTAAAATACAAGAACTTTTCGAGGTTCTTGTCAATTTTTGTTGGTTTTCATCTAATGAACTTATTTCAGTCAGCTAGATCTTTCTTCTTCAAAGCAAAAAGATTTTATCTTCAAATACAAGAACTTTTCGTGGTTTTGATGGTTTTCAGCAAATGAACATATTTCAGCGAGCTGGATGTTTTTTCCTCAATAGAGTAAGATTTTATCTTAAAATACAAGAACTTTTCGTGGTTCTTGTCAATTTTTGTTGGTTTTCATCTAATGAACTTATTTCAGTCAGCTAGATCTTTCTTCGTCAAAGCAAAAAGATTTTATCTTCAAATACAAGAACTTTTGGTGGTTTTGTTGGTTTTCAGCAAATGAACAGATTTCAGTGAGCTGGAAGTTTTTTCCTTAATAGAGTAAGATTTTATCTTAAAATACAAGAAGTTTTCGTGGTTCTTGTCATTTTTTGTTGGTTTTCATCTAATGAACTTATTTCAGTCAGCTAGATCTTTCTTCTTCAAAGCAAAAAGATTTTATCTTCAAATACAAGAACTTTTCGTGGTTTGATGGTTTTCAGCAAATGAACATATTTCAGCGAGCTGGAAGTTTTTTCCTTAATAGAGTAAGATTTTATCTTAAAATACAAGAACTTTTCGTGGTTCTTGTCAATTTTTGTTGGTTTTCATCTAATGAACTTAATTCAGTCAGCTGGATCTTTCTTCTTCAAAGCAAAAAGATTTTATCTTCAAATACAAGAACTTTTCGTGGTTTTGATGGTTTTCAGCAAATGAACATATTTCAGCGAGCTGGAAGTTTTTTCCTTAATAGAGTAAGATTTTATCTTAAAATACAAGAACTTTTCGTGGTTCTTGTCATTTTTTGTTTGTTTTCATCTAATGAACTTATTTCAGTCAGCTCGATCTTTCTTCTTCAAAGCAAAAAGATTTTTTCTTCAAATACAAGAACTTTTCGTGGTTTTGACGGTTTTCAGCAAATGAACATATTTCAGCGAGCTGGAAGTTTTTTCCTTAATAGAGTAAGATTTTATCTTAAAATACAAGAACTTTTCGTGGTTCTTGTCAATTTTTGTTGGTTTTCATCTAATGAACTTATTTCAGTCAGCTAGATCTTTCTTCTTCAAAGCAAAAAGATTTTATCTTCAAATACAAGAACTTTTCGTGGTTTTGATGGTTTTCAGCAAATGAACAGATTTCAGCGAGCTGGAAGTTTTTTCTTTAATAGCCTAAGATTTTATCTCAAAATACAAGAACTTTTCGTGGTTCTTGTCAATTTTTGTTGGTTTTCATCGAATGAACTTATTTCAGTCAGCTAGATCTTTCTTCGTCAAAGCAAAAAGATTTTATCTTCAAATACAAGAACTTTTGGTGGTTTTGTTGGTTTTCAGCAAATGAACAGATTTCAGCGAGCTGGAAGTTTTTTCTTTCATAGCCGAAGATTTTATCTTAAAATACAAGAACTTTTCGTGGTTCTTGTCAATTTTTGTTGGTTTTCATCTAATGAACTTATTTCAGTCAGCTCGATCTTTCTTCGTCAAAGCAAAAAGATTTTATCTTCAAATACAAGAACTTTTGGTGGTTTTGTTGGTTTTCAGCAAATGAACATATTTCAGCGAGCTGGAAGTTTTTTCCTTAATGGAGTAAGATTTTATCTTAAAATACAAGAACTTTTCGTGGTTCTTGTCAATTTTTGTTGGTTTTCATCTAATGAACTTATTTCAGTCAGCTAGATCTTTCTTCGTCAAAGCAAAAAGATTTTATCTTCAAATACAAGAACTTTTGGTGGTTTTGTTGGTTTTCAGCAAATGAACAGATTTCAGTGAGCTGGAAGTTTTTTCCTTAATAGAGTAAGATTTTATCTTAAAATTCAAGAAGTTTTCGTGGTTCTTGTCATTTTTTGTTGGTTTTCATCTAATGAACTTATTTCAGTCAGCTAGATCTTTCTTCTTCAAAGCAAAAAGATTTTATCTTCAAATACAAGAACTTTTCGTGGTTTGATGGTTTTCAGCAAATGAACATATTTCAGCGAGCTGGAAGTTTTTTCCTTAATAGAGTAAGATTTTATCTTAAAATACAAGAACTTTTCGTGGTTCTTGTCATTTTTTGTTGGTTTTCATCTAATGAACTTATTTCAGTCAGCTAGATGTTTCTTCTTCAAAGCAAAAAGATTTTATCTTCAAATACAAGAACTTTTCGTGGTTTTGATGGTTTTCAGCAAATGAACATATTTCAGCGAGCTGGAAGTTTTTTCTTTAATAGCCTAAGATTTTATCTTAAAATACAAGAACTTTTCGTGGTTCTTGTCAATTTTTGTTGGTTTTCATCTAATGAACTTATTTCAGTCAGCAAGATCTTTCTTCGTCAAAGCAAAAAGATTTTATCTTCAAATACAAGAACTTTTGGTGGTTTTGTTGGTTTTCAGCAAATGAACAGATTTCAGCGAGCTGGAAGATTTTTCCTTAATAGAGTAAGATTTTATCTTAAAATACAAGAACTTTTCGTGGTTCTTGTCAATTTTTGTTGGTTTTCATCTAATGAACTTATTTCAGTCAGCTAGATCTTTCTTCTTCAAAGCAAAAAGATTTTATCTTCAAATACAAGAACTTTTCGTGGTTTTGTTGGTTTTCAGCAAATGAACATATTTCAGCGAGCTGGGAGTTTTTTGTTTAATAGCATAAGATTTTATCTTAAAATACAAGAACTTTTCGAGGTTCTTGTCAATTTTTGTTGGTTTTCATCTAATGAACTTATTTCAGTCAGCTAGATCTTTCTTCTTCAAAGCAAAAAGATTTTATCTTCAAATACAAGAACTTTTCGTGGTTTTGATGGTTTTCAGCAAATGAACATATTTCAGCGAGCTGGATGTTTTTTCCTCAATAGAGTAAGATTTTATCTTAAAATACAAGAACTTTTCGTGGTTCTTGTCAATTTTTGTTGGTTTTCATCTAATGAACTTATTTCAGTCAGCTAGATCTTTCTTCGTCAAAGCAAAAAGATTTTATCTTCAAATACAAGAACTTTTGGTGGTTTTGTTGGTTTTCAGCAAATGAACAGATTTCAGTGAGCTGGAAGTTTTTTCCTTAATAGAGTAAGATTTTATCTTAAAATACAAGAAGTTTTCGTGGTTCTTGTCATTTTTTGTTGGTTTTCATCTAATGAACTTATTTCAGTCAGCTAGATCTTTCTTCTTCAAAGCAAAAAGATTTTATCTTCAAATACAAGAACTTTTCGTGGTTTGATGGTTTTCAGCAAATGAACATATTTCAGCGAGCTGGAAGTTTTTTCCTTAATAGAGTAAGATTTTATCTTAAAATACAAGAACTTTTCGTGGTTCTTGTCATTTTTTGTTGGTTTTCATCTAATGAACTTATTTCAGTCAGCTAGATCTTTCTTCTTCAAAGCAAAAAGATTTTATCTTCAAATACAAGAACTTTTCGTGGTTTTGATGGTTTTCAGCAAATGAACATATTTCAGCGAGCTGGAAGTTTTTTCTTCAATAGCCTAAGATTTTATCTTAAAATACAAGAACTTTTCGTGGTTCTTGTCAATTTTTGTTGGTTTTCATCTAATGAACTTATTTCAGTCAGCAAGATCTTTCTTCGTCAAAGCAAAAAGATTTTATCTTCAAATACAAGAACTTTTGGTGGTTTTGTTGGTTTTCAGCAAATGAACAGATTTCAGCGAGCTGGAAGTTTTTTCCTTAATAGAGTAAGATTTTATCTTAAAATACAAGAACTTTTCGTGGTTCTTGTCAATTTTTGTTGGTTTTCATCTAATGAACTTATTTCAGTCAGCTAGATCTTTCTTCTTCAAAGCAAAAAGATTTTATCTTCAAATACAAGAACTTTTCGTGGTTTTGTTGGTTTTCAGCAAATGAACATATTTCAGCGAGCTGGGAGTTTTTTGTTTAATAGCATAAGATTTTATCTTAAAATACAAGAACTTTTCGAGGTTCTTGTCAATTTTTGTTGGTTTTCATCTAATGAACTTATTTCAGTCAGCTAGATCTTTCTTCTTCAAAGCAAAAAGATTTTATCTTCAAATACAAGAACTTTTCGTGGTTTTGATGGTTTTCAGCAAATGAACATATTTCAGCGAGCTGGATGTTTTTTCCTCAATCGAGTAAGATTTTATCTTAAAATACAAGAACTTTTCGTGGTTCTTGTCAATTTTTGTTGGTTTTCATCTAATGAACTTATTTCAGTCAGCTAGATCTTTCTTCTTCAAAGCAAAAAGATTTTATCTTCAAATACAAGAACTTTTCGTGGTTTTGATGGTTTTCAGCAAATGAACATATTTCAGCGAGCTGGAAGTTTTTTCCTTAATAGAGTAAGATTTTATCTTAAAATACAAGAACTTTTCGTGGTTCTTGTCAATTTTTGTTGGTTTTCATCTAATGAACTTATTTCAGTCAGCTAGATCTTTCTTCTTCAAAGCAAAAAGATTTTATCTTCAAATACAAGAACTTTTCGTGGTTTTGATGGTTTTCAGCAAATGAACAGATTTCAGCGAGCTGGAAGTTTTTTCTTTAATAGCCTAAGATTTTATCTTAAAATACAAGAACTTTTCGTGGTTTTGATGATTTTCAGCAAATGAACATATTTCAGCGAACTGGAAGTTTTTTCTTTAATAGCCTAAGATTTTATCTTAAAATACAAGAACTTTTCGTTGTTCTTGTCAATTTTTGTTGGTTTTCATCGAATGAACTTATTTCAGTCAGCTAGATCTTTCTTCTTCAAAGCAAAAAGATTTTATCTTCAAATACAAGAACTTTTCGTGGTTTTGATGGTTTTCAGCAAATTAACATATTTCAGCGAGCTGGAAGTTTTTTCCTTAATAGAGTAAGAATATTATCTTAAAATACAAGAACTTTTCGTGGTTCTTGTCAATTTTTGTTGGTTTTCATCTAATGAACTTATTTCAGTCAGCTAGATCTTTCTTCTTCAAAGCAAAAAGATTTTATCTTCAAATACAAGAACTTTTCGTGGTTTTGATGGTTTTCAGCAAATGAACATATTTCAGCGAGCTGGAAGTTTTTTCCTTAATAGAGTAAGATTTTATCTTAAAATACAAGAACTTTTCATGGTTCTTGTCAATTTTTGTTGGTTTTCATCTAATGAACTTATTTCAGTCAGCTGGATCTTTCTTCTTCAAAGAAAAAAGATTTTATCTTCAAATACAAGAACTTTTCGTGGTTTTGTTGGTTTTCAGCAAATGAACATATTTCAGCGAGCTGGGAGTTTTTTGTTTAATAGCATAAGATTTTATCTTAAAATACAAGAACTTTTCGTGGTTCTTGTCAATTTTTGTTGGTTTTCATCTAATGAACTTATTTCAGTCAGCTAGATCTTTCTTCTTCAAAGCAAAAAGATTTTATCTTCAAATACAAGAACTTTTCGTGGTTTTGATGGTTTTCAGCAAGTGAACATATTTCAGCGAGCTGGATGTTTTTTCCTCAATAGAGTAAGATTTTATCTTAAAATACAAGAACTTTTCGTGGTTCTTGTCAATTTTTGTTGGTTTTCATCTAATGAACTTATTTCAGTCAGCTAGATCTTTCTTCTTCAAAGCAAAAAGATTTTATCTTCAAATACAAGAACTTTTCGTGGTTTTGATGGTTTTCAGCAAATGAACATATTTCAGCGAGCTGGATGTTTTTTCCTCAATAGAGTAAGATTTTATCTTAAAATACAAGAACTTTTCGTGGTTCTTGTCAATTTTTGTTGGTTTTCATCTAATGAACTTATTTCAGTCAGCCAGATCTTTCTTCTTCAAAGCAAAAAGATTTTATCTTCAAATACAAGAACTTTTCGTGGTTTTGATAGTTTTCAGCAAATGAACAGATTTCAGCGAGCTGGAAGTTTTTTCTTTAATAGCCTAAGATTTTATCTTAAAATACAAGAACTTTTCGTGGTTTTGATGGTTTTCAGCAAATGAACATATTTCAGCGAGCTGGAAGTTTTTTCTTTAATAGCCTAACATTTTATCTTAAAATACAAGAACTTTTCGTGGTTCTTGTCAATTTTTGTTGGTTTTCATCTAATGAACTTATTTCAGTCAGCTAGATCTTTCTTCTTCAAAGCAAAAAGATTTTATCTTCAAATACAAGAACTTTTCGTGGTTTTGATGGTTTTCAGCAAGTGAACATATTTCAGCGAGCTGGATGTTTTTTCCTCAATAGAGTAAGATTTTATCTTAAAATACAAGAACTTTTCGTGGTTCTTGTCAATTTTTGTTGGTTTTCATCTAATGAACTTATTTCAGTCAGCTAGATCTTTCTTCTTCAAAGCAAAAAGATTTTATCTTCAAATACAAGAACTTTTCGTGGTTTTGATGGTTTTCAGCAAATGAACATATTTCAGCGAGCTGGATGTTTTTTCCTCAATAGAGTAAGATTTTATCTTAAAATACAAGAACTTTTCGTGGTTCTTGTCAATTTTTGTTGGTTTTCATCTAATGAACTTATTTCAGTCAGCTAGATCTTTCTTCTTCAAAGCAAAAAGATTTTATCTTCAAATACAAGAACTTTTCGTGGTTTTGATGGTTTTCAGCAAATGAACATATTTCAGCGAGCTGGAAGTTTTTTCCTTAATAGAGTAAGATTTTATCTTAAAATACAAGAACTTTCCGTAGTTCTTGTCAATTTTTGTTGGTTTTCATCTAATGAACTTATTTCAGTCAGCTAGATCTTTCTTCTTCAAAGCAAAAAGATTTTATCTTCAAATACAAGAACTTTTCGTGGTTTTGATGGTTTTCAGCAAATGAACAGATTTCATCGAGCTGGAAGTTTTTTCTTTAATAGCCTAAGATTTTATCTTAAAATACAAGAACTTTTCGTGGTTTTGATGGTTTTCAGCAAATGAACATATTTCAGCGAACTGGAAGTTTTTTCTTTAATAGCCTAAGATTTTATCTTAAAATACAAGAACTTTTCGTGGTTCTTGTCAATTTTTGTTGGTTTTCATCTAATGAACTTATTTCACTCAGCTAGATCTTTCTTCTTCAAAGCAAAAAGATTTTATCTTCAAATACAAGAACTTTTCGTGGTTTTGATGGTTTTCAGCAAATGAACATATTTCAGCGAGCTGGAAGTTTTTTCCTTAATAGAGTAAGATTTTATCTTAAAATACAAGAACTTTTCGTGGTTCTTGTCAATTTTTGTTGGTTTTCATCTAATGAACTTATTTCAGTCAGCTAGATCTTTCTTCTTCAAAGCAAAAAGATTTTATCTTCAAATACAAGAACTTTTCGTGGTTTTGATGGTTTTCAGCAAATGAACAGATTTCAGCGAGCTGGAAGTTTTTTCTTTAATAGCCTAAGATTTGATCTTAAAATACAAGAACTTTTCGTGGTTCTTGTCAATTTTTGTTGGTTTTCATCTGATGAACTTATTTCAGTCAGCTAGATCTTTCTTCGTCAAAGCAAAAAGATTTTATCTTCAAATACAAGAACTTTTGGTGGTTTTGTTGGTTTTCAGCAAATGAACAGATTTCAGCGAGCTGGAAGTTTTTTCCTTAATAGAGTAAGATTTTATCTTAAAATACAAGAACTTTTCGTGGTTCTTGTCAATTTTTGTTGGTTTTCATCTAATGAACTTATTTCAGTCAGCTAGATCTTTCTTCTTCAAAGCAAAAAGATTTTATCTTCAAATACAAGAACTTTTCGTGGTTTTGATGGTTTTCAGCAAATGAACATATTTCAGCGAGCTGGAAGTTTTTTCCTTAATAGAGTAAGATTTTATCTTAAAATACAAGAACTTTTCATGGTTCTTGTCAATTTTTGTTGGTTTTCATCTAATGAACTTATTTCAGTCAGCTGGATCTTTCTTCTTCAAAGAAAAAAGATTTTATCTTCAAATACAAGAACTTTTCGTGGTTTTGTTGGTTTTCAGCAAATGAACATATTTCAGCGAGCTGGGAGTTTTTTGTTTAATAGCATAAGATTTTATCTTAAAATACAAGAACTTTTCGTGGTTCTTGTCAATTTTTGTTGGTTTTCATCTAATGAACTTATTTCAGTCAGCTAGATCTTTCTTCTTCAAAGCAAAAAGATTTTACCTTCAAATACAAGAACTTTTCGTGGTTTTGATGGTTTTCAGCAAATGAACATATTTCAGCGAGCTGGATGTTTTTTCCTGAATAGAGTAAGATTTTATCTTAAAATACAAGAACTTTTCGTGGTTCTTGTCAATTTTTGTTGGTTTTCATCTAATGAACTTATTTCAGTCAGCTAGATCTTTCTTCTTCAAAGCAAAAAGATTTTATCTTCAAATACAAGAACTTTTCGTGGTTTTGATGGTTTTCAGCAAATGAACATATTTCAGCGAGCTGGAAGTTTTTTCCTTAATAGAGTAAGATTTTATCTTAAAATACAAGAACTTTTCGTGGTTCTTGTCAATTTTTGTTGGTTTTCATCTAATTAACTTATTTCAGTCAGCTGGATCTTTCTTCTTCAAAGCAAAAAGATTTTATCTTCAAATACAAGAACTTTTCGTGGTTTTGATAGTTTTCAGCAAATGAACAGATTTCAGCGAGCTGGAAGTTTTTTCTTTAATAGCCTAAGATTTTATCTTAAAATACAAGAACTTTTCGTGGTTTTGATGGTTTTCAGCAAATGAACATATTTCAGCGAGCTGGAAGTTTTTTCTTTAATAGCCTAAGATTTTATCTTAAAATACAAGAACTTTTCGTGGTTCTTGTCAATTTTTGTTGGTTTTCATCTAATGAACTTATTTCAGTCAGCTAGATCTTTCTTCTTCAAAGCAAAAAGATTTTATCTTCAAATACAAGAACTTTTCGTGGTTTTGATGGTTTTCAGCAAATGAACATATTTCAGCGAGCTGGAAGTTTTTTCCTTAATAGAGTAAGATTTTATCTTAAAATACAAGAACTTTTCGTGGTTCTTGTCAATTTTTGTTGGTTTTCATCTAATGAACTTATTTCAGTCAGCTAGATCTTTCTTCTTCAAAGCAAAAAGATTTTATCTTCAAATACAAGAACTTTTCGTGGTTTTGATGGTTTTCAGCAAATGAACAGATTTCAGCGAGCTGGAAGTTTTTTCTTTAATAGCCTAAGATTTTATCTTAAAATACAAGAACTTTTCGTGGTTCTTGTCAATTTTTGTTGGTTTTCATCTAATGAACTTATTTCAGTCAGCTAGATCTTTCTTCTTCAAAGCAAAAAGATTTTATCTTCAAATACAAGAACTTTTCGTGGTTTTGATGGTTTTCAGCAAATGAACATATTTCAGCGAGCTGGAAGTTTTTTCCTTAATAGAGTAAGATTTTATCTTAAAATACAAGAACTTTTCGTGGTTCTTGTCAAGTTTTGTTGGTTTTCATCTAATGAACTTATTTCAGTCAGCTGGATCTTTCTTCTTCAAAGAAAAAAGATTTTATCTTCAAATACAAGAACTTTTCGTGGTTTTGTTGGTTTTCAGCAAATGAACATATTTCAGCGAGCTGGGAGTTTTTTGTTTAATAGCATAAGATTTTATCTTAAAATACAAGAACTTTTCGTGGTTCTTGTCAATTTTTGTTGGTTTTCATCTAATGAACTTATTTCAGTCAGCGAGATCTTTCTTCTTCAAAGCAAAAAGATTTTATCTTCAAATGCAAGAACTTTTCGTGGTTTTGATGGTTTTCAGCAAATGAACATATTTCAGCGAGCTGGATGTTTTTTCCTGAATAGAGTAAGATTTTATCTTAAAATACAAGAACTTTTCGTGGTTCTTGTCAATTTTTGTTGGTTTTCATCTAATGAACTTATTTCAGTCAGCTAGATCTTTCTTCTTCAAAGCAAAAAGATTTTATCTTCAAATACAAGAACTTTTCGTGGTTTTGATGGTTTTCAGCAAATGAACATATTTCAGCGAGCTGGAAGTTTTTTCCTTAATAGAGTAAGATTTTATCTTAAAATACAAGAACTTTTCGTGGTTCTTGTCAATTTTTGTTGGTTTTCATCTAATGAACTTATTTCAGTCAGCTGGATCTTTCTTCTTCAAAGCAAAAAGATTTTATCTTCAAATACAAGAACTTTTCGTGGTTTTGATGGTTTTCAGCAAATGAACAGATTTCAGCGAGCTGGAAGTTTTTTCTTTAATAGCCTAAGATTTTATCTTAAAATACAAGAACTTTTCGTGGTTCTTGTCAATTTTTGTTGGTTTTCATCTAATGAACTTATTTCAGTCAGCTGGATCTTTCTTCGTCAAAGCAAAAAGATTTTATCTTCAAATACAAGAACTTTTGGTGGTTTTGTTGGTTTTCAGCAAATGAACAGATTTCAGCGAGCTGGAAGTTTTTTCCTTAATAGAGTAAGATTTTATCTTAAAATACAAGAACTTTTCGTGGTTCTTGTCAATTTTTGTTGGTTTTCATCTAATGAACTTATTTCAGTCAGCTAGATCTTTCTTCTTCAAAGCAAAAAGATTTTATCTTCAAATACAAGAACTTTTCGTGGTTTTGATGGTTTTCAGCAAATGAACAGATTTCAGCGAGCTGGCAGTTTTTTCTTTAATAGCCTAAGATTTTATCTTAAAATACAAGAACTTTTCGTTGTTCTTGTCAATTTTTGTTGGTTTTCATCTAATGAACTTATTTCAGTCAGCTGGATCTTTCTTCTTCAAAGAAAAAAGATTTTATCTTCAAATACAAGAACTTTTCGTGGTTTTGTTGGTTTTCAGCAAATGAACATATTTCAGCGAGCTGGGAGTTTTTTGTTTAATAGCATAAGATTTTATCTTAAAATACAAGAACTTTTCGTGGTTCTTGTCAATTTTTGTTGGTTTTCATCTAATGAACTTATTTCAGTCAGCTAGATCTTTCTTCTTCAAAGCAAAAAGATTTTATCTTCAAATACAAGAACTTTTCGTGGTTTTGATGGTTTTCAGCAAATGAACATATTTCAGCGAGCTGGATGTTTTTTCCTGAATAGAGTAAGATTTTATCTTAAAATACAAGAACTTTTCGTGGTTCTTGTCAATTTTTGTTGGTTTTCATCTAATGAACTTATTTCAGTCAGCTAGATCTTTCTTCTTCAAAGCAAAAAGATTTTATCTTCAAATACAAGAACTTTTCGTTGTTTTGATGGTTTTCAGCAAATGAACATATTTCAGCGAGCTGGAAGTTTTTTCCTTAATAGAGTAAGATTTTATCTTAAAATACAAGAACTTTTCGTGGTTCTTGTCATTTTTTGTTGGTTTTCATCTAATGAACTTATTTCAGTCAGCTAGATCTTTCTTCTTCAAAGCAAAAAGATTTTATCTTCAAATACAAGAACTTTTCGTGGTTTTGATGGTTTTCAGCAAATGAACATATTTCAGCGAGCTGGAAGTTTTTTCCTTAATAGAGTAAGATTTTATCTTAAAATACAAGAACTTTTCGTGGTTCTTGTCAATTTTTGTTCGTTTTCATCTAATGAACTTATTTCAGTCAGCTCGATCTTTCTTCTTCAAAGCAAAAAGATTTTATCTTCAAATACAAGAACTTTTCGTGGTTTTGATGGTTTTCAGCAAATGAACAGATTTCAGCGAGCTGGAAGTTTTTTCTTTAATAGCCTAAGATTTTATCTTAAAATACAAGAACTTTTCGTGGTTCTTGTCAATTTTTGTTGGTTTTCATCTAATGAACTTATTTCAGTCAGCTAGATCTTTCTTCGTCAAAGCAAAAAGATTTTATCTTCAAATACAAGAACTTTTCGTGGTTTTGTTGGTTTTCAGCAAATGAACAGATTTCAGCGAGCTGGAAGTTTTTTCTTTAATAGCCGAAGATTTTATCTTAAAATACAAGAACTTTTCGTGGTTCTTGTCAATTTTTGTTGGTTTTCATCTAATGAACTTATTTCAGTCAGCTAGATCTTTCTTCGTCAAAGCAAAAAGATTTTATCTTCAAATACAAGAACTTTTGGTGGTTTTGTTGGTTTTCAGCAAATGAACAGATTTCAGCGAGCTGGAAGTTTTTTCTTTAATAGCCGAAGATTTTATCTTAAAATACAAGAACTTTTCGTGGTTCTTGTCAATTTTTGTTGGTTTTCATCTAATGAACTTATTTCAGTCAGCTAGATCTTTCTTCGTCAAAGCAAAAAGATTTTATCTTCAAATACAAGAACTTTTCGTGGTTTTGTTGGTTTTCAGCAAATGAACAGATTTCAGCGAGCTGGAAGTTTTTTCCTTAATAGAGTAAGATTTTATCTTAAAATACAAGAACTTTTCGTGGTTCTTGTCAATTTTTGTTGGTTTTCATCTGATGAACTGATTTCAGTCAGCTGGATCTTTCTTCTTCAAAGCAAAAAGATTTTATCTTCAAATACAAGAACTTTTCGTGGTTTTGATGGTTTTCAGCAAATGAACATATTTCAGCGAGCTGGAAGTTTTTTGTTTAATAGCATAAGATTTTATCTTAAAATACAAGAACTTTTCGTGGTTCTTGTCAATTTTTGTTGGTTTTCATCTAATGAACTTATTTCAGTCAGCTAGATCTTTCTTCTTCAAAGCAAAAAGATTTTATCTTCAAATACAAGAACTTTTCGTGGTTTTGATGGTTTTCAGCAAATGAACATATTTCAGCGAGCTGGATGTTTTTTCCTGAATAGAGTAAGATTTTATCTTAAAATACAAGAACTTTTCGTGGTTCTTGTCAATTTTTGTTGGTTTTCATCTAATGAACTTATTTCAGTCAGCTAGATCTTTCTTCTTCAAAGCAAAAAGATTTTATCTTCAAATACAAGAACTTTTCGTGGTTTTGATGGTTTTCAGCAAATGAACAGATTTCAGCGAGCTGGAAGTTTTTTCTTTAATAGCCTAAGATTTGATCTTAAAATACAAGAACTTTTCGTGGTTCTTGTCAATTTTTGTTGGTTTTCATCTGATGAACTTATTTCAGTCAGCTAGATCTTTCTTCGTCAAAGCAAAAAGATTTTATCTTCAAATACAAGAACTTTTGGTGGTTTTGTTGGTTTTCAGCAAATGAACAGATTTCAGCGAGCTGGAAGTTTTTTCCTTAATAGAGTAAGATTTTATCTTAAAATACAAGAACTTTTCGTGGTTCTTGTCAATTTTTGTTGGTTTTCATCTAATGAACTTATTTCAGTCAGCTAGATCTTTCTTCTTCAAAGCAAAAAGATTTTATCTTCAAATACAAGAACTTTTCGTGGTTTTGATGGTTTTCAGCAAATGAACATATTTCAGCGAGCTGGAAGTTTTTTCCTTAATAGAGTAAGATTTTATCTTAAAATACAAGAACTTTTCATGGTTCTTGTCAATTTTTGTTGGTTTTCATCTAATGAACTTATTTCAGTCAGCTGGATCTTTCTTCTTCAAAGAAAAAAGATTTTATCTTCAAATACAAGAACTTTTCGTGGTTTTGTTGGTTTTCAGCAAATGAACATATTTCAGCGAGCTGGGAGTTTTTTGTTTAATAGCATAAGATTTTATCTTAAAATACAAGAACTTTTCGTGGTTCTTGTCAATTTTTGTTGGTTTTCATCTAATGAACTTATTTCAGTCAGCTAGATCTTTCTTCTTCAAAGCAAAAAGATTTTACCTTCAAATACAAGAACTTTTCGTGGTTTTGATGGTTTTCAGCAAATGAACATATTTCAGCGAGCTGGATGTTTTTTCCTGAATAGAGTAAGATTTTATCTTAAAATACAAGAACTTTTCGTGGTTCTTGTCAATTTTTGTTGGTTTTCATCTGATGAACTTATTTCAGTCAGCTAGATCTTTCTTCTTCAAAGCAAAAAGATTTTATCTTCAAATACAAGAACTTTTCGTGGTTTTGATGGTTTTCAGCAAATGAACATATTTCAGCGAGCTGGAAGTTTTTTCCTTAATAGAGTAAGATTTTATCTTAAAATACAAGAACTTTTCGTGGTTCTTGTCAATTTTTGTTGGTTTTCATCTAATTAACTTATTTCAGTCAGCTGGATCTTTCTTCTTCAAAGCAAAAAGATTTTATCTTCAAATACAAGAACTTTTCGTGGTTTTGATAGTTTTCAGCAAATGAACAGATTTCAGCGAGCTGGAAGTTTTTTCTTTAATAGCCTAAGATTTTATCTTAAAATACAAGAACTTTTCGTGGTTTTGATGGTTTTCAGCAAATGAACATATTTCAGCGAGCTGGAAGTTTTTTCTTTAATAGCCTAAGATTTTATCTTAAAATACAAGAACTTTTCGTGGTTCTTGTCAATTTTTGTTGGTTTTCATCTAATGAACTTATTTCAGTCAGCTAGATCTTTCTTCTTCAAAGCAAAAAGATTTTATCTTCAAATACAAGAACTTTTCGTGGTTTTGATGGTTTTCAGCAAATGAACATATTTCAGCGAGCTGGAAGTTTTTTCCTTAATAGAGTAAGATTTTATCTTAAAATACAAGAACTTTTCGTGGTTCTTGTCAATTTTTGTTGGTTTTCATCTAATGAACTTATTTCAGTCAGCTAGATCTTTCTTCTTCAAAGCAAAAAGATTTTATCTTCAAATACAAGAACTTTTCGTGGTTTTGATGGTTTTCAGCAAATGAACAGATTTCAGCGAGCTGGAAGTTTTTTCTTTAATAGCCTAAGATTTTATCTTAAAATACAAGAACTTTTCGTGGTTCTTGTCAATTTTTGTTGGTTTTCATCTAATGAACTTATTTCAGTCAGCTAGATCTTTCTTCTTCAAAGCAAAAAGATTTTATCTTCAAATACAAGAACTTTTCGTGGTTTTGATGGTTTTCAGCAAATGAACATATTTCAGCGAGCTGGAAGTTTTTTCCTTAATAGAGTAAGATTTTATCTTAAAATACAAGAACTTTTCGTGGTTCTTGTCAATTTTTGTTGGTTTTCATCTAATGAACTTATTTCAGTCAGCTGGATCTTTCTTCTTCAAAGAAAAAAGATTTTATCTTCAAATACAAGAACTTTTCGTGGTTTTGTTGGTTTTCAGCAAATGAACATATTTCAGCGAGCTGGGAGTTTTTTGTTTAATAGCATAAGATTTTATCTTAAAATACAAGAACTTTTCGTGGTTCTTGTCAATTTTTGTTGGTTTTCATCTAATGAACTTATTTCAGTCAGCGAGATCTTTCTTCTTCAAAGCAAAAAGATTTTATCTTCAAATGCAAGAACTTTTCGTGGTTTTGATGGTTTTCAGCAAATGAACATATTTCAGCGAGCTGGATGTTTTTTCCTGAATAGAGTAAGATTTTATCTTAAAATACAAGAACTTTTCGTGGTTCTTGTCAATTTTTGTTGGTTTTCATCTAATGAACTTATTTCAGTCAGCTAGATCTTTCTTCTTCAAAGCAAAAAGATTTTATCTTCAAATACAAGAACTTTTCGTGGTTTTGATGGTTTTCAGCAAATGAACATATTTCAGCGAGCTGGAAGTTTTTTCCTTAATAGAGTAAGATTTTATCTTAAAATACAAGAACTTTTCGTGGTTCTTGTCAATTTTTGTTGGTTTTCATCTAATGAACTTATTTCAGTCAGCTGGATCTTTCTTCTTAAAAGCAAAAAGATTTTATCTTCAAATACAAGAACTTTTCGTGGTTTTGATGGTTTTCAGCAAATGAACAGATTTCAGCGAGCTGGAAGTTTTTTCTTTAATAGCCTAAGATTTTATCTTAAAATACAAGAACTTTTCGTGGTTCTTGTCAATTTTTGTTGGTTTTCATCTAATGAACTTATTTCAGTCAGCTGGATCTTTCTTCGTCAAAGCAAAAAGATTTTATCTTCAAATACAAGAACTTTTGGTGGTTTTGTTGGTTTTCAGCAAATGAACAGATTTCAGCGAGCTGGAAGTTTTTTCCTTAATAGAGTAAGATTTTATCTTAAAATACAAGAACTTTTCGTGGTTCTTGTCAATTTTTGTTGGTTTTCATCTAATGAACTTATTTCAGTCAGCTAGATATTATTCTTCAAAGCAAAAAGATTTTATCTTCAAATACAAGAACTTTTCGTGGTTTTGATGGTTTTCAGCAAATGAACAGATTTCAGCGAGCTGGCAGTTTTTTCTTTAATAGCCTAAGATTTTATCTTAAAATACAAGAACTTTTCGTTGTTCTTGTCAATTTTTGTTGGTTTTCATCTAATGAACTTATTTCAGTCAGCTGGATCTTTCTTCTTCAAAGAAAAAAGATTTTATCTTCAAATACAAGAACTTTTCGTGGTTTTGTTGGTTTTCAGCAAATGAACATATTTCAGCGAGCTGGGAGTTTTTTGTTTAATAGCATAAGATTTTATCTTAAAATACAAGAACTTTTCGTGGTTCTTGTCAATTTTTGTTGGTTTTCATCTAATGAACTTATTTCAGTCAGCTAGATCTTTCTTCTTCAAAGCAAAAAGATTTTATCTTCAAATACAAGAACTTTTCGTGGTTTTGATGGTTTTCAGCAAATGAACATATTTCAGCGAGCTGGATGTTTTTTCCTGAATAGAGTAAGATTTTATCTTAAAATACAAGAACTTTTCGTGGTTCTTGTCAATTTTTGTTGGTTTTCATCTAATGAACTTATTTCAGTCAGCTAGATCTTTCTTCTTCAAAGCAAAAAGATTTTATCTTCAAATACAAGAACTTTTCGTTGTTTTGATGGTTTTCAGCAAATGAACATATTTCAGCGAGCTGGAAGTTTTTTCCTTAATAGAGTAAGATTTTATCTTAAAATACAAGAACTTTTCGTGGTTCTTGTCATTTTTTGTTGGTTTTCATCTAATGAACTTATTTCAGTCAGCTAGATCTTTCTTCTTCAAAGCAAAAAGATTTTATCTTCAAATACAAGAACTTTTCGTGGTTTTGATGGTTTTCAGCAAATGAACATATTTCAGCGAGCTGGAAGTTTTTTCCTTAATAGAGTAAGATTTTATCTTAAAATACAAGAACTTTTCGTGGTTCTTGTCAATTTTTGTTCGTTTTCATCTAATGAACTTATTTCAGTCAGCTCGATCTTTCTTCTTCAAAGCAAAAAGATTTTATCTTCAAATACAAGAACTTTTCGTGGTTTTGATGGTTTTCAGCAAATGAACAGATTTCAGCGAGCTGGAAGTTTTTTCTTTAATAGCCTAAGATTTTATCTTAAAATACAAGAACTTTTCGTGGTTCTTGTCAATTTTTGTTGGTTTTCATCTAATGAACTTATTTCAGTCAGCTAGATCTTTCTTCGTCAAAGCAAAAAGATTTTATCTTCAAATACAAGAACTTTTCGTGGTTTTGTTGGTTTTCAGCAAATGAACAGATTTCAGCGAGCTGGAAGTTTTTTCTTTAATAGCCGAAGATTTTATCTTAAAATACAAGAACTTTTCGTGGTTCTTGTCAATTTTTGTTGGTTTTCATCTAATGAACTTATTTCAGTCAGCTAGATCTTTCTTCGTCAAAGCAAAAAGATTTTATCTTCAAATACAAGAACTTTTGGTGGTTTTGTTGGTTTTCAGCAAATGAACAGATTTCAGCGAGCTGGAAGTTTTTTCTTTAATAGCCGAAGATTTTATCTTAAAATACAAGAACTTTTCGTGGTTCTTGTCAATTTTTGTTGGTTTTCATCTAATGAACTTATTTCAGTCAGCTAGATCTTTCTTCGTCAAAGCAAAAAGATTTTATCTTCAAATACAAGAACTTTTCGTGGTTTTGTTGGTTTTCAGCAAATGAACAGATTTCAGCGAGCTGGAAGTTTTTTCCTTAATAGAGTAAGATTTTATCTTAAAATACAAGAACTTTTCGTGGTTCTTGTCAATTTTTGTTGGTTTTCATCTGATGAACTGATTTCAGTCAGCTGGATCTTTCTTCTTCAAAGCAAAAAGATTTTATCTTCAAATACAAGAACTTTTCGTGGTTTTGATGGTTTTCAGCAAATGAACATATTTCAGCGAGCTGGAAGTTTTTTCTTTAATAGCCTAAGATTTTATCTTAAAATACAAGAACTTTTCGTGGTTCTTGTCAATTTTTGTTGGTTTTCATCCAATGAACTTATTTCAGTCAGCTAGATCTTTCTTCTTCAAAGCAAAAAGATTTTATCTTCAAATACAAGAACTTTTCGTGGTTTTGATGGTTTTCAGCAAATGAACAGATTTCAGCGAGCTGGAAGTTTTTTCTTTAATAGCCTAAGATTTTATCTTAAAATACAAGAACTTTTCGTGGTTCTTGTCAATTTTTGTTGGTTTTCATCTAATGAACTTATTTCAGTCAGCTGGATCTTTCTTCGTCAAAGCAAAAAGATTTTATCTTCAAATACAAGAACTTTTGGTGGTTTTGTTGGTTTTCAGCAAATGAACAGATTTCAGCGAGCTGGAAGTTTTTTCCTTAATAGAGTAAGATTTTATCTTAAAATACAAGAACTTTTCGTGGTTCTTGTCAATTTTTGTTGGTTTTCATCTAATGAACTTATTTCAGTCAGCTAGATCTTTCTTCTTCAAAGCAAAAAGATTTTATCTTCAAATACAAGAACTTTTCGTGGTTTTGATGGTTTTCAGCAAATGAACAGATTTCAGCGAGCTGGCAGTTTTTTCTTTAATAGCCTAAGATTTTATCTTAAAATACAAGAACTTTTCGTTGTTCTTGTCAATTTTTGTTGGTTTTCATCTAATGAACTTATTTCAGTCAGCTGGATCTTTCTTCTTCAAAGCAAAAAGATTTTATCTTCAAATACAAGAACTTTTCGTGGTTTTGATGGTTTTCAGCAAATGAACATATTTCAGCGAGCTGGAAGTTTTTTCTTTAATAGCCTAAGATTTTATCTTAAAATACAAGAACTTTTCGTGGTTCTTGTCAATTTTTGTTGGTTTTCATCCAATGAACTTATTTCAGTCAGCTAGATCTTTCTTCTTCAAAGCAAAAAGATTTTATCTTCAAATACAAGAACTTTTCGTGGTTTTGATGGTTTTCAGCA
Source organism: Heptranchias perlo (assembly GCF_035084215.1). Classification (NCBI taxonomy): domain Eukaryota; kingdom Metazoa; phylum Chordata; class Chondrichthyes; order Hexanchiformes; family Hexanchidae; genus Heptranchias; species Heptranchias perlo. The sequence goes on along the minus strand of NW_027139688.1, from coordinate 400,639 downwards.
AATGAACAGATTTCAGCGAGCTGGAAGTTTTTTCTTTAATAGCCTAAGATTTTATCTTAAAATACAAGAACTTTTCGTGGTTCTTGTCAATTTTTGTTGGTTTTCATCTAATGAACTTATTTCAGTCAGCTGGATCTTTCTTCGTCAAAGCAAAAAGATTTTATCTTCAAATACAAGAACTTTTGGTGGTTTTGTTGGTTTTCAGCAAATGAACAGATTTCAGCGAGCTGGAAGTTTTTTCCTTAATAGAGTAAGATTTTATCTTAAAATACAAGAACTTTTCGTGGTTCTTGTCAATTTTTGTTGGTTTTCATCTAATGAACTTATTTCAGTCAGCTAGATCTTTCTTCTTCAAAGCAAAAAGATTTTATCTTCAAATACAAGAACTTTTCGTGGTTTTGATGGTTTTCAGCAAATGAACAGATTTCAGCGAGCTGGCAGTTTTTTCTTTAATAGCCTAAGATTTTATCTTAAAATACAAGAACTTTTCGTTGTTCTTGTCAATTTTTGTTGGTTTTCATCTAATGAACTTATTTCAGTCAGCTGGATCTTTCTTCTTCAAAGAAAAAAGATTTTATCTTCAAATACAAGAACTTTTCGTGGTTTTGTTGGTTTTCAGCAAATGAACATATTTCAGCGAGCTGGGAGTTTTTTGTTTAATAGCATAAGATTTTATCTTAAAATACAAGAACGTTTCGTGGTTCTTGTCAATTTTTGTTGGTTTTCATCTAATGAACTTATTTCAGTCAGCTAGATCTTTCTTCTTCAAAGCAAAAAGATTTTATCTTCAAATACAAGAACTTTTCGTGGTTTTGATGGTTTTCAGCAAATGAACATATTTCAGCGAGCTGGATGTTTTTTCCTGAATAGAGTAAGATTTTATCTTAAAATACAAGAACTTTTCGTGGTTCTTGTCAATTTTTGTTGGTTTTCATCTAATGAACTTATTTCAGTCAGCTAGATCTTTCTTCTTCAAAGCAAAAAGATTTTATCTTCAAATACAAGAACTTTTCGTTGTTTTGATGGTTTTCAGCAAATGAACATATTTCAGCGAGCTGGAAGTTTTTTCCTTAATAGAGTAAGATTTTATCTTAAAATACAAGAACTTTTCGTGGTTCTTGTCAATTTTTGTTCGTTTTCATCTAATGAACTTATTTCAGTCAGCTCGATCTTTCTTCTTCAAAGCAAAAAGATTTTATCTTCAAATACAAGAACTTTTCGTGGTTTTGATGGTTTTCAGCAAATGAACAGATTTCAGCGAGCTGGAAGTTTTTTCTTTAATAGCCTAAGATTTTATCTTAAAATACAAGAACTTTTCGTGGTTCTTGTCAATTTTTGTTGGTTTTCATCTAATGAACTTATTTCAGTCAGCTAGATCTTTCTTCGTCAAAGCAAAAAGATTTTATCTTCAAATACAAGAACTTTTCGTGGTTTTGTTGGTTTTCAGCAAATGAACAGATTTCAGCGAGCTGGAAGTTTTTTCTTTAATAGCCGAAGATTTTATCTTAAAATACAAGAACTTTTCGTGGTTCTTGTCAATTTTTGTTGGTTTTCATCTAATGAACTTATTTCAGTCAGCTAGATCTTTCTTCGTCAAAGCAAAAAGATTTTATCTTCAAATACAAGAACTTTTGGTGGTTTTGTTGGTTTTCAGCAAATGAACAGATTTCAGCGAGCTGGAAGTTTTTTCTTTAATAGCCGAAGATTTTATCTTAAAATACAAGAACTTTTCGTGGTTCTTGTCAATTTTTGTTGGTTTTCATCTAATGAACTTATTTCAGTCAGCTAGATCTTTCTTCGTCAAAGCAAAAAGATTTTATCTTCAAATACAAGAACTTTTCGTGGTTTTGTTGGTTTTCAGCAAATGAACAGATTTCAGCGAGCTGGAAGTTTTTTCCTTAATAGAGTAAGATTTTATCTTAAAATACAAGAACTTTTCGTGGTTCTTGTCAATTTTTGTTGGTTTTCATCTGATGAACTGATTTCAGTCAGCTGGATCTTTCTTCTTCAAAGCAAAAAGATTTTATCTTCAAATACAAGAACTTTTCGTGGTTTTGATGGTTTTCAGCAAATGAACATATTTCAGCGAGCTGGAAGTTTTTTCTTTAATAGCCTAAGATTTTATCTTAAAATACAAGAACTTTTCGTGGTTCTTGTCAATTTTTGTTGGTTTTCATCCAATGAACTTATTTCAGTCAGCTAGATCTTTCTTCTTCAAAGCAAAAAGATTTTATCTTCAAATACAAGAACTTTTCGTGGTTTTGATGGTTTTCAGCAAATGAACAGATTTCAGCGAGCTGGAAGTTTTTTCTTTAATAGCCTAAGATTTTATCTTAAAATACAAGAACTTTTCGTGGTTCTTGTCAATTTTTGTTGGTTTTCATCTAATGAACTTATTTCAGTCAGCTAGATCTTTCTTCTTCAAAGCAAAAAGATTTTATCTTCAAATACAAGAACTTTTCGTGGTTTTGATGGTTTTCAGCAAATGAACATATTTCAGCGAGCTGGAAGTTTTTTCCTTAATAGAGTAAGATTTTATCTTAAAATACAAGAACTTTTCGTGGTTCTTGTCAATTTTTGTTGGTTTTCATCTAATGAACTTATTTCAGTCAGCTGGATCTTTCTTCTTCAAAGAAAAAAGATTTTATCTTCAAATACAAGAACTTTTCGTGGTTTTGATGGTTTTCAGCAAATGAACATATTTCAGCGAGCTGGATGTTTTTTCCTGAATAGAGTAAGATTTTATCTTAAAATACAAGAACTTTTCGTGGTTGTTGTCAATTTTTGTTGGTTTTCATCTAATGAACTTATTTCAGTCAGCTGGATCTTTCTTCTTCAAAGCAAAAAGATTTTATCTTCAAATACAAGAACTTTTCGTGGTTTTGATGGTTTTCAGCAAATGAACATATTTCAGCGAGCTGGAAGTTTTTTCCTTAATAGAGTAAGATTTTATCTTAAAATACAAGAACTTTTCGTGGTTCTTGTCATTTTTTGTTGGTTTTCATCTAATGAACTTATTTCAGTCAGCTCGATCTTTCTTCTTCAAAGCAAAAAGATTTTTTCTTCAAATACAAGAACTTTTCGTGGTTTTGACGGTTTTCAGCAAATGAACATATTTCAGCAAGCTGGAAGTTTTTTCCTTAATAGAGTAAGATTTTATCTTAAAATACAAGAACTTTTCGTGGTTCTTGTCAATTTTTGTTGGTTTTCATCTAATGAACTTATTTCAGTCAGCTAGATCTTTCTTCGTCAAAGCAAAAAGATTTTATCTTCAAATACAAGAACTTTTGGTGGTTTTGTTGGTTTTCAGCAAATGAACAGATTTCAGCGAGCTGGAAGTTTTTTCTTTCATAGCCGAAGATTTTATCTTAAAATACAAGAACTTTTCGTGGTTCTTGTCAATTTTTGTTGGTTTTCATCTAATGAACTTATTTCAGTCAGCTCGATCTTTCTTCGTCAAAGCAAAAAGATTTTATCTTCAAATACAAGAACTTTTGGTGGTTTTGTTGGTTTTCAGCAAATGAACAGATTTCAGCGAGCTGGAAGTTTTTTCCTTAATAGAGTAAGATTTTATCTTAAAATACAAGAACTTTTCGTGGTTCTTGTCAATTTTTGTTGGTTTTCATCTGATGAACTGATTTCAGTCAGCTGGATCTTTCTTCTTCAAAGCAAAAAGATTTTATCTTCAAATACAAGAACTTTTCGTGGTTTTGATGGTTTTCAGCAAATGAACATATTTCAGCGAGCTGGAAGTTTTTTCTTTAATAGCCTAAGATTTTATCTTAAAATACAAGAACTTTTCGTGGTTCTTGTCAATTTTTGTTGGTTTTCATCCAATGAACTTATTTCAGTCAGCTAGATCTTTCTTCTTCAAAGCAAAAAGATTTTATCTTCAAATACAAGAACTTTTCGTTGTTTTGATGGTTTTCAGCAAATGAACATATTTCAGCGAGCTGGAAGTTTTTTCCTTAATAGAGTAAGATTTTATCTTAAAATACAAGAACTTTTCGTGGTTCTTGTCATTTTTTGTTGGTTTTCATCTAATGAACTTATTTCAGTCAGCTAGATCTTTCTTCTTCAAAGCAAAAAGATTTTATCTTCAAATACAAGAACTTTTCGTGGTTTTGATGGTTTTCAGCAAATGAACATATTTCAGCGAGCTGGAAGTTTTTTCCTTAATAGAGTAAGATTTTATCTTAAAATACAAGAACTTTTCGTGGTTCTTGTCAATTTTTGTTCGTTTTCATCTAATGAACTTATTTCAGTCAGCTCGATCTTTCTTCTTCAAAGCAAAAAGATTTTATCTTCAAATACAAGAACTTTTCGTGGTTTTGATGGTTTTCAGCAAATGAACAGATTTCAGCGAGCTGGAAGTTTTTTCTTTAATAGCCTAAGATTTTATCTTAAAATACAAGAACTTTTCGTGGTTCTTGTCAATTTTTGTTGGTTTTCATCTAATGAACTTATTTCAGTCAGCTAGATCTTTCTTCGTCAAAGCAAAAAGATTTTATCTTCAAATACAAGAACTTTTCGTGGTTTTGTTGGTTTTCAGCAAATGAACAGATTTCAGCGAGCTGGAAGTTTTTTCTTTAATAGCCGAAGATTTTATCTTAAAATACAAGAACTTTTCGTGGTTCTTGTCAATTTTTGTTGGTTTTCATCTAATGAACTTATTTCAGTCAGCTAGATCTTTCTTCGTCAAAGCAAAAAGATTTTATCTTCAAATACAAGAACTTTTGGTGGTTTTGTTGGTTTTCAGCAAATGAACAGATTTCAGCGAGCTGGAAGTTTTTTCTTTAATAGCCGAAGATTTTATCTTAAAATACAAGAACTTTTCGTGGTTCTTGTCAATTTTTGTTGGTTTTCATCTAATGAACTTATTTCAGTCAGCTAGATCTTTCTTCGTCAAAGCAAAAAGATTTTATCTTCAAATACAAGAACTTTTCGTGGTTTTGTTGGTTTTCAGCAAATGAACATATTTCAGCGAGCTGGAAGTTTTTTCCTTAATAGAGTAAGATTTTATCTTAAAATACAAGAACTTTTCGTGGTTCTTGTCAATTTTTGTTGGTTTTCATCTGATGAACTGATTTCAGTCAGCTGGATCTTTCTTCTTCAAAGCAAAAAGATTTTATCTTCAAATACAAGAACTTTTCGTGGTTTTGATGGTTTTCAGCAAATGAACATATTTCAGCGAGCTGGAAGTTTTTTCTTTAATAGCCTAAGATTTTATCTTAAAATACAAGAACTTTTCGTGGTTCTTGTCAATTTTTGTTGGTTTTCATGCAATGAACTTATTTCAGTCAGCTAGATCTTTCTTCTTCAAAGCAAAAAGATTTTATCTTCAAATACAAGAACTTTTCGTGGTTTTGGTGGTTTTCAGCAAATGAACAGATTTCAGCGAGCTGGAAGTTTTTTCTTTAATAGCCTAAGATTTTATCTTAAAATACAAGAACTTTTCGTGGTTCTTGTCAATTTTTGTTGGTTTTCATCTAATGAACTTATTTCAGTCAGCTGGATCTTTCTTCTTCAAAGCAAAAAGATTTTATCTTCAAATACAAGAACTTTTCGTGGTTTTGATGGTTTTCAGCAAATGAACATATTTCAGCGAGCTGGACGTTTTTTCCTTAATAGAGTAAGATTTTATCTTAAAATACAAGAACTTTTCGTGGTTCTTGTCAATTTTTGTTGGTTTTCATCTAATGAACTTATTTCAGTCAGCTGGATCTTTCTTCTTCAAAGAAAAAAGATTTTATCTTCAAATACAAGAACTTTTCGTGGTTTTGATGGTTTTCAGCAAATGAACATATTTCAGCGAGCTGGATGTTTTTTCCTGAATAGAGTAAGATTTTATCTTAAAATACAAGAACTTTTCGTGGTTCTTGTCAATTTTTGTTGGTTTTCATCTAATGAACTTATTTCAGTCAGCTGGATCTTTCTTCTTCAAAGCAAAAAGATTTTATCTTCAAATACAAGAACTTTTCGTGGTTTTGATGGTTTTCAGCAAATGAACATATTTCAGCGAGCTGGAAGTTTTTTCCTTAATAGAGTAAGATTTTATCTTAAAATACAAGAACTTTTCGTGGTTCTTGTCATTTTTTGTTGGTTTTCATCTAATGAACTTATTTCAGTCAGCTCGATCTTTCTTCTTCAAAGCAAAAAGATTTTTTCTTCAAATACAAGAACTTTTCGTGGTTTTGACGGTTTTCAGCAAATGAACATATTTCAGCAAGCTGGAAGTTTTTTCCTTAATAGAGTAAGATTTTATCTTAAAATACAAGAACTTTTCGTGGTTCTTGTCAATTTTTGTTGGTTTTCATCTAATGAACTTATTTCAGTCAGCTAGATCTTTCTTCGTCAAAGCAAAAAGATTTTATCTTCAAATACAAGAACTTTTGGTGGTTTTGTTGGTTTTCAGCAAATGAACAGATTTCAGCGAGCTGGAAGTTTTTTCTTTCATAGCCGAAGATTTTATCTTAAAATACAAGAACTTTTCGTGGTTCTTGTCAATTTTTGTTGGTTTTCATCTAATGAACTTATTTCAGTCAGCTCGATCTTTCTTCGTCAAAGCAAAAAGATTTTATCTTCAAATACAAGAACTTTTGGTGGTTTTGTTGGTTTTCAGCAAATGAACAGATTTCAGCGAGCTGGAAGTTTTTTCCTTAATAGAGTAAGATTTTATCTTAAAATACAAGAACTTTTCGTGGTTCTTGTCAATTTTTGTTGGTTTTCATCTGATGAACTGATTTCAGTCAGCTGGATCTTTCTTCTTCAAAGCAAAAAGATTTTATCTTCAAATACAAGAACTTTTCGTGGTTTTGATGGTTTTCAGCAAATGAACATATTTCAGCGAGCTGGAAGTTTTTTCTTTAATAGCCTAAGATTTTATCTTAAAATACAAGAACTTTTCGTGGTTCTTGTCAATTTTTGTTGGTTTTCATCCAATGAACTTATTTCAGTCAGCTAGATCTTTCTTCTTCAAAGCAAAAAGATTTTATCTTCAAATACAAGAACTTTTCGTGGTTTTGATGGTTTTCAGCAAATGAACAGATTTCAGTGAGCTGGAAGTTTTTTCTTTAATAGCCTAAGATTTTATCTTAAAATACAAGAACTTTTCGTGGTTCTTGTCAATTTTTGTTGGTTTTCATCTGATGAACTTATTTCAGTCAGCTAGATCTTTCTTCTTCAAAGCAAAAAGATTTTATCTTCAAATACAAGAACTTTTCGTGGTTTTGATGGTTTTCAGCAAATGAACATATTTCAGCGAGCTGGATGTTTTTTCCTCAATAGAGTAAGATTTTATCTTAAAATACAAGAACTTTTCGTGGTTCTTGTCAATTTTTGTTGGTTTTCATCGAATGAACTTATTTCAGTCAGCTAGATCTTTCTTCTTCAAAGCAAAAAGATTTTATCTTCAAATACAAGAACTTTTCGTGGTTTTGATGGTTTTCAGCAAATGAACAGATTTCAGCGAGCTGGAAGTTTTTTCTTTAATAGCCTAAGATTTTATCTTAAAATACAAGAACTTTTCGTGGTTCTTGTCAATTTTTGTTGGTTTTCATCTAATGAACTTATTTCAGTCAGCTGGATCTTTCTTCGTCAAAGCAAAAAGATTTTATCTTCAAATACAAGAACTTTTGGTGGTTTTGTTGGTTTTCAGCAAATGAACAGATTTCAGTGAGCTGGAAGTTTTTTCCTTAATAGAGTAAGATTTTATCTTAAAATACAAGAACTTTTCGTGGTTCTTGTCATTTTTTGTTGGTTTTCATCGAATGAACTTATTTCAGTCAGCTAGATCTTTCTTCTTCAAAGCAAAAAGATTTTATCTTCAAATACAAGAACTTTTCGTTGTTTTGATGGTTTTCAGCAAATGAACATATTTCAGCGAGCTGGATGTTTTTTCCTTAATAGAGTAAGATTTTATCTTAAAATACAAGAACTTTTCGTGGTTCTTGTCATTTTTTGTTGGTTTTCATCTAATGAACTTATTTCAGTCAGCTAGATCTTTCTTCTTCAAAGCAAAAAGATTTTATCTTCAAATACAAGAACTTTTCGTGGTTTTGATGGTTTTCAGCAAATGAACATATTTCAGCGAGCTGGAAGTTTTTTCCTTAATAGAGTAAGATTTTATCTTAAAATACAAGAACTTTTCGTGGTTCTTGTCAATTTTTGTTGGTTTTCATCTAATGAACTTATTTCAGTCAGCTCGATCTTTCTTCTTCAAAGCAAAAAGATTTTATCTTCAAATACAAGAACTTTTCGTGGTTTTGATGGTTTTCAGCAAATGAACAGATTTCAGCGAGCTGGAAGTTTTTTCTTTAATAGCCTAAGATTTTATCTTAAAATACAAGAACTTTTCGTGGTTCTTGTCAATTTTTGTTGGTTTTCATCTAATGAACTTATTTCAGTCAGCTGGATCTTTCTTCGTCAAAGCAAAAAGATTTTATCTTCAAAAACACGAACTTTTGGTGGTTTTGTTGGTTTTCAGCAAATGAACAGATTTCAGCGAGCTGGAAGTTTTTTCTTTAATAGCCGAAGATTTTATCTTAAAATACAAGAACTTTTCGTGGTTCTTGTCAATTTTTGTTGGTTTTCATCTAATGAACTTATTTCAGTCAGCTAGATCTTTCTTCGTCAAAGCAAAAAGATTTTATCTTCAAATACAAGAACTTTTGGTGGTTTTGTTGGTTTTCAGCAAATGAACAGATTTCAGCGAGCTGGAAGTTTTTTCTTTAATAGCCGAAGATTTTATCTTAAAATACAAGAACTTTTCGTGGTTCTTGTCAATTTTTGTTGGTTTTCATCTCATGAACTTATTTCAGTCAGCTAGATCTTTCTTCGTCAAAGCAAAAAGATTTTATCTTCAAATACAAGAACTTTTGGTGGTTTTGTTGGTTTTCAGCAAATGAACAGATTTCAGCGAGCTGGAAGTTTTTTCCTTAATAGAGTAAGATTTTATCTTAAAATACAAGAACTTTTCGTGGTTCTTGTCAATTTTTGTTGGTTTTCATCTGATGAACTGATTTCAGTCAGCTGGATCTTTCTTCTTCAAAGCAAAAAGATTTTATCTTCAAATACAAGAACTTTTCGTGGTTTTGATGGTTTTCAGCAAATGAACAGATTTCAGCGAGCTGGAAGTTTTTTCTTTAATAGCCTAAGATTTTATCTTAAAATACAAGAACTTTTCGTGGTTCTTGTCAATTTTTGTTGGTTTTCATCCAATGAACTTATTTCAGTCAGCTAGATCTTTCTTCTTCAAAGCAAAAAGATTTTATCTTCAAATACAAGAACTTTTCGTGGTTTTGATGGTTTTCAGCAAATGAACAGATTTCAGCGAGCTGGAAGTTTTTTCTTTAATAGCCTAAGATTTTATCTTAAAATACAAGAACTTTTCGTGGTTCTTGTCAATTTTTGTTGGTTTTCATCTAATGAACTTATTTCAGTCAGCTAGATCTTTCTTCGTCAAAGCAAAAAGATTTTATCTTCAAATACAAGAACTTTTGGTGGTTTTGTTGGTTTTCAGCAAATGAACAGATTTCAGTGAGCTGGAAGTTTTTTCCTTAATAGAGTAAGATTTTATCTTAAAATACAAGAACTTTTCGTGGTTCTTGTCATTTTTTGTTGGTTTTCATCGAATGAACTTATTTCAGTCAGCTGGATCTTTCTTCTTCAAAGAAAAAAGATTTTATCTTCAAATACAAGAACTTTTCGTGGTTTTGATGGTTTTCAGCAAATGAACATATTTCAGCGAGCTGGATGTTTTTTCCTGAATAGAGTAAGATTTTATCTTAAAATACAAGAACTTTTCGTGGTTCTTGTCAATTTTTGTTGGTTTTCATCTAATGAACTTATTTCAGTCAGCTGGATCTTTCTTCTTCAAAGCAAAAAGATTTTATCTTCAAATACAAGAACTTTTCGTGGTTTTGATGGTTTTCAGCAAATGAACATATTTCAGCGAGCTGGATGTTTTTTCCTGAATAGAGTAAGATTTTATCTTAAAATACAAGAACTTTTCGTGGTTCTTGTCAATTTTTGTTGGTTTTCATCTAATGAACTTATTTCAGTCAGCTGGATCTTTCTTCTTCAAAGCAAAAAGATTTTATCTTCAAATACAAGAACTTTTCGTGGTTTGGATGGTTTTCAGCAAATGAACATATTTCAGCGAGCTGGAAGTTTTTTCCTTAATAGAGTAAGATTTTATCTTAAAATACAAGAACTTTTCGTGGTTCTTGTCATTTTTTGTTGGTTTTCATCTAATGAACTTATTTCAGTCAGCTCGATCTTTCTTCTTCAAAGCAAAAAGATTTTTTCTTCAAATACAAGAACTTTTCGTGGTTTTGACGGTTTTCAGCAAATGAACATATTTCAGCGAGCTGGAAGTTTTTTCCTTAATAGAGTAAGATTTTATCTTAAAATACAAGAACTTTTCGTGGTTCTTGTCAATTTTTTGTTGGTTTTCATCTAATGAACTTATTTCAGTCAGCTAGATCTTTCTTCTTCAAAGCAAAAAGATTTTATCTTCAAATACAAGAACTTTTCGTGGTTTTGATGATTTTCAGCAAATGAACAGATTTCAGCGAGCTGGAAGTTTTTTCTTTAATAGCCTAAGATTTTATCTCAAAATACAAGAACTTTTCGTGGTTCTTGTCAATTTTTGTTGGTTTTCATCTAATGAACTTATTTCAGTCAGCTAGATCTTTCTTCGTCAAAGCAAAAAGATTTTATCTTCAAATACAAGAACTTTTGGTGGTTTTGTTGGTTTTCAGCAAATGAACAGATTTCAGCGAGCTGGAAGTTTTTTCTTTCATAGCCGAAGATTTTATCTTAAAATACAAGAACTTTTCGTGGTTCTTGTCAATTTTTGTTGGTTTTCATCTAATGAACTTATTTCAGTCAGCTCGATCTTTCTTCGTCAAAGCAAAAAGATTTTATCTTCAAATACAAGAACTTTTGGTGGTTTTGTTGGTTTTCAGCAAATGAACAGATTTCAGCGAGCTGGAAGTTTTTTCCTTAATAGAGTAAGATTTTATCTTAAAATACAAGAACTTTTCGTGGTTCTTGTCAATTTTTGTTGGTTTTCATCTGATGAACTGATTTCAGTCAGCTGGATCTTTCTTCTTCAAAGCAAAAAGATTTTATCTTCAAATACAAGAACTTTTCGTGGTTTTGATGGTTTTCAGCAAATGAACATATTTCAGCGAGCTGGAAGTTTTTTCTTTAATAGCCTAAGATTTTATCTTAAAATACAAGAACTTTTCGTGGTTCTTGTCAATTTTTGTTGGTTTTCATCCAATGAACTTATTTCAGTCAGCTAGATCTTTCTTCTTCAAAGCAAAAAGATTTTATCTTCAAATACAAGAACTTTTCGTGGTTTTGATGGTTTTCAGCAAATGAACAGATTTCAGTGAGCTGGAAGTTTTTTCTTTGATAGCCTAAGATTTTATCTTAAAATACAAGAACTTTTCGTGGTTCTTGTCAATTTTTGTTGGTTTTCATCTGATGAACTTATTTCAGTCAGCTGGATCTTTCTTCTTCAAAGCAAAAAGATTTTATCTTCAAATACAAGAACTTTTCGTGGTTTTGATGGTTTTCAGCAAATGAACATATTTCAGCGAGCTGGATGTTTTTTCCTGAATAGAGTAAGATTTTATCTTAAAATACAAGAACTTTTCGTGGTTCTTGTCAATTTTTGTTGGTTTTCATCGAATGAACTTATTTCAGTCAGCTAGATCTTTCTTCTTCAAAGCAAAAAGATTTTATCTTCAAATACAAGAACTTTTCGTGGTTTTGATGGTTTTCAGCAAATGAACAGATTTCAGCGAGCTGGAAGTTTTTTCTTTAATAGCCTAAGATTTTATCTTAAAATACAAGAACTTTTCGTGGTTCTTGTCAATTTTTGTTGGTTTTCATCTAATGAACTTATTTCAGTCAGCTAGATCTTTCTTCGTCAAAGCAAAAAGATTTTATCTTCAAATACAAGAACTTTTGGTGGTTTTGTTGGTTTTCAGCAAATGAACAGATTTCAGTGAGCTGTAAGTTTTTTCCTTAATAGAGTAAGATTTTATCTTAAAATACAAGAACTTTTCGTGGTTCTTGTCATTTTTTGTTGGTTTTCATCGAATGAACTTATTTCAGTCAGCTAGATCTTTCTTCTTCAAAGCAAAAAGATTTTATCTTCAAATACAAGAACTTTTCGTGGTTTTGATGGTTTTCAGCAAATGAACATATTTCAGCGAGCTGGAAGTTTTTTCTTTAATAGCCTAAGATTTTATCTTAAAATACAAGAACTTTTCGTGGTTCTTGTCAATTTTTGTTGGTTTTCATCCAATGAACTTATTTCAGTCAGCTAGATCTTTCTTCTTCAAAGCAAAAAGATTTTATCTTCAAATACAAGAACTTTTCGTGGTTTTGATGGTTTTCAGCAAATGAACAGATTTCAGTGAGCTGGAAGTTTTTTCTTTAATAGCCTAAGATTTTATCTTAAAATACAAGAACTTTTCGTGGTTCTTGTCAATTTTTGTTGGTTTTCATCTAATGAACTTATTTCAGTCAGCTAGATCTTTCTTCGTCAAAGCAAAAAGATTTTATCTTCAAATACAAGAACTTTTGGTGGTTTTGTTGGTTTTCAGCAAATGAACAGATTTCAGTGAGCTGTAAGTTTTTTCCTTAATAGAGTAAGATTTTATCTTAAAATACAAGAACTTTTCGTGGTTCTTGTCATTTTTTGTTGGTTTTCATCGAATGAACTTATTTCAGTCAGCTAGATCTTTCTTCTTCAAAGCAAAAAGATTTTATCTTCAAATACAAGAACTTTTCGTGGTTTTGATGGTTTTCAGCAAATGAACATATTTCAGCGAGCTGGAAGTTTTTTCTTTAATAGCCTAAGATTTTATCTTAAAATACAAGAACTTTTCGTGGTTCTTGTCAATTTTTGTTGGTTTTCATCCAATGAACTTATTTCAGTCAGCTAGATCTTTCTTCTTCAAAGCAAAAAGATTTTATCTTCAAATACAAGAACTTTTCGTGGTTTTGATGGTTTTCAGCAAATGAACAGATTTCAGTGAGCTGGAAGTTTTTTCTTTAATAGCCTAAGATTTTATCTTAAAATACAAGAACTTTTCGTGGTTCTTGTCAATTTTTGTTGGTTTTCATCCAATGAACTTATTTCAGTCAGCTAGATCTTTCTTCTTCAAAGCAAAAAGATTTTATCTTCAAATACAAGAACTTTTCGTGGTTTTGATGGTTTTCAGCAAATGAACAGATTTCAGTGAGCTGGAAGTTTTTTCTTTGATAGCCTAAGATTTTATCTTAAAATACAAGAACTTTTCGTGGTTCTTGTCAATTTTTGTTGGTTTTCATCTGATGAACTTATTTCAGTCAGCTAGATCTTTCTTCTTCAAAGCAAAAAGATTTTATCTTCAAATACAAGAACTTTTCGTGGTTTTGATGGTTTTCAGCAAATGAACATATTTCAGCGAGCTGGATGTTTTTTCCTGAATAGAGTAAGATTTTATCTTAAAATACAAGAACTTTTCGTGGTTCTTGTCAATTTTTGTTGGTTTTCATCGAATGAACTTATTTCAGTCAGCTAGATCTTTCTTCTTCAAAGCAAAAAGATTTTATCTTCAAATACAAGAACTTTTCGTGGTTTTGATGGTTTTCAGCAAATGAACAGATTTCAGCGAGCTGGAAGTTTTTTCTTTAATAGCCTAAGATTTTATCTTAAAATACAAGAACTTTTCGTGGTTCTTGTCAATTTTTGTTGGTTTTCATCTAATGAACTTATTTCAGTCAGCTAGATCTTTCTTCGTCAAAGCAAAAAGATTTTATCTTCAAATACAAGAACTTTTGGTGGTTTTGTTGGTTTTCAGCAAATGAACAGATTTCAGTGAGCTGTAAGTTTTTTCCTTAATAGAGTAAGATTTTATCTTAAAATACAAGAACTTTTCGTGGTTCTTGTCATTTTTTGTTGGTTTTCATCGAATGAACTTATTTCAGTCAGCTAGATCTTTCTTCTTCAAAGCAAAAAGATTTTATCTTCAAATACAAGAACTTTTCGTGGTTTTGATGGTTTTCAGCAAATGAACATATTTCAGCGAGCTGGAAGTTTTTTCTTTAATAGCCTAAGATTTTATCTTAAAATACAAGAACTTTTCGTGGTTCGTGTCAATTTTTGTTGGTTTTCATCCAATGAACTTATTTCAGTCAGCTAGATCTTTCTTCTTCAAAGCAAAAAGATTTTATCTTCAAATACAAGAACTTTTCGTGGTTTTGATGGTTTTCAGCAAATGAACAGATTTCAGTGAGCTGGAAGTTTTTTCTTTAATAGCCTAAGATTTTATCTTAAAATACAAGAACTTTTCGTGGTTCTTGTCAATTTTTGTTGGTTTTCATCTGATGAACTTATTTCAGTCAGCTAGATCTTTCTTCTTCAAAGCAAAAAGATTTTATCTTCAAATACAAGAACTTTTCGTGGTTTTGATGGTTTTCAGCAAATGAACATATTTCAGCGAGCTGGATGTTTTTTCCTGAATAGAGTAAGATTTTATCTTAAAATACAAGAACTTTTCGTGGTTCTTGTCAATTTTTGTTGGTTTTCATCGAATGAACTTATTTCAGTCAGCTAGATCTTTCTTCTTCAAAGCAAAAAGATTTTATCTTCAAATACAAGAACTTTTCGTGGTTTTGATGGTTTTCAGCAAATGAACAGATTTCAGCGAGCTGGAAGTTTTTTCTTTAATAGCCTAAGATTTTATCTTAAAATACAAGAACTTTTCGTGGTTCTTGTCAATTTTTGTTGGTTTTCATCTAATGAACTTATTTCAGTCAGCTAGATCTTTCTTCGTCAAAGCAAAAAGATTTTATCTTCAAATACAAGAACTTTTGGTGGTTTTGTTGGTTTTCAGCAAATGAACAGATTTCAGTGAGCTGTAAGTTTTTTCCTTAATAGAGTAAGATTTTATCTTAAAATACAAGAACTTTTCGTGGTTCTTGTCATTTTTTGTTGGTTTTCATCGAATGAACTTATTTCAGTCAGCTAGATCTTTCTTCTTCAAAGCAAAAAGATTTTATCTTCAAATACAAGAACTTTTCGTGGTTTTGATGGTTTTCAGCAAATGAACATATTTCAGCGAGCTGGAAGTTTTTTCCTTAATAGAGTAAGATTTTATCTTAAAATACAAGAACTTTTTGTGGTTCTTGTCAATTTTTGTTGGTTTTCATCTAATGAACTTATTTCAGTCAGCTGGATCTTTCTTCTTCAAAGAAAAAAGATTTTATCTTCAAATACAAGAACTTTTCGTGGTTTTGTTGGTTTTCAGCAAATGAACATATTTCAGCGAGCTGGGAGTTTTTTGTTTAATAGCATAAGATTTTATCTTAAAATACAAGAACTTTTCGTGGTTCTTGTCAATTTTTGTTGGTTTTCATCTAATGAACTTATTTCAGTCAGCTAGATCTTTCTTCGTCAAAGCAAAAAGATTTTATCTTCAAATACAAGAACTTTTGGTGGTTTTGTTGGTTTTCAGCAAATGAACAGATTTCAGTGAGCTGTAAGTTTTTTCCTTAATAGAGTAAGATTTTATCTTAAAATACAAGAACTTTTCGTGGTTCTTGTCATTTTTTGTTGGTTTTCATCGAATGAACTTATTTCAGTCAGCTAGATCTTTCTTCTTCAAAGCAAAAAGATTTTATCTTCAAATACAAGAACTTTTCGTGGTTTTGATGGTTTTCAGCAAATGAACATATTTCAGCGAGCTGGAAGTTTTTTCTTTAATAGCCTAAGATTTTATCTTAAAATACAAGAACTTTTCGTGGTTCTTGTCAATTTTTGTTGGTTTTCATCCAATGAACTTATTTCAGTCAGCTAGATCTTTCTTCTTCAAAGCAAAAAGATTTTATCTTCAAATACAAGAACTTTTCGTGGTTTTGATGGTTTTCAGCAAATGAACAGATTTCAGTGAGCTGGAAGTTTTTTCTTTAATAGCCTAAGATTTTATCTTAAAATACAAGAACTTTTCGTGGTTCTTGTCAATTTTTGTTGGTTTTCATCTCATGAACTTATTTCAGTCAGCTAGATCTTTCTTCGTCAAAGCAAAAAGATTTTATCTTCAAATACAAGAACTTTTGGTGGTTTTGTTGGTTTTCAGCAAATGAACAGATTTCAGTGAGCTGTAAGTTTTTTCCTTAATAGAGTAAGATTTTATCTTAAAATACAAGAACTTTTCGTGGTTCTTGTCATTTTTTGTTGGTTTTCATCGAATGAACTTATTTCAGTCAGCTAGATCTTTCTTCTTCAAAGCAAAAAGATTTTATCTTCAAATACAAGAACTTTTCGTGGTTTTGATGGTTTTCAGCAAATGAACATATTTCAGCGAGCTGGAAGTTTTTTCTTTAATAGCCTAAGATTTTATCTTAAAATACAAGAACTTTTCGTGGTTCTTGTCAATTTTTGTTGGTTTTCATCCAATGAACTTATTTCAGTCAGCTAGATCTTTCTTCTTCAAAGCAAAAAGATTTTATCTTCAAATACAAGAACTTTTCGTGGTTTTGATGGTTTTCAGCAAATGAACAGATTTCAGTGAGCTGGAAGTTTTTTCTTTAATAGCCTAAGATTTTATCTTAAAATACAAGAACTTTTCGTGGTTCTTGTCAATTTTTGTTGGTTTTCATCCAATGAACTTATTTCAGTCAGCTAGATCTTTCTTCTTCAAAGCAAAAAGATTTTATCTTCAAATACAAGAACTTTTCGTGGTTTTGATGGTTTTCAGCAAATGAACAGATTTCAGTGAGCTGGAAGTTTTTTCTTTGATAGCCTAAGATTTTATCTTAAAATACAAGAACTTTTCGTGGTTCTTGTCAATTTTTGTTGGTTTTCATCTGATGAACTTATTTCAGTCAGCTAGATCTTTCTTCTTCAAAGCAAAAAGATTTTATCTTCAAATACAAGAACTTTTCGTGGTTTTGATGGTTTTCAGCAAATGAACATATTTCAGCGAGCTGGATGTTTTTTCCTGAATAGAGTAAGATTTTATCTTAAAATACAAGAACTTTTCGTGGTTCTTGTCAATTTTTGTTGGTTTTCATCGAATGAACTTATTTCAGTCAGCTAGATCTTTCTTCTTCAAAGCAAAAAGATTTTATCTTCAAATACAAGAACTTTTCGTGGTTTTGATGGTTTTCAGCAAATGAACAGATTTCAGCGAGCTGGAAGTTTTTTCTTTAATAGCCTAAGATTTTATCTTAAAATACAAGAACTTTTCGTGGTTCTTGTCAATTTTTGTTGGTTTTCATCTAATGAACTTATTTCAGTCAGCTAGATCTTTCTTCGTCAAAGCAAAAAGATTTTATCTTCAAATACAAGAACTTTTGGTGGTTTTGTTGGTTTTCAGCAAATGAACAGATTTCAGTGAGCTGTAAGTTTTTTCCTTAATAGAGTAAGATTTTATCTTAAAATACAAGAACTTTTCGTGGTTCTTGTCATTTTTTGTTGGTTTTCATCGAATGAACTTATTTCAGTCAGCTAGATCTTTCTTCTTCAAAGCAAAAAGATTTTATCTTCAAATACAAGAACTTTTCGTGGTTTTGATGGTTTTCAGCAAATGAACATATTTCAGCGAGCTGGAAGTTTTTTCTTTAATAGCCTAAGATTTTATCTTAAAATACAAGAACTTTTCGTGGTTCGTGTCAATTTTTGTTGGTTTTCATCCAATGAACTTATTTCAGTCAGCTAGATCTTTCTTCTTCAAAGCAAAAAGATTTTATCTTCAAATACAAGAACTTTTCGTGGTTTTGATGGTTTTCAGCAAATGAACAGATTTCAGTGAGCTGGAAGTTTTTTCTTTAATAGCCTAAGATTTTATCTTAAAATACAAGAACTTTTCGTGGTTCTTGTCAATTTTTGTTGGTTTTCATCTGATGAACTTATTTCAGTCAGCTAGATCTTTCTTCTTCAAAGCAAAAAGATTTTATCTTCAAATACAAGAACTTTTCGTGGTTTTGATGGTTTTCAGCAAATGAACATATTTCAGCGAGCTGGATGTTTTTTCCTGAATAGAGTAAGATTTTATCTTAAAATACAAGAACTTTTCGTGGTTCTTGTCAATTTTTGTTGGTTTTCATCGAATGAACTTATTTCAGTCAGCTAGATCTTTCTTCTTCAAAGCAAAAAGATTTTATCTTCAAATACAAGAACTTTTCGTGGTTTTGATGGTTTTCAGCAAATGAACAGATTTCAGCGAGCTGGAAGTTTTTTCTTTAATAGCCTAAGATTTTATCTTAAAATACAAGAACTTTTCGTGGTTCTTGTCAATTTTTGTTGGTTTTCATCTAATGAACTTATTTCAGTCAGCTAGATCTTTCTTCGTCAAAGCAAAAAGATTTTATCTTCAAATACAAGAACTTTTGGTGGTTTTGTTGGTTTTCAGCAAATGAACAGATTTCAGTGAGCTGTAAGTTTTTTCCTTAATAGAGTAAGATTTTATCTTAAAATACAAGAACTTTTCGTGGTTCTTGTCATTTTTTGTTGGTTTTCATCGAATGAACTTATTTCAGTCAGCTAGATCTTTCTTCTTCAAAGCAAAAAGATTTTATCTTCAAATACAAGAACTTTTCGTGGTTTTGATGGTTTTCAGCAAATGAACATATTTCAGCGAGCTGGAAGTTTTTTCCTTAATAGAGTAAGATTTTATCTTAAAATACAAGAACTTTTTGTGGTTCTTGTCAATTTTTGTTGGTTTTCATCTAATGAACTTATTTCAGTCAGCTGGATCTTTCTTCTTCAAAGAAAAAAGATTTTATCTTCAAATACAAGAACTTTTGGTGGTTTTGTTGGTTTTCAGCAAATGAACATATTTCAGCGAGCTGGGAGTTTTTTGTTTAATAGCATAAGATTTTATCTTAAAATACAAGAACTTTTCGTGGTTCTTGTCAATTTTTGTTGGTTTTCATCTAATGAACTTATTTCAGTCAGCTCGATCTTTCTTCTTCAAAGCAAAAAGATTTTATCTTCAAATACAAGAACTTTTCGTGGTTTTGATGGTTTTCAGCAAATGAACATATTTCAGCGAGCTGGATGTTTTTTCCTGAATAGAGTAAGATTTTATCTTAAAATACAAGAACTTTTCGTGGTTCTTGTCAATTTTTGTTGGTTTTCATCTAATGAACTTATTTCAGTCAGCTGGATCTTTCTTCTTCAAAGCAAAAAGATTTTATCTTCAAATACAAGAACTTTTCGTGGTTTTGATGGTTTTCAGCAAATGAACATATTTCAGCGAGCTGGAAGTTTTTTCCTTAATAGAGTAAGATTTTATCTTAAAATACAAGAACTTTTCGTGGTTCTTGTCATTTTTTGTTGGTTTTCATCTAATGAACTTATTTCAGTCAGCTCGATCTTTCTTCTTCAAAGCAAAAAGATTTTTTCTTCAAATACAAGAACTTTTCGTGGTTTTGACGGTTTTCAGCAAATGAACATATTTCAGCGAGCTGGAAGTTTTTTCCTTAATAGAGTAAGATTTTATCTTAAAATACAAGAACTTTTCGTGGTTCTTGTCAATTTTTGTTGGTTTTCATCTAATGAACTTATTTCAGTCAGCTAGATCTTTCTTCTTCAAAGCAAAAAGATTTTATCTTCAAATACAAGAACTTTTCGTGGTTTTGATGGTTTTCAGCAAATGAACAGATTTCAGCGAGCTGGAAGTTTTTTCTTTAATAGCCTAAGATTTTATCTCAAAATACAAGAACTTTTCGTGGTTCTTGTCAATTTTTGTTGGTTTTCATCTGATGAACTTATTTCAGTCAGCTGGATCTTTCTTCGTCAAAGCAAAAAGATTTTATCTTCAAATACAAGAACTTTTGGTGGTTTTGTTGGTTTTCAGCAAATGAACAGATTTCAGCGAGCTGGAAGTTTTTTCTTTAATAGCCGAAGATTTTATCTTAAAATACAAGAACTTTTCGTGGTTCTTGTCAATTTTTGTTGGTTTTCATCTAATGAACTTATTTCAGTCAGCTAGATCTTTCTTCGTCAAAGCAAAAAGATTTTATCTTCAAATACAAGAACTTTTGGTGGTTTTGTTGGTTTTCAGCAAATGAACAGATTTCAGCGAGCTGGAAGTTTTTTCTTTCATAGCCGAAGATTTTATCTTAAAATACAAGAACTTTTCGTGGTTCTTGTCAATTTTTGTTGGTTTTCATCTAATGAACTTATTTCAGTCAGCTCGATCTTTCTTCGTCAAAGCAAAAAGATTTTATCTTCAAATACAAGAACTTTTGGTGGTTTTGTTGGTTTTCAGCAAATGAACAGATTTAAGCGAGCTGGAAGTTTTTTCCTTAATAGAGTAAGATTTTATCTTAAAATACAAGAACTTTTCGTGGTTCTTGTCAATTTTTGTTGGTTTTCATCTGATGAACTGATTTCAGTCAGCTGGATCTTTCTTCAAAGCAAAAAGATTTTATCTTCAAATACAAGAACTTTTCGTGGTTTTGATGGTTTTCAGCAAATGAACATATTTCAGCGAGCTGGAAGTTTTTTCTTTAATAGCCTAAGATTTTATCTTAAAATACAAGAACTTTTCGTGGTTCTTGTCATTTTTTGTTGGTTTTCATCTAATGAACTTATTTCAGTCAGCTCGATCTTTCTTCTTCAAAGCAAAAAGATTTTTTCTTCAAATACAAGAACTTTTCGTGGTTTTGACGGTTTTCAGCAAATGAACATATTTCAGCGAGCTGGAAGTTTTTTCCTTAATAGAGTAAGATTTTATCTTAAAATACAAGAACTTTTCGTGGTTCTTGTCAATTTTTGTTGGTTTTCATCTAATGAACTTATTTCAGTCAGCTAGATCTTTCTTCTTCAAAGCAAAAAGATTTTATCTTCAAATACAAGAACTTTTCGTGGTTTTGATGGTTTTCAGCAAATGAACAGATTTCAGCGAGCTGGAAGTTTTTTCTTTAATAGCCTAAGATTTTATCTCAAAATACAAGAACTTTTCGTGGTTCTTGTCAATTTTTGTTGGTTTTCATCTAATGAACTTATTTCAGTCAGCTGGATCTTTCTTCGTCAAAGCAAAAAGATTTTATCTTCAAATACAAGAACTTTTGGTGGTTTTGTTGGTTTTCAGCAAATGAACAGATTTCAGCGAGCTGGAAGTTTTTTCTTTAATAGCCGAAGATTTTATCTTAAAATACAAGAACTTTTCGTGGTTCTTGTCAATTTTTGTTGGTTTTCATCTAATGAACTTATTTCAGTCAGCTAGATCTTTCTTCGTCAAAGCAAAAAGATTTTATCTTCAAATACAAGAACTTTTGGTGGTTTTGTTGGTTTTCAGCAAATGAACAGATTTCAGCGAGCTGGAAGTTTTTTCTTTCATAGCCGAAGATTTTATCTTAAAATACAAGAACTTTTCGTGGTTCTTGTCAATTTTTGTTGGTTTTCATCTAATGAACTTATTTCAGTCAGCTCGATCTTTCTTCGTCAAAGCAAAAAGATTTTATCTTCAAATACAAGAACTTTTGGTGGTTTTGTTGGTTTTCAGCAAATGAACAGATTTCAGCGAGCTGGAAGTTTTTTCCTTAATAGAGTAAGATTTTATCTTAAAATACAAGAACTTTTCGTGGTTCTTGTCAATTTTTGTTGGTTTTCATCTGATGAACTGATTTCAGTCAGCTGGATCTTTCTTCTTCAAAGCAAAAAGATTTTATCTTCAAATACAAGAACTTTTCGTGGTTTTGATGGTTTTCAGCAAATGAACATATTTCAGCGAGCTGGAAGTTTTTTCTTTAATAGCCTAAGATTTTATCTTAAAATACAAGAACTTTTCGTGGTTCTTGTCAATTTTTGTTGGTTTTCATCCAATGAACTTATTTCAGTCAGCTAGATCTTTCTTCTTCAAAGCAAAAAGATTTTATCTTCAAATACAAGAACTTTTCGTGGTTTTGATGGTTTTCAGCAAATGAACAGATTTCAGTGAGCTGGAAGTTTTTTCTTTAATAGCCTAAGATTTTATCTTAAAATACAAGAACTTTTCGTGGTTCTTGTCAATTTTTGTTGGTTTTCATCTGATGAACTTATTTCAGTCAGCTAGATCTTTCTTCTTCAAAGCAAAAAGATTTTATCTTCAAATACAAGAACTTTTCGTGGTTTTGATGGTTTTCAGCAAATGAACATATTTCAGCGAGCTGGATGTTTTTTCCTGAATAGAGTAAGATTTTATCTTAAAATACAAGAACTTTTCGTGGTTCTTGTCAATTTTTGTTGGTTTTCATCGAATGAACTTATTTCAGTCAGCTAGATCTTTCTTCTTCAAAGCAAAAAGATTTTATCTTCAAATACAAGAACTTTTCGTGGTTTTGATGGTTTTCAGCAAATGAACATATTTCAGCGAGCTGGAAGTTTTTTCCTTAATAGAGTAAGATTTTATCTTAAAATACAAGAACTTTTCGTGGTTCTTGTCATTTTTTGTTGGTTTTCATCTAATGAACTTATTTCAGTCAGCTAGATCTTTCTTCTTCAAAGCAAAAAGATTTTATCTTCAAATACAAGAACTTTTCGTGGTTTTGATGGTTTTCAGCAAATGAACAGCTGGAAGTTTTTTCCTTAATAGAGTAAGATTTTATCTTAAAATACAAGAACTTTTCGTGGTTCTTGTCAATTTTTGTTGGTTTTCATCTAATGAACTTATTTCAGTCAGCTAGATCTTTCTTCTTCAAAGCAAAAAGATTTTATCTTCAAATACAAGAACTTTTCGTGGTTTTGATGGTTTTCAGCAAATGAACAGATTTCAGCGAGCTGGAAGTTTTTTCTTTAATAGCCTAAGATTTTATCTTAAAATACAAGAACTTTTCGTGGTTCTTGTCAATTTTTATTGGTTTTCATCTAATGAACTTATTTCAGTCAGCTAGATCTTTCTTCTTCAAAGCAAAAAGATTTTATCTTCAAATACAAGAACTTTTGGTGGTTTTGTTGGTTTTCAGCAAATGAACAGATTTCAGCGAGCTGGAAGTTTTTTCCTGAATAGAGTAAGATTTTATCTTAAAATACAAGAACTTTTCGTGGTTCTTGTCAATTTTTGTTGGTTTTCATCTCATGAACTTATTTCAGTCAGCTAGATCTTTCTTCTTCAAAGCAAAAAGATTTTATCTTCAAATACAAGAACTTTTCGTGGTTTTGATGGTT
The DNA here is from genome assembly GCF_035084215.1 of Heptranchias perlo. NCBI lineage: Eukaryota > Metazoa > Chordata > Chondrichthyes > Hexanchiformes > Hexanchidae > Heptranchias > Heptranchias perlo. The sequence goes on along the minus strand of NW_027139688.1, from coordinate 377,475 downwards.
TTCAGCAAATGAACATATTTCAGCGAGCTGGAAGTTTTTTCCTTAATAGAGTAAGATTTTATCTTAAAATACAAGAACTTTTCGTGGTTCTTGTCAATTTTTGTTGGTTTTCATCTAATGAACTTATTTCAGTCAGCTAGATCTTTCTTCTTCAAAGCAAAAAGATTTTATCTTCAAATACAAGAACTTTTCGTGGTTTTGATGGTTTTCAGCAAATGAACAGATTTCAGCGAGCTGGAAGTTTTTTCTTTAATAGCCTAAGATTTTATCTTAAAATACAAGAACTTTTCGTGGTTTTGATGGTTTTCAGCAAATGAACATATTTCAGCGAGCTGGAAGTTTTTTCTTTCATAGCCTAAGATTTTATCTTAAAATACAACAACTTTTCGTGGTTCTTGTCAATTTTTGTTGGTTTTCATCTAATGAACTTATTTCAGTCAGCTCGATCTTTCTTCTTCAAAGCAAAAAGATTTTATCTTCAAATACAAGAACTTTTCGTGGTTTTGATGGTTTTCAGCAAATGAACAGATTTCAGCGAGCTGGAAGTTTTTTCCTTAATAGAGTAAGATTTTATCTTAAAATACAAGAACTTTTCGTGGTTCTTGTCAATTTTTGTTGGTTTTCATCTAATGAACTTATTTCAGTCAGCTAGATCTTTCTTCGTCAAAGCAAAGAGATTTTATCTTCAAATACAAGAACTTTTCGTGGTTTTGTTGGTTTTCAGCAAATGAACAGATTTCAGTGAGCTGGAAGTTTTTTCCTTAATAGAGTAAGATTTTATCTTAAAATACAAGAACTTTTCGTGGTTCTTGTCAATTTTTGTTGGTTTTCATCTAATGAACTTATTTCAGTCAGCTAGATCTTTCTTCTTCAAAGCAAAAAGATTTTATCTTCAAATACAAGAACTTTTCGTGGTTTTGATGGTTTTCAGCAAATGAACAGATTTCAGCGAGCTGGAAGTTTTTTCCTTAATAGAGTAAGATTTTATCTTAAAATACAAGAACTTTTCGTGGTTCTTGTCAATTTTTGTTGGTTTTCATCTAATGAACTTATTTCAGTCAGCTAGATCTTTCTTCGTCAAAGCAAAGAGATTTTATCTTCAAATACAAGAACTTTTCGTGGTTTTGTTGGTTTTCAGCAAATGAACAGATTTCAGTGAGCTGGAAGTTTTTTCCTTAATAGAGTAAGATTTTATCTTAAAATACAAGAACTTTTCGTGGTTCTTGTCAATTTTTGTTGGTTTTCATCTAATGAACTTATTTCAGTCAGCTAGATCTTTCTTCTTCAAAGCAAAAAGATTGTATCTTCAAATACAAGAACTTTTCGTGGTTTTGATGGTTTTCAGCAAATGAACATATTTCAGCGAGCTGGAAGTTTTTTCCTTAATAGAGTAAGATTTTATCTTAAAATACAAGAACTTTTCATGGTTCTTGTCAATTTTTGTTGGTTTTCATCTAATTAACTTATTTCAGTCAGCTGGATCTTTCTTCTTCAAAGAAAAAAGATTTTATCTTCAAATACAAGAACTTTTCGTGGTTTTGTTGGTTTTCAGCAAATGAACATATTTCAGCGAGCTGGGAGTTTTTTGTTTAATAGCATAAGATTTTATCTTAAAATACAAGAACTTTTCGTGGTTCTTGTCAATTTTTGTTGGTTTTCATCTAATGAACTTATTTCAGTCAGCTAGATCTTTCTTCTTCAAAGCAAAAAGATTTTATCTTCAAATACAAGAACTTTTCGTGGTTTTGATGGTTTTCAGCAAATGAACAGATTTCAGCGAGCTGGAAGTTTTTTCTTTAATAGCCTAAGATTTGATCTTAAAATACAAGAACTTTTCGTGGTTCTTGTCAATTTTTGTTGGTTTTCATCTAATGAACTTATTTCAGTCAGCTAGATCTTTCTTCGTCAAAGCAAAAAGATTTTATCTTCAAATACAAGAACTTTTGGTGGTTTTGTTGGTTTTCAGCAAATGAACAGATTTCAGCGAGCTGGAAGTTTTTTCCTTAATAGAGTAAGATTTTATCTTAAAATACAAGAACTTTTCGTGGTTCTTGTCAATTTTTGTTGGTTTTCATCTAATGAACTTATTTCAGTCAGCTAGATCTTTCTTCTTCAAAGCAAAAAGATTTTATCTTCAAATACAAGAACTTTTCGTGGTTTTGATGGTTTTCAGCAAATGAACATATTTCAGCGAGCTGGATGTTTTTTCCTGAATAGAGTAAGATTTCATCTTAAAATACAAGAACTTTTCGTGGTTCTTGTCAATTTTTGTTGGTTTTCATCTAATGAACTTATTTCAGTCAGCGAGATCTTTCTTCTTCAAAGCAAAAAGATTTTATCTTCAAATACAAGAACTTTTCGTGGTTTTGATGGTTTTCAGCAAATGAACATATTTCAGCGAGCTGGAAGTTTTTTCCTTAATAGAGTAAGATTTTATCTTAAAATACAAGAACTTTTCGTGGTTCTTGTCATTTTTTGTTGGTTTTCATCTAATGAACTTATTTCAGTCAGCTAGATCTTTCTTCTTCAAAGCAAAAAGATTTTATCTTCAAATACAAGAACTTTTCGTGGTTTTGATGGTTTTCAGCAAATGAACATATTTCAGCGAGCTGGAAGTTTTTTCCTTAATAGAGTAAGATTTTATCTTAAAATACAAGAACTTTTCGTGGTTCCTGTCAATTTTTGTTGGTTTTCATCTAATGAACTTATTTCAGTCAGCTAGATCTTTCTTCTTCAAAGCAAAAAGATTTTATCTTCAAATACAAGAACTTTTCGTGGTTTTGATGGTTTTCAGCAAATGAACAGATTTCAGCGAGCTGGAAGTTTTTTCTTTAATAGCCTAAGATTTTATCTTAAAATACAAGAACTTTTCGTGGTTCTTGTCAATTTTTGTTGGTTTTCATCTAATGAACTTATTTCAGTCAGCTTGATCTTTCTTCTTCAAAGCAAAAAGATTTTATCTTCAAATACAAGAACTTTTGGTGGTTTTGTTGGTTTTCAGCAAATGAACAGATTTCAGCGAGCTGGAAGTTTTTTCCTTAATAGAGTAAGATTTTATCTTAAAATACAAGAAATTTTCGTGGTTCTTGTCAATTTTTGTTGGTTTTCATCTGATGAACTGATTTCAGTCAGCTGGATCTTTCTTCTTCAAAGCAAAAAGATTTTATCTTCAAATACAAGAACTTTTCGTGGTTTTGATGGTTTTCAGCAAATGAACATATTTCAGCGAGCTGGAAGTTTTTTCTTTAATAGCCTAAGATTTTATCTTAAAATACAAGAACTTTTCGTGGTTCTTGTCAATTTTTGTTGGTTTTCATCTAATGAACTTATTTCAGTCAGCTAGATCTTTCTTCTTCAAAGCAAAAAGATTTTATCTTCAAATACAAGAACTTTTCGTGGTTTTGATGGTTTTCAGCAAATGAACATATTTCAGCGAGCTGGAAGTTTTTTCCTTAATAGAGTAAGATTTTATCTTAAAATACAAGAACTTTTCGTGGTTCTTGTCAATTTTTGTTGGTTTTCATCTAATGAACTTATTTCAGTCAGCTGGATCTTTCTTCTTCAAAGAAAAAAGATTTTATCTTCAAATACAAGAACTTTTCGTGGTTTTGTTGGTTTTCAGCAAATGAACATATTTCAGCGAGCTGGGAGTTTTTTGTTTAATAGCATAAGATTTTATCTTAAAATACAAGAACTTTTCGTGGTTCTTGTCAATTTTTGTTGGTTTTCATCTAATGAACTTATTTCAGTCAGCTAGATCTTTCTTCTTCAAAGCAAAAAGATTTTATCTTCAAATACAAGAACTTTTCGTGGTTTTGATGGTTTTCAGCAAATGAACATATTTCAGCGAGCTGGAAGTTTTTTCCTTAATAGAGTAAGATTTTATCTTAAAATACAAGAACTTTTCGTGGTTCTTGTCATTTTTTGTTGGTTTTCATCGAATGAACTTATTTCAGTCAGCTAGATCTTTCTTCTTCAAAGCAAAAAGATTTTATCTTCAAATACAAGAACTTTTCGTGGTTTTGATGGTTTTCAGCAAATGAACATATTTCAGCGAGCTGGAAGTTTTTTCCTTAATAGAGTAAGATTTTATCTTAAAATACAAGAACTTTTCGTGGTTCTTGTCAATTTTTGTTGGTTTTCATCTAATGAACTTATTTCAGTCAGCTAGATCTTTCTTCTTCAAAGCAAAAAGATTTTATCTTCAAATACAAGAACTTTTCGTGGTTTTGATAGTTTTCAGCAAATGAACAGATTTCAGCGAGCTGGAAGTTTTTTCTTTAATAGCCTAAGATTTTATCTTAAAATACAAGAACTTTTCGTGGTTCTTGTCAATTTTTGTTGGTTTTCATCTAATGAACTTATTTCAGTCAGCAAGATCTTTCTTCGTCAAAGCAAAAAGATTTTATCTTCAAATACAAGAACTTTTGGTGGTTTTGTTGGTTTTCAGCAAATGAACAGATTTCAGCGAGCTGGAAGTTTTTTCCTTAATAGAGTAAGATTTTATCTTAAAATACAAGAACTTTTCGTGGTTCTTGTCAATTTTTGTTGGTTTTCATCTAATGAACTTATTTCAGTCAGCTAGATCTTTCTTCTTCAAAGCAAAAAGATTTTATCTTCAAATACAAGAACTTTTGGTGGTTTTGTTGGTTTTCAGCAAATGAACATATTTCAGCGAGCTGGAAGTTTTTTCCTTAATAGAGTAAGATTTTATCTTAAAATACAAGAACTTTTCGTGGTTCTTGTCAATTTTTGTTGGTTTTCATCTAATGAACTTATTTCAGTCAGCTGGATCTTTCTTCTTCAAAGCAAAAAGATTTTATCTTCAAATACAAGAACTTTTCGTGGTTTTGATGGTTTTCAGCAAATGAACATATTTCAGCGAGCTGGAAGTTTTTTCCTTAATAGAGTAAGATTTTATCTTAAAATACAAGAACTTTTCGTGGTTCTTGTCAATTGTTGTTGGTTTTCATCTAATGAACTTATTTCAGTCAGCTAGATCTTTCTTCTTCAAAGCAAAAAGATTTTATCTTCAAATACAAGAACTTTTCGTGGTTTTGATGGTTTTCAGCAAATGAACAGATTTCAGCGAGCTGGAAGTTTTTTCTTTAATAGCCTAAGATTTTATCTTAAAATACAAGAACTTTTCGTGGTTCTTTTCAATTTTTGTTGGTTTTCATCTAATGAACTTATTTCAGTCAGCTAGATCTTTCTTCGTCAAAGCAAAAAGATTTTATCTTCAAATACAAGAACTTTTGGTGGTTTTGTTGGTTTTCAGCAAATGAACAGATTTCAGCGAGCTGGAAGTTTTTTCCTTAATAGAGTAAGATTTTATCTTAAAATACAAGAAATTTTCGTGGTTCTTGTCAATTTTTGTTGGTTTTCATCTGATGAACTGATTTCAGTCAGCTGGATCTTTCTTCTTCAAAGCAAAAAGATTTTATCTTCAAATACAAGAACTTTTCGTGGTTTTGATGGTTTTCAGCAAATGAACATATTTCAGCGAGCTGGAAGTTTTTTCTTTAATAGAGTAAGATTTTATCTTAAAATACAAGAACTTTTCGTGGTTCTTGTCAATTTTTGTTGGTTTTCATCTAATGAACTTATTTCAGTCAGCTAGATCTTTCTTCTTCAAAGCAAAAAGATTTTATCTTCAAATACAAGAACTTTTCGTGGTTTTGATGGTTTTCAGCAAATGAACATATTTCAGCGAGCTGGAAGTTTTTTCCTGAATAGAGTAAGATTTTATCTTAAAATACAAGAACTTTTCGTGGTTCTTGTCAATTTTTGTTGGTTTTCATCTAATGAACTTATTTCAGTCAGCTAGATCTTTCTTCTTCAAAGCAAAAAGATTTTATCTTCAAATACAAGAACTTTTCGTGGTTTTGATGGTTTTCAGCAAATGAACATATTTCAGCGAGCTGGAAGTTTTTTCCTTAATAGAGTAAGATTTTATCTTAAAATACAAGAACTTTTCGTGGTTCTTGTCAATTTTTGTTGGTTTTCATCCAATGAACTTATTTCAGTCAGCTCGATCTTTCTTCTTCAAAGCAAAAAGATTTTATCTTCAAATACAAGAACTTTTCGTGGTTTTGATGGTTTTCAGCAAATGAACAGATTTCAGCGAGCTGGAAGTTTTTTCCTGAATACAGTAAGATTTTATCTTAAAATACAAGAACTTTTCGTGGTTCTTGTCAATTTTTGTTGGTTTTCATCTAATGAACTTATTTCAGTCAGCTAGATCTTTCTTCTTCAAAGCAAAAAGATTTTATCTTCAAATACAAGAACTTTTCGTGGTTTTGATGGTTTTCAGCAAATGAACAGATTTCAGCGAGCTGGAAGTTTTTTCTTTAATAGCCTAAGATTTTATCTTAAAATACAAGAACTTTTCGTGGTTCTTGTCAATTTTTGTTGGTTTTCATCTAATGAACTTATTTCAGTCAGCTAGATCTTTCTTCGTCAAAGCAAAAAGATTTTATCTTCAAATACAAGAACTTTTGGTGGTTTTGTTGGTTTTCAGCAAATGAACAGATTTCAGCGAGCTGGAAGTTTTTTCCTTAATAGAGTAAGATTTTATCTTAAAATACAAGAACTTTTCGTGGTTCTTGTCAATTTTTGTTGGTTTTCATCTAATGAACTTATTTCAGTCAGCTAGATCTTTCTTCTTCAAAGCAAAAAGATTTTATCTTCAAATACAAGAACTTTTCGTGGTTTTGATGGTTTTCAGCAAATGAACATATTTCAGCGAGCTGGAAGTTTTTTCCTTAATAGAGTAAGATTTTATCTTAAAATACAAGAACTTTTCGTGGTTCTTGTCAATTTTTGTTGGTTTTCATCTAATGAACTTATTTCAGTCAGCTGGATCTTTCTTCTTCAAAGCAAAAAGATTTTATCTTCAAATACAAGAACTTTTCGTGGTTTTGATGGTTTTCAGCAAATGAACATATTTCAGCGAGCTGGAAGTTTTTTCCTTAATAGAGTAAGATTTTATCTTAAAATACAAGAACTTTTCGTGGTTCTTGTCAATTTTTGTTGGTTTTCATCTAATGAACTTATTTCAGTCAGCTAGATCTTTCTTCTTCAAAGCAAAAAGATTTTATCTTCAAATACAAGAACTTTTCGTGGTTTTGATGGTTTTCAGCAAATGAACAGATTTCAGCGAGCTGGAAGTTTTTTCTTTAATAGCCTAAGATTTTATCTTAAAATACAAGAACTTTTCGTGGTTCTTGTCAATTTTTGTTGGTTTTCATCTAATGAACTTATTTCAGTCAGCTAGATCTTTCTTCGTCAAAGCAAAAAGATTTTATCTTCAAATACAAGAACTTTTGGTGGTTTTGTTGGTTTTCAGCAAATGAACAGATTTCAGCGAGCTGGAAGTTTTTTCCTTAATAGAGTAAGATTTTATCTTAAAATACAAGAAATTTTCGTGGTTCTTGTCAATTTTTGTTGGTTTTCATCTGATGAACTGATTTCAGTCAGCTGGATCTTTCTTCTTCAAAGCAAAAAGATTTTATCTTCAAATACAAGAACTTTTCGTGGTTTTGATGGTTTTCAGCAAATGAACATATTTCAGCGAGCTGGAAGTTTTTTCTTTAATAGCCTAAGATTTTATCTTAAAATACGAGAACTTTTCGTGGTTCTTGTCAATTTTTGTTGGTTTTCATCTGATGAACTGATTTCAGTCAGCTGGATCTTTCTTCTTCAAAGCAAAAAGATTTTATCTTCAAATACAAGAACTTTTCGTGGTTTTGATGGTTTTCAGCAAATGAACATATTTCAGCGAGCTGGAAGTTTTTTCTTTAATAGAGTAAGATTTTATCTTAAAATACAAGAACTTTTCGTGGTTCTTGTCAATTTTTGTTGGTTTTCATCTAATGAACTTATTTCAGTCAGCTCGATCTTTCTTCTTCAAAGCAAAAAGATTTTATCTTCAAATACAAGAACTTTTCGTGGTTTTGATGGTTTTCAGCAAATGAACATATTTCAGCGAGCTGGAAGTTTTTTCCTGAATCGAGTAAGATTTTATCTTAAAATACAAGAACTTTTCGTGGTTCTTGTCAATTTTTGTTGGTTTTCATCTAATGAACTTATTTCAGTCAGCTAGATCTTTCTTCTTCAAAGCAAAAAGATTTTATCTTCAAATACAAGAACTTTTCGTGGTTTTGATGGTTTTCAGCAAATGAACATATTTCAGCGAGCTGGAAGTTTTTTCCTTAATAGAGTAAGATTTTATCTTAAAATACAAGAACTTTTCGTGGTTCTTGTCAATTTTTGTTGGTTTTCATCCAATGAACTTATTTCAGTCAGCTAGATCTTTCTTCTTCAAAGCAAAAAGATTTTATCTTCAAATACAAGAACTTTTCGTGGTTTTGATGGTTTTCAGCAAATGAACAGATTTCAGCGAGCTGGAAGTTTTTTCCTGAATACAGTAAGATTTTATCTTAAAATACAAGAACTTTTCGTGGTTCTTGTCAATTTTTGTTGGTTTTCATCTAATGAACTTATTTCAGTCAGCTAGATCTTTCTTCTTCAAAGCAAAAAGATTTTATCTTCAAATACAAGAACTTTTCGTGGTTTTGATGGTTTTCAGCAAATGAACAGATTTCAGCGAGCTGGAAGTTTTTTCTTTAATAGCCTAAGATTTTATCTTAAAATACAAGAACTTTTCGTGGTTCTTGTCAATTTTTGTTGGTTTTCATCTAATGAACTTATTTCAGTCAGCTAGATCTTTCTTCGTCAAAGCAAAAAGATTTTATCTTCAAATACAAGAACTTTTGGTGGTTTTGTTGGTTTTCAGCAAATGAACAGATTTCAGCGAGCTGGAAGTTTTTTCCTTAATAGAGTAAGATTTTATCTTAAAATACAAGAACTTTTCGTGGTTCTTGTCAATTTTTGTTGGTTTTCATCTAATGAACTTATTTCAGTCAGCTAGATCTTTCTTCTTCAAAGCAAAAAGATTTTATCTTCAAATACAAGAACTTTTCGTGGTTTTGATGGTTTTCAGCAAATGAACATATTTCAGCGAGCTGGAAGTTTTTTCCTTAATAGAGTAAGATTTTATCTTAAAATACAAGAACTTTTCGTGGTTCTTGTCAATTTTTGTTGGTTTTCATCTAATGAACTTATTTCAGTCAGCTGGATCTTTCTTCTTCAAAGCAAAAAGATTTTATCTTCAAATACAAGAACTTTTCGTGGTTTTGATGGTTTTCAGCAAATGAACATATTTCAGCGAGCTGGAAGTTTTTTCCTTAATAGAGTAAGATTTTATCTTAAAATACAAGAACTTTTCGTGGTTCTTGTCAATTTTTGTTGGTTTTCATCTAATGAACTTATTTCAGTCAGCTAGATCTTTCTTCTTCAAAGCAAAAAGATTTTATCTTCAAATACAAGAACTTTTCGTGGTTTTGATGGTTTTCAGCAAATGAACAGATTTCAGCGAGCTGGAAGTTTTTTCTTTAATAGCCTAAGATTTTATCTTAAAATACAAGAACTTTTCGTGGTTCTTGTCAATTTTTGTTGGTTTTCATCTAATGAACTTATTTCAGTCAGCTAGATCTTTCTTCGTCAAAGCAAAAAGATTTTATCTTCAAATACAAGAACTTTTGGTGGTTTTGTTGGTTTTCAGCAAATGAACAGATTTCAGCGAGCTGGAAGTTTTTTCCTTAATAGAGTAAGATTTTATCTTAAAATACAAGAAATTTTCGTGGTTCTTGTCAATTTTTGTTGGTTTTCATCTGATGAACTGATTTCAGTCAGCTGGATCTTTCTTCTTCAAAGCAAAAAGATTTTATCTTCAAATACAAGAACTTTTCGTGGTTTTGATGGTTTTCAGCAAATGAACATATTTCAGCGAGCTGGAAGTTTTTTCCTTAATAGAGTAAGATTTTATCTTAAAATACAAGAACTTTTCGTGGTTCTTGTCAATTTTTGTTGGTTTTCATCTAATGAACTTATTTCAGTCAGCTGGATCTTTCTTCTTCAAAGCAAAAAGATTTTATCTTCAAATACAAGAACTTTTCGTGGTTTTGATGGTTTTCAGCAAATGAACATATTTCAGCGAGCTGGAAGTTTTTTCCTTAATAGAGTAAGATTTTATCTTAAAATACAAGAACTTTTCGTGGTTCTTGTCAATTTTTGTTGGTTTTCATCTAATGAACTTATTTCAGTCAGCTAGAGCTTTCTTCTTCAAAGCAAAAAGATTTTATCTTCAAATACAAGAACTTTTCGTGGTTTTGATGGTTTTCAGCAAATGAACAGATTTCAGCGAGCTGGAAGTTTTTTCTTTAATAGCCTAAGATTTTATCTTAAAATACAAGAACTTTTCGTGGTTCTTGTCAATTTTTGTTGGTTTTCATCTAATGAACTTATTTCAGTCAGCTAGATCTTTCTTCGTCAAAGCAAAAAGATTTTATCTTCAAATACAAGAACTTTTGGTGGTTTTGTTGGTTTTCAGCAAATGAACAGATTTCAGCGAGCTGGAAGTTTTTTCCTTAATAGAGTAAGATTTTATCTTAAAATACAAGAAATTTTCGTGGTTCTTGTCAATTTTTGTTGGTTTTCATCTGATGAACTGATTTCAGTCAGCTGGATCTTTCTTCTTCAAAGCAAAAAGATTTTATCTTCAAATACAAGAACTTTTCGTGGTTTTGATGGTTTTCAGCAAATGAACATATTTCAGCGAGCTGGAAGTTTTTTCTTTAATAGCCTAAGATTTTATCTTAAAATACAAGAACTTTTCGTGGTTCTTGTCAATTTTTGTTGGTTTTCATCTAATGAACTTATTTCAGTCAGCTAGATCTTTCTTCTTCAAAGCAAAAAGATTTTATCTTCAAATACAAGAACTTTTCGTGGTTTTGATGGTTTTCAGCAAATGAACATATTTCAGCGAGCTGGAAGTTTTTTCCTGAATAGAGTAAGATTTTATCTTAAAATACAAGAACTTTTCGTGGTTCTTGTCAATTTTTGTTGGTTTTCATCTAATGAACTTATTTCAGTCAGCTAGATCTTTCTTCTTCAAAGCAAAAAGATTTTATCTTCAAATACAAGAACTTTTCGTGGTTTTGATGGTTTTCAGCAAATGAACATATTTCAGCGAGCTGGAAGTTTTTTCCTTAATAGAGTAAGATATTGTCTTAAAATACAAGAAGTTTTCGTGGTTCTTGTCAATTTTTGTTGGTTTTCATCCAATGAACTTATTTCAGTCAGCTAGATCTTTCTTCTTCAAAGCAAAAAGATTTTATCTTCAAATACAAGAACTTTTCGTGGTTTTGATGGTTTTCAGCAAATGAACATATTTCAGCGAGCTGGAAGTTTTTTCCTGAATACAGTAAGATTTTATCTTAAAATACAAGAACTTTTCGTGGTTCTTGTCAATTTTTGTTGGTTTTCATCTAATGAACTTATTTCAGTCGGCTAGATCTTTCTTCTTCAAAGCAAAAAGATTTTATCTTCAAATACAAGAACTTTTCGTGGTTTTGATGGTTTTCAGCAAATGAACAGATTTCAGCGAGCTGGCAGTTTTTTCTTTAATAGCCTAAGATTTTATCTTAAAATACAAGAACTTTTCGTGGTTCTTGTCAATTTTTGTTGGTTTTCATCTGATGAACTTATTTCAGTCAGCTAGATCTTTCTTCTTCAAAGCAAAAAGATTTTATCTTCAAATACAAGAACTTTTCGTGGTTTTGATGGTTTTCAGCAAATGAACATATTTCAGCGAGCTGGAAGTTTTTTCCTTAATAGAGTAAGATTTTATCTTAAAATACAAGAACTTTTCGTGGTTCTTGTCAATTTTTGTTGGTTTTCATCTGATGAACTTATTTCAGTCAGCTAGATCTTTCTTCTTCAAAGCAAAAAGATTTTATCTTCAAATACAAGAACTTTTCGTGGTTTTGATGGTTTTCAGCAAATGAACATATTTCAGCGAGCTGGAAGTTTTTTCCTTAATAGAGTAAGATTTTATCTTAAAATACAAGAACTTTTCGTGGTTCTTGTCAATTTTTGTTGGTTTTCATCTAATGAACTTATTTCAGTCAGCTAGATCTTTCTTCTTCAAAGCAAAAAGATTTTATCTTCAAATACAAGAACTTTTCGTGGTTTTGATGGTTTTCAGCAAATGAACAGATTTCAGCGAGCTGGAAGTTTTTTCTTTAATAGCCTAAGATTTTATCTTAAAATACAAGAACTTTTCGTGGTTCTTGTCAATTTTTGTTGGTTTTCATCTAATGAACCTATTTCAGTCAGCTAGATCTTTCTTCGTCAAAGCAAAAAGATTTTATCTTCAAATACAAGAACTTTTGGTGGTTTTGTTGGTTTTCGGCAAATGAACAGATTTCAGCGAGCTGGAAGTTTTTTCCTTAATAGAGTAAGATTTTATCTTAAAATACAAGAACTTTTCGTGGTTCTTGTCATTTTTTGTTGGTTTTCATCTAATGAACTTATTTCAGTCAGCCAGATCTTTCTTCTTCAAAGCAAAAAGATTTTATCTTCAAATACAAGAACTTTTCGTGGTTTTGATGGTTTTCAGCAAATGAACATATTTCAGCGAGCTGGAAGTTTTTTCCTGAATACAGTAAGATTTTATCTTAAAATACAAGAACTTTTCGTGGTTCTTGTCAATTTTTGTTGGTTTTCATCTAATGAACTTATTTCAGTCAGCTGGATCTTTCTTCTTCAAAGAAAAAAGATTTTATCTTCAAATACAAGAACTTTTCGTGGTTTTGTTGGTTTTCAGCAAATGAACATATTTCAGCGAGCTGGGAGTTTTTTGTTTAATAGCATAAGATTTTATCTTAAAATACAAGAACTTTTCGTGGTTCTTGTCAATTTTTGTTGGTTTTCATCTAATGAACTTATTTCAGTCAGCGAGATCTTTCTTCTTCAAAGCAAAAAGATTTTATCTTCAAATACAAGAACTTTTCGTGGTTTTGATGGTTTTCAGCAAATGAACATATTTCAGCGAGCTGGATGTTTTTTCCTGAATAGAGTAAGATTTCATCTTAAAATACAAGAACTTTTCGTGGTTCTTGTCAATTTTTGTTGGTTTTCATCTAATGAACTTATTTCAGTCAGCGAGATCTTTCTTCTTCAAAGCAAAAAGATTTTATCTTCAAATACAAGAACTTTTCGTGGTTTTGATGGTTTTCAGCAAATGAACATATTTCAGCGAGCTGGAAGTTTTTTCCTTAATAGAGTAAGATTTTATCTTAAAATACAAGAACTTTTCGTGGTTCTTGTCATTTTTTGTTGGTTTTCATCTAATGAACTTATTTCAGTCAGCTAGATCTTTCTTCTTCAAAGCAAAAAGATTTTATCTTCAAATACAAGAACTTTTCGTGGTTTTGATGGTTTTCAGCAAATGAACATATTTCAGCGAGCTGGAAGTTTTTTCCTTAATAGAGTAAGATTTTATCTTAAAATACAAGAACTTTTCGTGGTTCCTGTCAATTTTTGTTGGTTTTCATCTAATGAACTTATTTCAGTCAGCTAGATCTTTCTTCTTCAAAGCAAAAAGATTTTATCTTCAAATACAAGAACTTTTCGTGGTTTTGATGGTTTTCAGCAAATGAACAGATTTCAGCGAGCTGGAAGTTTTTTCTTTAATAGCCTAAGATTTTATCTTAAAATACAAGAACTTTTCGTGGTTCTTGTCAATTTTTGTTGGTTTTCATCTAATGAACTTATTTCAGTCAGCTTGATCTTTCTTCGTCAAAGCAAAAAGATTTTATCTTCAAATACAAGAACTTTTGGTGGTTTTGTTGGTTTTCAGCAAATGAACAGATTTCAGCGAGCTGGAAGTTTTTTCCTTAATAGAGTAAGATTTTATCTTAAAATACAAGAAATTTTCGTGGTTCTTGTCAATTTTTGTTGGTTTTCATCTGATGAACTGATTTCAGTCAGCTGGATCTTTCTTCTTCAAAGCAAAAAGATTTTATCTTCAAATACAAGAACTTTTCGTGGTTTTGATGGTTTTCAGCAAATGAACATATTTCAGCGAGCTGGAAGTTTTTTCTTTAATAGCCTAAGATTTTATCTTAAAATACAAGAACTTTTCGTGGTTCTTGTCAATTTTTGTTGGTTTTCATCTAATGAACTTATTTCAGTCAGCTAGATCTTTCTTCTTCAAAGCAAAAAGATTTTATCTTCAAATACAAGAACTTTTCGTGGTTTTGATGGTTTTCAGCAAATGAACATATTTCAGCGAGCTGGAAGTTTTTTCCTTAATAGAGTAAGATTTTATCTTAAAATACAAGAACTTTTCGTGGTTCTTGTCAATTTTTGTTGGTTTTCATCTAATGAACTTATTTCAGTCAGCTAGATCTTTATTCTTCAAAGCAAAAAGATTTTATCTTCAAATACAAGAACTTTTCGTGGTTTTGATAGTTTTCAGCAAATGAACAGATTTCAGCGAGCTGGAAGTTTTTTCTTTAATAGCCTAAGATTTTATCTTAAAATACAAGAACTTTTCGTGGTTTTGATGGTTTTCAGCAAATGAACATATTTCAGCAAGCTGGAAGTTTTTTCTATAATAGCCGAAGATTTTATCTTAAAATACAAGAACTTTTCGTGGTTCTTGTCAATTTTTGTTGGTTTTCATCTAATGAACTTATTTCAGTCAGCTAGATCTTTCTTCTTCAAAGCAAAAAGATTTTATCTTCAAATACAAGAACTTTTCGTGGTTTTGATGGTTTTCAGCAAATGAACATATTTCAGCGAGCTGGAAGTTTTTTCCTTAATAGAGTAAGATTTTATCTTAAAATACAAGAACTTTTCGTGGTTCTTGTCAATTTTAGTTGGTTTTCATCTCATGAACTTATTTCAGTCAGCTGGATCTTTCTTCTTCAAAGAAAAAAGATTTTATCTTCAAATACAAGAACTTTTCGTGGTTTTGTTGGTTTTCAGCAAATGAACATATTTCAGCGAGCTGGGAGTTTTTTGTTTAATAGCATAAGATTTTATCTTAAAATACAAGAACTTTTCGTGGTTCTTGTCAATTTTTGTTGGTTTTCATCTAATGAACTTATTTCAGTCAGCTAGATCTTTCTTCTTCAAAGCAAAAAGATTTTATCTTCAAATACAAGAACTTTTCGTGGTTTTGATGGTTTTCAGCAAATGAACATATTTCAGCGAGCTGGAAGTTTTTTCCTTAATAGAGTAAGATTTTATCTTAAAATACAAGAACTTTTCGTGGTTCTTGTCATTTTTTGTTGGTTTTCATCGAATGAACTTATTTCAGTCAGCTGGATCTTTCTTCTTCAAAGCAAAAAGATTTTATCTTCAAATACAAGAACTTTTCGTGGTTTTGATGGTTTTCAGCAAATGAACATATTTCAGCGAGCTGGAAGTTTTTTCCTTAATAGAGTAAGATTTTATCTTAAAATACAAGAACTTTTCGTGGTTCTTGTCAATTTTTGTTGGTTTTCATCTAATGAACTTATTTCAGTCAGCTAGATCTTTCTTCTTCAAAGCAAAAAGATTTTATCTTCAAATACAAGAACTTTTCGTGGTTTTGATAGTTTTCAGCAAATGAACAGATTTCAGCGAGCTGGAAGTTTTTTCTTTAATAGCCTAAGATTTTATCTTAAAATACAAGAACTTTTCGTGGTTCTTGTCAATTTTTGTTGGTTTTCATCTAATGAACTTATTTCAGTCAGCTAGATCTTTCTTCGTCAAAGCAAAAAGATTTTATCTTCAAATACAAGAACTTTTGGTGGTTTTGTTGGTTTTCAGCAAATGAACAGATTTCAGCGAGCTGGAAGTTTTTTCCTTAATAGAGTAAGATTTTATCTTAAAATACAAGAACTTTTCGTGGTTCTTGTCAATTTTTGTTGGTTTTCATCTAATGAACTTATTTCAGTCAGCTAGATCTTTCTTCTTCAAAGCAAAAAGATTTTATCTTCAAATACAAGAACTTTTCGTGGTTTTGATGGTTTTCAGCAAATGAACATATTTCAGCGAGCTGGAAGTTTTTTCCTTAATAGAGTAAGATTTTATCTTAAAATACAAGAACTTTTCGTGGTTCTTGTCAATTTTTGTTGGTTTTCATCTAATGAACTTATTTCAGTCAGCTAGATCTTTCTTCTTCAAAGCAAAAAGATTTTATCTTCAAATACAAGAACTTTTCGTGGTTTTGATGGTTTTCAGCAAATGAACAGATTTCAGCGAGCTGGAAGTTTTTTCTTTAATAGCCTAAGATTTTATCTTAAAATACAAGAACTTTTCGTGGTTCTTGTCAATTTTTGTTGGTTTTCATCCAATGAACTTATTTCAGTCAGCTAGATCTTTCTTCGTCAAAGCAAAAAGATTTTATCTTCAAATACAAGAACTTTTGGTGGTTTTGTTGGTTTTCAGCAAATGAACAGATTTCAGCGAGCTGGAAGTTTTTTCCTTAATAGAGTAAGATTTTATCTTAAAATACAAGAAATTTTCGTGGTTCTTGTCAATTTTTGTTGGTTTTCATCTGATGAACTGATTTCAGTCAGCTGGATCTTTCTTCTTCAAAGCAAAAAGATTTTATCTTCAAATACAAGAACTTTTCGTGGTTTTGATGGTTTTCAGCAAATGAACATATTTCAGCGAGCTGGAAGTTTTTTCTTTAATAGCCTAAGATTTTATCTTAAAATACAAGAACTTTTCGTGGTTCTTGTCAATTTTTGTTGGTTTTCATCTAATGAACTTATTTCAGTCAGCTAGATCTTTCTTCTTCAAAGCAAAAAGATTTTATCTTCAAATACAAGAACTTTTCGTGGTTTTGATGGTTTTCAGCAAATGAACATATTTCAGCGAGCTGGAAGTTTTTTCCTGAATAGAGTAAGATTTTATCTTAAAATACAAGAACTTTTCGTGGTTCTTGTCAATTTTTGTTGGTTTTCATCTAATGAACTTATTTCAGTCAGCTAGATCTTTCTTCTTCAAAGCAAAAAGATTTTATCTTCAAATACAAGAACTTTTCGTGGTTTTGATGGTTTTCAGCAAATGAACATATTTCAGCGAGCTGGAAGTTTTTTCCTTAATAGAGTAAGATTTTATCTTAAAATACAAGAACTTTTCGTGGTTCTTGTCAATTTTTGTTGGTTTTCATCCAATGAACTTATTTCAGTCAGCTAGATCTTTCTTCTTCAAAGCAAAAAGATTTTATCTTCAAATACAAGAACTTTTCGTGGTTTTGATGGTTTTCAGCAAATGAACAGATTTCAGCGAGCTGGAAGTTTTTTCCTGAATACAGTAAGATTTTATCTTAAAATACAAGAACTTTTCGTGGTTCTTGTCAATTTTTGTTGGTTTTCATCTAATGAACTTATTTCAGTCAGCTAGATCTTTCTTCTTCAAAGCAAAAAGATTTTATCTTCAAATACAAGAACTTTTCGTGGTTTTGATGGTTTTCAGCAAATGAACAGATTTCAGCGAGCTGGAAGTTTTTTCTTTAATAGCCTAAGATTTTATCTTAAAATACAAGAACTTTTCGTGGTTCTTGTCAATTTTTGTTGGTTTTCATCTAATGAACTTATTTCAGTCAGCTAGATCTTTCTTCGTCAAAGCAAAAAGATTTTATCTTCAAATACAAGAACTTTTGGTGGTTTTGTTGGTTTTCAGCAAATGAACAGATTTCAGCGAGCTGGAAGTTTTTTCCTTAATAGAGTAAGATTTTATCTTAAAATACAAGAACTTTTCGTGGTTCTTGTCAATTTTTGTTGGTTTTCATCTAATGAACTTATTTCAGTCAGCTAGATCTTTCTTCTTCAAAGCAAAAAGATTTTATCTTCAAATACAAGAACTTTTCGTGGTTTTGATGGTTTTCAGCAAATGAACATATTTCAGCGAGCTGGAAGTTTTTTCCTTAATAGAGTAAGATTTTATCTTAAAATACAAGAACTTTTCGTGGTTCTTGTCAATTTTTGTTGATTTTCATCTAATGAACTTATTTCAGTCAGCTGGATCTTTCTTCTTCCAAGCAAAAAGATTTTATCTTCAAATACAAGAACTTTTCGTGGTTTTGATGGTTTTCAGCAAATGAACATATTTCAGCGAGCTGGAAGTTTTTTCCTTAATAGAGTAAGATTTTATCTTAAAATACAAGAACTTTTCGTGGTTCTTGTCAATTTTTGTTGGTTTTCATCTAATGAACTTATTTCAGTCAGCTAGATCTTTCTTCGTCAAAGCAAAAAGATTTTATCTTCAAATACAAGAACTTTTCGTGGTTTTGATGGTTTTCAGCAAATGAACAGATTTCAGCGAGCTGGAAGTTTTTTCTTTAATAGCCTAAGATTTTATCTTAAAATACAAGAACTTTTCGTGGTTCTTGTCAATTTTTGTTGGTTTTCATCTAATGAACTTATTTCAGTCAGCTAGATCTTTCTTCGTCAAAGCAAAAAGATTTTATCTTCAAATACAAGAACTTTTGGTGGTTTTGTTGGTTTTCAGCAAATGAACATATTTCAGCGAGCTGGAAGTTTTTTCCTTAATAGAGTAAGATTTTATCTTAAAATACAAGAACTTTTCGTGGTTCTTGTCAATTTTTGTTGGTTTTCATCCAATGAACTTATTTCAGTCAGCTAGATCTTTCTTCTTCAAAGCAAAAAGATTTTATCTTCAAATACAAGAACTTTTCGTGGTTTTGATGGTTTTCAGCAAATGAACAGATTTCAGCGAGCTGGAAGTTTTTTCCTGAATACAGTAAGATTTTATCTTAAAATACAAGAACTTTTCGTGGTTCTTGTCAATTTTTGTTGGTTTTCATCTAATGAACTTATTTCAGTCAGCTAGATCTTTCTTCTTCAAAGCAAAAAGATTTTATCTTCAAATACAAGAACTTTTCGTGGTTTTGATGGTTTTCAGCAAATGAACAGATTTCAGCGAGCTGGAAGTTTTTTCTTTAATAGCCTAAGATTTTATCTTAAAATACAAGAACTTTTCGTGGTTCTTGTCAATTTTTGTTGGTTTTCATCTAATGAACTTATTTCAGTCAGCTAGATCTTTCTTCGTCAAAGCAAAAAGATTTTATCTTCAAATACAAGAACTTTTGGTGGTTTTGTTGGTTTTCAGCAAATGAACAGATTTCAGCGAGCTGGAAGTTTTTTCCTTAATAGAGTAAGATTTTATCTTAAAATACAAGAACTTTTCGTGGTTCTTGTCAATTTTTGTTGGTTTTCATCTAATGAACTTATTTCAGTCAGCTAGATCTTTCTTCTTCAAAGCAAAAAGATTTTATCTTCAAATACAAGAACTTTTCGTGGTTTTGATGGTTTTCAGCAAATGAACATATTTCAGCGAGCTGGAAGTTTTTTCCTTAATAGAGTAAGATTTTATCTTAAAATACAAGAACTTTTCGTGGTTCTTGTCAATTTTTGTTGATTTTCATCTAATGAACTTATTTCAGTCAGCTGGATCTTTCTTCGTCAAAGCAAAAAGATTTTATCTTCAAATACAAGAACTTTTCGTGGTTTTGATGGTTTTCAGCAAATGAACATATTTCAGCGAGCTGGAAGTTTTTTCCTTAATAGAGTAAGATTTTATCTTAAAATACAAGAACTTTTCGTGGTTCTTGTCAATTTTTGTTGGTTTTCATCTAATGAACTTATTTCAGTCAGCTAGATCTTTCTTCGTCAAAGCAAAAAGATTTTATCTTCAAATACAAGAACTTTTCGTGGTTTTGATGGTTTTCAGCAAATGAACAGATTTCAGCGAGCTGGAAGTTTTTTCTTTAATAGCCTAAGATTTTATCTTAAAATACAAGAACTTTTCGTGGTTCTTGTCAATTTTTGTTGGTTTTCATCTAATGAACTTATTTCAGTCAGCTAGATCTTTCTTCGTCAAAGCAAAAAGATTTTATCTTCAAATACAAGAACTTTTGGTGGTTTTGTTGGTTTTCAGCAAATGAACAGATTTCAGCGAGCTGGAAGTTTTTTCCTTAATAGAGTAAGATTTTATCTTAAAATACAAGAAATTTTCGTGGTTCTTGTCAATTTTTGTTGGTTTTCATCTGATGAACTGATTTCAGTCAGCTGGATCTTTCTTCTTCAAAGCAAAAAGATTTTATCTTCAAATACAAGAACTTTTCGTGGTTTTGATGGTTTTCAGCAAATGAACATATTTCAGCGAGCTGGAAGTTTTTTCTTTAATAGCCTAAGATTTTATCTTAAAATACAAGAACTTTTCGTGGTTCTTGTCAATTTTTGTTGGTTTTCATCTAATGAACTTATTTCAGTCAGCTAGATCTTTCTTCTTCAAAGCAAAAAGATTTTATCTTCAAATACAAGAACTTTTCGTGGTTTTGATGGTTTTCAGCAAATGAACATATTTCAGCGAGCTGGAAGTTTTTTCCTTAATAGAGTAAGATTTTATCTTAAAATACAAGAACTTTTCGTGGTTCTTGTCAATTTTTGTTGGTTTTCATCTAATGAACTTATTTCAGTCAGCTAGATCGTTCTTCTTCAAAGCAAAAAGATTTTATCTTCAAATACAAGAACTTTTCGTGGTTTTGATGGTTTTCAGCAAATGAACATATTTCAGCGAGCTGGAAGTTTTTTCCTTAATAGAGTAAGATATTGTCTTAAAATACAAGAAGTTTTCGTGGTTCTTGTCAATTTTTGTTGGTTTTCATCCAATGAACTTATTTCAGTCAGCTAGATCTTTCTTCTTCAAAGCAAAAAGATTTTATCTTCAAATACAAGAACTTTTCGTGGTTTTGATGGTTTTCAGCAAATGAACAGATTTCAGCGAGCTGGAAGTTTTTTCCTGAATACAGTAAGATTTTATCTTAAAATACAAGAACTTTTCGTGGTTCTTGTCAATTTTTGTTGGTTTTCATCTAATGAACTTATTTCAGTCGGCTAGATCTTTCTTCTTCAAAGCAAAAAGATTTTATCTTCAAATACAAGAACTTTTCGTGGTTTTGATGGTTTTCAGCAAATGAACAGATTTCAGCGAGCTGGCAGTTTTTTCTTTAATAGCCTAAGATTTTATCTTAAAATACAAGAACTTTTCGTTGTTCTTGTCAATTTTTGTTGGTTTTCATCTAATGAACTTATTTCAGTCAGCTAGATCTTTCTTCGTCAAAGCAAAAAGATTTTATCTTCAAATACAAGAACTTTTGGTGGTTTTGATGGTTTTCAGCAAATGAACAGATTTCAGCGAGCTGGCAGTTTTTTCTTTAATAGCCTAAGATTTTATCTTAAAATACAAGAACTTTTCGTTGTTCTTGTCAATTTTTGTTGGTTTTCATCTAATGAACTTATTTCAGTCAGCTAGATCTTTCTTCTTCAAAGCAAAAAGATTTTATCTTCAAATACAAGAACTTTTCGTGGTTTTGATGGTTTTCAGCAAATGAACATATTTCAGCGAGCTGGAAGTTTTTTCCTTAATAGAGTAAGATTTTATCTTAAAATACAAGAACTTTTCGTGGTTCTTGTCAATTTTTGTTGGTTTTCATCTAATGAAATTATTTCAGTCAGCTGGATCTTTCTTCTTCAAAGCAAAAAGATTTTATCTTCAAATACAAGAACTTTTCGTGGTTTTGTTGGTTTTCAGCAAATGAACATATTTCAGCGAGCCAGAAGTTTTTTCTTTAATAGCGTAAGATATTATCTTAAAATACAAGAAGTTTTCGTGGTTCTTGTCAAATTTTGTTGGTTTTCATCTAATGAACTTATTTCAGTCAGCTGGATCTTTCTTCTTCAAAGCAAAAAGATTTTATCTTCAAATACAAGAACTTTTCGTGGTTTTGATGGTTTTCAGCAACTGAACATATTTCAGCGAGCTGGAAGTTTTTTCCTTAATAGAGTAAGATTTTATCTTAAAATACAAGAACTTTTCGTGGTTCTTGTTATTTTTTGTTGGTTTTCATCTAATGAACTTATTTCAGTCAGCTAGATCTTTCTTCTTCAAAGCAAAAAGATTTTATCTTCAAATACAAGAACTTTTCGTGGTTTTGATGGTTTTCAGCAAATGAACATATTTCAGCGAGCTGGAAGTTTTTTCCTTAATAGAGTAAGATATTGTCTTAAAATACAAGAAGTTTTCGTGGTTCTTGTCAATTTTTGTTGGTTTTCATCCAATGAACTTATTTCAGTCAGCTAGATCTTTCTTCTTCAAAGCAAAAAGATTTTATCTTCAAATACAAGAACTTTTCGTGGTTTTGATGGTTTTCAGCAAATGAACAGATTTCAGCGAGCTGGAAGTTTTTTCCTGAATACAGTAAGATTTTATCTTAAAATACAAGAACTTTTCGTGGTTCTTGTCAATTTTTGTTGGTTTTCATCTAATGAACTTATTTCAGTCGGCTAGATCTTTCTTCTTCAAAGCAAAAATATTTTATCTTCAAATACAAGAACTTTTCGTGGTTTTGATGGTTTTCAGCAAATGAACAGATTTCAGCGAGCTGGCAGTTTTTTCTTTAATAGCCTAAGATTTTATCTTAAAATACAAGAACTTTTCGTTGTTCTTGTCAATTTTTGTTGGTTTTCATCTAATGAACTTATTTCAGTCAGCTAGATCTTTCTTCGTCAAAGCAAAAAGATTTTATCTTCAAATACAAGAACTTTTGGTGGTTTTGATGGTTTTCAGCAAATGAACAGATTTCAGCGAGCTGGAAGTTTTTTCTTTAATAGCCTAAGATTTTATCTTAAAATACAAGAACTTTTCGTGGTTCTTGTCAATTTTTGTTGGTTTTCATCTCATGAACTTATTTCAGTCAGCTGGATCTTTCTTCTTCAAAGCAAAAAGATTTTATCTTCAAATACAAGAACTTTTAGTGGTTTTGATGGTTTTCAGCAAATGAACATATTTCAGCGAGCCAGAAGTTTTTTCTTTAATAGCCTAAGATTTTATCTTAAAATACAAGAACTTTTCGTTGTTCTTGTCAATTTTTGTTGGTTTTCATCTAATGAA
Organism: Heptranchias perlo; assembly: GCF_035084215.1. Lineage (NCBI taxonomy): Eukaryota > Metazoa > Chordata > Chondrichthyes > Hexanchiformes > Hexanchidae > Heptranchias > Heptranchias perlo. The sequence continues at coordinate 354,594 of NW_027139688.1, read as the reverse complement.
CTTATTTCAGTCAGCTAGATCTTTCTTCTTCAAAGCAAAAAGATTTTATCTTCAAATACAAGAACTTTTCGTGGTTTTGATGGTTTTCAGCAAATGAACATATTTCAGCGAGCTGGAAGTTTTTTCCTTAATCGAGTAAGATTTTATCTTAAAATACAAGAACTTTTCGTGGTTCTTGTCAATTTTTGTTGGTTTTCATCTAATGAAATTATTTCAGTCAGCTGGATCTTTCTTCTTCAAAGCAAAAAGATTTTATCTTCAAATACAAGAACTTTTCGTGGTTTTGTTGGTTTTCAGCAAATGAACATATTTCAGCGAGCCAGAAGTTTTTTCTTTAATAGCGTAAGATATTATCTTAAAATACAAGAAGTTTTCGTGGTTCTTGTCAAATTTTGTTGGTTTTCATCTAATGAACTTATTTCAGTCAGCTGGATCTTTCTTCTTCAAAGCAAAAAGATATTATCTTCAAATACAAGAACTTTTCGTGGTTTTGTTGGTTTTCAGCAAATGAACATATTTCAGCGAGCTGGGAGTTTTTTCCTTAATAGCATAAGATTTTATCTTAAAATACAAGAACTTTTCGTGGTTCATGTCAATTTTTGTTGGTTTTCATCTAATGAACTTATTTCAGTCAGCTAGATCTTTCTTCTTCAAAGCAAAAAGATTTTATCTTCAAATACAAGAACTTTTCGTGGTTTTGATGGTTTTCAGCAAATGAACATATTTCAGCGAGCTGGAAGTTTTTTCCTGAATACAGTAAGATTTTATCTTAAAATACAAGAACTTTTCGTGGTTCTTGTCAATTTTTGTTGGATTTCATCAAATGAACTTATTTCAGTCAGCTAGATCTTTCTTCTTCAAAACAAAAAGATTTTATCTTCAAATACAAGAACTTTTCGTGGTTTTGATGGTTTTCAGCAAATGAACATATTTCAGCGAGCTGGAAGTTTTTTCCTTAATAGAGTAAGATTTTATCTTAAAATACAAGAACTTTTCGTGGTTCTTGTCAATTTTTGTTGGTTTTCATCTAATGAACTTATTTCAGTCAGCTAGATCTTTCTTCGTCAAAGCAAAAAGATTGTATCTTCAAATACAAGAACTTTTCATGGTTTTGTTGGTTTTCAGCAAATGAACAGATTTCAGCGAGCTGGAAGTTTTTTCCTTAATAGAGTAAGATTTTATCTTAAAATACAAGAACTTTTCGTGGTTCTTGTCAATTTTTGTTGGTTTTCATCTGATGAACTGATTTCAGTCAGCTGGATCTTTCTTCTTCAAAGCAAAAAGATTTTATCTTCAAATACAAGAACTTTTCGTGGTTTTGATGGTTTTCAGCAAATGAACATATTTCAGCGAGCTGGAAGTTTTTTCCTTAATAGAGTAAGATTTTATCTTAAAGTACAAGAACTTTTCGTGGTTCTTGTCAATTTTTGTTGGTTTTCATCTAATGAAATTATTTCAGTCAGCTGGATCTTTGTTCTTCAAAGCAAAAAGATTTTATCTTCAAATACAAGAACTTTTCGTGGTTTTGTTGGTTTTCAGCAAATGAACATATTTCAGCGAGCCAGAAGTTTTTTCTTTAATAGAGTAAGATTTTATCTTAAAATACAAGAACTTTTCGTGGTTCTTGTCAAATTTTGTTGGTTTTCATCGAATGAACTTATTTCAGTCAGCTGGATCTTTCTTCTTCAAAGCAAAAAGATTTTATCTTCAAATACAAGAACTTTTGGTGGTTTTGTTGGTTTTCAGCAAATGAACATATTTCAGCGAGCTGGGAGTTTTTTCTTTAATAGCATAAGATTTTATCTTAACATACAAGAACTTTTCGTGGTTCTTGTCAATTTTTGTTGGTTTTCATCTAATGAACTTATTTCAATCAGCGAGATCTTTCTTCTTCAAAGCAAAAAGATTTTATCTTCAAATACAAGAACTTTTCGTGGTTTTGATGGTTTTCAGCAAATGAACATATTTCAGCGAGCTGGAAGTTTTTTCCTGAATACAGTAAGATTTTATCTTAAAATACAAGAACTTTTCGTGGTTCTTGTCAATTTTTGTTGGATTTCATCTAATGAACTTATTTCAGTCAGCTAGATCTTTCTTCTTCAAAACAAAAAGATTTTATCTTCAAATACAAGAACTTTTCGTGGTTTTGATGGTTTTCAGCAAATGAACATATTTCAGCGAGCTGGAAGTTTTTTCCTGAATACAGTAAGATTTTATCTTAAAATACAAGAACTTTTCGTGGTTCTTGTCAATTTTTGTTGGATTTCATCTAATGAACTTATTTCAGTCAGCTAGATCTTTCTTCTTCAAAGCAAAAAGATTTTATCTTCAAATACAAGAACTTTTCGTGGTTTTGATGGTTTTCAGCAAATGAACATATTTCAGCGAGCTGGAAGTTTTTTCCTTAATAGAGTAAGATTTTATCTTAAAATACAAGAACTTTTCGTGGTTCTTGTCAATTTTTGTTGGTTTTCATCTAATGAACTTATTTCAGTCAGCTAGATCTTTCTTCGTCAAAGCAAAAAGATTTTATCTTCAAATACAAGAACTTTTCATGGTTTTGTTGGTTTTCAGCAAATGAACAGATTTCAGCGAGCTGGAAGTTTTTTCCTTAATAGAGTAAGATTTTATCTTAAAATACAAGAACTTTTCGTGGTTCTTGTCAATTTTTGTTGGTTTTCATCTGATGAACTGATTTCAGTCAGCTGGATCTTTCTTCTTCAAAGCAAAAAGATTTTATCTTCAAATACAAGAACTTTTCGTGGTTTTGATGGTTTTCAGCAAATGAACATATTTCAGCGAGCTGGAAGTTTTTTCCTTAATAGAGTAAGATTTTATCTTAAAATACAAGAACTTTTCGTGGTTCTTGTCAATTTTTGTTGGTTTTCATCTAATGAAATTATTTCAGTCAGCTGGATCTTTCTTCTTCAAAGCAAAAAGATTTTATCTTCAAATACAAGAACTTTTGGTGGTTTTGTTGGTTTTCAGCAAATGAACATATTTCAGCGAGCCAGAAGTTTTTTCTTTAATAGCGTAAGATATTATCTTAAAATACAAGAAGTTTTTGTGGTTCTTGTCAAATTTTGTTGGTTTTCATCTAATGAACTTATTTCAGTCAGCTAGATCTTTCTTCTTCAAAGCAAAAAGATTTTATCTTCAAATACAAGAACTTTTCGTGGTTTTGATGGTTTTCAGCAACTGAACATATTTCAGCGAGCTGGAAGTTTTTTCCTTAATAGAGTAAGATTTTATCTTAAAATACAAGAACTTTTCGTGGTTCTTGTCAATTTTTGTTGGTTTTCATCTAATGAACTTATTTCAGTCAGCTGGATCTTTCTTCTTCAAAGAAAAAAGATTTTATCTTCAAATACAAGAACTTTTCGTGGTTTTGATGGTTTTCAGCAAATGACCATATTTCAGCGAGCTGGAAATTTTTTCCTTAATAGAGTAAGATTTTATCTTAAAATACAAGAACTTTTCGTGGTTCTTGTCAATTTTTGTTGGTTTTCATCTAATGAACTTATTTCAGTCAGCTGGATCTTTCTTCTTCAAAGAAAAAAGATTTTATCTTCAAATACAAGAACTTTTCGTGGTTTTGTTGGTTTTCAGCAAATGAACATATTTCAGCGAGCTGGGAGTTTTTTCTTTAATAGCATAAGATTTTATCTTAACATACAAGAACTTTTCGTGGTTCTTGTCAATTTTTGTTGGTTTTCATCTAATGAACTTATTTCAATCAGCGAGATCTTTCTTCTTCAAAGCAAAAAGATTTTATCTTCAAATACAAGAACTTTTCGTGGTTTTGATGGTTTTCAGCAAATGAACATATTTCAGCGAGCTGGAAGTTTTTTCCTGAATACAGTAAGATTTTATCTTAAAATACAAGAACTTTTCGTGGTTCTTGTCAATTTTTGTTGGATTTCATCTAATGAACTTATTTCAGTCAGCTAGATCTTTCTTCTTCAAAACAAAAAGATTTTATCTTCAAATACAAGAACTTTTCATGGTTTTGTTGGTTTTCAGCAAATGAACAGATTTCAGCGAGCTGGAAGTTTTTTCCTTAATAGAGTAAGATTTTATCTTAAAATACAAGAACTTTTCGTGGTTCTTGTCATTTTTTGTTGGTTTTCATCTGATGAACTGATTTCAGTCAGCTGGATCTTTCTTCTTCAAAGCAAAAAGATTTTATCTTCAAATACAAGAACTTTTCGTGGTTTTGATGGTTTTCAGCAAATGAACATATTTCAGCGAGCTGGAAGTTTTTTCCTTAATAGAGTAAGATTTTATCTTAAAATACAAGAACTTTTCGTGGTTCTTGTCAATTTTTGTTGGTTTTCATCTAATGAAATTATTTCAGTCAGCTGGATCTTTCTTCTTCAAAGCAAAAAGATTTTATCTTCAAATACAAGAACTTTTGGTGGTTTTGTTGGTTTTCAGCAAATGAACATATTTCAGCGAGCTGGGAGTTTTTTCTTTAATAGCATAAGATTTTATCTTAACATACAAGAACTTTTCGTGGTTCTTGTCAATTTTTGTTGGTTTTCATCTAATGAACTTATTTCAGTCAGCGAGATCTTTCTTCTTCAAAGCAAAAAGATTTTATCTTCAAATACAAGAACTTTTCGTGGTTTTGATGGTTTTCAGCAAATGAACATATTTCAGCGAGCTGGAAGTTTTTTCCTGAATACAGTAAGATTTTATCTTAAAATACAAGAACTTTTCGTGGTTCTTGTCAATTTTTGTTGGATTTCATCTAATGAACTTATTTCAGTCAGCTGGATCTTTCTTCTTCAAAACAAAAAGATTTTATCTTCAAATACAAGAACTTTTCGTGGTTTTGATGGTTTTCAGCAAATGAACATATTTCAGCGAGCTGGAAGTTTTTTCCTTAATAGAGTAAGATTTTATCTTAAAATACAAGAACTTTTCGTGGTTCTTGTCAATTTTTGTTGGTTTTCATCTAATGAAATTATTTCAGTCAGCTGGATCTTTCTTCTTCAAAGCAAAAAGATTTTATCTTCAAATACAAGAACTTTTCGTGGTTTTGTTGGTTTTCAGCAAATGAACATATTTCAGCGAGCCAGAAGTTTTTTCTTTAATAGCGTAAGATTTTATCTTAAAATACAAGAAGTTTTCGTGGTTCTTGTCAAATTTTGTTGGTTTTCATCTAATGAACTTATTTCAGTCAGCTAGATCTTTGTTCTTCAAAGCAAAAAGATTTTATCTTCAAATACAAGAACTTTTCGTGGTTTTGATGGTTTTCAGCAAATGAACATATTTCAGCGAGCTGGAAGTTTTTTCCTTAATAGAGTAAGATTTTATCTTAAAATACAAGAACATTTCGTGGTTCTTGTCATTTTTTGTTGGTTTTCATCTAATGAACTTATTTCAGTCAGCTAGATCTTTCTTCTTCAAAGCAAAAAGATTTTATCTTCAAATACAAGAACTTTTCGTGGTTTTGATGGTTTTCAGCAAATGAACATATTTCAGCGAGCTGGAAGTTTTTTCCTGAATACAGTAAGATTTTATCTTAAAATACAAGAACTTTTCGTGGTTCTTGTCAATTTTAGTTGGTTTTCATCTAATGAACTTATTTCAGTCAGCTGGATCTTTCTTCTTCAAATAAAAAAGATTTTATCTTCAAATACAAGAACTTTTCGTGGTTTTGTTGGTTTTCAGCAAATGAACATATTTCAGCGAGCATGAAGTTTTTTTCTTTAATAGCGTAAGATATTATCTTAAAATACAAGAAGTTTTCGTGGTTCTTGTCAAATTTTGTTGGTTTTCATCGAATGAACTTATTTCAGTCAGCGAGATGTTTCTTCTTCAAAGCAAAAAGATTTTATCTTCAAATACAAGAACTTTTCGTGGTTTTGATGGTTTTCAGCAAATGAACATATTTCAGCGAGCTGGAAGTTTTTTCCTTAATAGAGTAATATTTTATCTTAAAATACAAGAACTTTTCGTGGTTCTTGTCAATTTTAGTTGGTTTTCATCTCATGAACTTATTTCAGTCAGCTGGATCTTTCTTCTTCAAATAAAAAAGATTTTATCTTCAAATACAAGAACTTTTCGTGGTTTTGTTGGTTTTCAGCAAATGAACATATTTCAGCGAGCTGGGAGTTTTTTCTTTAATAGCATAAGATTTTATCTTAAAATACAAGAACTTTTCGTGGTTCTTGTCAATTTTTGTTGGTTTTCATCTAATGAACTTATTTCAGTCAGCTAGATCTTTCTTCTTCAAAGCAAAAAGATTTTATCTTCAAATACAAGAACTTTTCGTGGTTTTGATGGTTTTCAGCAAATGAACATATTTCAGCGAGCTGGAAGTTTTTTCCTGAATAGAGTAAGATTTTATCTTAAAATACAAGAACTTTTCGTGTTTCTTGTCAATTTTTGTTGGTTTTCATCTAATGAACTTATTTCAGTCAGCTAGATCTTTCTTCAAAGCAAAAAGATTTTATCTTCAAATACAAGAACTTTTCGTGGTTTTGATGGTTTTCAGCAAATGAACATATTTCAGCGAGCTGGAAGTTTTTTCCTTAATAGAGTAAGATTTTATCTTAAAATACAAGAACTTTTCGTGGTTCTTGTCAATTTTTGTTGGTTTTCATCTAATGAACTTATTTCAGTCAGCTGGATCTTTCTTCTTCAAAGCAAAAAGATTTTATCTTCAAATACAAGAACTTTTCGTGGTTTTGTTGGTTTTCAGCAAATGAACATATTTCAGCGAGCCAGAAGTTTTTTCTTTAATCGCGTAAGATATTATCTTAAAATACAAGAAGTTTTCGTGGTTCTTGTCAAATTTTGTTGGTTTTCATCTAATGAACTTATTTCAGTCAGCTAGATCTTTATTCTTCAAAGCAAAAAGATTTTATCTTCAAATACAAGAACTTTTCGTGGTTCTTGTCAATTTTTGTTGGTTTTCATCTAATGAACTTATTTCAGTCAGCTCGATCTTTCTTCTTCAAAGCAAAAAGATTTTATCTTCAAATACAAGAACTTTTCGTGGTTTTCATGGTTTTCAGCAAATGAACATATTTCAGCGAGCTGGAAGTTTTTTCCTGAATAGAGTAAGATTTTATCTTAAAATACAAGAACTTTTCGTGGTTCTTGTCAATTTTTGTTGGTTTTCATCGAATGAACTTATTTCAGTCAGCTAGATCTTTCTTCTTCAAAGCAAAAAGATTTTATCTTCAAATACAAGAACTTTTCGTGGTTTTGATGGTTTTCAGCAAATGAACATATTTCAGCGAGCTGGAAGTTTTTTCCTTAATAGAGTAAGATTTTATCTTAAAATACAAGAACTTTTCGTGGTTCTTGTCAATTTTTGTTGGTTTTCATCTAATGAACTTATTTCAGTCAGCTAGATCTTTCTTCTTCAAAGCAAAAAGATTTTATCTTCAAATACAAGAACTTTTCGTGGTTTTGATGGTTTTCAGCAAATGAACATATTTCAGCGAGCTGGAAGTTTTTTCCTTAATAGAGTAAGATTTTATCTTAAAATACAAGAACTTTTCGTGGTTCTTGTCAATTTTAGTTGGTTTTCATCTCATGAACTTATTTCAGTCAGCTGGATCTTTCTTCTTCAAATAAAAAAGATTTTATCTTCAAATACAAGAACTTTTCGTGGTTTTGTTGGTTTTCAGCAAATGAACATATTTCAGCGAGCTGGGAGTTTTTTCTTTAATAGCATAAGATTTTATCTTAAAATACAAGAACTTTTCGTGGTTCTTGTCAATTTTTGTTGGTTTTCATCTAATGAACTTATTTCAGTCAGCTCGATCTTTCTTCTTCAAAGCAAAAAGATTTTATCTTCAAATACAAGAACTTTTCGTGGTTTTGATGGTTTTCAGCAAATGAACATATTTCAGCGAGCTGGAAGTTTTTTCCTGAATAGAGTAAGATTTTATCTTAAAATACAAGAACTTTTCGTGGTTCTTGTCAATTTTTGTTGGTTTTCATCTAATGAACTTATTTCAGTCAGCTAGATCTTTCTTCAAAGCAAAAAGATTTTATCTTCAAATACAAGAACTTTTCGTGGTTTTGATGGTTTTCAGCAAATGAACATATTTCAGCGAGCTGGAAGTTTTTTCCTTCATAGAGTAAGATTTTATCTTAAAATACAAGAACTTTTCGTGGTTCTTGTCAATTTTTGTTGGTTTTCATCTAATGAACTTATTTCAGTCAGCTGGATCTTTCTTCTTCAAAGCAAAAAGATTTTATCTTCAAATACAAGAACTTTTTGTGGTTTTGTTGGTTTTCAGCAAATGAACATATTTCAGCGAGCCAGAAGTTTTTTCTTTAATAGCGTAAGATATTATCTTAAAATACAAGAAGTTTTCGTGGTTCTTGTCAAATTTTGTTGGTTTTCATCTAATGAACTTATTTCAGTCAGCTAGATCTTTCTTCTTCAAAGCAAAAAGATTTTATCTTCAAATACAAGAACTTTTCGTGGTTCTTGTCAATTTTTGTTGGTTTTCATCTAATGAACTTATTTCAGTCAGCTAGATCTTTCTTCTTCAAAGCAAAAAGATTTTATCTTCAAATACAAGAACTTTTCGTGGTTTTGATGGTTTTCAGCAAATGAACATATTTCAGCGAGCTGGAAGTTTTTTCCTGAATAGAGTAAGATTTTATCTTAAAATACAAGAACTTTTCGTGGTTCTTGTCAATTTTTGTTGGTTTTCATCGAATGAACTTATTTCAGTCAGCTAGATCTTTCTTCAAAGCAAAAAGATTTTATCTTCAAATACAAGAACTTTTCGTGGTTTTGATGGTTTTCAGCAAATGAACATATTTCAGCGAGCTGGAAGTTTTTTCCTTAATAGAGTAAGATTTTATCTTAAAATACAAGAACTTTTCGTGGTTCTTGTCAATTTTTGTTGGTTTTCATCTAATGAACTTATTTCAGTCAGCTAGATCTTTCTTCTTCAAAGAAAAAAGATTTTATCTTCAAATACAAGAACTTTTCGTGGTTTTGATGGTTTTCAGCAAATGAACATATTTCAGCGAGCTGGAAGTTTTTTCCTTAATAGAGTAAGATTTCATCTTAAAATACAAGAACTTTTCGTGGTTCTTGTCATTTTTTGTTGGTTTTCATCTAATGAACTTATTTCAGTCAGCTAGATCTTTCTTCTTCAAAGCAAAAAGATTTTATCTTCAAATACAAGAACTTTTCGTGGTTTTGATGGTTTTCAGCAAATGAACATATTTCAGCGAGCTGGAAGTTTTTTCCTTAATAGAGTAAGATTTTATCTTAAAATACAAGAACTTTTCGTGGTTCTTGTCAATTTTTGTTGGTTTTCATCTAATGAACTTATTTCAGTCAGCTGGATCTTTCTTCTTCAAAGCAAAAAGATTTTATCTTCAAATACAAGAACTTTTCGTGGTTTTGTTGGTTTTCAGCAAATGAACATATTTCAGCGAGCTGGGAGTTTTTTCTTTAATAGCATAAGATTTTATCTTAAAATACAAGAACTTTTCGTGGTTCTTGTCAATTTTTGTTGGTTTTCATCTAATGAACTTATTTCAGTCAGCTAGATCTTCCTTCTTCAAAGCAAAAAGATTTTATCTTCAAATACAAGAACTTTTCGTGGTTTTGATGGTTTTCAGCAAATGAACATATTTCAGCGAGCTGGAAGTTTTTTCCTGAATACAGTAAGATTTTATCTTAAAATACAAGAACTTTTCGTGGTTCTTGTCAATTTTTGTTGGTTTTCATCTGATGAACTTATTTCAGTCAGCTAGATCTTTCTTCTTCAAAGCAAAAAGATTTTATCTTCAAATACAAGAACTTTTCGTGGTTTTGATGGTTTTCAGCAAATGAACAGATTTCAGCGAGCTGGAAGTTTTTTCTTTAATAGCCTAAGATTTTATCTTAAAATACAAGAACTTTTCGTGGTTCTTGTCAATTTTTGTTGGTTTTCATCTAATGAACCTATTTCAGTCAGCTAGATCTTTCTTCGTCAAAGCAAAAAGATTTTATCTTCAAATACAAGAACTTTTGGTGGTTTTGTTGGTTTTCGGCAAATGAACAGATTTCAGCGAGCTGGAAGTTTTTTCCTTAATAGAGTAAGATTTTATCTTAAAATACAAGAACTTTTCGTGGTTCTTGTCATTTTTTGTTGGTTTTCATCTAATGAACTTATTTCAGTCAGCCAGATCTTTCTTCTTCAAAGCAAAAAGATTTTATCTTCAAATACAAGAACTTTTCGTGGTTTTGATGGTTTTCAGCAAATGAACATATTTCAGCGAGCTGGAAGTTTTTTCCTGAATACAGTAAGATTTTATCTTAAAATACAAGAACTTTTCGTGGTTCTTGTCAATTTTTGTTGGTTTTCATCTAATGAACTTATTTCAGTCAGCTGGATCTTTCTTCTTCAAAGAAAAAAGATTTTATCTTCAAATACAAGAACTTTTCGTGGTTTTGTTGGTTTTCAGCAAATGAACATATTTCAGCGAGCTGGGAGTTTTTTGTTTAATAGCATAAGATTTTATCTTAAAATACAAGAACTTTTCGTGGTTCTTGTCAATTTTTGTTGGTTTTCATCTAATGAACTTATTTCAGTCAGCGAGATCTTTCTTCTTCAAAGCAAAAAGATTTTATCTTCAAATACAAGAACTTTTCGTGGTTTTGATGGTTTTCAGCAAATGAACATATTTCAGCGAGCTGGATGTTTTTTCCTGAATAGAGTAAGATTTCATCTTAAAATACAAGAACTTTTCGTGGTTCTTGTCAATTTTTGTTGGTTTTCATCTAATGAACTTATTTCAGTCAGCGAGATCTTTCTTCTTCAAAGCAAAAAGATTTTATCTTCAAATACAAGAACTTTTCGTGGTTTTGATGGTTTTCAGCAAATGAACATATTTCAGCGAGCTGGAAGTTTTTTCCTTAATAGAGTAAGATTTTATCTTAAAATACAAGAACTTTTCGTGGTTCTTGTCATTTTTTGTTGGTTTTCATCTAATGAACTTATTTCAGTCAGCTAGATCTTTCTTCTTCAAAGCAAAAAGATTTTATCTTCAAATACAAGAACTTTTCGTGGTTTTGATGGTTTTCAGCAAATGAACATATTTCAGCGAGCTGGAAGTTTTTTCCTTAATAGAGTAAGATTTTATCTTAAAATACAAGAACTTTTCGTGGTTCCTGTCAATTTTTGTTGGTTTTCATCTAATGAACTTATTTCAGTCAGCTAGATCTTTCTTCTTCAAAGCAAAAAGATTTTATCTTCAAATACAAGAACTTTTCGTGGTTTTGATGGTTTTCAGCAAATGAACAGATTTCAGCGAGCTGGAAGTTTTTTCTTTAATAGCCTAAGATTTTATCTTAAAATACAAGAACTTTTCGTGGTTCTTGTCAATTTTTGTTGGTTTTCATCTAATGAACTTATTTCAGTCAGCTTGATCTTTCTTCGTCAAAGCAAAAAGATTTTATCTTCAAATACAAGAACTTTTGGTGGTTTTGTTGGTTTTCAGCAAATGAACAGATTTCAGCGAGCTGGAAGTTTTTTCCTTAATAGAGTAAGATTTTATCTTAAAATACAAGAAATTTTCGTGGTTCTTGTCAATTTTTGTTGGTTTTCATCTGATGAACTGATTTCAGTCAGCTGGATCTTTCTTCTTCAAAGCAAAAAGATTTTATCTTCAAATACAAGAACTTTTCGTGGTTTTGATGGTTTTCAGCAAATGAACATATTTCAGCGAGCTGGAAGTTTTTTCTTTAATAGCCTAAGATTTTATCTTAAAATACAAGAACTTTTCGTGGTTCTTGTCAATTTTTGTTGGTTTTCATCTAATGAACTTATTTCAGTCAGCTAGATCTTTCTTCTTCAAAGCAAAAAGATTTTATCTTCAAATACAAGAACTTTTCGTGGTTTTGATGGTTTTCAGCAAATGAACATATTTCAGCGAGCTGGAAGTTTTTTCCTTAATAGAGTAAGATTTTATCTTAAAATACAAGAACTTTTCGTGGTTCTTGTCAATTTTTGTTGGTTTTCATCTAATGAACTTATTTCAGTCAGCTAGATCTTTATTCTTCAAAGCAAAAAGATTTTATCTTCAAATACAAGAACTTTTCGTGGTTTTGATAGTTTTCAGCAAATGAACAGATTTCAGCGAGCTGGAAGTTTTTTCTTTAATAGCCTAAGATTTTATCTTAAAATACAAGAACTTTTCGTGGTTTTGATGGTTTTCAGCAAATGAACATATTTCAGCGAGCTGGAAGTTTTTTCTATAATAGCCGAAGATTTTATCTTAAAATACAAGAACTTTTCGTGGTTCTTGTCAATTTTTGTTGGTTTTCATCTAATGAACTTATTTCAGTCAGCTAGATCTTTCTTCTTCAAAGCAAAAAGATTTTATCTTCAAATACAAGAACTTTTCGTGGTTTTGATGGTTTTCAGCAAATGAACATATTTCAGCGAGCTGGAAGTTTTTTCCTTAATAGAGTAAGATTTTATCTTAAAATACAAGAACTTTTCGTGGTTCTTGTCAATTTTAGTTGGTTTTCATCTCATGAACTTATTTCAGTCAGCTGGATCTTTCTTCTTCAAAGAAAAAAGATTTTATCTTCAAATACAAGAACTTTTCGTGGTTTTGTTGGTTTTCAGCAAATGAACATATTTCAGCGAGCTGGGAGTTTTTTGTTTAATAGCATAAGATTTTATCTTAAAATACAAGAACTTTTCGTGGTTCTTGTCAATTTTTGTTGGTTTTCATCTAATGAACTTATTTCAGTCAGCTAGATCTTTCTTCTTCAAAGCAAAAAGATTTTATCTTCAAATACAAGAACTTTTCGTGGTTTTGATGGTTTTCAGCAAATGAACATATTTCAGCGAGCTGGAAGTTTTTTCCTTAATAGAGTAAGATTTTATCTTAAAATACAAGAACTTTTCGTGGTTCTTGTCATTTTTTGTTGGTTTTCATCGAATGAACTTATTTCAGTCAGCTAGATCTTTCTTCTTCAAAGCAAAAAGATTTTATCTTCAAATACAAGAACTTTTCGTGGTTTTGATGGTTTTCAGCAAATGAACATATTTCAGCGAGCTGGAAGTTTTTTCCTTAATAGAGTAAGATTTTATCTTAAAATACAAGAACTTTTCGTGGTTCTTGTCAATTTTTGTTGGTTTTCATCTAATGAACTTATTTCAGTCAGCTAGATCTTTCTTCTTCAAAGCAAAAAGATTTTATCTTCAAATACAAGAACTTTTCGTGGTTTTGATAGTTTTCAGCAAATGAACAGATTTCAGCGAGCTGGAAGTTTTTTCTTTAATAGCCTAAGATTTTATCTTAAAATACAAGAACTTTTCGTGGTTCTTGTCAATTTTTGTTGGTTTTCATCTAATGAACTTATTTCAGTCAGCTAGATCTTTCTTCGTCAAAGCAAAAAGATTTTATCTTCAAATACAAGAACTTTTGGTGGTTTTGTTGGTTTTCAGCAAATGAACAGATTTCAGCGAGCTGGAAGTTTTTTCCTTAATAGAGTAAGATTTTATCTTAAAATACAAGAACTTTTCGTGGTTCTTGTCAATTTTTGTTGGTTTTCATCTAATGAACTTATTTCAGTCAGCTAGATCTTTCTTCTTCAAAGCAAAAAGATTTTATCTTCAAATACAAGAACTTTTCGTGGTTTTGATGGTTTTCAGCAAATGAACATATTTCAGCGAGCTGGAAGTTTTTTCCTTAATAGAGTAAGATTTTATCTTAAAATACAAGAACTTTTCGTGGTTCTTGTCAATTTTTGTTGGTTTTCATCTAATGAACTTATTTCAGTCAGCTAGATCTTTCTTCTTCAAAGCAAAAAGATTTTATCTTCAAATACAAGAACTTTTCGTGGTTTTGATGGTTTTCAGCAAATGAACAGATTTCAGCGAGCTGGAAGTTTTTTCTTTAATAGCCTAAGATTTTATCTTAAAATACAAGAACTTTTCGTGGTTCTTGTCAATTTTTGTTGGTTTTCATCTAATGAACTTATTTCAGTCAGCTAGATCTTTCTTCGTCAAAGCAAAAAGATTTTATCTTCAAATACAAGAACTTTTGGTGGTTTTGTTGGTTTTCAGCAAATGAACAGATTTCAGCGAGCTGGAAGTTTTTTCCTTAATAGAGTAAGATTTTATCTTAAAATACAAGAAATTTTCGTGGTTCTTGTCAATTTTTGTTGGTTTTCATCTGATGAACTGATTTCAGTCAGCTGGATCTTTCTTCTTCAAAGCAAAAAGATTTTATCTTCAAATACAAGAACTTTTCGTGGTTTTGATGGTTTTCAGCAAATGAACATATTTCAGCGAGCTGGAAGTTTTTTCTTTAATAGCCTAAGATTTTATCTTAAAATACAAGAACTTTTCGTGGTTCTTGTCAATTTTTGTTGGTTTTCATCTAATGAACTTATTTCAGTCAGCTAGATCTTTCTTCTTCAAAGCAAAAAGATTTTATCTTCAAATACAAGAACTTTTCGTGGTTTTGATGGTTTTCAGCAAATGAACATATTTCAGCGAGCTGGAAGTTTTTTCCTGAATAGAGTAAGATTTTATCTTAAAATACAAGAACTTTTCGTGGTTCTTGTCAATTTTTGTTGGTTTTCATCTAATGAACTTATTTCAGTCAGCTAGATCTTTCTTCTTCAAAGCAAAAAGATTTTATCTTCAAATACAAGAACTTTTCGTGGTTTTGATGGTTTTCAGCAAATGAACATATTTCAGCGAGCTGGAAGTTTTTTCCTTAATAGAGTAAGATTTTATCTTAAAATACAAGAACTTTTCGTGGTTCTTGTCAATTTTTGTTGGTTTTCATCCAATGAACTTATTTCAGTCAGCTAGATCTTTCTTCTTCAAAGCAAAAAGATTTTATCTTCAAATACAAGAACTTTTCGTGGTTTTGATGGTTTTCAGCAAATGAACAGATTTCAGCGAGCTGGAAGTTTTTTCCTGAATACAGTAAGATTTTATCTTAAAATACAAGAACTTTTCGTGGTTCTTGTCAATTTTTGTTGGTTTTCATCTAATGAACTTATTTCAGTCAGCTAGATCTTTCTTCTTCAAAGCAAAAAGATTTTATCTTCAAATACAAGAACTTTTCGTGGTTTTGATGGTTTTCAGCAAATGAACAGATTTCAGCGAGCTGGAAGTTTTTTCTTTAATAGCCTAAGATTTTATCTTAAAATACAAGAACTTTTCGTGGTTCTTGTCAATTTTTGTTGGTTTTCATCTAATGAACTTATTTCAGTCAGCTAGATCTTTCTTCGTCAAAGCAAAAAGATTTTATCTTCAAATACAAGAACTTTTGGTGGTTTTGTTGGTTTTCAGCAAATGAACAGATTTCAGCGAGCTGGAAGTTTTTTCCTTAATAGAGTAAGATTTTATCTTAAAATACAAGAACTTTTCGTGGTTCTTGTCAATTTTTGTTGGTTTTCATCTAATGAACTTATTTCAGTCAGCTAGATCTTTCTTCTTCAAAGCAAAAAGATTTTATCTTCAAATACAAGAACTTTTCGTGGTTTTGATGGTTTTCAGCAAATGAACATATTTCAGCGAGCTGGAAGTTTTTTCCTTAATAGAGTAAGATTTTATCTTAAAATACAAGAACTTTTCGTGGTTCTTGTCAATTTTTGTTGATTTTCATCTAATGAACTTATTTCAGTCAGCTGGATCTTTCTTCTTCCAAGCAAAAAGATTTTATCTTCAAATACAAGAACTTTTCGTGGTTTTGATGGTTTTCAGCAAATGAACATATTTCAGCGAGCTGGAAGTTTTTTCCTTAATAGAGTAAGATTTTATCTTAAAATACAAGAACTTTTCGTGGTTCTTGTCAATTTTTGTTGGTTTTCATCTAATGAACTTATTTCAGTCAGCTAGATCTTTCTTCGTCAAAGCAAAAAGATTTTATCTTCAAATACAAGAACTTTTCGTGGTTTTGATGGTTTTCAGCAAATGAACAGATTTCAGCGAGCTGGAAGTTTTTTCTTTAATAGCCTAAGATTTTATCTTAAAATACAAGAACTTTTCGTGGTTCTTGTCAATTTTTGTTGGTTTTCATCTAATGAACTTATTTCAGTCAGCTAGATCTTTCTTCGTCAAAGCAAAAAGATTTTATCTTCAAATACAAGAACTTTTGGTGGTTTTGTTGGTTTTCAGCAAATGAACATATTTCAGCGAGCTGGAAGTTTTTTCCTTAATAGAGTAAGATTTTATCTTAAAATACAAGAACTTTTCGTGGTTCTTGTCAATTTTTGTTGGTTTTCATCCAATGAACTTATTTCAGTCAGCTAGATCTTTCTTCTTCAAAGCAAAAAGATTTTATCTTCAAATACAAGAACTTTTCGTGGTTTTGATGGTTTTCAGCAAATGAACAGATTTCAGCGAGCTGGAAGTTTTTTCCTGAATACAGTAAGATTTTATCTTAAAATACAAGAACTTTTCGTGGTTCTTGTCAATTTTTGTTGGTTTTCATCTAATGAACTTATTTCAGTCAGCTAGATCTTTCTTCTTCAAAGCAAAAAGATTTTATCTTCAAATACAAGAACTTTTCGTGGTTTTGATGGTTTTCAGCAAATGAACAGATTTCAGCGAGCTGGAAGTTTTTTCTTTAATAGCCTAAGATTTTATCTTAAAATACAAGAACTTTTCGTGGTTCTTGTCAATTTTTGTTGGTTTTCATCTAATGAACTTATTTCAGTCAGCTAGATCTTTCTTCGTCAAAGCAAAAAGATTTTATCTTCAAATACAAGAACTTTTGGTGGTTTTGTTGGTTTTCAGCAAATGAACAGATTTCAGCGAGCTGGAAGTTTTTTCCTTAATAGAGTAAGATTTTATCTTAAAATACAAGAACTTTTCGTGGTTCTTGTCAATTTTTGTTGGTTTTCATCTAATGAACTTATTTCAGTCAGCTAGATCTTTCTTCTTCAAAGCAAAAAGATTTTATCTTCAAATACAAGAACTTTTCGTGGTTTTGATGGTTTTCAGCAAATGAACATATTTCAGCGAGCTGGAAGTTTTTTCCTTAATAGAGTAAGATTTTATCTTAAAATACAAGAACTTTTCGTGGTTCTTGTCAATTTTTGTTGATTTTCATCTAATGAACTTATTTCAGTCAGCTGGATCTTTCTTCGTCAAAGCAAAAAGATTTTATCTTCAAATACAAGAACTTTTCGTGGTTTTGATGGTTTTCAGCAAATGAACATATTTCAGCGAGCTGGAAGTTTTTTCCTTAATAGAGTAAGATTTTATCTTAAAATACAAGAACTTTTCGTGGTTCTTGTCAATTTTTGTTGGTTTTCATCTAATGAACTTATTTCAGTCAGCTAGATCTTTCTTCGTCAAAGCAAAAAGATTTTATCTTCAAATACAAGAACTTTTCGTGGTTTTGATGGTTTTCAGCAAATGAACAGATTTCAGCGAGCTGGAAGTTTTTTCTTTAATAGCCTAAGATTTTATCTTAAAATACAAGAACTTTTCGTGGTTCTTGTCAATTTTTGTTGGTTTTCATCTAATGAACTTATTTCAGTCAGCTAGATCTTTCTTCGTCAAAGCAAAAAGATTTTATCTTCAAATACAAGAACTTTTGGTGGTTTTGTTGGTTTTCAGCAAATGAACAGATTTCAGCGAGCTGGAAGTTTTTTCCTTAATAGAGTAAGATTTTATCTTAAAATACAAGAAATTTTCGTGGTTCTTGTCAATTTTTGTTGGTTTTCATCTGATGAACTGATTTCAGTCAGCTGGATCTTTCTTCTTCAAAGCAAAAAGATTTTATCTTCAAATACAAGAACTTTTCGTGGTTTTGATGGTTTTCAGCAAATGAACATATTTCAGCGAGCTGGAAGTTTTTTCTTTAATAGCCTAAGATTTTATCTTAAAATACAAGAACTTTTCGTGGTTCTTGTCAATTTTTGTTGGTTTTCATCTAATGAACTTATTTCAGTCAGCTAGATCTTTCTTCTTCAAAGCAAAAAGATTTTATCTTCAAATACAAGAACTTTTCGTGGTTTTGATGGTTTTCAGCAAATGAACATATTTCAGCGAGCTGGAAGTTTTTTCCTTAATAGAGTAAGATTTTATCTTAAAATACAAGAACTTTTCGTGGTTCTTGTCAATTTTTGTTGGTTTTCATCTAATGAACTTATTTCAGTCAGCTAGATCTTTCTTCTTCAAAGCAAAAAGATTTTATCTTCAAATACAAGAACTTTTCGTGGTTTTGATGGTTTTCAGCAAATGAACATATTTCAGCGAGCTGGAAGTTTTTTCCTTAATAGAGTAAGATATTGTCTTAAAATACAAGAAGTTTTCGTGGTTCTTGTCAATTTTTGTTGGTTTTCATCCAATGAACTTATTTCAGTCAGCTAGATCTTTCTTCTTCAAAGCAAAAAGATTTTATCTTCAAATACAAGAACTTTTCGTGGTTTTGATGGTTTTCAGCAAATGAACAGATTTCAGCGAGCTGGAAGTTTTTTCCTGAATACAGTAAGATTTTATCTTAAAATACAAGAACTTTTCGTGGTTCTTGTCAATTTTTGTTGGTTTTCATCTAATGAACTTATTTCAGTCGGCTAGATCTTTCTTCTTCAAAGCAAAAAGATTTTATCTTCAAATACAAGAACTTTTCGTGGTTTTGATGGTTTTCAGCAAATGAACAGATTTCAGCGAGCTGGCAGTTTTTTCTTTAATAGCCTAAGATTTTATCTTAAAATACAAGAACTTTTCGTTGTTCTTGTCAATTTTTGTTGGTTTTCATCTAATGAACTTATTTCAGTCAGCTAGATCTTTCTTCGTCAAAGCAAAAAGATTTTATCTTCAAATACAAGAACTTTTGGTGGTTTTGATGGTTTTCAGCAAATGAACAGATTTCAGCGAGCTGGCAGTTTTTTCTTTAATAGCCTAAGATTTTATCTTAAAATACAAGAACTTTTCGTTGTTCTTGTCAATTTTTGTTGGTTTTCATCTAATGAACTTATTTCAGTCAGCTAGATCTTTCTTCTTCAAAGCAAAAAGATTTTATCTTCAAATACAAGAACTTTTCGTGGTTTTGATGGTTTTCAGCAAATGAACATATTTCAGCGAGCTGGAAGTTTTTTCCTTAATAGAGTAAGATTTTATCTTAAAATACAAGAACTTTTCGTGGTTCTTGTCAATTTTTGTTGGTTTTCATCTAATGAAATTATTTCAGTCAGCTGGATCTTTCTTCTTCAAAGCAAAAAGATTTTATCTTCAAATACAAGAACTTTTCGTGGTTTTGTTGGTTTTCAGCAAATGAACATATTTCAGCGAGCCAGAAGTTTTTTCTTTAATAGCGTAAGATATTATCTTAAAATACAAGAAGTTTTCGTGGTTCTTGTCAAATTTTGTTGGTTTTCATCTAATGAACTTATTTCAGTCAGCTGGATCTTTCTTCTTCAAAGCAAAAAGATTTTATCTTCAAATACAAGAACTTTTCGTGGTTTTGATGGTTTTCAGCAACTGAACATATTTCAGCGAGCTGGAAGTTTTTTCCTTAATAGAGTAAGATTTTATCTTAAAATACAAGAACTTTTCGTGGTTCTTGTTATTTTTTGTTGGTTTTCATCTAATGAACTTATTTCAGTCAGCTAGATCTTTCTTCTTCAAAGCAAAAAGATTTTATCTTCAAATACAAGAACTTTTCGTGGTTTTGATGGTTTTCAGCAAATGAACATATTTCAGCGAGCTGGAAGTTTTTTCCTTAATAGAGTAAGATATTGTCTTAAAATACAAGAAGTTTTCGTGGTTCTTGTCAATTTTTGTTGGTTTTCATCCAATGAACTTATTTCAGTCAGCTAGATCTTTCTTCTTCAAAGCAAAAAGATTTTATCTTCAAATACAAGAACTTTTCGTGGTTTTGATGGTTTTCAGCAAATGAACAGATTTCAGCGAGCTGGAAGTTTTTTCCTGAATACAGTAAGATTTTATCTTAAAATACAAGAACTTTTCGTGGTTCTTGTCAATTTTTGTTGGTTTTCATCTAATGAACTTATTTCAGTCGGCTAGATCTTTCTTCTTCAAAGCAAAAAGATTTTATCTTCAAATACAAGAACTTTTCGTGGTTTTGATGGTTTTCAGCAAATGAACAGATTTCAGCGAGCTGGCAGTTTTTTCTTTAATAGCCTAAGATTTTATCTTAAAATACAAGAACTTTTCGTTGTTCTTGTCAATTTTTGTTGGTTTTCATCTAATGAACTTATTTCAGTCAGCTAGATCTTTCTTCGTCAAAGCAAAAAGATTTTATCTTCAAATACAAGAACTTTTGGTGGTTTTGATGGTTTTCAGCAAATGAACAGATTTCAGCGAGCTGGAAGTTTTTTCTTTAATAGCCTAAGATTTTATCTTAAAATACAAGAACTTTTCGTGGTTCTTGTCAATTTTTGTTGGTTTTCATCTCATGAACTTATTTCAGTCAGCTGGATCTTTCTTCTTCAAAGCAAAAAGATTTTATCTTCAAATACAAGAACTTTTAGTGGTTTTGATGGTTTTCAGCAAATGAACATATTTCAGCGAGCCAGAAGTTTTTTCTTTAATAGCCTAAGATTTTATCTTAAAATACAAGAACTTTTCGTTGTTCTTGTCAATTTTTGTTGGTTTTCATCTAATGAACTTATTTCAGTCAGCTAGATCTTTCTTCTTCAAAGCAAAAAGATTTTATCTTCAAATACAAGAACTTTTCGTGGTTTTGATGGTTTTCAGCAAATGAACATATTTCAGCGAGCTGGAAGTTTTTTCCTTAATAGAGTAAGATTTTATCTTAAAATACAAGAACTTTTCGTGGTTCTTGTCAATTTTTGTTGGTTTTCATCTAATGAAATTATTTCAGTCAGCTGGATCTTTCTTCTTCAAAGCAAAAAGATTTTATCTTCAAATACAAGAACTTTTCGTGGTTTTGTTGGTTTTCAGCAAATGAACATATTTCAGCGAGCCAGAAGTTTTTTCTTTAATAGCGTAAGATATTATCTTAAAATACAAGAAGTTTTCGTGGTTCTTGTCAAATTTTGTTGGTTTTCATCTAATGAACTTATTTCAGTCAGCTGGATCTTTCTTCTTCAAAGCAAAAAGATATTATCTTCAAATACAAGAACTTTTCGTGGTTTTGTTGGTTTTCAGCAAATGAACATATTTCAGCGAGCTGGGAGTTTTTTCCTTAATAGCATAAGATTTTATCTTAAAATACAAGAACTTTTCGTGGTTCATGTCAATTTTTGTTGGTTTTCATCTAATGAACTTATTTCAGTCAGCTAGATCTTTCTTCTTCAAAGCAAAAAGATTTTATCTTCAAATACAAGAACTTTTCGTGGTTTTGATGGTTTTCAGCAAATGAACATATTTCAGCGAGCTGGAAGTTTTTTCCTGAATACAGTAAGATTTTATCTTAAAATACAAGAACTTTTCGTGGTTCTTGTCAATTTTTGTTGGATTTCATCAAATGAACTTATTTCAGTCAGCTAGATCTTTCTTCTTCAAAACAAAAAGATTTTATCTTCAAATACAAGAACTTTTCGTGGTTTTGATGGTTTTCAGCAAATGAACATATTTCAGCGAGCTGGAAGTTTTTTCCTTAATAGAGTAAGATTTTATCTTAAAATACAAGAACTTTTCGTGGTTCTTGTCAATTTTTGTTGGTTTTCATCTAATGAACTTATTTCAGTCAGCTAGATCTTTCTTCGTCAAAGCAAAAAGATTGTATCTTCAAATACAAGAACTTTTCATGGTTTTGTTGGTTTTCAGCAAATGAACAGATTTCAGCGAGCTGGAAGTTTTTTCCTTAATAGAGTAAGATTTTATCTTAAAATACAAGAACTTTTCGTGGTTCTTGTCAATTTTTGTTGGTTTTCATCTGATGAACTGATTTCAGTCAGCTGGATCTTTCTTCTTCAAAGCAAAAAGATTTTATCTTCAAATACAAGAACTTTTCGTGGTTTTGATGGTTTTCAGCAAATGAACATATTTCAGCGAGCTGGAAGTTTTTTCCTTAATAGAGTAAGATTTTATCTTAAAGTACAAGAACTTTTCGTGGTTCTTGTCAATTTTTGTTGGTTTTCATCTAATGAAATTATTTCAGTCAGCTGGATCTTTGTTCTTCAAAGCAAAAAGATTTTATCTTCAAATACAAGAACTTTTCGTGGTTTTGTTGGTTTTCAGCAAATGAACATATTTCAGCGAGCCAGAAGTTTTTTCTTTAATAGAGTAAGATTTTATCTTAAAATACAAGAACTTTTCGTGGTTCTTGTCAAATTTTGTTGGTTTTCATCGAATGAACTTATTTCAGTCAGCTGGATCTTTCTTCTTCAAAGCAAAAAGATTTTATCTTCAAATACAAGAACTTTTGGTGGTTTTGTTGGTTTTCAGCAAATGAACATATTTCAGCGAGCTGGGAGTTTTTTCTTTAATAGCATAAGATTTTATCTTAACATACAAGAACTTTTCGTGGTTCTTGTCAATTTTTGTTGGTTTTCATCTAATGAACTTATTTCAATCAGCGAGATCTTTCTTCTTCAAAGCAAAAAGATTTTATCTTCAAATACAAGAACTTTTCGTGGTTTTGATGGTTTTCAGCAAATGAACATATTTCAGCGAGCTGGAAGTTTTTTCCTGAATACAGTAAGATTTTATCTTAAAATACAAGAACTTTTCGTGGTTCTTGTCAATTTTTGTTGGATTTCATCTAATGAACTTATTTCAGTCAGCTAGATCTTTCTTCTTCAAAACAAAAAGATTTTATCTTCAAATACAAGAACTTTTCGTGGTTTTGATGGTTTTCAGCAAATGAACATATTTCAGCGAGCTGGAAGTTTTTTCCTGAATACAGTAAGATTTTATCTTAAAATACAAGAACTTTTCGTGGTTCTTGTCAATTTTTGTTGGATTTCATCTAATGAACTTATTTCAGTCAGCTAGATCTTTCTTCTTCAAAGCAAAAAGATTTTATCTTCAAATACAAGAACTTTTCGTGGTTTTGATGGTTTTCAGCAAATGAACATATTTCAGCGAGCTGGAAGTTTTTTCCTTAATAGAGTAAGATTTTATCTTAAAATACAAGAACTTTTCGTGGTTCTTGTCAATTTTTGTTGGTTTTCATCTAATGAACTTATTTCAGTCAGCTAGATCTTTCTTCGTCAAAGCAAAAAGATTTTATCTTCAAATACAAGAACTTTTCATGGTTTTGTTGGTTTTCAGCAAATGAACAGATTTCAGCGAGCTGGAAGTTTTTTCCTTAATAGAGTAAGATTTTATCTTAAAATACAAGAACTTTTCGTGGTTCTTGTCAATTTTTGTTGGTTTTCATCTGATGAACTGATTTCAGTCAGCTGGATCTTTCTTCTTCAAAGCAAAAAGATTTTATCTTCAAATACAAGAACTTTTCGTGGTTTTGATGGTTTTCAGCAAATGAACATATTTCAGCGAGCTGGAAGTTTTTTCCTTAATAGAGTAAGATTTTATCTTAAAATACAAGAACTTTTCGTGGTTCTTGTCAATTTTTGTTGGTTTTCATCTAATGAAATTATTTCAGTCAGCTGGATCTTTCTTCTTCAAAGCAAAAAGATTTTATCTTCAAATACAAGAACTTTTGGTGGTTTTGTTGGTTTTCAGCAAATGAACATATTTCAGCGAGCCAGAAGTTTTTTCTTTAATAGCGTAAGATATTATCTTAAAATACAAGAAGTTTTTGTGGTTCTTGTCAAATTTTGTTGGTTTTCATCTAATGAACTTATTTCAGTCAGCTAGATCTTTCTTCTTCAAAGCAAAAAGATTTTATCTTCAAATACAAGAACTTTTCGTGGTTTTGATGGTTTTCAGCAACTGAACATATTTCAGCGAGCTGGAAGTTTTTTCCTTAATAGAGTAAGATTTTATCTTAAAATACAAGAACTTTTCGTGGTTCTTGTCAATTTTTGTTGGTTTTCATCTAATGAACTTATTTCAGTCAGCTGGATCTTTCTTCTTCAAAGAAAAAAGATTTTATCTTCAAATACAAGAACTTTTCGTGGTTTTGATGGTTTTCAGCAAATGACCATATTTCAGCGAGCTGGAAATTTTTTCCTTAATAGAGTAAGATTTTATCTTAAAATACAAGAACTTTTCGTGGTTCTTGTCAATTTTTGTTGGTTTTCATCTAATGAACTTATTTCAGTCAGCTGGATCTTTCTTCTTCAAAGAAAAAAGATTTTATCTTCAAATACAAGAACTTTTCGTGGTTTTGTTGGTTTTCAGCAAATGAACATATTTCAGCGAGCTGGGAGTTTTTTCTTTAATAGCATAAGATTTTATCTTAACATACAAGAACTTTTCGTGGTTCTTGTCAATTTTTGTTGGTTTTCATCTAATGAACTTATTTCAATCAGCGAGATCTTTCTTCTTCAAAGCAAAAAGATTTTATCTTCAAATACAAGAACTTTTCGTGGTTTTGATGGTTTTCAGCAAATGAACATATTTCAGCGAGCTGGAAGTTTTTTCCTGAATACAGTAAGATTTTATCTTAAAATACAAGAACTTTTCGTGGTTCTTGTCAATTTTTGTTGGATTTCATCTAATGAACTTATTTCAGTCAGCTAGATCTTTCTTCTTCAAAACAAAAAGATTTTATCTTCAAATACAAGAACTTTTCATGGTTTTGTTGGTTTTCAGCAAATGAACAGATTTCAGCGAGCTGGAAGTTTTTTCCTTAATAGAGTAAGATTTTATCTTAAAATACAAGAACTTTTCGTGGTTCTTGTCATTTTTTGTTGGTTTTCATCTGATGAACTGATTTCAGTCAGCTGGATCTTTCTTCTTCAAAGCAAAAAGATTTTATCTTCAAATACAAGAACTTTTCGTGGTTTTGATGGTTTTCAGCAAATGAACATATTTCAGCGAGCTGGAAGTTTTTTCCTTAATAGAGTAAGATTTTATCTTAAAATACAAGAACTTTTCGTGGTTCTTGTCAATTTTTGTTGGTTTTCATCTAATGAAATTATTTCAGTCAGCTGGATCTTTCTTCTTCAAAGCAAAAAGATTTTATCTTCAAATACAAGAACTTTTGGTGGTTTTGTTGGTTTTCAGCAAATGAACATATTTCAGCGAGCCAGAAGTTTTTTCTTTAATAGCGTAAGATATTATCTTAAAATACAAGAAGTTTTCGTGGTTCTTGTCAAATTTTGTTGGTTTTCATCTAATGAACTTATTTCAGTCAGCTAGATCTTTCTTCTTCAAAGCAAAAAGATTTTATCTTCAAATACAAGAACTTTTCGTGGTTTTGATGGTTTTCAGCAACTGAACATATTTCAGCGAGCTGGAAGTTTTTTCCTTAATAGAGTAAGATTTTATCTTAAAATACAAGAACTTTTCGTGGTTCTTGTCAATTTTTGTTGGTTTTCATCTAATGAACTTATTTCAGTCAGCTGGATCTTTCTTCTTCAAAGAAAAAAGATTTTATCTTCAAATACAAGAACTTTTCGTGGTTTTGTTGGTTTTCAGCAAATGAACATATTTCAGCGAGCTGGGAGTTTTTTCTTTAATAGCATAAGATTTTATCTTAACATACAAGAACTTTTCGTGGTTCTTGTCAATTTTTGTTGGTTTTCATCTAATGAACTTATTTCAGTCAGCGAGATCTTTCTTCTTCAAAGCAAAAAGATTTTATCTTCAAATACAAGAACTTTTCGTGGTTTTGATGGTTTTCAGCAAATGAACATATTTCAGCGAGCTGGAAGTTTTTTCCTGAATACAGTAAGATTTTATCTTAAAATACAAGAACTTTTCGTGGTTCTTGTCAATTTTTGTTGGATTTCATCTAATGAACTTATTTCAGTCAGCTGGATCTTTCTTCTTCAAAACAAAAAGATTTTATCTTCAAATACAAGAACTTTTCGTGGTTTTGATGGTTTTCAGCAAATGAACATATTTCAGCGAGCTGGAAGTTTTTTCCTTAATAGAGTAAGATTTTATCTTAAAATACAAGAACTTTTCGTGGTTCTTGTCAATTTTTGTTGGTTTTCATCTAATGAAATTATTTCAGTCAGCTGGATCTTTCTTCTTCAAAGCAAAAAGATTTTATCTTCAAATACAAGAACTTTTCGTGGTTTTGTTGGTTTTCAGCAAATGAACATATTTCAGCGAGCCAGAAGTTTTTTCTTTAATAGCGTAAGATTTTATCTTAAAATACAAGAAGTTTTCGTGGTTCTTGTCAAATTTTGTTGGTTTTCATCTAATGAACTTATTTCAGTCAGCTAGATCTTTGTTCTTCAAAGCAAAAAGATTTTATCTTCAAATACAAGAACTTTTCGTGGTTTTGATGGTTTTCAGCAAATGAACATATTTCAGCGAGCTGGAAGTTTTTTCCTTAATAGAGTAAGATTTTATCTTAAAATACAAGAACATTTCGTGGTTCTTGTCATTTTTTGTTGGTTTTCATCTAATGAACTTATTTCAGTCAGCTAGATCTTTCTTCTTCAAAGCAAAAAGATTTTATCTTCAAATACAAGAACTTTTCGTGGTTTTGATGGTTTTCAGCAAATGAACATATTTCAGCGAGCTGGAAGTTTTTTCCTGAATACAGTAAGATTTTATCTTAAAATACAAGAACTTTTCGTGGTTCTTGTCAATTTTAGTTGGTTTTCATCTAATGAACTTATTTCAGTCAGCTGGATCTTTCTTCTTCAAATAAAAAAGATTTTATCTTCAAATACAAGAACTTTTCGTGGTTTTGTTGGTTTTCAGCAAATGAACATATTTCAGCGAGCATGAAGTTTTTTTCTTTAATAGCGTAAGATATTATCTTAAAATACAAGAAGTTTTCGTGGTTCTTGTCAAATTTTGTTGGTTTTCATCGAATGAACTTATTTCAGTCAGCGAGATGTTTCTTCTTCAAAGCAAAAAGATTTTATCTTCAAATACAAGAACTTTTCGTGGTTTTGATGGTTTTCAGCAAATGAACATATTTCAGCGAGCTGGAAGTTTTTTCCTTAATAGAGTAATATTTTATCTTAAAATACAAGAACTTTTCGTGGTTCTTGTCAATTTTAGTTGGTTTTCATCTCATGAACTTATTTCAGTCAGCTGGATCTTTCTTCTTCAAATAAAAAAGATTTTATCTTCAAATACAAGAACTTTTCGTGGTTTTGTTGGTTTTCAGCAAATGAACATATTTCAGCGAGCTGGGAGTTTTTTCTTTAATAGCATAAGATTTTATCTTAAAATACAAGAACTTTTCGTGGTTCTTGTCAATTTTTGTTGGTTTTCATCTAATGAACTTATTTCAGTCAGCTAGATCTTTCTTCTTCAAAGCAAAAAGATTTTATCTTCAAATACAAGAACTTTTCGTGGTTTTGATGGTTTTCAGCAAATGAACATATTTCAGCGAGCTGGAAGTTTTTTCCTGAATAGAGTAAGATTTTATCTTAAAATACAAGAACTTTTCGTGTTTCTTGTCAATTTTTGTTGGTTTTCATCTAATGAACTTATTTCAGTCAGCTAGATCTTTCTTCAAAGCAAAAAGATTTTATCTTCAAATACAAGAACTTTTCGTGGTTTTGATGGTTTTCAGCAAATGAACATATTTCAGCGAGCTGGAAGTTTTTTCCTTAATAGAGTAAGATTTTATCTTAAAATACAAGAACTTTTCGTGGTTCTTGTCAATTTTTGTTGGTTTTCATCTAATGAACTTATTTCAGTCAGCTGGATCTTTCTTCTTCAAAGCAAAAAGATTTTATCTTCAAATACAAGAACTTTTCGTGGTTTTGTTGGTTTTCAGCAAATGAACATATTTCAGCGAGCCAGAAGTTTTTTCTTTAATCGCGTAAGATATTATCTTAAAATACAAGAAGTTTTCGTGGTTCTTGTCAAATTTTGTTGGTTTTCATCTAATGAACTTATTTCAGTCAGCTAGATCTTTATTCTTCAAAGCAAAAAGATTTTATCTTCAAATACAAGAACTTTTCGTGGTTCTTGTCAATTTTTGTTGGTTTTCATCTAATGAACTTATTTCAGTCAGCTCGATCTTTCTTCTTCAAAGCAAAAAGATTTTATCTTCAAATACAAGAACTTTTCGTGGTTTTCATGGTTTTCAGCAAATGAACATATTTCAGCGAGCTGGAAGTTTTTTCCTGAATAGAGTAAGATTTTATCTTAAAATACAAGAACTTTTCGTGGTTCTTGTCAATTTTTGTTGGTTTTCATCGAATGAACTTATTTCAGTCAGCTAGATCTTTCTTCTTCAAAGCAAAAAGATTTTATCTTCAAATACAAGAACTTTTCGTGGTTTTGATGGTTTTCAGCAAATGAACATATTTCAGCGAGCTGGAAGTTTTTTCCTTAATAGAGTAAGATTTTATCTTAAAATACAAGAACTTTTCGTGGTTCTTGTCAATTTTTGTTGGTTTTCATCTAATGAACTTATTTCAGTCAGCTAGATCTTTCTTCTTCAAAGCAAAAAGATTTTATCTTCAAATACAAGAACTTTTCGTGGTTTTGATGGTTTTCAGCAAATGAACATATTTCAGCGAGCTGGAAGTTTTTTCCTTAATAGAGTAAGATTTTATCTTAAAATACAAGAACTTTTCGTGGTTCTTGTCAATTTTAGTTGGTTTTCATCTCATGAACTTATTTCAGTCAGCTGGATCTTTCTTCTTCAAATAAAAAAGATTTTATCTTCAAATACAAGAACTTTTCGTGGTTTTGTTGGTTTTCAGCAAATGAACATATTTCAGCGAGCTGGGAGTTTTTTCTTTAATAGCATAAGATTTTATCTTAAAATACAAGAACTTTTCGTGGTTCTTGTCAATTTTTGTTGGTTTTCATCTAATGAACTTATTTCAGTCAGCTCGATCTTTCTTCTTCAAAGCAAAAAGATTTTATCTTCAAATACAAGAACTTTTCGTGGTTTTGATGGTTTTCAGCAAATGAACATATTTCAGCGAGCTGGAAGTTTTTTCCTGAATAGAGTAAGATTTTATCTTAAAATACAAGAACTTTTCGTGGTTCTTGTCAATTTTTGTTGGTTTTCATCTAATGAACTTATTTCAGTCAGCTAGATCTTTCTTCAAAGCAAAAAGATTTTATCTTCAAATACAAGAACTTTTCGTGGTTTTGATGGTTTTCAGCAAATGAACATATTTCAGCGAGCTGGAAGTTTTTTCCTTCATAGAGTAAGATTTTATCTTAAAATACAAGAACTTTTCGTGGTTCTTGTCAATTTTTGTTGGTTTTCATCTAATGAACTTATTTCAGTCAGCTGGATCTTTCTTCTTCAAAGCAAAAAGATTTTATCTTCAAATACAAGAACTTTTTGTGGTTTTGTTGGTTTTCAGCAAATGAACATATTTCAGCGAGCCAGAAGTTTTTTCTTTAATAGCGTAAGATATTATCTTAAAATACAAGAAGTTTTCGTGGTTCTTGTCAAATTTTGTTGGTTTTCATCTAATGAACTTATTTCAGTCAGCTAGATCTTTCTTCTTCAAAGCAAAAAGATTTTATCTTCAAATACAAGAACTTTTCGTGGTTCTTGTCAATTTTTGTTGGTTTTCATCTAATGAACTTATTTCAGTCAGCTAGATCTTTCTTCTTCAAAGCAAAAAGATTTTATCTTCAAATCCAAGAACTTTTCGTGGTTTTGATGGTTTTCAGCAAATGAACATATTTCAGCGAGCTGGAAGTTTTTTCCTGAATAGAGTAAGATTTTATCTTAAAATACAAGAACTTTTCGTGGTTCTTGTCAATTTTTGTTGGTTTTCATCGAATGAACTTATTTCAGTCAGCTAGATCTTTCTTCAAAGCAAAAAGATTTTATCTTCAAATACAAGAACTTTTCGTGGTTTTGATGGTTTTCAGCAAATGAACATATTTCAGCGAGCTGGAAGTTTTTTCCTTAATAGAGTAAGATTTTATCTTAAAATACAAGAACTTTTCGTGGTTCTTGTCAATTTTTGTTGGTTTTCATCTAATGAACTTATTTCAGTCAGCTAGATCTTTCTTCTTCAAAGAAAAAAGATTTTATCTTCAAATACAAGAACTTTTCGTGGTTTTGATGGTTTTCAGCAAATGAACATATTTCAGCGAGCTGGAAGTTTTTTCCTTAATAGAGTAAGATTTCATCTTAAAATACAAGAACTTTTCGTGGTTCTTGTCATTTTTTGTTGGTTTTCATCTAATGAACTTATTTCAGTCAGCTAGATCTTTCTTCTTCAAAGCAAAAAGATTTTATCTTCAAATACAAGAACTTTTCGTGGTTTTGATGGTTTTCAGCAAATGAACATATTTCAGCGAGCTGGAAGTTTTTTCCTTAATAGAGTAAGATTTTATCTTAAAATACAAGAACTTTTCGTGGTTCTTGTCAATTTTTGTTGGTTTTCATCTAATGAACTTATTTCAGTCAGCTGGATCTTTCTTCTTCAAAGCAAAAAGATTTTATCTTCAAATACAAGAACTTTTCGTGGTTTTGTTGGTTTTCAGCAAATGAACATATTTCAGCGAGCTGGGAGTTTTTTCTTTAATAGCATAAGATTTTATCTTAAAATACAAGAACTTTTCGTGGTTCTTGTCAATTTTTGTTGGTTTTCATCTAATGAACTTATTTCAGTCAGCTAGATCTTCCTTCTTCAAAGCAAAAAGATTTTATCTTCAAATACAAGAACTTTTCGTGGTTTTGATGGTTTTCAGCAAATGAACATATTTCAGCGAGCTGGAAGTTTTTTCCTGAATACAGTAAGATTTTATCTTAAAATACAAGAACTTTTCGTGGTTCTTGTCAATTTTTGTTGGTTTTCATCTGATGAACTTATTTCAGTCAGCTAGATCTTTCTTCTTCAAAGCAAAGAGATTTTATCTTCAAATACAAGAACTGTTCGTGGTTTTGATGGTTTTCAGCAAATGAACAGATTTCAGCGAGCTGGAAGTTTTTTCTTTAATAGCCTAAGATTTTATCTTAAAATACAAGAACTTTTCGTGGTTCTTGTCAATTTTTGTTGGTTTTCATCGAATGAACTTATTTCAGTCATCTGGATCTTTCTTCTTCAAAGAAAAAAGATTTTATCTTCAAATACAAGAACTTTTCGTGGTTTTGATGGTTTTCAGCAAATGAACATATTTCAGCGAGCTGGAAGTTTTTTCCTTAATAGAGTAAGATTTTATCTTAAAATACAAGAACTTTTCGTGGTTCTTGTCAATTTTAGTTGGTTTTCATCTCATGAACTTATTTCATTCAGCTGGATCTTTCTTCTTCAAATAAAAAAGATTTTATCTTCAAATACAAGAACTTTTCGTGGTTTTGTTGGTTTTCAGCAAATGAACATATTTCAGCGAGCTGGGAATTTTTTCTTTAATAGCATAAGATTTTATCTTAAAATACAAGAACTTTTCGTGGTTCTTGTCAATTTTTGTTGGTTTTCATCTAATGAACTTATTTCAGTCAGCTAGATCTTTCTTCTTCAAGAAAAAACGTCCAGCTCGCTGAAATATGTTCATTTGCTGAAAACCATCAAAACCACGAAAAGTTCTTGTATTTGAAGATAAAATCTTTTTGCTTTGAAGAAGAAAGATCTAGCTGACTGAAATAAGTTCATTAGATGAAAACCAACAAAAAATGACAAGAACCACGAAAAGTTCTTGTATTTTAAGATAAAATCTTACTCTATTAAGGAAAAAACTTCCAGCTCGCTGAAATATGTTCATTTGCTGAAAACCATCAAAACCACGAAAAGTTCTTGTATTTGAAGATAAATTCTTTTTGCTTTGAAGAAGAAAGATCTAGCTGACTGAAATAAGTTCATTAGATGAAAACCAACAAAAATTGACAAGAACCACGAAAAGATCTTGTATTTTAAGATAAAATCTTACGCTCTTAAAGAAAAAACTTCCAGCTCGCTGAAATCTGTTCATTTGCTGAAAACCATCAAAACCACGAAAAGTTCTTGTATTTGAAGATAAAATCTTTTTGCTTTGAAGAAGAAAGATCTAGCTGACTGAAATAAGTTCATTAGATGAAAACCAACAAAAATTGACAAGAACCACGAAAAGTTCTTGTATTTTAAGATAAAATCTTACTCTATTAAGGAAAAAACTTCCAGCTCGCTGAAATATGTTCATTTGCTGAAAACCATCATAACCACGAAAAGTTCTTGTATTTGAAGATAAAATCTTTTTGCTTTGAAGAAGAAAGATCTAGCTGACTGAAATAAGTTCATTAGATGAAAACCAACAAAAATTGACAAGAACCACGAAAAGTTCTTGTATTTTAAGATAAAATCTTACTCTATTCAGGAAAAAACTTCCAGCTCGCTGAAATATGTTCATTTGCTGAAAACCATCAAAACCACGAAAAGTTCTTGTATTTGAAGATAAAATCTTTTTGCTTTGAAGAAGAAAGATCTAGCTGACTGAAATAAGTTCATTCGATGAAAACCAACAAAAATTGACAAGAACCACGAAAAGTTCTTGTATTTTAAGATAAAATCTTAGGCTATTAAAGAAAAAACTTCCAGCTCGCTGAAATATGTTCATTTGCTGAAAACCATCAAAACCACGAAAAGTTCTTGTATTTGAAGATAAAATCTTTTTGCTTTGAAGAAGAAAGATCTCGCTGACTGAAATCAGTTCATCAGATGAAAACCAACAAAAATTGACAAGAACCACGAAAAGTTCTTGTATTTTAAGATAAAATCTTACTCTATTAAGGAAAAAACTTCCAGCTCGCTGAAATCTGTTCATTTGCTGAAAACCAACAAAACCACCAAAAGTTCTTGTATTTGAAGATAAAATCTTTTTGCTTTGACGAAGAAAGATCTAGCTGACTGAAATAAGTTCATTAGATGAAAACCAACAAAAACTGACAAGAACCACGAAAAGTTCTTGTATTTTAAGATAAAATCTTAGGCTATTAAAGAAAAAACTTCCAGCTCGCTGAAATCTGTTCATTTGCTGAAAACCATCAAAACGACGAAACGTTCTTCTATTTGAAGATAAAATCTTTTTGCTTTGACGAAGAAAGATCTAGCTGACTGAAATAAGTTCATGAGATGAAAACCAACAAAAATTGACAAGAACCACGAAAAGTTCTTGTATTTTAAGATAAAATCTTACTCTATTAAGGAAAAAACTTCCAGCTCGCTGAAATATGTTCATTTGCTGAAAACCATCAAAACCACGCAAAGTTCTTGTATTTGAAGATAAAATCTTTTTGCTTTGAAGAACAAAGATGTAGCTGACTGAAATAAGTTCATTAGATGAAAACCAACAAAAATTGACAAGAACCACGAAAAGTTCTTGTATTTTAAAATAAAATCTTACTCTATTCAGGAAAAAACTTCCAGCTCGCTGAAATATGTTCATTTGCTGAAAACCATCAAAACCACGAAAAGTTCTTGTATTTGAAGATAAAATCTTTTTGCTTTGAAGAAC
Source organism: Heptranchias perlo (assembly GCF_035084215.1). Taxonomy (NCBI): domain Eukaryota; kingdom Metazoa; phylum Chordata; class Chondrichthyes; order Hexanchiformes; family Hexanchidae; genus Heptranchias; species Heptranchias perlo. The sequence continues at coordinate 321,235 of NW_027139688.1, read as the reverse complement.
AAAGATCTAGCTGACTGAAATAAGTTCATTAGATGAAAACCAACAAAAATTGACAAGAACCACGAAAAGTTCTTGTATTTTAAAATAAAATCTTACTCTATTCAGGAAAAAACATCCAGCTCGCTGAAATATGTTCATTTGCTGAAAACCATCAAAACCACGAAAAGTTCTTGTATTTGAAGATAAAATCTTTTTGCTTTGAAGAAGAAAGATCTAGCTGACTGAAATAAGTTCATTAGATGAAAACCAACAAAAATTGACAAGAACCACGAAAAGTTCTTGTATTTTAAGATAAAATCTTATGCTATTAAACAAAAAACTCCCAGCTCGCTGAAATATGTTCATTTGCTGAAAACCAACAAAACCACGAAAAGTTCTTGTATTTGAAGATAAAATCTTTTTTCTTTGAAGAAGAAAGATCCAGCTGACTGAAATAAGTTCATTAGATGAAAACCAACAAAAATTGACAAGAACCACGAAAAGTTCTTGTATTTTAAGATAATATCTTACGCTATTAAAGAAAAAACTTCCAGCTCGCTGAAATATGTTCATTTGCTGAAATCCATCAAAACCACGAAAAGTTCTTGTATTTGAAGATAAAATCTTTTTGCTTTGAAGAAGAAAGATCTAGCTGACTGAAATAAGTTCATTAGATGAAAACCAACAAAAAATGACAAGAACCACGAAAAGTTCTTGTATTTTAAGATAAAATCTTACTCTATTAAGGAAAAAACTTCCAGCTCGCTGAAATATGTTCATTTGCTGAAAACCATCAAAACCACGAAAAGTTCTTGTATTTGAAGATAAATTCTTTTTGCTTTGAAGAAGAAAGATCTAGCTGACTGAAATAAGTTCATTAGATGAAAACCAACAAAAATTGACAAGAACCACGAAAAGTTCTTGTATTTTAAGATAAAATCTTATGCTATTAAACAAAAAACTCCCAGCTCGCTGAAATATGTTCATTTGCTGAAAACCAACAAAACCACGAAAAGTTCTTGTATTTGAAGATAAAATCTTTTTTCTTTGAAGAAGAAAGATCCAGCTGACTGAAATAAGTTCATTAGATGAAAACCAACAAAAATTGACAAGAACCACGAAAAGTTCTTGTATTTTAAGATAAAATCTTACTCTATTAAGGAAAAAACTTCCAGCTCGCTGAAATATGTTCATTTGCTGAAAACCATCAAAACCACGAAAAGTTCTTGTATTTGAAGATAAAATCTTTTTGCTTTGAAGAAGAAAGATCTAGCTGACTGAAATAAGTTCATTAGATGAAAACCAACAAAAAATGACAAGAACCACGAAAAGTTCTTGTATTTTAAGATAAAATCTTACTCTATTGAGGAAAAAACTTCCAGCTCGCTGAAATCTGTTCATTTGCTGAAAACCAACAAAACCACCAAAAGTTCTTGTATTTGAAGATAAAATCTTTTTGCTTTGACGAAGAAAGATCTAGCTGACTGAAATAAGTTCATTAGATGAAAACCTACAAAAATTGACAAGAACCACGAAAAGTTCTTGTATTTTAAGATAAAATCTTAGGCTATTAAAGAAAAAACTTCCAGCTCGCTGAAATCTGTTCATTTGCTGAAAACCATCAAAACCACGAAAAGTTCTTGTATTTGAAGATAAAATCTTTTTGCTTTGAAGAAGAAAGATCTAGCTGACTGAAATAAGTTCATTAGATGAAAACCAACAAAAATTGACAAGAACCACGAAAAGTTCTTGTATTTTAAGATAAAATCTTACTCTATTAAGGAAAAAACTTCCAGCTCGCTGAAATATGTTCATTTGCTGAAAACCATCAAAACCACGAAAAGTTCTTGTATTTGAAAATAAAATCTTTTTGCTTTGAAGAAGAAAGATCTAGCTGACTGAAATAAGTTCATTCGATGAAAACCAACAAAAATTGACAAGAACCACGAAAAGTTCTTGTATTTTAAGATAAAATCTTACTCTATTCAGGAAAAAACTTCCAGCTCGCTGAAATATGTTCATTTGCTGAAAACCATCAAAACCACGAAAAGTTCTTGTATTTGAAGATAAAATCTTTTTGCTTTGAAGAAGAAAGATCTAGCTGACTGAAATAAGTTCATTAGATGAAAACCAACAAAAATTGACAAGAACCACGAAAAGTTCTTGTATTTTAAGATAAAATCTTATGCTATTAAGGAAAAAACTTCCAGCTCGCTGAAATATGTTCATTTGCTGAAAACCATCAAAACCACGAAAAGTTCTTGTATTTGAAGATAAAATCTTTTTGCTTTGAAGAAGAAAGATCTAGCTGACTGAAATAAGTTCATTAGATGAAAACCAACAAAAAATGACAAGAACCACGAAAAGTTCTTGTATTTTAAGATAAAATCTTACTCTATTAAGGAAAAAACTTCCAGCTCGCTGAAATATGTTCATTTGCTGAAAACCATCAAAACCACGAAAAGTTCTTGTATTTGAAGATAAAATCTTTTTGCTTTGAAGAAGAAAGATCTAGCTGACTGAAATAAGTTCATTAGATGAAAACCAACAAAAATTGACAATAACCACGAAAAGTTCTTGTATTTTAAGATAAAATCTTACTCTATTAAGGAAAAAACTTCCAGCTCGCTGAAATATGTTCATTTGCTGAAAACCATCAAAACCACGAAAAGTTCTTGTATTTGAAGATAAAATCTTTTTGCTTTGAAGAAGAAAGATCTAGCTGACTGAAATAAGTTCATTCGATGAAAACCAACAAAAATTGACAAGAACCACGAAAAGTTCTTGTATTTTAAGATAAAATCTTACTCTATTAAGGAAAAAACTTCCAGCTCGCTGAAATATGTTCATTTGCTGAAAACCATCAAAACCACGAAAAGTTCTTGTATTTGAAGATAAAATCTTTTTGCTTTGAAGAAGAAAGATCTAGCTGACTGAAATAAGTTCATTAGATGAAAACCAACATAAAATGACAAGAACCACGAAAAGTTCTTGTATTTTAAGATAAAATCTTACTCTATTAAGGAAAAAACTTCCAGCTCGCTGAAATCTGTTCATTTGCTGAAAACCATCAAAACCACGAAAAGTTCTTGTATTTGAAGATAAAATCTTTTTGCTTTGAAGAAGAAAGATCCAGCTGACTGAAATAAGTTCATTAGATGAAAACCAACAAAAATTGACAAGAACCACGAAAAGTTCTTGTATTTTAAGATAAAATCTTATGCTATTAAAGAAAAAACTCCCAGCTCGCTGAAATATGTTCATTTGCTGAAAACCAACAAAACCACGAAAAGTTCTTGTATTTGAAGATAAAATATTTTTTCTTTGAAGAAGAAAGATCCAGCTGACTGAAATAAGTTCATTAGATGAAAACCAACAAAAAATGACAAGAACCACGAAAAGTTCTTGTATTTTAAGATAAAATCTTACTCTATTAAGGAAAAAACTTCCAGCTCGCTGAAAAATGTTGATTTGCTGAAAACCATCAAAACCACGAAAAGTTCTTGTATTTGAAGATAAAATCTTTTTGCTTTGAAGAAGAAAGATCTAGCTGACTGAAATATGTTCATTAGATGAAAACCAACAAAAAATGACAAGAACCACGAAAAGTTCTTGTATTTTAAGATAAAATCTTACTCGATTAAGGAAAAAACTTCCAGCTCGCTGAAATATGTTCATTTGCTGAAAACCATCAAAACCACGAAAAGTTCTTGTATTTGAAGATAAAATCTTTTTGCTTTGAAGAAGAAAGATCTAGCTGACTGAAATAAGTTCATTAGATGAAAACCAACATAAAATGACAAGAACCACGAAAAGTTCTTGTATTTTAAGATAAAATCTTACTCTATTAAGGAAAAAACTTCCAGCTCGCTGAAATCTGTTCATTTGCTGAAAACCAACAAAACCACCAAAAGTTCTTGGATTTGAAGATAAAATCTTTTTGCTTTGACGAAGAAAGATCTAGCTGACTGAAATAAGTTCATTAGATGAAAACCAACAAAAATTGACAAGAACCACGAAAAGTTCTTGTATTTTAAGATAAAATCTTAGGCTATTAAAGAAAAAACTTCCAGCTCGCTGAAATCTGTTCATTTGCTGAAAACCATCAAAACCACGAAAAGTTCTTGTATTTGAAGATAAAATCTTTTTGCTTTGAAGAAGAAAGATCTAGCTGACTGAAATAAGTTCATTAGATGAAAACCAACAAAAATTGACAATAACCACGAAAAGTTCTTGTATTTTAAGATAAAATCTTACTCTATTAAGGAAAAAACTTCCAGCTCGCTGAAATATGTTCATTTGCTGAAAACCATCAAAACCACGAAAAGTTCTTGTATTTGAAGATAAAATCTTTTTGCTTTGAAGAAGAAAGATCTAGCTGACTGAAATAAGTTCATTCGATGAAAACCAACAAAAATTGACAAGAACCACGAAAAGTTCTTGTATTTTAAGATAAAATCTTACTCTATTCAGGAAAAAACTTCCAGCTCGCTGAAATATGTTCATTTGCTGAAAACCATCAAAACCACGAAAAGTTCTTGTATTTGAAGATAAAATCTTTTTGCTTTGAAGAAGAAAGATCCAGCTGACTGAAATAAGTTCATTAGATGAAAACCAACAAAAATTGACAAGAACCACGAAAAGTTCTTGTATTTTAAGATAAAATCTTATGCTATTAAAGAAAAAACTCCCAGCTCGCTGAAATATGTTCATTTGCTGAAAACCAACAAAACCACGAAAAGTTCTTGTATTTGAAGATAAAATATTTTTTCTTTGAAGAAGAAAGATCCAGCTGACTGAAATAAGTTCATTAGATGAAAACCAACAAAAAATGACAAGAACCACGAAAAGTTCTTGTATTTTAAGATAAAATCTTACTCTATTAAGGAAAAAACTTCCAGCTCGCTGAAAAATGTTGATTTGCTGAAAACCATCAAAACCACGAAAAGTTCTTGTATTTGAAGATAAAATCTTTTTGCTTTGAAGAAGAAAGATCTAGCTGACTGAAATATGTTCATTAGATGAAAACCAACAAAAAATGACAAGAACCACGAAAAGTTCTTGTATTTTAAGATAAAATCTTACTCGATTAAGGAAAAAACTTCCAGCTCGCTGAAATATGTTCATTTGCTGAAAACCATCAAAACCACGAAAAGTTCTTGTATTTGAAGATAAAATCTTTTTTCGTTGAAGAAGAAAGATCCAGCTGACTGAAATAAGTTCATCAGATGAAAACCAACAAAAATTGACAAGAACCACGAAAAGTTCTTGTATTTTAAGATAAAATCTAAGGCTATTAACTAAAAAACTTCCAGCTCGCTGAAATCTGTTCATTTGCTGAAAACCATCAAAACCACGAAAAGTTCTTGTATTTGAAGATAAAATCTTTTTGCTTTGAAGAAGAAAGATCTAGCTGACTGAAATAAGTTCATTAGATGAAAACCAACAAAAATTGACAAGAACCACGAAAAGTTCTTGTATTTTAAGATAAAATCTTACTCTATTAAGGAAAAAACTTCCAGCTCGCTGAAATATGTTCATTTGCTGAAAACCATCAAAACCACGAAAAGTTCTTGTATTTGAAGATAAAATCTTTTTGCTTTGAAGAAGAAAGATCTAGCTGACTGAAATAAGTTCATTAGATGAAAACCAACAAAAATTGACAAGAACCACGAAAAGTTCTTGTATTTTAAGATAAAATCTTATGCTATTAAAGAAAAAACTCCCAGCTCGCTGAAATATGTTCATTTGCTGAAAACCAACAAAACCACGAAAAGTTCTTGTATTTGAAGATAAAATATTTTTTCTTTGAAGAAGAAAGATCCAGCTGACTGAAATAAGTTCATTAGATGAAAACCAACAAAAAATGACAAGAACCACGAAAAGTTCTTGTATTTTAAGATAAAATCTTACTCTATTAAGGAAAAAACTTCCAGCTCGCTGAAAAATGTTGATTTGCTGAAAACCATCAAAACCACGAAAAGTTCTTGTATTTGAAGATAAAATCTTTTTGCTTTGAAGAAGAAAGATCTAGCTGACTGAAATATGTTCATTAGATGAAAACCAACAAAAAATGACAAGAACCACGAAAAGTTCTTGTATTTTAAGATAAAATCTTCTCTATTAAGGAAAAAACTTCCAGCTCGCTGAAATATGTTCATTTGCTGAAAACCATCAAAACCACGAAAAGTTCTTGTATTTGAAGATAAAATCTTTTTGCTTTGAAGAAGAAAGATCCAGCTGACTGAAATAAGTTCATTAGATGAAAACCAACAAAAATTGACAAGAACCACGAAAAGTTCTTGTATTTTAAGATAAAATCTTATGCTATTAAACAAAAAACTCCCAGCTCGCTGAAATATGTTCATTTGCTGAAAACCAACAAAACCACGAAAAGTTCTTGGATTTGAAGATAAAATCTTTTTTCGTTGAAGAAGAAAGATCCAGCTGACTGAAATAAGTTCATCAGATGAAAACCAACAAAAATTGACAAGAACCACGAAAAGTTCTTGTATTTTAAGATAAAATCTTACTCTATTAAGGAAAAAACTTCCAGCTCGCTGAAATATGTTCATTTGCTGAAAACCATCAAAACCACGAAAAGTTCTTGTATTTGAAGATAAAATCTTTTTGCTTTGACGAAGAAAGATCTAGCTGACTGAAATAAGTTCATTAGATGAAAACCAACAAAAATTGACAAGAACCACGAAAAGTTCTTGTATTTTAAGATAAAATCTTAGGCTATTAACGAAAAAACTTCCAGCTCGCTGAAATCTGTTCATTTGCTGAAAACCATCAAAACCACGAAAAGTTCTTGTATTTGAAGATAAAATCTTTTTGCTTTGAAGAAGAAAGATGTAGCTGACTGAAATAAGTTCATTCGATGAAAACCAACAAAAATTGACAAGAACCACGAAAAGTTCTTGTATTTTAAGATAAAATCTTACTCTATTCAGGAAAAAACTTCCAGCTCGCTGAAATATGTTCATTTGCTGAAAACCATCAAAACCACGAAAAGTTCTTGTATTTGAAGATAAAATCTTTTTGCTTTGAAGAAGAAAGATCTAGCTGACTGAAATAAGTTCATTGGATGAAAACCAACAAAAATTGACAAGAACCACGAAAAGTTCTTGTATTTTAAGATAAAATCTTACTCTATTAAGGAAAAAACTTCCAGCTCGCTGAAATATGTTCATTTGCTGAAAACCATCAAAACCACGAAAAGTTCTTGTATTTGAAAATAAAATCTTTTTGCTTTGAAGAAGAAAGATCTAGCTGACTGAAATAAGTTCATTCGATGAAAACCAACAAAAATTGACAAGAACCACGAAAAGTTCTTGTATTTTAAGATAAAATCTTACTCTATTCAGGAAAAAACTTCCAGCTCGCTGAAATATGTTCATTTGCTGAAAACCATCAAAACCACGAAAAGTTCTTGTATTTGAAGATAAAATCTTTTTGCTTTGAAGAAGAAAGATCTAGCTGACTGAAATAAGTTCATTAGATGAAAACCAACAAAAATTGACAAGAACCACGAAAAGTTCTTGTATTTTAAGATAAAATCTTATGCTATTAAGGAAAAAACTTCCAGCTCGCTGAAATATGTTCATTTGCTGAAAACCATCAAAACCACGAAAAGTTCTTGTATTTGAAGATAAAATCTTTTTGCTTTGAAGAAGAAAGATCTAGCTGACTGAAATAAGTTCATTAGATGAAAACCAACAAAAAATGACAAGAACCACGAAAAGTTCTTGTATTTTAAGATAAAATCTTACTCTATTAAGGAAAAAACTTCCAGCTCGCTGAAATATGTTCATTTGCTGAAAACCATCAAAACCACGAAAAGTTCTTGTATTTGAAGATAAAATCTTTTTGCTTTGAAGAAGAAAGATCTAGCTGACTGAAATAAGTTCATTAGATGAAAACCAACAAAAATTGACAAGAACCACGAATTTTTCTTGTATTTTAAGATAAAATCTTATGCTATTAAACAAAAAACTCCCAGCTCTCTGAAATATGTTCATTTGCTGAAAACCAACAAAACCACGAAAAGTTCTTGTATTTGAAGATAAAATCTTTTTTCTTTGAAGAAGAAAGATCCAGCTGACTGAAATAAGTTCATTAGATGAAAACCAACAAAAATTGACAAGAACCACGAAAAGTTCTTGTATTTTAAGATAAAATCTTACTCTATTAAGGAAAAAACTTCCAGCTCGCTGAAATATGTTCATTTGCTGAAAACCATCAAAACCACGAAAAGTTCTTGTATTTGAAGATAAAATCTTTTTGCTTTGAAGAAGAAAGATCTAGCTGACTGAAATAAGTTCATTAGATGAAAACCAACATAAAATGACAAGAACCACGAAAAGTTCTTGTATTTTAAGATAAAATCTTACTCTATTAAGGAAAAAACTTCCAGCTCGCTGAAATCTGTTCATTTGCTGAAAACCAACAAAACCACCAAAAGTTCTTGGATTTGAAGATAAAATCTTTTTGCTTTGACGAAGAAAGATCTAGCTGACTGAAATAAGTTCATTAGATGAAAACCAACAAAAATTGACAAGAACCACGAAAAGTTCTTGTATTTTAAGATAAAATCTTAGGCTATTAAAGAAAAAACTTCCAGCTCGCTGAAATCTGTTCATTTGCTGAAAACCATCAAAACCACGAAAAGTTCTTGTATTTGAAGATAAAATCTTTTTGCTTTGAAGAAGAAAGATCTAGCTGACTGAAATAAGTTCATTAGATGAAAACCAACAAAAATTGACAATAACCACGAAAAGTTCTTGTATTTTAAGATAAAATCTTACTCTATTAAGGAAAAAACTTCCAGCTCGCTGAAATATGTTCATTTGCTGAAAACCATCAAAACCACGAAAAGTTCTTGTATTTGAAGATAAAATCTTTTTGCTTTGAAGAAGAAAGATCTAGCTGACTGAAATAAGTTCATTCGATGAAAACCAACAAAAATTGACAAGAACCACGAAAAGTTCTTGTATTTTAAGATAAAATCTTACTCTATTAAGGAAAAAACTTCCAGCTCGCTGAAATATGTTCATTTGCTGAAAACCATCAAAACCACGAAAAGTTCTTGTATTTGAAGATAAAATCTTTTTGCTTTGAAGAAGAAAGATCTAGCTGACTGAAATAAGTTCATTAGATGAAAACCAACATAAAATGACAAGAACCACGAAAAGTTCTTGTATTTTAAGATAAAATCTTACTCTATTAAGGAAAAAACTTCCAGCTCGCTGAAATCTGTTCATTTGCTGAAAACCATCAAAACCACGAAAAGTTCTTGTATTTGAAGATAAAATCTTTTTGCTTTGAAGAAGAAAGATCCAGCTGACTGAAATAAGTTCATTAGATGAAAACCAACAAAAATTGACAAGAACCACGAAAAGTTCTTGTATTTTAAGATAAAATCTTATGCTATTAAAGAAAAAACTCCCAGCTCGCTGAAATATGTTCATTTGCTGAAAACCAACAAAACCACGAAAAGTTCTTGTATTTGAAGATAAAATATTTTTTCTTTGAAGAAGAAAGATCCAGCTGACTGAAATAAGTTCATTAGATGAAAACCAACAAAAAATGACAAGAACCACGAAAAGTTCTTGTATTTTAAGATAAAATCTTACTCTATTAAGGAAAAAACTTCCAGCTCGCTGAAAAATGTTGATTTGCTGAAAACCATCAAAACCACGAAAAGTTCTTGTATTTGAAGATAAAATCTTTTTGCTTTGAAGAAGAAAGATCTAGCTGACTGAAATAAGTTCATTAGATGAAAACCAACAAAAATTGACAATAACCACGAAAAGTTCTTGTATTTTAAGATAAAATCTTACTCTATTAAGGAAAAAACTTCCAGCTCGCTGAAATATGTTCATTTGCTGAAAACCATCAAAACCACGAAAAGTTCTTGTATTTGAAGATAAAATCTTTTTGCTTTGAAGAAGAAAGATCTAGCTGACTGAAATAAGTTCATTCGATGAAAACCAACAAAAATTGACAAGAACCACGAAAAGTTCTTGTATTTTAAGATAAAATCTTACTCTATTCAGGAAAAAACTTCCAGCTCGCTGAAATATGTTCATTTGCTGAAAACCATCAAAACCACGAAAAGTTCTTGTATTTGAAGATAAAATCTTTTTGCTTTGAAGAAGAAAGATCCAGCTGACTGAAATAAGTTCATTAGATGAAAACCAACAAAAATTGACAAGAACCACGAAAAGTTCTTGTATTTTAAGATAAAATCTTATGCTATTAAAGAAAAAACTCCCAGCTCGCTGAAATATGTTCATTTGCTGAAAACCAACAAAACCACGAAAAGTTCTTGTATTTGAAGATAAAATATTTTTTCTTTGAAGAAGAAAGATCCAGCTGACTGAAATAAGTTCATTAGATGAAAACCAACAAAAAATGACAAGAACCACGAAAAGTTCTTGTATTTTAAGATAAAATCTTACTCTATTAAGGAAAAAACTTCCAGCTCGCTGAAAAATGTTGATTTGCTGAAAACCATCAAAACCACGAAAAGTTCTTGTATTTGAAGATAAAATCTTTTTGCTTTGAAGAAGAAAGATCTAGCTGACTGAAATATGTTCATTAGATGAAAACCAACAAAAAATGACAAGAACCACGAAAAGTTCTTGTATTTTAAGATAAAATCTTACTCGATTAAGGAAAAAACTTCCAGCTCGCTGAAATATGTTCATTTGCTGAAAACCATCAAAACCACGAAAAGTTCTTGTATTTGAAGATAAAATCTTTTTTCGTTGAAGAAGAAAGATCCAGCTGACTGAAATAAGTTCATCAGATGAAAACCAACAAAAATTGACAAGAACCACGAAAAGTTCTTGTATTTTAAGATAAAATCTAAGGCTATTAACGAAAAAACTTCCAGCTCGCTGAAATCTGTTCATTTGCTGAAAACCATCAAAACCACGAAAAGTTCTTGTATTTGAAGATAAAATCTTTTTGCTTTGAAGAAGAAAGATCTAGCTGACTGAAATAAGTTCATTAGATGAAAACCAACAAAAATTGACAAGAACCACGAAAAGTTCTTGTATTTTAAGATAAAATCTTACTCTATTAAGGAAAAAACTTCCAGCTCGCTGAAATATGTTCATTTGCTGAAAACCATCAAAACCACGAAAAGTTCTTGTATTTGAAGATAAAATCTTTTTGCTTTGAAGAAGAAAGATCTAGCTGACTGAAATAAGTTCATTAGATGAAAACCAACAAAAATTGACAAGAACCACGAAAAGTTCTTGTATTTTAAGATAAAATCTTATGCTATTAAAGAAAAAACTCCCAGCTCGCTGAAATATGTTCATTTGCTGAAAACCAACAAAACCACGAAAAGTTCTTGTATTTGAAGATAAAATATTTTTTCTTTGAAGAAGAAAGATCCAGCTGACTGAAATAAGTTCATTAGATGAAAACCAACAAAAAATGACAAGAACCACGAAAAGTTCTTGTATTTTAAGATAAAATCTTACTCTATTAAGGAAAAAACTTCCAGCTCGCTGAAAAATGTTGATTTGCTGAAAACCATCAAAACCACGAAAAGTTCTTGTATTTGAAGATAAAATCTTTTTGCTTTGAAGAAGAAAGATCTAGCTGACTGAAATATGTTCATTAGATGAAAACCAACAAAAAATGACAAGAACCACGAAAAGTTCTTGTATTTTAAGATAAAATCTTCTCTATTAAGGAAAAAACTTCCAGCTCGCTGAAATATGTTCATTTGCTGAAAACCATCAAAACCACGAAAAGTTCTTGTATTTGAAGATAAAATCTTTTTGCTTTGAAGAAGAAAGATCCAGCTGACTGAAATAAGTTCATTAGATGAAAACCAACAAAAATTGACAAGAACCACGAAAAGTTCTTGTATTTTAAGATAAAATCTTATGCTATTAAACAAAAAACTCCCAGCTCGCTGAAATATGTTCATTTGCTGAAAACCAACAAAACCACGAAAAGTTCTTGGATTTGAAGATAAAATCTTTTTTCGTTGAAGAAGAAAGATCCAGCTGACTGAAATAAGTTCATCAGATGAAAACCAACAAAAATTGACAAGAACCACGAAAAGTTCTTGTATTTTAAGATAAAATCTTACTCTATTAAGGAAAAAACTTCCAGCTCGCTGAAATATGTTCATTTGCTGAAAACCATCAAAACCACGAAAAGTTCTTGTATTTGAAGATAAAATCTTTTTGCTTTGACGAAGAAAGATCTAGCTGACTGAAATAAGTTCATTAGATGAAAACCAACAAAAATTGACAAGAACCACGAAAAGTTCTTGTATTTTAAGATAAAATCTTAGGCTATTAACGAAAAAACTTCCAGCTCGCTGAAATCTGTTCATTTGCTGAAAACCATCAAAACCACGAAAAGTTCTTGTATTTGAAGATAAAATCTTTTTGCTTTGAAGAAGAAAGATGTAGCTGACTGAAATAAGTTCATTCGATGAAAACCAACAAAAATTGACAAGAACCACGAAAAGTTCTTGTATTTTAAGATAAAATCTTACTCTATTCAGGAAAAAACTTCCAGCTCGCTGAAATATGTTCATTTGCTGAAAACCATCAAAACCACGAAAAGTTCTTGTATTTGAAGATAAAATCTTTTTGCTTTGAAGAAGAAAGATCTAGCTGACTGAAATAAGTTCATTGGATGAAAACCAACAAAAATTGACAAGAACCACGAAAAGTTCTTGTATTTTAAGATAAAATCTTACTCTATTAAGGAAAAAACTTCCAGCTCGCTGAAATATGTTCATTTGCTGAAAACCATCAAAACCACGAAAAGTTCTTGTATTTGAAGATAAAATCTTTTTGCTTTGAAGAAGAAAGATCTAGCTGACTGAAATAAGTTCATTCGATGAAAACCAACAAAAAATGACAAGAACCACGAAAAGTTCTTGTATTTTAAGATAAAATCTTACTCTATTCAGGAAAAAACTTCCAGCTCGCTGAAATATGTTCATTTGCTGAAAACCATCAAAACCACGAAAAGTTCTTGTATTTGAAGATAAAATATTTTTGCTTTGAAGAAGAAAGATCTAGCTGACTGAAATAAGTTCATTGGATGAAAACCAACAAAAATTGACAAGAACCACGAAAAGTTCTTGTATTTTAAGATAAAATCTTATGCTATTAAAGAAAAAACTCCCAGCTCGCTGAAATATGTTCATTTGCTGAAAACCAACAAAACCACGAAAAGTTCTTGTATCTGAAGATAAAATATTTTTTCTTTGAAGAAGAAAGATCCAGCTGACTGAAATAAGTTCATTAGATGAAAACCAACAAAAATTGACAAGAACCACGAAAAGTTCTTGTATTTTAAGATAAAATCTTACTCTATTAAGGAAAAAACTTCCAGCTCGCTGAAATATGTTCATTTGCTGAAAACCATCAAAACCACGAAAAGTTCTTGTATTTGAAGATAAAATCTTTTTGCTTTGAAGAAGAAAGATCTAGCTGACTGAAATAAGTTCATCAGATGAAAACCAACAAAAATTGACAAGAACCACGAAAAGTTCTTGTATTTTAAGATAAAATCTTATGCTATTAAACAAAAAACTCCCAGCTCGCTGAAATATGTTCATTTGCTGAAAACCAACAAAACCACGAAAAGTTCTTGTATTTGAAGATAAAATCTTTTTTCTTTGAAGAAGAAAGATCCAGCTGACTGAAATAAGTTCATCAGATGAAAACCAACAAAAATTGACAAGAACCACGAAAAGTTCTTGTATTTTAAGATAAAATCTTACTCTATTAAGGAAAAAACGTCCAGCTCGCTGAAATATGTTCATTTGCTGAAAACCATCAAAACCACGAAAAGTTCTTGTATTTGAAGATAAAATCTTTTTGCTTTGAAGAAGAAAGATCCAGCTGACTGAAATAAGTTCATTAGATGAAAACCAACAAAAAATGACAAGAACCACGAAAAGTTCTTGTATTTTAAGATAAAATCTTACTCTATTAAGGAAAAAACTTCCAGCTCGCTGAAATATGTTCATTTGCTGAAAACCAACAAAACCACCAAAAGTTCTTGTATTTGAAGATAAAATCTTTTTGCTTTGACGAAGAAAGATCTAGCTGACTGAAATAAGTTCATTAGATGAAAACCAACAAAAATTGACAAGAACCACGAAAAGTTCTTGTATTTTAAGATAAAATTCTTAGGCTATTAAAGAAAAAACTTCCAGCTCGCTGAAATCTGTTCATTTGCTGAAAACCATCAAAACCACGAAAAGTTCTTGTATTTGAAGATAAAATCTTTTTGCTTTGAAGAAGAAAGATCCAGCTGACTGAAATAAGTTCATTAGATGAAAACCAACAAAAATTGACAAGAACCACGAAAAGTTCTTGTATTTTAAGATAAAATCTTACTCTATTAAGGAAAAAACTTCCAGCTCGCTGAAATATGTTCATCTGCTGAAAACCATCAAAACCACGAAAAGTTTTTGTATTTGAAGATAAAATCTTTTTGCTTTGAAGAAGAAAGATCTAGCTGACTGAAATAATTTCATTCGATGAAAACCAACAAAAATTGACAAGAACCACGAAAAGTTCTTGTATTTTAAGATAAAATCTTACTCTATTCAGGAAAAAACTTACAGCTCGCTGAAATATGTTCATTTGCTGAAAACCATCAAAACCACGAAAGGTTCTTGTATTTGAAGATAAAATCTTCTTGCTTTGAAGAAGAAAGATCTAGCTGACTGAAATAAGTTCATTAGATGAAAACCAACAAAAATTGACAAGAACCACGAAAAGTTCTTGTATTTTAAGATAAAATCTTACTCTATTAAGGAAAAAACTTCCAGCTCGCTGAAATATGTTCATTTGCTGAAAACCATCAAAACCACGAAAAGTTCTTGTATTTGAAGATAAAATCTTTTGGCTTTGAAGAAGAAAGATCTAGCTGACTGAAATAAGTTCATTAGATGAAAACCAACAAAAAATGACAAGAACCACGAAAAGTTCTTGTATTTTAAGATAAAATCTTACTCTATTAAGGAAAAAACTTCCAGCTCGCTGAAAAATGTTGATTTGCTGAAAACCATCAAAACCACGAAAAGTTCTTGTATTTGAAGATAAAATCTTTTTGCTTTGAAGAAGAAAGATCTAGCTGACTGAAATATGTTCATTAGATGAAAACCAACAAAAAATGACAAGAACCACGAAAAGTTCTTGTATTTTAAGATAAAATCTTACTCGATTAAGGAAAAAACTTCCAGCTCGCTGAAATATGTTCATTTGCTGAAAACCATCAAAACCACGAAAAGTTCTTGTATTTGAAGATAAAATCTTTTTTCGTTGAAGAAGAAAGATCCAGCTGACTGAAATAAGTTCATTAGATGAAAACCAACAAAAATTGACAAGAACCACGAAAAGTTCTTGTATTTTAAGATAAAATCTTATGCTATTAAAGAAAAAACTCCCAGCTCGCTGAAATATGTTCATTTGCTGAAAACCAACAAAACCACGAAAAGTTCTTGTATTTGAAGATAAAATATTTTTTCTTTGAAGAAGAAAGATCCAGCTGACTGAAATAAGTTCATTAGATGAAAACCAACAAAAAATGACAAGAACCACGAAAAGTTCTTGTATTTTAAGATAAAATCTTATGCTATTAAACAAAAAACTCCCAGCTCGCTGAAAAATGTTGATTTGCTGAAAACCATCAAAACCACGAAAAGTTCTTGTATTTGAAGATAAAATCTTTTTGCTTTGAAGAAGAAAGATCTAGCTGACTGAAATATGTTCATTAGATGAAAACCAACAAAAATTGACAAGAACCACGAAAAGTTCTTGTATTTTAAGATAAAATCTTCTCTATTAAGGAAAAAACTTCCAGCTCGCTGAAATATGTTCATTTGCTGAAAACCATCAAAACCACGAAAAGTTCTTGTATTTGAAGATAAAATCTTTTTGCTTTGACGAAGAAAGATCTAGCTGACTGAAATAAGTTCATTAGATGAAAACCAACAAAAATTGACAAGAACCACGAAAAGTTCTTGTATTTTAAGATAAAATCTTAGGCTATTAACGAAAAAACTTCCAGCTCGCTGAAATCTGTTCATTTGCTGAAAACCATCAAAACCACGAAAAGTTCTTGTATTTGAAGATAAAATCTTTTTGCTTTGAAGAAGAAAGATGTAGCTGACTGAAATAAGTTCATTCGATGAAAACCAACAACAATTGACAAGAACCACGAAAAGTTCTTGTATTTTAAGATAAAATCTTAGTGTATTCAGGAAAAAACTTCCAGCTCGCTGAAATATGTTCATTTGCTGAAAACCATCAAAACCACGAAAAGTTCTTGTATTTGAAGATAAAATCTTTTTGCTTTGAAGAAGAAAGATCTAGCTGACTGAAATAAGTTCATTGGATGAAAACCAACAAAAATTGACAAGAACCACGAAAAGTTCTTGTATTTTAAGATAAAATCTTACTCTATTAAGGAAAAAACTTCCAGCTCGCTGAAATATGTTCATTTGCTGAAAACCATCAAAACCACGAAAAGTTCTTGTATTTGAAGATAAAATCTTTTTGCTTTGAAGAAGAAAGATCTAGCTGACTGAAATAAGTTCATTCGATGAAAACCAACAAAAAATGACAAGAACCACGAAAAGTTCTTGTATTTTAAGATAAAATCTTACTCTATTCAGGAAAAAACTTCCAGCTCGCTGAAATATGTTCATTTGCTGAAAACCATCAAAACCACGAAAAGTTCTTGTATTTGAAGATAAAATATTTTTGCTTTGAAGAAGAAAGATCTAGCTGACTGAAATAAGTTCATTGGATGAAAACCAACAAAAATTGACAAGAACCACGAAAAGTTCTTGTATTTTAAGATAAAATCTTATGCTATTAAAGAAAAAACTCCCAGCTCGCTGAAATATGTTCATTTGCTGAAAACCAACAAAACCACGAAAAGTTCTTGTATCTGAAGATAAAATATTTTTTCTTTGAAGAAGAAAGATCCAGCTGACTGAAATAAGTTCATTAGATGAAAACCAACAAAAATTGACAAGAACCACGAAAAGTTCTTGTATTTTAAGATAAAATCTTACTCTATTAAGGAAAAAACTTCCAGCTCGCTGAAATATGTTCATTTGCTGAAAACCATCAAAACCACGAAAAGTTCTTGTATTTGAAGATAAAATCTTTTTGCTTTGAAGAAGAAAGATCTAGCTGACTGAAATAAGTTCATCAGATGAAAACCAACAAAAATTGACAAGAACCACGAAAAGTTCTTGTATTTTAAGATAAAATCTTATGCTATTAAACAAAAAACTCCCAGCTCGCTGAAATATGTTCATTTGCTGAAAACCAACAAAACCACGAAAAGTTCTTGTATTTGAAGATAAAATCTTTTTTCTTTGAAGAAGAAAGATCCAGCTGACTGAAATAAGTTCATCAGATGAAAACCAACAAAAATTGACAAGAACCACGAAAAGTTCTTGTATTTTAAGATAAAATCTTACTCTATTAAGGAAAAAACGTCCAGCTCGCTGAAATATGTTCATTTGCTGAAAACCATCAAAACCACGAAAAGTTCTTGTATTTGAAGATAAAATCTTTTTGCTTTGAAGAAGAAAGATCCAGCTGACTGAAATAAGTTCATTAGATGAAAACCAACAAAAAATGACAAGAACCACGAAAAGTTCTTGTATTTTAAGATAAAATCTTACTCTATTAAGGAAAAAACTTCCAGCTCACTGAAATATGTTCATTTGCTGAAAACCAACAAAACCACCAAAAGTTCTTGTATTTGAAGATAAAATCTTTTTGCTTTGACGAAGAAAGATCTAGCTGACTGAAATAAGTTCATTAGATGAAAACCAACAAAAATTGACAAGAACCACGAAAAGTTCTTGTATTTTAAGATAAAATTCTTAGGCTATTAAAGAAAAAACTTCCAGCTCGCTGAAATCTGTTCATTTGCTGAAAACCATCAAAACCACGAAAAGTTCTTGTATTTGAAGATAAAATCTTTTTGCTTTGAAGAAGAAAGATCCAGCTGACTGAAATAAGTTCATTAGATGAAAACCAACAAAAATTGACAAGAACCACGAAAAGTTCTTGTATTTTAAGATAAAATCTTACTCTATTAAGGAAAAAACTTCCAGCTCGCTGAAATATGTTCATCTGCTGAAAACCATCAAAACCACGAAAAGTTTTTGTATTTGAAGATAAAATCTTTTTGCTTTGAAGAAGAAAGATCTAGCTGACTGAAATAATTTCATTCGATGAAAACCAACAAAAATTGACAAGAACCACGAAAAGTTCTTGTATTTTAAGATAAAATCTTACTCTATTCAGGAAAAAACTTACAGCTCGCTGAAATATGTTCATTTGCTGAAAACCATCAAAACCACGAAAGGTTCTTGTATTTGAAGATAAAATCTTCTTGCTTTGAAGAAGAAAGATCTAGCTGACTGAAATAAGTTCATTAGATGAAAACCAACAAAAATTGACAAGAACCACGAAAAGTTCTTGTATTTTAAGATAAAATCTTACTCTATTAAGGAAAAAACTTCCAGCTCGCTGAAATATGTTCATTTGCTGAAAACCATCAAAACCACGAAAAGTTCTTGTATTTGAAGATAAAATCTTTTTGCTTTGAAGAAGAAAGATCTAGCTGACTGAAATAAGTTCATTCGATGAAAACCAAACAAAAATTGACAAGAACCACGAAAAGTTCTTGTATTTTAAGATAAAATCTTACTCTATTCAGGAAAAAACTTCCAGCTCGCTGAAATATGTTCATTTGCTGAAAACCATCAAAACCACGAAAAGTTCTTGTATTTGAAAATAAAATCTTTTTGCTTTGACGAAGAAAGATCTAGCTGACTGAAATAAGTTCATTAGATGAAAACCAACAAAAATTGACAAGAACCACGAAAAGTTCTTGTATTTTAAGATAAAATCTTACTCTATTAAGGAAAAAACTTCCAGCTCGCTGAAATATGTTCATTTGCTGAAAACCATCAAAACCACGAAAAGTTCTTGTTTTTGAAGATAAAATCTTTTGGCTTTGAAGAAGAAAGATCTAGCTGACTGAAATAAGTTCATTAGATGAAAACCAACAAAAAATGACAAGAACCACGAAAAGTTCTTGTATTTTAAGATAAAATCTTACTCTATTAAGGAAAAAACTTCCAGCTCGCTGAAATCTGTTCATTTGCTGAAAACCAACAAAACCACGAAAAGTTCTTGTATTTGAAGATAAAATCTTTTTGCTTTGAAGAAGAAAGATCGAGCTGACTGAAATAAGTTCATTAGATGAAAACCAACAAAAATTGACAAGAACCACGAAAAGTTCTTGTATTTTAAGATAAAATCTTACTCTATTAAGGAAAAAACTTCCAGCTCGCTGAAATATGTTCATTTGCTGAAAACCATCAAAACCACGAAAAGTTCTTGTATTTGAAGATAAAATCTTTTTGCTTTGAAGAAGAAAGATCTAGCTGACTGAAATAAGTTCATTGGATGAAAACCAACAAAAATTGACAAGAACCACGAAAAGTTCTTGTATTTTAAGATAAAATCTTAGGCTATTAAAGAAAAAACTTCCAGCTCGCTGAAATATGTTCATTTGCTGAAAACCATCAAAACCACGAAAAGTTCTTGTATTTGAAGATAAAATCTTTTTGCTTTGAAGAAGAAAGATCCAGCTGACTGAAATCAGTTCATCAGATGAAAACCAACAAAAATTGACAAGAACCACGAAAAGTTCTTGTATTTTAAGATAAAATCTTACTCTATTAAGGAAAAAACTTCCAGCTCGCTGAAATCTGTTCATTTGCTGAAAACCAACAAAACCACGAAAAGTTCTTGTATTTGAAGATAAAATCTTTTTGCTTTGACGAAGAAAGATCTAGCTGACTGAAATAAGTTCATTAGATGAAAACCAACAAAAATTGACAAGAACCACGAAAAGTTCTTGTATTTTAAGATAAAATCTTCGGCTATTAAAGAAAAAACTTCCAGCTCGCTGAAATCTGTTCATTTGCTGAAAACCAACAAAACCACCAAAAGTTCTTGTATTTGAAGATAAAATCTTTTTGCTTTGACGAAGAAAGATCTAGCTGACTGAAATAAGTTCATTAGATGAAAACCAACAAAAATTGACAAGAACCACGAAAAGTTCTTGTATTTTAAGATAAAATCTTACTCTATTAAGGAAAAAACTTCCAGCTCGCTGAAATATGTTCATCTGCTGAAAACCATCAAAACCACGAAAAGTTTTTGTATTTGAAGATAAAATCTTTTTGCTTTGAAGAAGAAAGATCTAGCTGACTGAAATAATTTCATTCGATGAAAACCAACAAAAATTGACAAGAACCACGAAAAGTTCTTGTATTTTAAGATAAAATCTTACTCTATTCAGGAAAAAACTTCCAGCTCGCTGAAATATGTTCATTTGCTGAAAACCATCAAAACCACGAAAGGTTCTTGTATTTGAAGATAAAATCTTCTTGCTTTGAAGAAGAAAGATCTAGCTGACTGAAATAAGTTCATTAGATGAAAACCAACAAAAATTGACAAGAACCACGAAAAGTTCTTGTATTTTAAGATAAAATCTTACTCTATTAAGGAAAAAACTTCCAGCTCGCTGAAATATGTTCATTTGCTGAAAACCATCAAAACCACGAAAAGTTCTTGTATTTGAAGATAAAATCTTTTTGCTTTGAAGAAGAAAGATCTAGCTGACTGAAATAAGTTCATTCGATGAAAACCAACAAAAATTGACAAGAACCACGAAAAGTTCTTGTATTTTAAGATAAAATCTTACTCTATTCAGGAAAAAACTTCCAGCTCGCTGAAATATGTTCATTTGCTGAAAACCATCAAAACCACGAAAAGTTCTTGTATTTGAAGATAAAATCTTTTTGCTTTGACGAAGAAAGATCTAGCTGACTGAAATAAGTTCATTAGATGAAAACCAACAAAAATTGACAAGAACCACGAAAAGTTCTTGTATTTTAAGATAAAATCTTACTCTATTAAGGAAAAAACTTCCAGCTCGCTGAAATATGTTCATTTGCTGAAAACCATCAAAACCACGAAAAGTTCTTGTTTTTGAAGATAAAATCTTTTGGCTTTGAAGAAGAAAGATCTAGCTGACTGAAATAAGTTCATTAGATGAAAACCAACAAAAAATGACAAGAACCACGAAAAGTTCTTGTATTTTAAGATAAAATCTTACTCTATTAAGGAAAAAACTTCCAGCTCGCTGAAATCTGTTCATTTGCTGAAAACCAACAAAACCACCAAAAGTTCTTGTATTTGAAGATAAAATCTTTTTGCTTTGACGAAGAAAGATCTAGCTGACTGAAATAAGTTCATTAGATGAAAACCAACAAAAATTGACAAGAACCACGAAAAGTTCTTGTATTTTAAGATAAAATCTTAGGCTATTAAAGAAAAAACTTCCAGCTCGCTGAAATCTGTTCATTTGCTGAAAACCATCAAAACCACGAAAAGTTCTTGTATTTGAAGATAAAATCTTTTTGCTTTGAAGAAGAAAGATCGAGCTGACTGAAATAAGTTCATTAGATGAAAACCAACAAAAATTGACAAGAACCACGAAAAGTTCTTGTATTTTAAGATAAAATCTTACTCTATTAAGGAAAAAACTTCCAGCTCGCTGAAATATGTTCATTTGCTGAAAACCATCAAAACCACGAAAAGTTCTTGTATTTGAAGATAAAATCTTTTTGCTTTGAAGAAGAAAGATCTAGCTGACTGAAATAAGTTCATTCGATGAAAACCAACAAAAATTGACAAGAACCACGAAAAGTTCTTGTATTTTAAGATAAAATCTTACTCTATTCAGGAAAAAACTTCCAGCTCGCTGAAATATGTTCATTTGCTGAAAACCATCAAAACCACGAAAAGTTCTTGTATTTGAAGATAAAATCTTTTTGCTTTGAAGAAGAAAGATCTAGCTGACTGAAATAAGTTCATTAGATGAAAACCAACAAAAATTGACAAGAACCACGAAAAGTTCTTGTATTTTAAGATAAAATCTTATGCTATTAAAGAAAAAACTCCCAGCTCGCTGAAATATGTTCATTTGCTGAAAACCAACAAAACCGCGAAAAGTTCTTGTATTTGAAGATAAAATATTTTTTCTTTGAAGAAGAAAGATCCAGCTGACTGAAATAAGTTCATTAGATGAAAACCAACAAAAATTGACAAGAACCACGAAAAGTTCTTGTATTTTAAGATAAAATCTTACTCTATTGAGGAAAAAACTTCCAGCTCGCTGAAATCTGTTCATTTGCTGAAAACCAACAAAACCACCAAAAGTTCTTGTATTTGAAGATAAAATCTTTTTGCTTTGACGAAGAAAGATCTAGCTGACTGAAATAAGTTCATTAGATGAAAACCAACAAAAATTGACAAGAACCACGAAAAGGTCTTGTATTTTAAGATAAAATCTTAGGCTATTAAAGAAAAAACTTCCAGCTCGCTGAAATCTGTTCATTTGCTGAAAACCATCAAAACCACGAAAAGTTCTTGTATTTGAAGATAAAATCTTTTTGCTTTGAAGAAGAAAGATCTAGCTGACTGAAATAAGTTCATTCGATGAAAACCAACAAAAATTGACAAGAACCACGAAAAGTTCTTGTATTTTAAGATAAAATCTTACTCTATTAAGGAGAAAACTTCCAGCTCGCTGAAATATGTTCATTTGCTGAAAACCATCAAAACCACGAAAAGTTCTTGTATTTGAAGATAAAATCTTTTTGCTTTGAAGAAGCAAGATCTAGCTGACTGAAATAAGTTCATTAGATGAAAACCAACAAAAAATGACAAGAACCACGAAAAGTTCTTGTATTTTAAGATAAAATCTTACTCTATTAAGGAAAAAACTTCCAGCTCGCTGAAATATGTTCATTTGCTGAAAACCATCAAAACCACGAAAAGTTCTTGTATTTGAAGATAAAATCTTTTTGCTTTGAAGAAGAAAGATCTAGCTGACTGAAATAAGTTCATTAGATGAAAACCAACAAAAATTGACAAGAACCACGAAAAGTTCTTGTATTTTAAGATAAAATCTTACTCTATTCAGGAAAAAACATCCAGCTCGCTGAAATATGTTCATTTGCTGAAAACCATCAAAACCACGAAAAGTTCTTGTATTTGAAGATAAAATCTTTTTGCTTTGAAGAAGAAAGATCTAGCTGACTGAAATAAGTTCATTAGATGAAAACCAACAAAAATTGACAAGAACCACGAAAAGTTCTTGTATTTTAAGATAAAATCTTATGCTATTAAACAAAAAACTCCCAGCTCGCTGAAATATGTTCATTTGCTGAAAACCAACAAAACCACGAAAAGTTCTTGTATTTGAAGATAAAATCTTTTTTCTTTGAAGAAGAAAGATCCAGCTGACTGAAATAAGTTCATTAGATGAAAACCAACAAAAATTGACAAGAACCACGAAAAGTTCTTGTATTTTAAGATAAAATCTTACTCTATTAAGGAAAAAACTTCCAGCTCGCTGAAATATGTTCATTTGCTGAAAACCATCAAAACCACGAAAAGTTCTTGTATTTGAAGATAAAATCTTTTTGCTTTGAAGAAGAAAGATCTAGCTGACTGAAATAAGTTCATTAGATGAAAACCAACAAAAAATGACAAGAACCACGAAAAGTTCTTGTATTTTAAGATAAAATCTTACTCTATTAAGGAAAAAACTTCCAGCTCGCTGAAATCTGTTCATTTGCTGAAAACCAACAAAACCACCAAAAGTTCTTGGATTTGAAGATAAAATCTTTTTGCTTTGACGAAGAAAGATCTAGCTGACTGAAATAAGTTCATTAGATGAAAACAAACAAAAATTGACAAGAACCACGAAAAGTTCTTGTATTTTAAGATAAAATCTTAGGCTATTAAAGAAAAAACTTCCAGCTCGCTGAAATCTGTTCATTTGCTGAAAACCATCAAAACCACGAAAAGTTCTTGTATTTGAAGATAAAATCTTTTTGCTTTGAAGAAGAAAGATCTAGCTGACTGAAATAAGTTCATTAGATGAAAACCAACAAAAATTGACAAGAACCACGAAAAGTTCTTGTATTTTAAGATAAAATCTTACTCTATTAAGGAAAAAACTTCCAGCTCGCTGAAATATGTTCATTTGCTGAAAACCATCAAAACCACGAAAAGTTCTTGTATTTGAAGATAAAATCTTTTTGCTTTGAAGAAGAAAGATCTAGCTGACTGAAATAAGTTCATTCGATGAAAACCAACAAAAATTGACAAGAACCACGAAAAGTTCTTGTATTTTAAAATAAAATCTTACTCTATTCAGGAAAAAACTTCCAGCTCGCTGAAATATGTTCATTTGCTGAAAACCATCAAAACCACGAAAAGTTCTTGTATTTGAAGATAAAATCTTTTTGCTTTGAAGAAGAAAGATCTAGCTGACTGAAATAAGTTCATTAGATGAAAACCAACAAAAATTGACAAGAACCACGAAAAGTTCTTGTATTTTAAGATAAAATCTTATGCTATTAAAGAAAAAACTCCCAGCTCGCTGAAATATGTTCATTTGCTGAAAACCAACAAAACCACGAAAAGTTCTTGTATTTGAAGATAAAATATTTTTTCTTTGAAGAAGAAAGATCCAGCTGACTGAAATAAGTTCATTAGATGAAAACCAACAAAAATTGACAAGAACCACGAAAAGTTCTTGTATTTTAAGATAAAATCTTACTCTATTGAGGAAAAAACTTCCAGCTCGCTGAAATATGTTCTTTTGCTGAAAACCAACAAAACCACGAAAAGTTATTGTGTTTGAAGATAAAATCTTTTTGCTTTGAAGAATAAAGATCTCGCTGACTGAAATAAGTTCATTAGATGAAAACCAACAAGAATTCACAAGATCCACGAAAAGTTCTTGTATTTTAAGATAAAATCTTATGCCATTAAAGAAAAAACTTCCAGCTCGCTGAAATATGTTCTTTTGCAGAAAACCAACAAAACCACGAAAAGTTCTTGTATTTGAAGATAAAATCTTTTTGCTTTGAAGAAGAAAGATCAAGCTGACTGAAATAAGTTCATCAGATGAAAACCAACAAAAATTGACAAGAACCACGAAAAGTTTTTGTGCTTTCAGATAAAATCTTGAGCAATGAAAGAAAAAACTTCCAGCTCGCTGAAATATGTTCATTTGCTGAAAACCAACAAAACCACGAAAAGTTCTTGTGTTTGAAGATAAAATCGTTTTGCATTAAAGAAGTAAGATCTAGCTGACTGAAATAAGTTCATTCGATGAAAACCAACAAAAATTGACAAGCACCACGAAAAGTTCTTGTGTTTTAAGATAAAATCTTGAGCAATGAAAGAAAAAACTTCCAGCTCGCTGAAATATGTTCATTTGCTGAAAACCAACAAAACCACGAAAAGTTCTTGTGTTTGAAGATAAAATCGTTTTGCATTAAAGAAGAAAGATCTAGCTGACTGAAATAAGTTCATTCGATGAAAACCAACAAGAATTCACAAGAACCACGAAATGTTCTTGTATTTTAAGATAAAATCTTGAGCTATTAAAGAAAAATCTTCCAGCTCGCTGAAATATGTTCTTTTGCTGAAAACGAACAAAACCACGAAAAGTTCTTGTATTTGAAGATAAAATCTTTTTGCTTTGAAGAAGGATGATCTAGCTGACTGAAATAAGTTCATGAGATGAAAACCAACAAAAATTGAAAAGAACCACGAAAAGTTCATGTATTTTAAGATAAAATCTTATGCTATTAAAGAAAAAACTTCGAGCTCGCTGAAATATGTTTTTTGCTGAAAACCAACAAAACCACGAAAAGTTCTTGTATTTGAAGATGAAATCTTTTTGCTTTGAAGAAGAAAGATCAAGCTGACTGAAATAAGTTCATCAGATGAAAACCAACAAAAATTGACAAGAACCACGAAAAGTTCTTGTATTTTAAGGCAAAATCTTACGCTATTAAAGAAAAAACTTCAAGCTCGCTGAAACCTGTTCTTTTGCTGAAAACCAACAAAACCACGAAAAGTTCTTGTATTTGAAGATAAAATCTTTTTGCTTTGAAGAAGAAAGATCTAGCTGACTGAAATAAGTTCATCAGATGAAAACCAACAAAAATTGACAAGAACCACGAAAAGTTCTTGTATTTTAAGATAAAATCTTGAGCTATTAAAGAAAAAACTTCCAGCTCGCTGAAATATGTTCATTTGCTGAACACAAAGAAAACCACGAAAAGTTCTTGTATTTGAAGATAAAATATTTTTGATTTGAAGAAGAAAGATCTAGCTGACTGAAATAAGTTCATTCGATGAAAACCAACAAAAATTGACAAGAACCACGAAACGTTCTTGTATTTTAAGGCAAAATCTTACGCTATTAAAAAAAAAACTTCTCGTTCGCTGAAATATTTTCTTTTGCTGAAAACCAACAAAACCACGAAAAGTTCTTTGTTTGAAGATAAAATCTTTTTGCACAAAAGAAGAAAGATCTCGCTGACTGAAATAAGTTCATTGGATAAAAAATAAGAAAAATTGACAAGAACCACGAAAAGTTCTTGTATTTTAAGATAAAATCTTATGCTATTAAAGAAAATACTTCGAGCTCGCTGAAATATGTTCTTTTGCAGAAAACCAACAAAACCACGAAAAGTTCTTGTGTTTGAAGATCAAATCTTTTTGCTTTGAAGAAGAAAGATCTCGCTGACTGAAATAAGTTCATCAGATGAAAACCAACAAAAATTGACAAGAACCACGAAAAGTTCTTGTATTTTAAGGCAAAATCTTACGCTATTAAAGAAAAAACTTCAAGCTCGCTGAAATATGTTCTTTTGCTGAAAACCAAGAAAACCACGAAAAGTTCTTGTGTTTGAAGATAAAATATTTTGCATTAAAGAAGAAAGATCTCGCTGATTGAAATAAGTTCATTCGATGAAAACCAACAAAAATTGACAAGAACCACGAAAAGTTCTTGTATTTTAAGATAAAATCTTGAGCTATTAAAGAAAAAACTTCCAGCTCACTGACATATGTTCATTTGCTGAAAGCAAAGAAAACCACGGAAAGTTCTTGTATTTGAAGATAAAATCTTTTTGCTTTGAAGAAGAAAGATCTACCAGACTGAAATAAGTTCATTGGATGAAAACCAACAAGAATTCACAAGAACCACGAAATGTTCTTGTATTTTAAGATAAAATCTTACGCTATTAAAGAAAATACTTCGAGCTCGCTGAAATATGTTCATTTGCTGAAAACCAACAAAACCACGAAAAGTTCTTGTATATGAAGATAAAATCTTTTTGCTTTGAAGAATAAAGGTCGAGCTGACTGAAATAAGTTCATTGGATAAAAAATAACAAAAATTGACAAGAACCACGAAAAGTTCCTGTATTTTAAGATAAAATCTTACGCTATTAAAGAAAAAACTTCCAGCTCGCTAAAATATGTTCATTTGCTGAAAACCAACAAAACCACGAAAAGTTCATGTATTTGAAGATAAAATCTTTTTGCTTTGAAGAAGAAAGATCTAGCTGGCTGAAATTAGTTCATTGGATGAAAACCAACAAAAAATGACAAGAACCACGAAAAGTTCTTGCATTTTAAGATAAAATCTTGAGCTATTAAAGAAGAAACTTCCAGCTCGCTGAAATATGTTCATTTGCTGAAAACAAAGAAAGCCACAAAAAGTTCTTGTATTTGAAGATAAAATCTTTTTGCTTTGAAGAAGAAAGATCCAGCTGACTGAAATAAGTTCATTAGATGAAAACCAACAAAAATTGACAAGAACCACGAAAAGTTCTTATATTTTGAGATAAAATCTTTTTGCTTTGAAGCAGAAAGATCGAGTTGTCTGAAATAAGATCTGTCCGACTGCAGGTGGAGGAGAAGGAGCAGGATTTGGAGAAGGAGGAGGAGAATGAGCAGGAGAAGGAGCAGGAGCAGGAGGAGCAGATTGTTGAGAACGAGCTGGAGGAGATGAAGGAGCAGGAGTAGGAGAATCAGCAGGAGGTGAAGAATGAGTTGGAGGTGAAGAATGCACAGGAGGAGGAGTGGTAGCAGAAGGAGAAGGAGCAGGAGGAGGAGAAGCAGCAGCAGGAGGAGAAGCAGGAGGAGATGAAGAATGAGCAGGAGGTGAAGAATGAGCAGGAGAAGGAGTGGGAGCAAAATGAGATGGAGCAGGAGCAGGAGAAGGAGCAGGAGGTCGACAGGTAAGCAGGAGGTGGAGGAGGAGAAGAAGGAGGCGAAGGGGCAGAAGGTGCAGGGGATGGAAAGGGACCAGGAGTTATCGAAGGAGCAGGAGGTGGAGAAAGAGCAGGAGGGGGAGAAGGAGCAGGAGTGGGTAAAGGAGCAGGAGAAGGAGGGGTTCCAGGAGATGGAGCGGAAGGGGGTGAAGGAGCAGGAGATCGAGAGGGAGCAAGAGGTGGAGAAGGAACTGGAGGACTAGGAGCAGAAGGAGCAGGAATTGGAGAAGGAGCAGTTGGAGGAGAAATAGCAGGAAGTGGAGAAAAAGCAGGAGGAGGCGGAGCAGAATGAGCAGAACGTGGTGAAGGAGCAGGAGGAGGAGAAGGAGCAGGTTGTGGAGAACGAGCTGGAGGAGAAGGAGCAGGAGGAGGAGAAGGAGCACGAGGAGGAGAAGCAGAAGGAGGTGGAGAAGGAGCAGGCGGTGGGGAAGCAGCACTAGGAGGAGAAGGAGCTGGAGGAGGAGAAGGAGCAGGAGGAGGAAAAGGAGCAGGAGGAGGAAAAGGAGCAGGAGCAGGAGAAGGAGCAGGAGCAGGAGAAGCAGCAGGAGGTGGAGAAGGAGGAGGAGGAGGAGAAGGTGCAGGAGGAGGAGTTGGAGCAGCAGGGGGAGACGGAGCAGGAGTTGGAGAAGGAGCAGGAGGGGGAGAAGGAGCAGGAGTAGGAGGGGTAGCAGAAGATGGAGCGGAAGGGGGAAAAGGAGCAGGAGATGGAGAGGGAGCAGGAGGTGGAGAACGAGCAGGACGTGGAGAAGGAGCAGGACGTGGAGATGGAGCAGGAGGGGGAGAAGGAGCAGGAGTAGGAGGGCGAGCAGGAATTGGAGAAGGAACAGGAGCTGGAGAAGGAGCAGGAGGAGCAGAAAGAGCAGGAGGAGGAGCAGAAGGAGGAGGAGGAGGAGAAAGAGAAGGAGCCGGAGGTGGAGAAGGAGCCGGAGGTGGAGAAGGAGCAGGAGGTGTAGAAGGAGCAGGTTGTGGAGAACGAGCTGGAGGAGGAGAACGAGCTGAACGAGGAGAAGAAGCAGGAGGAGTGGAAGGAGCAGGAGTAGGAGAAGGAGCAGGAGTAGGAGAAGATGCAGGAGGAGGAGAAGGAGCCTGGAGGAGGAAAAGTAGCAGGAGGAGGAGAAGGAGCAGGAGGTGGAGAAGGAGCAGCAGGTGGAGGAGGAGCAGGAGCTGGAGAAGGAGCAGGAGGTGGAGAAGGAGCATGAGGTGAAGAAGTAGCAGGAGCAGGAGAAGGAGCAGGAGGAGGAGAAGGAGCAGGAGGTGGAGAAGGAGCAGCTGTTGGAGGAGGACCAGGAGGTGGAGAAGGAGCAGGAGGTGGAGAAGGAGCATGAGGTGCAGAAGTAGCAGGAGCAGGAGAAGGAGCAGGAGGAGGAGAAGGCGCCGGTGGAGACGGAGCAGGACGAAGAGAAGGAGCAAAAGGAGCATTAGGTGGAGATGGAGCAGGACGTGGAGAAGTTGCAGGAGGAGGAGAAGGAGCCCGAGATGGAGAAAGAGCCGGAGGTGGAGGAGCAGCAGGAAGCGGAGAACGAGCTGGGGGAGGAGAACAAGCTGGAGGAGGAGAAGGAGCAGGAGGTGGAGAAGGAGCAGGAAGAGGAGAAGGAGCAGGAGGTGGAGAAGCAGCAGCAGGTGGAGAAGGAGCAGGAGGTGGAGAAGGAGCAAGAGGTGGGGAAGGAGCAGGAGGAGGAGGAGGAGCAGACGGAGAAGGAGCAGGCGGTGGAGGCGGACTAGGAGGTGGAAAACGACCAGGAGGAGGGAAAGGAGCAGGAGGTGGAGAAGGAGCAGGAGGTGGATAAGGAGCAGGAGCAGGAGAAGCAGCAGGAGCAGGAGAAGGAGCAGGAGGAGGAGAAGGAGCAGGAGGTGGAGAACGAGCAGGAGGAGGAGAACGAGCAGGAGCAGGAGAAGGTGCAGGTAGAGGAGAAGGAACTGGAGTAGGAGAAGGAGCAGGATGGGGAGAAGGAGCAGGAGTAGCAGGGGTAGCAGGAGATGGAGCAGAAGGGTGAAAAGGAGCAGGAGATGGAGAGGGAGCAGCAGGTGGAGAAGGAGCAGGACGTGGAGACGGAGCAGGACGTGGAGAAGGAGCAGGAGGGGGAGAAGGAGCAGGTGATGGAGAAGGAACAGGAGATGGATAAGGACCAGGAGCTGGAGAAGGAGCATGAGGAGTAGAAGGATTAGGAGGAGGATGAGCAGAAGGAGCAGGAATTGGAGAAAGAGCAGTTGGAGGAGAAGGAGCAGGAATTGGAGAATGAGCAGGAGATGGAGAAGGAGAAGGAGGAGGTGATGGAGCAGGAGGTGGAGAAGGAGAAGGAAGTGGAGAAGGAGCAGGAGGAGGAGGGGGTGCAGAAGGAGAAGGAGCAGGAGTTGGAAAAGGAGTAGGAGCAGGGGAGGAATCAGGAGGTGTAGAAAGCCAGGAGGTGGAGAAAGAGCAGGAGGATGAGCAGAAGGAGCAGGAGGTGGTGATGGAGCAGGACGTGGAGAAGGAGCAGGATGAGGAGAAGGAACAGGAGATGGAGAAGGAGATGGAGCCGGAGGTGGACAAGGAGCAGGAGGAGGAGAAGGAGCAGGATGAGGAGAAGGAGCAGGAGGAGGAGAAGGAGCAGGAGGAGGAAAAGGAGCAGGAGGGGGAAAAGGAGCAGGAGGAGGAGAAGGAGCAGGTGGAGGTGAAGGAGCAGGAAGTGGACAAGGAGCAGGAGGAGGAGGTGGAGCAGAAGGAGATGGAGCAGGCGGTGGAGAAGGAGCAGGAGGAGGAGAAGGAGCAGGATGAGGAGAAGGAGCAGGAGGAGGAGAAGGAGCAGGAGGAGGAAAAGGAGAAGGAGGAGGAAAAGGAGCAGGAGGAGGAGAAGGAGCAGGTGGAGGTGAAGGAGCAGGAAGTGGACAAGGAGCAGGAGGTGGAGAAGGAGCAGGAGGTGCAAAAGCAGCATGAGCAGGAGAAGGTCCGGGAGGAGGAGAAGGAGCCGGAGGAGGAGAAGGAGCAGGAGGATGAGAAGGAGCAAATGGAGCAGGAGGTGGAGATGGAGCAGGACGTGGAGAAGTAGCAGGAGGAGGAGAAGGAGATGGAGACTGAGTTGGAGAAGAAAAAGGAGGTGGAGAAGGAGCAGGAAGTGGAGAACGAGCTGGAGTAGGAGAACGAGTGGGAGGAGGCGAAGGAGCAGGAGGAGCAGTAAGAGCAGGAGGAGGAGAAGGAGCAGGAGCTGGAGAAGGAGCAGGAGGAGGAGAAGGAGCAGGAGGAGGAGAAGGAGCAGAAGGAGAAGGAGCATGCCGTGGAGAAGGAGCAGGAGGAGGACAACGAGCAGGAGGAGGGGTAGGAGCAGCAGGTGGTGAAGGAGCAGGAGGTGGAGAAGGAGCAGGAGCAGGAGAAGGAGCAGGAGGAGGAGAACGAGCAGGAGGAGGAGAAGGAGCAGGAGAAGGAGAACGAGCAGGAGGAGGAGAAGGAGCAGGAGGAGGAGCAGGAGCAGGAGGTGGAGAAGGAGCAGGAGGTGGAGAAGGAGCAGGAGCTGGAGAAGGAGCAGGAGGAGAAAAAGGAGCAGGAGGAGGAGAAGGAGCAGGAGTTGGAGAAGGAGCAGGAGGTGGAGAAGGAGCTGGAGCAGGATAAGGAGCAGGAGGAGAAAAAGGAGCAGGAGGAGGAGAAGGAGCAAGAGATGGAGAAGGAGCATTGTTGGAGAAGGAGGAGGAGGAGGAGAAGGTGCAGGAGGAGGAGAAGGAGCAGGAGGTGGAAAGGGAGAAGGAGGTGGAGAAGGAGCAGGAGTTGGAGAAGGAGCAGAAGGTGGAGAAGGAGCTGGAGCAGGATAAGGAGCAGGAGGAGAAAAAGGAGCAGGAGGAGGAGAAGGAGCAGGAGGTGGAGAATGAGCAGGAGGTGGAGAAGGAGGAGGAGGAGGAGAAGGTGCAGGAGGAGGAGAAGGAGCAGGAGGCGGAGAAGGAGCAGGAGGTGGAGAAGGAGCAGGAGGGGGAGAAGGAGCAGGAGTATGAGGGGTAGCAAGAGATGGAGCAGAAGGGGGAAATGGAGCAGGAGATGGAGAGGGAGGAGGAGGTGGAGACGGAGCAGGACGTGGAGAAGGAGCAGGACGTGGAGATGGAGCAGGAGGGGGTAAGGAGCAGGAGGGGTAGAAGGAGTAGGAGGGGGAGAAGGGGCAGGAGTTGGAGGGGTAGCAGGAGATGGAGCGGAAGGGGGAGGAGGAGCACGAGGTGGAGAGGGAGCAGGAGGTGGAGAAGGAACAGGGGATGTAGAACGAACAAAAGCTGGAGAAGGAGCAGGAGGAGGACAAGGAGCCGGAGGTGGAGAAGGAGCAGAAGGTGCAGAAAGTGCAGCAGGAGGAGCAGAAGGAGCAGAAGGTGGAGATGGAGCAGGACGTGAAGAAGGAGCAGGTGGAGGAGATGGAGAAGCAGCCGGAGGTGGAGATGGAGCCGGAGGTGGAGAAGGAGCAGGACGTGTAGAAGGAGCAGGTTGTGGAGAATGAGCTGGAGGAGGAGAACGAGCTGGAGGAGGAGAAGGAGCAGGAGGAGGGTAATGAGCAGGAGGAGGAGAAGGAGCAGGAGGTGGAGAAGGAGCAGGAGGAGGAGGGGAACAGAAGGAGAAGGAGCAGGCGGTGGAGAAGGAGCAGGAGGGGTCGAACGAACAGGAAGAGGAGAAGGAGCAGGAGGAGGAGAAGGAGCTGGTGGAGGAAAAGGAGCAGAAGGAGCAGGAGGTGGAGATGGAGCAGGACGTGGAGAAGTAGCAGGAGGAGTAGAACATAAGAACATAAGAACATAAGAAATTGGAGCAGGAGTAGGCCAATCGGCCCCTCGAGCCTGCTCCGCCATTCAATAAGATCATGGCTGATCTGATCCCAACCACAAATCTAAAGAACACAAGAAGTCGGAGCAGGACCCGGCCACATAGCCCCTGGGCCCTCTCCGCCACCCACAGGGCATTGACCGATCCGAACTCAGCTTCATGTCCAATTTCCTGCCCGCTCCCCATAACCCCTAATTCCCTTTACTTCTAGGAAACTGTCTATTTCTGTTTTAAATTTATCTAATGATGTAGCTTCCACAGCTTCCTGGGGCAGCAAATTCCACAGACCTACCACCCTCTGAGTGAAGAAGTTTCTCCTCATCTCAGTTTTGAAAGAGCAGCCCCTTATTCTAAGATTATGCCCCCTAGTTCTAGTTTCACCCATCTTTGGGAACATCCTTACTGCATCCACCCGATCAAGACCCTTCACAATCTTATATGTTTCAATAAGATCGCCTCTCATTCTTCTGAACTCCAATGAGTAGAGTCCCAATCTACTCAACCTCTCCTCATATATCCGCCCCCTCATCCCCGGGATTAACCGAGTGAACCTTCTTTGTACTGCCTCGAGAGCAAGTATGTCTTTTCTTAAGTATGGAGACCAAAACTGTATGCAGTACTCCAGGTGCGGTCTCACCAATACCTTATATAACTGCAGCAATACCTCCTTGTTTTTATATTCTATCCCCCTAGCAATAAAAGCCAACATTCCGTTGGCTTTCTTGATCACCTGCTGCACCTGCATACCAACTTTTTGATTTTCTTGCACTAGGACCCCCAGATCCCTTTGTACTGCAGTACTTTCCAGTCTCTCGCCATTAAGAAAATAACTTGCTCTCTGATTTTTCCTGCCAAAGTGCATAACCTCACATTTTCCAATATTATATTGCATCTGCCAAATCTCCGCCCACTCACCCAGCCTGTCTATATCCCCTTGCAGGTTTTTTATGTCCTCCTCACTCTCTACTTTCCCTCCCATCTTTGTATCATCTGCAAATTTTGATATGTTGCACTCGGTCCCCTCCTCCAAATCGTTAATATAGATTGTAAAGAGTTGGGGACCCAGCACCGACCCCTGTGGAACACCACTGGTTACTGGTTGCCAGTCCGAAAATGAACCATTTATCCCAACTCTCTGCTTCCTGTTTGATAACCAATCCTCCACCCATGCCAGAATATTACCCCCAATCCCGTGATTTTTTATCTTAAGTAATAATCTTTTATGTGGCACCTTGTCGAATGCCTTCTGGAAGTCTAAATACACTACGTCCACTGGTTCCCCTTTATCCACCCTATACGTTATATCCTCGAAGAACTCAAGCAAATTTGTCAGACATGACTTCCCCTTCATAAAGCCATGCTGACTTTGTCCTATTAAATTATGCTTATCTACATGTTCCGTTACTGTCTCCTTAATAATAGACTCCAAAATTTTACCCACCACAGATGTTAAGCTAACTGGCCTATAATTTCCAGCCTTCTGCCTACTACCCTTTTTAAATAACGGTGTTACATTAGCAGTTTTCCAATCTGCCGGGACCTCTCCTGAGTCCAGGGAATTTTGGAAAACTATCACCAAAGCATCCACAATCCCTACTGCCACTTCCCTCAAGACCCTAGGATGGAAGCCATCAGGTCCAGGGGATTTATCCGCCTTGAGTCCCATTATTTTACTGAGTACCATCTCCTGAGTGATTTTAATCGTATTTAGCTCCTCCCCCCCGAGAGTCCCCTGTTTGTCCAGTGTTGGGATGTTCTTAGTGTCCTCCACTGTAAAGACTGAAACAAAATATTTGTTCAGCATTTTTGCCATCTCCATGTTTCCCACCATTAATTTCCCGGTCTCATCCTCTAAGGGACCTATGTTTGCCTTAGCCACCCTTTTTCTTTTTATATAACTATAGAAACTCTTGCTATCTGTTTTTATATTTTTTGCTAATTTCTTTTCATAATCTAACTTCCCTTTCTTAATCAATCCTTTAGTTACTTTTTGCTGTCTTTTGAAGAATTGCCAATCTTCTCTCCTCCCACTAAGTTTGGCTACCTTATATGTCCTTGTTTTTAGTCGGATACTATCCTTGATTTCTTTACTTAGCCACGGGTGGCTGTCATTTCTTTTACACCCTTTTTTCCTCAGTGGAATATATTTATTTTGAAAGTTGTAAAATAACTCCCTAAATGAACACCACTGCTCATGTCCCGTCTTACCCTTTAATCTATTTTCCCAGTCCACTTTAATCAATTCCGCTCTCATACCATCATAGTCTCCTTTATTCAAGCTCAGTGCGCTTGTTTGAGAATCAAACTTCTCACCCTCTAATTGGATATGGAATTCAACCATGTTGTGGTCGCTCGTTCCAAGGGGATCCTTAACTAGGACATTATTAATTAATCCTGACTCATTACACAGGACCAGGTCCAAGGTTGCCTGCCCCCTTGTAGGATCAGTTACATACTGCTCAAGAAATCCATCCCTGATGCACTCAATGAACTCGTCCTCAAGGCTGCTCTGCCCAATTTGATTTGTCCAGTTAATATGATAATTAAAATCCCCCATAATTATGGCTGTTCCCTTATTACATGCCCCGACTATCTCCTGATTAATACTTCTTCCAGCAGAGTTGCAACTATTAGGAGGCCTATATACTACGCCCACTAATGTTTTTTTTCCCTTATTATTCCTTATCTCCACCCAAACTGTTTCATTATCTTGATGCTTTGTCCCAATATCATTTCTCTGTATTACAGTGATTCCTTCCTTTATTAACATAGCCACCCCACCTCCCCTTCCTTCCTGCCTGTCCTTCCTGATTGTTAAATACCCTGGCATATTTAATTCCCAGTCGTTGTCACCCTGCAGCCATGTTTCTGTAATGGCCACAAGATCATACCCATACGTAGTTATTTGTGCCGTTAACTCGTCCATTTTATTACGAATGCTACGTGCATTCAGATAAAGAACTTTCAAATCTGTTTTGTGACGCTTAGTTCCTGCTTTTTCCTTTTGTAACACTTTACCTATTACTCCATACCTTCTGTCCCTTCCTGTTACGCTTTCCTCTCTCTCCCTGCTCAGGTTCCCAACCCCCTGCCACTTTAGTTTAAACCCTCCCCAACAGCACTAGCAAACACTCCTCCTAGGACAGCGGTCCCGGCCCTGCCCAGGTGCAGACCGTCCGGTTTGTACTGGTCCCACCTCCCCCAGAACCGTTTCCAGTGTCCCAGGAATTTGAATCCCTCCCCCTTGCACCATTCCTCTAGCCACGTATTCATTTGAAATATCCTCCTATTTCTACTCTGACTAGCACGTGGCACTGGCAGCAATCCTGAGATTACTACCTTTGAGGTCCTATTTTTTAATTTACCTCCTAACTCCCTATATTCTGCTTTTAGGACCTCATCCCCTTTTTTACCTATATCGTTGGTGCCTATGTGCACCACGACAGCTGGCTGTTCGCCCTCCCCCTCCAAAATGTTCTGTAGCCGCTCCGAGACATCCTTGATCCTTGCACCAGGGAGGCAACACACCATCCTGGAGTCTCGGTTGCGGCCGCAAAAACGCCTGTCTATTCCCCTTACAATTGAGTCCCCTATCACTATAGCTCTGCCACTCTTTTTCCTCCCAGCCTGTGCAGCAGAGCTACCCGTGGTGCCAGGAAGTTGGCTGCTGCTGCCTTCCCCTGATAAGTCATCCCCCCCAACAGCATCCAAAGTGGCATATCTGTTTGAGAGGGGGATGGACACAGGGGACCCCTGCACTACCTGCCTGCATCTCTTACTCTTCCTGGTGGTCACCCATTCACTTCCTGCCTGTATACCCTTTACCTGCGGTGTGACCAACTCGCTAAACGTGCTATCCACGAGTTGGAGAAGGAGCCGAATGTGGAGAAGGAGCAGGAAGTGGAGAACAAGGTGGAGGAGGAGAACGAGCTGGAGGAGAAGGAGCAGGAGGTGGAGATGGAGCAGGAGGTGGAGAAGGAACAGGGCATGGAGAAACAACAGGAGCTGGAGAAGGAGCAGAAGGAGGAGATGGAGCCGGAGGTGGAGAAGGAGCCGGAGGTTGAGTAGGAGCAGGAGGTGTAGAAGGAGCAGGTTATGGAGAACGAGCTGGAGGAGGAGAACGAGCTGGAGGAGGAAACGGAGCAGGAGGAGGGGAATGAGCAGGAGGAAGAGAAGGAGCAGGAGGTGGAGAAGGAGCAGGAGGAGGAGGGGGAGCAGAAGGACAAGGAGCAGGGGGTGGAGAAGGAGCAGGAGGAGGCGAACGAGCAGGAGGAGGAGAAGGAGCAGGAGGTGGAGACGGAGCTGGAGGAGGAGAACGAGCTGGAGGAGGAGAAGGAGCAGGAGATGGAGACGGAGCAGGAGGTGGAGAAGGAGCAGGAGGGGGAGAAGGAGCAGGAGTAGGAGGGGTAGCAGGAGATGGAGCGGAAGGGGGAGAAGGAGGGGTAGATGGAGAGGGTGCAGGAGGTGGGGAAGGAGCAGGAGGAGGAAAAGGAGCAGGACGAGGAAATGGAGCAGGAGGAGCAGAAGGAGCAGGAGGTGGAGAAGGAGCTGGAGGAGGAGAAGGAGCAGGAGGTGGAGACGGAGCAGGAGGTGGAGAAGGAGCAGGAGGGGGAGAGGGAGCAGGAGTAGGAGTAGGAGGGGTAGCAGGAGATGGAGCGGAAGGGGGAGAAGGAGGGGTAGATGGAGAGGGTGCAGGAGGTGGAGAAGGAGCAGGAGGAGGAGAAGGAGCAGGAGCAGGAGAAGGAGCAGGAGGTGGAGAAGGAGCAGGAGGAGGAGAAGGAGCAGGTGGAGGAGAAGGAGCAGGTGGAGGAGAAGGAGCAGGAGGAGGAGATGGAGGAGGAGGAGGAGAAGGAGCCGGAGGAGGAGAAGGAGCATGAGGAGGAGAAGGAGCAGTAGGAGCAGAAGGTGGAGATGGAGCAGGAAGCGGAGAAGTAGCAAGAGGAGGAGAAGGAAAAGGAGACTGAGTTGGAGAAGGAAAAGGAGGTGGTGAAGGAGCAGGAAGTGGAGAACGAGCTGGAGGAGGAGAACGAGCTGGAGGAGTAGAAGGAGCAGGAGGTGGAGAATGATCAGGAGGTGGAGAAGGAGCAGGAGGAGGAGGAGGAGCAGAAGAAGAAGGAGCAGTCCGTGGAGAAAGAGCAGGAGGAGGAAAACGAGCAGCATGAGGAGAAGGAGCAGAAGGAGAAGGAGCAGAAGCAGGAGATCGAGCAGGAGGATTAAAAGGAGCAGGAGGAGGAGAAGGAGCAGGAGGAGGAGAAGGAGCAGGAGGGGTAGAAGGAGCAGGAGGGTGAGAAGGAGCAGGAGTAGGAGGGGTAGCAGGAGATGCAGCGGAAGGGGGAATAGGAGCAGGCGATGGAGTGGGAGCAGGAGTTGGAGACGGAGCAGGACGTGGAGAAAGAGCAGGACGTGGAGATGGAGCATGAGGGGGAAAGGAGCAGGAGGGGGAGAAGGAGCAGGGGGGGGAGAAGGAGCAGGAGTAGGAGGGGTAGCAGGAGATGGAGCGGAAGGGGGGAGGAGCAGGAGGTGGAGAGGTAGCAGGAGTTGGAGAAGGAGCAGGAGGTGGTGAAGGAACAGGGGAAGCAGAAGGAACAGGAGCTGGAGAAGGAGCAGGAGGAGGACAAGGAGCCGGAGGTGGAGAAGGAGCAGGAGTTGTAGAAGGAGCAGGTTGTGGAGAACGAGCTGGAGGAGGAGATCGAGCTGGAGGAGCATAAGGAGCAGGAATTGGAGAAAGCAGTTGCAGGAGAAGGAGCAGGATTTGGAGAATGAGTAGGAGATGCAGCAGGAGAAGGAGCAGGAGGAGGAGAAGGATCAGGAGGAGGAGAAGCAGTAGGAGGGAGAGAAGGAAATGGAGGGGGAGAAGGAACTGGAGGGGGAGAAGGAGCAGGAGGAGGAAAAGCAGCAGGAAGTGGAGAAGGAGCAGGAGGAGGAGAAAGAGCAGGAGGAGGAGAGGAAGGAGAAGGAGGTGGAGATGGAGCAGGACGTGGAGAAGGAGCAGTAGGAGGAGATGGAGAAGCAGCCGGAGGTGGAGAAGGAGCCGAAGGTGGAGAAGGAGCAGGAGGTGTAGAAGGAGCAGGTTGTGGAGGATGAGCTGGAGGTGGAGAACGAGCTGGAGGAGGAGAAGGAGCAGGAGGAGGGGAATGAGCAGGAGGAGGTGAAGGAGCAGGAGGTGGAGAAGGAGCAGGAGGAGGTTGGGGAGCAGAAGTAGAAGGAGCAGGCGGTGGAGAAGGAGCAGGAAGTGGAGAACGAGCTGGAGGAGGAGAAGGAGCAGGAGGAGGAGAAGCGGCAGGAGGAGGAAAATGAGCAGGAGGAGGAGAAGGAGCAGGAGGAGGAGAAGGAGCAGGAGGAGGAGAAGGAGCCGGAGGAGGAGAAGGAGCAGGCGGTGGAGAAGGAGCAGGAGGTGGAGAAGGAGAAGGAAGTCGAGAAGGAGCAGGAGCAGGAGGGGGAGTAGAAGGAGAATGAGCAGAAGGTGGAAAAGGAGCAGGAGGAGGGGAGGGAGCAGGAGGTGGAGATGGAGCAGGAGGTGTACAAGGAGCAGTTTGTGGAGAGCGAGCTGGAGGAGGAGAACGAACTGGAGGAGGAGAAGGAGCAGGAGGAGGAGGTGGAGCCGAAGGAGATGGAGCAGGCGGTGGAGAAGGTGCAGGAGGAGGAGATGGAGCAGGAGGAGGAGAAGGAGCAGGAGGAGGAGAAGCGGCAGGAGGAGGAAAATGAGCAGGAGGAGGAGAAGGAGCAGGAGGAGGAGAAGGAGCAGGAGGAGGAGAAGGAGCAGGAGGAGGAGAAGGAGCAGGAGGTGGAGAAGGAGCAGAAGGTGGAGTCGGAGCAGGAGCTGCAGAAGGAGCAGGAGCAGGAGAAGGAGGAGGAGGAGGAGATGGAGCCGGAGGAGGAGAAGGAGCAGGAGGAGGAGAAGGAACAGGAGGTGGAGAAGGAGCAGGAGGTGGAGAAGGAGCAGGAGGAGGAGGAGGAGCAGAAAGAGAAGGAGCAGGAGGTGGAGAAGGAGTAGGAGGAAGAAAAGGAGCAGGAGGAGGGGAAGGAGCCGGAGGAGGAGAAGGAGCAGGAGGAGGAGAAGGAGCAGAAAGAGCAGGAGGTGGAGATGGAGCAGGAAGTGGAGAAGGAGCAGGAGGAGGAGCAGGAGCAGAAGGAGGAGAAGGAGCAGGAAGTGGAGAATGAGCAGGAGGTGGAGTCGGAGCAGGAGCTACAGAAGGAGCAGGAGCAGGCGCAGGAGGAGGAGGAGGAGAAGGAGCCGGAGGAGGAGAAGGAGCAGGAGGAGCAGGAGGTGGATATGGAGCAGCATGTGGAGAAGTAGTTGCTTTGAAGAAGAAAGATCCAGCTGACTGAAATAAGTTCATTAGATGAAAACCAACAAAAATTGACAAGAACCACGAAAAGTTCCTGTATTTTAAGATACAATCTTACGCTATTAAAGAAAAAACTTCCAGCTCGCTGAAAT
The DNA here is from genome assembly GCF_035084215.1 of Heptranchias perlo. Classification (NCBI taxonomy): domain Eukaryota; kingdom Metazoa; phylum Chordata; class Chondrichthyes; order Hexanchiformes; family Hexanchidae; genus Heptranchias; species Heptranchias perlo. Next base: position 280,783 of record NW_027139688.1, on the reverse strand, counting down.
ATGTTCATTTGCTGAAAACCAACAAAACCACGAAAAGTTCATGTATTTGAAGATAAAATCTTTTTGCATTAAAGAAGAAAGATCTAGCTGGCTGAAATAAGTTCATTGGATGAAAACCAACAAAAAATGACAAGAACCACGAAAAGTTCTTGCATTTTAAGATAAAATCTTGAGCTATTAAAGAAGAAACTTCCAGCTCGCTGAAATATGTTCATTTGTTGAAAACAAAGAAAGCCACAAAAAGTTCTTGTATTTGAAGATAAAATCTTTTTGCTTTGAAGAAGAAAGATCTCGCTGACTGAAATAAGTTCATTAGATGAAAACCAACAGAAATTGACAAGAACCACGAAAAGTTCTTATATTTTTAGATAAAATCTTTTTGCTTTGAAGCAGAAAGATCGAGCTGACTGAAATAAGATCTATCCGACTGCAGGAGGAGGAGAAGGAGCAGGATTTGGAGAAGGAGGAGGAGCATGAGCAGGAGAAGGAGCAGGAGCAGGAAGAGGAGAAGGAGCAGGTTGTGGAGAACGAGCTGGAGGAGAAGGAGCAGGAGGAGGAGAAGGAGCACGAGGAGGAGAAGCAGAAGGAGGTGGAGAAGGAGCAGGAGCGGGAGAAGGAGCAGGAGGAGGAAAAGGAGCAGGAGGAGGAGTTGGAGCAGCAGGGGGAGACGGAGCAGGAGTTGGAGAAGGAGCAGGTTGTGGAGAACGAGCTGGAGGAGAAGGAGCAGGAGTAGGAGAAGGAGCACGAGGAGGAGAAGCAGAAGGAGGTGGAGAAGGAGCAGCAGGTGGAGAAGGAGCAGGAGCGGGAGAAGGAGCAGGAGGAGGAAAAGGAGCAGGAGGAGGAGAAGGAGCAGGAGGTGAAAAAGGAGCAGGAGTAGGAGGGGGAGCAGAAGGTGAAGGAGCAGGCGGTGGGGAAGTAGCACTAGGAGGAGAAGGAGCTGGAGGAGGAGAAGGAGCAGGAGGAGGAAAAGGAGCAGGAGGAGGAGAAGGAGCAGGAGCAGGAGAAGGAGCAGGAGCAGGAGAAGCAGCAGGAGGTGGAGAAGGAGGAGGAGGAGGAGAAGGTGCAGGAGGAGGAGTTGGAGCAGCAGGGGGAGACGGAGCAGGAGTTGGAGAAGGAGCAGGAGGGGGAGAAGGAGCAGGAGTAGGAGGGGTAGCAGAAGATGGAGCGGAAGGGGGAAAAGGAGCAGGAGATGGAGAGGGAGCAGGAGGTGGAGAAGGAGCAGGACGTGGAGAAGGAGCAGGACGTGGAAATGGAGCAGGAGGGGGAGTGGTTGCAGAAGGAAAAGGAGCAGGAGGTGGAAAAGGAGCAGGAGGAGGGAAGGAGCCTGGAGGAGGAAAAGGAGGAGGAGGTGGAGAAGGAGCAGGAGTTGGAGAAGGAGCAGGTCGGGGAGAAGTAGCAGGAGTAGGAGGGGTAGAAGTAGATGGAGCGGAAGCGGGAAAAGGAGCAGGAGATGGAGAGGGAGCAGGAGATGCAGAAGGAGCAGGAGCAGGAGAAGGAGCAGAAGGAGCAGGAGGTGGAAAAGGAGCCGATGGAGCAGAAGGAACAGGAGGAGATGAAGGAGCAGGAGGAGGAGAAGCAGCCGGAGGTGGAGAAGGAGCAGGAGGAGGTGAAGGAGCAGAAGGAGCAGGAGGTGGAAAAGGAGCCGGTGGAGCAGAAGGAACAGGAGGAGATGAAGGAGCAGGAGGAGGAGAAGCAGCCGGAGGTGGAGAAGGAGCAGGAGGAGGTGAAGGAGCAGGAGGTGGAGAAGGAGCAGGAGCAGGAGAAGGAGCTGGAGGTGAAGAAGTAGCCGGAGGTGGAGAAGGAGGAGGAGGAGGAGAAGGTGCATGAGGAGGAGAAGGAGCAGGAGGAGCAGATGGAGCAGGAGGGGTAGAAGGAGCAGAAGTAGGAGCGGTAGCCGGAGATGGAGCGGAAGCGGGAAAAGTAGCAGGAGATGGAGAGGGAGCAGAAGGTTGAGAAGCAGCAGGACGTGGAGAAGGAGCAGGACGTGGAGAAGGAGCAGTATGGGGAGAAGGAGCAGGAAGGGAAGAAGGAGCAGTCGTAAGTGGGGTAGCAGGAGATGGAGCGGAAGGGGGAGAAGGAGCAGGAGATGGAGAGGGAGCAGGAGGTTGAGAAGCAGCAGGACGTGTAGAAGGAGCAGGACGTGGAGAAGGAGCAGTATGGGGAGAGGGAGCAGGAGGTGGAGAAGGAGCAGGGGGTGGAGAAGGAACAGGAGATGGAAAAGGAACAGGAGCTTGAGAAGGAGCAGGGGGAGGACAAGTAGCAGGAGGAGCAGGAGCAGAAGGAGCAGGAATTGGAGAAAGAGCAGTTGGAGGAGAAGGAGCAGGAATTGGAGAATGAGCAGGAGATGGAGAAGGAGAAGGAGGAGGTGATGGAGCAGGAGGTGGAGAAGGAGCAGGAGGGTGAGAAGGAACTGGAGGGGTGAATTAACTGGAGGGGGAGAAGGAGCAGGAGGAGGAGAAGGAGCAGGAGGAAGAGAAGGAGCAGGAGGTGGAGAAGGAGCAGAAGGTGCAGAAGGAGCAGCAGCAGGAGAAGGAGAATGAGCAGGAGGAGGAGAAGGAGCAGGAGGAGGAAATGGAGCAGGATGTGGAGAAGGAGGAGGAGGAGGAGGAGGAGCAGAAGGTGCAGGAGGATGAAAAGGAGCTGGAGGTGCAGAAGGAGCAGGAGCAGGAGAAGGAAGAGGAGGAGGAGAAGGAGTCGGAGGAGGAAAAGGAGCAGGAGCAGGAGATGGAGCAGGAGGACGAGAAGGAGCAGGAGGAGGAGAAGGAGCTGGACGTGGAGAACCAGCAGGAGGTGGAGAAGGAGGAGGATGAGGAGAAGGTGCAGGAGAATGAGAAGGAGCAGAAGGAGGAGAAGGGGCAGGAGGGGGAGAAGGAGCACGAGTAGGAGGGGTGGCAGGAGATGGAGCGGAAGGGGGAAAAGGAGCAGGAGATGGAGAGGGAGCAGGAGGTGGAGAAGCAGCAGGACGTGGAGAAAGAGCTGGAGGAGGAGACCGAGCTGGTGGAGGAGAAGGAGCACGAGGGGGAGAAGGAGCAGGAGGAGGAGAAGGAGCAGGAGGTGGAGAAGGAGCAGGAGGTCGAGAAGGAGCAGGAGGTGGAGAATGAGGAGGACGTGGAGAAGGAGCAGTATGGGGAGAAGGAGCAGGAGGGGGAGAGGAAGCAGGAGGGTAGAAGGAGCAGTAGTAAGTGGGGTAGCAGGGGGTGGAGCGGAAGGGGGAGAAGGAGCAGGAGATGGAGAGGGAGCAGGAGGTGGAGAAGGAGCAGGAGGTGGAGAAGGAACAGGAGATGGAAAAGGAACAGGAGCTTGAGAAGGAGCACGAGGAGGACAAGTTGCAGGAGGAGGAGGAGCAGAAGGAGCAGGAATTGGAGAAAGAGCAGTTGGAGGAGAAGGAGCAGGAGGTGGAGAAGGAGCAGGAGCAGGAGAAGGAGCTGGAGGTGAAGAAGTATCCGGAGGTGGAGAAGGTGGAGGAGGAGGAGAAGGTGCATGAGGAGGAGAAGGAGCAGGAGGAGCAGATGGAGCAGGAGGGGTAGAAGGAGCAGAAGTAGGAGCGGTAGCCGGAGATGGAGCGGAAGCGGGAAAAGTAGCAGGAGTCGGAGAGGGAGCAGGAGGTTGAGAAGCAGCAGGACGTGGAGAAGGAGCAGGACGTGGAGAAGGAGCAGTATGGTGAGAAGGAGCATTATGGGGAGAAGGAGCAGGAGGGGAGAGGGAGCAGTAGTAAGTGGGGTAGCAGGAGATGGAGCGGAAGCGGGAGAAGGAGCAGCAGATGCAGAGGGAGCAGGAGGTGGAGAAGGAGCAGGAGGTGGAGAAGGAACAGGAGGGTGAGAAGGAACTGGAGGGGGTGAATTAACTGGAGGGGGAGAAGGAGCAGGAGGAGGAGTGGTTGCAGAAGGAAAAGGAGCAGGAGGTGGAAAAGGAGCAGGAGGAGGGAAGGAGCCTGGAGGAGGAAAAGGAGGAGGAGGTGGAGAAGGAGCAGGAGTTGGAGAAGGAGCAGGTCGGGGAGAAGTAGCAGGAGTAGGAGGGGTAGAAGTAGATGGAGCGGAAGCGGGAAAAGGAGCAGGAGATGGAGAGGGAGCAGGAGATGCAGAAGGAGCAGGAGCAGGAGAAGGAGCAGAAGGAGCAGGAGGTGGAAAAGGAGCCGATGGAGCAGAAGGAACAGGAGGAGATGAAGGAGCAGGAGGAGGAGAAGCAGCCGGAGGTGGAGAAGGAGCAGGAGGAGGTGAAGGAGCAGAAGGAGCAGGAGGTGGAAAAGGAGCCGGTGGAGCAGAAGGAACAGGAGGAGATGAAGGAGCAGGAGGAGGAGAAGCAGCCGGAGGTGGAGAAGGAGCAGGAGGAGGTGAAGGAGCAGGAGGTGGAGAAGGAGCAGGAGCAGGAGAAGGAGCTGGAGGTGAAGAAGTAGCCGGAGGTGGAGAAGGAGGAGGAGGAGGAGAAGGTGCATGAGGAGGAGAAGGAGCAGGAGGAGCAGATGGAGCAGGAGGGGTAGAAGGAGCAGAAGTAGGAGCGGTAGCCGGAGATGGAGCGGAAGCGGGAAAAGTAGCAGGAGATGGAGAGGGAGCAGAAGGTTGAGAAGCAGCAGGACGTGGAGAAGGAGCAGGACGTGGAGAAGGAGCAGTATGGGGAGAAGGAGCAGGAAGGGAAGAAGGAGCAGTCGTAAGTGGGGTAGCAGGAGATGGAGCGGAAGGGGGAGAAGGAGCAGGAGATGGAGAGGGAGCAGGAGGTTGAGAAGCAGCAGGACGTGTAGAAGGAGCAGGACGTGGAGAAGGAGCAGTATGGGGAGAGGGAGCAGGAGGTGGAGAAGGAGCAGGGGGTGGAGAAGGAACAGGAGATGGAAAAGGAACAGGAGCTTGAGAAGGAGCAGGGGGAGGACAAGTAGCAGGAGGAGCAGGAGCAGAAGGAGCAGGAATTGGAGAAAGAGCAGTTGGAGGAGAAGGAGCAGGAATTGGAGAATGAGCAGGAGATGGAGAAGGAGAAGGAGGAGGTGATGGAGCAGGAGGTGGAGAAGGAGCAGGAGGGTGAGAAGGAACTGGAGGGGTGAATTAACTGGAGGGGGAGAAGGAGCAGGAGGAGGAGAAGGAGCAGGAGGAAGAGAAGGAGCAGGAGGTGGAGAAGGAGCAGAAGGTGCAGAAGGAGCAGCAGCAGGAGAAGGAGAATGAGCAGGAGGAGGAGAAGGAGCAGGAGGAGGAAATGGAGCAGGATGTGGAGAAGGAGGAGGAGGAGGAGGAGGAGCAGAAGGTGCAGGAGGTGGAAAAGGAGCTGGAGGTGCAGAAGGAGCAGGAGCAGGAGAAGGAAGAGGAGGAGGAGAAGGAGTCGGAGGAGGAAAAGGAGCAGGAGAAGGAGCAGGAGGACGAGAAGGAGCAGGAGGAGGAGAAGGAGCTGGACGTGGAGAACCAGCAGGAGGTGGAGAAGGAGGAGGAGGAGGAGAAGGTGCAGGAGAATGAGAAGGAGCAGAAGGAGGAGAAGGGGCAGGAGGGGGAGAAGGAGCACGAGTAGGAGGGGTGGCAGGAGATGGAGCGGAAGGGGGAAAAGGAGCAGGAGATGGAGAGGGAGCAGGAGGTGGAGAAGCAGCAGGACGTGGAGAAAGAGCTGGAGGAGGAGACCGAGCTGGTGGAGGAGAAGGAGCACGAGGGGGAGAAGGAGCAGGAGGAGGAGAAGGAGCAGGAGGTGGAGAAGGAGCAGGAGGTCGAGAAGGAGCAGGAGGTGGAGAATGAGGAGGACGTGGAGAAGGAGCAGTATGGGGAGAAGGAGCAGGAGGGGGAGAGGAAGCAGGAGGGTAGAAGGAGCAGTAGTAAGTGGGGTAGCAGGGGGTGGAGCGGAAGGGGGAGAAGGAGCAGGAGATGGAGAGGGAGCAGGAGGTGGAGAAGGAGCAGGAGGTGGAGAAGGAACAGGAGATGGAAAAGGAACAGGAGCTTGAGAAGGAGCACGAGGAGGACAAGTTGCAGGAGGAGGAGGAGCAGAAGGAGCAGGAATTGGAGAAAGAGCAGTTGGAGGAGAAGGAGCAGGAGGTGGAGAAGGAGCAGGAGCAGGAGAAGGAGCTGGAGGTGAAGAAGTATCCGGAGGTGGAGAAGGTGGAGGAGGAGGAGAAGGTGCATGAGGAGGAGAAGGAGCAGGAGGAGCAGATGGAGCAGGAGGGGTAGAAGGAGCAGAAGTAGGAGCGGTAGCCGGAGATGGAGCGGAAGCGGGAAAAGTAGCAGGAGTTGGAGAGGGAGCAGGAGGTTGAGAAGCAGCAGGACGTGGAGAAGGAGCAGGACGTGGAGAAGGAGCAGTATGGTGAGAAGGAGCATTATGGGGAGAAGGAGCAGGAGGGGAGAGGGAGCAGTAGTAAGTGGGGTAGCAGGAGATGGAGCGGAAGCGGGAGAAGGAGCAGCAGATGCAGAGGGAGCAGGAGGTGGAGAAGGAGCAGGAGGTGGAGAAGGAACAGGAGCTTGAGAAGGAGCAGGAGGAGGACAAGCAGCAGGAGGAGCAGGAGCAGAAGGAGCAGGAATGGGAGAAAGAGCAGTTGGAGGAGAAGGAGCAGGAATTGGAGTATGAGCAGGAGATGGAGAAGGAGGAGGTGATGGAGCAGGAGGTGGAGAAGGAGCAGGAGGGTGAGAAGGAACTGGAGGGGGTGAAATAACTGGAGGGGGAGAAGGAGCAGGAGGAGGGGAAGGAGCCTGGAGGAGGAGAAGGAGGAGGAGGTGGAGATGGAGCAGGAGTTGGAGAAGGAGCAGGTCGGGGAGAAGTAGCAGGAGTAGGAGGGGTAGAAGGACATGGAGCGGAAGCTGGAAAAGGAGCAGGAGATGGAGAGGGAGCAGGAGGTGGAGAAGCAGCAGGGCGTGGAGATAGAGCTGGAGGAGGAGAACGAGCTGGAGGAGGAGAAGGAGCAGGAAGGGGAGAAGGAGCAGGAAGTGGAGAAGGACCAGGAGGAGGAGGGTGAGCAGAAGGAGACGGAGCAGGAGGTGGAAAAGGAGCAGGAGGAGGGAAGGGAGCAGGAGGTGGAGAAGGAGCAGGAGGTCGAGAAAGAGCAGGAGGAGGAGCAGAAGGAGCAGGAGGTGGAGATGGAGCAGGACGTGGAGAAGGAGCAGGAGGAGGAGAAGGAGCAGGAGGAGGAGAAGGAGCTGAAGGAGGAGAAGCAACAGCAGGAGGAAAAGGAGCAGAAAGAGGAGAAGGAGCAGGAGGTGGAGAAGGAGCAGGGGGTGGAGAAGGAACAGGAGGTGCAGAAAGAGCAGGAGCAGGAGAAGGAGGAGGAGGAGCAGAAGGAGTCGGAGGAGGAGAAGGAGCAGGAGGAGAAGACGAAGCAGAAGGAGCAGGAGGTGGAGATGGAGCCGGTGGAGGAGAAGGAACAGGAGGAGGTGAAGGAGCTGGAGGAGGAGAAGGAGCAGGAGGTGGAGAACTAGCAGGAGTTGGAGAAGGAGGAGGAGGAGGAGAAGGTGCAGGAGGAGGAGAAGGAGCAGGAGGAGGGGAAGGAGCAGGAGTAGGAGGGGTTGCAGGAGATGGAGCGGGAGGTGGAGAAGCAGCAGGACGTGGAGAAAAAGCTGGAGGAGGAGAACGAGCTGGAGGAGGAGAAAGAGCAGGAGCGGGAGAAGGAGCAGGAGGAGGAGAAGGCGCAGGAGGAGGAAAAGGAGCAGGAGGAGGAGAAGGAGCAGGAGGTGGAGAAGGAGCAGGAGCAGGAGAAGGAGCAGGAGGAGGAGACGGAGCTGGAGGAGGAGAAGGAGCAGGAGGAGGAGAACGAGCAGGAGGTAGAGAAGGGGCAGGATGTGGAGAAAGAGCAGGAGGAGGAGGAGGAGCAGAAGGAGAAGGAGCAGGCGGTGGAGCAGGACTGGGAGGAGGAAAACGAGCAGGAGGAGGGAAAGGAGCAGGAGGTGGAGAAGGAGCAGAAGGTGGAGAAGGAGCAGGAGCAGTAGCAGGAGTAGGAGCAGGAGTAGGAGATGGAGAAGTAGGAGGAGGAGGAGGAGGAGGAGGAGAATGTGCAGGAGGAGAAGGAGCAGGAGTAGGAGGTGTCGCAGGAGATGGAGCGGAAGGGGTAAAAGGAGCAGGAGATGGAGAGGGAGCAGGAGGTGGAGAAGGAGCAGGACGTGGAGAATGAGCTGGACGTGGAGAAGGAGCAGGAGTGGGAGAAGGAGCAGGAGGGGGAGAAGGAGCAGGAGGGGGATAAGGAGCAGGAGAAGGAGGGGTAGCAGGAGATGGAGCGGAATGGGTAAAAGGAGCAGGAATTGGAGAGGGAGCAGGAGGTGGAGAAGGAGCAGGACTTGGAGAATGAGCTGGACGTGGAGAAGGAGCAGGAGGGGGTGAAGGAGCAGGAGTGGGAGAAGGAGCAGGAGTGGGAGAAGGAGCAGGAGGAGGAGAAGGAGCAGGAGTGGGAGAAGGAGCAGGAGGAGGAGAAGGAGCAGGAGGGAGAGAAGGAGCAGGAGTAGGAGGGGTAGCAGGAGATGGAGAGAAAGGGGGGAAGGAGCATGAGATGGAGAGGGAGCAAGAGGTTGAGAAGGAGCAGGAGGTGGAGAAGGAGCAGAAGGAGCTGGAGGTGAAAATGGAGCCGGTGGAGGAGAAGGAACAGGAGGACGTGAAGGAGCAGGAGAAGGAGAAGCAGCCGGAGGTGGAGAAGGAGCAGGAGGAGGTGAAGGAGCAGGAGGGGGAGAAGGAGCAGAAGTAGGAGGGGTAGCAGGAGATGGAGCGGATGGGGGAAAGGTAGCAGGAGATGGAGAGGGAGCAGGAGATGCAGAAGGAGCAGGAGCAGGAGAAGGAGGAGGAGGAGGAGAAGGAGCCGGAGGAGGAGAAGGAGCAGGAGGAGGAGAAGGAGCAGAAGGAGCAGGAGGTGGAAAAGGAGCCGGTGGAGGAGAAGGAACAGGAGGAGGTGAAGGAGCAGGAGGAGGAGAAGCAGCCGGAGGTGGAGAAGGAGCAGCAGGAGGTGAAGGAGCAGGAGGTGGAGAAGGAGCAGGAGGCGGAGAAGGAGCTCGAGGTGAAGAAGTAGCCGGAGGTGGAGAAGGAGGAGGAGGAGGAGAAGGTGCAGGAGGAGGAGAAGGAGCAGGAGGAGGAGAAGGAGCAGGAGGGGGAGAAGGAGCAGAAGTCGGAGCGGTAGCCGGAGATGGAGCGGAAGGGGGAAAAGTCGCAGGAGATGGAGAGGGAGCAGGAGGTTGAGAAGCAGCAGGACGTGGAGAATGAGCAGGACGTGGAGAAGGAGCAGTATGGGGAGAAGGAGCAGGAGGGGGAGAAGAAGCAGGAGGGGAGAAGCACCAGTAGTAAGTGGGGTAGCAGGGGGTGGAGCAGAAGGGGGAGAAGGAGCAGGAGATGGAGAGGGAGCAGGAGGTGGAGAAGGAGCAGGAGGTGGAGAAGGAACAGGAGATGGAAAAGGAACAGGAGCTTGAGAAGGAACAGGAGGAGGACAAGTTGCAGGAGGAGGAGGAGCAGAAGGAGCAGGAATTGGAGATAGAGCAGTTGGAGGAGAAGGAGCAGGAATTGGAGAATGAGCAGGAGATGGAGAAGGAGAAGGAGGAGGTGATGGAGCAGGTGGTGGAGAAGGAGCAGGAGGGTGAGAAGGAACTGGAGGGGGTGAATTAACTGGAGGGGGTGAAGGAGCAGGAGGAGGAGGGGGTGCAGATGGAAATGGAGCACGAGGTGGAAAAGGAGCAGGAGGAGGGGAAGGAGCCTGGAGGAGGAGAAGGAGGAGGAGGTGGAGAAGGAGCAGGAGGTGGAGAAGGAGCATGAGGTGCAGAAGTAGCAGGAGCAGGAGAAGGAGCAGGAGGAGGTGAAGGAGCCGGAGGAGGAGACGGAGCAGGAGGAAGAAAAGGAGCAGAAGGAGCAGGAGGTGGTGATGGAGCAGGACGTGGTGAAGTAGCAGGAGGAGGATAAGGAGAAGGAGCCTGAGTTGGAGAAGGAGCCGGATGTGGAGGAGGAGCAGGAAGTGGAGAACGAGGTGGAGGAGGAAAACGAGCTGGGGAAGGAGAAGGAGCAGGAGGAGGAGAAGGAGCAGGAAGAGGAGAAGGAGCAGAAGGTGGAGCAGGAGCAGGAGGAGGAGAAGGAGCAGGATGTGTCGATGGAGCAGGAGGTGGACAAGGAGCAGGAGGAGGAGGAGGAGCAGGAGCAGGAGAAGGAGCAGGAGCAGGAGAAGGAGGAGGAGCATGAGAAGGAGCAGGAGGAGCAGAACGAGCAGGAGGAGAAGGAGCAGGATGAGGTGAACGAGCAGGAGGAAGTGAAGGAGCAGGAGGAGGAAAAGGAGCAGGAGGAGGAGGAGGAGGAGAAGGAGAAGGAGCAGGCAGTGGATAAGGACTAGGAGGAGGAGGTGGAGCATAATGAGATGGAGCAGGCGTTGGAGAAGGAGCAGGATGAGGAGAAGGAGCAGGAGGAGGAGAAGGAGCAGGAGGAAGAGAAGGAGCAGGAGGTGGACAAGGAGCAGGAGGTGCAGAAGGAGCAGCAGCAGGAGAAGGAGAATGAGCAGGAGGAGGAGAAGGAGCAGGATGTGGAGAAGGAGGAGGAGGAGGAGGAGGAGGAGGAGGAGGAGAAGGTGCAGGAGGAGGAGAAGGAGCTGGAGGTGCAGAAGGAGCAGGAGCAGGAGAAGGAAGAGGAGGAGGAGAAGGAGTCGGAGGAGGAAAAGGAGCAGGAGCAGGAGAAGGAGCAGGAGGACGAGAAGGAGCAGGAGGAGGAGAAGGAGCTGGACGTGGAGAACCAGCAGGAGGTGGAGAAGGAGGAGGAGGAGGAGAAGGTGCAGGAGAATGAGAAGGAGCAGAAGGAGGAGAAGGGGCAGGAGGGGGAGAAGGAGCACGAGTAGGAGGGGTAGCAGGAGATGGAGCGGAAGGGCTAAAAGGAGCAGGAGACGGAGAGGGAGCAGGAGGTGGAGAAGGAGCAGGACGTGGAGAAGGAGCTGGACGTGGAGAAGGAGCAGGAGGGGGAGAAGGAGCAGCAGTTGGAGAAGGAGCAGGAGGGGGAGACGGAGCAGGAGGGGGAGAAGGCGCAGGAGTAGGAGACGTAGCAGGAGATGGAGCGGAAGTGGGAGAAGGAGCTGGAGATGGAAAGGGAGCAAAGGTGGAGAAGGAGCAGGAGGTGGAGAAGGAGCAGGAGGTGGAGAAGGAACAGGAGATGGAGAAGGAACAGGAGCTGCAGAAGGAGCAGGAGGAAGAGAAGGAGCAGGAGGAGGAGGAACAGAAGGAGCAGGAATTGGAGAAAGAGCAGTGGGAGGAGATGGAGCAGGAATTGGAGAATGAGCAGGAGATGGAGAAGGAGAAGGAGGAGGTGATGGAGCAGGAGTTGGAGAAGGAGCAGGAGGGGGAGACGGAGCAGGAGGGGGAGAAGGAGCAGGAGTAGGAGATGTAGCAGGAGATGGAGCGGAAGGGGGAGAAGGAGCTGGAGATGGAGAGGGAGCAAATGTGGAGAAGGAGCAGGAGGTGGAGAAGGAGCAGGAGGTGGAGAAGGAACAGGAGATGGAGAAGGAACAGGAGCTGCAGAAGGAGCAGGAGGAGGAGGAACAGAAGGAGCAGGAATTGGAGAATGAGCAGGAGATGGAGAAGGAGAAGGAGGAGGTGATGGAGCAGGAGGTGGAGAAGGAGCAGGAGGTGGAGAAGGAACTGGTGGGCGAGAAGAAACTGGAGGGCGAGAAGGAACTGGAGGGGGAGAAGGAGCAGGAGCAGGAGAAGGAGCATGAAGTGGAGAAGGAGCAGGAGGAGAGGGTTAGCAGAAGGAGAAGGAGCAGGAGGTGGAAAAGGAGCAGGAGGAGGGAAGTGAACAGGAGGTGGAGAAGGAGCAGGAGGTGGAGAAAGAGCAGGAGGAGGAACAGAAGGAGCAGGAGGTGGAGATGGAGCACGACGTGGAGAAGGAGCAGGAGGAGGAGAAGGAGAGGAGCCGGAGGTGGAGAAGGAGCCGGAGGTGGAGAAGGAGCAGGAAGTGTAGAAGGAGCAGACGGAGGAGAAGGAGCAGGAGGAGGAAAAGGAGCTGAAGGATGAGAAGGAACAGGAGGTGGAGAAGGAGCAGGAGGTGGAGAAGGAGCAGGAGGTGCAGAAGGAGCAGGAGCAGGAGAAGGAGGAGTAGGAGGAGGAGGAGAAGCAGCCGGAGGAGGAGAAGGAGCAGGAGGAGGAGAAGGAGCAGAAGGAGCAGGAGGTGGAGAAGGAACCGGTGGAGCAGAAGGAACAGGAGGAGGTAAAGGAGCAGGAGGTGGAGAAGCAGCCGGAGGTGGAGAAGGAGCAGGAGGTCGAGAAGGAGCAGAAGGTGGAGGGGGAGCTGAAGGAGAAGGAGCAGACGGTGGAGAAGGAGCAGGAGGAGGAGGAGGCGCAGGAGCAGGAAAAGGAGCAGGAGGAGGAGAAGGATCTGGAGGAGGGGAAGGAGCAGGAGGAGGAGATGGAGCAGGACGTGGCGAAGCAGCAGGAGGAAGAGAAGGAGATGGAGACTCAGTTGGAGAAGGAGCCGGAGGTGGAGAAGGAGCAGGAAGTGGAGAACGAGCTGGAGGAGGAGAACGAGCTGGAGGAGGAGATGGAGCAGGAGGAGTGGAAGGAGCAGGAGGAGGAGAAGTAGCAGGAGGAGGAGAAGGAGCAGGAGATGGCGAAGGAGCAGGAGTTGGAGAAGAAGGAGGAGGTGCAGAAGGAGCAGGAGGAGGAGGAGGAACAGGAAATGGAAAAGGAGCAGGAGCTTGAGAAGGAGCAGGAGGAGGACAAGTTGCAGGAGGAGGAGGAGCAGAAGGAGCAGGAATTGGAGAAAGAGCAGTTGGAGGAGAAGGAGCAGGAATTGGAGAATGAGCAGGAGATGGAGAAGGAGAACGAGGAGGTGATGGAGCAGCTGGTGGAGAAGGAGCAGGAGGGTGAGAAGGAACTGGAGGGGGTGAATTAACTGGAGGGGGTGAAGGAGCAGGAGGAGGAGGGGGTGCAGATGGAAAAGGAGCACGAGGTGGAAAAGGAGCAGGAGGAGGGGAAGGAGCCTGGAGGAGGAGAAGGAGGAGGAGGTGGAGAAGGAGCAGGAGGTGGAGAAGGAGCATGAGGTGCAGAAGTAGCAGGAGCAGGAGAAGGAGCAGGAGGAGGTGAAGGAGCCGGAGGAGGAGACGGAGCAGGAGGAAGAAAAGGAGCAGAAGGAGCAGGAGGTGGTGATGGAGCAGGACGTGGTGAAGTAGCAGGAGGAGGATAAGGAGAAGGAGCCTGAGTTGGAGAAGGAGCCGGAGGTGGAGGAGGAGCAGGAAGTGGAGAACGAGGTGGAGGAGGAAAACGAGCTGGGGAAGGAGAAGGAGCAGGAGGAGGAGAAGGAGAAGGAAGAGGAGAAGGAGCAGAAGGTGGAGCAGGAGCAGGAGGAGGAGAAGGAGCAGGATGTGTCGATGGAGCAGGAGGTGGACAAGGAGCAGGAGGAGGAGGAGGGGCAGGAGCAGGAGAAGGAGCAGGAGCAGGAGAAGGAGGAGGAGCATGAGAAGGAACAGGAGGAGCAGAACGAGCAGGAGGAGAAGGAGCGGGATGAGGTGAACGAGCAGGAGGAAGTGAAGGAGCAGGAGGAGGAAAAGGAGCAGGAGGAGGAGGAGGAGGAGAAGGAGAAGGAGCAGGCAGTGGATAAGGACTAGGAGGAGGAGGTGGAGCATAATGAGATGGAGCAGGCGTTGGAGAAGGAGCAGGATGAGGAGAAGGAGCAGGAGGAGGAGAAGGAGCAGGAGGAAGAGAAGGAGCAGGAGGTGGACAAGGAGCAGGAGGTGCAGAAGGAGCAGCAGCAGGAGAAGGAGAATGAGCAGGAGGAGGAGAAGGAGCAGGAGGAGGAAATGGAGCAGGATGTGGAGAAGGAGGAGGAGGAGGAGGAGGAGGAGGAGGAGGAGAAGGTGCAGGAGGAGGAGAAGGAGCTGGAGGTGCAGAAGGAGCAGGAGCAGGAGAAGGAAGAGGAGGAGGAGAAGGAGTCGGAGGAGGAAAAGGAGCAGGAGCAGGAGAAGGAGCAGGAGGACGAGAAGGAGCAGGAGGAGGAGAAGGAGCTGGACGTGGAGAACCAGCAGGAGGTGGAGAAGGAGGAGGAGGAGGAGAAGGTGCAGGAGAATGAGAAGGAGCAGAAGGAGGAGAAGGGGCAGGAGGGGGAGAAGGAGCACGAGTAGGAGGGGTAGCAGGAGATGGAGCGGAAGGGCTAAAAGGAGCAGGAGACGGAGAGGGAGCAGGAGGTGGAGAAGGAGCAGGACGTGGAGAAGGAGCTGGACGTGGAGAAGGAGCAGGAGGGGGAGAAGGAGCAGCAGTTGGAGAAGGAGCAGGAGGGGGAGACGGAGCAGGAGGGGGAGAAGGCGCAGGAGTAGGAGAGGTAGCAGGAGATTGAGCGGAAGTGGGAGAAGGAGCTGGAGATGGAAAGGGAGCAAAGGTGGAGAAGGAGCAGGAGGTGGAGAAGGAGCAGGAGGTGGAGAAGGAACAGGAGATGGAGAAGGAACAGGAGCTGCAGAAGGAGCAGGAGGAAGAGAAGGAGCAGGAGGAGGAGGAACAGAAGGAGCAGGAATTGGAGAAAGAGCAGTGGGAGGAGATGGAGCAGGAATTGGAGAATGAGCAGGAGATGGAGAAGGAGAAGGAGGAGGTGATGGAGCAGGAGTTGGAGAAGGAGCAGGAGGGGGAGACGGAGCAGGAGGGGGAGAAGGAGCAGGAGTAGGAGAGGTAGCAGGAGATGGAGCGGAAGGGGGAGAAGGAGCTGGAGATGGAGAGGGAGCAAATGTGGAGAAGGAGCAGGAGGTGGAGAAGGAGCAGGAGGTGGAGAAGGAACAGGAGATGGAGAAGGAACAGGAGCTGCAGAAGGAGCAGGAGGAGGAGGAACAGAAGGAGCAGGAATTGGAGAATGAGCAGGAGATGGAGAAGGAGAAGGAGGAGGTGATGGAGCAGGAGGTGGAGAAGGAGCAGGAGGTGGAGAAGGAACTGGTGGGCGAGAAGAAACTGGAGGGCGAGAAGGAACGGGAGGGGGAGAAGGAGCAGGAGCAGGAGAAGGAGCATGAAGTGGAGAGGGAGCAGGAGGAGAGGGTTAGCAGAAGGAGAAGGAGCAGGAGGTGGAAAAGGAGCAGGAGGAGGGAAGTGAACAGGAGGTGGAGAAGGAGCAGGAGGTGGAGAAAGAGCAGGAGGAGGAACAGAAGGAGCAGGAGGTGGAGATGGAGCACGACGTGGAGAAGGAGCAGGAGGAGGAGAAGGAGAGGAGCCGGAGGTGAAGAAGGAGCCGGAGGTGGAGAAGGAGCAGGAAGTGTAGAAGGAGCAGACGGAGGAGAAGGAGCAGGAGGAGGAAAAGGAGCTGAAGGATGAGAAGGAACAGGAGGTGGAGAAGGAGCAGGAGGTGGAGAAGGAGCAGGAGGTGCAGAAGGAGCAGGAGCAGGAGAAGGAGGAGGAGGAGGAGGAGGAGAAGCAGCCGGAGGAGGAGAAGGAGCAGGAGGAGGAGAAGGAGCAGAAGGAGCAGGAGGTGGAGAAGGAGCCGGTGGAGCAGAAGGAACAGGAGGAGGTAAAGGAGCAGGAGGTGGAGAAGCAGCCGGAGGTGGAGAAGGAGCAGGAGGTCGAGAAGGAGCAGAAGGTGGAGGGGGAGCTGAAGGAGAAGGAGCAGACGGTGGAGAAGGAGCAGGAGGAGGAGGAGGCGCAGGAGCAGGAAAAGGAGCAGGAGGAGGAGAAGGATCTGGAGGAGGGGAAGGAGCAGGAGGAGGAGATGGAGCAGGACGTGGCGAAGCAGCAGGAGGAAGAGAAGGAGATGGAGACTGAGTTGGAGAAGGAGCCGGAGGTGGAGAAGGAGCAGGAAGTGGAGAACGAGCTGGAGGAGGAGAACGAGCTGGAGGAGGAGATGGAGCAGGAGGAGGAGAAGGAGCAGGAGGAGGAGAAGTAGCAGGAGGAGGAGAAGGAGCAGGAGATGGCGAAGGAGCAGGAGTTGGAGAAGAAGGAGGAGGTGCAGAAGGAGCAGGAGGAGGAGGAGGAGCAGAAGGAGAAGGAGCAGGCGGTGGAGAAGGACGAGGAGGAGGAAAACGAGCAGGAGGAGGAGATGGAGCAGGAGGAGGAGAAGGAGCAGGAGCAGGAGAAGGAGCAGGAGGAGGAGAACGAGCAGGAGGAGAAGGAGCAGGAGGAGGAGAAGGAGGAGGAGAAGGTGCAGGTGGAGGAAAAGGAGCAGGAGCAGGTAAAGGAGCAGTAGGAGGAGAAGGAGCAGGAGGTGGAGAAGGCGTAGGAGGTGGAGAAGGAGCAGGAGTAGGAGAAGGAGCTGGACGTGGAGAAGGAGCAGGAGGGGGAGAAGGAGCAGCAGTTGGAGAAGGAGCAGGAGGGGGAGACGGAGCAGGAGGGGGAGAAGGAGCAGGAGTAGGAGAGGTAGCAGGAGATGGAGCGGAAGTGGGAGAAGGAGCTGGAGATGGAGAGGGAGCAAAGGTGGAGAAGGAGCAGGAGGTGGAGAAGGAGGAGGAGAAGTAGCAGGAGGAGAAGGAGCAGGAGTAGCAGGGGTAGCAGGAGATGGAGCGGAAGGGCTAAAAGGAGCAGGAGACGGAGAGGGAGCAGGAGGTGGAGAAGGAGCAGGACGTGGAGAAGGAGCTGGACGTGGAGAAGGAGCAGGAGGGGGAGAAGGAGCAGGAGTTGGAGAAGAAGGAGGAGGTGCAGAAGGAGCAGGAGGAGGAGGAGGAGCAGAAGGAGAAGGAGCAGGCGGTGGAGAAGGACGAGGAGGAGGAAAACGAGCAGGAGGAGGAGATGGAGCAGGAGGAGGAGAAGGAGCAGGAGCAGGAGAAGGAGCAGGAGGAGGAGAACGAGCAGGAGGAGAAGGAGCAGGAGGAGGAGAAGGAGGAGGAGTAGGAGCCGGAGGAGGAGAAGGTGCAGGTGGAGGAAAAGGAGCAGGAGCAGGTAAAGGAGCAGTAGGAGGAGAAGGAGCAGGAGGTGGAGAAGGCGTAGGAGGTGGAGAAGGAGCAGGAGTAGGAGAAGGAGCTGGACGTGGAGAAGGAGCAGGAGGGGGAGAAGGAGCAGCAGTTGGAGAAGGAGCAGGAGGGGGAGACGGAGCAGGAGGGGGAGAAGGAGCAGGAGGTGGAGAAGGAGGAGGAGAAGTAGCAGGAGGAGAAGGAGCAGGAGTAGCAGGGGTAGCAGGAGATGGAGCGGAAGGGCTAAAAGGAGCAGGAGACGGAGAGGGAGCAGGAGGTGGAGAAGGAGCAGGACGTGGAGAAGGAGCTGGACGTGGAGAAGGAGCAGGAGGGGGAGAAGGAGCAGCAGTTGGAGAAGGAGCAGGAGGGGGAGACGGAGCAGGAGGGGGAGAAGGAGCAGGAGTAGGAGAGGTAGCAGGAGATGGAGCGGAAGTGGGAGAAGGAGCTGGAGATGGAGAGGGCGCAAAGGTGGAGAAGGAGAAGGAGGAGGTGATGGAGCAGGAGGTGGAGAAGGAGCAGGAGGTGGAGAAGGAACTGGTGGGCGAGAAGAAACTGGAGGGCGAGAAGGAACTGGAGGGGGAGAAGGAGCTGGAGCAGGAGAAGGAGGAGGAGGAGGAGGAGGAGAGGGTTAGCAGAAGGAGAAGGAGCAGGAGGTGGAAAAGGAGCAGGAGGAGGGAAGTGAGCAGGAGGTGGAGAAGGAGCAGGAGGTGGAGAAAGAGCAGGAGGAGGAACAGAAGGAGCAGGAGGTGGAGATGGAGCAGGACGTGGAGAAGGAGCAGTAGGAGGAGAAGGAGAGGAGCCGGAGGTGGAGAAGGAGCCGGAGGTGGAGAAGGAGCAGGAAGTGTAGAAGGAGCAGACGGAGGAGAAGGAGCAGCAGGTCGAGAAGGAGCAGGAGGTGCAGAAGGAGCAGGAGCAGGAGAAGGAGGAGGAGGAGGAGGAGGAGAAGCAGCCGGAGGAGGAGAAGGAGCAGAAGGAGCAGGAGGTGGAGAAGGAGCCGGTGGAGCAGAAGGAACAGGAGGAGGTAAAGGAGCAGGAGGTGGAGAAGCAGCCGGAGGTGGAGAAGGAGCAGGAGGAGGTGAAGGAGCAGGTGGAGGAGAAGGAGCAGTCGGAGGAGAAGGAGCAGGAGGTGGAGAAAGAGCAGGAGCAGGAGAAGGAGCAGGAGGAGGAGAAGGAGCAGGAGGTGGAGAAGGAGCTGGAGGTTGAGAAGGAGCAGGAGGAGGTGAAGGAGCAGGTGGAGGAGAAGGAGCAGTCGGAGGAGAAGGAGCAGGAGGTGGAGAAAGAGCAGGAGCAGGAGAAGGAGCAGGAGGAGGAGAAGGAGCAGGAGGTGGAGAAGGAGCTGGAGGTGAAGAAGTAGCCGGAGGTGCAGAAGGAGGAGGAGAAGGTGCAGGAGGAGGAGAAGGAGCAGGAGGAGGAGAAGGAGCAGGAGGGGGAGAAGGAGCAGGAGGGGGAGAAGGAGCAGGAGGGGGAGAAGGAGCAGGAGTCGGAGGGGTAGCAGGAGATGGAGCGGAAGGGGGAAAAGGAGCAGGAGATGGAAAGGGAGCAGGAGGTGGAGAAGCAGCAGGACGTGGAAATGTAACAGGAGCTTGAGAAGGAGCAGGAGGAGGAGAAGTATCAGGAGGAGGAGGAGCAGAAGGAGCAGGGATTGGAGAAAGAGCAGTTGGAGGAGAAGGAGCAGGAATTGGAGAATGAGCAGGAGATGGAGAAGGAGAAGGAGGATGTGATGGAGCAGGATGTGGCGAAGGAGCAGGAGGGGGAGAAGGAACTGGAGGAGGAGGATTATCTGGAGGGGGAGAATGAGCAGGAGGAGGAGGGGGTGCAGAAGGAGAAGGAGCTGGAGGTGGAAAAGGAGCAGGAGGAGGGGAAGGAGCCTGGAGGAGGAGAAGGAGGAGGAGGTGGAGAAGGAGCAGGAGGTGGAGAAGGAGCATGAGGTGCAGAAGTAGCAGGAGCAGGAGAAGGAGCATGAGGAGGAGACGGAGCAGGAGGAAGAGAAGGAGCAGAAGGAGCAGGAGGTGGTGATGGAGCAGGACGTGGAGAAGCAGCAGGAGGAGGAGAAGGAGAAGGAGCCTGAGTTGGAGAAGGAGCCGGAGGTGGAGGAGGAGCAGGAAGTGGAGAATGAGGTGGAGGAGGATAAGGAGCAGGAGGTGGAGAAGGCGCAGGAAGAGGAGAAGGAGCAGGAAGAGGAGAAGGATCACGAGGTGGAGAAGGAGCAGGAGGTGGAGAAGGAGCAGGAGGTGCAGAAGGAGCAGGAGGTGGAGAAGGAGCAGGAGGAGGAGCAGGAGCAGAAGGAGAAGGAGCAGGCAGTGGATAAGGACTAGGAGGAGGAAAACAATCAGGAGGAGGGAAAGGAGCAGGAGGTGGAGAGGGAGAAGGAGGTGGAGAAGGAGCAGCAGCAGGAGAAGGAGCAGGAGGTGGAGAAGGAGCAGGAGGAGGAGGTGGAGCAGAATGAGATGGAGCAGGCGATCGAGAAGGAGCAGGAGGAGGTGAAGGAGCAGGAGGAGGAGAAGGAGCAGGTGGAGGAGAAGGAGCAGGAGGGGAGAAGGAGCAGGAGGGGGAGAAGGAGCAGGAGGGGAGAAGGAGCTGGAGTAAGAGGGGGAGCAGGAGATGGAGCGGATTTGGGAGAAGGAGCAGTAGATGGAGAGGGAGCAGGAGGTGGAGAAGGAGCAGGAGGTGGAGAAGGAACAGGAGATGGAAAAGGAACAGGAGCTTGAGAAGGAGCAGGAGCAGGAGAAGTTACAGGAGGAGGAGGTGGAGCAGAATGAGATGGAGCAGGCGGTCGTGAAGGAGCAGGAGGAGGTGAAGATGCAGGTGGAGGAGAAGGAGCACTCGGAGGAGAAGGAGCAGGAGGTGGAGAAAGAGCAGGAGCAGGAGAAGGAGCAGGAGGTGGAGAAAGAGCAGGAGCAGGAGAAGGTGCAGGAGGAGGAGAAGGAGCAGGAGGAGGAGAAGGAGCAGGAGGAGGAGAAGGAGCAGGAGGGGGAGAAGGAGCAGGAATATGAGGGGTAGCAGGAGATGGAGCGGAAGGGGGAAAAGGAGCAGGAGATGGAGAGGGAGCAGGAGGTGGAGAAGAAGCAGGGCGTGGAGAAGGAGCAGGACGTGGAGAATGAGCTGTAGGCGGAGAAGGAGCAGGAGGGGGAGAAAGAGCAGGAGGGGAGAAGGAGCAGGAGGTGGAGAAGGAGCAGGAAGAGGAGAAGGAGCAGGAAGAGGAGAAGGATCACGAGGTGTAGAAGGAGCAGGAGGTGGAGAAGGAGCAGGAGGTGCAGAAGGAGCAGAAGGTGGAGAAGGAGCAGGAGGAGGAGCAGGAGCAGAAGGAGAAGGAGCAGGCAGTGGATAAGGACTAGGAGGAGGAAAACAATCAGGAGGAGGGAAAGGAGCAGGAGGTGGAGAGGGAGCAGGAGGTTCAGAAGGAGCAGGAGCAGGAGAAGGAGCAGGATGTGGAGAAGGAGCAGGAGGAGGAGGTGGAGCAGAATGAGATGGAGCAGGCGATCGAGAAGGAGCAGGAGGAGGTGAAGGAGCAGGTGGAGGAGAAGGAGCAGGAGGGGGAGAAGGAGCAGGAGGGGGAGAAGGAGCAGGAGGGGAGAAGGAGCAGGAGTAAGAGGGGGAGCAGGAGATGGAGCGGATTTGGGAGAAGGAGCAGGAGATGGAGAGGGAGCAGGAGGTGGAGAAGGAGCAGGAGGTGGAGAAGGAACAGGAGATGGAAAAGGAACAGGAGCCTGAGAAGGAGCAGGAGGAGGAGAAGTTACAGGAGGAGGAGGTGGAGCAGAATGAGATGGAGCAGGCGGTCTTGAAGGAGCAGGAGGAGGTGAAGGAGCAGGTGGAGGAGAAGGAGCACTCGGAGGAGAAGGAGCAGGAGGTGGAGAAAGAGCAGGAGCAGGAGAAGGAGCAGGAGGTGGAGAAAGAGCAGGAGCAGGAGAAGGTGCAGGAGGAGGAGAAGAAGCAGGAGGAGGAGAAGGAGCAGAATGGGGAGAAGGAGCAGGACGTGGAGAATGAGCTGTTGGCGGAGAAGGAGCAGTAGGGGGAGAAAGAGCAGGAGGGGAGAAGGAGCAGGAGTAAGAGGGGTAGCAGTAGATGGAGCGGATTTGGGAGAAGGAGCAGGAGATGGAGAGGGAGCAGGAGGTGGAGATGGAGGAGGAATTGGAGAAGGAACAGGAGATGGAAAAGGAACAGGAGCTTGAGAAGGAGCAGGAGGAGGAGAAGTAACAGGAGGAGGAGGAGCAGAAGTAGCAGGAATTGGAGAAAGAGCAGTTGGTGGAGAATGAGCAGGAATTGGAGAATGAGCAGGAGATGGAGAAGGAGAAGGAAGAGGTGATGGAGCAGAAGGTGGAGAAGGAGCAGGAGGGGGAGAAGGAACTGGAGGGGCAGGATTAACTGGAGGGGGAGAAGGAGCAGGAGGAGGAGGGGTTGCAGAAGGAGAAGGAGCTGGAGGTGGAAAAAGAGAAGGAGGAGGGGAAGGAGGAGGAGGTGGAGATGGAGCAGGTGGATGAGAAGGAGCAGGAGGAGGAGGTGGAGCAGAATGAGATGGAGCAGGCGGTCGAGAAGGAGCAGGAGGAGGGGAAGGAGAAGAAGGAGGAGAAGGAGCAGGAGGAGGAGAAGGAGCAGCAGGAGGAGAAGTTGCAGGAGGAGGAGAAGGAGCTGGAAGCGGAGCAGGAGCAGGAGGTGGAGAAGGAGGCGGAGGAGGAGTAGGAGGAGGAGGAGGTGAAGGTGCAGGAGGAGGAGATTGAGCGGAAGGGGGAAAAGGAGCAGGAGATGGAGAGGGAGCAGGAGGTGGAGAAGCAGCGGGACGTGGAGAAGGAGCAGGACGTGGAGAAGGAGCAGGAGGGGGAGAAGGAGCAGGAGGTGTAGAATGAGCAGGAGGTGGAGAAGGAGCAGGAGGAGGAGGAGGAGCAGAAGGAGAAGGTGCAGGCAGTGGATAAGGACGAGGAGGAGGAAAACGAGCAGGAGGAGGGAATGGAGCAGGAGGTGGAGAAGGAGCAGGAGGTGGAGAAGGAGCTGGAGAAGGAGCAAGAGCAGGAGAAGGAGCAGGAGCAGGAGCAGGAGCAGGAGGAGGAGAAGGAGCAGGAGGAGGAGAAGGAGCAGGATGTGGAGAAGGAGGAGGAGGAGGAGGAGGAGAAGGTGCAGGTGGAGGAGAAGGAGCTGGAAGTGGAGAAGGAGCTGGAGAAGGAGAAAGAGCAGGAGCAGGAGAAGGAGCAGGAGCTGGAGCAGGAGCAGGAGCAGGAGGAGGAGAAGGAGCAGGTGGAGGATAAGGAGCAGGAGGTGGAGAAGGCGCAGGAAGAGGAGAAGGAGCAGGAAGAGGAGAAGGATCACGAGGTGGAGAAGGAGCAGGAGGTGGAGAAGGAGCAGGAGGTGCAGAAGGAGCAGGAGGTGGAGAAGGAGCAGGAGGAGGAGCAGGAGCAGAAGGAGAAGGAGCAGGCAGTGGATAAGGACTAGGAGGAGGAAAACAATCAGGAGGAGGGAAAGGAGCAGGAGGTGGAGAGGGAGAAGGAGGTGGAGAAGGAGCAGCAGCAGGAGAAGGAGCAGGAGGTGGAGAAGGAGCAGGAGGAGGAGGTGGAGCAGAATGAGATGGAGCAGGCGATCGAGAAGGAGCAGGAGGAGGTGAAGGAGCAGGAGGAGGAGAAGGAGCAGGTGGAGGAGAAGGAGCAGGAGGGGAGAAGGAGCAGGAGGGGGAGAAGGAGCAGGAGGGGAGAAGGAGCTGGAGTAAGAGGGGGAGCAGGAGATGGAGCGGATTTGGGAGAAGGAGCAGTAGATGGAGAGGGAGCAGGAGGTGGAGAAGGAGCAGGAGGTGGAGAAGGAACAGGAGATGGAAAAGGAACAGGAGCTTGAGAAGGAGCAGGAGCAGGAGAAGTTACAGGAGGAGGAGGTGGAGCAGAATGAGATGGAGCAGGCGGTCGTGAAGGAGCAGGAGGAGGTGAAGATGCAGGTGGAGGAGAAGGAGCACTCGGAGGAGAAGGAGCAGGAGGTGGAGAAAGAGCAGGAGCAGGAGAAGGAGCAGGAGGTGGAGAAAGAGCAGGAGCAGGAGAAGGTGCAGGAGGAGGAGAAGGAGCAGGAGGAGGAGAAGGAGCAGGAGGGGGAGAAGGAGCAGGAATATGAGGGGTAGCAGGAGATGGAGCGGAAGGGGGAAAAGGAGCAGGAGATGGAGAGGGAGCAGGAGGTGGAGAAGAAGCAGGGCGTGGAGAAGGAGCAGGACGTGGAGAATGAGCTGTAGGCGGAGAAGGAGCAGGAGGGGGAGAAAGAGCAGGAGGGGAGAAGGAGCAGGAGGTGGAGAAGGAGCAGGAAGAGGAGAAGGAGCAGGAAGAGGAGAAGGATCACGAGGTGTAGAAGGAGCAGGAGGTGGAGAAGGAGCAGGAGGTGCAGAAGGAGCAGAAGGTGGAGAAGGAGCAGGAGGAGGAGCAGGAGCAGAAGGAGAAGGAGCAGGCAGTGGATAAGGACTAGGAGGAGGAAAACAATCAGGAGGAGGGAAAGGAGCAGGAGGTGGAGAGGGAGCAGGAGGTTCAGAAGGAGCAGGAGCAGGAGAAGGAGCAGGATGTGGAGAAGGAGCAGGAGGAGGAGGTGGAGCAGAATGAGATGGAGCAGGCGATCGAGAAGGAGCAGGAGGAGGTGAAGGAGCAGGTGGAGGAGAAGGAGCAGGAGGGGGAGAAGGAGCAGGAGGGGGAGAAGGAGCAGGAGGGGAGAAGGAGCAGGAGTAAGAGGGGGAGCAGGAGATGGAGCGGATTTGGGAGAAGGAGCAGGAGATGGAGAGGGAGCAGGAGGTGGAGAAGGAGCAGGAGGTGGAGAAGGAACAGGAGATGGAAAAGGAACAGGAGCCTGAGAAGGAGCAGGAGGAGGAGAAGTTACAGGAGGAGGAGGTGGAGCAGAATGAGATGGAGCAGGCGGTCTTGAAGGAGCAGGAGGAGGTGAAGGAGCAGGTGGAGGAGAAGGAGCACTCGGAGGAGAAGGAGCAGGAGGTGGAGAAAGAGCAGGAGCAGGAGAAGGAGCAGGAGGTGGAGAAAGAGCAGGAGCAGGAGAAGGTGCAGGAGGAGGAGAAGAAGCAGGAGGAGGAGAAGGAGCAGAATGGGGAGAAGGAGCAGGACGTGGAGAATGAGCTGTTGGCGGAGAAGGAGCAGTAGGGGGAGAAAGAGCAGGAGGGGAGAAGGAGCAGGAGTAAGAGGGGTAGCAGTAGATGGAGCGGATTTGGGAGAAGGAGCAGGAGATGGAGAGGGAGCAGGAGGTGGAGATGGAGGAGGAATTGGAGAAGGAACAGGAGATGGAAAAGGAACAGGAGCTTGAGAAGGAGCAGGAGGAGGAGAAGTAACAGGAGGAGGAGGAGCAGAAGTAGCAGGAATTGGAGAAAGAGCAGTTGGTGGAGAATGAGCAGGAATTGGAGAATGAGCAGGAGATGGAGAAGGAGAAGGAAGAGGTGATGGAGCAGGAGGTGGAGAAGGAGCAGGAGGGGGAGAAGGAACTGGAGGGGCAGGATTAACTGGAGGGGGAGAAGGAGCAGGAGGAGGAGGGGTTGCAGAAGGAGAAGGAGCTGGAGGTGGAAAAAGAGAAGGAGGAGGGGAAGGAGGAGGAGGTGGAGATGGAGCAGGTGGATGAGAAGGAGCAGGAGGAGGAGGTGGAGCAGAATGAGATGGAGCAGGCGGTCGAGAAGGAGCAGGAGGAGGGGAAGGAGAAGAAGGAGGAGAAGGAGCAGGAGGAGGAGAAGGAGCAGCAGGAGGAAAAGGAGCAGGAGGATGAGAAGGAGCAGGATGTGGAGAAGGAGGAGGAGGAGGAGAAGGAGCTGGAAGCGGAGCAGGAGCAGGAGGTGGAGAAGGAGGCGGAGGAGGAGTAGGAGGAGGAGGAGGTGAAGGTGCAGGAGGAGGAGATTGAGCGGAAGGGGGAAAAGGAGCAGGAGATGGAGAGGGAGCAGGAGGTGGAGAAGCAGCGGGACGTGGAGAAGGAGCAGGACGTGGAGAAGGAGCAGGAGGGGGAGAAGGAGCAGGAGGTGTAGAATGAGCAGGAGGTGGAGAAGGAGCAGGAGGAGGAGGAGGAGCAGAAGGAGAAGGTGCAGGCAGTGGATAAGGACGAGGAGGAGGAAAACGAGCAGGAGGAGGGAATGGAGCAGGAGGTGGAGAAGGAGCAGGAGGTGGAGAAGGAGCTGGAGAAGGAGCAAGAGCAGGAGAAGGAGCAGGAGCAGGAGCAGGAGCAGGAGGAGGAGAAGGAGCAGGAGGAGGAGAAGGAGCAGGATGTGGAGAAGGAGGAGGAGGAGGAGGAGGAGAAGGTGCAGGTGGAGGAGAAGGAGCTGGAAGTGGAGAAGGAGCTGGAGAAGGAGAAAGAGCAGGAGCAGGAGAAGGAGCAGGAGCTGGAGCAGGAGCAGGAGCAGGAGGAGGAGAAGGAGCAGGTGGAGGAGAAGGAGCAAGAGGGGGAGAAGGAGCAGGAGGAGGAGAAGGAGCAGGAGGTGGAGAAGGAGCAGTAGGAGGAGGTGGAGCAGAATGAGATGGAGCAGGCGGTGGAGAAGGAGCAGGATGAGTAGAAGGAGCAGGAGGAGGAGAAGGAGCAGGTGGAGGAAAATGAGCAGCAGGAGGAGAAGGAGCAGGAGGAGAAGTAGCAGGAGGAGGAGAAGGAGCAGGAGGAGGAAAATGAGCTGGAGGAGGAGAAGGAGCAGGATGTGGAGAAGGAGGAGGAGGATGAGAAGGAGCTGGAAGTGGAGAATGAGCAGGAGGTGGAGAAGGAGGAGGAGGAGGAGAAGGAGGAGGAGGAGGTGAAGATGCAGGAGGATGAGAAGGAGCAGGAGGAGGAGAAGGTGCAGGAGGGGGAGAAGGAGCAGGATTAGGTGGGGTAGCGGGAGATGGAGCGGAAGGGGGAAAAGGAGCAGGAGATGGAGAGGGAGCAGGAGCTGGAGAAACAGCAGGACGTGGAGAAGGAGCAGGACGTGGAGAAGGAGCAGGAGGGGGAGAAGGAGCAGGATGGGAGAAGGAGCAGGAGTAAAAGGGGTAGCAGGAGATGGAGCGGAAGGGGGAGAAGGAGCAGGAGATGGAGAGTGAGCAGGAGGTGGAGATGGAGCAGGAGGTGGAGAAGGAACAGGAGATGGAAAAGGAACTGGATGTGGAGAAGGAGGAGGAGGAGGAGGAGAAGGTGCAGTAGGATGAGAAGGAGCCGGAGGAGGAGAAGAAGCAGGAGGAGGAAAAGGATCAGGAGGAGGAGAAGGAGCAGGAGGAGGAGATGGAGCAGGACGTGGAGAAGTAGCAGGAGGAGGAGAAGGAGAAGAAGCCTGAGTTGGAGAAGGAGCAGGAGGAGGAGGTGGAGCAGAATGAGATGGAGCAGGCGGTGGAGAAGGAGCAGGATGAGGAGAAGGAGTAGGAGGATGTGAAGGAGCAGGAGGGGGAGAACGAGCAGGAGGAGGAGAAGGAGCAGGAGGTGGAGAAGGAGCAGGAGGAGGAGGTAAAGCAGAATGAGATGGAGCAGGCGGTGGAGAAGGAGCAGGATGAGGAGAAGGAGCAGGAGGAGGAGAAGGAGCAGGAGGAGGAAAATGAGCAGGAGGAGGAGAAGGAACAGGAGGAGAAGGAGCAGGAGGAGGAGAAGGAGCAGGAGGAGGATAAGGAGCAGGAGGAGGAAAAGGAGCTGGAGGAAGAGAAGGAGCAGGATGTGGAGAAGCAAGAGGAGGATGAGAAGGAGCTGGAAGTGGAGAATGAGCAGCAGGTGGAGAAGGAGGAGGAGGAGAAGGAGGAGGAGGAGGTGAAGGTGCAGGAGGATGAGAAGGAGCAGGAGGAGGAGAAGGTGCAGGTGGGGGAGAAGGAGCAGGAGAAGGAGGGGTAGCGGGAGATGGAGCGGAAGGGGGAAAAGGAGCAGGAGATGGAGAGGGAGCAGGAGGTGGAGAAACAGCAGGACGTGGAGAAGGAGCAGGACGTGGAGAAGGAGCAGGAGGGGAAGAAGGAGCAGGATGGGAGAAGGAGCAGGAATAAGAGGGGTAGCAGGAGATGGAGCGGAAGGGGGAGAAGGAGCAGGAGATGGAGAGTGAGCAGGAGGTCGAGATGGAGCAGGAGGTGGAGAAGGAACAGGTGATGGAAAAGGAACTGGATGTGGAGAAGGAGGAGGAGGAGGAGAAGGTGCAGGAGGATGGGAAGGAGCAGGATGTGGAGAAGGAGGAGAAGGAGGAGGAGGAGAAGGTGCAGGAGGAAGAGAAGGAGCTGGAAGTGGAGAAGGAGCAGGAGGTGGAGAAGGAGGAGCAGGAGAAGGAGCAGGAGGAGGAGAAGGAGCAGGAGGGGCGAAGGAGCAGGAGTAGGAGGGGTAGCAGGAGATGGAGCGGAAGGGGGAAAAGAAGCAGTAGATGGAGAGGGAGCAGGAGGTGGAGAAGCAGCAGGACGTGGAGAAGGAGCAGGAGGATGAGGTGGAGCAGAATGAGATGGAGCAGGCGGTGGAGAAGGAGCAGGATGAGGAGAAGGAGCAGGAGGAGGAGAAGGAGCAGGAGGAGGAGAAGGAGCAGGAGGAGGATACAGAGCAGGAGGAGGATAAGGAGCAGGAGGAGGAAAAGGAGCTGGAGGAGGAGAAGGAGCAGGATGTGGAGAAGGAGGAGGAGGAGGAGGAGGAGGAGAAGGTGCAGGTGGAGGAGTAGGAGCTGGAAGTGGAGAATGAGCAAGAGGTAAAGAAGGAGGAGGAGGAGGAGAAGGAGGAGGAGGAGGAGAAGGTGCAGGAGGATGAGAAGGAGCAGGAGGAGGAGAAGGTGCAGGAGGGGGAGAAGGAGCAGGAGTAGGAGGGGTAGCAGGAGATGGAGCGGAAGGGGTTAAAGGAGCAGGAGATGGAGAGGGAGCAGAAGGTGGAGACACAGCAGGACGTGGAGAAGGAGCAGGACGTGGAGAAGGAGCAGGAGGGGGAGAAGGAGCAGGAAGGGAGAAGGAGCAGGATTAATAGGGGTAGCAGGAGATGGAGCGGATGGGGGAGAAGGAGCAGGAGATGGAGAGTGAGCAGGAGGTGGAGATGGAGCAGGAGGTGGAGAAGGAACAGGAGATGGAAAAGGAACTGGATGTGGAGAAGGAGGAGGAGGAGGAGGAGAAGGTGCAGTACGATGAGAAGGAGCAGGAGGAGGAGAAGGAGCAGGAGGAGGAAAAGGATCAGGAGGAGGAGAAGGAGCAGGATGAGGAGATGGAGCAGGACGTGGAGAAGTAGCAGGAGGAGGAGAAGGAGAAGGAGCCTGAGTTGGAGAAGGAGCAGGAGGAGGAGGTGGAGCAGAATGAGATGGAGCAGGCGGTGGAGAAGGAGCAGGATGAGGAGAAGGAGCAGGAGGATGGGAAGGAGCAGGAGGAGGAGATTGAGCAGGAGGAGGAGAAGAAGCAGGAGGAGGAGATGGAGCAGGAGGAGGAGAAAGAGCAGGATGTGGAGAAGGAGGAGGAGGAGGAGGAGGAGGAGAAGGTCTAGGAGGAGGAGAAGGAGCAGGATGTGGAGAAGGAGGAGAAGCAGGAGGAGGAGAAGGTGCAGGAGGAGGAGAAGGAGCTGGAACTGGAGAATGAGCAGGAGGTGGAGAAGGAGGATGAGGAGGAGAAGTAACAGGAGGGGGAGAATGAGCAGGAGTAGGAGGGGTAGCAGGAGATGGGGCAGAAGGGGGAAAAGATGCAGGAGATGGAGAGGGAGCAGGAGGTGGAGAAGCAGCAGAACGTGGAGAAGGAGCAGGACGTGGAGAAGGAGCAGGAGGGTGAGAAGGAGCAGGAGGTGGAGAAGGAGCAGGAGGAGGAGAAGGAGCAGGAGGAGGAGAAGGAGCAGGAGGGGAGAAGGAGCAGGAGGAGGAGAAGGAGCAGGAGGGGAGAAGGAGCAGGAGTAAGAGGGGTAGCAGGAGATGGAGCGAAGGGGGAGAAGGAGCAGGAGATGGAGAGGGAGCAGGAGGTGGAGAAGGAGCAGGATGTGCAGAAGGAACAGGAGATGGAAAAGGAACAGAAGCTTGGGAAGGAGCAGGAGGAGAAGCAGCAGGAGGACGAGGAGCAGAAGGAGCAGGAATTGGAGAATGAGCAGGAGATGGAGAAGGAGAAGGAGGAGGTAATGGAGCAGAATGTGGGGAAGGAGCAGGAGGAGGAGAAGGAACTGGAGGGGGTGATGGAACTGGAGGGCGAGAAGGAACTGGAGGGGGAGAAGGATCAGGAGGAGGAGGGGGAGCAGAAGGTGAAGGAGCAGGAGGTGGAAAAGGAGCAGGACGAGGGGATGGAAACTGGAGGAGGAGAAGGGGCAGGAGGTGGAGAAGGAGCAGGAGGTGGAGAAGTAGCAGGAGCAGGAGAATTAGCAGCAGGAGGAGAAGAAGCCCGAGGAGGACACGGAGCAGGAGGAAGAGAAGGAGCAGAAGGAGCAGGAGGTGGAGATGGAGCAGGACGTGGAGAAGTAGCAGGAGGAGGAGAAGGAGAAGGTGCCTGAGTTGGAGAAGGAGCCGGAAGTGGAGGAGGAGCAGTAAGTGGAGAACGAGCTGGAGGAGGAGAACGAGCTGGAGGAGGAGAACGCGCTGGAGGAGGAGATGGAGCAGGAGGAGGGTAAGGAGCAGGAAGAGGAGAAGGAGCAGGAGGTGGAGAAAGAGAAGGAGGTGGAGAAGGAGCAGGAGGAGGAGGACGAGCAGAAGGAGAAGGAGCAGGCAGTGGAGAAGGACTGGGAGGAGGAAAACGAGCAGGAGGAGGGAAAGGAGCAGGAGGTGGAGAAGGAGCAGGAGGTGGAGAAGGAGCAGGAGGAGAAGAAGGAGCAGGATGAGGAGATTGAGCAGGAGGAGGAGAATGAGCAGGAGGGGGTGAACGAGCAGGAGGAGGAGAAGGAGCAGCAGGCGGAGAAGGAGCAGGAGGAGTAGAAGGAGCAGGAGGTGGAGAAGGAGCAGGAGGAGGGGAACGAGCAGGAGGAGGAGAAGGAGCAGGGTGATGAGAACGAGCAGGGTGATGAGAACGAGCAGGAGGAGGAGGAGGAGCAGGAGGTGGAGAAGGAGCAGGAGGGGGAGAAGGAGCAGGAGTGGGAGTTGTAGCAGGAGATGGAGCGGAATGGCGGAAAGGAGCACGAGATGGAGTCGGAGCAGGAGGTGGAGAAGGAGCAGGACGTGGAGAAGGAGCAGGACGTGGAGAAGGAGCAGGACGTGGGGAAGGAGCAGGAGGGGGAGAAGGAGCAGGAGGGGGAGAAGGAGCAGGAGAAGGTGGTTACCATGAGATGGAGCGGAAGGGTGAGAAGGAGCAGGAGATGGAGAGGGAGCAGGAGGTGCAGAAGGAGCAGGAGGTGGAGAAGCAACAGGGGATGGAGAAGGAACAGGAGGAGGAGACGGAGCAAGAGGAGGAGGTGCAGACGGAGCAGGAATTGGAGAAAGGGCAGGAGATGGAGAAGGAGCAGGAATTGGAGAATGAGCAGGAGATGGAGAAGGAGAAGGAGGTGGTGATGGAGCAGGAGTTGGAGAAGGAGCATGAGGGGGAGAAGGAAGTGGAGGGGGAGAAGGAACTGGAGGGGGAAAAGGAGCAGGAGGAGGAGAAGGAGCAGGAAGTGGAGAAAGAGAATGAGGAGGAGGGGGAGCAGAAGCAGAAGGAACAGGAGGTGGAGAAAGAGCAGGAGGAGGAGCAGAAGGACCAGGAGGTGGAGATGGAGCAGGACGTGGAGAAGTCGCAGGAGGAGGAGAAGGAGAAGGAGCCTGAGTTGGAGAAGGAAAAGGAGGTGGAGAAGGAGCAGGAGCAGGAGAAGGAGCAGGAGGAGGAGAACGAGCTGGAGGAGGAGAAGGAGCAGGAGGATGAGAACGAGCAGGAGGAGGAGAAGGAGCAGGAGGAGGAGAGGAGCCGGAGGAGGAAAAGGAGCAGGAGGTGGAGAAGAAGCAGGAGGTGGAGAAGGAGGAGGAGGAGGAGACGGTGCAGCAGGAGGAGAAGGAGGAGAAGGAGCAGTTAGAGGAGAAGGAGCAGGAGGGGGAGAAGGAGCAGGAGGGAGAGAAGGAGCAGGAGTAGGAGTTGTAGCAGGGCGAACAGGAGCATGAGATGGAGACGGAGAAGAAGGTGGAGAAGAAGCAGGACGTGGGGAAGCAACAGGGGATGGAGATGGAACATGTGCTGGAGAAGGAGCAGGAGGAGGAGACGGAGCAAGAGGAGGAGGAGCAGACGGAGCAGGAATTGGAGAAAGAGCAGGAGATGGAGAAGGAGAAGGAGCAGGAATTGGGGAATGAGCAGGAGATGGAGAAGGAGAAGGAGGTGGTGATGGAGCAGGAGGTGGTGAAGGAGCATGAGGGGGTGAAGGAACTGAAGGGGGAGTAGGAATTGGAGGGCGAGAAGGAGCAGGAGGAGGAGAAGGAGCAGGAAGTGGAGAAAGAGAAGGAGGAGGAGGGGGAGCAGAAGGAGAAGGAGCAGGCGGTGGAGAAGGAGCAGGAGGAGGAGAAGGAGATGGAGCCGAAGGTGGAGAAGGAGCCGGAGGTGGAAAGGAGCAGGAGGTGGAGAAGGAGCAGAAGGAGCAGGAAGTGGAGATGGAGCAGGACGTGGAGAAGTAGCAGGAGGAGGAGAAGGAGAAGAAGACTGAGTTGGAGAAGGAAAAGGAGGTGGAGAAGAAGCGGGAAGAGGAGAAGGAGCAGGAGGAGGAGAAGGAGCAGGAGGTGGAGAAGGAGCAGGAGGGGGAGAAGGAGCAGGAGGAGGAGGAGGAGCAGAAGGAGAAGGAGCAGGCGTTAGAGAAGGACTAGGAGGAGGAAAACGAGCAGGAGGGAAAGGAGCAGGAGGTGGAGAAGGAGCAGGAGGTGGAGACGGAGCAGGAAGTAGAGAACGAGCTGGAGGAGGAGAAGGAGGAGGAGGAGGAGAAGGAGCAGGAGGAGGAGAAGGAGCATGAGGAGGAGAAGGAGCAGGAGGAGGAGAACAGGGAGGAGGAGGAGAAGGAGCAGGAGGAGGAGAAGGAGCAGGAGGAGGAGAAGGAGCAGGAGGAGGAGTTGTAGCCGGAGGAGGAGGAGAAGGAGAAGGAGGAGGAAAAGGAGCAGGAGGAGGAAAAGGAGCAGTATGAGGAGAAGGAGCAGGAGGTAGAGAAGGAGCAGGAGGTGGAAAGGAGCAGGAGGTGGAGAAGGAGCAGAAGGAGCAGGAAGTGGAGATGGAGCAGGACGTGGAGAAGTAGCAGGAGGAGGAGAAGGAGAAGAAGACTGAGTTGGAGAAGGAAAAGGAGGTGGAGAAGAAGCGGGAAGAGGAGAAGGAGCAGGAGGAGGAGAAGGAGCAGGAGGTGGAGAAGGAGCAGGAGGGGGAGAAGGAGCAGGAGGAGGAGGAGGAGCAGAAGGAGAAGGAGCAGGCGTTAGAGAAGGACTAGGAGGAGGAAAACGAGCAGGAGGGAAAGGAGCAGGAGGTGGAGAAGGAGCAGGAGGTGGAGACGGAGCAGGAAGTAGACAACGAGCTGGAGGAGGAGAAGGAGGAGGAGGAGGAGAAGGAGCAGGAGGAGGAGAAGGAGCATGAGGAGGAGAAGGAGCAGGAGGAGGAGAACAGGGAGGAGGAGGAGAAGGAGCAGGAGGAGGAGAAGGAGCAGGAGGAGGAGAAGGAGCAGGAGGAGGAGTTGTAGCCGGAGGAGGAGGAGAAGGAGAAGGAGGAGGAAAAGGAGCAGGAGGAGGAAAAGGAGCAGTATGAGGAGAAGGAGCAGGAGGTAGAGAAGGAGCAGGAGGTGGAGAAGGATCAGGAGCAGGAGAACGAGCAGGAGGAGGAGAAGGAGCAGAATGCGTAGAAGGAGCAGCAGGTGGAGAAGGAGGAGGAGGACAAGGTGAAGGAGGAGGAGAAGGAGCAGGAGGTGGAGATGGAGCAGGAGGGGGAGATGGAGCAGGAGGGGGAGAAGGAGCAGGAGTAGGAGGAGAAGAAGGAGATGGAGCGGAAGGGGGAAAAGGAGCAGCAGATGGAGAGGGAGCAGGAGGTGGAGAAGGAGCAGGGCGTGGAGAAGGTGCTGGACGTGGAGAAGGAGCAGGAGGCGGAGAAGGAGCAGGAGGGGGAGAAGGAGCAGGAGGGGGAGAAGAAGCATGAGTAGGAGGGGTAGCAGGAGATGGAGCGGAAGGGGGAGTAGGAGTAGGAGATCGAGAGGGAGCAGGAGGTGGAGAAGGAGCAGGAGGTGGAGAAGAAGCAGGAGATGGAGAAGGAACAGGAGCTGGAGAAGGAGCAGGAGGAGGAGACGGAGCAAGAGGAGGAGGAGCAGACGGAGCAGGAATTGGAGAAAGAGCAGTTGGAGGAGCAGGAGCAGGAATTGGAGAATGAGCAGGAGATGGAGATGGAGTAGGAAAAGGTGATGGAACAGGAGGTGGAGAAGGAACTGGAGGTGGAGAAGGAGCCGGGCGAGGAGAAGTAGCAGGAGGAGGAGAAGGAGCAGAAGGAGAGAAGCAGCCGGAGGTGGAGACGGAGCAGAAGGAGCAGGAGGGGGTGAAGGAGAAGGAGGAGGAGAAGCATCCGAAGGTGGAGAAGGAGCATGAGCAGGAGAAGGAGCAGGAGGTCGAGACGTAGCTGGAGGAGGAGAAGGAGCAGGAGGTCGAGAAGCAGCCGGAGCAGGAGAAGGAGCAGGAGGACGAGAAGGAGCAGGAGGAGAAGATGGAGCAGGAGGTGGAGAAGGAGCTGGCGGTGGAGAAGGAGGAGGAGGAGAAGGTGCAGGAGGAGGAGAAGGAGCAGGAGGAGAAGGAGCAGGAGGGGGAGAAGGAGCAGGAGTAGTAGAGGTAGCAGGAGATGGAGCGGAAGGTGGAAAAGGAGCAGGAGATGGAGACGGAGCAGGAGGTGGAGAAGCAGCAGGACGTGGAGAAGGAGCAGGACGTGGAGAATGAGCAGGAGGGGGAGAAGGAGCAGGAATTGATCCCAGCTGCCTATGCATGTCATATGCCTCCTTCTTCTTTTTGACTAGTGCCTCAATCTCCCGAGTCATCCAAGGTTCCCTACTTCTACCAGCCTTGCCCTTCACTTTATAAGGAATGTGCTTACCCTGAACCCTGGTTAACACACTTTTGAAAGCCTCCCACTTACCAGACGTCCCTTTGCCTGCCAACAGACTCTCCCAATCAACTTCTGAAAGTTCCTGTCTAATACCATCAAAATTGGCCTTTCCCCAATTTAGAATTTTAACTTTTGGGCCAGACCTATCCTTCTCCATAGCTATCTTAAAACTAATGGAATTATGGTCACTGGTCCCAAAGTGATCCCTCACTAACATTTCTGTCACCTGCCCTTCCTTATTTCCCAAGAGGAGGTCAAGTTTTGCCCCCTCTCTAGTCGGGCCATCCACATACTGAATGAGAAATTCCTCCTGAATACACTCAACAAATTTATCTCCATCCAAGCCCCGAATGCTATGGCTGTCCCAGTCAATGTTGGGAAAGTTAAAGTCCCCTACTATTACCACCCTATTTTTCTTGCAGCTGTCTGTAATCTCCTTATATATTTGCTCCTCAATTTCCCGT
Organism: Heptranchias perlo; assembly: GCF_035084215.1. NCBI lineage: Eukaryota > Metazoa > Chordata > Chondrichthyes > Hexanchiformes > Hexanchidae > Heptranchias > Heptranchias perlo. The sequence continues at coordinate 246,737 of NW_027139688.1, read as the reverse complement.
TGACTATTTGGGGGTCTGTAGTACAATCCTATCAAAGTGATCTCTCCCTTCTTATTTTTCAGTTCTACCCATATAGACTCAGTGGGCGAACCCTCGGATATATCCCCTCTCACGACTGCCGTGATGTTCTCCCTAATCAAGAACGCAACTCCCCCTCCTCTCTTACCTCCTGCTCTATCTTTCCTACAGCATCTGTACCCTGGAACATTGAGCTGCCAGTCCTGCCCCTCCCTTAGCCATGTTTCAGTAATAGCTATAACATCCCAGTCCCATGTACCCATCCATGCCCTGAGTTCATCTGCCTTGCCCATCAGACTTCTTGCATTGAAATAAATGCAGTTTAATCTAGACTTCCCTTGGTCTTTGCCCTGCTTTCTCAGACCATCTGTCCGGTCATGTTCTGTACACTCTCCCTTACTGCCTTTTGTTTCTGTCTCCACTTTATTTCCCACTGACTTCCTGCATCGGTTCCCATTCCCCTGCCACATTAGTTTAAACCCTCCCCAACAGCACTGGCAAACACTCACCCTCGGACATTGGTTCCAGTCCTGCCCAGATGCAGACCGTCCAATTTGTACTGGTCCCACCTCCCCCAGAACCGGTTCCAATGGCCCAGGAATTTGAATCCCTCCCTCTTGCACCATCTCTCAAGCCACGTATTCATCTTAGCTATCCTGTCATTCCTACTCTGACTAACCCGTGGCACTGGTAGCAATCCTGAGATTACTACCTTTGAGGTCCTACTCTTTAGTTTAACTCCTAACTCCCTAAATTCAGCTTGTAGGACCTCATCCTGTTTTTTACCTATATCGTTGGTGCCTATATGCACCACGACAACTGGCTGTTCACCCTCCCCCTCCAGAATGTCCTGCAGCCGCTCCGAGACATCCTTGACCCTTGCACCAGGGAGGCAACATACCATCCTGGAGTCTCGGTTGCGTCCGCAGAAACGCCTGTCTATTCCCCTTACAATCGAGTCCCCTATCACTATAGCTCTGCCACTCTTTTTCCTGCCCTCCTGTGCAGCAGAGCCAGCCACGGTGCCATGAACCTGGCCACTGCCACCTTCCCCTGGTGAGCCATCTCCCCCAACAGTATCCAAAACGGTATACCTGTTTTGGAGGGAGATGACCGCAGGGGACCCCTGCACTGCCTTCCTACTCTTCCTCTGTCTGTTGGTCACCCATTCACTATCTCCCTCAGTAATTTTTATCTGCGGTGTGACCAACTCACTGAACGTGCTATCCACGACTTTCTCAGCATCGCGGATGCTCCAAAGTGAGTCCATCCGCAGCTCCAGAGCCGTCAAGCGGTCAAACAATAGCTGCCGCTGGACACACTTCCCGCAGGTGAAGGAATCAGGGATACAGGAAGGAGCCCTGATTCCTTCACCTGCGGGAATTCCCACATCCCACAAGAGGAACATGACACGGCCCTGGGATCTCCTGCCATGACTTAACCCTTAAATTAGCTTAAGGACAACTACAATGTCAAGAGAAAAAAAAAGGAAAGAAAAACTACTTCCCAATCCCTTGAAGAGTATAGAGATTGCCGGAGTAGAGTTAAGAGAGAAATCAGGAGGGCAAAAAGGGGATATGAGATTGCTTTGGCAGATCAGGCCAAGGTGAATCCAAAGAGCTTCTACAAATACATAAAGGGCAAAAGGGTAACTAGGGAGAGAGTAGGGCCTCTTAAGGATCAACAAGGTCATCTATGTGCGGAACCACAAGAGATGGGTGAGATCCTGAATGAATATTTCACATCGGTATTTACGGTTGAGAAAGGCATGGATGTTAGGGAACTTGGGGAAATAAATAGTGATGTCTTGAGGAGTGTACATATTACAGAGAGGGAGGTGCTGGAAGTCTTAACGCGCATCAAGGTAGATAAATCTCCGGGACCTGATGAAATGTATCCCAGGACGTTATGGGAGGTTAGGGAGGAAATTGCGGGTCCCCTAGCAGAGATATTTGAATCATCCACCGCTACAGGTGAGGTGCCTGAAGATTGGAGGGTAGCAAATGTTGTGCCTTTGTTTAAGAAGGGCGGCAGGGAAAATCCTGGGAACGACAGACCAGTGAGCCTGACATCTGTAGTGGGTAAGTTGTTAGAGGGTATTCTGAGGGACAGGATCTACAGGCATTTGGAGAGGCAGGGACTAATTAGGAACAGTCAGCATGGTTTTGTGAGAAGAAAATCATGTCTCACGAATTTGATTGAGTTTTTTGAAGGGGTAACCAAGAAGATAGATGAGGGCTGTGCAGTAGACGTGGTCTACATGGACTTCAGCAAAGCATTTGACAAGGGACCGCATGGTAGGTTGTTACATAAGGTTAAATCTCATGGGATCCAATGTGAGGTAGCCAATTGGATACAAAATTGGCTTGACGACAGAAGACAGAGGGTGGTTGTAGAGGGTTGTTTTTCAAACTGGATGCCTGTGTCCAGCGGTGTGCCTCAGGGATCGGTGCTGGGTCCGCTGTTATTTGTTATTTATATTAATGATTTGGATGAGAATTTAGGAGGCATGGTTAGTAAGTTTGCAGATGACACCAAGATTGGTGGCATTGTGGACAGTGAAGAAGGTTATCTAGGATTGCAACGGGATCTTGATAAATTGGGCCAGTGGGCCGATGAATGGCAGATGGAGTTTAATTTAGATAAATGTGAGGTGATGCATTTTGGTAGATCGAATCGGGCCAGGACCTACTCCGTTAATGGTAGGGCGTTGTGGAGAGTTAGAGAACAAAGAGATCTGGGAGTACAGATTCATAGCTCCTTGAAAGTGGAGTCACAGGTGGATAGGGTGGTGAAGAAGGCATTCAGCATGCTTGGTTTCATTGGTCAGAACATTGAATGCAGGAGTTGGGATGTCTTGTTGAAGTTGTACAGGGCATTGGTGAGGCCACACTTGGAGTACTGTGTACAGTTCTGGTCACCCTATTATAGAAAGGATATTATTAAACTAGAAAGAGTGCAGAAAAGATTTACTAGGATGCTACCGGGACTTGATGGTTTGACTTACAGGGAGAGGTTAGACAGACTGGGACTTTTTTCCCTGGAGAGCAGGAGGTTAAGGGGTGATCTTATCGAAGTCTATAAAATAATGAGGGGCATAGATAAGGTCGATAGTCAAAATCTTTTCCCAAAGTTAGGGGAGTGTATAACGAGGGGGCATAGATTTAAGGTGAGAGGGGAGAGATACAAAAGGGTCCAGAGGGGCAATTTTTTCACTCAAAGGGTGGTGAGTGTCTGGAACGAGCTTGCAGAGGCAGTAGTAGAGGCGGGTACAATTTTGTCTTTGAAAAAGCATTTGGACAGTTACATGGGTAAGATGGGTATAGAGGGATATGGGCCAAGTGCAGGCAATTGGGACTAGCTTAGTGGTATAAACTGGGCGACATGGACATGTTGGGCCGAAGGGCCTGTTTCCATGTTGTAACTTCTATGAAAAAAATGAACAGGAGATGGAGAAGGAGAAGGAGGAGGTGATGGAGCAGGAGGTAGAGAAGGAGCAGAAGGGGGAGAAGCAACTGGAGGGGGAGAAGGAGCAGTAGCAGGATAAGGAGCAGGTTGTGGAGATCGAGCTGGAGGAGGAGAAGTAGCAGGAGGAGGTGAAGGAGCAGGAGGAGGAGAAGGAGCCGGAGGTGGAGATGGAGCAGGAGGAGGAGGACGAGCAGGAGAAGGAGGAGGAGCCGGAGGAGGAGATGGAGCAGGAGGAGGAGATGGAGCAGGAGGAAGAGATCGAGCCAGAGGAGGGGAAGTAGCAGGAGGAGGAGAAGGAGCCGGAGCAGGAGAAGGAGCAGGAGGTGTTGAAGCAGCAGGAGCAGGAGGTCGAGATGGAGCAGGAGGAGGAGTGGGAGCAGAAGGAGAAGGAGCAGGAGGTGGAGAAGGAGCAGCAGGTGGAGAAGGAGCAGGAGGTGGAGATGGAGCAGGACGAGGAGAAGGAGCAGTTTGTGGAGAACGAGCTCGAGGAGGAGAACGAGCTGGAGGAGGAGAAGGAGGAGGAGGATGAGACGGAGCAGGAGGAGGAGAAGGAGCAGGTGGAGGAGGAGGAGCCGGAAGAGGAGATGGAGCAGGAGGAGGAGATGGAGCTGGAGGAAGAGATGGAGCTGGAGGAGGAGGAGTAGCAGGAGGAGGAGAAGGAGCAAGAGGAGGTGAAGGAGCAGCAGGAGGAGCAGGAGCCGGATGTGGAGAAGCAGCAGGAGCAGGAGGTCGAAAAGGAGCAGGAGGAGGAGTGGGGACAGAAGGAGAATGAGAAGGAGGTGGAGAAGAAGCAGGAGGTGGAGAAGGAGAAGGAGGTGGAGAAGGAGCAGGACGTGGAGAAGGAGAAGGAGCCTGAGTTGGAGAAGGAGCCGGAGCGGGAGCTGGAGAAGGAGCAGGAAATGGAGAAGGAGCAGTTTGTGGAGAACGAGCTGGAGGAATAGAACAAGCTGAAGGAGGAGAAGGAGGAGGAGGAGGAGACGGAGTAGGGGGAGGAGAAGGAGCAGGAGGTGGAGAATGAGCAGGAGGTGGAGAATGAGCAGGAGGTGGAGAAGGAGCAGGAGGAGGAGAAGGAGCAGGAGGAGGAGAAGCAGCAGGAGGAGGAGAAGAAGCAGGAGGAAGGGAAGGAGCAAGAGGTGGAGAAGGAGCAGAAGCAGGAACAGGAGATAGAGCAGGAGGAGGAGAACGAGCAGGTGGAGGAGAAGGAACAGGAGGAGGAGCAGTAGCAGAAGGAGGAGAACGAGCAGGAGGAGGAAAAGGAGGAGAAGGAGGAGAAGGAGCAGGAGGTGGAGAAGGAGCTGGAGGAGGAGAAGGAGCAGGAGGAGGAAAAGGAGCCGGAGGAGGAGAAGGAGCAGGCGGAGGTGAAGGAGCAGGAGGAGGAGAAGGAGCAGGAGGTCGAGAAGTAGCAGGAAGTGGCGCAGGAGAACGGGCAGGAGAAGGAGAAGGAGCAGGAGGAGATGAAGGAGCAGGAGGTGGAGAAGGAGCAGGAGGAGGAGAAGGTGCAGGTGAGGAGAAATAGCAGGAGCAGGAGGGGTAGCAGGACATGGAGCGTAAGGGGGAGAATTAGCAGGAGATGGAGAGGGATCAGGAGGTGGAGAATGAGCCGGATGGGGAGAAGGAGCAGGAGGGGGAGAGAAGCAGGTGGGACAGATGGAGCAGGAGTAGGAGGGGTAGCAGGAGATGGAGCGGAAGGGGGCGATGGAGGAGGTGATGGGGAGCGAGCAGGAGGTGGAGAATGAGCAGGAGGTGGAGAAGGAGCAGGAGGAGGAGGCCGGGCAGGAGAAGGAGGAGGAGCCGGAGGAGGAGATGGAGCAGGAGGAGGAGATGGAGCAGGAGGAACAGATGGAGCCGGAGGAGGGGAAGTAGCAGGAGGAGGAGAAGGAACTGGAGCAGGAGAAGGAGCAGGAGGATGTGCAGGAGCAGCAGGAGGAGAAGGAGCCGGAGGTGTTGAAGCAGCAGGAGCAGGAGGTCGAGATGGAGCAGGAGGAGGAGGGGGAGCAGAAGGAGAAGGAGCAGGAGGTGGAGAAGCAGCTGCAGGTGGAGAAGGAGCAGGAGGTGGAGATGGAGCAGGAGGTGGAGATGTAGCAGTTTGTGGAGAACGAGCTGGAGGAGGAGAACGAGCTGGAGGAGGAGAAGGAGGAGGAGGATGAGACGGAGCAGGAGGAGGAGAAGGAGCAGGTGGAGGAGGAGGAGCCGGATGAGGAGATGGAGCAGGAGGAGATGGAGCAGGAGAAAGAGATGGAGCTGGAGGAGGAGAAGTAGCAGGAGGGGTGGGGTCCTGCAAGGTGAATTTATGGAGTTAGGAGATAAATTAAAAAGCAGGACTTCAAAGGTAGTGATCTCAGGATTACTACCGGTGCCACGTGCTAGTGAGTATCGGAACAGGAGAATAGACAGGATGAATGCGTGGCTGCAGGGATGGTGTAGGAGGGAGGGATTTAGATTCCCGGGGCATTGGGACCGGTTCAGGGGAAGGTGGGACCTCTCCAAGCGTGACGGGTTACACCCGAGCAGGACCGGGACCAATGTCCTCGCGGGGGTGTTTGCTCGTGCTGTTGGGGAAGGTTTAAACTGGAGTGGCAGGGGGATGGGAACCTGAGCGGGGAGTCAGAAGGGAATAAAATTGAGAGCAGCAAGAGAGGGGAAGACCCAGGGGAAATCTACAATACAAATAGTACAAACAGTTGTTCAAGAACAAGTGAAAGGGAAAAGCGTAGAGCAGCGGAAAGAAAGTGTACGTTAGGCACGACAGATAAAATAAAAACTAGAGGGCGTAAGGCGATAAACCCAGCATCAAAGCTGTGGGAGGGGGTTGGGAACCTGAGCAGGGAGACAGAGGAAAGCGTGTCAGGAAGGGACAGAAGGTGTGGAGTAAAAGGTAAAGTGTTAAAAAAGGAAAAAGCAGGAACTAAGTGTCACAAAACGTATTTGAAAGTTCTTTATCTGAATGCACGTAGCATTCGTAACAAAACGGACGAGTTAACGGCGCAAATAACTACGTATGAGTGTGATCTTGTGGCCATTACAGAAACATGGCTGCAGGGTGACAACAACTGTGAATTAAATGTGCCAAGCTATTTAACAATTAGGAACGACAGGCAGGAAGGAAGGGGAGATGGGTGGCTATGTTAATAAAGGAAGGATTCACTGTAATACAGAGAAATGATATTGCGACAAAGGATCAGGATAATGAAACAGTTTGGGTAGAGATAAGGAATAATAAGGGGAAAAAACACTAGTGGACATAATATATAGGCCTCCTAATAGTTGCAACTCTGCTGGAAGAAGTATTAATCAGGAAATAGTCGGGGCATGTAATAAGGGAACAGCTATAATTAAGGGAGATTTTAACTATCATATTAATTGGACAAATCCAATTGGGCAGGGCAGCCTTGAGGAAGAGTTTATTGAGTGTATCAGGGATGGATTTCTTGAGCAGTATGTAACTGATCCGACAAGGGTGCAGGCAACCTTGGGCCTGGTCCTGCGTAATGAGCCAAGATTAATTAATAATGTCCTAGTTAAGGATCCCCTTGGAATGAGTGACCATAACATGGTTACATTCCATATCCAATTAGAGGGTGAGAAGGTTGGTTCTCAAACAAGCGTACTGAGCTTGAATAAAGGAGACCATGATGGTATGAGAGCGGAATTAATTAAAGTGGACTGGGAATATAAATTAAAGGGTAAGATGGTACATGAACAGTGGTGTTCATTTAAGGAGTTATTTTACAACTTTCAAAAAATATATATTCCACTGAGGAAAAAAGGGTGTAAAAGAAATGACAGCCATCCGTGGCTAAGTAAAGAAATTAAGGATAGTATCCGACTAAAAACAAGGACATATAAGGTAGCCAAACTTAGTGGGAGGATAGAAGATTGGGAAGTCTTCAAAAGACAGCAAAAAGTAACGAAAGGATTGATTAAGAAAGGGAAGATAGATTATGAAAATTAATTAGCAAAAAATCTAAAAACAGATGGCAAGAGTTTCTACAGTTATACAAAAAGAAAAGGGTGGCTAAGGCAAACGTAGGTCCCTTAGAGGATGAGACCGGGAAATTAATGGTGGGAAACATGGAGATGGCAAAAATGCTGAACAAATATTTTGTTTCAGTCTTTACAGTAGAGGACACTAAGAATATCCCAACACTGGACAAACAGGGGGCTCTAGGGGGGGAGGAGCTAAATACGATTAAAATCACGAAGGAATTGGTACTCAGTAAATTAATGGGACTCAAGGACGGATAAATCCCCTGGACCTGATGGCTGACATCCTAGGGTCTTGAGGGAAGTGGCAGTCGGGATTGTGGATGCTTTGGTAATAATTTTCCAAAATTCTCTGGACTCAGCAAAGGTCCTGGCAGATTGGAAAACTGCTAAAAAAACACCCTTATTTAAAAAGGGTAGTAGGCAGAAGGCTGGAAATTATAGACCAGTCAGCCTAACATCTGTGGGTGTGTAAAATGTTGGAGTTTATTATTAAGGAGACAGTAGTAGAACATTTGGATAAACATAATTTAATAGGACAAAGTCAGCATGGGTTTACAAAGGGGAAGTCATGTCTGACAAATGTGCTTGAGTTCTTTGAGGACATAACGCACAGGGCGGATAAAGGGGAAGCAGTGGACGTAGTGTATTTAGACTTCCAGAAGGCATTCGACAAGTTGCCACGTAAAAGATTATTGCTCAAGATAAAGAATCACTGGATTGGGTGTAATCATAGAGTCATAGAGTCATAGAGTTATTCAGCACGGATAGAGGCCCTTCGGCCCATCGTGTCCGCGCCGGCCATCAGCCCTGTCTACTCGAATCCCATATTCCAGCATTTGGTCCGTAGCCTTGTATGCTATGGCATTTCAAGTGCTCATCCAAATGCTTCTTGAATGTTGTGAGGGTTCCTGCCTCCGCAACCCTTTCAGACAGTGAGTTCCAGACTCCAACCACCCTCTGGTTGAAAAAGTTCTTTCTCAAATCCCCTCTAAACCTCCCGCCTTTTACCTTGAATCTTTGTCCCCTTGTTATAGTACCCTCAACGAAGGGTAAAACGCTCCTTAGTATCCATCCTATCTGTGCCCCTCATAATTTTGTACACCTCAATCATGTCCCCCCTCAGCCTCCTCTGCTCCAAGGAAAACAAACCCAATCTTCCCAGTCTCTCTTCATAGCTGAAGCGCTCCAGCCCTGGTAACATCCTGGTGAATCTCCTCTGCACCCTCTCCAAAGCGATCACATCCTTCCTGTAGTGTGGCGACCAGAACTGCACACAGTGCTCCAGCTGTGGCCTAACCAGTGTTTTATACAGCTCCATCATCACCTCCTTGCTCTTATATTCTATGCCTCGGCTAATAAAGGCAAGTATCCCATATGCCTTCTTTACCACCTTATCTACCTGTTCCGCCGCCTTCAGGGATCTGTGAACTTGCACACCAAGATCCCTCTGACCCTCTGTCTTGCCTAGGGTCCTCCCATTCATTGTGTATTCCCTTGCCTTGTTAGTCCCTCCAAAGTGCATCACCTCGCACTTTTCCGGGTTAAATTCCATTTGCCACTCTACCGCCCATCTGACCAACCCATCTATATCGTCCTGCAGACTGAGGCTATCCACCTCGCTATTTACCACCCGACCAATCTTTGTATCATCAGCGAACTTACTGATCATACCTTTTACATTCATATCCAAGTCATTAATGTAGACCACAAACAGCAAGGGACCCAGCACCGATCCCTGTGGTACCCCACTGGCCACAGGCTTCCAGTCACAAAAACAACCTTCGACCATCACCCTCTGCCTTCTGCCACTAAGCCAGTCTTGTATCCAAAGTGCCAAGGCACCCTGGATTCCATGGGCTCGTACCTTCTTGACCAGTCTCCTGTGGGGGACTTTATCGAAGGCCTTACTGAAATCCATGTATACCACATCCACTGCGTTACCCTCATCCACACGCCGAGTCACCCCCTCAAAAAATTCAATCAAATTAGTCAGACATGATCTTCCCTTGACAAAGCCATGTTGACTATCCCTGATTAATCCTTGCTTCTCCAAGTGGAGACTAATTTTGTCCTTCAGAATTTTTTCCAATAATTTTCCTACCACTGATGTTCGGCTCACTGGCCTGTAGTTCCCCGGTTTTTCCCTACTCCCCTTCTTGAATAATGGTATTACATTAGCGGTTCTCCAGTCCTCTGGCACATCCCCTGTGGCCAGAGAGGTTCTGAATATATGTGTCAGAGGCCCCGCAATCTCCTCCTTTTCCTCACACAGTAGCCTGGGATACATTTCGTCCGGTCCTGGGGATTTATCCATTTTTAGGCCTGCTAAAACCGCCAATACCTCCTCCCGCTCAATGTTAATATGTTCGATTATATCACAGTCCCCCTGCCGTATTTCTATGTCTACATCGTCCTTCTCCATAGTGAAAACAGATGCAAAAAATTCATTTAGAACCCCTGCTACATCTGCCGGCTCCACACACAGATTGCCATTTTTGTCCCTAATGGGCCCTATTTGTTCCCTAGTCATCCTCTTACCCTTAATATACTTATAAAACATCTTCGGATTTTCCTTTATTTTGCTCGCCAGTGTTATTTCATGGCCCCTCCTTGATCTCCTAATTTCTTTTTTAAGTATCCCCCTGCACTTTTTGTACTCCTCTAGGGCTTCCTCCGTCTTTAGCATTTGTATCTGCCAAAAGCCATCCATTTTTTCCTAATCCACTCTCGTATATCCCCTGACATCCAAGGTTCCTTGGAGTTCTTGGAACCACCCTTGACCTTTACGGGAACATGTTGCCATTGTATGGTCTCAATCTCCCTTCTGAAAGACTCCCATTGCTCCGATGCGGATTTTCCTACAAGCAGCTGATCCCAGTCCATTTTGGCCAGATCCTGCCTTATCCTATTAAAATCGGCCTTCCCCCAATTTAGATCCTTTATTTCCGGCCCTTCCCTGTCCTTTTCCATGACCACCTTAAATCTCACCGAATTATGGTCACTCTCACCAAAGTGCTCACCTACTAGCACTTCTTCCACTTGGCCGGCCACATTCCCTAGAATTAGGTCCAGTACCGCCCCCTCTCTTGTAGGACTTTCTACATGCTGGCTCAAAAAACTCTCCCGGATGCACGTTAAGAATTTTGTACCCTCTAAGCCTTTGACACTCTGAGTATCCCAGTTAATATTGGGGAAGTTGAAATCCCCCACTATTATTACCCTATTATTTGCACAATTTTCTGAGATTTGCCTACATATCTGTTCCTCTATCTCCCCCTGACTGTTTGGGGGCCTATAGTACACTCCCATCAAAGTGCTTGCCCCCTTTTTGTTTTTAAGCTCCACCCATATGGCCTCATTAGAGGAACCTGCTAATATATCATCCCTCCTTATGGCAGTAATTGATTCTTTAATTAATATTGCGACCCCCCCTCCTCTTATACCTCCCCCTCTGTCTCGCCTGAAGATTCTGTACCCCGGAATATTGAGCTGCCAGTCTTGCCCCTCCCTCAACCATGTCTGTGTGACAGTAACAATATCATACTCCCATGTGTTTATCAACAATTCAGTTCATCCACCTTATTCGCAAGACTCCTTGCATTAAAATAGATGCCATCCAGCCTTGCCCTCACATATTTGCCCTGTCTTCCAAGCTGACTTGTTTTTTTCTCTATATTTGGCTGCACATCACCCCCTTTTGTAGCTCCACTCTGTATCCCATACCCCTGCCAAGTTAGTTTAAACCCTCCCCCCAACAGTGCTCGCAAACCTCCCCGCAAGGATATTTGTCCCGCTCTGGTTCAGGTGCAACCCGTCTGGCATGGGTGGAGGATTGGTTATCCAAATGGAAGCAGAGAGTTGGGATAAATGGTTCATTCTCGGACTGGCAACCAGTAGCCAGTGGTGTTCCACAGGGGTCGGTGCTGGATTCCCAACTCTTGACAATCTATATTAACGATTTGGAGGAGGGGACCGAGTGTAACATATCAAAGTTTGCAGATGATACAAAGATGGGAGGGAAAGAAGAGAGTGAGAAGGACATAATAAACCTACAAGGGGATATAGACAAGCTGGGTGAGTGGGCGGAGATTTGGCAGATGCAATACAATATGAGAAAATGTGAGGTTATGCACTTTGGCAGGAAAAATCAGAGAGCAAGTTATTATCTTGATGGCGAGAAATTGGAAAGTACTGCAGTACAAAGAGATCTGGGGGTCCCAGAGCAAGAAAATCAAAAAGTTAGTGTGCAGGTGCAGCAGGTGATCAAGAAGGCCAACGGAATGTTGGCTTTTATTGCTAGGGGGATAGAATATAAAAACAGGGAGGTATTGCTGCAGTTCTATAAGGTATTGGTGAGACCGCACCTGGAATACTGCATACAGTTTTGGTCTCCATACTTAAGAAAAGACATACTTGCTATCGAGGCAGTACAAAGAAGGTTCACTCGGTTAATCCCGGGGATGAGGGGGCGGACATATGAGGAGAGGTTGAGCAGATTGGGACTCTACTCATTGGAGTTCAGAAGAATGAGAGTCGATCTTATTGAAACATATAAGATTGTGAAGGGGCTTGATCGGGTGGATGCGGTCAGGATGTTCCCAAGGAGGGGGAGAAACTAGAACGAGGGGGCATAATCGTAGAATAAGGGGCTGCTCTTTCAAAACTGAGATGAGGAGAAACTTCTTCACTCAGTGGGTGGTGGGTCTGTGGAATTTGCTGCCCCAGGAAGCTGTGGAAGCGACATCATTAAATAAATTTAAAACAGAAATAGACAATTTCCAAGAAGTAAAGGGAATTAGGGGTTACGGGTAGCGGGCAGGAAATTGGACATGAATTTAGATTTGAGGTTAGGATCAGATCAGCCATGATCTTATTGAATGGCGGAGCAGGCTCGAGGGGCCGATTGGCCGACTCCTGCTACTATTTCTTATTTTCTGATGTTCACTCCTCACTCTTTATTTACCTGCTCCTCGCCTCGCTCTATGTTTACCTGCTCTGCTCCGTGCTCTTTAATTACCTGCTCATCTCCTCACTCTTTGTTTACCTGCTCCGCTCCTCACTCTTTAATTACTTGCTCCGATCCTCAATCTTTATTTAACTGCTCCTCTGCTCGCTCATTATTTACCTGCTCCTCTCCTCGCTCTTTTTTTTACTTGCTCCGTTCCTCATTCTTTGTTAACCTGCTCCACTCCTCTCTCTTTATTTACCTGCTCCTCTCCTCACTCTTTATTTAACTGCTCCTCTCCTCGCTCTTTTTTTACTTGCTCCTTTCCTCACTCTTTATTAACCTGCTCCGCTCCACACTCTTTATTTACCTGCTGCTCTCCTCGCTCTTTATTTCCCTGCTGCCCTCCTCGCTATTTATTTACCTGCTCCGCATCTCACTCTGTTTTTCCCTGCTCCGCTCCTCGCTCTTTATTTACCTGCTCCTCTCCTCGCTCTTTATTTCCCGGCTCCGCTCCTCACTCTTTATTTACCTGCTCCGCTCCTCGCTCCTTATTAGAACATAAGAAATTGGAGCAGGAGTAGGCCAATCGGCCCCTCGAGCCTGCTCCGCCATTCAATAAGATCATGGCTGATCTGATCCCAACCACAAATCTAAAGAACACAAGAAGTCGGAGCAGGACCCGGCCACATAGCCCCTGGGCCCTCTCCGCCACCCACAGGGCATTGACCGATCCGAACTCAGCTTCATGTCCAATTTCCTGCCCGCTCCCCATAACCCCTAATTCCCTTTACTTCTAGGAAACTGTCTATTTCTGTTTTAAATTTATCTAATGATGTAGCTTCCACAGCTTCCTGGGGCAGCAAATTCCACAGACCTACCACCCTCTGAGTGAAGAAGTTTCTCCTCATCTCAGTTTTGAAAGAGCAGCCCCTTATTCTAAGATTATGCCCCCTAGTTCTAGTTTCACCCATCTTTGGGAACATCCTTACTACATCCACCCGATCAAGACCCTTCACAATCTTATATGTTTCAATAAGATCGCCTCTCATTCTTCTGAACTCCAATGAGTAGAGTCCCAATCTACTCAACCTCTCCTCATATGTCCGCCCCCTCATCCCCGGGATTAACCGAGTGAACCTTCTTTGTACTGCCTCGAGAGCAAGTATGTCTTTTCTTAAGTATGGAGACCAAAACTGTATGCAGTATTCCAGGTGCGGTCTCACCAATACCTTATATAACTGCAGCAATACCTCCTTGTTTTTATATTCTATCCCCCTAGCAATAAAAGCCAACATTCCGTTGGCTTTCTTGTTCACCTGCTGCACCTGCATACCAACTTTTTGATTTTCTTGCACTAGGACCCCCAGATCCCTTTGTACTGCAGTACTTTCCAGTCTCTCGCCATTAAGAAAATAACTTGCTCTCTGATTTTTCCTGCCAAAGTGCATAACCTCACATTTTCCAATATTATATTGCATCTGCCAAATCTCCGCCCACTCACCCAGCCTGTCTATATCCCCTTGCAGGTTTTTTATGTCCTCTTCACTCTCTACTTTCCCTCCCATCTTTGTATCATCTGCAAATTTTGATATGTTGCACTCGGTCCCCTCCTCCAAATCGTTAATATAGATTGTAAAGAGTTGGGGACCCAGCACCGACCCCTGTGGAACACCACTGGTTACTGGTTGCCAGTCCGAAAATGAACCATTTATCCCAACTCTCTGCTTCCTGTTCGATAACCAATCCTCCACCCATGCCAGAATATTACCCCCAATCCCGTGATTTTTTATCTTAAGTAATAATCTTTTATGTGGCACCTTGTCGAATGCCTTCTGGAAGTCTAAATACACTACGTCCACTGGTTCCCCTTTATCCACCCTATACGTTATATCCTCGAAGAACTCAAGCAAATTTGTCAGACATGACTTCCCCTTCATAAAGCCATGCTGACTTTGTCCTATTAAATTATGCTTATCTAAATGTTCCGTTACTGTCTCCTTAATAATAGACTCCAAAATTTTACCCACCACAGATGTTAAGCTAACTGGCCTATAATTTCCAGCCTTCTGCCTACTACCCTTTTTAAATAACGGTGTTACATTAGCAGTTTTCCAATCTGCCGGGACCTCTCCTGAGTCCAGGGAATTTTGGAAAACTATCACCAAAGCATCCACAATCCCTACTGCCACTTCCCTCAAGACCCTAGGATGGAAGCCATCAGGTCCAGGGGATTTATCCGCCTTGAGTCCCATTATTTTACTGAGTACCATCTCCTGAGTGATTTTAATCGTATTTAGCTCCTCCCCCCCCGAGAGTCCCCTGTTTGTCCAGTGTTGGGATATTCTTAGTGTCCTCTACTGTAAAGACTGAAACAAAATATTTGTTCAGCATTTTTGCCATCTCCATGTTTCCCACCATTAATTTCCCGGTCTCATCCTCTAAGGGACCTATGTTTGCCTTAGCCACCCTTTTTCTTTTTATATAACTATAGAAACTCTTGCTATCTGTTTTTATATTTTTTGCTAATTTCTTTTCATAATCTAACTTCCCTTTCTTAATCAATCCTTTAGTTACTTTTTGCTGTCTTTTGAAGAATTCCCAATCTTCTATCCTCCCACTAAGTTTGGCTACCTTATATGTCCTTGTTTTTAGTCGGATACTATCCTTGATTTCTTTACTTAGCCACGGATGGCTGTCATTTCTTTTACACCCTTTTTTCCTCAGTGGAATATATTTATTTTGAAAGTTGTAAAATAACTCCCTAAATGAACACCACTGCTCATGTACCGTCTTACCCTTTAATCTATTTTCCCAGTCCACTTTAATCAATTCCGCTCTCATACCATCATAGTCTCCTTTATTCAAGCTCAGTACGCTTGTTTGAGAATCAACCTTCTCACCCTCTAATTGGATATGGAATTCAACCATGTTGTGGTCGCTCGTTCCAAGGGGATCCTTAACTAGGACATTATTAATTAATCCTGACTCATTACACAGGACCAGGTCCAAGGTTGCCTGCCCCCTTGTAGGATCAGTTACATACTGCTCAAGAAATCCATCCCTGATGCACTCAATGAACTCGTCCTCAAGGCTGCTCTGCCCAATTTGATTTGTCCAGTTAATATGATAATTAAAATCCCCCATAATTATGGCTGTTCCCTTATTACATGCCCCGACTATCTCCTGATTAATACTTCTTCCAGCAGAGTTGCAACTATTAGGAGGCCTATATACTACGCCCACTAATGTTTTTTTTCCCTTATTATTCCTTATCTCCACCCAAACTGTTTCATTATCTTGATGCTTTGTCCCAATATCATTTCTCTGTATTACAGTGATTCCTTCCTTTATTAACATAGCCACCCCACCTCCCCTTCCTTCCTGCCTGTCCTTCCTGATTGTTAAATACCCTGGCATATTTAATTCCCAGTCGTTGTCACCCTGCAGCCATGTTTCTGTAATGGCCACAAGATCATACCCATACGTAGTTATTTGTGCCGTTAACTCGTCCATTTTATTACGAATGCTACGTGCATTCAGATAAAGAACTTTCAAATCTGTTTTGTGACGCTTAGTTCCTGCTTTTTCCTTTTTTAACACTTTACCTATTACTCCATACCTTCTGTCCCTTCCTGTTACGCTTTCCTCTCTCTCCCTGCTCAGGTTCCCAACCCCCTGCCACTTTCGTTTAAACCCTCCCCAACAGCACTAGCAAACACTCCTCCTAGGACAGCGGTCCCGGCCCTGCCCAGGTGCAGACCATCCGGTTTGTACTGGTCCCACCTCCCCCAGAACCGTTTCCAGTGTCCCAGGAATTTGAATCCCTCCCCCTTGCACCATTCCTCTAGCCACGTATTCATTTGAAATATCCTCCTATTTCTACTCTGACCAGCACGTGGCACTGGCAGCAATCCTGAGATTACTACCTTTGAGGTCCTATTTTTTAATTTACCTCCTAACTCCCTCTTTTCTGCTTTTAGGACCTCATCCCCTTTTTTACCTATATCGTTGGTGCCTATGTGCACCACGACAGCTGGCTGTTCGCCCTCCCCCTCCAAAATGTTCTGTAGCCGCTCCGAGACATCCTTGATCCTTGCACCAGGGAGGCAACACACCATCCTGGAGTCTCGGTTGCGGCCGCAGAAACGCCTGTCTATTCCCCTTACAATTGAGTCCCCTATCACTATAGCTCTGCCACTCTTTTTCCTCCCAGCCTGTGCAGCAGAGCTACCCGTGGTGCCAGGAAGTTGGCTGCTGCTGCCTTCCCCTGATAAGTCATCCCCCCCAACAGCATCCAAAGTGGCATATCTGTTTGAGAGGGGGATGGCCACAGGGGACCCCTGCACTACCTGCCTGCATCTCTTACTCTTCCTGGTGGTCACCCATTCACTTCCTGCCTGTATACCCTTTACCTGCGGTGTGACCAACTCGCTAAACGTGCTATCCACGAGTTTCTCTGCATCGCGGATGCTCCACAGTGAGTCCACCCGCAGCTCCAGCTCCGAGATACGATCGTTCAGTAGCTGCAGGTGGACACACTTCCCGCACACATGGTCGGCAGGGACACTGGTAGTGTCCATGACTTCCCACATCTTGCAGGAGGAGCATATCACGGGTGCGAGGTCTGCTGCCATGACTTGCCTTAGCTGAGTTACCCCTTTTAATTTACGTTGAAATTAGAAAATGTTAACTATACTCGGGACCTAGATTCACTAAAAAAAAACACTATCTGCTATAAAACCTGCAGATCTTCCCTTTCTTATTACTTGACTTACAGTAAAATGGTAGAAATACTCACCTGAACCTACTCACCAATCAGCTGCCTCCCCTGTGCCGCGTCACTTTCTGACTGCTCCTCTCCTCACTCTTGATTCAACTGTTCCACTCCTGGTTCTTTATTAACCTGCTCCACTTATCGTTCTTTATTGATCTGATCCGCTCATCACTCTTTATTTACCAGCTCCACGATGTGCTCTTAAATTTCCTGCTCCGCTCCTCACTCTTTATTTACCTGCTCTGCTCCTCGCTCTTTATTTATCTGCTCCTCTCCTCGCTCTTTTTTTGCCTGCTCCCCTCCTCGCTCTTTATTTACCTGCTCCGCTCCTCATTCTTTATTTACCTGCTCTGCTCCTCGAGCTTTATGAATCTGCTCCATTCCTCGCTATTTATTTACCTGCTCCGCTCCTCACTCTTTATTTACCTGCTCCTCTCCTCACTCTTTATTAAACTGCTCCACTCCACGCTCTTAATTGATCTGATCCGCTCCTCACTCTATATTTACCAGCTCCACCATGTGCTCTTAAATTTCCTGCTCCGCTCCTCACTCTTTATTTACCTGCTCTGCTCCTCGCTCTTTATAAATCTGCTGCTCTCCTCGCTCTTTTTTTGCCTGCTCCTCTCCTCGCTCTTTATTTCCCTGTTCCGCTCCTCACTCTATATTTTCCTGCTCTGCTCCTCACTCTTTATTTACCTGCTCTACTCCTCACGCTTTATTAACCTGCTCCTCTCCTCGCTCTTTATTTACCTGCTCCTATCCTCGCTCTTTATTTACCTGCTCCGCTCCTCACTCTTTATTTACCTGCTCTGCTCCTCGAGCTTTATGAATCTGCTCCATTCCTCGCTATTTATTTACCTGCTCCGCTCCTCACTATTTATTTACCTGCTCCTCTCCTCACTCTTTATTAAACTGCTCCACTCCACGCTCTTAATTGATCTGATCCGCTCCTCACTCTATATTTACCAGCTCCACCATGTGCTCTTAAATTTCCTGCTCCGCTCCTCACTCTTTATTTACCTGCTCTGCTCCTCGCTCTTTATTAATCTGCTGCTCTCCTCGCTCTTTTTTTGCCTGCTCCTCTCCTCGCTCTTTATTTCCCTGTTCCGCTCCTCACTCTATATTTTCCTGCTCTGCTCCTCACTCTTTATTTACCTGCTCTACTCCTCACGCTTTATTAACCTGCTCCTCTCCTCGCTCTTTTTTTACCTGCTCCTCTCCTCGCTCTTTATTTACCTGCTCCGCTCCTCACTCTTTATTTACCTGCTCCTCTCCTCGCTCTTTATTTACCTGCTCCACTCCTCGCTCTTTATTCACCTGCTGCTCAACTCGCTCTTTATTTCCCTGCTCCGCTCCTCACTCTTTATTTCCCAGCTCCTCTCCTCACTCTTCATTTCCCTGCTCCTATCCTCACTCTTTATTAACCTGCCCCAATCCTCGCTCTTAATTTATCTGCTCCTCTCCTCGCTCTTTATTTACCTGTTCCGCTCCTCACTCTTTATTTTCCTGCTCTGCTCCTCACTCTTTATTTACCTGCTCTACTCCTCACTCTTTATTTACCTGCTCCTCTCCTCGCTCTTTTTTTTTGCTTGCTCCTCTCCCCCCTCTTTATTTAACTGCTCCTCTCCTCGCTCTTTATTTATCTGCTCTGCTCCTCACTCTTTATCAACCTGCTCCTCTCCTCGCTCTTAATTTATCTGCTCCTCTCCTCGCTCTTTATTTACCTGCTCCATTCCTCGCTCTTAATTTATCTGCTCCTCTCCTCGCTCTTTATTTACCTGCTCCTCTCCTCGTTCTTAATTTACCTGCTCCTCTCCTCACTCTTTATTAACCTGCTCCACACCTCGCTCTTTATTGATCTGATGCGCTCCTCGCTTTATATTTAACAGCTCCACGATGTGCTTTAAATTTCCTGCTCCGCTCCTCACTCTTTATTTACCTGCTCTGCTCCTCGCTCTTTATTTATCTGCTCCTCTCCTCGCTCTTTTTTTGCCTGCTCCCCTCCTCGCTCTTTATTTACCTGCTCCGCTCCTCATTCTTTATTTACCTGCTCTGCTCCTCGAGCTTTATGAATCTGCTCCATTCCTCGCTATTTATTTACCTGCTCCGCTCCTCACTCTTTATTTACCTGCTCCTCTCCTCACTCTTTATTAAACTGCTCCACTCCACGCTCTTAATTGATCTGATCCGCTCCTCACTCTATATTTACCAGCTCCACCATGTGCTCTTAAATTTCCTGCTCCGCTCCTCACTCTTTATTTACCTGCTCTGCTCCTCGCTCTTTATAAATCTGCTGCTCTCCTCGCTCTTTTTTTGCCTGCTCCTCTCCTCGCTCTTTATTTCCCTGTTCCGCTCCTCACTCTATATTTTCCTGCTCTGCTCCTCACTCTTTATTTACCTGCTCTACTCCTCACGCTTTATTAACCTGCTCCACACCTCGCTCTTTATTGATCTGATGCGCTCCTCGCTTTATATTTAACAGCTCCACGATGTGCTTTAAATTTCCTGCTCCGCTCCTCACTCTTCATTTACCTGCTCCTCTCCTCACTCTTTATTTACCTGCTCTGCTCCTCGCTCTTTATTTAGCTGCTGCTCTCCTCGCACTTTATTTTCCTGCTCCTCTCCTCGCTCTTTATTTACCTGCTCCGCTCCTTACTCTTTATTTACCTGCTCTGCTCCTCGCTCTTTATTTAGCTGCTCCTCTCCTCGCTCTTTATTTACCTGCTCCTCTCCTCGCTCTTGACTGACCTGCTCCGCTCCTCACACTTTATTTACCTGCTCTACTCCTCACTCTTTATTTACCTGCTCCTCTCCTCGCTCTTTATTTTCCTGCTCCTCTCCTCTCTTTTTATTTACTTGCTCCTCTCCTCGCTCTATATTTACCTACTCCTCTCCTCGCTCTTTATTTACCTGCTCCTCTCCTCGCTCTTTATTTACCTGCTCCGCTACTCACTCTTTATTTACCTGCTCTACTCCTCACTCTTTATTTACCTGCTCCTCTCCTCGCTCTTTATTTTCCTGCTCCTCTCCTCTCTTTTTATTTACTTGCTCCTCTCCTCGCTCTATATTTACCTACTCCTCTCCTCGCTCTTTATTTACTTGCTCCTCTCCTCGCTCTATATTTACCTACTCCTCTCCTCGCTCTTTATTTACCTGCTCCTCTCCTCGCTCTTTATTTACCTGCTCCGCTACTCACTCTTTATTTACCTGCTCCTCTCCTCGCTCTTTATTTACCTGCTCCACTCCTCGCTCTTTATTCACGTGCTGCTCAACTCGCTCTTTATTTACCTGCTCCGCTCCTCACTCTTTATTTCCCAGCTCCTCTCCTCACACTTTATTTCCCTGCTCCTCTCCTCACTCTTTATTAACCTGCCCCAATCCTCGCTCTTAATTTATCTGCTCCTCTCCTCGCTCTTTATTTACCTGTTCCGCTCCTCACTCGTTATTTTCCTGCTCTGCTCCTCACTCTTTATTCACCGGCTCTACTCCTCACTCTTTATTTACCTGCTCCTCTCCTCGCTCTTTTTTTTTGCTTGCTCCTCTCCCCCCTCTTTATTTACCTGCTCCTCTCCTCGCTCTTTATTTATCTGCTCTGCTCCTCACTCTTTATTAACCTGCTCCTCTCCTCGCTCTTAATTTATCTGCTCCTCTCCTCGCTCTTTATTTACCTGCTCCATTCCTCGCTCTTAATTTATCTGCTCCTCTCCTCGCTCTTTATTTACCTGCTCCTCTCCTCACTCTTTATTAACCTGCCCCAATCCTCGCTCTTAATTTATCTGCTCCTCTCCTCGCTCTTTATTTACCTGTTCCGCTCCTCACTCGTTATTTTCCTGCTCTGCTCCTCACTCTTTATTCACCGGCTCTACTCCTCACTCTTTATTTACCTGCTCCTCTCCTCGCTCTTTTTTTTTGCTTGCTCCTCTCCCCCCTCTTTATTTACCTGCTCCTCTCCTCGCTCTTTATTTATCTGCTCTGCTCCTCACTCTTTATTAACCTGCTCCTCTCCTCGCTCTTAATTTATCTGCTCCTCTCCTCGCTCTTTATTTACCTGCTCCATTCCTCGCTCTTAATTTATCTGCTCCTCTCCTCGTTCTTAATTTACCTGCTCCTCTCCTCACTCTTTATTAACCTGCTCCACACCTCGCTCTTTATTGATCTGATGCGCTCCTCACTTTATATTTAACAGCTCCACGATGTGCTTTAAATTTCCTGCTCCGCTCCTCACTCTTCATTTACCTGCTCCTCTCCTCACTCTTTATTTACCTGCTCTGCTCCTCGCTCTTTATTTAGCTGCTGCTCTCCTCGCTCTTTATTTTCCTGCTCCTCTCCTCGCTCTTTATTTACCTGCTCCTCTCCTCGCTCTATATTTACCTGCTCCTCTCCTCGCTCTTTATTTACCTGCTCCTCTCCTCGCTCTTTATTTACCTGCTCCGCTCCTTACTCTTTATTTACCTGCTCCTCTCCTCGCTCTTTATTTCCCTGCTCCACTCCTCGCTCTTCATTCACCTGCTGCTCAACTCGCTCTTTATTTACCTGCTCCGGTCCTCACTCTTTATTTCCCAGCTCTTCTCCTCACTCTTTATTTCCCTGCTCCTCTCCTCACTCTTTATTTACCTGCCCCACTCCTCGCTCTTAATTTATCTGCTCCTCTCCTCGCTCTTTATTTAACTGCTCCTCTCCTCGCTCTTTTTTTACTTGCTCCGTTCCTCACTCTTTTTTAACCTGCTCTGCTCCTCAATCTTTATTTACCTGTTGCTCTCTTCGCTCTTTATTAACTGATGCCCTCCTCGCTCTTTATTTACCTGCTCCGCATCTCACTCTGTTTTTCCCTGCTCCTCTCCTCGATCTTGACTGACCTGCTCCGCTCCTCACACTTTATTTACCTGCTCTACTCCTCACTCTTTATTTCCCTGCTCCTCTCCTCGCTCTTTATTTCCTGCTCCTCTCCTCGCTCTTTATTTACCTGCTCCTCTACTCGCTCTATATTTACCTGCTCCTCTCCTCGCTCTTTATTTACCTGATCCTCTCCTCGCTCTTTATTTACCTGCTCCGCTCCTCACTCTTTATTGAGCTGCTCCTCTCCTCGCTCTTTATTTCGCTGCTCCACTCCTCGCTCTTTATTCACCTGCTGCTCAACTCGCTCTTTATTTACCTGCTCCCCTCCTCACTCTTTATTTACCTGCTCCGCTTCTCGCTCCTTATTGACCTGCTCCTCTCCTCACTCTTTATTAAACTGCTCCACTCCTCGTTCTTTATTAACCTGCTCCACTTATCGTTCTTTATTGATCTGATCCGCTCTTTACTCTTTATTTACCAGCTCAACGATGTGCTCTTAAATTTCCTGCTCCGCTCCTCACTCTTTATTTACCTGCTCTGCTCCTCGCTCTTTATTTGTCTGCTGCTCTCCTCGCTCTTTTTTTTGCTTGCTCCTCTCCTCCCTCTTTATTTCCCTGCTCCTCTCCTCGCTCTTTATTTACCTGTTCCGCTCCTCACTCTTTATTTTCCTGCTCTGCTCCTCACTCTTTATTTACCTGCTCTACTCCTCACTCTTTATTTACCTGCTCCTCTCCTCGCTCTTTTTTTTGCTTCCTCCTCTCCTCCCTCTTTATTTACCTGCTCCTCTCCTCGCTCTTTATTTACCTGCTCTGCTACTCACTCTTAATTTACCTGCTCCTCTCTTCACTCTTTATTAACCTGCTCCACACCTCGCTCTTTATTTTCCTGCTCTGCTCCTCACTCTTTATTTCCCAGCTCCTCTCCTCACTCTATTTCCCTGCTCCTCTCCTCACTCTTTATTTACCTGCCCCACTCCTCGCTCTTAATTCATCTGCTCCTCTCCTCGCTCTTTATTTACCTGCTCCTCTCCTCGCTCTTCATTTCCCGGCTCCGCTCCTCACTCTTTATTTACCTGCTCCGCTTCTCGCTCCTTATTTACCTGCTCCTCTCCTCACTCTTTATTAAACTGCTCCGCGTCTCGCTCCTTATTTACCTGCTGCCCTCCTCGCTCTTTATTTACCTGCTCCGCATCTCACTCTGTTTTTCCCTGCTCCTCTCCTCGCTGTTTATTTACCTGCTCCTCTCCTCGCTCTTTATTTCCCGGCTCCGCTCCTCACTCTTCATTTACCTGCTCCGCTTCTCGCTCCTTATTTACCTGCTCCTCTCCTCACTCTTTATTAAACTGCTCCACTCCTCGTTCTTTATTAACCTGCTCCACTTATCGTTCTTTATTGATCTGATCCGCTCTTCACTCTTTACTTACCAGCTCCACGATGTGCTCTTAAATTTCAAGCTCCGCTCCTCACTCTTTATTTACCTGCTCTGCTCCTCGCTCTTTATTTATCTGATCCTCTCCTCGCTCTTTTTTTGCCTGCTCCCCTCCTCGCTCTTTGTTTACCTGCTCCGCTCCTCATTCTTTATTTCCCTGCTCTGCTCCTCGATCTTTATGAATCTGCTCCTCTCCTTGCTAATTATTTACCTGCTCCGCTCCTCGCTCTTTATTTACCTGCTAAGCTCCTCACTCTTTATTTACCTGCTCCTCTCCTCACTCTTTATTAAACTGCTGCACTCCACGCACTTTATTGATCTAATCCGCTCCTCACTCTATATTTACCAGCTCCTCCATGTGCTCTTAAATTTCCTGCTCCGCTCCTCACTCTTTATTTACCTGCTCCTCTCCTCACTCTTTATTTACCTGCTCTGCTCCTCGCTCTTTATTTATCTGCTGCTCTCCTCGCTCTTTTTTTTGCTTGCTCCTCTCCTCCCTCTTTATTTACCTGCTCCTCTCCTCGCTCTTTATTTACCTGTTCCGCTCCTCACTCTTTATTTTCCTGCTCTGCTCCTCACTCTTTATTTACCTGCTCTACTCCTCACTCTTTATTTACCTGCTCCTCTCCTCGCTCTTTTTTTTGCTTGCTCCTCTCCTCGCTCTTTATTTACCTGCTACTCTCCTCGCTCTTTATTTGCCTGCTCTGCTCCTCACTCTTTGTTTACCTGCTCCTCTCCTCGCTCTTAATTTATCTGCTCCTCTCCTCGCTTTTTATTTAACTGATCCATTCCTCGCTCTTAATTTATCTGCTCCATTCCTCGCTCTTAATTTATCTGCTCCTCTCCTCACTCTTTATTAACCGGCTCCACACCTCGCTCTTTATTTACCTGCTCCACTCCTCGCTCTTTATTGATCTGATCGGCTCCTCACTCTGTATTTACCAGCTCCACGATGTGCTCTGAAATTTCCTGCTCCGCTCCTCACTCTTTAATTACCTGCGACTGTCCTCACTCATTATTTACCTGCTGGACTCCTCACTCTTTATTTACCTGCTCCTATCCTCGCTCTTTACTTACCTGCTCCGCTCCTCACACTTCATTTACCTGCTCTCCTCCTCACTCTTTATTTACCTGCTCCTCTCCTCGCTCTTTATTTATCTGCTCCTCTCCTCGCTCTTTATTTTCCTGCTCCTCTCCTCGCTCTTTATTTACCTGCTACTCTCCTCGCTCTATATTTATCAGCTCCTCTCCTCGCTCTTTATTTACCTGCTCCTCTCCTCGCTCTTTATTTACCTTCTCCACTCCTCGCTCTTTATTCACCTGCTGCTAAACTCCCTCTTTTTTTACCTGCTCCGCTCCTCACTCTGTATTTCCCAGCTCCTCTCCTCACTCTTTTTTTCCCTGCTCATCCCCTCACTCTTTATTTACCTGCCCCACTCCTCTCTCTTAATTTACCTGCTCCTCTCCTCACTCTTTAATTAACTGCTCTACTCCTCGCTCTGTATTTACCTGCTCCTCTCCTCGCTCTTTATTTATCTGCTCCTCTCCTCGCTCTTTATTTATCTGCTTCTCTCCTCACTCTTTATTTTCCTGCTCTACTCCTCGCTCTTTATTTACCTGCTCCTTGCCTCGCTCTTTATTTATCTGCTCCTCTCCTCACTATTTACCTGCTCCTCTCCTCGCTCTTTATTTGTCTGCTGCTCTCCTCACTCTTTATTTACCTGCTCCTCTCCACGCTCTTTCTTTATCTGCTCCTCTCCTCAATCTTTATTTACCTGCTCCTCTCCTCGCTCTTTATTTATCTGCTCCTCTCCTCACTCTTCATTTATCTGCTCCTCTCCTCGCTCTTTATTTACCTGCTCCTCTCCTCACTTTTTATTTATCTGCTCCACTCCTCACTCTTTATTTACCTGCTCCTCTCCTCACTTTTAATTTATCTGCTCTGCTCCTCACTTTTTATATATCTGCTCCTCTGGACGCTCTTTATTTAACTGCTCTACTCCTCGCTCTTTATTTACCTGCTCCTCTCCTCGCTCTTTATTTATCTGCTCCTCTCCTCGCTCTTTATTTATCTGCTTCTCTCCTCACTCTTTATTTTCCTGCTCTACTCCTCGCTCTTTATTTACGTGCTCCTTGCCTCGCTCTTTATTTATCTTCTCCTCTCCTCGCTCTTTATTTACCTGCTCCTCTCCTCACTCTTTATTAACCTGCTCCTCTCCACGCTCTTTCTTTATCTGCTCCTGTCCTCAATCTTTATTTAACTGCTCCTCTCCTCGCTCTTTATTTATCTGCTCCTCTCCTCACTCTTTATTAACCTGCTCCTCTCCTCGCTCTTTATTTAACTGCTCTGCTCCTCACTCTTCATTTACCTGCTCCTCTCCTCACTCTTAATTTATCTGCTCCTCTCCTCGCTGTTTGTTTACCTGCTCCTCTCCTCGCTCTTAATTTATCTGCTCCTCTCCTCGCTCATCATTTACCTGCTCCTCTGCTCGCTCTTTATTTACCTGCTCCTCTCCTCGCTCTTATTTTATCTGCTCCTCTCCTCGCTCTTCATTTACCTGCTCCTCTGCTCGCTCTTTATTTACCTGCTCCTCTGCTCGCTCTTTATTTACCTGCTCCTCTGCTCGCTCTTTATTTACCTGCTCCTCTCCTCGCTCTTTATTTACCTGCTCCTCTCCTCACTGTTTATTTACCTGCTCATCTCCACGCTCTTTTTTTATCTGCTCCTCTCCTCAATCTTTATTTACCTGCTCCTCTCCTCGCTCTTTATTTATCTGCTCCTCTCCTCACTCTTTATTTACCTGCTCCTCTCCTCGCTCTTTATTTACCTGCTCCGCTCCTCACTCATTATTTCCCTGCTCCTCTCCTCACTCTTAATTTATCTGCTCCTCTCCTCGCTCTTTAGTTACCTGCGCCTCTCCTCGCTCTTTATTTACCTGCTCCGCACCTCGCTCTTTATTTACCTGCTCCTCTCCTCACTCTTTATTAACCTGCTTCACTCCTCGCTCTTTATTGATCTGATCCGCTCCTAACTCTATCATTACCAACTCTACGATGTGCTCTTAAATGTCCTGCTCCGCTCCTCACTCTTTATTTACCTGCTCCGCTCCTCGCACTCTATTTACCTGCACCGCTCCTCACACTTTATTTACCTGCTCTACTACTCACTCTTTATTTACCTGCTCCTCTCCTCACTCTTTATTTACCTGCTCCTCTCCTCACTCTTTATTTACCTGCTCCTCTCCTCGCTCTTTTTTTTTATCTGCTCCGCTCCTCACTCTTTTTTTTGCTTGCTCCTCTCCTCACTCTTTATTTACCTGCTCATCTCCTCGCTCTTTATTCAACTGCTCTGCTCCTCACTCTTCATTTACCTGCACCTCTCCTCGCTCTTTATTTACCTGCTCCGCTCCTCGCTCTTTATTTCCCTGCTCCTCTCCTCACTCTTAATTTATCTGCTCCTCTCCTCGCTCTTTGTTTACCTGCTCCTCTCCTCGCTCTTAATTTATCTGCTCCTCTCCTCGCTCATCATTTACCTGCTCCTCTGCTCGCTCTTTATTTACCTGCTCCTCTCCTCGCTCTTATTTTATCTGCTCCTCTCCTCGCTCTTCATTTACCTGCTCCTCTGCTCGCTCTTTATTTACCTGCTCCTCTGCTCGCTCTTTATTTACCTGCTCCTCTGCTCGCTCTTTATTTACCTGCTCCTCTCCTCGCTCTTTATTTACCTGCTCCTCTCCTCACTCTTTATTTACCTGCTCATCTCCACGCTCTTTTTTTATCTGCTCCTCTCCTCAATCTTTATTTACCTGCTCCTCTCCTCGCTCTTTATATATCTGCTCCTCTCCTCGCTCTTTATTTACCGGCTCCTCTCCTCGCTCTAAATTTATCTGCTACTCTCCTCGCTCTTTATTTACCTGCGCCTCTCCTCGCTCTTTATTTACCTGCTCCGCACCTCGCTCTTTATTTACCTGCTCCTCTCCTCACTCTTTATTAACCTGCTTCACTCCTCGCTCTTTATTGATCTGATCCGCTCCTAACTCTATCATTGCCAACTCTACGATGTGCTCTTAAATGTCCTGCTCCGCTCCTCACTCTTTATTTACCTGCTCCGCTCCTCGCACTTTATTTACCTGCTCCGCTCCTCACACTTTATTTACCTGCTCGACTCCTCACTCTTTATTTACCTGCTCCTCTCCTCGCTCTTTATTTATCTGCTCCACTCCTCACTCTTTATTTACCTGCTCTGCTCCTCACTCTTTATTTACCTGCTCCTCTCCTCGCTCTTTATTTATCTGCTCCACTCCTCACTCTTTATTTACTTGCTCTGCTCCTCACTCTTTATATATCTGCTCCTCTCCACGCTCTTTATTTACCTGCTCGTCTCCTCACTCTTTATTTAACTGCTCTTGTCCTCACTCTTTATTGACCTAATCCGCTCCTCGCTCTAAATTTATCTGTTCCACTCTTCACCCTTTATTTAACTGCTCCTCTCCTCACTCTTTATTTATCTGCTCCACTCCTCACTCTTTATTTACCTGCTCCTCTCCTCACTCTTTATATATCTGCTCCTCTCCACGCTCTTTATTTACCTGCTCCTCTCCTCACTCTTCATTTAACTGCTCTAGTCCTCACTCTTTGTTTACCTGCTCCTCTCCTCGCTCTTTATTTATCTGCTCCTCTCCTCGCTCTTTTTTTATCTGCTTCCCTCCTCACTCTTTATTTTCCTGCTCCTCTCCTCACTCTTTATTTATCTGCTCCACTCCCCACTCTTTATTTACCTGCTCCTCTCCTCACTTTTAATTTATCTGCTCTGCTCCTCACTCTTTATATATCTGCTCCTCTCCACGCTCTTTATTTAACTGCTCTACTCCTCGCTCTTTAAATACCTGCTCCTCTCCTCGCTCTTTATTTATCTGCTCCTCTCCTCGCTCTTTATTTAACTGCTTCTCTCCTCACTCTTTATTTTCCTGCTCTACTCCTCGCTCTTTATTTACGTGCTCCTTGCCTCGCTCTTTATTTATCTGCTCCTCTCCTCACTCCTTATTTACCTGCTCCTCTCCTCACTCTTTATTAACCTGCTCCTCTCCACGCTCTTTCTTCATCTGCTCCTCTCCTCAATCTTTTTTTTGCTTGCTCCTCTCCTCACTCTTTATTTACCTGCTCATCTCCTCGCTCTTTATTTAACTGCTCTGCTCCTCACTCTTCATTTACCTGCACCTCTCCTCGCTCTTTATTCACCTGCTGCTCTCCTCGCTCTTTATTTACCTGCTCCGCTCCTCGCTCTTTATTTCCCTGCTCCTCTCCTCACTCTTAATTTATCTGCTCCTCTCCTCGCTCTTTGTTTACCTGCTCCTCTCCTCGCTCTTAATTTATCTGCTCCTCTCCTCGCTCATCATTTACCTGCTCCTCTGCTCGCTCTTTATTTACCTGCTCCTCTCCTCGCTCTTATTTTATCTGCTCCTCTCCTCGCTCTTCATTTACCTGCTCCTCTGCTCGCTCTTTATTTACCTGCTCCTCTGCTCGCTCTTTATTTACCTGCTCCTCTGCTCGCTCTTTATTTATCTGCTCCTCTCCTCGCTCTTCATTTACCTGCTCCTCTGCTCGCTCTTCATTTACCTGCTCCTCTGCTCGCTCTTTATTTACCTGCTCCTCTCCTCGCTCTTAATTTATCTGCTCCTCTCCTCGCTCTTCATTTACCTGCTCCTCTGCTCGCTCTTTATTTACCTGCTCCTCTGCTCGCTCTTTATTTACCTGCTCCTCTGCTCGATCTTTATTTACCTGCTCCTCTCCTCGCTCTTTATTTACCTGCTCCTCTCCTCACTCTTTATTTACCTGCTCATCTCCACGCTCTTTTTTTAATCTGCTCCTCTCCTCAATCTTTATTTACCTGCTCCTCTCCTCGCTCTTTATTTATCTGCTCCTCTCCTCGCTCTTTATTTACCTGCTCCTCTCCTCACTCTTTATTTACCTGCTCCTCTCCTGGCTCTTTATTTATCTGCTCCGCTCCTCACTCTTTTTTTTGCTTGCTCTTCTCCTCACTCTTTATTTACCTGCTCCGCTCCTCACTCATTATTTCCCTGCTCCTCTCCTCACTCTTAATTTATCTGCTCCTCTCCTCGCTCTTTATTTACCGGCTCCTCTCCTCGCTCTAAATTTATCTGCTCCTCTGCTCGCTCTTTATTTACCTGCGCCTCTCCTCGCTCTTTATTTACCTGCTCCGCACCTCGCTCTTTATTTACCTGCTCCTCTCCTCACTCTTTATTAACCTGCTTCACTCCTCGCTCTTTATTGATCTGATCCGCTCCTAACTCTATCATTGCCAACTCTACGATGTGCTCTTAAATGTCCTGCTCCGCTCCTCACTCTTTATTTACCTGCTCCGCTCCTCGCACTTTATTTACCTGCTCCGCTCCTCACACTTTATTTACCTGCTCGACTCCTCACTCTTTATGTACCTGCTCCTCTCCTCGCTCTTTATTTATCTGCTCCACTCCTCACTCTTTATTTACCTGCTCTGCACCTCACTCTTTATTTACCTGCTCCTCTCCTCGCTCTTTATTTATCTGCTCCACTCCTCACTCTTTATTTACCTGCTCTGCTCCTCACTCTTTATATATCTGCTCCTCTCCACGCTCTTTATTTACCTGCTCGTCTCCTCACTCTTTATTTAACTGCTCTAGTCCTCACTCTTTATTGACCTAATCCGCTCCTCGCTCTAAATTTATCTGCTCCACTCTTCACTCTTTATTTATCTGCTCCACTCTTCACCCTTTATTTAACTGCTCCTCTCCTCACTCTTTATTTATCTGCTCCACTCCTCACTCTTTATTTACCTGCTCCTCTCCTCTCTCTTTATTTATCTGCTCCTCTCCTCACTCTTTATTGACCTGCTCTGCTCCTCACTCTTTATATATCTGCTCCTCTCCACGCTCTTTATTTACCTGCTCGTCTCCTCACTCTTTATTTAACTGCTCTAGTCCTCACTCTTTATTGACCTAATCCGCTCCTCGCTCTAAATTTATCTGCTCCACTCTTCACTCTTTATTTATCTGCTCCACTCTTCACCCTTTATTTACCTGCTCCTCTCCTCACTCTTTATTTAACTGCTCTAGTCCTCACTCTTTGTTTACCTGCTCCCCTCCTCGCTCTTTATTTATCTGCACCTCTCCTCGCTCTTTATTTATCTGCTTCCCTCCTCACTCTTTATTTTCCTGCTCCTCTCCTCACTCTTTATTTATCTGCTCCACTCCCCACTCTTTATTTACCTGCTCCTCTCCTCACTTTTAATTTATCTGCTCTGCTCCTCACTCTTTATATATCTGCTCCTCTCCACGCTCTTTATTTAACTGCTCTACTCCTCGCTCTTTATATACCTGCTCCTCTCCTCGCTCTTTATTTATCTGCTCCTCTCCTCGCTCTTTATTTAACTGCTTCTCTCCTCACTCTTTATTTTCCTGCTCTACTCCTCGCTCTTTATTTACGTGCTCCTTGCCTCGCTCTTTATTTATGTGCTCCTCTCCTCACTCTTTATTTATCTGCTCCTCTCCTCACTCTTTATTAACCTGCTCCTCTCCACGATCTTTCTTTATCTGCTCCTCTCCTCAATCTTTATTTAACTGCTCCTCTCCTCGCTCTTTATTTATCTGCTCCTCTCCTCACTCTTTATTTACCTGTCCTGTCCTCACTCTTTATTTACCTGCTCCTCTGCTCGCTCGTTATTTACCTGCTCCTCTCATCGCTCTTTATTTACCTGATCCTCTCCTCACTCTTTATTTACCTGCTCATCTCCACGCTCTTTTTTTATCTGCTCCTCTCCTCAATCTTTATTTACCTGCTCCTCTCCACGCTCTTTCTTTATCTGCTCCTCTCCTCAATCTTTATTTAACTGCGCCTCTCCTCGCTCTTTATTGACCTGCTCCGCACCTCGCTCTTTATTTACCTGCTCCTCTCCTCACTCTTTATTAACCTGCTTCACTCCTCGCTCTTTATTGATCTGATCCGCTCCTAACTCTATCATTACCAACTCTACGATGTGCTCTGAAATGTCCTGCTCCGCTCCTCACTCTTTATTTACCTGCTCCGCTCCTCGCACTTTATCTACCTGCTCCGCTCCTCACTCTTTATTTGCCTGCTCTGCTCCTAGCTCTTTATTTATCTGCTCCTTTCCTCGCTCTTTATTTACCTGCTCCTCTCCTCGCTCTTTACTGACCTGCTGCGCTCCTCACACTTTATTTACCTGCTCTGCTCCTCACTCTTTATTGACCTGCTCCTCTCCTCGCTCTTTATTTATCTGCTCCACTCCTCACTCTTTATTTACCTGCTCTGCTCCTCACTCTTTATTTACCTGCTCCTCTCCTCGCTCTTTATTTATCTGCTCCACTCCTCACTCTTTATTTACCTGCTCTGCTCCTCACTCTTTATATATCTGTTCCTCTCCTCACTCTTTATTTACCTGCTCCTCTCCTCACTCTTTATTTACCTGCTCCTCTCCTCGCTCTTTATTTATCTGCTCCGCTCCTCACTCTTTTTTTTGCTTGCTCCTCTCCTCACTCTTTATTTACCTGCTCCTCTCCTCACTCTTTATTTACCTGCTCCTCTCCTCGCTCTTTATTTAGCTGCTCCGCTCCTCACTCTTTATTTACCTGCTCCTCTCCTCACTCTTTATTTACCTGCTCCTCTCCTCACTCTTTATTTACCTGCTCCTCTCCACGCTCTTTCTTTATCTGCTCCTCTCCTCAATCTTTATTTAACTGCTCCTCTCCTCGCTCTTTATTTATCTGTTCCTCTCCTCACTCTTTATTTACCTGCTCCTCTCCTCACTCTTTATTTACCTGCTCCTCTCCTCGCTCTTTATTTATCTGCTCCGCTCCTCACTCTTTTTTTTGCTTGCTCCTCTCCTCACTCTTTATTTACCTGCTCCTCTCCTCACTCTTTATTTACCTGCTCCTCTCCTCGCTCTTTATTTAGCTGCTCCGCTCCTCACTCTTTTTTTTGCTTGCTCCTCTCCTCACTCTTTATTGACCTGCTCCTCTCCTCGGTCTTTATTTAACTGCTCCACTCCTCACTCTTTATTTACCTGCTCCTCTCCTCACTCTTTATTTATCTGCTCCTCTACTCACTCTTTATTTACCTGCTCTGCTCCTCACTCTTTATATATCTGCTCCTCTCCACGCTCTTTATTTACCTGCTCCTCTCCTCACTTTTAATTTATCTGCTCTAGTCCTCACTCTTTGTTTACCTGCTCCTCTCCTCGCTCTTTATTTATCTGCTCCTCTCCTCGCTCTTTATTTATCTGCTTCCCTCCTCACTCTTTATTTTCCTGCTCCTCTCCTCACTCTTTATTTATCTGCTCCACTCCCCACTCTTTATTTACCTGCTCCTCTCCTCACTTTTAATTTATCTGCTCTGCTCCTCACTCTTTATATATCTGCTCCTCTCCACGCTCTTTATTATCTGCTCTACTCCTCGCTCATTATATACCTGCTCCTCTCCTCGCTCTTTATTTATCTGCTCCTCTCCTCGCTCTTTATTTAACTGCTTCTCTCCTCACTCTTTATTTTCCTGCTCTACTCCTCGTTCTTTATTTACGTGCTCCTTGCCTCGCTCTTTATTTACCTGCTCCTCTCCTCACTCTTTATTAACCTGCTCCTCTCCACGCTCTTTCTTTATCTGCTCCTCTCCTCAATCTTTATTTACCTGCTCCTCTCCACGCTCTTTCTTTATCTGCTCCTCTCCTCAGTCTTTATTTAACTGCGCCTCTCCTCGCTCTTTATTGACCTGCTCCGCACCTCGCTCTTTATTTACCTGCTCCTCTCCTCACTCTTTATTAACCTGCTTCACTCCTCGCTCTTTATTGATCTGATCCGCTCCTAACTCTATCATTACCAACTCTACGATGTGCTCTTAAATGTCCTGCTCCGCTCCTCACTCTTTATTTACCTGCTCCGCTCCTCGCACTTTATCTCCCTGCTCCGCTCTTCACTCTTTATTTGCCTGCTCTGCTCCTTGCTCTTTATTTATCTGCTCCTTTCCTCGCTCTTTATTTACCTGCTCCTCTCCTCGCTCTTTGCTGACCTGCTCCGCTCCTCACACTTTATTTACCTGCTCTGCTCCTCACTCTTTATTTACCTGCTCCTCTCCTCGCTCTTTATTTATCTGCTCCACTCCTCACTCTTTATTTACCTGCTCTGCTCCTCAATCTTTATTTACCTGCTCCTCTCCTCGCTCTTTATTTATCTGCTCCACTCCTCACTCTTTATTTACCTGCTCTGCTCCTCACTCTTTATATATCTGCTCCTCTCCACGCTCTTTATTTACCTGCTCGTCTCCTCACTCTTTATTTAACTGCTCTCGTCCTCACTCTTTATTGACATAATCCGCTCCTCGCTCTTAATTTATCTGCTCCACTCTTCACTCTTTATTTATCTGCTCCACTCTTCACCCTTTATTTAACTGCTCCTCTCCTCACGCTTTATTTATCTGCTCCACTCCTCACTCTTTATTTACCTGCTCCTCTCCTCACTCTTTATTTATCTGCTCCTCTCCTCACTCTTTATTTACCTGCTCTGCTCCTCACTCTTTATATATCTGCTCCTCTCCACGCTCTTTATTTACCTGCTCCTCTCCTCACTCTTTATTTAACTGCTCCAGTCCTCACTCTTTGTTTACCTCCTCCTCTCCTCGCTCTTTATTTATCTGCTCCTCTCCTCGCTCTTTATTTATCTGCTTCCCTCCTCACTCTTTATTTTCCTGCTCCTGTCCTCACTCTTTATTTATCTGCTCCACTCCCCACTCTTTATTTACCTGCTCCTCTCCTCACTTTTAATTTATCTGCTCTGCTCCTCACTCTTTTTTATCTGTTCCTCTCCACGCTCTTTATTTAACTGCTCTAATCCTCGCTCTTTATATACCTGCTCCTCTCCTCGCTCTTTATTTATCTGCTCCTCTCCTCGCTCTTTATTTAACTGCTTCTCTCCTCACTCTTTATTTTCCTGCTCTGCTCCTCGCTCTTTATTTACGTGCTCCTTGCCTCGCTCTTTATTTTTCTGCTCCTCTCCTCACTCTTTATTTACCTGCTCCTCTCCTCACTCTTTATTTACCTGCTCCTCTCCACGCTCTTTCTTTATCTGCTCCTCTCCTCAATCTTTATTTAACTGCTCCTCTCCTCGCTCTTTATTTATCTGTTCCTCTCCTCACTCTTTATTTACCTGCTCCTCTCCTCACTCTTTATTTACCTGCTCCTCTCCTCGCTCTTTATTTATCTGCTCCGCTCCTCACTCTTTTTTTTGCTTGCTCCTCTCCTCACTCTTTATTGACCTGCTCCTCTCCTCGGTCTTTATTTAACTGCTCCACTCCTCACTCTTTATTTACCTGCTCCTCTCCTCACTCTTTATTTATCTGCTCCTCTCCTCACTCTTTATTTACCTGCTCTGCTCCTCACTCTTTATATATCTGCTCCTCTCCACGCTCTTTATTTACCTGCTCCTCTCCTCACTTTTAATTTATCTGCTCTGCTCCTCACTCTTTGTTTACCTGCTCCTCTCCTCGCTCTTTATTTATCTGCTCCTCTCCTCGCTCTTTATTTATCTGCTCCACTCCTCACTCTTTATTTATCTGCTCTGCTCCTCACTCTTTATATATCTGCTCCTCCCCACGCTCTTTATTTACCTGCTCCTCTCCTCACTCTTTATTTAACTGCTCTAGTCCTCACTCTTTATTTACCTGCTCCTCTCCTCGCTCTTTATTTATCTGCTCCTCTCCTCGCTCTTTATTTATCTGCTTCCCTCCTCACTCTTTATTTTCCTGCTCCTCTCCTCACTCTTTATTTATCTGCTCCACTCCCCACTCTTTATTTACGTGCTCCTCTACTCACTTTTAATTTATCTGCTCTGCTCCTCACTCTTTATATATCTGCTCCTCTCCACGCTCTTTATTATCTGCTCTACTCCTCGCTCATTATATACCTGCTCCTCTCCTCGCTCTTTATTTATCTGCTCCTCTCCTCGCTCTTTATTTAACTGCTTCTCTCCTCACTCTTTATTTTCCTGCTCTACTCCTCGCTCTTTATTTACGTGCTCCTTGCCTCGCTCTTTATTTACCTGCTCCTCTCCTCACTCTTTATTAACCTGCTCCTCTCCACGCTCTTTCTTTATCTGCTCCTCTCCTCAATCTTTATTTAACTGCTCCTCTCCTCGCTCTTTATTTATCTGCTCCTCTCCTCGCTCTTTATATACCTGCTCGTCTCCTTGCTCTTTATTTATCTGCTCCTCTCCTCGCTCTTTATTTAACTGCTTCTCTCCTCACTCTTTATTTTCCTGCTCTGCTCCTCGCTCTTTATTTACGTGCTCCTTGCCTCGCTCTTTATTTATCTGCTCCTCTCCTCACTCTTTATTTACCTGCTCCTCTCCTCACACTTTATTTACCTGCTCCTCTCCACGCTCTTTCTTTATCTGCTCCTGTCCTCAATCTTTATTTAACTGCTCCTCTCCTCGCTCATTATTTATCTGTTCCTCTCCTCACTCTTTATTTACCTGCTCCTCTCCTCGCTCTTTATTTATCTGCTCCGCTCCTCACTCTTTTTTTTGCTTTCTCCTCTCCTCACTCTTTATTTACCTGCTCCTCTCCTCACTCTTTATTTACCTGCTCCTCTCCTCTCTCATTATTTATCTGCTCCGCTCCTCACTCTTTTTTTTTGCTTGCTCCTCTCCTCACTCTTTATTGACCTGCTCCTCTCCTCGGTCTTTATTTAACTGCTCCACTCCGCACTCTTTATTTACCTGCTCCTCTCCTCACTGTTTATTTATCTGCTCCTCTCCTCACTCTTTATTTACCTGCTCTGCTCCTCACTCTTTATATATCTGCTCCTCTCCACGCTCTTCATTTACCTGCTCCTCTCCTCACTCTTTATTTAACTGCTCTAGTCCTCACTCTTTGTTTACCTGCTCCTCTCCTCGCTCTTTATTTATCTGCTCCTCTCCTCGCTCTTTATTTATCTGCTTCCCTCCTCACTCTTTATTTTCCTGCTCCACTCCCCACTCTTTATTTACCTGCTCATCTCCTCACTTTTAATTTATCTGCTCTGCTCCTCACTCTTTCTATATCTGCTCCTCTCCACGCTCTTTTTTAAACTGCTCTACTCCTCGCTCTTTATATACCTGCTCCTCTCCTCGCTCTTTATTTATCTGCTCCTCTCCTCGCTCTTTATTTAACTGCTTCTCTCCTCACTCTTTATTTTCCTGCTCTACTCCTCGCTCTTTATTTACGTGCTCCTTGCCTCGCTCTTTATTTATCTGCTCCTCTCCTCACTCTTTATTTACCTGCTCCTCTCCTCACTCTTTATTAACCTGCTCCTCTCCACGCTCTTTCTTTATCTGCTCCTCTCCTCAATCTTTATTTAACTGCTCCTCTCCTCGCTCTTATTTATCTGCTCCTCTCCTCACTCTTTATTTACCTGCTCCTCTCCTCACTCTTTATTTACCTGCTCCTCTCCTTGATCTTTTTTTATCTGCTCCGCTCCTCACTCTTTTTTTTGCTTGCTCCTCTCCTCACTCTTTATTTACCTGCTCCTCTCCTCGCTCTTTATTTAACTGCTCTGCTCCTCACTCTTCATTTACCTGCACCTCTCCTCGCTCTTTATTCACCTGCTGCTCTCCTCGCTCTTTATTTACCTGCTCCGCTCCTCGCTCTTTATTTCCCTGCTCCTCTCCTCACTCTTAATTTATCTGCTCCTCTCCTCGCTCATCATTTCCCTGCTCCTCTGCTCGCTCTTTATTTACCTGCTCCTCTCCTCGCTCTTATTTTATCTGCTCCTCTCCTCGCTCATCATTTCCCTGCTCCTCTGCTCGCTCTTTATTTACCTGCTCCTCTCCTCGCTCTTATTTTATCTGCTCCTCTCCTCGCTCTTCATTTACCTGCTCCTCTCCTCGCTCTTTGTTTACCTGCTCCTCTCCTCGCTCTTAATTTATCTGCTCCTCTCCTCGCTCATCATTTCCCTGCTCCTCTGCTCGCTCTTTATTTACCTGCTCCTCTCCTCGCTCTTATTTTATCTGCTCCTCTCCTCGCTCTTCATTTACCTGCTCCTCTGCTCGCTCTTTATTTACCTGCTCCTCTGCTCGCTCTTTATTTACCTGCTCCTCTGCTCGCTCGTTATTTACCTGCTCCTCTCCTCGCTCTTTATTTACCTGCTCCTCTGCTCGCTCTTTATTTACCTGCTCCTCTCCTCACTCTTTATTTACCTGCTCATCTCCACGCTCTTTTTTTATCTGCTCCTCTCCTCAATCTTTATTTACCTGCTCCTCTCCTCGCTCTTTATTTATCTGCTCCTCTCCTCACTCTATTTACCTGCTCCTCTCCTCGCTCTTTATTCACCTGCTGCTCTCCTCGCTCTTTATTTACCTGCTCCGCTCCTCACTCATTATTTCCCTGCTCCTCTCCTCACTCTTCATTTATCTGCTCCTCTCCTCGCTCTTTATTTATCTGATCCGCTCCTAACTCTATCATTACCAACTCTACGATGTGCTCTTAAATGTCCTGCTCCGCTCCTCACTCTTTATTTACCTGCTCCGCTCCTCGCCCTTTATTTACCTGCTCTGCTCCTCGCTCTTTATTTACTGCTCCTTTCCTCGCTCTTTATTTACCTGCTCCTCTCCTCGCTCTTTACTTACCTGCTCCGCTCCTCACACTTTATTTACCTGCTCTACTCCTCACTCTTTATTTACCTGCTCCTCTCCTCGCTCTTTATTTATCTGCTCCACTCCTCATTCTTTATTTACCTGCTCTGCTCCTCACTCTTTATTTATCTGCTCCACTCCTCACTCTTTATTTACCTGCTCCACTCCTCACTCTTTATTTATCTGCTCCTCTCCTCACTCTTTATTTAACTGCTCTGCTCCTCACTCTTTATATATCTGCTCCTCTCCACGCTCTTTATTTACCTGCTCCTCTCCTCACTCTATATTTAACTGCTCCAGTCCTCACTCTTTGTTTACCTGCTCCTCTCCTCGCTCTTTATTTAACTGCTCCTCTCCTCGCTCTTTATTTATCTGCTTCCCTCCTCACTCTTTATTTTCCTCCTCCTGTCCTCACTCTTTATTTATCTGCTCCACTCCCCACTCTTTATTTACCTGCTCCTCTCCTCACTTTTAATTTATCTGCTCTGCTCCTCACTCTTTATATATCTGCTCCTCTCCACGCTCTTTATTAAACTGCTCTAATCCTCGCTCTTTATATACCTGCTCCTCTCCTCGCTCTTTATTTATCTGCTCCTCTCCTCGCTCTTTATTTAACTGCTTCTCTCCTCACTCTTTATTTTCCTGCTCTACTCCTCGCTCTTTATTTACGTGCTCCTTGCCTCGCTCTTTATTGATCTGCTCCTATCCTCACTCTTTATTTACCTGCTCCTCTCCTCATTTTTTATTTACCTGCTCCTCTCCACGCTCTTTCTTTATCTGCTCCTCTCCTCAATCTTTATTTACCTGCTCCTCTCCTCACTCTTTATTTACCTGCTCCTCTCCTCGCTCTTTATTTATCTGCTCCGCTCCTGACTCTTTTTTTTGCTTGCTCCTCTCCTCACTCTTTATTGACCTGCTCCTCTCCTCAATCTTTATTTACCTGGTCCTCTCCTCACTCTTTATTTATCTGCTCCTCTCCTCACTCTTTATTTACCTGCTCCTCTCCTCGCTCTTTATTTAACTGCTCTAATCCTCGCTCTTTATATACCTGCTCCTCTCCTCGCTCTTTATTTATCTGCTCCTCTCCTCGCTCTTTATTTAACTGCTTCTCTCCTCACTCTTTATTT
Organism: Heptranchias perlo; assembly: GCF_035084215.1. NCBI lineage: Eukaryota > Metazoa > Chordata > Chondrichthyes > Hexanchiformes > Hexanchidae > Heptranchias > Heptranchias perlo. Next base: position 207,485 of record NW_027139688.1, on the reverse strand, counting down.
TCCTGCTCTACTCCTCGCTCTTTATTTACGTGCTCCTTGCCTCGCTCTTTATTGATCTGCTCCTATCCTCACTCTTTATTTACCTGCTCCTCTCCTCATTTTTTATTTACCTGCTCCTCTCCACGCTCTTTCTTTATCTGCTCCTCTCCTCAATCTTTATTTACCTGCTCCTCTCCTCATTCTTTATTTACCTGCTCCTCTCCTCGCTCTTTATTTATCTGCTCCGCTCCTGACTCTTTTTTTTGCTTGCTCCTCTCCTCACTCTTTATTGACCTGCTCCTCTCCTCAATCTTTATTTACCTGGTCCTCTCCTCACTCTTTATTTATCTGCTCCTCTCCTCACTCTTTATTTACCTGCTCCTCTCCTCGCTCTTTATTTACCTGCGCCTCTCCTCGATCTTTATTTACCTGCTCCGCACCTCGCTCTTTATTTACCTGCTCCTCTCCTCACTCTTTATTAATCTGCTCCACTCTTCGCTCTTTATTGATCTGATCCGCTCCGAACTCTATAATTACCAACTCCACGATGTGCTCTTAAAAGTCCTGCTCCGCTCCTCACTCTTTATTTACCTGCTCCGCTCCTCGCACTTTATTTACCTGCTCCTCTCCTCACTCTTTATTTATCTGCTCCTCTCCTCACTCTTTATTTACCTGCTCCTCTCCTCACTCTTTATTTACCTGCTCCTCTCCTCGCTCTTTATTTATCTGCTCCGCTCCTCACTCTTTTTTTTGCTTGCTCTTCTCCTCACTCTTTATTTACCTGCAACTCTCCTCTCTCTTTATTCAACTGCTCTGCTGCTCACTCTTCATTTACCTGCACCTCTCCTCGCTCTTTATTCACCTGCTGCTCTCCTCGCTCTTTATTTACCTGATCCGCTCCTCACTCATTATTTCCCTGCTCCTCTCCTCACTCTTAATTTACCTGCTCCTCTCCTCGCTCTTTATTTACCGGCTCCTCTCCTCGCTCTTAATATATCTGCTCCTCTCCTCGCTCTTTATTTACCTGCGCCTCTCCTCGCTCTTTATTTACCTGCTCCGCACCTCGCTCTTGATGTACCTGCTCCTCTCCTCACTCTTTATTAATCTGCTCCACTCCTCGCTCTTTATTGATCTGATCCGCTCCGAACTCTATAATTACCAACTCCACGATGTGCTCTTAAATGTCCTGCTCTGCTCCTCGCTCTTTATTTATCTGCTCATCTCCTCGCTTTTTACTAACCTGCTCCGCTCCTCACACTTTATTTACCTGCTCTACTCCTCAATCTTTATTTACCTGCTCCTCTCCTCGCTCTTTATTTATCTGCTCCTCTCCTCGCTCTTTATTTATCTGCTCCACTCCTCGCTCTTTATTTACCTGCTCCTCTCCTCGCTCTTTATTTACCTGCTCCTCTCCTCGCTCTTTATTTATCTGCTCCACTCCTCAATCTTTATTTACCTGCTCCTCTCCTCGCTCTTTATTTATCTGCTCCACTCCTCACTCTTAATTTACCTGCTCTGCTCCTCACTCTTTATTTACCTGCTCCTCTCCTCGCTCTTTATTTATCTGCTCCACTCCTCACTCTTAATTTACCTGCTCTGCTCCTCACTCTTTATTTACCTGCTCCTCTCCTCGCTCTTTATTTATCTGCTCCACTCCTCAATCTTTATTTACCTGCTCCTCTCCTCGCTCTTTATTTATCTGCTCCACTCCTCACTCTTAATTTACCTGCTCTGCTCCTCACTCTTTATTTACCTGCTCCTCTCCTCGCTCTTTATTTATCTGCTCCACTCCTCACTCTTAATTTACCTGCTCTGCTCCTCACTCTTTATTTACCTGCTCCTCTCCTCGCTCTTTATTTATCTGCTCCACTCCTCAGTCTTTATTTACCTGCTCTGCTCCCCACTCTTTATATATCTGCTCCTCTCCACGCTCTTTATTTATGTGCTCGTCTCCTCACTCTTTATTTAACTGCTCTAGTCCTCACTCTTTATTGACCTCATGCGCTCCACGCTCTTTATTTATCTGCTCCACTCCTCACTCTTTATTTATCTGCTCCACTCCTCACTCTTTATTTACCTGCTCCACTCCTCACTCTTTATTTACCTGCTCTGCTCCTCACTCTTTATATATCTGCTTTACTCCTCGCTCTTTATTTAACTATCCTCTCCTCGCTCTTTATTTATCTGCTCCTCTCCTCGCTCTTTATTTATCTGCTTCTCTCCTCACTCTTTATTTTCCTGCACTACTCCTCGCTCTTTGTTCACCTGCTCCTTGCCTCGCTCTTTATTTATCTGCTCCTCTCCTCACTCTTTATTGACCTGCTCCTCTCCTCACTCTTTATTTACCTGCTCCTCTCCACGATCTTTCTTTATCTGCTCCTCTCCTCAATCTTTATTTACCTGCTCCTCTCCTCGCTCTTAATTTTTCTGCTCCTCTCCTCACTCTTTATTTACCTGCTCCTCTCCTCACTCTTTATTTACCTGCTCCTCTCCTCGCTCTTTATTTAACTGCTCTGCTCCTCACTCTTCATTTACCTGCACATCTCCTCGCTCTTTATTCACCTGCTGCTCTCCTCGCTCTTTATTTACCTGCTCCGCTCCTCACTCTTTATTTCCCTGCTCCTCTCCTCACTCTTAATGTATCTTCTCCTCTCCTCGCTCTTTATTTACCTGCTCCTCTCCTCGCTCTTAATTTATCTGCTCCTCTCCTCGCTCTTCATTTACCTGCTCCTCTGCTCGCTCTTTATTTACCTGCTCCTCTGCTCGCTCTTTATTTACCTGCTCCTCTCCTCGCTCTTTATTTACCTGCTCCGCTCCTCGCTCTTCATTTACCTGCTCCTCTCCTCACTCTTTATTAACCTGCTCCACTCCCCGCTCTTTATTGAACTGATCCGCTCCTCACTCTTAATGTCCCTGCTCCTCTCCTCGCTCTTTATTTACCTGCTCCATTCCTCGCTCTTTATTGATCTGATCCGATCCTCACTCTGTATTTACCAGCTCCACGATGTGCTCTTAAATTTCCTGCTCCGCTCCTCACTCTTTAATTACCTGCTACTCTCCTCACTCTTTATTTACCTGCTCTGCTCCTCGCTCTTTATTTACCTGCTCCTCTCCTCACTCTTTATTAACGTGCTCCACTCCTCGCTCTTTTTTCATCTGATCCGCTCCTAACTCAAAAATTACCAACTCCACGATGTGCTCTTAAATGTCCTGCTCCACTCCTCGCTCTTTATTTTCTGCTCCTCTCCTCGCTCTTTGTTTCACTGCTCCTCTCCTCACTCTTTATTTATCTGCTCCACTCCTCACTCTTTATTTACCTGCTCCTCTCCTCACTCTATATTTGTCTGCTCCACTCCTCACTCTTTATTTACCTGCTCTGCTCCTCACTCTTTATATATCTGCTCCTCTCCACGGTCTTTATTTACCTGCTCCTCTCCTCACTCTTTATTTAACTGCTCTGGTCCTCACTCTTTATTTACCTGCTCCTCTCCTCGCTCTTTTTTTATCTGCTCCTCTCCTCGCTCTTTCTTTATCTGCTTCTCTCCTCACTCTTTATTTTCCTGCTCCTCCACTCACTCTTTATTTATCTGCTCCACTCCTCACTCTTTATTTACCTACTCCTCTCCTCACTCTTTATTTAACTGCTCGACTCCTCGCTCTTTATTAACTTGCTCCTCTCCTCGCTCTTTATTTATCTGCTCCTCTCCTCGCTCTTTATTTATCTGCTTCTCTCATCGTCTTTATTTTCCTGCTCTACTCCTCGCTCTTTATTTTTCCTGCTCCTTGCCTCGCTCTTTATTTATCTGCTCCTCTCCTCACTGTTTGTTTACCTGCTCCTCTCATCACGCTTTATTTACCTGCTCCTCTCCACGCTCTTTATTTACCTGCTCCACTCCTCACTCTTTATTTAACTGCTCCTCTCCTCGCTCTTTATTTAACTACTCTGCTCCTCACTCTTCATTTACCTGCACCTCTCCTCGCTCTTTATTCACCTGCTGCTCAACTCGCTATTTATTTACCTGCTCAGCTACTCACTCTTTTTTTTGCTTGCTCCTCTCCTCACTCTTTATTTACCTGCTCCTCTCCTCGCTCTTTATTTAACTGCTCTGCTCCTCACTCGTCATTTACCTGCTCCTCTCCTCGCTCTTTATTTACCTGCTCCGCTCCTCACTCTTTATTTCCCTGCACCTCTCCTCACTCTTAATTTACCTGCTCCTCTCCTCGCTCTTTATTTATCTTCTCCGCTCCTCACTCTTTTTTTTGCTTGCTCCTCTCCTCACTCTTTATTTAACTGCTCTACTCCTCGCTCTTTATTGACCTGCTTCTCTCCTCGCTCTTTAATTATCTGCTCCTCTCCTCACTCTTTATTTACCTGCTCCTCCCCTCACTCTTTATTTACCTGCTCCACTACACGCTCTTTCTTTATCTGCTCCTCTCCTCAATCTTAATTTAACTGCTCCTCTCCTCGCTCTTTTTTTATCTGCTACTCTACTCACTCTTTATTAACCTGCTCCTCTCCTCACACTTTATTTACCTGTTCTACTCCTCACTTTTTATTTACCTGCTCCTCTCCTCGCTCTTTACTTACCTGCTCCGCTCCTCACACTTTATTTACCTGTTCTACTCCTCACTCTTTATTTACATGCTCCTCTCCTCGCTCTTTATTTATCTGCTCCACTCCTCACTCTTTATTGACCTGCTCTGCTCCTCACTCTTGATTTTCCTGCTCCTATCCTCGATCTTTATTTCCCTGCTCCGCTCCTCACTCTTTATTTATCTGCTCATCTCCTCGCTTTTTATTTACCTGCTCCTCTCCTCGCTCTTTACTTACCTGCTCCGCTCCTCACACTTTATTTACCTGTTCTACTCCTCACTCTTTATTTACCTGCTCCTCTCCTCGCTCTTTATTTATCTGCTCCACTCCTCACTCTTTATTGACCTGCTCTGCTCCTCACTCTTGATTTACCTGCTCCTCTCCTCGCTCTTTATTTTTCTGCTCCACTCCTCACTCTTTATTTACCTGCTCTGCTCCCCACTCTTTATATATCTGCTCCTCTCCACGCTCTTTATTTATATGCTCGTCTCCTCACTCTTTATTTAACTGCTCTAGTCCTCACTCTTTATTGACCTAATGCGCTCCACGCTCTTTATTTATCTGCTCCACTTCTCACTCTTTATTTATCTGCTCCACTCCTCACTCTTTATTTCCTTGCTCCTCTCCTCACTCTTTATTTATCTGCTCCACTCCTCACTCTTTATTTCCCTGCTCCTCTCCTCACTCTTTATTTATCTGCTCTGCTCCTCACTCTTTATATATCTGCTCTGCTCCTCGCTCTTTATTTACCTGCTCCTCTCCTCGCTCTTTATTTATCTGCTCCTCTCCTCGCTCTTTATTTATCTGCTCTCCTCCTCACTCTTTATTGACCTGCTCCTCTCCTCACTCTTTATTTCCCAGCTCCTCTCCTCACTCTTTATTTACCTGCTCCTCTCCTCACTCTTTATTTGTCTGCTCCGCTCCTCACTCTTTATTTAACTGCTCCTCTCCTCACTCTTGATTTATCTGCTCCACTCCCCACTCTTTATTTACCTGCTCCACTCCCCACTCTTTATTTACCTGCTCCTCTCCTCACTCTTTATTTGTCTGCTCCTCTCCTCGCTCTTAATTTATCTGCTCCACTCCTCACTCTTTATTTATCTGCTCCACTCTTCACTCTTTATCTAACTGCTCCTCTCCTCACTCTTTATTTATCTGCTCCACTCCTCACTCTTTATTTACCTGCTCCTCTCCTCACTGTTTATTTATCTGCTCCACTCCTCACTCTTTATTTACCTGCTCTGCTCCTCACTCTTTATATATCTGCTCCTCCCCACGCTCTTTATTTACCTGCTCCTCTCCTCACTCTTTATTTAACTGCTCTAGTCCTCACTCTTTGTTTACCTGCTCCTCTCCTCGCTCTTTATTTATCTGCTCCTCTCCTCGCTCTTTATTTATCTGCTTCCCTCCTCACTCTTTATTTTCCTGCTCCTCTCCTCGCTCTTTAATTATCTGCTCCTCTCCTCACTCTTTATTTACCTGCTCCTCCCCTCACTCTTTATTTACCTGCTCCACTACACGCACTTTCTTTATCTGCTCCTCTCCTCAATCTTTATTTAACTGCTCCTCTCCTCGCTCTTTTTTTATCTGCTACTCTCCTCACTCTTTATTTATCTGCTCCGCTCCTCACTCTTTTTTTTGCTTGCTCCTCTCCTCACTCTTTATAGACCTGGTCCTCTCCTCGCTCTTTATTTAACTGCTCTGCTCCTCACTCTTCATTTACCTGCACCTCTCCTCGCTCTTTATTCACCTGCTGCTCTCCTCGCTCTTTATTTACCTGCTCCGCTCCTCGCTCTTTATTTCCCTGCTCCTCTCCTCACTCTTAATTTATCTGCTCCTCTCCTCGCTCTTTGTTGACCTGCTCCTCTCCTCGCTCTTAATTTATCTGCTCCTCTCCTCGCTCTTCATTTACCTGCTCCTCTGCTCGCTCTTTATTTACCTGCTCCTCTCCTCGCTCTTATTTTATCTGCTCCTCTCCTCGCTCTTCATTTACCTGCTCTTCTGCTCGCTCTTTATTTACCTGCTCCTCTGCTCGCTCTTTATTTAGCTGCTCCTCTCCTCGCTCTTTATTTACCTGCTCCTCTCCTCACTCTTTATTTACCTGCTCATCTCCAGGCTCTTTCTTTATCTGCTCCTCTCCTCAATCTTTATTTACCTGCTCCTCTCCTCACTCTTTATTTATCTGCTCCTCTCCTCACTCTTTATTTACCTGCTCCTCTCCTCACTCTTTATTCACCTGCTCCTCTCCTCACTCTTTTTTTTGCTTGCTCTTCTCCTCACTCTATATTTACCTGCTCCTCTCCTCGCTCTTTATTCAACTGCTCTGCTCCTCACTCTTCATTTACCTGCACCTCTCCTCGCTTTTTGTTCACCTGCTGCTCTCCTCGCTCTTTATTTACCTGCTCCGCTCCTCACTCTTAATTTATCTGCTCCTCTCCACGCTCTTTATTTACCGGCTCCTCTCCTCGCTCTTAATTTATCTGCTCCACTCCTCGCTCTTTATTGATCTGATCCGCTCTGAACTCTATAATTACCAACTCCACGATGTGCTCTTAAATGTCCTGCTCCGCTCCTCACTCTTTATTTACCTGCTCCGCTCCTCGCACTTTATTTACCTGCTCTACTCCTCACTCTTTATTTACCTGCTCCACTCCTCGCTCTTTATTTATCTGCTCTGCTCCTCACTCTTCATATATCTGCTCTGCTCCTCGCTCTTTATTTACCTGCTCCTCTCCTCGCTCTTCATTTATCTGCTCCTCTCCTCGCTCTTTATTTATCTGCTTCTCTCCTCACTCTTTATTTTCCTGCTCTACTCCTCGCTCTTTGTTTACCTGCTCCTTGCCTCGCTCTTTATTTATCTGCTCCTCTCCTCACTCTTTATTGACCTGCTCCTCTCCTCACTCTTTATTTACCTGCTCCTCTCCACGCTCTTTCTTTATCTGCTCCTCTCCTCAATATTTATTTCCCTGCTCCTCTCCTCGCTCTTTATTTTTCTGCTCCTCTCCTCACTCTTTATTTACCTGCTCCTCTCCTCACTCTTTATTTACCTGCTCCTCTCCTCGCTCTTTATTTAACTGCTCTGCTCCTCACTCTTCATTTACCTGCACCTCTCCTCGCTCTTTATTCACCTGCTGCTCTCCTCGCTCTTTATTTACCTGCTCCGCTACTCACTCTTTATTTCGCTGCTCCTCTCCTCACTGTTAATTTATCTTCTCCTCTCCTCGCTCTTTATTTACGTGCTCCTCTCCTCGCTCTTAATTTATCTGCTCCTCTCCTCGCTCTTCATTTACCTGCTCCTCTCCTCGCTCTTAATTTATCTGCTCCTCTCCTCGCTCTTCATTTACCTGCTCGTCTGCTCGCTCTTTGTTTACCTGCTCCTCTGCTCGCTCTTTATTTACCTGCTCTTGTCCTCGCTCTTTATTTACCTGCTCCGCTCCTCGCTATTTATTTACCTGCTCCTCTCCTCGCACTTTATTTACCTGCTCCATTCCTCGCTCTTTATTGATCTGATCCGCTTCTCACTCTGTATTTACCAGCTCCACGATGTGCTCTGAAATTTCCTGCTCCGCTCCTCACTCTTTAATTACCTGCTACTCTCCTCACTCTTTGTTTACCTGCTCTACTCCTCGCTCTTTATTTACCTGCTCATATCCTCGCTCTTGATTTACCTGCTCCGCTCCACGCTCTTTATTTACCTGCTCCTCTCCTCGCTCTTTATGTATCTGGTCCTCTCCTCACTCTTTATTTACCTGCTCTGCTCCCCACTCTTTATATATCTGCTCCTCTCCACGCTCTTTATTTACCTGCTCGTCTCCTCACTCTTTATTTAACTGCTCTAGTCCTCACTCTTTATTGACCTACTCTGCTCCTCGCTCTTTATTTATCTGCTCCACTCCTCACTCTTTATTTACCTGCTCCTCTCCTCACTCTTTATTTGTCTGCTCCACTCCTCACTCTTTATTTACCTGCTCTGCTCCTCACTCTTTATATATCTGCTCCTCTCCACGCTCTTTATTTACCTGCTCCTCTCCTCACTCTTTATTTAACTGCTCTAGTCCTCACTCTTTATTTACCTGCTCCTCTCCTCGCTCTTTATTTATCTGCTCCTCTCCTCTCTCTTTATTTATCTGCTTCTCTCCTCACTCTTTATTTTCCTGCTCCTCTCCTCACTCTTAATTTATCTGCTCCACTCCTCACTCTTTATTTACCTGCTCCTCTCCTCACTCTTTATTTAACTGCTCGACTCCTCGCTCTTTATTTACTGCTCCTCTCCTCGCTCTTTATTTATCTGCTCCTCTCCTCGCTGTTTATTTATCTGCTCCTCTCCTCACTCTTTATTTGCCTGCTCCTCTCCTCGTTCTTTATTTATCTGCTCCTCTCCTCACTCTTTATTTACATGCTCCACTCCTCGCTCTTTATTTACCTGCTCCACTCCTCACTCTTCATTTACCTGCACCGCTCCACACTTTATTTACCTGCTCCACTCCTCTCATTATTTACCTGCTCCATCCTCACTCTTAATTTTCCTGCTCCGCTCCTCGCTCTTGATGTACCTGCTCTACTCCTCGCTCTTTAATTACCTGCTCGACTCCTCACTCTTTATTTACCTGCTCCATCCTCACTCTTCATTTATCTGCTCCGCTCCTCACTCTTTATTTACCTTCTCCGCTCCTCACTCTTCATTTACCTGCTCTGCTCCTCACACTTTATTTACCTGCTCCTCTCCTCACTCTTTATTTACCTGCTCCTCTCCTCACTCTTTATTTCCCTGCTCCTCTCCTCACTCTTTATTTATCTGCTCCTCTCCTCACTCTTTATTTACCTGCTCCGCTCCTCGCTCTTTATTTTCCTGCTCCCAGAGAGCAGCCAGGGATCTCAGAGTGCACCCAGGCACCCCACAATGATCCCAGAGTGCACAGTCACCCCAGAGCGACCCACAGAGCGGCTAGGGATCCCAGAGTGCACGAATCACCAAACAACGATCCCAAATGCACCCAGTCACCCCAGAGCGACCCAGAGAGCAGCCAGGGATCCCAGAGTGCACCCGATCACCCCACAATGATCCCAGAGTGCACCCAGGGATCCCAGAGCGACCCAGAGAGCAGCCAGGGATCCCAGAGTGCACTCGGTCACCCCACAATGATCCCAGAGTGCACCCAGGGATCCCAGACTACACACAGTCAACCCAGAGCGACCCACACAGCAGCTTGGGATCCCAGAGTGCACGAACCACCCAACAATGATCCCAAATGCACCCTGTCACCCCACAATGATCCCAGAGTGCACCCAGGGTTCCCAGAGTGTACCCGGTCACCCCACAATGATCCCAGAGTGCACCCAGGGATCCCAGAGTGCATCAAGTCACCCCAGAGCGACCCAGAGTCCACCCAGGGATCGCAGAGTGCACCCAGTCGCCCCAGGGCGACCTAGATTGCAGCCAGGGATCCCAGGGTGCAACCAGTCACCCCACAATGATCCCAGAGTGCAGCCAGGAATCCCAGAATATACTCAGTCAACCCAGAGCGACCCAGAGTGCAGCCAGGAATCCTCGAGTGCACCCAGTCACCCCACACTGATCCCAGAGTTCACCCAGTCACCCCACACTGATCCCAGAGTTCACCCAGTCACCCCAGAGCGACCCAGATTGCAGCCACGGATCCCAGAGTGCACCTAGTCACCCCACATTATCCCAGAATGCACCCAGTCACCCCACAATTATCCCAGTGTGCAGCCAGGGATCCCTGAGTGCACCTAGTCACCCCACAGTAACCCAGAGTGCACCCAGTCACCCCACAATGATCCCAGAGTGCACCCAGTCACCCCAGAGCGACCCAGAGTGCACACAGGGATCCCAGAGTGCACCCCGTCACCTCACAATGATCCCAGAGTGCACACAGGGATCCCAGAGTGCACCCCGTCACCCCACAATGATCCCAGAATGCAGCCAGGGATCCCAGAGTGCACCCAGTCACCCCAGATTGATCCCAGAGTGCAGCCAGGGATCCCAGAGTGCACCTAGTCACCCCACACTGATCCCAGAGTGCACCCAGTCACCCCACAATGATCCCAGAGTGCACCCAGCGATCCCAGAGTGCACCCTGTCACCCCACAATGATCCCAGAATGCAGCCAGGGATCCCAGAGTGCACCCAGTCACCCCAGATTGATCCCAGAGTGCAGCCAGGGATCCCGGAGTGCACCCAGTCACCCCAGAGCGATCCCAGAGTGCACACAGGGATCCCAGAGTGCACCCCGTCACCCCACAATGATCCCAGAGTGCACCCATTCACCCCAGAGCGACCCAGAGTGCACACAGGGATCCCAGAGTGCACCCCGTCATCCCACAATGATCCCAGAGTGCACACAGGGATCCCAGAGTGCACCCCGTCACCCCACAATGATCCCAGAATGCAGCCAGGGATCCCAGAGTGCACCCAGTCACCTCAGATTGATCCCAGAGTGCAGCCAGGGATCCCGGAGTGCACCCAGTCACCCCACAATGATCCCAGAGTGCAGCCATGGATCCCAGAGTGCACCCAGTCACCCCAGAGCGACCTAGAGTGCACCCAGGGATCCCATAGTGCACCCAGTCACCCCACAATGATCCCAGAGTGCAGCCAGGGATCCCAGAGTGCACCCAGTCACCCCAGAGCGACCTAGAGTGCACCCAGGGTTCCCAGAGTGCACCCAGTCACCCCAGAGCGACCTAGAGTGCACCCAGGGGTGCCAGAGTACACCCAGTCACCCCAGAGGGACCCAGAGTGCACCCAGGGATCCCAGAATACACCCAGTCACCCCAGAGCGACCCAGATTGCAGCCACGGACCCCAGAGTGCAGCGATTCACCCCACATTAATCCAGAGTGCACCCAGGGATTCCAGATCGCACCCAGTCACTCCAGATTGATCCCAGAGTGCAGCTAGGAATCCCAGAGTGCAACCAGTCACCCCACAATGATCCCAGAGTGCACACACCCCACAATTATCCCAGAGAGCAGCCAGGGATCCCAGAGTGCATCCAGTCACCCCACAATGATCCCAGAGTGCAGCCAGGGATCCCAGAGTGCACCCAGTCACCCCACAATGATCCCAGAGTGCACCCAGTGATCCCAGAGTGCACCCAGTCACCCCACAATGATCCCAGAGTGCAGCCAGGGATCCCAGAGTGCACCCAGTCTCCCCACAATGATCCAAGAGTGCACCTAGGGATCCCAGACTGCACCCAGTCACCCCAGAGCGACCTAGAGTGCACCCGGGGATCCCAGAGTGCACCCAGTCACCCTACAATGATCCCAGAGTGCAGCCATGGATCCCAGAGTGCACCCAGTTACCCCAGAGCGACCTAGAGTGCACCCAGCGTTCCCAGAGTGCACCCAGTCACCCCAGAGCGACCTAGAGTGCACCCAGAGGTGCCAGAGTGTACCCAGTCATCCCACAATGGTCCCAGAGTGCAGCCAGGGATCCCAGAGTGCACCCAGCCATCCCACATTGATCCCAGAGAGTGCACCCAGGGATCCCAGAGTGCACCTAGGGATCCCAGAGTGCACCCAGTCACCCCTGAGCGACCCAGAGTGCACACAGGGATCCCAGAGTGCACCCAGTCACCCAGAGTGCACCCAATCACCCCAGAGCGACCCAGATTGCAGCCACGGATCCCAGAGTGCACCCAGTCACCCCGCAATGATCCCAGAATGCACCCAGGTATCCCAGAGTGCACCCTGTCACTCCACAATGATCCCAGAGTGCAGCCAGGGATCCCAGAGTGCACCCAGTCACCTCAGATTGATCCCAGAGTGCGGCCAGGGATCCCGGAGTGCACCCAGTCACCCCACAGTTATCCCAGAGTGCGGCCAGGGATCCCAGAGTGCACCCAGTCACCCCAGAGCGACCTAGAGTGCACCCAGGGATCCCAGAGTGCACCCAGTTACCCCAGAGCGACCTGGAGTGCTCCAAGGGATGCCAGAGAACACCCATTCAACCCAGAGCGACCCAGATTGCAGCCACGGATCCCAGAGTGCACCGATTCACCCCACATTAATCCAGAGTGCACCCAGGGAACCCAGAGTGCACCCAGTCACCCCAGATTGATCCCAGAGTACAGCCAGGAATCCCAGTGTGCACCCGGTCACCCCAGAGCCACCCCGAGTGCACCCAGGGATCCCAGAGTGCACCCAGTCACGCCACAATGATCCCAGAGTGCAGCCTAGGATCCCAGAGTGCACCCAGGCACCCCACAATGATCCCAGAGTGCAGTCAGGGATCCCAGAGTGCACCCAGTCACCCCCCAATTAACCCAGAGTGCACCCAGGGATCCCAGATTGCACCCAGTCACCCCAGAGCGACCCGGAGTGCACGCACGGATCCCAGAGTGCACCCAGCCACCCCACAATGATCCCAGAGTGCAGCCAGGAATTCCAGAGTGCACCCAGTCACCCCAGATTGATCCCAGAGTGCAGCCAGGAATCCCAGAGTGCACTCAGTCACGCCAGAGTGATCACAGATTGCAGCCAGGGATCCCAGAGTGCACTCAGTCACTCCAAAGCGATACAGAGTGCAGCCACGGATCCCAGATTGCACCCAGTCACTCCAGATTGATCCCAGAGTGGCATTGAGACCACCACAATTATTACAACAACAGCAACTTGTATTTATAATATATTTCTCTCGAAATGTGTGTATCTGCACACGGACAGAATGGCGGCAAGTACGGCAGCCGGTTGGACAACATAGATGCAATTGCGGTCGACATCTTGGACAAAATCGTGGCATCCAAGGCGGCCACCGTGGACAAAATGGCGGTAGGTACCCCACGGCGTGTCCCCAGCAACATCCTGGGGGTCACCATTGACCAGAAACTTAACTGGACCAGCCATATAAATACTGTGGCTACGAGAGCAGGTCAGAGGCTGGATATTCTGCAGCGAGTGACTCACCTCCTGATTCCCCAAAGCCTTCCCACCATCTACAAGGCACAAGTCAGGAGTGTGATGGAATACTCTCCACTTGCCTGGATGAGTGCAGCTCCAACAACACTCAAGAAGCTCGACACCATCCAGGACAAAACAGCCCGCTTGATTGGCACCCCATCCACCACCCTAAACATTCACTCCCTTCCCCACCAGTGCACTGTGGCTGCAGTGTGTACCATCCACAGGATGCACTGCAGCAGCTTGCCAAGGCTTCTTCGACAGCACCTCCCAAACCCGCGACCTCTACCACCTGGAAGGACAAGAGCAGAAGGCACATGGGAACAACACCACCTGCACGTTCCCCTCCAAGTCAAACATCATCCTGACTTGGAAATATAAAGGGATCCTAGAGGGGATGGCACTGCAGATCGGCTTGTTGAGCTTCAGGGAAGCACTCCTGCTCCTTCGGGCCCACAAGCAGTGCAACAAAGGCACTTCCCTGCAGATCCGGGCCTTCTCACCTCCTCTGATGTGGCATTAATCAGAAGGCCTGGGAACCCAGGCCCCCAGGAGTTAAAAATAATAAAGCTGTAAAAATGGAGGCCGGCAGCCTCCTTATATGCAGTTGGTGACCGACCCTCCTCCTGATAGCGCGTTGGTCGCCCGCCCCCCCTCCCCCAGACCCACACCCATTAAAACCGGAAGTGGGCGGGCTGGAGGCCAGTTGGGGTCGGATTTTAGTTTTTGACAAGATTTACCCAACATCCCATTTGTGGAATTAAAATTTAGACCTGGAAGGATCAGGAGTGTAGCGAGAGCGGGGATATAAAGTGTGGAGGCAGCGGAGAGCTGAGGTTAGAAGGAGTGGGAATATGATGTGCGGAGGGCCAAGACCAGACGGAGCGGGAGCCGAGACTGGACGGAGCGGGAGCCGAGATCAACTCAAACACAGGCAGAAATTTGAAAGATTAACGTCAGGGTGAGGTCAGAATCAGCGCAGAGAGGAAGGAGAGGCAGAACCCGAGGGAAGTAAGGTAATTATGGGGGAGAAGAATTGAGGTAAAGATCGAAGGTAAAGAAGTGGAATAATTAAACCGAGTTTAATATGGGTGAGATTTTACCAAAAGCGTTCATTCGGCTGGGTCAAGATCTTCCAGACCCGGTGAAGTCACAGGACATGAGGTTGGTGATTAATATATATTTTATATTCTCTAAGCTCAGGGAGTGGTTTCAACTAGGAACCTATAACTTGCTAATACTAAAAATAAATCAAGTGAATTAACGACATAAAATTATTTAAATAAATAAAACAAGGTTAGATAGAGATGGCAGTGCAGATTGTGTGTTGTGACTGCATCATGTGGGAGTTTGTGGAGACCAGTGTGGTCCTGAACCATCACATCTGCAGTAAGTGTCTGCAACTGGAGGAATTTCGTCTCAGAGTTGTTGAGCTGGCGTCCGATCTGCCGACATTGCGATGCATCATGTAGGGGGGAGAGTTATCTGGACACTTTGATCCAGAAGGCAATCATATCTCTTAGGTTAGGTAGTAGTTTAGATTTGGTTAGTGGCCCAGGGACAGGAGGATTTGCCTGCAAGTCAGGCAGGTATGGGGACCCCAGATGCAGTGGTGGAGGAGGCTCAGTCTTTGCCCTTGTCCAACAGATACGAGGTTCTTACTACCTGTGTGGATGGGAACAAAAACTGCAGGGAGGATGGATAAACTGACCACAGAACCCTACTACAGGAGGCCATTCGAGTGGGGGGAGTACAAAGGAATGTGGTAGAGGTAGGTTACAGTGTGGTCAGGTGGATAGATATTATTCTCTTCATCCACGACCGGGATTCCCAAAGACTGTGTTGCCTGCCCAGTGCCAGGGTTAAGGACATCTTCTCATGGCTGGAGAAGAGCTTGGAGCATGAGGGAGAGGATCCAGTTGTCGTGGTCCACGTAGGAACCAATGTCATAAGTAGAACTAGGAATGGGGTTCTGCTACGGGCGTTCGAGGAGCGAGGCTCCAAATTAAAAATCAGAACCTCAAAGGTGATAACCTCTGAATTACTACCCGAACCACTTGCAAATTGGCATAGGGTGAAACAGATTAAATGGTGAAATGCATGGCTGAAAGGGTGAAGTGGGAGGCGGCGGTTCCAACTTCTTCCAGTTCAGACGAAAGGTCAAGGGCCTGAAACGTTAACCCTGCTTCTTTCTCCAGAGGCTGCCTGATTTGCTGAGTATTTCCAACATTTTCTGTTTTTATTGCAGGGGTTTCGATTCATGGGGCACTGGCACTGGTACTGGGGATCGAGGGAGCTGTTCTGTTGGGACGGGGCCCGCTTAAACCAGGCTGGGACCAGTGTCCTGGTGAATCGAATAACTAATAAATCTTTTCTGCACCCTCTGTAAGGCCTTCGCATCTTAGATAATGTGAGAGGAAACTAGTAAGAAACATAAAAACAGATTGTACGAGCTTCTAAAACGTAAAAATGTAAGGAATCTTACAACACCAGGTTACAGTCCAACAGTTTTATTTGAAAATCTCCACATCACAAGTACGTAAAAAGGAAGAGATTAGCGAAAGTAAACGCGGGTCCCTTAGAGGCAGAGACAAGAGAAATTATAATGGAAGATAAAGAAATGGCAGAGACGGTAAAAACATTTTTTGTATCTGTCTCCACAGCAGAAGACACACAATATATGCCGGAAATAATGGGGAACCAATGGTCCGATGAGAGTGAGGAACTTAAAGTAATTAATATCAGTAAAGGAAAAGTACTGGAGAAATTAATGGGACTAAAAGCCGATAAATACCCTGGACCTGATGGCCGACATCCGAGGGTTCTCAAAGAGGTGGCTGCAGAGATAGTGGATGCATTGGTTGTGATCTTCCAGAATTCCCTAGATTCTAGAACAGTCCACGTGGATTGGATGTCAGCAAATGCAAATCTGCTATTCAAAAAAAGAGGGAGGGAGAAAACAGGGAACAACAGGCCAGTTAGCCTGACATCAGTCATTGGGAAAATGCTGGAATCCATTATGAAGGAAGAAAATCATAATATGATTAGGCAGAGTCAACATGGTTTTTTGAAAAGGAAACCGTGTTTGACAAATTTATTAGAGTTATTTGAGGATGAAACGAGCAGGGTACATAAAGGGGAACCAGTGGATGGAGTATATTTGGATTTTCAAAAGGCATTCGATAAGGTGCCACATAAAAGGTTGCTCAAGCAGAGGAGATAGAGGGGCATTCTGGGAGAAGTCGGCTCAGTCACCTCCACTGAACAGTGGGTAGCAGAAGAAGCCCTTCAGTGACGACCAGGAGGAAAATCATCCAGCAGAGGGGCATTCTGGAAGAATTCGGCTCAGTCTCCTCCACTGAAGACTGGGTAGCAGAAGGAACCCGACAGTGACGACCAGGAGGAAAAGCATCCGGCGGAGGAGCATTCTGGGAGAAGTCGGCACAGTCACCTCCACTGAACAGTGGGTAGCAGAAGAAGCCCTTCAGTGACAACCAGGAGAAAAGGCATCCGACAGAGGAGCATTTTGGTAGGAGTCGGCTCAGTCATCTCCACTGAATCGTGGGAGCAGAAGAAGACCTTCAGTGACGATCAAGAGGAAAAGCATCCCGCAGCTGGGCATTCTGGGAGAAGTCGGCTAAGTCACCTCCAGTGAACAGTGGGGAGCAGAAGAAGCCCTTCTGTGACGACCAGGAGGAAAAGCATCCAGCAGAGGCGCATTCTGGGAGAAGTCAGCTCAATCATCTCCACTGAACAGTGGGTAGCAGAAAACGACCTG
The DNA here is from genome assembly GCF_035084215.1 of Heptranchias perlo. NCBI lineage: Eukaryota > Metazoa > Chordata > Chondrichthyes > Hexanchiformes > Hexanchidae > Heptranchias > Heptranchias perlo. The sequence goes on along the minus strand of NW_027139688.1, from coordinate 190,210 downwards.
CGGTGACTACCAGGAGGAAAAGCATCCAGCAGAGGAGATAGAGGGGCATTCTGGGAGAAGTCGGCTCGGTCACCTCCACTGAACAGAAGAAGCCCTTCTGTGACTACCAGGAAGCAAAGCATCCAGCAGAGGAGACAGAGGGGCATTCTGAGAGAAGTCGGCTCAGTCATCTCCACTGAACAGTGGGCAGCAGAAAAAGCCCTTCAGTGACTAAAAGGAGGAAAAGCATCCAGCAGAGAATCATTCTGGTTGAAGTCGGCTCAGTCGTCTCCACTGAACAGTGGGTAGCTGACGAAGTACTTCAGTGACTACCAGGAGGAAAGGCATCCAGCAGAGGGGCATTCTGGCAGAAGTCGGCTCAATCACCTCCACTGAACATTGGGGAGCAGAAGAAACCCTTCAATGACTCACAGGAGGAAAAGCATCCAGCAGAGGGGAATTCTGGGAGAAGTCGGCTCAGTCACCTCCACTGAACAGTGGTCAGCAGAAGAACTGGTGTCGAGGAGCAGTTCAATCAGATAAAAATTACTGAAGGGGTTAGTGAATGGGTGACCAACAGACAGAGAAAGAGTTCGAAGGCAGTGCAGGGGTTCCCTGCGGCGATCTCCTTCCAAAACAGGTATACCATATTGGATAATTTTGGGGGAGATGGCTCACATGGGGAAGGAGACAGACGGGCATTCTGGGAGAAGTCGGCTCAGTCACCTCCTCCGAAGAGTGGGTAGCAGAAGAAGCCCTTCAGTGACTACGAGGAAGAAAAGCATCCAGCAGAGGGCCATTCTGGGAGAAGTCCGCTCAGTCACCTCCACTGAACAGTGGATAGCAGAAGGAGCCCTTTTGTGACTACCAGGAGGAAAAGCATCCAGCAGAGGCGGAATCTGGGAGAAGTTGGCTCAGTCACGCCGATTGAACAGCGGGTAGCAGATGAAGCCCTTCAGTGATTACCAGGAGGAAATGCATCCAGCAGAGGAGACAGAGGGGCATTCTGGGAGAAGTTGGCTCAGTCACATCCACTGAACAGTGGGTAGCAGAAGATGCCCTTCAGTGACAACCAGGAAAAAAGGCTCCCAGCAATGGAGACAGTGGGGCATTCTGGGAGAAGTCGGCTCAGTCATCTCCACTGAACAGAAAAAGCTCTTCAGTGACGACCAGGAAGCAAACCATCCAGCAGAGAAGACAGAGGGGCATTCTGAGAGAAGTCGGCTCAGTCACCTCCACTGAACAGCGGGTAGCAGAAGGTAGCTTATCAGTGACTACGAGGAGGAAAAGTATCCAGCAAAGTGGCATTCTGGGCAATGTCTGCTCAGTCATCAACACTGAACAGTGGGTAGTAGAAGAAGCCCTTCAGTGACTACCAGAAGGAAAAGCATCCAGCAGAGGAGCATTCTGTGAGAAGTCGGCTCAGCCACCTCCACTGAACATGGGTAGCAGAAGACGCCCTTTAGTGACGACCAGGAGGAAAAGCATCCAGCAGAGGAGATAGAGGGGCATTCTGGGATAAGTCGGCTCAGTCACCTCCACTGAACAGTGGGTAGCAGAAGATGCCCTTCAGTGACGAAAAGGAGGAAAAGCATCCAGCAGAGAATTATTCTGGTTGAAGTCGGCTCAATCACCTCCACTGAACATTGGGGAGCAGAAGAAACCCTTCAATGACTCACAGGAGGAAAAGCATCCAGCAGAGGGGAATTCTGGGAGAAGTCGGCTCAGTCACCTCCACTGTACAGTGGTCAGCAGAAGAACTGGTGTCGAGGAGCAGTTCAATCAGATAAAAATTACTGAAGGGGTTGGTGAATGGGTGACCAACAGACAGAGAAAGAGTTCGAAGGCAGTGCAGGGGTTCCCTGCGGCGATCTCCTTCCAAAACAGGTATACCATATTGGATAATTTTGGGGGAGATGGCTCACATGGGGAAGGAGACAGACGGGCATTCTGGGAGAAGTCGGCTCAGTCACCTCCTCCGAAGAGTGGGTAGCAGAAGAAGCCCTTCAGTGACTACGAGGAAGAAAAGCATCCAGCAGAGGGCCATTCTGGGAGAAGTCCGCTCAGTCACCTCCACTGAACAGTGGATAGCAGCAGAAGCCTTTCGGTGACGACCAGGAGGAAAAGCATCCAGCAGAGGGGCAATCTGGGAGAAGTCGGCACAGTCACGCCGATTGAACAGTGGATAGCAGAAGGAGCCCTTTTGTGACTACCAGGAGAAAAAGCAACCAGCAGAGCGGCATCCTGGGAGAAGTCGGCTCAGTCACCTCCACTGAACAGCGGGTAGCAGAAGGTAGCCCTTCAGTGACTACGAGGAGGAAAAGCATCCAGCAAAGTGGCATTCTGGGCAATGTCTGCTCAGTCATCAACACTGAACAGTGGGTAGTAGAAGAAGCTATTCAGTGACTACCAGAAGGAAAAGCATCCAGCAGAGGAGCATTCTGTGAGAAGTCGGCTCAGCCACCTCCACTGAACATGGGTAGCAGAAGACGCCCTTTAGTGGCGACCAGGAGGAAAAGCATCCAGCAGAGGAGATAGAGGGGCATTCTGGGATAAGTCGGCTCAGTCACCTCCACTGAACAGTGGGTAGCAGAAGATGCCCTTCAGTGACAACCAGGAAAAAAGGCTCCCAGCAATGGAGACAGAGGGGCATTCTGGGAGAAGTCGGCTCAGTTACCTCCACTGAACAGTGGGTAGCAGAAGATGCCCTTCAGTGACAACCAGGAAAAAAGGCTCCCAGCAATGGAGACAGAGGGGCATTCTGGGAGAAGTCGGCTCAGTCACCTCCACTGAACAGTGGGTAGTAGAAGATGCCCTTCAGTGACAACCAGGAAAAAAGGCTCCCAGCAATGGAGACAGTGGGGCATTTTGGGAGAAGTCGGCTCAGTCATCTCCACTGAACAGAAAAAGCTCTTCAGTGACGACCAGGAAGCAAACCATCCAGCAGAGAAGACAGAGGGGCATTCTGAGAGAAGTCGGCTCAGTCACCTCCACTGAACAGCGGGTAGCAGAAGGTAGCCCTTCATTGACTACGAGGAGGAAAAGCATCCAGCAAAGTGGCATTCTGGGCAATGTCTGCTCAGTCATCAACACTGAACAGTGGGTAGTAGAAGAAGCCCTTCAGTGACTACCAGAAGGAAAAGCATCCAGCAGAGGAGCATTCTGTGAGAAGTCGGCTCAGCCACCTCCACTGAACATGGGTAGCAGAAGACGCCCTTTAGTGACGACCAGGAGGAAAAGCATCCAGCAGTGGAGATAGAGGGGCATTCTGGGAGAAGTCGGCTCAGTCACCTCCACTGAACAGTGGGTAGCAGAAGATGCCCTTCAGTGACAACCAGGAAAAAAGCCTCCCAGCAATGGAGACAGAGGGGCATTCTGGGAGAAGTCGGCTCAGTCTCCTCCACTGAAGACTGGGTAGCAGAAGGAACCCGACAGTGACGACCAGGAGGAAAAGCATCCGGCGGAGGAGCATTCTGGGAGAAGTCGGCACAGTCACCTCCACTGAACAGTGGGTAGCAGAAGAAGCCCTTCAGTGACAACCAGGAGAAAAGGCATCCGACAGAGGAGCATTTTGGTAGGAGTCGGCTCAGTCATCTCCACTGAATCGTGGGAGCAGAAGAAGACCTTCAGTGACGATCAAGAGGAAAAGCATCCCGCAGCTGGGCATTCTGGGAGAAGTCGGCTAAGTCACCTCCAGTGAACAGTGGGTAGCAGAAGAAGCCCTTCTGTGACGACCAGGAGGAAAAGCATCCAGCAGAGGCGCATTCTGGGAGAAGTCAGCTCAATCATCTCCACTGAACAGTGGGTAGCAGAAAACGACCTGCGGTGACTACCAGGAGGAAAAGCATCCAGCAGAGGAGATAGAGGGGCATTCTGGGAGAAGTCGGCTCAGTCACCTCCTCCGAAGAGTGGGTAGCAGAAGAAGCCCTTCAGTGACTACGAGGAAGAAAAGCATCCAGCAGAGGGCCATTCTGGGAGAAGTCGGCTCAGTCACCTCCACTGAGCATTGGATAGCAGCAAAAGCCTTTCGGTGACTACCAGGAGGAAAAGCATCCAGCAGAGGGGCAATCTGGGAGAAGTCGGCTCAGTCACGCCGATTGAATAGTGGATAGCAGAAGGAGCCCTTTTGTGACTACCAGGAGAAAAAGCAACCAGCAGAGCGGCATCCTGGGAGAAGTTGGATCAGTCACCTCCACTGAACAGCGGGTAGCAGATGAAGCCCTTCAGTGATTACCAGGAGGAAATGCATCCAGCAGAGGAGACAGAGGGGCATTCTGGGAGAAGTCGGCTCAGTCACATCCACTGAACAGTGGGTAGCAGAAGATGCCCTTCAGTGACAACCAGGAAAAAAGGCTCCCAGCAATGGAGACCGTGGGGTATTCTGGGAGAAGTCGGCTCAGTCATCTCCACTGAACAGAAAAAGCTCTTCAGTGACGACCAGGAAGCAAACCATCCAGCAAAGAAGACAGAGGGGCATTCTGAGAGAAGTCGGCTCAGTCACCTCCACTGAACAGCGGGTAGCAGAAGGTAGCCCTTCAGTGACTACGAGGAGGAAAAGTATCCAGCAAAGTGGCATTCTGGGCAATGTCTGCTCAGTCATCAACACTGAACAGTGGGTAGTAGAAGAAGCCCTTCAGTGACTACCAGAAGGAAAAGCATCCAGCAGAGGAGCATTCTGTGAGAAGTCGGCTCAGCCACCTCCACTGAACATGGGTAGCAGAAGACGCCCTTTCGTGACGACTAGGAGGAAAAGCATCCAGCAGAGGAGATAGAGGGGCATTCTGGGATAAGTCGGCTCAGTCACCTCCACTGAACAGTGGGTAGCAGAAGATGCCCTTCAGTGACAACCAGGAAGAAAGGCTCCCAGCAATGGAGACAGAGGGGCATTCTGGGAGAAGTCGGCTCAGTCACATCCACTGAACAGTGGGTAGCAGAAGATGCCCTTCAGTGACAACCAGGAAAAAAGGCTCCCAGCAATGGAGACAGTGGGGCATTTTGGGAGAAGTCGGATCAGTCATCTCCACTGAACAGAAAAAGCTCTTCAGTGATGACCAGGAAGCAAACCATCCAGCAGAGAAGACGGAGGGGCATTCTGAGAGAAGTCGGCTCAGTCACCTCCACTGAACAGCGGGTAGCAGAAGGTAGCCCTTCAGTGACTACGAGGAGGAAAAGCATCCAGCAAAGTGGCATTCTGGGCAATGTCTGCTCAGTCATCAACACTGAACAGTGGGTAGTAGAAGAAGCCCTTCAGTGACTACCAGAAGGAAAAGCATCCAGCAGAGGAGCATTCTGTGAGAAGTCGGCTCAGCCACCTCCACTGAACATGGGTAGCAGAAGACGCCCTTTCGTGACGACCAGGAGGAAAAGCATCCAGCAGAGGAGATAGAGGGGCATTCTGGGAGAAGTCGGCTCAGTCACCTCCACTGAACAGTGGGTAGCAGAAGATGCCCTTCAGTGACAACCAGGAAAAAAGCCTCCCAGCAATGGAGACAGAGGGGCATTCTGGGAGAAGTCGGCTCAGTCACCTCCACTGAACAGTGGGTAGCAGAAGATGCCCTTCAGTGACAACCAGGAAAAAAGGCTCCCAGCAATGGAGACAGAGGGGCATTCTGGGAGAAGTCGGCTCAGTCATCTCCAGTGAACAGAAAAAGCTTTTCAGTGACGACCAGGAAGCAAACCATCCAGCAGAGGAGACAGAGTGGCATTCTGAGAGAAGTCGGCTCAGTCATCTCCACTGAACAGTGGGCAGCAGAAAAAGCCCTTCAGTGACTAAAAGGAGGAAAAGCATCCAGCAGAGAATCATTCTGGTTGAAGTCGGCTCAGTCGTGTCCACTGAACAGTGGGTAGCTGACGAAGTACATCAGTGACTACCAGGAGCAAAGGCATCCAACGGAGGAGACACAGGGGCGTTCTTCGAGAAGTCGGCTCAGTCACCTCCACTGAACAGTGGGGAGCGGAAGAAGCCCTTCAGTGACGACCAGGAGGAAAACCATACATCAGTGGAGTTTTCTGGGAGAAGTCGGCTCAGTCACCTCCACTGAACAGTGGGTAGCAGAAGATGCCCTTCAGTGACAACCAGGAAAAAAGGCTCCCAGCAATGGAGACAGAGGGGCATTCTGGGAGAAGTCGGCTCAGTCATCTCCACTGAACAGAAAAAGCTTTTCAGTGACGACCAGGAAGCAAACCATCCAGCAGAGGAGACAGAGGGGCATTCTGAGAGAAGTCGGCTCAGTCACCTCCACTGAACAGTGGGCAGCAGAAAAAGCCCTTCAGTGACTAAAAGGAGGAAAAGCATCCAGCAGAGAATCATTCTGGTTGAAGTCGGCTCAGTCGTCTCCACTGAACAGTGGGTAGCTGACGAAGTACTTCAGTGACTACCAGGAGCAAAGGCATCCAACGGAGGAGACACAGGGGCGTTCTTTGAGAAGTCGGCTCAGTCACCTTCACTGTATAGTGGGTGGCAGAAGAAGCCCTTCAGTAACGACCAGAAGGAAAACCATACATCAGTGGAGTTTTCTGGGAGAAGTCGGCTCAGTCACCTCCACTGAACAGTGGGTAGCAGAAGATGCCCTTCAGTGACAACCAGGAAAAAAGGCTCCCAGCAATGGAGACAGAGGGGCATTCTGGGAGAAGTCGGCTCAGTCATCTCCACTGAACAGAAAAAGCTTTTCAGTGACGACCAGGAAGCAAACCATCCAGCAGAGGAGACAGAGGGGCATTCTGAGAGAAGTCGGCTCAGTCACCTCCACTGAACAGTGGGCAGCAGAAAAAGCCCTTCAGTGACTAAAAGGAGGAAAAGCATCCAGCAGAGAATCATTCTGGTTGAAGTCGGCTCAGTCGTCTCCACTGAACAGTGGGTAGCTGACGAAGTACTTCAGTGACTACCAGGAGCAAAGGCATCCAACGGAGGAGACACAGGGGCGTTCTTCGCGAAGTCGGCTCAGTCACCTTCACTGTATAGTGGGTGGCAGAAGAAGCCCTTCAGTAACGACCAGAAGGAAAACCATACATCAGTGGAGTTTTCTGGGAGAAGTCGACTCAGTCACCTCCACTGAACAGTGGGTAGCAGAAGAAGCCCTTCAGTGAATTTGTGGGGTAAAAGCATCCAGCAGAGGAGACAGAGGGTCGTTTCAGGAGAAGTCGGCTCAGTCACCTCCACTGAACAATGGGTAGCAGAAGGAAAAGCATTCAATAGAGGGGCATTCTGGGAGAAGTCGCCTCAGTCACCTCCACTGAACAGTAGGTTGTAGAAGAAGCCTTTCAGTGAGTACTGGGAGGAAATGCATCCAACAGAGGATACATAGGAGCATTTTGGGAGAGGTCGGCTCAATCACCTCCACTGAACACTGGGGAGCAAAAGAAACCCTTCAATGACTCACAGGAGGAAAAGCATCCAGCAGAGGGGAATTCTGGGAGAAGTCGGCTCAGTCACCTCCACTGAACAGTGGTCAGCAGAAGAACTGGTGTCGAGGAGCAGTTCAATCAGATAAAAATTACTGAAGGGGTTAGTGAATGGGTGACCAACAGACAGAGAAAGAGTTCGAAGGCAGTGCAGGGGTTCCCTGCGGCGATCTCCTTCCAAAACAGGTATATCATATTGGATAATTTTGGGGGAGATGGCTCACATGGGGAAGGAGACAGACGGGCATTCTGGGAGAAGTCGGCTCAGTCACCTCCTCCGAAGAGTGGGTAGCAGAAGAAGCCCTTCAGTGACTACGAGGAAGAAAAGCATCCAGCAGAGGGCCATTCTGGGAGAAGTCCGCTCAGTCACCTCCACTGAACAGTGGATAGCAGCAGAAGCCTTTCGGTGACTACCAGGAGGAAAAGCATCCAGCAGAGGGGCAATCTGGGAGAAGTCGGCTCAATCATCTCCACTGAACAGCGGGTAGCAGAAAACGACCTGCGGTGACTACCAGGAGGAAAAGCATCCAGCAGAGGAGATAGAGGGGCATTCTGGGAGAAGTCGGCTCAGTCACCTCCACTGAACAGTGGGTAGCAGAAGATGCCCTTCAGTGACAACCAGGATAAAAGGCTCCCAGCAATGGAGACAGAGGGGACATTCTGGGAGAAGTCGGCTCAGTCATCTCCACTGAACAGAAAAGCTCTTCAGTGACGACCAGGAAGCAAACCATCCAGCAGAGAGGACAGAGGGGCATTCTGAGAGAAGTCGGCTCAGTCACCTCCACTGAACAGCGGGTAGCAGAAGTGACTACGAGGAGGAAAAGCATCCAGCAAAGTGGCATTCTGGGCAATGTCTGCTCAATCATCAACACTGAACAGTGGGTAGCAGAAGAAGCCATTCAGTGACTACCAGAAGGAAAAGCATCTAGCAGAAGAGAGAGGGGGGCATTCTGGGAGAGGCCGGCTCAGTCAACTCCAGTGAACAGTGGGTAGCAGAAAACGACCTGCCGTGACGACCAGGAGGAAAAGCATCCAGCAGAGGGGCATTCTTGGAGAAGTTGGCTCAGTCACCTCCACTGAACAGTGGGTTGCAGAAGAATTGGTGTCGAGGAACAGTTAAATCAGATAAAAATTACTGAGGGAGATAGTGAATGGGTGACCAACAGACAGAGGAAGAGTTGGAAGGCAATGCGGGGGTCCCCTGCGGTCATCTCCCTCCAAAACAGGTGTACCGTTTTGGATGCTGTTGGGGGAGAGAGCTCACCAGGGGAAGGAGACAGAGGGGCATTCTGGGAGAAGTCGGCTCAGTCACCTCCACTGAACAGTGGGTATCAGAAGAAGCCCTTCAGTGACCATCAGGAGGAAAAGCATCCAGTGGAGGAGACAGAGGAGCATTCTGGGAGAAGTCGGCTCAGTCACCTCCACTGAACAGTGGGTAGCAGAATAAACCGTTCAGTGACTACGAGGAGGAAAAGCTTCCAGCAGAAGAGAGAGGGGGGCATTCTGGGAGAGGCCGGCTCAGTCAACTCCAGTGAACAGTGGGTAGCAGAAAACGACCTGCGGTGACGACCAGGAAGAAAAGCATCCAGCAGAGGGGCATTCTTGGAGAAGTTGGCTCAGTCAACTGCACTGAACAGTGCGTAGCAGAAGAACTGTGTCGAAGAGCAGTTATATCAGATAAAAATTACTGCGGGAGATAGTGAATGAGTGACCAACAGACAGAGAACAGTGGGTAGGAGACGGAGCCGTTCAGTGACGACCAGGAGGAAAAGTATCCAGCAGAGGGACGTTCTGGGAGAAGTCGGCTCAATCATCTCCACTGAACAGTGGGTAGCAGAAGAAGCCCTTCAGTGACGACCAGGTGCAAAAGCATCCAGCAGAGGGGCATTCTGGGAGAAGTCGGCGCAGTCATCTCCACTGAACAGCGGGTAGCCGAAGAAGCCCTTCGGTGACCACCAGAAGGAAAAGCATCCACCAGAGGGGCATTCTGGGAGAAGTCGGCTCAGTCAACTCCACTGAACAGTGGGTAGGAGAAGAACAGGTGTCGAGGAGCAGTTAAATCGGATAATAATTGCTGAAGGAGATAGTGAATGGGTGACCAACAGACAGAGGAAGAGTAAGAAGGCAGTGCAGGGGTCCCCTGCGGTCATCTCCCTCCAAAACAGGTCTTTCGTTTTGGATACTGTTGGGGGTAATGGCTCACCTGGGGAAGGAGACAAAGGGGCATTCTGGGAGAAGTCGGCTCAGTCACCTCTTCTGAACAGTGGGTTGCAGAAAAAGCCCTTCAGTGACTACCAGGAAGACAAGCATCCAGCAGCGGAGACAGAGGGGCATTCTGAGACAAGTCGGGTAAGTCACCTCCACTGAGCAGCGGGTAGGAGAAGAAGCCCTTCAGTGACTACCAGGAGGAAAAGCTTCTAGCTGAGGGGCATTCTGGGAGAAGTCGGCTCAGTCACCTCCACTGAACAGTGGATAGCAGATGAAGTGGTGTCGAGGAGCAGTTCGATCAGATAAAAATTACTGAGGGAGGTAGTGAATGGGTGACCAACAGACGGAGGAAGAGTAAGAAGGCAGTGCAGGGGTCACCTGCGGTCATCTCACTCCAAAACAGGTATATCGTTTAGGATACTGTTGGTGGAGATGGCTCACCAGGGGAAGGTGACAGCGGCCAGGTTCATGGCACCGTGGCTGGCTCTGATGCACAGTGGGGCAGGACAAAAAGTGGCAGAGCTATAGTGATAGGGGACTCGATTGTAAGGGCAATAGACAGGCTTTTCTGCGGACGCAACCGAGACTCCAGGATGGTATGTTGCCTCCCTGGTGCAAGGGTCAGGGATGACTCGGAACGGCTGCAGGGCATTCTGGAGGGGGAGGGTGAACAGCCAGTTGTCGTGGTGCATAGAGGCACCAATGATATAATTTAGAAACGGGATGAGGTCCTGCATCTGAATTTTGGGAGTTAGGAGTTAAACTAAAAAGTAGGACCTCAAAGGTCGTAATCTCAGAATTGCGACAAGTGCCACGGGCTAGTCAGATTAGGAATGACAGGATAGCTAGGATGAATACATGGCTCGAGGGATTCAAATTCCTGGGACTTGGAACCGGTTCTGGAGGCGGTGGGACCAGTACAAATTGGACGGTCTGCATCTGGGCAGGGCTGGAACCAATGTCCTAGGGGGAGTGTTAGCTAGTGCTGTTGGGGAGGGTTTAAACTAATGGGGCAGGGGGATGGGAACCAATACAGGAAGTCAGTGGGAAGTAAAGTGAGGGGCACAGATAGGATGGATACTAAGGAGCTTTTTCCCTTCGTTGAGGGTTCTATAACAAGGGGACATAGTTTCAAGGTAAAAGGCGGGAGGTTTAGAGGGGATTTGAGAAAGAACTTTTTCACCCAGAGGGTGGTTGGAGTCTGGAACTCACTGCCTGAAAGGGTTGTGGAGGCAGGAACCCTCACAACATTCAAGAAGGATTTGGATGAGCACTTGAAATGCCATAGCATACAAGGCTACGGACCAAATGCTGGAATATGGGGTTAGAGTAGACAGGGCTTGATGGCCGGCGCGGACACGATGGGCCGAAGGGCCTCTATCCGTGCTGTATAACTTTATGACTCTATGACTCTATAAAGTAGTGGCAGAAACAAAAGGCAGTAAGGGAGAGTGTACAAAACATGACCGGACAGATGGTCTGAGAAAGCAGGGCAAAGTCCAAGGGAAGTCTGGATTAAACTGCATTTATTTCAATGCAAGAAGTCTGATGGGTAAGGCAGATGAACTCAGGGCATGGATGGGTACATGGGACTGGGATGTTATAGCTGTTACTGAAACATGGCTAAGGGAGGGGCAGGACTGGCAGCTCAATGTTCCAGGGTACAGATGCTATAAGAAAGATAGAGCAGGAGGTAAGAGAGGAGGGGGAGTTGCGTTCTTGATAAGGGAGAACATCACGGCAGTAGTCAGAGGGGATATATCCGAGGGTTCGCCCACTGAGTCTATATGGGTAGAACTGAAAAATAAGAAGGGAGAGATCACTTTGATAGGATTGTACTACAGAACCCCAAATAGTCAACGGGAAATTGAGGAGTAAATATGTAAGGAGATTACAGACAGCTGCAAGAAAAATAGGGTGGTAATAGTAGGGGACTTTAACTTTCCCAACATTGACTGGGACAGCCATAGCATTAGGGGCTTGGATGGAGAGAAATTTGTTGAGTGCATTCAGGAGGAATTTCTCATTCAGTATTTGGATGGCCCGACTAGAGAGGGGGCAAAACTTGACCTCCTCTTGGGAAATAAGGAAGGGCAGGTGACAGAAGTGTTGGTGAGGGATCACTTTGGGACCAGTGATCATAATTCCATTAGTTGTAAGATAGCTATGGAGAAGGATAGCTCTGGCCCAAAAGTTAAAATTCTAAATTGGGGAAAGGCCAATTTTGATGGTATTAGACAGGAACTTTCAGAAGTTGATTGGGAGAGTCTGTTGGCAGGCAAAGGGACGTCTGGTAAGTGGGAGGCTTTCAAAAGTGTGTTAACCAGGGTTCAGGGTAAGCACATTCCTTATAAAGTGAAGGGCAAGGCTGGTAGAAGTAGGGAACCTTGGATGACTCGGGAGATTGAGGCTCTCGTCAAAAAGAAGAAGGAGGCATATGACATGCATAGGCAGCTGGGATCAAGTGGATCCCTTGAAGAGTATAGAGATTGCTGGAGTAGAGTTAAGAGAGAAATCAGGAGGGCAAAAAGGGGACATGAGATTGCTTTGGCAGATAAGGCAAAGGAGAATCCAAAGAGCTTCTACAAATGCATAAAGGGCAAAAGAGTAACTAGAGAGAGAGTAGGGCCTCTTAAGGATCAACAAGGTCATCTATGTGCGGAACCACAAGAGATGGGTGAGATCCTAAATGAATATTTCACATCGGTATTTACGGTTGAGAAAGGCATGGATGTTAGGGAACTTGGGGAAATAAATAGTGATGTCTTGAGGAGTGTACATATTACAGAGAGGGAGGTGCTGGAAGTCTTAACGTGCATCAAGGTAGATAAATCTCCGGGACCTGATGAAATGTATCCCAGGACGTTATGGGAGGTTAGGGAGGAAATTGCGGGCCCCCTAGCAGAGATATTTGAATCATCGACAGCTACAGGTGAGGTGCCTGAAGATTGGAAGGTAGCAAATGTTGTGCCTTTGTTTAAGATGGGCGGCAGGTAAAAGCCCGGGAACTACAGACCGGTGAGCCTGACATCTGTAGTGGGTAAGTTGTTCGAGGGTATTCTGAGAGACAGGATCTACAGGCATTTGGAGAGGCAGGGACTGATTAGGAACAGTCAGCATGGTTTTGTGAGTGGAAAATCATGTCTCACGAATTTGATTGAGTTTTTTGAAGAGGTAACCAAGAAGATAGATGAGGGCTGTGCAGTAGACGGGATCCAATGTGAAGTAGCCAATTGGATACAAAATTGGATTGACGACAGGAGACACAGGGTGGTTGTGGAGGGTTGTTTTTTGGACTGGAGGCCTGTGACCAGCGGTGTGCCTCAGGGATCGGTGCTGGGTCCGCTGTTATTTATTATTTATATTAATGATTTGGATGAGAATTCAGGAGGCATGGTTAGTAAGTTTGCAGATGACACCAAGATTGGTGGCATTGTGGACAGTGAAGAAGGTTATCTTGGATTGCAACGGGATCTTGATAAATTGGGCCAGTGGGCCGATGAATGGCAGATGGAGTTTAATTTAGATAAATGTGAGGTGATGCATTTTGGTAGATCAAATCGGGCCAGGACCTACTCCGTTAATGGTAGGGCGTTGGGGAGAGTTATAGAACAAAGAGATCTAGGAGTACAGGTTCATAGCTCCTTGAAAGTGGAGTCACAGGTGGATAGGGTGGTGAAGAAGGCATTCAGCATGCTTGGTTTCATTGGTCAGAACATTGAATACAGGAGTTGGGATGTCTTGTTGAAGTTGTACAAGACATTAGTAAGGCCACACTTGGAATACTGTGTACAGTTCTGGTCACCCTATTATAGAAAGGATATTATTAAACTAGAAAGAGTGCAGAAAAGATTTACTAGGATGCTACCGGGACTTGATGGTTTGACTTTTCGGGAGAGGTTGGATAGACTGAGCCTTTTTTCCCTGGAGAGTAGGAGGTTTAGGGGTGATCTTATAGAAGTCTATAAAATAATGAGGGGCATCGGTAACGTAGATAGTCAAAATATTTCCCCAAAGGTAGGGGAGTCTATAACGAGGGGGCATAGATTTCAGGTGAGAGAGGAGAGATACAAAAGGGTCCAGAGGGGCAATTTTTTCACTCAAAGGGTGGTGAGTGTCTGGAACGAGCTGCCAGAGGCAGTAGTAGAGGCGGGTACAATTTTGTCTTTTAAAAAGCATTTGGACAGTTACATGGGTAAGATGGGTAGCGATGGATATGGGCCAAGTGCAGGCAATTGGGACAAGTTTAGTGGTATAAACTGGGCGACATGGACATGTTGGGCCGAAGGGCCTATTTCCATGTTGTAAACTTTTATGATTCTATGATTCTACATCAGATAAGGGCTCATGGGGTTTGGGATAATATATTAGCATGGATAGTGGATTGGTTAATGGACAGAAAACAGAGGGTAGGGATAAACGGGTCATTCTCAGGTTGGCAGGCTGTAACTAGTGGGGTGCCGCAGGGATCGGTGCTTGGGCCTCAGCTATTTACAATCGATATTAATGAATTAGTTGATGGGACCGAGCGTAATGTATCCAAGTTTGCTGACGAAGCATAGCAAGGTGGGGAAGTAAGCTGTGAGGAGGACACAAAGAGTCTGAAAAGGGATATAGGCAGTTTACGTGAGTGGCAAGAACGTGACAGTTAGAATATAATTTGGGGAAATGTGAGGTTATTCGCTTTGGTAGGAAGAATAGAAAAACAGAATATGTTTTAAAAGGTGAGAAATTATTTAACGTTGGTGTTCAGAGAGATTTGGGTGTCCTTGTACACGAAACATTGAAAGTTAACATGCAGGTACAGCAAGCAATTAGGAAAGGAAATGGTATGTTGGCCTTTATTTCAAGAGTAAGGAAAACTTGTTACAATTGTACAGGGCTTTTGTGAGACCATACCTGGAGTACTGTGTACAGTTTTGGTCTCCTTATCCAAGGAATCTTGCCTTAGAGGCGGTGCAGCAAAGGTTCACTAGATTGATTCCTGGGATGAGAGGGTTGTCCTATGAGGAGAGATTGAGTAGAAAGGGCCTATACTCGCTGGAGTTTAGATGAATGAAAGGTGATCTTATTGAAACATACAAGATTCTGAGGGGGCTTGACAGGGTAGATGCTGAGAGGCTGTTTCCCCTGGCTGGAGAGTGTAGAACTAGAGGTCATAGTCTCAGAATAAGGGAGCGGTCATTTAGGACTGAGATGGGGAGGAATTTCTTCACTCAGCGGGTTGTGAATCTTTGGAATTCTCTACCCCACAGGGCTGGGATGCTCAGTCGTTGAGCATGTTCAAAACTGAGATCGATAGATTTTGGTAAATAAGGGAATCAAGAGATAGGGCGGGAAAGTGGAGTTGAGGTAAAAGGCCGGTCAGGATCTTATGGAATGGCGGAGTCGGGTCGAGGAGCCATATAGAATCATAGAATCATAGAAGTTACAACATGGAAACAAGCCCTTCGGCCCAACATGTCCGTGTCGCCCAGTTTATACCACGAAGCTAGTCCCAATATGGCCGACTCCTGCTCCTATTTCTTATTTTCTTAACCAGGTACAGTTTTTAGACCTCAGCACAAGGCATGAGAAAATCAAAGGACAGTCGAATCTTCAGAAAAAGTGATCGATCCCAGAAGCCGCACTGTAGAAGTACAAATCACCACCAATCCTCACTAATGTTCTCCAGTTAATCCCCCTCCCTAATCAATATGCCAAGACTTGGATTGAAGTTCGCAGACATCTTTTTTACCACTAGTCCTTACAATACTTGAACCATCAAGTACATAAACAGTCCAAGAAAGCCATTTTCCAGAAACAGAGTTATGACCTGAGGCGAACATTTGATGGGAACACAAGATCGTACCTATAAGCCAGCAGGACAGGTTCTGTAATATGGGTTTGCCTATCTGATGCATATTCCGTTTGTTCACTGACCTTCTATCCTGAAGGCACTGACTCATGCCGAGGTACACAGCAGCAATCTGCTCTCCGGAACCCCAGGCGATCGGTCCTCAGGAAACACGACAATCTCACCCAGTTTTTCTTAACCCGATCTCCAGGACAAGCGCGCTTTCCACCAGGAGTCAATGGATTCCACTCAGGACTGAGCGCCCTGCCCGTGTTCCCCATTCCTGGCCAGTGAGCACCAAGAACCCGCAGACTCGACGGCTCAGCACAGAGCGAGCACGAGTTACTGGGTGTATTTACCAACCAGACAGGAATGAAAGTTTTAACTGTATCACAAAGCGTTGAGGATCAACATATTATGTTTGCTAGACTCAGAGCACAACAAACAATATAATTAAACGTTGGGCCAGAAATCGTGCAGAGCCGCGAGGCAACGCTCACCAAATAGTTACTGCGGGCTCTCCTTAAATTCGCCACTAAAAATGGAGCGAACTGTTGGGCGTTAATCGGGAGCGATTTCTGGCCCAATATGTTACTTACAGCATACGTGCTGGTAATGACCTACCAGGTACTCCAATTGCTGCCAGAATAGGGTAATAGACGAATTCTATCTCCGCAATTAGAGACGAACGCATTTCTCAGTGAAGGCGATTTATTTTGCTGCTGCAAAAAGGAATGCAGACTGCAATAGTCAGGTAACGAAGATAAAACAGTGGGATAATTATAGTGTAATAAACCCCTAATGGGCCGACCTACTGACATTAATTGCAGACTCTTGAACAAATGAGTGATGGTGCCATATGACATTTAACAATCACACTTTTACATATCGACCAGCTGAGTAGCCTTTTGGGACAATGAATTGTACAATGACAAAGCCACAATTTCTAAATTTAATGTAATAAATGAAAATTGCAACCACAAGGACAGAGTGTAAGAAATATCGAAACCTCGTTCACCAATGGGTCATTTTTACTTTAATTTTCCGTGCTGCAAATCCCAGGCTGGTCCTGCGATTCCCCGACCGCCCCACTATACACTTTACTGCAATCAATCACATAGTTTCAGACATTCCCTCTCTTTCTGTGCCTCAGTGTCCACGTCTCCCTCCCTCACATACCCTCGTTCGACTTGTCTCCCAAACTTCTCTGTCTGTCAATCTCCCTCTTCCATTCCCACTTTCTCTGGATCTCCATTTTCTTCCTGATTTCCTCTGTTTTTGCCGAACGCGAGTTCACTCAAAATGATTTTCCAGATTGAGACGGATAGATGAGGTCAAGACCAAGCATTCTTTGTAGCCCTTGTAGGAGACAGTTTTGTGGTTGGGGTTTTGGATAATGGTTGTTGATTGAGCTGCGCCTTACCTTGCCCAAAACAGTCTGGTCACGAACTGGATCCGCTGGAGTCTGTGGTCGGAGTTATCGTCCAGGAAGTGAAGATCAGGGTTCCATCTTCCGCATATTTTCAGAGAAAGATCAGGGAAAGCGTCGGTCCCGGACCATTCTGTCCCTGTTTAAAAGGGATGTGCTGTCAGTCCAGGATAATTCTGTGTCTCTTTAAAAGGGGTGCGCTGTCAGTCACGGATCATTCTGTGTCTGTTTAAAAGGGATGTGCTGTCAGTCCCGGATCATTCTGTCTCTGTTTAAAAGGGATGTGCTGTCAGTCCCGGATCATTCTGTGTCTGTTTAAAAGGGATTTGCTATCAGTCCCTGATCATTCTGTGTCCGTTTAAAAGGGATATGCTGTCAGTCCCGGATCATTCTGTCTCTGTTTAAAAGGGATGTGCTGTCAGTCCCGGATCATTCTGTGTCTGTTTAAAAGGGAGTCATGATGTGGAGATGCCGGTGATGGACTGGGGTTGACAATTGTAAACAATTTTACAACACCAAGTTATAGTCCAGCAATTTTATTTTAAATTCACAAGCTTTCGGAGACTTCCTCCTTCCTCAGGTGAAAAGGGATGTGCTGTCAGTCCCGGATCATTCTGTGTCTGTTTTAAAGGGGTGTGCTGTCAGTCCCGGATCACTCTATGTCTGTTTAAAAGGGATGTGCTGTCAGTCCCGGATCATTCTGTGTCTGTTTTAAAGGGGTGCGCTGTCACTGCAGGATCATTCTGTGTCTGTTTAAAGGGATGTGCTGTCAGTCCCGGATCACTCTATGTCTGTTTAAAAGGGATGTGCTGTCAGTCCCGGATCATTCTGCGTCTGTTTAAAAGGGATGTGCTGTCAGTCCCAGATCATTCTGTGTCAGTGTAAAAGGGGTGTGCTGTCAGTCCCGGATCATTCTGTGTCTGTTTAAAAGGGATGTGCTGTCAGTCCCGAATCACTCTATGTCTGTTTAAATGGGATATGCTGTCAGTCCCGGATCATTCTGTGTCTCCTTCAAAAGGATGTGCTGTCAGTCCCGGATCATTCTGTGTCTGCTTCAAAGGGATGTGCTGTCACTCCAGGAACATTCTGAGTCTGTTTAAAAGGGATGTGCTGCAAGTCCCGGATCACTCTGTGTCTTTTTAAAAGGGGTGTTTTGTCAGTCCCGGATCATTCTGTCCCTGTTTAAAAGGGATGTGCTGTCAGTCCCGGATCATTCTGCGTCTGTTTAAAAGGGATGTGCTGTCAGTCCCGGCTCATTTCGTGCCTGTTTAAAAGGGATTTGCTATCAGTCCCTGATCATTCTGTGTCTGCTTAAAAGGGATGTGCTGTCAGTCCCGGATCATTCTGTGTCTTTTTAAATGGGATGTGCTGACAGTCCCGGATCATTATGTCCCTGTTTAAAAGAGATGTGTTGTCAGTCCCTGATCATTCTGCGTCTGTTTATAAGGATGTGCTGTGAGTCCCTGATCATTCTGTGCCTATTTATCGGGATATGCTGTCAGTCCCTGATCATTCTGTGTCTGTTTAAAAGGGATGTGCTGTCAGTCCCGGATCACTCTTTGTCTGTTTAAATGGGATGTGCTGTCATTCCCGGATCATTCTGTGTCTGCTTCAAAGGGATGTGCTGCAAGTTCCGGATCACTCTGTGTCTTTTTAAAAGGGGTGTTTTGTCAGTCCCGGATCATTCTGTCCCTGTTTAAAAGGGATGTGCTGTCAGTCCCGGATCATTTCGTACCTGTTTAAAAGGGATGTGCGATCAGTCCCGGATCATTCTGCGTCTGTATAAAAGGGATGTGCTGTCAGTCCCGGATCATTTTGTGTCTTTTTAAAAGGGATGTGTTGTCAGTCCCGGATCATTCTGTGTCTTTTTAAATGGGATGTGCTGTCAGTCCCGGATCATTCTGTGTCTAATTAATAGGGATGTGCTGACAGTCCCGGAACATTCTATCCCTGTTTAAAAGAGATATGCTGCCGTTCCCGGATCATTCTGTGTCTGTTTAAAAGTGATGTGCTGTCAGTCCCGGATCATTCGGTGCCTGTTTAAAAGGGGTGTGCTGTCAGTCCAGGATCATTCTGTTCCTGTTTAAAAGGGATTTGCTATCAGTCCCTGATCATTCTGCGTCTGTTTATAAGGATGTGCTGTGAGTCCCTGATCATTCTGTGCCTATTTATCGGGATATGCTGTCAGTCCCTGATCATTCTGTGTCTGTTTAAAAGGGATGTGCTGTCAGTCCCGGATCACTCTTTGTCTGTTTAAATGGGATGTGCTGTCAGTCCCGGATCATTCTGTGTCTGCGTCAAAGGGATGTGCTGCAAGTTCCGGATCACTCTGTGTCTTTTTAAAAGGGGTGTTTTGTCAGTCCCGGATCATTCTGCGCCTGTTTGAAAGGGATGTGCTGTCATTCCCGGATCATTCTGCGTCTGTTTAAAAGGGATGTGTTGTCAGTCCCGGATCAATCTGTGTCTGTTGAAAAGGGGTTTGCTGTCAGTCGAGGATCACTGTGCGTCTGTTTAAAAGGGATGTGCTGTGAGTCCCTGATCATTCTGTGCCTGTTTATCGGGATATGCTTTCAGTCCCTGATCATTCTGTGTCTTTTTAAAAGGGGTGTGCTGTCAGTCGAGGATCATTCTGTGTCTGTTTAAAGGGGATGTGCTGTCAGTCCCTGATCATTCTGCGTCTGTTTAAAAGGGATGTGCTGTCAGTCCCGGATCATTCCGTGCCTGTTTAAAAGGGATGTGCTATTAGTCCCGGATCATTCTGCGTCTGTATAAAAGGGATGTGCTGTCAGTCCCGGATCATTCTGTGTCTTTTAAAAGGGATGTGCTGTCAGTCCCGGATCATTCTATGTCTGTTTAAAAGGGATGTGCTGTCAGTCCTGGATCATTCTGTGTCTATATAAAAGGGGTGTGCTGTCAGTCCGTAGCATTCTGTGTCCGTTTAAAAGGGATATGCTGTCATTCCCGGAACATTCTGTGTCTGCTTATAAAGGATGTGCTGTCAGCCCCGGATCACTCTGTGTCTGTTTAAAAGGGGTTTGCTGTCAGTCCAGGATCATTCTGCGTCTGTTTAAAAGGGATGTGATGTCAGTCCCGGATCATTCTGTGCCTGTTTCAAAGGGATTTGCTGTTAGTCACGGATCATTCTGTGTCTGTATAAAAGGGATGTGCTGTCAGTCCCGGATCATTCTGTGTCTTTTAAAAGGGATGTGCTGTCAGTCCCGGATCATTCTATGTCTGTTTAAATGGGATGTGTTGTCAGTTCTGGATCATTCTGTGTCTTTTTAAAAGGGATGTGCTGTCAGTCCCGGATCATTCTTTGTCTTTTTAAAAGGGATGTGCTGTCATTCCGGATCATTCTGTGTCTATATAAAAGCTTGTGAATTTAAAATAAAATTGCTGGACTATAACTTGGTGTTGTAAAATTGTTTACAATTGTCAACCCCAGTCCATCACCGGCAACTCCACATCATATATAAAAGGGGTGTGCTGTCAGTCCGTACCATTCTGTGTCCGTTTAAAAGGGATAAGCTGTCATTCCCGGAACATTCTGTGTCTGTTTATAAAGGATGTGCTGTCAGCCCCGGATCACTCTGTGTCTGTTTAAATGGGATGTGCTTTCAGTCCAGGATCATTCTGTGTCTGTTTTAAAGGGATGTGCTGTCAGTCCCGCATCACTCTATGTCTGTTTAAAAGGGATGTGCTGTCAGTCCCGGATCATTCTGTGTTAGTTGAAAAGGGATGTGCTGTCAGTCACGGATCATTCTGTGTCAATTTAAAAGGAGTGTGCTGTCAGTCCCGGATCATTCTGTGTCTGTTTAAAAGGGATGTGCTGTCAGTCCCGAATCACTCAATGTCTGTTCAAATGGAATGTGCTGTCAGTCCAGGATCATTCTGTGTCTGTTTTAAAGGGGTGTGCTGTCAGTCCCCGATCATTCTGTGTCTGTTTCAAAGGGATGTGCTGCAAGTCCCGGGTCACTCTGTGTCTGTTTAAATGGGATGTGCGTTCAGTCCAGGATCATTCTGTGTCTTTTTAAATGGGATGTGCTGTCAGTCCCGGATCATTCTGTGTCTAATTAATAGGGATGTGCTGACAGTCCCGGAACATTCTATCCCTGTTTAAAAGAGATGTGCTGCCGTTCCCGGATCATTCGGTGTCTGTTTAAAAGGGATGTGATGTTAGTTCGTACCATTCTGTGTCCGTTTAAAGGGGTATGCTGTCATTCCCGGATCATACTGTGCCTGTTTAGAAGGGATGTGCTATCAGTCCCGGATCATTCTGTGTCTGTTTAAAAGGGAGGTGCTGTCATTCCCGGATCATTCTGCGCCTGTTTAAAAGGGATGTGCTGTCAGTCCCGGATCATTCTGTGCCTGTTTAAAAGGGATGTGTTGTCATTCCTGGATCAATCTGTGTCTGTTTAAAAGGGGTTTGCTGTCAGTCCCGGATCATTCTGTGTCTGTTTAAAAGGGATGTGCTGTCATTCCCGGATCATTCTGTGTCTGTTTAAAATGCATGTGCTGACAGTCCCGGATCAATCTGTCCCCGTTTAAATTGGATGCGCTGCCGTTCCCGGATCATTCTGTGTCTGTTTAAAAGGGATGTGCTGTCAGTCCCGGATCATTCGGTGTCTGTTTAAAAGGGGTGTGCTGTCAGTCCCGAATCACTCTATGTCTGTTCAAATGGAACGTGCTGTCAGTCCAGGATCATTCTGTGTCTGTTTTAAAGGGGTGTGCTGTCAGTCCCGGATCATTCTGTGTCAGTTTCGAAGGGATGTGCTGCAAGTCCCGGATCACTCTGTGTCTGTTTAAATGGGATGTGCGTTCAGTTCAGGATCATTCTGTGTCTTTTTAAATGGGATATGCTGTCAGTCCCGGATCATTCTGTGTCTAATTAATAGGGATGTGCTGACAGTCCCGGAACATTCAATCCCTGTTTAAAAGAGATATGCTGCCGTTCCCGGATCATTCTGTGTCTGTTTAAAAGTGATGTGCTGTCAGTCCCGGATCATTCGGTGTCTGTTTAAAAGGGGTGTGCTGTCAGTCCAGGATCATTCTGTTCCTGTTTAAAATGGGTGTGCTGTCAGTCCCGGATCATTCTGTGTCTGTTTAAAAGGGATGTGCTGTCAGTCCCGGATCACTCTGTGTCTGTTTAAAAGGGATGTGCTGTCAGTCCCGGATCATTCTGTGTCTGTTTAAAAGTGATGTGCTGTCAGTCCCGGATCATTCGGTGTCTGTTTAAAAGGGGTGTGCTGTCAGTCCAGGATCATTCTGTTCCTGTTTAAAATGGGTGTGCTGTCAGTCCCGGATCATTCTGTGTCTGTTTAAAAGGGATGTGCTATCAGTCCCGGATCACTCTGTGTCTGTTTAAAAGGGATGTGCTGTCAGTCCCGGATCATTCAGTGTCTGTTTAAAAGGGATGTGCTTTCAGTCCCGGATCATTCTGTTTCTTTTTAAAAGGGATGTGCTGTCACTCCCGGATCATTCTGTGTCTGTATAAACGGGATGTGCTGTTAGTTCGTACCATTCTGTGTCCGTTTAAAAGGGATGTGCTGTCATTCCCGGATCATTCTGCGCCTGTTTAAAAGGGATGTGCTGTCAGTCCCGGATCATTCTGTGCCTGTTTAAAAGGGATGTGTTGTCATTCCTGGATCAATCTGTGTCTGTTTAAAAGGGGTTTGCTGTCAGTCCCGGATCATTCTGTGTCTGTTTAAAAGGGATGTGCTGTCATTCCCGGATCATTCTGTGTCTGTTTAAAATGCATGTGCTGACAGTCCCGGATCAATCTGTCCCCGTTTAAATTGGATGCGCTGCCGTTCCCGGATCATTCTGTGTCTGTTTAAAAGGGATGTGCTGTCAGTCCCGGATCATTCGGTGTCTGTTTAAAAGGGGTGTGCTGTCAGTCCCGAATCACTCTATGTCTGTTCAAATGGAACGTGCTGTCAGTCCAGGATCATTCTGTGTCTGTTTTAAAGGGGTGTGCTGTCAGTCCCGGATCATTCTGTGTCAGTTTCGAAGGGATGTGCTGCAAGTCCCGGATCACTCTGTGTCTGTTTAAATGGGATGTGCGTTCAGTTCAGGATCATTCTGTGTCTTTTTAAATGGGATATGCTGTCAGTCCCGGATCATTCTGTGTCTAATTAATAGGGATGTGCTGACAGTCCCGGAACATTCAATCCCTGTTTAAAAGAGATATGCTGCCGTTCCCGGATCATTCTGTGTCTGTTTAAAAGTGATGTGCTGTCAGTCCCGGATCATTCGGTGTCTGTTTAAAAGGGGTGTGCTGTCAGTCCAGGATCATTCTGTTCCTGTTTAAAATGGGTGTGCTGTCAGTCCCGGATCATTCTGTGTCTGTTTAAAAGGGATGTGCTGTCAGTCCCGGATCACTCTGTGTCTGTTTAAAAGGGATGTGCTGTCAGTCCCGGATCATTCTGTGTCTGTTTAAAAGTGATGTGCTGTCAGTCCCGGATCATTCGGTGTCTGTTTAAAAGGGGTGTGCTGTCAGTCCAGGATCATTCTGTTCCTGTTTAAAATGGGTGTGCTGTCAGTCCCGGATCATTCTGTGTCTGTTTAAAAGGGATGTGCTATCAGTCCCGGATCACTCTGTGTCTGTTTAAAAGGGATGTGCTGTCAGTCCCGGATCATTCAGTGTCTGTTTAAAAGGGATGTGCTTTCAGTCCCGGATCATTCTGTTTCTTTTTAAAAGGGATGTGCTGTCACTCCCGGATCATTCTGTGTCTGTATAAACGGGATGTGCTGTTAGTTCGTACCATTCTGTGTCCGTTTAAAAGGGATGTGCTGTCATTCCCGGATCATTCTGCGTCAGTTTAAAAGGGATGTGTTGTCAGTCCTGGATCAATCTATGTCTGTTTAAAAGGGGTGTGCTGTCAGTCCCGGATCATTCTGTGTCTGTTTAAAAGGGATGTGTTGTCAGTCCTGGATCAATCTGTGTCTGTTTAAAAGGGGTTTGCTGTCAGTCCAGGATCATTCTGTGTCTGTTTAAAAGGGATGTGCTGTCATTCCCGGATCATTCTGTGTCTGTTTAAAAGGGATGTGCTGTCATTCCCGGATCATTCTGTCCCTGTTTAAAAGAGATGTGCTGTCGTTCCCGCATCATTCTGTGTCTGTTTAAAAGGCGTGTGCTGTCAGTCCAGGATTGTTCTGTTCCTGTTTAAAAGGGATGTGCTGTCAGTCCCGGATCATTCTGTGTCTGTTTAAAAGGCGTGTGCTGTCAGTCCAGGCTCATTCTCTTCCTGTTTAAAAGGGATGTGCTGTCAGTCCCGCATCACTCTATGTCTGTTTAAAAGGGATGTGCTGTCAGTCCCGGATCATTCTGTGTTAGTTGAAAAGGGATGTGCTGTCAGTCACGGATCATTCTGTGTCAATTTAAAAGGATTGTGCTGTCAGTCCCGGATCATTCTGTGTCTGTTTAAAAGGGGTGTGCTGTCAGTCCCCGATCATTCTGTGTCTGTTTCAAAGGGATGTGCTGTCAGTCCCGGATCATTCTGTGTCTGTTTAAAAGGGATGTGCTGCAAGTCCCGGAACACTCTGTGTCTGTTTAAACGGGATGTGCGTTCAGTCCAGGATCATTCTGTGTCTTTTTAAATGGGATGTGCTGTCAGTCCCGGATCATTCTGTGTCTAATTAATAGGGATGTGCTGACAGTCACGGAACATTCTATCCCTGTTTAAAAGAGATGTGCTGCCGTTCCCGGATCATTCGGTGTCTGTTTAAAAGGGATGTGATGTTAGTTCGTACCATTCTGTGTCCGTTTAAAGGGGTATGCTGTCATTCCCGGATCATACTGTGCCTGTTTAGAAGGGATGTGCTATCAGTCCCGGATCATTCTGTGTCTGTTTAAAAGGGAGGTGCTGTCATTCCCGGATCATTCTGCGCCTGTTTAAAAGGGATGTGCTGTCAGTCCCGGATCATTCTGTGCCTGTTTAAAAGGGATGTGTTGTCATTCCTGGATCACTCTATGTCTGTTCAAATGGAACGTGCTGTCAGTCCAGGATCATTCTGTGTCTGTTTTAAAGGGGTGTGCTGTCAGTCCCGGATCATTCTGTGTCAGTTTCGAAGGGATGTGCTGCAAGTCCCGGATCACTCTGTGTCTGTTTAAATGGGATGTGCGTTCAGTCCAAGATCATTCTGTGTCTTTTTAAATGGGATGTGCTGTCAGTCCCGGATCATTCTGTGTCTAATTAATAGGGATGTGCTGACAGTCCCGGAACATTCAATCCCTGTTTAAAAGAGATATGCTGCCGTTCCCGGATCATTCTGTGTCTGTTTGAAAGTGATGTGCTGTCAGTCCCGGATCATTCGGTGTCTGTTTAAAAGGGGTGTGCTGTCAGTCCAGGATCATTCTGTTCCTGTTTAAAATGGGTGTGCTGTCAGTCCCGGATCATTCTGTGTCTGTTTAAAAGGGATGTGCTGTCAGTCCCGGATCACTCTGTGTCTGTTTAAAAGGGATGTGCTGTCAGTCCCGGATCATTCTGTGTCTGTTTAAAAGTGATGTGCTGTCAGTCCCGGATCATTCGGTGTCTGTTTAAAAGGGGTGTGCTGTCAGTCCAGGATCATTCTGTTCCTGTTTAAAATGGGTGTGCTGTCAGTCCCGGATCATTCTGTGTCTGTTTAAAAGGGATGTGCTATCAGTCCCGGATCACTCTGTGTCTGTTTAAAAGGGATGTGCTGTCAGTCCCGGATCATTCAGTGTCTGTTTAAAAGGGATGTGCTTTCAGTCCCGGTTCATTCTGTGTCTTTTTAAAAGGGATGTGCTGTCACTCCCGGATCATTCTGTGTCTGTATAAACGGGATGTGCTGTTAGTTCGTACCATTCTGTGTCCGTTTAAAAGGGATGTGCTGTCATTCCCGGATCATTCTGCGTCAGTTTAAAAGGGATGTGTTGTCAGTCCTGGATCAATCTATGTCTGTTTAAAAGGGGTTTGCTGTCAGTCCCGGATCATTCTGTGTCTGTTTAAAAGGGATGTGTTGTCAGTCCTGGATCAATCTGTGTCTGTTTAAAAGGGGTTTGCTGTCAGTCCAGGATCATTCTGTGTCTGTTTAAAAGGTATGTGCTGTCATTCCCGGATCATTCTGTGTCTGTTTAAAAGGCGTGTGCTGTCAGTCCAGGATTGTTCTGTTCCTGTTTAAAAGGGATGTGCTGTCAGTCCCGGATCATTCTGTGTCTGTTTAAAAGGCGTGTGCTGTCAGTCCAGGATTGTTCTGTTCCTGTTTAAAAGGGATGTGCTGTCAGTCCCGGATCATTCTGTGTCTGTTTAAAAGGCGTGTGCTGTCAGTCCAGGCTCATTCTCTTCCTGTTTAAAAGGGATGTGCTGTCAGTCCCGGATCATTCTTTGTCTGTTTAAAAGGCGTGTGCTGTCAGTCCAGGCTCATTCCCTTCCTGTTTAAAAGGGGTGTGCTGTCAGTCCCGGATCATTCTGTGTCTATTTAAAAGGGGTGTACTGTCTGTCCCGGATCATTCTGTGTCTATTTAGAAGGGATGTGCTGTCAGTCCCGGATCGTTCTGCGTTTGTATAAAAGGGATGTGCTGTCAGTCCCGGATCATTCAGTGTCTGTATAAAAGGGATGTGCTGTCAGTCCCGGATCATTCTGTGTCTGTATAAAAGGGATGTGCTGTCAGTCCGGACCATTCTGTGTCCGTTTAAAAGGGATATGCTGTCATTCCGGAATCATACTGTGCCTGTTTAGATGAGATGTGCTATCAGTTCCGGATCATTCTGTGTCTGTTTGAAAGGGATGTGCTGTCAGTCCCGTATCATTCTGTCTCCGTTTAAAAGGGATGTGCTGTCAGTCCCGGAACATTCTGTGTCTGTTTAAAAGGGATGTGCTGTCAGTCCAGGATCATTCTGTGTCCGTTTGAAAGGGATGTGCTGTCAATCCCGGTTCATTCTGTCCCTGATTATAAGGGGTTTGCTCTCAGTCCCGGGTCGTTCTGAGTGTTTACCGGTGGAAGAGAGATCAGACTGTGAAATATTTAAGAGCAAGGGGAGCGAGCTGGATCGTCGGGTGTGATTCATAGCTCATGTGGATGCAATACTGGGGTGGAGTTAAGTGTTAAATGTCCTGCTTGTGTACCTGGCACATCCTGTCAGATGAGCTCATGTTTCAAACCATGTAGTGGGGCCAAACACGCAACCTTGTGATCTGAAAGATAGAGAACTGACAACTGAGGCAAGCTGCCAACTGATCCACCGTCACACAGAAGGGAAATTTTCCCAGAATATTTTCAGAGAGTCCCTCCCCGTGCATCGGATTATAAATACAGCAAACTCTCTGAGTCTAGATACAGAACTTGTGAACTCCGGCCGTCTGATCCTGACTCTGAGGAACTCAGCGGAAGATGATCAAAGTCCTGCTCTTGGTATTTGGAGTCCTGGTGCTGACTCACTCCATCAATGTTCAAGGGGGGTTCAGGGAAGATCGTGATGGTTCAGGTCTGTACATTTCCCCGATCTGTCAGCAGAAAGTGATCAGATAGTTTTGTATTTTTTAATCTATTTTATTCTCTGACTGAAGCTCACGGTTTGATTGGTAAAATGAATATTATAGAGTTATAGAGTTATAGAGTTATAGAGTTATACAGCACGGATAGAGGCCCTTCGGCCCATCGTGTCCGCGCCGGCCATCAGCCCTGTCTACTCTAATCCCATATTCCAGCATTTGGTCCGTAGCCTTGTATGCTATGGCATTTCAAGTGCTCATCCAAATGCTTCTTGAATGTTGTGAGGGTTCCTGCCTCCACAACCCTTTCAGGCAGTGAGTTCCAGACTCCAACCACCCTCTGGGTGAAAAAGTTCTTTCTCAAATCCCCTCTAAACCTCCCGCCTTTTACCTTGAATCTATGTCCCCTTGTTATAGTACCCTCAACGAAGGGAAAAAAGCTCCTTAGTATCCATCCTATCTGTGCCCCTCATAATTTTGTACACCTCAATCATGTCCCCCCTCAGCCTCCTCTGCTCCAAGGAAAACAAACCCAATCTTCCCAGTCTCTCTTCATAGCTGAAGCGCTCCAGCCCTGGTAACATCCTGGTGAATCTCCTCTGCACCCTCTCCAAAGCGATCACATCCTTCCTGTAGTGTGGCGACCAGAACTGCACACAGTACTCCAGCTGTGGCCTAACCAGTGTTCTATACAGCTCCATCATAACCTCCTTGCTCTTATATTCTATGCCTCGGCTAATAAAGGCAAGTATCCCATATGCCTTCTTTACCACCTTATCTACCTGTTCCGCCGCCTTCAGGGATCTGTGAACTTGCACACCAAGATCCCTCTGACCCTCTGTCTTGCCTAGGGTCCTCCCATTCATTGTGTATTCCCTTGCCTTGTTAGTCCCTCCAAAGTGCATCACCTCGCACTTTTCCGGGTTAAATTCCATTTGCCACTGTT
The DNA here is from genome assembly GCF_035084215.1 of Heptranchias perlo. NCBI lineage: Eukaryota > Metazoa > Chordata > Chondrichthyes > Hexanchiformes > Hexanchidae > Heptranchias > Heptranchias perlo. The sequence goes on along the minus strand of NW_027139688.1, from coordinate 161,956 downwards.
CCGCCCATCTGACCAACCCATCTATATCGTCCTGCAGACTGAGGCTATCCTCCTCGCTATTTACCACCCTACCAATTTTTGTATCATCAGCGAACTTACTGATCATACCTTTTACATTCATATCCAAGTCATTAATGTAGACCACAAACAGCAAGGGACCCAGCACCGATCCCTGTGGTACCCCACTGGCCACAGGCTTCCAGTCACAAAAACAACCTTCGACCATCACCCTCTGCCTTCTGCCACTAAGCCAGTTTTGTATCCAAAGTGCCAAGGCACCCTGGATTCCATGGGCTCGTACCTTCTTGACCAGTCTCCTGTGCGGGACTTTATCGAAGGCCTTACTGAAATCCATGTATACCACATCCACTGCTTTACCCTCATCCACACGCCTAGTCACCCCCTCAAAAAATTCAATCAAATTAGTCAGACATGATCTTCCCTTGACAAAGCCATGTTGACTTATTGTAAGAATGATTGAAGAATTTAACCTGAACCAGTTCCACATGTAAATCCCCCGATTGTTTAGTCGGTACCTGAGCGGGGAGTGGGAATGGTGGGTGTTGTGTGAGGATCCAAACAGACCGGGCATTAAATCACAAATTACTGGCCGGTGCTGAGTCAGCGGATCCCAGCCGGATCATTGACCTGTTTGGGAGACTCTGTAATTGGCCTCAGTACCCAGGCACTATGGAGGGGGAAACTCACAGTTCTTGCTCCCGATCAGTGCTGCCTGCTACAAAGTGTGAGAGTGTGAACGGGATCAGGAACTCCTTCAGCCCCTTTCCCCCACACTCAATGCTCAGACCCACAGATGAAGAATGGTGAATTGGGAGCGATACTGGAGGCGTCTGAGGAACCGATCCCCAGACATGAGTCAGTTTTTCACACAATGAGGGGAGGGGATTGGATCAAAATGGTTTCAAAACTGGTTTCTTTAATCCTAATAATTCTGCAGCCTTCATCGAGATCAGGATATGAGGACACTAAATAAGTGGAGGAGTCAAGCAGTGAAACTATCAATTTTCAGGAGCCGGGTGTCAGTTTACCTCAGTTGGGAGTTGAGTGACCAAGTTATGGGTTGATGTCCCACTCCAGTACATACAGCCCAGCACTGGGGGAGTGCTGCACTGTTGGAGGTGCCGTCTTTGGAATGAATCTTTAAACGGAGACCTTGTCTACCTGTTCATGGGGCAAGAAACACTTGGTGGCATTATTTGAAGAGCTGGGAGTTCTCCTGGTGTCTTGGACCAACCTCATTCTCTCAACTAACATAACCAGAAAATCCCCACACTGTCAAATCTCATTTGCTGTTTGTGGGACTTTGCTGTGAGCAATTTGGCGACAAAACAATGTCGGTACCTCAGAAATAATCCTTTGTCTGTGAAACTCTTTGGGCCCTTCTGTTGACGGGAAAGGCTCCATATAAATGTTAGATCTTTCTTTTCTTTGTCTCTAGTCTCAGATAGCGGGAATGCTGGGCTCCATTCTGTGGAAAAACTATTGGGCTGCCCTGGAGAACAAAGAGTGAGTCTCTACAGGTCGGGGAGGGGTCAGTGTGAGGTTTAATGAAGTACAAATAAGCTGAGGTTCATGTGTGGTCCAGAGTCAGTTGCAGTAACACGGACAGACTCAGCTTCATGTTTTCTCATTGTTCTCCCACCCTCTGTGTCCAGAACAGTCAATCAATTAACTCTTCATTTTTTATTTTAGGGCTCATGGATATCTGCAGCTCGCTTGAAGGAATGTGTCGAGAGGGCTCCTGTAACACAAACGAGGAGACTCTGCCGGTATTCTGCCACGATGAGTTCCATTGTTGCAGACCGATTCTCACCAGCCCGAGCTCCCCAAGTTCTCACTGAATTAAACCTTCGTTCACGGGGAGCAGGCTTTGTTTGATTGTGTCGGTCCCATATCCCCCTGACCCTGTATTACTGCTGTCTAAATAATGGGCTGTACGGAGAAATAAAACTCACTGCATTGATCACAGCTTCATATCCGTGTCTTGTTTCACTTTAGGATCATTGTGTCCGAGGATGGGTTGTTCAGGGGTCTTATGAGGCTGCGGGAAGATGTGGGAATCGTAGGTAATGGATAGAGGAAACCGCAGCAGGGAATCTCTGAAAGTGCTCAATAACTCATTCAGAAAGTTACTGAGATAAGACAGGTGTCCCAGAGTGTCAGCACTCTGACCGTTCAAGGTTCAAGATATCTCACTTGAACGGGCTTGTTCAGACAGAATTGGAAGGAGACACACATTGCTTGATTGCTTGATGGAACGTTGGAGAAAGAGCTTTACTCTGTATCTAACCCTGTACCTGCCCTGGGAGTGTTTGAAGGGACAGTGTAGAGGGAGCTTTACTCTGTATCTAACCCTGGACCTGCCCTGGGAGTGTTTGAAGGGACAGTGTAGAGGGAGCTTTACTCTGTGTCTAATCCTGTACCTGCTCTGGGAGTGTTTGATGGGACAGTGTAGAGAGAGCGTTACTCTGTATCTAACCCTGTACCTGCTCTGGGAGTATTTGATGGGACATTGTAGATGGAGCTTTACTCTGCATCTAACCCTGTACCTGCCCTGGGAGTGTTTGATGGGACAGTGTAGAGGGAGCTTTACTCTGTATCTAACCCTGGACCTGCCTTGGGAGTGTTTGATGGGACAGTGTCGAGGGAGCTTTACTCTGTATCTAACCCTGTAACTGCCCTGGGAGTGTTTGCCGGGACAGTGTAGAGGGAGCTTTACTCTGTATCTAACCCTGTACCTGCGCTGGGAATGTTGGACGTGACAGTGTAGAGGGAGCTTTACTCCATATCTAACCTGTGCTGTATGTGCCCTGGGTCTGTTTGATGGGACAATGTAGAGGGAGATTGACCAGAGACCCATGTGAAGCTGACAGTATAACTCGGTGCTGCTCTGACATCAGTAACTATCTCAAAACCAGTACTTACTGAACAAAAGGTTATTGTTTTAAAGTCAGTGATTATAAAACAACAGCGCTCTTATTATAGAAGAATAAAAAATACAAGAAATATTAAACTGCATTGAGAAGCAGGAATCAAAATATCTCTGCTTCAGTCTCTCTCTCTGCCTCTGCTTTGATCCCTCGGTTTCGTTTCTCTCAATATTTCGCTCTTTGACTCATTTATCTCTCTCTCTGTTTAATCTCTTTCTGCCTCTCATCTCTCTGCCTCTGTTTATTTCTATCTCCATCTGGCTCTGCCACTCCCTGACTCGTTCTCTCTCTCTCATTCACCCTTGCTCGGTCTCTCCTTTCTTTCTCTCACTCTATCTCCACCTCTCTCTCATTCTCTCTGCCTTGTTGTCTCTCTCACTCTGCCCTTTCTCTCTTCTCTGCCTCTCGGTCCCTCTTTTTGCCTCATTCTCTTTCCCCCTCACTCCGACTGGATCGCCCCTCTCTCTTCTCTCTGCCTCATTCTCTCTCTCGCCATCTCTGCCTTTATCCTCTCTCTCTGCCTCATTCTCTCTCTCACACCTTCTCTTCTCTCTCTCTAAGCCTGACTCTCTTATTTCCCTCTGTCATTGTTTCCTGTCTCTCTGCCACTTGCTGTCCGTGTCTACCTTCTAATTTAAGATCCCTGATGTAACAGGACTATCCCAACACAAACACTTTCACACTGATCCCAGCCTGTACTCTGAACAGATTGCATGAGCTGATCACTGCTTCTGCACCCCGAGTTCTCCAATGAGCTGCTCAGGATGTGCAAGGCCCACCAGTGGCCTGGAGTCCTGCAAGATTTCGCTGTTACTCTAGAGGGAAGCTTGCTTTTGGTCCTAACTTCTGTTACCCCTCTGCCTCCACATCGCACCCAGCGCACATTCCTCAACACCTCCCACCTTCAAGTGACATTTTTATCCATGAATTTTCCAAGTCTCTGATTTGCTGCGCTCTGTAAATCTTCTGGGCCTACGTTTTCCTTATTTTTGTCAGCCTCTCTCTGTAACTGAATCCGTTTGGTCTATTTATAAATTTACATAAATCTTCTAAATAGCTGGCAAGCAATACCTGCTATTCTGCTGACCGTATTTCCACGCACAACATAGGATAGTAACTAATGACTACAGTAAGTAATTCAGGAGAAACTTCTTCACTCAGGGTGATTAGCATGTGAAGCTTGCTCGCACAGGGAGTAGTTGAGATGAATAGCATTTAAAGAGAAGCTGGATAAATAAATGAGGGAGAAAGGATACATTGACGGGGTGAGAGTAAGAGAGGTGGGAGAAAGCTCATATGGAGCATAAACACCGGCAAAGACCGGCCTGTTTCTATGCTGTAAATTCCATGTAATTCTATGGTGAATTCTGAAAAGACGCCGTACGGCATTCGAAACAAACTTTAACAATGGAGTTACAAAACTGATTAAATTCTTTGAGGAAGTGACAAGGAGGACTGATGAGGGTGGTGCAGTGGATGTTGTCTACATGGATTTTAGTAAAGCATTTGACAAGGTCCCACATGGCAGACTGGTCAGAAAGGTAAAAGCCCGTGGGATACAAGGAAATGTGATGAATTGGATCCAAAATTGGCTCAGTAACAGGAAACAAAGGGTAAAAGTCGATGGATGTCTTTGCGAATGGAAATCTGTTTCCAGTGGTGTGTCACAGGGCTCAGTGTTGGGTCCCTTGCTGTTTGTGGTATATATTAATGATTTGGACTTGACTGTAGGGGGCATGATTGGTAAATTTGCAAACGACACAAAAATTGGCCGTGTAGTTGATAGCTTTAGACTCCAAGAAGAAATCCTCTTCACTATCAATGGGTTGGTGGAGTGGGCGGAAAAGTGGCAAATGGAGTTCAACCCGGAGAAGTGTGAGGTAATGCACTTAGGGAGGGCAAACAGTAAAAGGGAATACGAGGGGTAGAAGAAGTGAGAGACCTTGGAGTTCATGTGCACAGGTCCTTGAAGGTGGCAGTACAGGTTGATAAGGTTGTGAAGAAGGCATACGGAGTGCTCTCCGTTATTAGCCGAGGGATAGAGTACAAGAGCAGGTATGTAATGATGGAACTGTATGAAACGCTGGTAAGGCCACAGCTGGAATATTGTGCGCAGTTCTGGTTACTACATTTTTTTTATTCGTTCATGGATGTGGGCGTCGCTGGCAAGGCCGTTATTTATTGCCCATCCCTAATTGCCCTTGAGAAGGTGGTGGTGTGCCGCCTTCTTGAACCGCTGCAGTCCGTGTGGTGACGGTTCTCCCACAGTGCTGTTAGGAAGGGAGTTCCATGATTTTGACCCAGCGACGATGAAGGAACGGCGATGTATTTCCAAGTCGGGATGGTGTGTGACTTGGAGGGGAACGTGCAGGTAGTGTTGTTCCCATGTGCCTGCTGCTCTTGTCCTTGCTGGTAGAGGTCGCGGATTTGGGAGGTGCTGTCGAAGAAGCCTTGGCGAGTTGCTGCAGTGCATCCTGTGGATGGTGCACACTGCAGCCACTGTGCGCCGGTGGTGAAGGGAGTGAATGTTTAGGGTGGTGGATGGGGTGCCAATCAAGCGAGCTGCTTTGTCTTGGATGATGTCGAGCTTCTTGAATGTTGTTGGAGCTGCACTCATACAGGCAAGTGTAGAGTATTCCTTCACACTCCTGACTTGTGCCTTGTAGATGGTGGAAAGGCTTTGGGGAGTCAGGAGGTGAGTTACTCGCCGCAGAATACCAAGCCTCTGACCTGCTCTTGTAGCCACAGTATTTATATGGCTGGTCCAGTTAAGCTTCCTGTCAATGGTGACCCCCAGGATGTTGATGGTGGGGGATTGGGCGATGGTAATGCCGTTGAATGTCAAGGGGAGGTGGTTAGACCCTCTCTTGTTGGAGATGATCATTGCCTGGCACTTGTCTGGCACGAATGTTACTTGCCACTTATCAGCCCAAGCCTGGATGTTGTCCAGGTCTTGCTGCATGCGGGCTCGGACTGCTTCATTATCTGAGGGGTTGCGAATGGAACTGAACACTGTGCAATCATCAGCGAACATCCCCATTTCTGACCTTATGATGGAGGGAAGGTCATTGATGAAGCAGCTGAAGATGGTTGGGCCTAGGACACTGCCCTGAGGAACTCCTGCAGCAATGTCCTGGGGCTGAGATGCTTGGCCTCCAACAACCACTACCATCTTCCTTTGTGCTAGGTATGACTCCAGCCACTGAAGAATTTTCCCCCTGATTCCCATTGGCTTCAATTTTACGAGGACTCCTTGATGCCACACTCGGTCAAATGCTGCCTTGATGTTAAGGGCAGTCACTCCCAGCTCACCTCTGGAATTCAGCTCTTTTGTCCATGTTTGGACCAAGGCTGTAATGAGTTCTGGAGGCGAGTGGTCCTGGCGGAACCCAAACTGAGCATCGGTGAGCAGGTTATTGGTGAGTAAGTGCCGCTTGATAGCAATGTCGACGACACCTTCCATCACTTTGCTGATGATTGAGATTAGACTGATGGGGCGGTAATTGTCCTGCTTTTTGTGGACAGGACATACCTGGGCAATTTTTCACATTGTCGGGTGGATGCCAGTGTTGTAGCTGTAATGAAACAGTTTTTCCAGAGGTGCAGCCAGTTCTGGAGCACAAGTCTTCAGCACATCAGCCGGGATGTTGTCGGGGCCCATAGCCTTTGCTGTATCCAGTGCACTCAGCCGTTTCTTGATATCACGTGGAGTGAATCGAATTGGCTGAAGACTGGCTTCTGTGATGGTGGGGATATCGGGAGGAGGCCGAGATGGATCATCCACTCGGCACTTCTGGCTGAAGATGGTTGCAAACGCTTCAGCCTTGTCTTTTGCATTCACATGCTGGACTCCGCCATCATTGAGGATGGGGATGTTTACAGAGCCTCCTCCTCCCGTTAGTTGTTTAATTGTCCACCACCATTCACGACTGGATGTGGTAGGACTGCAGAGCTTTGATCTGATCTGTTGGTTGTGGAACCGCTTAGCTCTGTCTATAGCATGTTGCTTCCGCTGTTTAGCATGCATGTAGTCCTTAGTTGGAGCTTCACCGGGTTGGCATCTCATTTTTAGGTACGCCTGGTGCTCCCAGCATGCTCTTCTGCACTCTTCATTCAACCGGGGTTGATCCCCTGGCTTGTTGGTAATGGTAGAGTAAGGAATATGCCGGGCCATGAGGTCACAGATTGTGATGGAATACAATTCTGCTGCTGCTGATGGCCCACAGCGCCTCATGGATGTCCAGTTTTGAGCTGCTAGATCTGTTCTGAATCTATCCCATTTAGTACGGTGGTAGTGCCACAAAATACGTGTTCTCAGTGCGAAGACGGGACTTCGTCTCCACGAGGACTGTGTGGTGGTCACTCCTACCGATACTATCATGGACAGATGCATCTGGGACAGGTAGATTGGTGAGGACGAGGTCAAGTAAGTTTTTCCCTCATGTTGGTTCGCTCACCACCTGCCGCAGGCCCAGTCTGGCAGCTATGTCCTTCAGGACTCGGCCAGCTCGGTCCGTAGTGGTGCTACCGAGCCACTCTTGGTGATGGACATTGAAGTCCCCCACCCAGAGTACATTCTGTGCCCTTGCTACCCTAATTGCTTCCTCCAAGTGGTGCTCAACATGGAGGAGGACTGATTCATCAGCTGAGGGAGGACGGTTGGTGGTAATCAGCAGGAGGTTTCCTTGCCCATATTTGACCTGATGCCATGTCGGTCAGTCTTGTCCCCGGGTCGGTCCGTCCTGTCCCCCGGGTCGGTCCATCCTGTTCCCGGGTCGGTCCGTCCTGTCCCCGGGTCGGTCAGTCCTGTCCCACGGGTCGGTCAGTCTTATCCCCCGGGTCGGTCAGTCTTGTCCCACGGGTCGGTCCGTACTGTCCCCCGGGTCGGTCCGTACTGTCCCCCGGGTCGGTCCGTCCTGTCCCCCGGGTCGGTCAGTATTGTCCCCCGGTTCGGTCCGTACTGTCCCCCGGGTCGGTCCGTCTTGTCCCCGGGTCGGTCCGTCTTGTCCCCCGGGTCGGTCCGTCTTGTCCCCCGGGTCGGTCAGTATTGTCCCCCGGTTCGGTCCGTACTGTCCCCCGGGTCGGTCCGTCTTGTCCCCGGGTCGGTCCGTCTTGTCCCCGGGTCGGTCCGTCTTGTCCCCGGGTCGGTCTGTCTTGTCCCCTGGGTGGTCCGTACACTCCCTGGGTCGGTCAGTCTTGTCCCCTGGGTCGGTCCGTACTGTCCCCTGGGTCGGTCACTCTTGTCCCTGGGTCGGTCCGTACTGTCCCCCGGTTCGGTCAGTCTTGTACCTGGGTTGGTCCGTACCGTCTCCCGGGTCAGTAGGTCTTGTCCCCTGAGTCGGTCCGTACTGTCCCCCGGGTCGGTCCGTACTGTCCCCCGGGTCGATCAGTCTTGTCCCCTGGGTCGGTCCGTACTGTCCCCCGGGTCGGTCAGTCTTGTCCCCTGGGTCGGTCCGTAATGTCCCCGGGTCGGTCCGTACTGTCGCCTGGATCGATCCGTATTGTCCAATGGGTCGACCAGTCTCGTCCCTGGATCGATCCGTACTGTCCCTTGTATCGGTCGGTCTTGTCCAATGGGTCGTGGAAATCTGGAACACTTTCCCCCCGAAGAGGATTCTGAGTCAATTGAAATTGGAAGGATGAGATTGGCCGGTTTTTATTCTGTCGGGTTATTGAGGGACATCGATTGACAGTGGGGAAATGGAGCTGAGGTACAGATCAGCCAGGGCCATCATGGGGATAGTAGTGAGGATGCCGGTCATGGGTGGGACAGCCCGACCCGCACTGGTAAACAGGGTGGAGAACATTGGGATCATTCAAGGGGGTGCACACGTCCGTTTCGCAGCGGTCCCACCTTATGTCATAAAGTGGGAGCACGCTATGACAGGTACTGACCTCTCTGGGTGCCGGACCCGGGGTGCACACATATTACTGTGTCCCCAGCACTCGAACGCCTATTCTAGACCACAGTGCGGGTTAAAACTGCTGGTGCACGGCCTATTAACTGTACCATGGAGGTAATGGCACAAGGCCATGTCCCCCACAAGTGAGCCCTCCAACCAGCATGGACAGCACATCTGGTGTCCGGTGAGTGTCAGCAGTTCTGCTTTAAACCCGAGCAGAAGATCAAGTGGCCCAGGAACGGATTGTCCCCATTCCTGAACCCTCCACTGTTCACCTTACTGTCAGGGAAAACATAACCAACCTGCAAGACTATGTCACATTCTTCGGCTATAAAATCCCCCTCTCCCCGAACATCTTACCGCCCTACTCAAAGCCGTAGAAGTATCACAAAAACATTTCTCTACTCTAGAACAAAGACAGTCGAGATAGGGGCCGAGATTTTCGGAGATCATAGTTCCACCCTGGTGGGATATTTTCCAAAGTAGAGAGATCCCTTCCTGGATCAGAATGGCTTCCCATATTTTAGTGGTCTGCCAGCTCCGTACAGTCATCCACTGACTGTGCACAAAGTGCAAGGGGAGGGACAGAATGCTCCGATCCCGACATGAGAAAGCATGGGACGAGCATTGCAAGAAAGACTATGACCAGGGAAGGGACGAGCCTTAAACGTTCTGAAGATAAAGTTTTGTGACCGTGTATTATTTTTCTGTGTATGTACCATATTTCCAAGGGGTGTTGGACCCCCTCCGTGCTTGGATATGAATGGAACTGAATTCTTCCCGTGTCTGAATCTGAACACGACACCTAAAGGGGAATGGATGTTTTGGGTCTTAATCGTGAGCTCAGAATATTGAACCACATCAGTCAGACATGACCCGCCCTTCACCAATCCATGCTTGACTCTCTTTGATCAGCTCAGATTTGTTCAAGTGCTCAGCTCATTTTATCTTTGTTTGTTTCTCTTATTGACATTAGTTTTATTGATTCATTATTACTCACTTCTCTCAGATTCCCCGCTCTCTGTCCCGGAAACTCAGTTTTCACCTCCACCATCATAACTGGAACATCCACTGAGGGAACTTCTGGGGAGATCACATGACCAGGGACTGGGAGATCACAATGACCATGGACTGGGGCGATCACATGACCAGGGACTGGGGCGATCACATGACCAGGGACTGGGGAGATCACATGACCAGGGACTGGGCGATCACATGACCAGGGACTGTGGGAGACAGGAGAGAGAGAGAGAGCCCAACTTCCGTCGACCTCAAAATCGTCATTTCCACTCCGGGCCCGACCCCAAAATCATACCCTCCCCCTCACACTCTCACTCCCCTCTCTCCTCCTCACTCCTCCCCTCACACTCTCACTCCCCCTCTCTCCCCACACTCCTCCCCTCACACTCTCACTCCCCCTCACCTCCTCCCACATCCACCCCCTCACATCCCCTCACTCTCACACACCCCCTCACTCCTCCCTCACCCTCACCCACAACTCCCAACCCCTCACCTCTCACCCCTCACACTCTCACATCCCCTCACCTCTCACTCCACCCACACACACCTCACCCCCCTCACTCCACCCCCCTCACACACCCACTCACACACCCCCCTCTCACCTCCCCCACACACCTCCACTCCCACTCACCCCCTCACACCTCCCACCCACACACACACTCCACTCTCACCTCCTCACTCCTCCACCCACACACCTCACTCCCACTCCTCCTCCCACCACCTCCCCACACTCACACACCCCCTCACTACCTCCCACACTCCACACCCCCTCACCTCCTACCTCACTCCACCCCTCCCCTACCCACTCCACCCCTCACACCCACTCCCCCACACCACCTCCCTCACTCCTCCCCCACACTCTCATCCCCACACAACTCTCACTCCCCCTCTCACCTCCTCACACCACCCACTCACACACACCCACTCCCCCCCCTCACCCACCCCACACACCTCACTCCCCCTCTATCCTCCCTCTCATCCTCCCCTCACACTCTCACTCCCCCTCCTCCTCCCTCACACCTCCCCCCTCACACTCTCACTTCCACTCTCTCCTCCTCACTCCTCCCTCTCACACTCTCACTCCCCCTCTCTCTTCCCACACTCCTCCCCCTCACACCCCCCTCTCTCCTCCCTCACTCCTTCCCCTCACACTCTCACTCCCCCTCTCTCCTCCCTCACACCTCCCCTCACACTCTCACTCCCCCCACTACTCCCCCTCACACTCTCACTACCCCCCTCTCACTCCTCCCCACTCCCACCCCCCTCACACTCCACTCCCTCCCCCTCTCTCCTCCTCCTCATACTCTCACTCCCCCTCACTCCTCCGCCTCACTCCCCCCTCACACTCTCACTCCCTCTCACTCCCCCTCACTCACTCTCACTCCCTCACTCCCCCACTCCTCCCCTCTCTCCTCCTCCTCATGCTCTCACTCCCCCCTCACTCCTCCCGCCTCACTCCCCCTCACACTCCCACTCCCCTCACTCCTCCTCACACTCTCACTTCCCCCTCTCCCCCTCTCCTCCCCCTCACAGTCCCCCCTTACTGCTCCTCATACTCATCCCCTCACACTCTCACCCCCTCTCCTCCTCTTACACTCTCACTCCCCCCTCACTCCTCCCGCCTCACTCCCCCTCACACTCCCACTCCCCCCTCTCTCCTCCCCTCACACTCCCCCCTTACTGCTCCTCACACTCACATCCCCCTCACTCCACCCCCTCACACTCTCACTCCCCCCCTCACTACTCCCCCTCACACTCCACTCCCCCCTCACTACTCCCCCTCACACTCTCATTGCCCTCACTCCCCCTCACTCTCACTCCCCCCGCACTCCTCACCTCACCTCCCCCACGCTCCACCCCTCACACTCTCACCCCCCTCACTTCCTCCTCACACTCTCACTCCCCCTCTCCCCCTCTCTCCTCCCCTCACAGTCCCCCCTTACTGCTCCTCATACTCAATCCCCCTCACACTCTCACTCCCCCTCTCTCCTCCTCTCACTACACTCTCACTCCCCCTCACTCCTCCCCACACACTCTCACTCCCCCTCACACACTCCCCCACTCCCCCCTCACTCCTCCTCTCTCCTCCCCTCACACTCCCCCCTCACTCCCCCTCACAATCACTCCCCCCTCACATTCTCCCTCCCCCTCACATTCAAACTCTCCCTCACTCCCCCTCACACTCTCACTCCCCCTCACACTCTCACTCTCCCCTCACACTCTCACTCCCCCTCACACTCACTCCCCCTCACACACTCCTCCCCTCACACTCACTCTCCCCCCCTCACTCCCCTCACACTCTCACTACCCCTCTCCCCTCCCCCTCACACTCTACTCCACTCTCTCCTCCCCCTCACACTCTCACTACCCCCTCTCTCCTCCCCACTCACTCCCCCTCACTCCTCCTCCCCTCACTCCCCCCACACTCTCACTCCCCTCTTCTCCTCCCCCTCACACTCACTCCCCCTCTCTCCTCCCCTCACACTCACTCCCCCTCACTCTCACTCCCCCTCACTCCTCCTCTCTCCTCCCCATCACACTCTCACTCCCCCTTTCTCCTCCCCCTCACACTCTCACTCCTCCCCCTCACACTTTCGCTCACCCTCTCTCCTCCTTCTCACACTCTCACTTCCCCTCACTGCTCCCCCCTCACTCCTCCCCCTCACACTCTCCTCCCCTTCTCTCCTCCCCCTCACACTCACTCCCTCTCACTCCCCATCTTTGCTCCCACTCACACTCTCACACCCCTCACTCCTCCCCATCACTCCCGATCACACTCTCACTACCCCTTTCTCCTCCCCCTCACACTCTCACTCCTCCCCCTCACACTTTCACTCGCCCTCTCTCCTCCCTCTCACACTCCCACTCCCCCTCACTCCTCCCCCTCACTCCCCCTCACACTCTCACTCCACCTCTCTCCTCCCCCCTCACTCCCTCACACTCTCACTTCCCCTCTCCCCTCCCCCTCACACTCTAACTCCTCGCACTCACTCCACCTCACACTCCACTCTCTCCTCCCCCTCACACTCTCACTCCCCCTCTCTCCTCCCCACTCACTCCCCCTCTCACTCCTCCCCCCTCACTCCCCCCACACTCTCACTCCCCTCTTCTCCTCCCCCTCACACTCACTCCCCCTCTCTCCTCCCCCTCACACTCACTCCCCCTCACTCTCACTCCCCCTCACTCCTCCTCTCTCCTCCCCATCACACTCTCACTCCCCCTTTCTCCTCCCCTCACACTCTCTCACTCCTCCCCTCACACTTTCGCTCACCCTCTCTCCTCCTTCTCACACTCTCACTTCCCCTCACTGCTCCCCCCTCACTCCTCCCCCTCCACACTCTCCCTCCCTTCTCTCCTCCCCCTCACACTCACTCCCTCTCACTCCCCATCTTTGCTCCCACTCACACTCTCACACCCTCACTCCTCCCCATCACTCCCGATCACACTCTCACTACCCCTTTCTCCTCCCCCTCACACTCTCACTCCTCCCCCTCACACTTTCACTCGCCCTCTCTCCTCCCTCTCACACTCCCACTCGCCCTCTCTCCTCCCTCTCACACTCCCACTCCCCCTCACTCCTCCCCCTCACTCCCCCTCACACTCTCACTCCACCTCTCACCCTCACCCCTCACTCCCCCTCAAACTCTCACTCCCCGTCTCTCCTCTCACTCACTCACTCACACTCACTCACTCACTCACAGTACTCACACTCACACTCACTCCCCTCACTCCTCCCCTCACACTCTCAATCCCCCTTTCTCTTCCCACTCACACTCTCACTCCCCCTCACTTCCTCCCCCTCACTCCCCCCACACTCTCACTTCCCCTCACATTCTCACTCTCCCCTCACTCCTCCTCACAATATTACTCCCCTCACTCCTCCCCCTCACACTCTCACACCCCGTCACTCCACACTCACACTCTCACTCGGGGGAGGGGAAGGGGGATATGGGAGAGGGGTGGGGTGAGTGGGGAGATGGGAGGGGGTGGGGGGTGAAGGGGGAGATGGGATGGGAGGGGAGGGGAGGGGGAGATGGGAGGGGAGGGGAGGAGTGGGGTGGGGGAGAGAGAGAGAGAGAGAGAGAAACACTGAGGGGAGAGAGAGAGAAACACTGGGGGACGAGAGAGAGAGAGAAACACTGGGGGAGAGAGAGAAACACTGGGGTGAGAGAGGGAGAGAAACACTGGGCGGCGAGAGAGAGAAACACTGGGGGGAGAGAGAGAGAAACACTTTGGTGGGAGCGAGAGAGACAAACATTGGGGGAGAGAGAGAGAGAGACACTGGAGGGACAGAGAGAGAGAAACACTGGGGGAGAGACAGAGAGACACAGGGGAGAGAGAGAGAGAGAAACACTGGGGAGAGAGAGAGAGAGAAACACTGGGGGGAGAGAGAGAGAGAGAGAAATAGTGGGGGGGGGGAGAAAGAGAGAGAAACACGGGGGAGAGAGAGAGAGAAACACTGGGGCGAGAGAGAGAAACACTGGGGGGTGAGACAGAGATAGAAACACTGGGGAGAGAGATAGAAACACTGTGGAGAGAGAGAGAGAGAGAGAGAGAGGAACTCTGGGGGGAGAGAGAGAAACTCTGGGGGGAGAGAGAGAGTGAAACACTGGGGGGAGAGACAGAGAGAGAAACACTGGGGAGAGAGAGAGAAACACTGTGGAGAGTGAGTGAGAGAGAGAGAGAGGAACTCTGGGGGGAGAGAGAGTGAGACACTGGTGGGAGAGACAGAGAGACAAACACTGGGAGAGAGAGAGAGAAACACTGGGGGGAGAGAGAGAGAGAAACACTGGGGAGAGAGAGAGAGAAACACTGGGGCGAGAGAGAGAAACACTGGGGCGAGAGAGAGAAACACTGGGGGGTGAGACAGAGATAGAAACACTGGGGAGAGAGATAGAAACACTGTGGAGAGAGAGAGAGAGGAACTCTGGGGGGAGAGAGAGTGAAACACTGGTGGGAGAGACAGGGAGAGAAACACTGGGAGAGAGAGAGAGAGAGAAACACTGGGGGGAGATAGAGAAACACTTGGGGGAGAGAGAGAGAGAAATACTGCGGGGAGGGAGAGAGATAAACACTGGGGGAGAGAGAGAGAGAAACACTGGGGGGGAGAGAGAGAGAGAAACACTGTGGAGAGAGATAGAGAAAAACACTGGGGCGAGAGAGAGAAACACTGGGGGGAGAGCGAGAGAAACACTGGGGAGAGAGAAAGAGAGAAACACTGCGGAGAGAGAGAGTGAGAAAGAGAAACACTGGGGCAGGAGAGAGAGAAACACTGGGGAGAGAGAGAAACATTGGGGAGAGAGAGAAACATTGGGGGAGGAGAGAGAAACAATGGGGAGAGAGAGAGTTAGAGAAACACTGGGGTGAGATTCAGAAACACTGGGGGGAGAGAGAGAGAAACACTGGGGAGAGAGAGAGAGAAACACTGGCGGAGAGAGAGAGGGAGAAACACTGGGGACAGAAACAGAGAGCGAGAGAGCGAGACACTGGGGGAGGAGAGAGAGAAACACTGGGGAGAGAGAGAAACACTGGGGGAGGAGAGAGAAACAATGGGAAGAGAGAGAGTTAGAGAAACACTGGGGTGAGATTCAGAAACACTGGGGGGAGAGAGAGAGAAACACTGGGGAGAGAGAGAGAGAGAAACACTGGCGGAGAGAGAGAGGGAGAAACACTGGGGACAGAGAAAGAGAGTGAGAGAGCGAGACACAGGGGGAGGAGAGAGAGAAACACTGGGGAGAGAGAGAAACACTGGGGGAGGAGAGAGAAACAATGGGGAGAGAGAGAGAGAGGAACTCTGGGGGGAGAGAGAGTGAAACACTGGTGGGAGAGAAAGAGAGAGAAACACTGGGAGAGAGAGAGAAACACTGGGGGGGGGGAGCGAGAGAAACACTGGGGAGAGAGAAAGAGAGAAACACTGCGTAGAGAGAGAGTGAGAAAGAGAAACACTGGGGCAGGAGAGAGAGAAACACTGGGGAGAGAGAGAAACATTGGGGGAGGAGAGAGAAACAATGGGGAGAGAGAGTTAGAGAAACACTGGGGTGAGATTCAGAAACACTGGGGGGAGAGAGAGAGAAACACTGGGGAGAGAGAGAGAGAAACACTGGCGGAGAGAGAGAGGCAGAAACACTGGCGGAGAGAGAGAGGCAGAAACACTGGGGACAGAGACAGAGAGGGAGAGAGCGAGACACTGGGGGAGGAGAGAGAGAAACACTGGGGAGAGAGAGAAACATTGGGGGAGGAGAGAGAAACAATGGGGAGAGAGAGTTAGAGAAACACTGGGGTGAGATTCAGAAACACTGGGGGGAGAGAGAGAGAAACACTGGGGAGAGAGAGAGAGAAACACTGGCGGAGAGAGAGAGGCAGAAACACTGGCGGAGAGAGAGAGGCAGAAACACTGGGGACAGAGACAGAGAGGGAGAGAGCGAGACACTGGGGGAGGAGAGAGAGAAACACTGGGGAGAGAGAGAAACACTGGGGGAGGAGAGAGAAACAATGGGAAGAGAGAGAGTTAGAGAAACACTGGGGTGAGATTCAGAAACACTGGGGGGAGAGAGAGAGAAACACTGGGGAGAGAGAGAGAGAAACACTGGCGGAGAGAGAGAGGGAGAAACACTGGGGACAGAGACAGAGAGGGAGAGAGCGAGACACAGGGGGAGGAGAGAGAGAAACACTGGTGAGAGAGAGAAACACTGGTGGAGGAGAGAGAAACAATCGGGAGAGAGAGAGTTTTAGAAACACTTGGGTGAGATTCAGAAACACTGGGGGGAGAGAGAGAGAGAAACACTGGGGAGAGAGAGAGAGAGAAACACTGGCGGAGAGAGAGAGGGAGAAATACTGGAGACAGAGACAGAGAGAGAGAGAGCGAGACACTGGGGGAGGAGAGAGAGAAACACTGGGGAGAGAGAGAAACACTGGGGGAGGAGAGAGAAACAATGGGGAGAGAGAGAGAGAGGAACTCTGGGGGGAGAGAGAGTGAAACACTGGTGGGAGTGAAAGAGAGAGAAACACTGGGAGAGAGAAAGAGAGAGAAACACTGGGAGAGAGAGAGAGAGAGAAACACTGGGGCGGAGAGAGAGAAACACTGGGGGGGAGCGAGTGAAACACTGGGGAGAGAGAAAGAGAGAAACACTGCGGAGAGAGAGAGTGAGAAAGAGAAACACTGGGGCAGGAGAGAGAGAAACACTGGGGAGAGAGAGAAACACTGGGGAGAGAGAGAAACACTGGGGAGAGAGAGAAACACTGGGGAGAGAGAGAAACACTGGGGAGAGAGAGAAACACTGGGGAGAGAGAGAAACACTGGGGAGAGAGAGAAACACTGGGGAGGAGAGAGAAACAATGGGGAGAGAGAGAGTTAGAGAAACACTGGGGTGAGATTCAGAAACACTGGGGGGAGAGAGAGAGAAACACTGGGGAGAGAGAGAGAGAAACACTGGCGGAGAGAGAGAGGGAGAAACACTGGGGACAGAGACAGAGAGAGAGAGAGTGAGACACTGGGGGAGGAGAGAGAGAAACACTGGGGAGAGAGAGAAACACTGCGGGAGGAGAGAGAAAAAATGGGGAGAGAGGGAGTTAGGGAAACACTGGGGTGAGATTCAGAAACACTGGGGGGAGAGAGAGAGAAACACTGGGGAGAGAGAGAGAAACACTGGCGGAGAGAGAGAGGGAGAAACACTGGGGACAGAGACAAAGAGAGAGAGAGACACTGGGGGAGTAGAGAGAGAAACACTGGGGAGAGAGAGAAACACTGGGGGAGGAGAGAGAAACAATGGGGAGAGAGAGAGAGGAACTCTGTGGGGAGAGAGAGTGAAACACTGGTGGGCGAGACAGAGAGAGAAACACTGGGAGAGAGAGAGAGAGAGAAACACTGTGGGGGATAGAGAAACACTTGGGGTAGAGAGAGAGAGTAATACTGCGGGGAGGGAGATAGAGAGAAACACTGGGGGAGAGAGAGAGAAACACTGGGGTGAGAGAGAGAGAGAAACAATGGGGAGAGAGAGAGAGAAACACTGGGGCGAGAGAGAGAGAAACACTGGGGCGAGAGCGAGAGAAACACTGGGGTGAGATTCAGAAACACTGGGGGGAGAGAGAGAGAAACACTGGGGAGAGAGAGAGAGAGAAACACTGGCGGAGAGAGAGGGGGAGAAACACTGGGGACAGAGACAGAGTGAGAGAGCGAGACACTGGGGGAGGAGAGAGAGAAACACTGGGGAGAGAGAGAAACACTGGGGGAGGAGAGAGAAACAATGGGGAGAGAGAGAGTTAGAGAAACACTGGGGTGAGATTCAGAAACACTGGGGGGAGAGAGAGAGAAACACTGGGGAGAGAGAGAGCGAGAAACACTGGCGGAGAGAGAGAGGGAGAAACACTGGGGACAGAGACAGAGGGAGAGAGAGCGAGACACTGGGGGAGGAGAGAGAGAAACACTGGGGAGAGAGAGAAACACTGGGGGAGGAGAGAGAAACAATGGGGGAGGAGAGAGAAACAATGGGGAGAGAGAGAGAGAGAGGAACTCTGGGGGGGAGAGAGAGTGAAACACTGGTGGGAGAGACAGAGTGAGAAACACTGGGAGAGAGAGAGAGAGAAACACTGGGGGGAGATAGAGAAACACTTGGGGAGAGAGAGAGAGAAATACTGCGGGGAGGGAGAGAGAGAGAAACACTGGGGGAGAGAGAGAGAGAAACACTGGGGGGAGAGAGAGAGAGAAACACTGGGGAGAGAGAGAGAGAAACACTGGGGCGAGGGAGAGAAACACTGGGGCGAGGGAGAGAAACACTGGGGCGAGAGAAAGAAACACTGGGGGGAGAGCGCGAGATACACTGGGGAGAGAAAAAGAGAGAAACACTGCGGAGAGAGAGAGTGAGAAAGAGAAACACTGGGGCAGGAGAGAGAGAAACACTGGGGAGAGAGAAACACTGGGGGAGGAGAGAGAAACAATGGGGAGAGAGAGAGTTAGAGAAACACTGGGTGAGATTCAGAAACACTGGGGGAGAGAGAGAGAAACACTGGGGAGAGAGAGAGAGAGAAACACTGGCGGAGAGAGAGAGAGGGAGAAACACTGGGGACAGAGACAGAGTGAGAGAGAGCGAGACACTGGGGGAGGAGAGAGAGAAACACTGGGGAGAGAGAGAAACACTGGGGGAGTTGAGAGAAACAATGGGGAGAGAGAGAGAGAGGAACTCTGGGGGGAGAGAGAGTGACACACTGGTGGGAGAGAAAGAGAGAGAAACACTGGGAGAGAGAGAGAAACACTGGGGGGAGATAGAGAAACACTTTGGGGAGAGAGAGAGGGAAATACAGCGGGGAGGGAGAGAGAGTGAAACACTGGGGCGAGAGAGAGAAACACTGGGGGGGGGGGAGCGATTTAAACACTGGGGAGAGAGAAAGAGAGAAACACTGCGGAGAGAGAGAGTGAGAAAGAGAAACACTGGGGCAGGAGAGAGAGAAACACTGGGGAGAGAGAGAAACATTGGGGGAGGAGAGAGAAACAATGGGGAGAGAGAGTTAGAGAAACACTGGGGTGAGATTCAGAAACACTGGGGGGAGAGAGAGAGAAACACTGGGGGGAGAGAGAGAGAAACACTGGGGAGAGAGAGAGAGAAACACTGGCGGAGAGAGAGAGGCAGAAACACTGGGGACAGAGACAGAGAGGGAGAGAGCGAGACACTGGGGGAGGAGAGAGAGAAACACTGGGGAGGGAGAGAAACACTGGTGGAGGAGAGAGAAACAATGGGAAGAGAGAGAGTTAGAGAAACACTGGGGTGAGATTCAGAAACACTGGGGGGAGAGAGAGAGAAACACTGGGGAGAGAGAGAGAGAAACACTGGCGGAGAGAGAGAGGGAGAAACACTGGGGACAGAGACAGAGAGGGAGAGAGCGAGACACAGGGGGAGGAGAGAGAGAAACACTGGTGAGAGAGAGAAACACTGGTGGAGGAGAGAGAAACAATCTGGAGAGAGAGAGTTATAGAAACACTTGGGTGAGATTCAGAAACACTGGGGGGAGAGAGAGAGAAACACTGGGGAGAGAGAGAGAGAGAGACACTGGCGGAGAGAGAGAGGGAGAAATACTGGGGACAGAGACAGAGAGAGAGAGAGCGAGACACTGGGGGAGGAGAGAGAGAAACACTGGGGAGAGAGAGAAACACTGGGGGAGGAGAGAGAAACAATGGGGAGAGAGAGAGAGAGGAACTCTGGGGGGAGAGAGAGTGAAACACTGGTGGGAGAGAAAGAGAGAGAAACACTGGGAGAGAGAGAGAGAGAGAAACACTGGGGCGAGAGAGAGAAACACTGGGGGGGAGCGAGTGAAACACTGGGGAGAGAGAAAGAGAGAAACACTGCGGAGAGAGAGAGTGAGAAAGAGAAACACTGGGGCAGGAGAGAGAGAAACACTGGGGAGAGAGAGAAACACTGGGGAGAGAGAGAAATACTGGGGAGAGAGAGAAACACTGGGGGAGGAGAGAGAAACAATGGGGAGAGAGAGAGTTAGAGAAACACTGGGGTGAGATTCAGAAACACTGGGGGGAGAGAGAGAGAAACACTGGGGAGAGAGAGAGAGAAACACTGGCGGAGAGAGAGAGAGAAACACTGGCGGAGAGAGAGAGGGAGAAACACTGGGGACAGAGACAGAGAGAGAGAGAGTGAGACACTGGGGGAGGAGAGAGAGAAACACTGGGGAGAGAGAGAAACACTGGGGGAGGAGAGAGAAACAATGGGGAGAGAGAGAGTTAGAGAAACACTGGGGTGAGATTCAGAAACACTGGGGGGAGAGAGAGAGAAACACTGGGGAGAGAGTGAGAGAGAGGAACACTGGCGGAGAGAGAGAGGGAGGAACACTGGGGTCAGAGACAGAGAGAGAGAGAGCGAGACACTGGGGGAGGAGAGAGAAACAATGGGGAGAGAGAGAGTTAGGGAAACACTGGGGTGAGATTCAGAAACACTGGGGGGAGAGAGAGAGAAACACTGGGGAGAGAGAGAAACACTGGCGGAGAGAGAGAGGGAGAAACACTGGGGACAGAGACAGAGAGAGAGAGAGACACTGGGGGAGTAGAGAGAGAAACACTGGGGAGAGAGAGAAACACTGGGGGAGGAGAGAGAAACAATGGGGAGAGAGAGAGAGGAACTCTGGGGGGAGAGAGAGTGAAACACTGGTGGGCGAGACAGAGAGAGAAACACTGGGAGAGAGAGAGAGAGAGAAACACTGGGGGGGGTGGATAGAGAAACACTTGGGGGAGAGAGAGAGAGTAATACTGCGGGGAGGGAGATAGAGAGAAACACTGGGGGAGAGAGAGAGAGAAACACTGGGGGGAGAGAGAGAGAGAAACAATGGGGAGAGAGAGAGAGAAACACTGGGGCGAGAGAGAGAAACACTGGGGCGAGAGCGAGAGAAACACTGGGGGGAGAGCGAGAGAAACACTGCGGAGAGAGAGAGTGAGAAAGAGAAACACTGGGGCAGGAGAGAGAGAAACACTGGGGAGAGAGAGAAACACTGGGGTAGGAGCGAGAAACAATGGGGAGAGAGAGAGTTCGAGAAACACTGGGGTGAGATTCAGAAACACTGGGGGGAGAGAGAGAGAAACACTGGGGAGAGAGAGAGAGAAACACTGGCGGAGAGAGAGAGGGAGAAACACTGGGGACAGAGACAGAGTGAGAGAGCGAGACACTGGGGGAGGAGAGAGAGAAACACTGGGGAGAGAGAGAAACACTGGGGGAGGAGAGAGAAACAATGGGGAGAGAGAGAGTTATAGAATCATAGAATCATAGAAGTTACAACATGGAAACAGGCCCTTCGGCCCAACATGTCCATGTCGCCCAGTTTATACCACTAAGCTAGTCCCAATTGCCTGCACTTGGCCCATATCCCTCGATACCCATCTTCCCCATGTAACTGTCCAAATGCTTTTTAAAAGACAAAATTGTACCCGCCTCTACTACTGCCTCTGGCAGCTCGTTCCAGACACTCACCACCCTTTGAGTGAAAAAATTGCCCCTCTGGATCCTTTTGTATCTCTCCCCTCTCACCTTAAATCTGTGCCCCCTCGTTATAGACTCCGCTACCTTTGGGAAAAGATTTTGACTATCGACCTTATCTATGCCCCTCATTATTTTATAGACTTCTATAAGATCACCCCTTAACCTCCCACTCTCCAGGGAATAAAGTCCCAGTCTGTCTAACCTCTCCCTGTAAGTCAAACCATCAAGTCCCGGTAGCATCCTAGTAAATCTTTTCTGCACTCTTTCTAGTTTAATAATATCCTTTCTATAATAGGGTGACCAGAACTGTACACAGTACTCCAAGTGTGGCCTCACCAATGCCCTGTACAACTTCAACAAGACATCCCAACTCCTGCATTCAATGTTCTGACCAATGAAACCAAGCATGCTGAATGCCTTCTTCACCACCCTATCCACCTGTGACTCCACTTTCAAGGAGCTATGAATCTGTACTCCTAGATCTCTTTGTTCTATAACTCTCCCCAACGCCCTACCATTAACGGAGTAGGTCCTGGCCCGATTCGATCTACCAAAATGCATCACCTCACATTTATCTAAATTAAACTCCATATGCCATTCATCGGCCCACTGGCCCAATTTATCAAGATCCCGTTGCAATCCTAGATAACCTTCTTCACTGTCCACAATGCCACCAATCTTGGTGTCATCTGCAAACTTACTAACCATGCCTCCTAAATTCTCATCCAAATCATTAATATAAATAACAAATAACAGCGGACCCAGCACCGATCCCTGAGGCACACCGCTGGACACAGGCATCCAGTTTGAAAAACAACCCTCGACAACCACCCTCTGTCTTCTGTCGTCAAGCCAATTTTGTATCCAATTGGCTACCTCACCTTGGATCCCATGAGATTTAACCTTATGTAACAACCTACCATGCGGTACCTTGTCAAAGGCTTTGCTGAAGTCCATGTAGACCACGTCCACTGCACAGCCCTCATCTATCTTCTTGGTTACCCCTTCAAAAAACTCAATCAAATTCGTGAGACATGATTTTCCTCTCACAAAACCATGCTGACTGTTCCTAATTAGTCCCTGCCTCTCCAAATGCCTGTAGATTCTGTCCCTCAGAATACCCTCTAACAACTTACCCACTACAGATGTCAGGCTCACTGGTCTGTAGTTCCCAGGCTTTTCCCTGCCGCCCTTCTTAAACAAAGGCACAACATTTGCTACCCTCCAATCTTCAGGCACCTCACCTGTAGCGGGGGGAGAGAGAGAGAAACACTGGGGAGAGAGAGAGAGAGAAACACTGGCGGAGAGAGAGAGGGAGAAACACTGGGGACAGAGACAGAGGGAGAGAGAGCGAGACACTGGGGGAGGAGAGAGAGAAACACTGGGGAGAGAGAGAAACACTGGGGGAGGAGAGAGAAACAATGGGGAGAGAGAGAGTTAGAGAAACACTGGGGTGAGATTCAGAAACACTGGGGGGAGAGAGAGAGAAACACTGGGGAGAGAGAGAGAGAGAAACACTGGCGGAGAGAGAGAGGGAGAAACACTGGCGGAGAGAGAGAGGGAGAAACACTGGGGACAGAGACAGAGGGAGAGAGAGCGAGACACTGGGGGAGGAGAGAGAGAAACACTGGGGAGAGAGAGAAACACTGGGGGAGGAGAGAGAAACAATGGGGAGAGAGAGAGAGAGAGGAACTCTGGGGGGGAGAGAGAGTGAAACACTGGTGGGAGAGACAGAGTGAGAAACACTGGGAGAGAGAGAGAGAGAAACACTGGGAGAGAGAGAGAAACACTTGGGGAGAGAGAGAGAGAAATACTGCGGGGAGGGAGAGAGAGAGAAACACTGGGGGAGAGAGAGAGAGAAACACTGGGGGGAGAGAGAGAGAGAAACACTGGGGAGAGAGAGAGAGAAACACTGGGGCGAGGGAGAGAAACACTGGGGCGAGGGAGAGAAACATTGGGGCGAGAGAGAGAAACACTGGGGGGAGAGCGCGAGATACACTGGGGAGAGAGAAAGAGAGAAACACTGCGGAGAGAGAGAGTGAGAAAGAGAAACACTGGGGCAGGAGAGAGAGAAACACTGGGGAGAGAGAGAAACACTGGGGAGAGAGAGAAATACTGGGGAGAGAGAGAAACACTGGGGAGAGAGAGAAACACTGGGGAGAGAGAGAAACACTGGGGGAGGAGAGAGAAACAATGGGGAGAGAGAGAGTTAGAGAAACACTGGGGTGAGATTCAGAAACACTGGGGGGAGAGAGAGAGAAACACTGGGGAGAGAGAGAGAGAAACACTGGCGGAGAGAGAGAGGGAGAAACACTGGGGACAGAGACAGAGAGAGAGAGAGTGAGACACTGGGGGAGGAGAGAGAGAAACACTGGGGAGAGAGAGAAACACTGGGGGAGGAGAGAGAAACAATGGGGAGAGAGAGAGTTAGAGAAACACTGGGGTGAGATTCAGAAACACTGGGGGGGGAGAGAGAGAAACACTGGGGAGAGAGTGAGAGAGAGGAACACTGGCGGAGAGAGAGAGGGAGGAACACTGGGGACAGAGACAGAGAGAGAGAGAGCGAGACACTGGGGGAGGAGAGAGAGAAACTCTGGGGAGAGAGAGAAACACTGCGGGAGGAGAGAGAAACAATGGGGAGAGAGAGAGTTAGGGAAACACTGGGGTGAGATTCAGAAACACTGGGGGGAGAGAGAGAGAAACACTGGGGAGAGAGAGAAACACTGGCGGAGAGAGAGAGGGAGAAACACGGGGGACAGAGACAGAGAGAGAGAGAGACACTGGGGGAGTAGAGAGAGGAACACTGGGGAGAGAGAGAAACACTGGGGGAGGAGAGAGAAACAATGGGGAGAGAGAGAGAGGAACTCTGGGGGGAGAGAGAGTGAAACACTGGTGGGCGAGACAGAGAGAGAAACACTGGGAGGGAGAGAGAGAGAGAGAGAGAAACACTGGTGGGGGGGGGGATAGAGAAACACTTGGGGGAGAGAGAGAGAGTAATACTGCGGGGAGGGAGATAGAGAGAAACACTGGGGGAGAGAGAGAGAGAAACACTGGGGGGAGAGAGAGAGAGAAACAATGGGGAGAGAGAGAGAGAAACACTGGCGGAGAGAGAGAGGGAGAAACACTGGGGACAGAGACAGAGAGGGAGAGAGCGAGTCACAGGGCGAGGAGAGAGAGAAACACTGGTGAGAGAGAGAAACACTGGTGGAGGAGAGAGAAACAATCGGGAGAGAGAGAGTTATAGAAACACTTGGGTGAGATTCAGAAACACTGGGGGGAGAGAGAGAGAGAAACACTGGGGAGAGAGAGAGAGAGAGAGACACTGGCGGAGAGAGAGAGGGAGAAATACTGGGGACAGAGACAGAGAGAGAGAGAGCGAGACACTGGGGGAGGAGAGAGAGAAACACTGGGGAGAGAGAGAAACACTGGGGGAGGAGAGAGAAACAATGGGGAGAGAGAGAGAGAGGAACTCTAGGGGGAGAGAGAGTGAAACACTGGTGGGAGAGAAAGAGAGAGAAACACTGGGAGAGAGAAAGAGAGAGAAACACTGGGAGAGAGAGAGAGAGAGAAACACTGGGGCGGAGAGAGAGAAACACTGGGGCGGAGCGAGTGAAACACTGGGGAGAGAGAAAGAGAGAAACACTGCGGAGAGAGAGAGTGAGAAAGAGAAACACTGGGGCAGGAGAGAGAGAAACACTGGGGAGAGAGAGAAACACTGGGGAGAGAGAGAAACACTGGGGAGAGAGAGAAACACTGGGGAGAGAGAGAAACACTGGGGAGAGAGAGAAACACTGGGGAGAGAGAGAAACACTGGGGAGAGAGAGAAACACTGGGGAGAGAGAGAAACACTGGGGAGAGAGAGAAACACTGGGGAGAGAGAGAAACACTGGGGAGAGAGGGAAACACTGGGGAGAGAGAGAAACACTGGGGAGAGAGAGAAACACTGGGGAGAGAGAGAAACACTGGGGAGAGAGAGAAACACTGGGGGAGGAGAGAGAAACAATGGGGAGAGAGAGAGTTAGAGAAACACTGGGGTGAGATTCAGAAACACTGGGGGGAGAGAGAGAGAAACACTGGGGAGAGAGAGAGAGAAACACTGGCGGAGAGAGAGAGGGAGAAACACTGGGGACAGAGACAGAGAGAGAGAGAGTGAGACACTGGGGGAGGAGAGAGAGAAACACTGGGGGAGGAGAGAGAAACAATGGGGAGAGAGAGAGTTAGAGAAACACTGGGGTGATATTCAGAAACACTGGGGGGAGAGAGAGAAACACTGGGGAGAGAGTGAGAGATGGAAACACTGGCGGAGAGAGAGAGGGAGGAACACTGGGGACAGAGACAGAGAGAGAGAGAGCGAGACACTGGGGGAGGAGAGAGAGAAACTCTGGGGAGAGAGAGAAACACTGCGGGAGGAGAGAGAAACAATGGGGAGAGAGAGAGTTAGGGAAACACTGGGGTGAGATTCAGAAACACTGGGGGGAGAGAGAGAGAAACACTGGGGAGAGAGAGAGAAACACTGGCGGAGAGAGAGAGGGAGAAACACTGGGGACAGAGACAGAGAGAGAGAGAGACACTGGGGGAGGAGAGAGAGAAACACTGGGGAGAGAGAGAAACACTGGGGGAGGAGAGAGAAACAATGGGGAGAGAGAGAGAGGAACTCTGGGGGGAGAGAGAGTGAAACACTGGCGGAGAGAGAGAGGGAGAAACACTGGGGACAGAGACAGAGAGAGAGAGAGGCACTGGGGGAGTAGAGAGAGAAACACTGGGGAGAGAGAGAAACACTGGGGGAGGAGAGAGAAACAATGGGGAGAGAGAGAGAGAAACACTGGCGGAGAGAGAGAGGGAGAAACACTGGGGACAGAGACAGAGAGAGAGAGAGTGAGACACTGGGGGAGGAGAGAGAGAAACACTGGGGAGAGAGAGAAACACTGGGGGAGGAGAGAGAAACAATGGGGAGAGAGAGAGTTAGAGAAACACTGGGGTGAGATTCAGAAACACTGGGGGGGGAGAGAGAGAAACACTGGGGAGAGAGTGAGAGAGAGGAACACTGGCGGAGAGAGAGAGGGAGGAACACTGGGGACAGAGACAGAGAGAGAGAGAGCGAGACACTGGGGGAGGAGAGAGAGAAACTCTGGGGAGAGAGAGAAACACTGCGGGAGGAGAGAGAAACAATGGGGAGAGAGAGAGTTAGGGAAACACTGGGGTGAGATTCAGAAACACTGGGGGGAGAGAGAGAGAAACACTGGGGAGAGAGAGAAACACTGGCGGAGAGAGAGAGGGAGAAACACGGGGGACAGAGACAGAGAGAGAGAGAGACACTGGGGGAGTAGAGAGAGGAACACTGGGGAGAGAGAGAAACACTGGGGGAGGAGAGAGAAACAATGGGGAGAGAGAGAGAGGAACTCTGGGGGGAGAGAGAGTGAAACACTGGTGGGCGAGACAGAGAGAGAAACACTGGGAGGGAGAGAGAGAGAGAGAGAGAAACACTGGTGGGGGGGGGGATAGAGAAACACTTGGGGGAGAGAGAGAGAGTAATACTGCGGGGAGGGAGATAGAGAGAAACACTGGGGGAGAGAGAGAGAGAAACACTGGGGGGAGAGAGAGAGAGAAACAATGGGGAGAGAGAGAGAGAAACACTGGCGGAGAGAGAGAGGGAGAAACACTGGGGACAGAGACAGAGAGGGAGAGAGCGAGTCACAGGGCGAGGAGAGAGAGAAACACTGGTGAGAGAGAGAAACACTGGTGGAGGAGAGAGAAACAATCGGGAGAGAGAGAGTTATAGAAACACTTGGGTGAGATTCAGAAACACTGGGGGGAGAGAGAGAGAGAAACACTGGGGAGAGAGAGAGAGAGAGAGACACTGGCGGAGAGAGAGAGGGAGAAATACTGGGGACAGAGACAGAGAGAGAGAGAGCGAGACACTGGGGGAGGAGAGAGAGAAACACTGGGGAGAGAGAGAAACACTGGGGGAGGAGAGAGAAACAATGGGGAGAGAGAGAGAGAGGAACTCTAGGGGGAGAGAGAGTGAAACACTGGTGGGAGAGAAAGAGAGAGAAACACTGGGAGAGAGAAAGAGAGAGAAACACTGGGAGAGAGAGAGAGAGAGAAACACTGGGGCGGAGAGAGAGAAACACTGGGGCGGAGCGAGTGAAACACTGGGGAGAGAGAAAGAGAGAAACACTGCGGAGAGAGAGAGTGAGAAAGAGAAACACTGGGGCAGGAGAGAGAGAAACACTGGGGAGAGAGAGAAACACTGGGGAGAGAGAGAAACACTGGGGAGAGAGAGAAACACTGGGGAGAGAGAGAAACACTGGGGAGAGAGAGAAACACTGGGGAGAGAGAGAAACACTGGGGAGAGAGAGAAACACTGGGGAGAGAGAGAAACACTGGGGAGAGAGAGAAACACTGGGGAGAGAGGGAAACACTGGGGAGAGAGAGAAACACTGGGGAGAGAGAGAAACACTGGGGAGAGAGAGAAACACTGGGGAGAGAGAGAAACACTGGGGGAGGAGAGAGAAACAATGGGGAGAGAGAGAGTTAGAGAAACACTGGGGTGAGATTCAGAAACACTGGGGGGAGAGAGAGAGAAACACTGGGGAGAGAGAGAGAGAAACACTGGCGGAGAGAGAGAGGGAGAAACACTGGGGACAGAGACAGAGAGAGAGAGAGTGAGACACTGGGGGAGGAGAGAGAGAAACACTGGGGGAGGAGAGAGAAACAATGGGGAGAGAGAGAGTTAGAGAAACACTGGGGTGATATTCAGAAACACTGGGGGGAGAGAGAGAAACACTGGGGAGAGAGTGAGAGATGGAAACACTGGCGGAGAGAGAGAGGGAGGAACACTGGGGACAGAGACAGAGAGAGAGAGAGCGAGACACTGGGGGAGGAGAGAGAGAAACTCTGGGGAGAGAGAGAAACACTGCGGGAGGAGAGAGAAACAATGGGGAGAGAGAGAGTTAGGGAAACACTGGGGTGAGATTCAGAAACACTGGGGGGAGAGAGAGAGAAACACTGGGGAGAGAGAGAGAAACACTGGCGGAGAGAGAGAGGGAGAAACACTGGGGACAGAGACAGAGAGAGAGAGAGACACTGGGGGAGGAGAGAGAGAAACACTGGGGAGAGAGAGAAACACTGGGGGTGGAGAGAGAAACAATGGGGAGAGAGAGAGAGGAACTCTGGGGGGAGAGAGAGTGAAACACTGGCGGAGAGAGAGAGGGAGAAACACTGGGGACAGAGACAGAGAGAGAGAGAGGCACTGGGGGAGTAGAGAGAGAAACACTGGGGAGAGAGAGAAACACTGGGGGAGGAGAGAGAAACAATGGGGAGAGAGAGAGGAACTCTGGGGGGAGAGAGAGTGAAACACTGGTGGGCGAGACAGAGAGAGAAACACTGGGAGAGAGAGAGAGAGAAACACTGGGGGGGATAGAGAAACACTTGGGGTCGAGAGAGAGAGTAATACTGCGGGGAGGGAGATCGAGAGAAACACTGGGGGAGAGAGAGAGAGAAACACTGGGGGGAGAGAGAGAGAGAAACAATGGGGAGAGAGAGAGAGAAACACTGGGGCGAGAGAGAGAAACACTGGGGCGAGAGAGAGAGAAACACTGGGGGAGAGCGAGAGAAACACTGCGGAGAGAGAGAGTGAGAAAGAGAAACACTGGGGCAGGAGAGAGAGAAACACTGGGGAGAGAGAGAAACACTGGGGGAGGAGAGAGAAACAATGGGGAGAGAGAGAGTTAGAGAAACACTGGGGTGAGATTCAGAAACACTGGGGGGAGAGAGAGAGAAACACTGGGGAGAGAGAGAGAGAGAAACACTGGCGGAGAGAGAGAGGGAGAAACACTGGGGAGAGAGACAGAGGGAGAGAGAGCGAGACACTGGGGGAGGAGAGAGAGAAACACTGGGGAGAGAGAGAAACACTGGGGGAGGAGAGAGAAACAATGGGGAGAGAGAGAGAGAGAGGAACTCTGGGGGGGAGAGAGAGTGAAACACTGGTGGGAGAGACAGAGTGAGAAACACTGGGAGAGAGAGAGAGAGAGAAACACTGGGGGGAGATAGAGAAACACTTGGGGAGAGAGAGAGAGAAATACTGCGGGGA
The DNA here is from genome assembly GCF_035084215.1 of Heptranchias perlo. NCBI lineage: Eukaryota > Metazoa > Chordata > Chondrichthyes > Hexanchiformes > Hexanchidae > Heptranchias > Heptranchias perlo. The sequence goes on along the minus strand of NW_027139688.1, from coordinate 132,021 downwards.
GGGAGAGAGAGAGAAACACTGGGGGAGAGAGAGAGAGAAACACTGGGGGGAGAGAGAGAGAGAAACACTGGGGAGAGAGAGAGAGAAACACTGGGGCGAGGGAGAGAAACACTGGGGCGAGGGAGAGAAACACTGGGGCGAGAGAGAGAAACACTGGGGCGAGAGAGAGAAACACTGGGGGGAGAGCGCGAGATATACAGGGGAGAGAAAAAGAGAGAAACACTGCGGAGAGAGAGAGTGAGAAAGAGAAACACTGGGGCAGGAGAGAGAGAAACACTGGGGAGAGAGAGAAACACTGGGGGAGGAGAGAGAAACAATGGGGAGAGAGAGAGTTAGAGAAACACTGGGTGAGATTCAGAAACACTGGTGGGAGAGAGAGAGAAACACTGGGGAGAGAGAGAGAGAAAAACACTGGCGGAGAGAGAGAGAGGGAGAAACACTGGGGACAGAGACAGAGTGAGAGAGAGCGAGACACTGGGGGAGGAGCGAGAGAAACACTGGGGAGAGAGAGAAACACTGGGGGAGTTGAGAGAAACAATGGGGAGAGAGAGAGAGAGGAACTCTGGGGGGAGAGAGAGTGAAACACTGGTGGGAGAGAGAAACATTGGGGGAGGAGAGAGAAACAATGGGGAGAGAGAGTTAGAGAAACACTGGGGTGAGATTCAGAAACACTGGGGGGAGAGAGAGAGAAACACTGGGGAGAGAGAGAGAGAAACACTGGGGAGAGAGAGAGAGAAACACTGGCGGAGAGAGAGAGGCAGAAACACTGGGGACAGAGACAGAGAGGGAGAGAGCGAGACACTGGGGGAGGAGAGAGAGAAACACTGGGGAGGGAGAGAAACACTGGTGGAGGAGAGAGAAACAATGGGAAGAGAGAGAGTTAGAGAAACACTGGGGTGAGATTCAGAAACACTGGGGGGAGAGAGAGAGAAACACTGGGGAGAGAGAGAGAGAAACACTGGCGGAGAGAGAGAGGGAGAAACACTGGGGACAGAGACAGAGAGGGAGAGAGCGAGACACAGGGGGAGGAGAGAGAGAAACACTGGTGAGAGAGAGAAACACTGGTGGAGGAGAGAGAAACAATCGGGAGAGAGAGAGTTATAGAAACACTGGGGTGAGATTCAGAAACACTGGGGGGAGAGAGAGAGAGAAACACTGGGGAGAGAGAGAGAGAAACACTGGCGGAGAGAGAGAGGGAGAAACACTGGGGAGAGAGAGAAATACTGGGGAGAGAGAGAAACACTGGGAGAGGAGAGAGAAACAATGGGGAGAGAGACAGTTAGAGAAACACTGGGGTGAGATTCAGAAACACTGGGGGGAGAGAGAGAGAAACACTGGGGAGAGAGAGAAATACTGGGGAGAGAGAGAAACACTGGGGGAGGAGAGAGAAACAATGGGGAGAGAGAGAGTTAGAGAAACACTGGGGTGAGATTCAGAAACACTGGGGGGAGAGAGAGAGAAACACTGGGGAGAGAGTGAGAGAGAGGAACACTGGCGGAGAGAGAGAGGGAGGAACACTGGGGACAGAGACAGAGAGAGAGAGAGCGAGACACTGGGGGAGGAGAGAGAGAAACTCTGGGGAGAGAGAGAAACACTGCGGGAGGAGAGAGAAACAATGGGGAGAGAGAGAGTTAGGGAAACACTGGGGTGAGATTCAGAAACACTGGGGGGAGAGAGAGAGAAACACTGGGGAGAGAGAGAAACACTGGCGGAGAGAGAGAGGGAGAAACACTGGGGACAGAGACAGAGAGAGAGAGAGACACTGGGGGAGGAGAGAGAGAAACACTGGGGAGAGAGAGAAACACTGGGGGAGGAGAGAGAAACAATGGGGAGAGAGAGAGAGAGGAACTCTTGGGGGAGAGAGAGTGAAACACTGGTGGGCGAGACAGAGAGAGAAACACTGGGAGAGAGAGAGAGAGAGAAACACTGGGGGGGGGGGGATAGAGAAACACTTGGGGGAGAGAGAGAGAGTAATACTGCGGGGAGGGAGATAGAGAGAAACACTGGGGGAGAGAGAGAGAGAAACACTGGGGGGAGAGAGAGAGAGAAACAATGGGGAGAGAGAGAGAGAAACACTGGGGCGAGAGAGAGAAACACTGGGGCGAGAGAGAGAAACACTGGGGCGAGAGCGAGAGAAACACTGGGGGGAGAGCGAGAGAAACACTGCGGAGAGAGAGAGTGAGAAAGAGAAACACTGGGGCAGGAGAGAGAGAAACACTGGGGAGAGAGAGAAACACTGGGGTAGGAGCGAGAAACAATGGGGAGAGAGAGAGTTAGAGAAACACTGGGGTGAGATTCAGAAACACTGGGGGGAGAGAGAGAGAAACACTGGGGAGAGAGAGAGAGAAACACTGGCGGAGAGAGAGAGAGGGAGAAACACTGGGGACAGAGACAGAGTGAGAGAGCGAGACACTGGGGGAGGAGAGAGAGAAACACTGGGGAGAGAGAGAAACACTGGGGGAGGAGAGAGAAACAATGGGGAGAGAGAGAGTTATAGAATCATAGAATAATAGAAGTTACAACATGGAAACAGGCCCTTCGGCCCAACATGTCCATGTCGCCCAGTTTATACCACCAAGCTAGTCCCAATTGCCTGCACTTGGCCCATATCCCTCGATACCCATCTTCCCCATGTAACTGTCCAAATGCTTTTTAAAAGACAAAATTGTACCCGCCTCTACTACTGCCTCTGGCAGCTCGTTCCAGACACTCACCACCCTTTGAGTGAAAAAATTGCCCCTCTGGATCCTTTTGTATCTCTCCCCTCTCACCTTAAATCTGTGCCCCCTCGTTATAGACTCCGCTACCTTTGGGAAAAGATTTTGACTATCGACCTTATCTATGCCCCTCATTATTTTATAGACTTCTATAAGATCACCCCTTAACCTCCTACTCTCCAGGGAATAAAGTCCCAGTCTGTCTAACCTCTCCCTGTAAGTCAAACCATCAAGTCCCGGTAGCATCCTAGTAAATCTTTTCTGCACTCTTTCTAGTTTAATAATATCCTTTCTATAATAGGGTGACCAGAACTGTACACAGTACTCCAAGTGTGGCCTCACCAATGCCCTGTACAACTTCAACAAGACATCCCAACTCCTGCATTCAATGTTCTGACCAATGAAACCAAGCATGCTGAATGCCTTCTTCACCACCCTATCCACCTGTGACTCCACTTTCAAGGAGCTATGAATCTGTACTCCTAGATCTCTTTGTTCTATAACTCTCCCCAACGCCCTACCATTAACGGAGTAGGTCCTGGCCCGATTCGATCTACCAAAATGCATCACCTCACATTTATCTAAATTAAACTCCATCTGCCATTCATCGGCCCACTGGCCCAATTTATCAAGATCCCGTTGCAATCCTAGATAACCTTCTTCACTGTCCACAATGCCACCAATCTTGGTGTCATCTGCAAACTTACTAACCATGCCTCCTAAATTATCATCCAAATCATTAATATAAATAACAAATAACAGCGGACCCAGCACCGATCCCTGAGGCACACCGCTGGACACAGGCATCCAGTTTGAAAAACAACCCTCGACAACCACCCTCTGTCTTCTGTCGTCAAGCCAATTTTGTATCCAATTGGCTACCTCACCTTGGATCCCATGAGATTTAACCTTATGTAACAACCTACCATGCGGTACCTTGTCAAAGGCTTTGCTGAAGTCCATGTAGACCACGTCCACTGCACAGCCCTCATCTATCTTCTTGGTTACCCCTTCAAAAAACTCAATCAAATTCGTGAGACATGATTTTCCTCTCACAAAACCATGCTGACTGTTCCTAATTAGTCCCTGCCTCTCCAAATGCCTGTAGATTCTGTCCCTCAGAATACCCTCTAACAACTTACCCACTACAGATGTCAGGCTCACTGGTCTGTAGTTCCCAGGCTTTTCCCTGCCGCCCTTCTTAAACAAAGGCACAACATTTGCTACCCTCCAATCTTCAGGCACCTCACCTGTAGCGGGGGGAGAGAGAGAGAAACACTGGGGAGAGAGAGAGAGAGAAACACTGGCGGAGAGAGAGAGAGAGAAACACTGGCGGAGAGAGAGAGGGAGAAACACTGGGGACAGAGACAGAGGGAGAGAGAGCGAGACACTGGGGGAGGAGAGAGAGAAACACTGGGGAGAGAGAGAAACACTGGGGGAGGAGAGAGAAACAATGGGGAGAGAGAGAGTTAGAGAAACACTGGGGTGAGATTCAGAAACACTGGGGGGAGAGAGAGAGAAACACTGGGGAGAGAGAGAGAGAGAAACACTGGCGGAGAGAGAGAGGGAGAAACACTGGCGGAGAGAGAGAGGGAGAAACACTGGGGACAGAGACAGAGTGAGAGAGAGCGAGACACTGGGGGAGGAGAGAGAGAAACAATGGGGAGAGAGAGAGATAGAAACACTGGGGACAGAGACAGAGAGAGAGAGACACTGGGGGATGAGATAGAAACACTGGGCAGAGAGAGAGAGAGAAACACTGGGAGGCGATAGAGAAACACTGGGGTGAGGAGTGAGAGAGAAACACTGGGGGAGAGGGGGAGAGAAACACTGGGAGGAGAGAGAAACACTGGGGGAGAGAGAGAGAAACACTGGGGGAGAGAGAGAGAAACACTGGGGGGAGAGAGAGAGAAACACTGGGGGGAGAGAGGGGGAAACACTGGGGGGAGAGAGAGAGAAACACTGGGGGAGGGAGAGAGAGATACTATGAATTAGAAGTATTATTCGAAGTATTAATCAGGATATAGTCGGGGCATGTAACAAGGGAACAGTTGTAATTATTGGGGATTTTAACTATCATATTAACTGTACAAATCAAATTGGGCAGGGCAGCCTTGAGGAAGAGTTTATTGAGTGTGTTAGGAATGGATTTCTTGAGCAGTATGTAACTGATCCTACAAGGGGGAATGCAACCTTGGACCTGGTCCTGTACAATGAGCCAGGATTAATTAATAATGTCCTTGTTAAGGATCACCTTGGAATGAGTGACCATAACATGGTTACATTCCATATCCAATTAGAGGGTGAGAAGGTTGGTTCTCAAACAAGCGTACTGATCTTGAATAAAGGAGACTATGATGGTATGAGAGCGGAATTGATTAAAGTGGACTGGGAAAATAGATTAAAGGGTAAGACGGTACATGAGCGAGGTGTTCATTCAAGGAGTTATTTTACAACTTTCAAAAAAAAAATTCCACTGAGGAAAAAAGGGTTTCAAAGAAATGACAGCCATCCGTGGCTAAGTAAAGAAATTAAGGACAGTATCCGACTAAAAACAAGGACATATAAGGTAGCCAAACTTAGTGGGAGGATAGAAGATTGGGAAGTCTTCAAAAGACAGCAAAAAGTAACTAAAGGATTGATTAAGAAAGGGAAGATAGATTATGAAAATAAATTAGCAAAAAATATAAAAACAGATAGCAAGAGTTTCTACAGTTATATAAACAGAAAAAGGGTGGCTAAGGCAAACGTATCACCATCCCTGGGTATGTCCTGTCCCACCGGCAGGACAGACCCACCAGAAGTGGCGGTACAGTGATAAACAGTCAGGAGGGAGTGGCCCTGGGAGTCCTCAACATTGACTCTGGACCCCATGAAATCTCATGGCATCAGGTCAAACATGGGCAAGGAAACCTCCTGCTGATTACCACCTACCATTCTCCCTCAGCTGATGAATCAGTCCTCCTCCATGTTGAACACCACTTGGAGGAAGCACTGAGGGTAGCAAGGGCACAAAATGTACTCTGCGTGGGGGACTTCAATGTCCATCACCAAGAGTGGCTCGGTAGCACCACGACTGACCGAGCTGGCCGAGTCCTGAAGGACATAGCTGCTAGACTGGGCCTGCGGCAGGTGGTGAGCGAACCAACACGAGGGAAAAACTTACTTGACCTCGTCCTCACCAATCTACCTGTCGCAAATGCATCTGTCCATGACAGTATTGGTAGGAGTGACCACCGCACAGTCCTCGTGGAGATGAAATCCCGTCTTCGCACTGAGGACACCATCCAACGTGTTGTGTGGCACTACCACCGTGCTAAATGGGATAGATTCAGAACAGATCTAGCAGCTCAAAACTGGGCATCCATGAGGCGCTGTGGGCCATCAGCAGCAGCAGAATTGTATTCCAGCACAATCTGTAACCTCATGGCCCGGCATATTCCTCACTCTACCATTACCAACAAGCCAGGGGATCAACCCTGGTTCAATGAGGAGTGTAGAAGAGCATGCCAGGAGCAGCACCAGGCGTACCTAAAAATGAGGTGCCAACCTGGTGAAGCTACAACTCAGGACGACATGCATGCTAAACAGCGGAAGCAACATGCTATAGACAGAGCTAAGCGATTCCACAACCAACGGATCAGATCAAAGCTCTGCAGTCCTGCCACATCCAGTCGTGAATGGTGGTGGACAATTAAACAACTAACGGGAGGAGGAGGCTCTGCAAACATCCCCATTCTCAATGATGGCGGAGTCCAGCACGTGAGTGCAAAAGACAAGGCTGAAGCGTTTGCAACCATCTTCAGCCAGAAGTGCCGAGTGGATAATCCATCACAGCCTCCTCCCGATATCCCCACCATCACGGAAGCCAGTCTTCGGCCAATTCGATTCACTCCACGTGATATCAAGAAACGGCTGAGTGCACTGGATACAGCAAAGGCTATGGGCCCCGACAACATCCCAGCTGTTGTGCTGAAGACTTGTGCTCCAGAATTAGCTGCGCCTCTCGCCAAGCGTTCCAGTACAGCTACAACACTGGCATCCACCCGACAATGTGGAAAATTGCCCAGGTATGTCCTGTCCACAAAAAGCAGGACAAATCCAATCCGGCCAATTACCGCCCCATCAGTCTACTCTCAATCATCAGCAAAGTGATGGATGGTGTCGTCGACAGTGCTATCAAGCGGCACTTACTCACCAATAACCTGCTCACCGATGCTCAGTTTGGGTTCCGCCAGGTCCACTCGGCTCCAGACCTCATTACAGCCTTGGTCCAAACATGGACAAAAGAGCTGAATTCCAGAGGTGAGGTGAGAGTGACTGCCCTTGACATCAAGGCAGCATTTGACCGAGTGTGGCACCAAGGAGCCCTCGTAAAATTGAAGTCAATGGGAATCAGGGGGAAAACTCTCCAGTGGCTGGAGTCATACCGAGCACAAAGAAAGATGGTAGTGGTTGTTGGAGGCCAAGCATCTCAGCCCCAGGGCATTGCTGCAGGAGTTCCTCAGGGCAGTGTCCTAGGCCCAACCATCTTCAGCTGCTTCATCAATGACCTTCCCTCCATCATAAGGTCAGAAATGGGGATGTTCGCTGATGACTGCACAGTGTTCAGTTCCATTCGCAACCCCTCAGATAATGAAGCAGTCCGAGCCCGCATGCAGCAAGACCCGGACAACATCCAGGCTTGGGCTCATAAGTGGCAAGTAACATTCGCGCCAGATAAGTGCCAGGCAATGACCATCTCCAACAAGAGAGAGTCTAACCACCTCCCCTTGACATTCAACGGCATTACCATCGCCCAATCCCCCACCATCAACATCCTGGGGGTCACCATTGACCAGAAACTTAACTGGACCAGCCATATAAATACTGTGGCTAGGAGAGCAGGTCAGAGGCTGGGTATTCTGCGGCGAGTGACTCACCTCCTGACTCCCCAAAGCCTTTCCACTATCTACAAGGCACAAGTCAGGAGTGTGATGGAATACTCTCCACTTGCCTGGATGAGTGCAGCTCCAACAACACTCAAGAAGCTAGACACCATCCAAGATAAAGCAGCCCGCTTGATTGGCACCCCATCCACCCCCCTAAACATTCACTCCCTTCACCACCGGCGCACTGTGGCTGCAGTGTGCACCATCCACAGGATGCACTGCAGCAACTCGCCAAGGCTTCTTCGACAGCACCTCCCAAACCCGCGACCTCTACCACCTAGAAGGACAAGGGCAGCAGGCGCATGGGAACAACACCACCTGCACGTTCCCCTCCAAGTCACACACCATCCCGACTTGGAAATTTATCGCCGTTCCTTCATTGTCACTGGGTCAAAATCCTGGATCTCCCTTCCTAACAGCGCTGTGGGAGAACCGTGACCACACGGACTGCAGCGGTTCAAGAAGGCGGCTCACCACTACCTTCTCAAGGGCAATTAGGGATGGGCAATAAATGCCGGCCTCGCCAGCGACGCCCACATCCCGTGAACGAATAAAAAAAAAGGCAAACGTAGATCCCTTAAAGGATGAGACCGGGAAATTAATGGTGGGAAACATGGAAATCGCAAAAATGCTGATCAAATATTTTGTTTCACTCTTTACGGTAGAGGACACTAAGAATATCCCAACACTGGACAAACAGGGGGCTCAAGGCGTGGGGGGGGGGCTAAGTACGATTAAAATCACTAAGGAATTGGTACTCAGTAAAATAATGGGACTCAAGGCGGATAAGTCCCCTGGACCTGATGGGTTACATCCTAGGGTCTTGAGGGACGTGGCAATAGGGATTGTGAATGCTTTGGTAATAATTTTCCAAAATTCTCTGGACTCGGCAAAGGTCCCGGCAGATTGGAAAACTGCTAATGTAACACCCTTATTTAAAAAGAGTAGTAGGCAGAAGGCTGGAAATTATAGACCAGTTAGCCTAACATCTGTGGTGGGTAATATTTTGGAATCTATTATCAAGGAGACAGTAGCGGAACATTTGGATAAACATAATTTAATTGGACAAAGTCAGCATGGCTTTACAAAGGGGAAGTCATGTCTGACAAATTTGCTTGAGTTCTTTGAGGACATAACGTGCAGGGTGGATAAAGGGGAACCAGTGGACGTGGTGTATTTAGAATTCCAGATGGCATTCGACAAGGTGCCACATAAAAGTTTATTGCTCAAGATAAAGAATCACTGGATTGGGGGTAATATTCTGGCATGGGTGGAAGATTGGTTATCTAACAGGAAGCAGAGAGTTGGTATAAACGGTTCATTCTCGGACTGGCAACCAGTAGCCAATGGTGTTCCGCAGGGGTCGGTGCTGGGTCCCCAACTCTTGACAATCTATATTAACGATTTGAAGGAGGGGACCGAGTGTAACATATCAAAGTTTGCAGATGATACAAAGATGGGAGGGAAAGTGGAGAGTGAGGAGGACATTAAAAACCTACAGGGGATATAGACAGGCTGGGTGAGTGGGCGGAGATTTGGCAGATGCAATACAATATTGGAAAATGTGAGGTTATGCACTTTGGCAGGAAAAATCAGAGAGCAAGTTATTATCTTAAAGGCGAGAAACTGGAAAGTACTGCAGTACAAAGGGATCTGGGGGTCGTAGTGCAAGAAGTTCAAAAAGATAGTATGCAGGTGCTGCAGGTGATCAAGAAGGCCAACGGAATGTTGGCATTTATTGCTAGGGGGATAGAATATAAAAACAGGGATGTATTGCTGCAGTTATATAAGGTATTGGTGAGACCGCACCTGGAATACTGCATACAGTTTTGGTCTCCATACTTAAGAAAAGTCAAACTTGCTCTCGAGGCAGTACAAAGAAGGTTCACTCGGTTAATCCCGAATATGAGGGGGCGGACATATGAGGAGAGGTTGAGTAGATTGGGACTCTACTCATTGGAGTTCAGAAGAATGAGAGGCGATCTTATTGAAACATATAAGATTGTGAAGGGGCTTGATCGGGTGGATGCGGTAAGGATGTTCCCAAGGATGGTTGAAACTAGAACGCGGGGGCATAATCTTAGAATAAGGGGCTGTTCTTTCAAAACTGAGATGAGGAGAAACTTCTTCACTCAGAAGGTAGTAGGTCTGTGGAATTTGCTGCCCCAGGAAGCTGTGGAAGCTACATCATTATAAAAATTTATAACGGAAATCGACAATTTCCTAGAAGTGAAGGGAATTAGGGGTTACGGGGAGCGGGCAGGAAATAGGACATGAATTTAGTTTTGAGGTTAGGATCAGATCAGCCATGATCTTATTGAATGGCGGAGCAGGCTCGAGGGGCCGATTGGCCTACTCCTATTTCTTATGTTCTTATGTTCTTAAACACTGGGGAGAGAGAGAGAGAGAGAGAGAGAGAGAAACACTTGGGGGAGAGAGAGAGAGAGAGAGAGAGAGAGAGAAACACTGGGGGGAGAGAGAGAGAAACACTGGGGTAGAGAGAGAAAGAGAAACACTGTGGGGAGAGAGAGAAAAACACTGGGGAGAGAGAGGAACACTGTGGAGAGAGAGGAACACTGTGGAGAGAGAGTGAGAGAAACACTGGGGGGTGAAAGAGAGAGAGAAACACTGGGGGGAGAGAGAGAGAAATACTGGGGGGAGAGAGAGAGAAATACTGGGGAGAGAGAGAGAGAAACACTGGGGAGAGACAGAGAGAAACACTGGGGAGAGACAGAGAGAAACACTGGGGAGAGACAGAGAGAAACACTGGGGAGAGACAGAGAGAAACACTTGGGGGAGAGAGAGAGAGAGAGAGAGAGAGACAGAAACACTGGGGGTGAGAGAGAAACACTGGTGGGAGGAGAGATTGGGATAAACTGGGGGGAGAGAGAGAGAAACACTGGGGAGAGAGAGAGAGAAACACTGGGGGGAGAGAGAGAGAAACACTGGGGGGAGAGAGAGAGAAACACTGGGGTAGAGAGAGAAAGAGAAACACTGTGGGGAGAGAGAGAAAAACACTGGGGAGAGAGAGGAACACTGTGGAGAGAGAGTGAGAGAAACACTGGGGGGTGAAAGAGAGAGAGAAACACTGGGGGGAGAGAGAGAGAAATACTGGGGAGAGAGAGAGAGAAACACTGGGGAGAGACAGAGAGAAACACTGGGGAGAGACAGAGAGAAACACTGGGGAGAGAAAGAGAGAAACACTGGGGAGAGACAGAGAGAAACACTGGGGAGAGACAGAGAGAAACACTGGTGGGAGAGAGAGAGAAACACTGGGGGGAGAGAGAGAGAAACACTGGGGTAGAGAGAGAAAGAGAAACACTGTGGGGAGAGAGAGAAAAACACTGGGGAGAGAGAGGAACACTGTGGAGAGAGAGTGAGAGAAACACTGGGGGGTGAAAGAGAGAGAGAAACACTGGGGGGAGAGAGAGAGAAATACTGGGGAGAGAGAGAGAGAAACACTGGGGAGAGACAGAGAGAAACACTGGGGAGAGACAGAGAGAAACACTGGGGAGAGACAGAGAGAAACACTGGGGAGAGACAGAGAGAAACACTGGGGAGAGACAGAGAGAAACACTGGTGGGAGAGAGAGAATAACACTGGGGGTAGAGAGAGAAAAACTGGGGGTAGAGAGAGAAAAACTGGGGGGAGAGAGAGAGAAACACTGGGGGGAGAGAGAGAGAAACACTGGGGGGAGAGAGGGGGAAACACTGGGGGGAGAGAGAGAGAAACACTGGGGGAGGGAGAGAGAGATACTATGAATTAGAAGTATTATTCGAAGTATTAATCAGGATATAGTCGGGGCATGTAACAAGGGAACAGTTGTAATTATTGGGGATTTTAACTATCATATTAACTGTACAAATCAAATTGGGCAGGGCAGCCTTGAGGAAGAGTTTATTGAGTGTGTTAGGAATGGATTTCTTGAGCAGTATGTAACTGATCCTACAAGGGGGAATGCAACCTTGGACCTGGTCCTGTACAATGAGCCAGGATTAATTAATAATGTCCTTGTTAAGGATCACCTTGGAATGAGTGACCATAACATGGTTACATTCCATATCCAATTAGAGGGTGAGAAGGTTGGTTCTCAAACAAGCGTACTGATCTTGAATAAAGGAGACTATGATGGTATGAGAGCGGAATTGATTAAAGTGGACTGGGAAAATAGATTAAAGGGTAAGACGGTACATGAGCGAGGTGTTCATTCAAGGAGTTATTTTACAACTTTCAAAAAAAAAATTCCACTGAGGAAAAAAGGGTTTCAAAGAAATGACAGCCATCCGTGGCTAAGTAAAGAAATTAAGGACAGTATCCGACTAAAAACAAGGACATATAAGGTAGCCAAACTTAGTGGGAGGATAGAAGATTGGGAAGTCTTCAAAAGACAGCAAAAAGTAACTAAAGGATTGATTAAGAAAGGGAAGATAGATTATGAAAATAAATTAGCAAAAAATATAAAAACAGATAGCAAGAGTTTCTACAGTTATATAAACAGAAAAAGGGTGGCTAAGGCAAACGTATCACCATCCCTGGGTATGTCCTGTCCCACCGGCAGGACAGACCCACCAGAAGTGGCGGTACAGTGATAAACAGTCAGGAGGGAGTGGCCCTGGGAGTCCTCAACATTGACTCTGGACCCCATGAAATCTCATGGCATCAGGTCAAACATGGGCAAGGAAACCTCCTGCTGATTACCACCTACCATTCTCCCTCAGCTGATGAATCAGTCCTCCTCCATGTTGAACACCACTTGGAGGAAGCACTGAGGGTAGCAAGGGCACAAAATGTACTCTGCGTGGGGGACTTCAATGTCCATCACCAAGAGTGGCTCGGTAGCACCACGACTGACCGAGCTGGCCGAGTCCTGAAGGACATAGCTGCTAGACTGGGCCTGCGGCAGGTGGTGAGCGAACCAACACGAGGGAAAAACTTACTTGACCTCGTCCTCACCAATCTACCTGTCGCAAATGCATCTGTCCATGACAGTATTGGTAGGAGTGACCACCGCACAGTCCTCGTGGAGATGAAATCCCGTCTTCGCACTGAGGACACCATCCAACGTGTTGTGTGGCACTACCACCGTGCTAAATGGGATAGATTCAGAACAGATCTAGCAGCTCAAAACTGGGCATCCATGAGGCGCTGTGGGCCATCAGCAGCAGCAGAATTGTATTCCAGCACAATCTGTAACCTCATGGCCCGGCATATTCCTCACTCTACCATTACCAACAAGCCAGGGGATCAACCCTGGTTCAATGAGGAGTGTAGAAGAGCATGCCAGGAGCAGCACCAGGCGTACCTAAAAATGAGGTGCCAACCTGGTGAAGCTACAACTCAGGACGACATGCATGCTAAACAGCGGAAGCAACATGCTATAGACAGAGCTAAGCGATTCCACAACCAACGGATCAGATCAAAGCTCTGCAGTCCTGCCACATCCAGTCGTGAATGGTGGTGGACAATTAAACAACTAACGGGAGGAGGAGGCTCTGCAAACATCCCCATTCTCAATGATGGCGGAGTCCAGCACGTGAGTGCAAAAGACAAGGCTGAAGCGTTTGCAACCATCTTCAGCCAGAAGTGCCGAGTGGATAATCCATCACAGCCTCCTCCCGATATCCCCACCATCACGGAAGCCAGTCTTCGGCCAATTCGATTCACTCCACGTGATATCAAGAAACGGCTGAGTGCACTGGATACAGCAAAGGCTATGGGCCCCGACAACATCCCAGCTGTTGTGCTGAAGACTTGTGCTCCAGAATTAGCTGCGCCTCTCGCCAAGCGTTCCAGTACAGCTACAACACTGGCATCCACCCGACAATGTGGAAAATTGCCCAGGTATGTCCTGTCCACAAAAAGCAGGACAAATCCAATCCGGCCAATTACCGCCCCATCAGTCTACTCTCAATCATCAGCAAAGTGATGGATGGTGTCGTCGACAGTGCTATCAAGCGGCACTTACTCACCAATAACCTGCTCACCGATGCTCAGTTTGGGTTCCGCCAGGTCCACTCGGCTCCAGACCTCATTACAGCCTTGGTCCAAACATGGACAAAAGAGCTGAATTCCAGAGGTGAGGTGAGAGTGACTGCCCTTGACATCAAGGCAGCATTTGACCGAGTGTGGCACCAAGGAGCCCTCGTAAAATTGAAGTCAATGGGAATCAGGGGGAAAACTCTCCAGTGGCTGGAGTCATACCGAGCACAAAGAAAGATGGTAGTGGTTGTTGGAGGCCAAGCATCTCAGCCCCAGGGCATTGCTGCAGGAGTTCCTCAGGGCAGTGTCCTAGGCCCAACCATCTTCAGCTGCTTCATCAATGACCTTCCCTCCATCATAAGGTCAGAAATGGGGATGTTCGCTGATGACTGCACAGTGTTCAGTTCCATTCGCAACCCCTCAGATAATGAAGCAGTCCGAGCCCGCATGCAGCAAGACCCGGACAACATCCAGGCTTGGGCTCATAAGTGGCAAGTAACATTCGCGCCAGATAAGTGCCAGGCAATGACCATCTCCAACAAGAGAGAGTCTAACCACCTCCCCTTGACATTCAACGGCATTACCATCGCCCAATCCCCCACCATCAACATCCTGGGGGTCACCATTGACCAGAAACTTAACTGGACCAGCCATATAAATACTGTGGCTAGGAGAGCAGGTCAGAGGCTGGGTATTCTGCGGCGAGTGACTCACCTCCTGACTCCCCAAAGCCTTTCCACTATCTACAAGGCACAAGTCAGGAGTGTGATGGAATACTCTCCACTTGCCTGGATGAGTGCAGCTCCAACAACACTCAAGAAGCTAGACACCATCCAAGATAAAGCAGCCCGCTTGATTGGCACCCCATCCACCCCCCTAAACATTCACTCCCTTCACCACCGGCGCACTGTGGCTGCAGTGTGCACCATCCACAGGATGCACTGCAGCAACTCGCCAAGGCTTCTTCGACAGCACCTCCCAAACCCGCGACCTCTACCACCTAGAAGGACAAGGGCAGCAGGCGCATGGGAACAACACCACCTGCACGTTCCCCTCCAAGTCACACACCATCCCGACTTGGAAATTTATCGCCGTTCCTTCATTGTCACTGGGTCAAAATCCTGGATCTCCCTTCCTAACAGCGCTGTGGGAGAACCGTGACCACACGGACTGCAGCGGTTCAAGAAGGCGGCTCACCACTACCTTCTCAAGGGCAATTAGGGATGGGCAATAAATGCCGGCCTCGCCAGCGACGCCCACATCCCGTGAACGAATAAAAAAAAAGGCAAACGTAGATCCCTTAAAGGATGAGACCGGGAAATTAATGGTGGGAAACATGGAAATCGCAAAAATGCTGATCAAATATTTTGTTTCACTCTTTACGGTAGAGGACACTAAGAATATCCCAACACTGGACAAACAGGGGGCTCAAGGCGTGGGGGGGGGGCTAAGTACGATTAAAATCACTAAGGAATTGGTACTCAGTAAAATAATGGGACTCAAGGCGGATAAGTCCCCTGGACCTGATGGGTTACATCCTAGGGTCTTGAGGGACGTGGCAATAGGGATTGTGAATGCTTTGGTAATAATTTTCCAAAATTCTCTGGACTCGGCAAAGGTCCCGGCAGATTGGAAAACTGCTAATGTAACACCCTTATTTAAAAAGAGTAGTAGGCAGAAGGCTGGAAATTATAGACCAGTTAGCCTAACATCTGTGGTGGGTAATATTTTGGAATCTATTATCAAGGAGACAGTAGCGGAACATTTGGATAAACATAATTTAATTGGACAAAGTCAGCATGGCTTTACAAAGGGGAAGTCATGTCTGACAAATTTGCTTGAGTTCTTTGAGGACATAACGTGCAGGGTGGATAAAGGGGAACCAGTGGACGTGGTGTATTTAGAATTCCAGATGGCATTCGACAAGGTGCCACATAAAAGTTTATTGCTCAAGATAAAGAATCACTGGATTGGGGGTAATATTCTGGCATGGGTGGAAGATTGGTTATCTAACAGGAAGCAGAGAGTTGGTATAAACGGTTCATTCTCGGACTGGCAACCAGTAGCCAATGGTGTTCCGCAGGGGTCGGTGCTGGGTCCCCAACTCTTGACAATCTATATTAACGATTTGAAGGAGGGGACCGAGTGTAACATATCAAAGTTTGCAGATGATACAAAGATGGGAGGGAAAGTGGAGAGTGAGGAGGACATTAAAAACCTACAGGGGATATAGACAGGCTGGGTGAGTGGGCGGAGATTTGGCAGATGCAATACAATATTGGAAAATGTGAGGTTATGCACTTTGGCAGGAAAAATCAGAGAGCAAGTTATTATCTTAAAGGCGAGAAACTGGAAAGTACTGCAGTACAAAGGGATCTGGGGGTCGTAGTGCAAGAAGTTCAAAAAGATAGTATGCAGGTGCTGCAGGTGATCAAGAAGGCCAACGGAATGTTGGCATTTATTGCTAGGGGGATAGAATATAAAAACAGGGATGTATTGCTGCAGTTATATAAGGTATTGGTGAGACCGCACCTGGAATACTGCATACAGTTTTGGTCTCCATACTTAAGAAAAGTCAAACTTGCTCTCGAGGCAGTACAAAGAAGGTTCACTCGGTTAATCCCGAATATGAGGGGGCGGACATATGAGGAGAGGTTGAGTAGATTGGGACTCTACTCATTGGAGTTCAGAAGAATGAGAGGCGATCTTATTGAAACATATAAGATTGTGAAGGGGCTTGATCGGGTGGATGCGGTAAGGATGTTCCCAAGGATGGTTGAAACTAGAACGCGGGGGCATAATCTTAGAATAAGGGGCTGTTCTTTCAAAACTGAGATGAGGAGAAACTTCTTCACTCAGAAGGTAGTAGGTCTGTGGAATTTGCTGCCCCAGGAAGCTGTGGAAGCTACATCATTATAAAAATTTATAACGGAAATCGACAATTTCCTAGAAGTGAAGGGAATTAGGGGTTACGGGGAGCGGGCAGGAAATAGGACATGAATTTAGTTTTGAGGTTAGGATCAGATCAGCCATGATCTTATTGAATGGCGGAGCAGGCTCGAGGGGCCGATTGGCCTACTCCTATTTCTTATGTTCTTATGTTCTTAAACACTGGGGAGAGAGAGAGAGAGAGAGAGAGAGAGAAACACTTGGGGGAGAGAGAGAGAGAGAGAGAGAGAGAGAGAAACACTGGGGGGAGAGAGAGAGAAACACTGGGGTAGAGAGAGAAAGAGAAACACTGTGGGGAGAGAGAGAAAAACACTGGGGAGAGAGAGGAACACTGTGGAGAGAGAGGAACACTGTGGAGAGAGAGTGAGAGAAACACTGGGGGGTGAAAGAGAGAGAGAAACACTGGGGGGAGAGAGAGAGAAATACTGGGGGGAGAGAGAGAGAAATACTGGGGAGAGAGAGAGAGAAACACTGGGGAGAGACAGAGAGAAACACTGGGGAGAGACAGAGAGAAACACTGGGGAGAGACAGAGAGAAACACTGGGGAGAGACAGAGAGAAACACTTGGGGGAGAGAGAGAGAGAGAGAGAGAGAGACAGAAACACTGGGGGTGAGAGAGAAACACTGGTGGGAGGAGAGATTGGGATAAACTGGGGGGAGAGAGAGAGAAACACCGGGGAGAGAGAGAGAGAAACACTGGGGGGAGAGAGAGAGAAACACTGGGGGGAGAGAGAGAGAAACACTGGGGTAGAGAGAGAAAGAGAAACACTGTGGGGAGAGAGAGAAAAACACTGGGGAGAGAGAGGAACACTGTGGAGAGAGAGTGAGAGAAACACTGGGGGGTGAAAGAGAGAGAGAAACACTGGGGGGAGAGAGAGAGAAATACTGGGGAGAGAGAGAGAGAAACACTGGGGAGAGACAGAGAGAAACACTGGGGAGAGACAGAGAGAAACACTGGGGAGAGAAAGAGAGAAACACTGGGGAGAGACAGAGAGAAACACTGGGGAGAGACAGAGAGAAACACTGGTGGGAGAGAGAGAGAAACACTGGGGGGAGAGAGAGAGAAACACTGGGGTAGAGAGAGAAAGAGAAACACTGTGGGGAGAGAGAGAAAAACACTGGGGAGAGAGAGGAACACTGTGGAGAGAGAGTGAGAGAAACACTGGGGGGTGAAAGAGAGAGAGAAACACTGGGGGGAGAGAGAGAGAAATACTGGGGAGAGAGAGAGAGAAACACTGGGGAGAGACAGAGAGAAACACTGGGGAGAGACAGAGAGAAACACTGGGGAGAGACAGAGAGAAACACTGGGGAGAGACAGAGAGAAACACTGGGGAGAGACAGAGAGAAACACTGGTGGGAGAGAGAGAATAACACTGGGGGTAGAGAGAGAAAAACTGGGGGTAGAGAGAGAAAAACTGGGGGGAGAGAGAGAGAAACACTGGGGGGAGAGAGAGAAACAGTGGGGGGAGAGAGAGATAAACACTGGGGGGAGAGAGAGAGAAAAACTGGGGGTAAAGAGAGAAAAACTGGGGGGAGAGAGAGAGAAACACTGGGGGGAGAGAGAGAAACACTGGGGGGAGAGAGAGAGAAACACTGGGGGGAGAGAGAGAAACACTGGGGGGAGAGAGGGAGAGAAAAACACTGGGGGGAGAGAGAGAGAAACACTGGTGGAGAGAGAGATAAACACTGGGGGGAGAGAGATAAACACTGGGGGGAGAGAGATAAACACTGGGGGGAGAGAGATAAACACTGGGGGGAGAGAGAGAAAAAAACTGGGGGTAGAGAGAGAAAAACTGGGGGGAGAGAGAGAGAAACACTGGGGGGAGAGAGAGAAACACTGGGGGGAGAGAGAGAGAGAAACACTGGGGGGAGAGAGAGAGAAACACTGGTGGAGAGAGAGAGAAACACTGGGGGGTGAGAGAGAGAAACAATGGGGGAGAGAGAGAGAAAAACTGGGGAGAGAGAGAGAGAGAGCGAGAAACATTGTGTGGAGAGAGAGAGAGAGTCATAGAGTCATACAGCACGGATAGAGGCCCTTCGGCACATCGTGTCCTAGCCGGCCATCAGCCCTGTCTACTCTAATCCCATATTCCAGCATTTGGTCCGTAGCCTTGTATGCTATGGCATTTCAAGTGCTCATCCAAATGCTTCTTGAATGTTGTGAGGGTTCCTGCCTCCACAACCCTTTCAGGCAGTGAGTTCCAGACTCCAACCACCCTCTGGGTGAAAAAGTTATTTCTCAAATCCCCTCTAAACCTCCCGCCTTTTACCTTGAATCTATGTCCCCTTGTTATAGAACCCTCAACGAAGGGAAAAAGCTCCTTAGTATCCATCCTATCTGTGCCCCTCATAATTTTGTACACCTCAATCATGTCCCCCCTCAGCCTCCTCTGCTCCAAGGAAAACAAACCCAATCTTCCCAGTCTCTCTTCATAGCTGAAGCGCTCCAGCCCTGGTAACATCCTGGTGAATCTCCTCTGCACCCTCTCCAAAGCGATCACATCCTTCCTGTAGTGTGGCGACCAGAACTGCACACAGTACTCCAGCTGTGGCCTAACCAGTGTTTTATACAGCTCCATCATAACCTCCTTGCTCTTATATTCTATGCCTCGGCTAATAAAGGCAAGTATCCCATATGCCTTCTTTACCACCTTATCTACCTGTTCCGCCGCCTTCATGGATCTGTGAACTTGCACACCAAGATCCCTCTGAACCTCTGTCTTGCCTAGGGTCCTCCCATTCATTGTGTATTCCCTTGCCTTGAGAGAAACTCAGTCGGGAGAGAGTGAGAGAAACGCTGGGGAGGAGAGAGAGAAACACTGGGGTCAGAGAGAGACAGAGAAACACTGGGGGAGAGAGAGAAACACTGGGGGGAGAGAGAGAGAGAAACACTGCGGAGGAGAGAGAGAAACACTGCGGAGGAGAGAGAGAAACACTGGGGGGAGAGAGAGAGAAATACTGGGGGGAGAGAGAGAGAAATACTGGGGGGAGAGAGAGAGAAACACTGGGGAGAGAGAGAGAGAAACACTGGGGGGAGAGAGAGAGAGAAAAACACTGGGGGGAGAGAGAGAGAAACACTGGGGGGAGAGAGAGAGTAACGTTGGTGGAGAGAGAGAGAAACACTGGGGGGTGAGAGAGAGAAACACTGGGGGAGAGAGAGAGAAAAACTGGGGAGGGAGAGAGAGAGAGAGAGAGCGAGAAACATTGTGAGGAGAGAGAGAGAGAGAAACTCAGTCGGGAGAGAGAGAGAGAAACACTTGGGGGAGAGAGAGAAACACTGGGGAGGAGGGCGAGAAACACTGGGGTGAGAGAGAGAGAAAAACTTGTGGAGAGAGAGAAACTCAGTGGGGAGAGAGAGAGAGAGAAACACTGGGGAGGAGAGAGAGAAACACTGGGGGGGGGGAGAGTGAGATAAAAACACTGGGGGAGAGAGTGAAACACTGCGGAGGAGAGAGAGAAACACTGGGGGGAGAGAGGGAGAAATACTGGGGGGAGAGAGAGAAACACTGGGGGGAGAGAGAGAGAGAAAAACGCTGGGGGGAGAGAGAGACAAACACTGGGGGGAGAGAGAGACAAACACTGGGGGGAGAGAGAGAGAAAAACTGGTGGAGAGTGAGAGAGAGAGCGAGAAACATTGTGTGGAGAGAGAGAGAGAAACTCAGTCGGGAGAGAGATCGAGAAACATTGGGGAGGAGAGAGAGAAACACTGGTCTGAGAGAGAGAGAGAGAAAAACGGGGGGAGAGCGAACAACACTTGGGGGAGAGAGAGAAACACTGGGGAGAAGGGCGAGAAACAATGGGGGGAGAGGGAGAGAAACACTGGTGGAGAGAGACAAACACTGCGGGGAGAGAGAGAGAAATACTGGGGGGAGAGAGAGAACCACTGGGGGAGAGAGATAGAGAAAAACACTGGGGGGAGAGACAGGGAGAGAAACACTGGGGGGAGAGAGAGAAAAGCACTGGGGGGAGAGAGAGAGAGAGAGAAAAACTGGGTGAGAGTGATAGAGAAACACTGGGGGGAGAGAGAGAAACACTGAGGGGAGAGAAATAATAACACTGGGGGGAGAGTGGGATAAACACTGGGGGGTGAGAGAGAGAAAAACTGGGGGTAGAGAGAGAGAAACACTGGGGGGAGAGAGAGAGAGAAACAGTGGGTGGAAAGAGGGTGAAACAATGGGGGGAGACAGAGAAACACTGGGGGGAGAGAGAGAGAAAAACTGGGGGGGGGAGAGAGAAACACTGGGGGGAGAGAGAGAGAAATACTGGGGGGAGAGAGAGAGAAATACTGGGGGGAGAGAGACAGAGAAAAACGCTGGGGGGAGAGAGAGACAAACACTGGTGGGAGAGAGAGAGAAAAACACTGGGGGGAGAGAGAGAGAGAGAGAAACACTGGGTGAGAATGATAGAGAAACACTGGGGAGAGAGAGACAGCTGAGAGAGAGAAACGCAGTGCGGAGAGAGATAGAGAGAAACACCGGGGAGGGGAGAGAGAAACACTGGGGGGAGAGAGAGAGAAAGAGAAACACTGGGGGAGAGAGAGAAACACTGGGGGGAGAGTGAGAGAAACACTGCGCAGGAGAGAGAGAAACACTGGGGGGAGGGGTGAGAGAGAGAAACACTGGGGGAGAGAGAGAGAAAAACTGGGGAGAGAGAGAGAGAGAGCGAGAAACATTGTGTGGAGAGAGAGAGAGAAACTCAGTCGGGAGAGAGATAGAGAAACATTGGGGATGAGAGAGAGAAACACTGGTCTGAGAGAGAGAGAGAGAAACACGGGGGGAGAGCGAACAACACTTGGGGGAGAGAGAGAAACACTGGGGAGAAGGGCGAGAAACAATGGGGGGAGAGGGGGAGAAACACTGGTGGAGAGAGACAAACACTGGGGGGAGAGAGAGAAACACTGAGGGGAGAGAAAGAATAACACTGGGGGGAGAGTGGGATAAACACTGGGGGGTGAGAGAGAGAAAAACTGGGGGTAGAGAGAGGGAAACACTGGTGGGAGAGAGAGAGAGAAACAGTGGGTGGAAAGAGGGTGAAACAATGGGGGGAGACAGAGAAACACTGGGGGGAGAGAGAGAGAAAAACTGGGGGGGGGGGAGAGAGAGAGAAACAGTGGGGGGAGAGAGAGAGAAACACTGCGGGGAGAGAAAGAGAAACACTGGGTGAGAGAGAGAGAATCACTGGGGGGAGCGAGAGAGAGAAACAATGGGGGGAGGGAGAGAGAAAAACACTGGGGGGACAGAGAGAGAGAGATAAACACTGGGGGGGGGGAGAGACAGAAACACTGTGGGGAGAGTGAGAGATACACTGGGAGGAGAGAGAGAAACACTGGGGGGAGAGAGAGAGAGAAACACTGGTGGAGAGAGAGAAACACTGGAGAAAGAGAGAGAGATGCACGGGGGGTGGGAGAGAGAGATGCACGGGGGGTGGGAGAGAGAGATGCACGGGGGGTGGGAGAGAGAGAAACACTGGGGGGAGAGAGGGAGAGAAAAACACTGGGGGGAGCGAGAGAGAAACACTGGGGGGAGAGAGAGAGAAACACTGGTGGAGAAAGAGAGAAACACTGGGGGGTGAGGGAGAAACACTGGGGGAGAGAGAGAGAGAAACTGGGGAGAGAGAGAGAGAGAGCGAGAAACATTGTGTGGAGAGAGAGAGAGAGAAACTCAGTCGGGAGAGAGAGAGAGAAACACTGGGGAGGAGAGAGAGAAACACTGGGGGGAGAGAGAGAGAGAGAAACACGGGGGGAGAGCGAACAACACTTGGGGGAGAGAGAGAAACAATGGTGGGAGAAGGGCGAGAAACACTGGGGGGAGAGGGAGAGAAACACTGGTGGAGAGAGACAAACACTGGGGGGAGAGAGAGAGAAACACTGGGGGGAGAGAGAGAACCACTGGGGGAGAGAGATAGAGAAAAACACTGGGGGGAGAGACAGAGAGAGAAACACTGGGGGGAGAGAGAGAAAAGCACTGGGGGGAGAGAGAGAGAGAGAAACACTGGGGAGAAGGGCGAGAAACACTGAGGGGAGAGGGAGAGAGAAACAGTGGGTGGAAAGAGGGTGAAACAATGGGTGGAGACAGAGAAACACTGGGGGGAGAGAGAGAGAAAAACTGGGGGGGGGGAGAGAGAGAGAAACAGTGGGGGGAGAGAGAGAGAAACACTGCGGGGAGAGAAAGAGAAACACTGCGGGGAGAGAGAGAGAATCACTGGGGGGAGCGAGAGAGAGAAACAATGGGGGGAGGGAGAGAGAAAAACCCCGGGGGGACAGAGAGAGAGAGATAAACACTGGGGGGGGGGCGGGGAGAGACAGAAACACTGTGGGGAGAGTGAGAGATACACTGGGAGGAGAGAGAGAAACACTGGGGGGAGAGAGAGAGAGAAACACTGGTGGAGAGAGAGAAACACTGGAGAAAGAGAGAGAGATGCACGGGGGGTGGGAGAGAGAGAAACACTGGGGGGAGAGAGGGAGAGAAAAACACTGGGGGAGCGAGAGAGAAACACTGGGGGGAGAGAGAGAGAAACACTGGTGGAGAAAGAGAGAAACACTGGGGGGTGAGAGGGAGAAACACTGGGGGGTGAGAGGGAGAAACACTGGGGGGTGAGAGGGAGAGAAACTGGGGAGAGAGAGAGAGAGAGAGCGAGAAACATTGTGTGGAGAGAGAGAGAGAAACTCAGTCAGGAGAGAGAGAGAGAAACACTGGGGAGGAGAGAGAGAAACACTGGGGGGAGAGAGAGAGAGAGAAACACGGGGGGAGAGCGAACAACACTTGGGGGAGAGAGAGAAACACTGGGGAGAAGGGCGAGAAACACTGGGGGGAGAGGGAGAGAAACACTGGTGGAGAGAGACAAACACTGGGTGGAGAGACAGAGAAACAAGTGGGGGAGAGAGAGAACCACTGGGGGAGAGAGATAGAGAAAAACACTGGGGGGAGAGACAGAGAGAGAAACACTGGGGGGAGAGAGAGAAAAGCACTGGGGGGAGAGAGAGAGAGAAAAACACTGGGGAGAAGGGCGAGAAACACTGGAGGGAGAGGGAGAGAAACACTGGTGGAGTGAGACAAACACTGGGGGGAGAGAGAGAGAAACACTGGGGGGAGAGAGAGAACCACTGGGGGAGAGAGATAGAGAAAAACACTGGGGGGAGAGACAGAGAGAGAAACACTGGGGGGAGAGAGAGAAAAGCACTGGGGGGAGAGAGAGAGAGAGAAACACTGGGTGAGAGTGATAGAGAAACACTGGGGGGAGAGAGAGAAACTCTGAGGGGAGAGAAAGAATAACACTTGGGGGAGAGTGGGATAAACACTGGGGGGTGAGAGAGAGAAAAACTGGGGCTAGAGATAGAGAAACACTGGGGGGAGAGAGAGAGAGAAACAGTGGGTGGAAAAAGGGTGAAACAATGGGGGGAGACAGAGAAACACTGGGGGGAGAGAGAGAGAAACACTGGGGGGAGAGAGAGAGAAACACTGGGGGGAGAGAGACAGAGAAAAACGCTGGGGGGAGAGAGAGACAAACACTGGGGGGAGAGAGAGAGAAAAACTGGGGAGAGAGAGAGAGAGCGAGAAACATTGTGTGGAGAGAGAGAGAGAGAAACACGGGGGGAGAGCGAACAACACTTGGGGGAGAGAGAGAAACACTGGGGAGAAGGGCGAGAAACAATGGGGGGAGAGGGAGAGAAACAGTGGTGTAGAGAGACAAACACTGGGGGGAGAGAGAGAACCACTGGGGGAGAGAGATAGACAAAAACACTGGTGGGAGAGACAGAGAGAGAAACACTGGTGGGAGAGAGAGAAAAGCACTGGGGGGAGATAGAGAGAGAGAAACACTGGTAGAGAGTGATAGAGAAACACTGGGGGGAGAGAGAGAAACACTGAGGGGAGAGAAAGAATAACACTGGGGGGAGAGTGGGATAAACACTGGGGGGTGAGAGAGAGAAAAACTGGGGGTAGAGAGAGGGAAACACTGGGGGGAGAGAGAGAGAAACAGTGGGTGGAAAGAGGGTGAAACAATGGGGGGAGACAGAGAAACACTGGGGGGAGAGAGAGAGAAACACTGGGGGGAGAGAGAGAGAAAAACTGGGGGGGAGAGAGAGAGAAACAGTGGGGGGAGAGAGAGAGAAACACTGCGGGGAGAGAAAGAGAAACACTGGGTGAGAGAGAGAGAATCACTGGGGGGAGCGAGAGAGAGAAACAATGGGGGGAGGGAGAGAGAAAAACACTGGGGGGACAGAGAGAGAGAGATAAACACTGGGGGGGGGGAGAGACAGAAACACTGTGGGGAGAGTGAGAGATACACTGGGAGGAGAGAGAGAAACACTGGGGGGAGAGAGAGAGAGAAACACTGGTGGAGAGAGAGAAACACTGGAGAAAGAGAGAGAGATGCACGGGGGGTGGGAGAGAGAGATGCACGGGGGGTGGGAGAGAGAGATGCACGGGGGGTGGGAGAGAGAGAAACACTGGGGGGAGAGAGGGAGAGAAAAACACTGGGGGGAGCGAGAGAGAAACACTGGGGGGAGAGAGAGAGAAACACTGGTGGAGAAAGAGAGAAACACTGGGGGGTGAGAGGGAGAAACACTGGGGGAGAGAGAGAGAGAAACTGGGGAGAGAGAGAGAGCGAGAAACATTGTGTGGAGAGAGAGAGAGAGAAACTCAGTCGGGAGAGAGAGAGAGAAACACTGGGGAGGAGAGAGAGAAACACTGGGGGGAGAGAGAGAGAGAGAAACACGGGGGGAGAGCGAACAACACTTGGGGGAGAGAGAGAAACAATGGTGGGAGAAGGGCGAGAAACACTGGGGGGAGAGGGAGAGAAACACTGGTGGAGAGAGACAAACACTGGGGGGAGAGAGAGAGAAACACTGGGGGGAGAGAGAGAACCACTGGGGGAGAGAGATAGAGAAAAACACTGGGGGGAGAGACAGAGAGAGAAACACTGGGGGGAGAGAGAGAAAAGCACTGGGGGGAGAGAGAGAGAGAGAAACACTGGGGAGAAGGGCGAGAAACACTGAGGGGAGAGGGAGAGAGAAACAGTGGGTGGAAAGAGGGTGAAACAATGGGTGGAGACAGAGAAACACTGGGGGGAGAGAGAGAGAAAAACTGGGGGGGGGGAGAGAGAGAGAAACAGTGGGGGGAGAGAGAGAGAAACACTGCGGGGAGAGAAAGAGAAACACTGCGGGGAGAGAGAGAGAATCACTGGGGGGAGCGAGAGAGAGAAACAATGGGGGGAGGGAGAGAGAAAAACCCCGGGGGGACAGAGAGAGAGAGATAAACACTGGGGGGGGGGCGGGGAGAGACAGAAACACTGTGGGGAGAGTGAGAGATACACTGGGAGGAGAGAGAGAAACACTGGGGGGAGAGAGAGAGAGAAACACTGGTGGAGAGAGAGAAACACTGGAGAAAGAGAGAGAGATGCACGGGGGGTGGGAGAGAGAGAAACACTGGGGGGAGAGAGGGAGAGAAAAACACTGGGGGAGCGAGAGAGAAACACTGGGGGGAGAGAGAGAGAAACACTGGTGGAGAAAGAGAGAAACACTGGGGGGTGAGAGGGAGAAACACTGGGGGGTGAGAGGGAGAAACACTGGGGGGTGAGAGGGAGAGAAACTGGGGAGAGAGAGAGAGAGAGAGCGAGAAACATTGTGTGGAGAGAGAGAGAGAAACTCAGTCAGGAGAGAGAGAGAGAAACACTGGGGAGGAGAGAGAGAAACACTGGGGGGAGAGAGAGAGAGAGAAACACGGGGGGAGAGCGAACAACACTTGGGGGAGAGAGAGAAACACTGGGGAGAAGGGCGAGAAACACTGGGGGGAGAGGGAGAGAAACACTGGTGGAGAGAGACAAACACTGGGTGGAGAGACAGAGAAACAAGTGGGGGAGAGAGAGAACCACTGGGGGAGAGAGATAGAGAAAAACACTGGGGGGAGAGACAGAGAGAGAAACACTGGGGGGAGAGAGAGAAAAGCACTGGGGGGAGAGAGAGAGAGAAAAACACTGGGGAGAAGGGCGAGAAACACTGGAGGGAGAGGGAGAGAAACACTGGTGGAGTGAGACAAACACTGGGGGGAGAGAGAGAGAAACACTGGGGGGAGAGAGAGAACCACTGGGGGAGAGAGATAGAGAAAAACACTGGGGGGAGAGACAGAGAGAGAAACACTGGGGGGAGAGAGAGAAAAGCACTGGGGGGAGAGAGAGAGAGAGAAACACTGGGTGAGAGTGATAGAGAAACACTGGGGGGAGAGAGAGAAACTCTGAGGGGAGAGAAAGAATAACACTTGGGGGAGAGTGGGATAAACACTGGGGGGTGAGAGAGAGAAAAACTGGGGCTAGAGATAGAGAAACACTGGGGGGAGAGAGAGAGAGAAACAGTGGGTGGAAAAAGGGTGAAACAATGGGGGGAGACAGAGAAACACTGGGGGGAGAGAGAGAGAAACACTGGGGGGAGAGAGAGAGAAACACTGGGGGGAGAGAGACAGAGAAAAACGCTGGGGGGAGAGAGAGACAAACACTGGGGGGAGAGAGAGAGAAAAACTGGGGAGAGAGAGAGAGAGCGAGAAACATTGTGTGGAGAGAGAGAGAGAGAAACACGGGGGGAGAGCGAACAACACTTGGGGGAGAGAGAGAAACACTGGGGAGAAGGGCGAGAAACAATGGGGGGAGAGGGAGAGAAACAGTGGTGTAGAGAGACAAACACTGGGGGGAGAGAGAGAACCACTGGGGGAGAGAGATAGACAAAAACACTGGTGGGAGAGACAGAGAGAGAAACACTGGTGGGAGAGAGAGAAAAGCACTGGGGGGAGATAGAGAGAGAGAAACACTGGTAGAGAGTGATAGAGAAACACTGGGGGGAGAGAGAGAAACACTGAGGGGAGAGAAAGAATAACACTGGGGGGAGAGTGGGATAAACACTGGGGGGTGAGAGAGAGAAAAACTGGGGGTAGAGAGAGGGAAACACTGGGGGGAGAGAGAGAGAAACAGTGGGTGGAAAGAGGGTGAAACAATGGGGGGAGACAGAGAAACACTGGGGGGAGAGAGAGAGAAACACTGGGGGGAGAGAGAGAGAAAAACTGGGGGGGAGAGAGAGAGAAACAGTGGGGGGAGAGAGAGAGAAACACTGCGGGGAGAGAAAGAGAAACACTGGGTGAGAGAGAGAGAAACACTGGGGGGAGCGAGAGAGAGAAACAATGGGGGGAGGGAGAGAGAAAAACACCGGGGGGAGAGAGAGAGAGATAAACACTGGGGAGGGGGGAGAGACAGAAACACTGTGGGGAGAGTGAGAGATACACTGGGAGGAGAGAGAGAAACACTGGGGGGAGAGAGAGAGAGAAACACTGCTGGAGAGAGAGAAACACTGGAGAAAGAGAGAGAGATGCACGGGGGGTGGGAGAGAGAGAAACACTGGGGGGAGAGAGGGAGAGAAAAACACTGGGGGGAGCGAGAGAGAAACACTGGGGGGAGAGAGAGAGAAACACTGGTGGAGAAAGAGAGAAACACTGGTGGAGAAAGAGAGAAACACTGGGGGGTGAGAGGGAGAAACACTGGGGGAGAGAGAGAGAGAAACTGGGGAGAGAGAGAGAGAGAGCGAGAAACATTGTGTGGAGAGAGAGAGAGAGAAACTCAGTCGGGAGAGAGAGAGAGAAACACTGGGGAGGAGAGAGAGAAACACTAGGGGGAGAGAGAGAGAGAGAAACACGGGGGGAGAGCGAACAACACTTGGGGGAGAGAGAGAAACACTGGGGGGAGAGGGAGAGAAACACTGGTGGAGAGAGACAAACACTGGGGGGAGAGAGAGAGAAACACTGGGGGGAGAGAGAGAACCACTGGGGGGAGAGAGAGAACCACTGGGGGGAGAGACAGAGAGAGAAACACTGGGGTGAGAGAGAGAGAGAGAAACACTGGGGTGAGAGAGAGAGAGAGAAACACTGGGGGAGAGAGAGAGAGAGAGAAACACTGGGGAGAAGGGCGAGAAACACTGGGGGGAGAGGGAGAGAAACACTGGGGGGAGAGGGAGAGAAACACTGGTGGAGAGAGACAAACACTGGGGGGAGAGAGAGAGAAACACTGGGGGAGAGAGAGAACCACTGGGGGAGAGATATAGAGAAAAACACTGGGGGGAGAGACAGAGAGAGAAACACTGGGGGGAGAGAGAGAAAAGCACTGGGGAGAGAGAGAGAGAGAGAAACACTGGGTGAGAGTGATAGAGAAACACTGGGGGGAGAGAGAGAAACTCTGAGGGGAGAGAAAGAATAACACTGGGGGGAGAGTGGGATGAACACTGGGGGGTGAGAGAGAGAAAAACTGGGGGTAGAGATAGAGAAACACTGGGGGGAGAGAGAGAGAAACACTGGGGGGAGAGAGAGAGAAACACTGGGGGGAGAGAGAGAGAAACACTGGGGGGAGAGAGAGAGAAACACTGGGGGGAGAGAGAGAGAGAAACACTGGGGGGAGAGAGAGAGAAACACTGGGGGGAGAGAGAGAGAAAAACTGGGGGGGGGAGAGAGAGAGAAACAGTGGGGGGAGAGAGAGAGAAACACTGCGGGGAGAGAGAGAGAAACACTGGGTGAGAGAGAGAGAAACACTGGGGGTAGCGAGAGAGAGAAACAATGGGGGGAGGGAGAGAGAAAAACACCGGGGGGAGAGAGAGAGAGATAAACACTGGGTGGGGGGGAGAGACAGAAACACTGTGGGGAGAGTGAGAGATACACTTGGGGGAGAGAGAGAAACACTGGGGAGGAGGGCGAGAAACACTGGGGTGAGAGAGAGAGAAACACTTGTGGAGAGAGAGAAACTCAGTGGGGAGAGAGAGGGAGAGAAACACTGGGGAGGAGAGAGAGAAACACTGGGGGGGGAGAGTGAGATAAAAACACTGGGGGAGAGAGAGAAACACTGGGGGGAGAGAGAGAGAAACACTGCGGAGGAGAGAGAGAAACACTGGGGGAGAGAGGGAGAAATACTGGGGGGAGAGAGAGAAATACTGGGGGGAGAGAGAGAAACACTGGCGGGAGAGAGAGAGAGAAAAACGCTGGGGGGAGAGAGAGACAAACACTGGGGGGAGAGAGAGAGAAAAACTGGTGGAGAGAGAGAGAGAGAGCGAGAAACATTGTGTGGAGAGAGAGAGAGAAACTCAGTCGGGAGAGAGATAGAGAAACATTGGGGAGGAGAGAGAGAAACACTGGTCTGAGAGAGAGAGAGAGAAACACGGGGGGAGAGCGAACAACACTTGGGGGAGAGAGAGAAACACTGGGGAGAAGGGCGAGAAACAATGGTGGGAGAAGGAGAGAAACACTGGTGGAGAGAGACAAACACTGCGGGGAGAGAGAGAGAAATACTGGGGGGAGAGAGAGAACCACTGGGGGAGAGAGATAGAGAAAAACACTGGGGGGAGAGACAGAGAGAGAAACACTGGGGGGAGAGAGAGAAAAGCACTGGGGGGAGAGAGAGAGAGAAACACTGGGTGAGAGTGATAGAGAAACACTGGGGGGAGAGAGAGAAACACTGAGGGGAGAGAAATAATAACACTGGGGGGAGAGTGGGATAAACACTGGGGGGTGAGAGAGAGAAAAACTGGGGGTAGAGAGAGAGAAACACTGGGGGGAGAGAGAGAGAGAAACAGTGGGTGGAAAGAGGGTGAAACAATGGGGGGAGACAGAGAAACACTGGGGGGAGAGAGAGAGAAACACTGGGGGGAGAGAGAGAGAAAAACTGGGGGGAGAGAGAGAGAAAAACTGGGGGGGGGGAGAGAGAGAGAAACAGTGGGGGGAGAGAGAGAGAAACACTGCGGGGAGAGAAAGAGAAACACTGCGGGGAGAGAGAGAGAATCACTGGGGGGAACGAGAGAGAGAAACACTGGGGGGACAGAGAGAGAGAGATAAACACTGGGGGGGGGGGGGGGAGAGACAGTAACACTGTGGGGAGATTGAGAGATACACTGGGAGGAGAGAGAGAAACACTGGGGGGAGAGAGAGAGAGAAACACTGGTGGAGAGAGAGAAACACTGGAGAAAGAGAGAGAGATGCACGGGGGGGGGGGAGAGAGAGAAACACTGGGGGGAAAGAGGGAGAGAGAAACTCAGTGGGGAGAGAGAGAGAGAGAAACACTGGGGAGGAGAGAGAGAAACACTGGTGGGGGGGAGAGTGAGATAAAAACACTGGGGGAGAGAGAGAAACAATGGGGGGAGAGAGAGAAACACTGCGGAGGAGAGAGAGAAAAACACTGGGGGGAGAGAGAGAGAAATACTGGGGGGAGAGAGAGAGAAATACTGGGGGGAGAGAGAGAGAAATACTGGGGGGAGAGAGAGAGAGAAAAACGCTGGGGGAGAGAGAGACAAACACTGGGGGGAGAGAGAGAGAAAAACTGGTGGAGAGAGAGAGAGAGAGCGAGAAACATTGTGTGGAGAGAGAGAGAGAAACTCAGTCGGGAGCGAGATAGAGAAACATTGGGGATGAGAGAGAGAAACACTGGTCTGAGAGAGAGAGAGAGAAACACGGGGGGAGAGTGAACAACACTTGGGGGAGAGAGAGAAACACTGGGGAGAAGGGCGAGAAACAATGGGGGGAGAGGGAGAGAAACACTGGTGGAGAGAGACAAACACTGGGGGGAGAGAGAGAGAAACACTGGGTGGAGAGAGAGAACCACTGGGGGAGAGAGACAGACAAAAACACTGGGGGGAGAGACAGAGAGAGAAACACTGGGGGGGAGAGACAGAGAGAGAAACACTGGGGGGAGAGAGAGAAAAGCACTGGGGGGAGAGAGAGAGAGAAACACTGGGTGAGAGTGATAGAGAAACACTGGGGGGAGAGAGAGAAACACTGAGGGGAGAGAAAGAATAACACTGGGGGGAGAGTGGGATAAACACTGGGGGGAGAGTGGGATAAACACTGGGGGGAGAGAGAGGGAAACACTGGGGTGAGAGAGAGAGAGAAACAGTGGGTGGAAAGAGGGTGAAACAATGGGGGGAGAGAGAGAGAAAAACTGGGGGGGAGAGAGAGAGAAACACTGCGGGGAGAGAAAGAGAAACACTGCGGGGAGAGAAAGAGAAACACTGGTGGAGAAAGAGAGAAACACTGGGGGTGAGAGGGAGAAACACTGGGGGTGAGAGGGAGAAACACTGGGGGTGAGAGGGAGAAACACTGGGGGAGAGAGAGAGAGAAACTGGGGAGAGAGAGAGAGAGAGCGAGAAACATTGTGTGGAGAGAGAGAGAGAGAAACTCAGTCGGGAGAGAGAGAGAGAAACACGGGGGAGGAGAGAGAGAAACACTGGGGGGAGAGAGAGAGAGAGAAACACGGGGGGAGAGCGAACAACACTTGGGGGAGAGAGAGAAACACTGGGGAGAAGGGCGAGAAACACTGGGGGGAGAGGGAGAGAAACACTGGTGGAGAGAGACAAACACTGGGGGGAGAGAGAGAGAAACACTGGGGGGAGAGAGAGAACCACTGGGAGAGAGAGAGAGAGAAAAACACTGGGGGAGAGACAGAGAGAGAAACACTGGGGGGAGAGAGAGAAAAGCACTGGGGGGAGAGAGAGAGAGAGAAACACTGGGGGGAGAGGGAGAGAAACACTGGTGGAGAGAGACAAACACTGGGGGGAGAGAGAGAGAAACACTGGGGGGAGAGAGAGAGAAACACTGGGGGGAGAGAGATAGAGAAAAACACTGGGGGGAGAGACAGAGAGAGAAACACTGGGGGGAGAGAGAGAAAAGCACTGGGGGGAGAGAGAGAAAAGCACTGGGGGGAGAGAGGGAGAGAGAAACACTGGGTGAGAGTGATAGAGAAACAATGGGGGTAGAGAGAGAAACTCTGAGGGGAGAGAAAGAATAACACTGGGGGGAGAGTGGGATAAACACTGGGGGGTGAGAGAGAGAAAAACTGGGGGTAGAGATAGAGAAACACTGAGGGGAGAGAGAGAGAGAAACAGTGGGTGGAAAGAGGGTGAAACAATGGGGGGAGACAGAGAAACACTGGGGGGAGAGAGAGAGAAACACTGGGGGGAGAGAGAGAGAAACACTGGGTGAGAGAGAGAGAAACACTGGGGGGAGCGAGAGAGAGAAACAATGGGGGGAGGGAGAGAGAAAAACAATGGGGGGAGGGAGAGAGAAAAACACCGGGGGGAGAGAGAGAGATAAACACTGGGTGGGGGGGAGAGACAGAAACACTGTGGGGAGAGTGAGAGATACACTGGGAGGAGAGAGAGAAACACTGGGGGGAGAGAGAGAGAGAAACAATGGTGGAGAGAGAGAAACACTGGAGAAAGAGAGAGAGATGCACGGGGGGGGGGGGGGGGAGAGAGAGAAACTCAGTGGGGAGAGAGAGAGAGAGAAACACTGGGGAGGAGAGAGAGAAACTCTGGGGGGAAAGAGACTTAGAGAAACACTGGGGGGAAAGAGACAGAGAGAAACACTGGGGGACAGAGAGAAACATTGGGGGAGTGAGAGAGAAACACTGCGGAGGAGAGAGAGAAACATTGGGGGGAGAGAGAGAGAAATACTGGGGGGAGAGAGAGAAACAATGGGGGGAGAGAGGGAGAGAAAAACACTGGGGGGAGCGAGAGAGAAACACTGGGGGGAGAGAGAGAGAAACACTGGTGGAGAGAGAGAGAAACACTGGTGGAGAGAGAGAGAAACACTGGGGGGTGAGAGGGAGAAACACTGGGGGGTGAGAGGGAGAAACACTGGGGGAGATAGAGAGAGAAACTGGGGAGAGAGAGAGAGAGAGCGAGAAACATTGTGTGGAGAGAGAGAGAGAGAGAGAGAAACTCAGTCGGGAGAGAGAGAGAGAAACACTGGGGAGGAGAGAGAGAAACACTGGGGGGAGAGAGAGAGAGAGCTGAGAGAGAGAAACTCAGTGGGGAGAGAGAGAAACACTGGGGAGGAGAGAGAGAAACACTGCGGGGGGGAGAGTGAGATAAAAACACTGGGGGAGAGAGAGAAACACTGGGGGGAGAGAGAGAGAAACACTGCGGAGGAGAGAGAGAAACACTGGGGGGAGAGAGAGAGAAATACTGGGGGGAGAGAGAGAGAAACACTGGTGGAGAGAGAGAGAGAGATCGAGAAACATTGTGTGGAGAGAGAGAGAAACTCAGTCGGGAGAGAGATAGAGAAACATTGGGGAGGAGAGAGAGAAACACTGGTCTGAGAGAGAGAGAGAGAAACACTGGGGGACAGCGAACAACACTTGGGGGAGAGAGAGAAACACTGGGGAGGAGGGCGAGAAACATTGGGGGGAGAGGGAGAGAAACACTGGTGGAGAGAGACAAACACTGGGGGGAGAGAGAGAGAATCATAGAATCATCGAAGTTTCAACATGGAAACAGGCCCTTCGGCCCAACATGTCCATGTCGCCCAGTTTATACCACTAAGCTAGTCCCAATTGCCTGCACTTGGCCCATATCCCTCTATACCCATCTTACCCATGTAACTGTCCAAATGCTTTTTAAAAGACAAAATTGTACCCGCCTCTACTACTGCCTCTGGCAGCTCGTTCCAGACACTCACCACCCTTTGAGTGAAAAAAATGCCCCCTGGACCCTTTTGTATCTCTCCCCTCTCACCTTAAATCTATTCCCCCTCGTTATAGACTCCCCTACCTTTGGGAAAAGATTTTGACTATCGACCTTATCTATGCCCCTCATTATTTTATAGACTTCTATAAGATCACCCCTTAACCTCCTACTCTCCAGGGAAAAAAGTCCCAGCCTGTCTAATCTCTCCCTGTAAGTCAAACCATCAAGTCCCGGTAGCATCCTAGTAAATCTTTTCTGCACTCTTTCTAGTTTAATAATATACTTTCTATAATAGGGTGACCAGAACTGTACACAGTACTCCAAGTGTGGCCTCACCAATGCCCTGTACAACTTCAACAAGACATCCCAACTCCTGCATTCAATGTTCTGACCAATGAAACCAAGCATGCTGAATGCCTTCTTCACCACCCTATCCACCTGTGACTCCACTTTCAAGGAGCTATGAATCTGTACTCCTAGATCTCTTTGTTCGATAACTCTCCCCAACGCCCTACCATTAACGGAGTAGGTCCTGGCCCGATTCGATCTACCAAAATGCATCACCTCACATTTATCTAAATTAAACTCCATCTGCCATTCATCGGCCCACTGGCCCAATTTATCAAGGTCCCGTTGCAATCCTAGATAACCTTCTTCACTGTCCACAATGCCACCAATCTTGGTGTCATCTGCAAACTTACTAACCATGCCTCCGAAATTCTCATCCAAATCATTCATATAAATAACAAATAACAGCGGACCCAGCACCGATCTCTGAGGCACACCGCTGGACACAGGCATCCAGTTTGAAAAACAACCCTCTACAACCACCCTCTGTCTTCTGTCGTCAAGCCAATTTTGTATCCAATTGGCTACCTCACCTTGGATCCCATGAGATTTAACCTTATGTGACAACCTACCATGCGGTCCCTTGTCAAATGCTTTGCTGAAGTCCATGTAGACCACGTCTACTGCACAGCCCTCATCTATCTTCTTGGTTACCCCTTCAAAAAACTCAATCAAATTCGTGAGACATGATTTTCCTCTCACAAAACCATGCTGACTGTTCCTAATTAGTCCCTGCCTCTCCAAATGCCTGCAGATCCTGTCCCTCAGAATACACTCGAACAACTTACCCACTACAGATGTCAGGCTCACTGGTCTGTAGTTCCCAGGCTTTTCCCTGCCGCCCTTCTTAAACAAAGGCACAACATTTGCTACCCTCCAATCTTCAGGCACCTCACCTGCAGCGGTGGATGATTCAAATATCTCTGCCAGGGGACCCGCAATTTCCTCCCTAACCTCCCATAACGTCCTGGGATACATTTCATCAGGTCCCGGAGATTTATCTACCTTGATGCGCGTTATGACTTCCAGCACCTCCCTCTCTGTAATATGTACACTCCTCAAGACACCACTATTTATTTCCCCAAGTTCCCTAACATCCATGCCTTTCTCAACCGTAAATACCGATGTGAAATATTCATTCAGGATCTCACCCATTTCTTGTGGTTCCGCACATAGATGACCTTGTTGATCCTTAAGAGGCCCTACTCTCTCCCTAGTTACCCTTTTGCCCTTTATGTATTTGTAGAAGCTCTTTGGATTCACCTTTGCCTGATCTGCCAAAGCAATCTCATATCCCCTTTCTGCCCTCCTGATTTCTCTCTTAACTCTACTCCGGCAATCTCTATACTCTTCAAGGGATCCACTTGATCCCAGCTGCCTATGCATGTCATATGCCTCCTTCTTCTTTTTGACGAGGGCCTCAATCTCCCGAGTCATCCAAGGTTCCCTACTTCTACCAGCCTTGCCCTTCACTTTATAAGGAATGTGCTTACCCTGAACACTGGTTAACACACTTTTGAAGGCCTCCCACTTACCAGACGTCCCTTTGCCTGCCAACAGGCTCTCCCAATCAACTTCTGAAAGTTCCTGTCTAATACCATCAAAATTGGCCTTTCCCCAATTTAGAATCTTAACTTTTGGGCCAGACCTATCCTTCTCCATAGCTATCTTAAAACTAATGGAATTATGATCACTTGTCCCAAAGTGATCCCTCACTAACACTTCTGTCACCTGCCCTTCCTTATTTCCCAAGAGGAGGTCAAGTTTTGCCCCCTCTCTAGTCGGGCCATCCAAATACTGAATGAGAAATTCCTCCTGAATACACTCAACAAATTTCTCTCCATCCAAGCCCCTAATGCTATGGCTGTCCCAGTCAATGTTGGGAAAGTTAAAGTCCCCTACTATTACCACCCTATTTTTCTTGCAGCTGTCTGTAATCTCCTTACATATTTGCTCCTCAATTTCCCGTTGACTATTTGGGGGTCTGTAGTACAATCCTATCAAAGTGATCTCTCCCTTCTTATTTTTCAGTTCTACCCATATGGACTCAGTGGGCGAACCCTCGGATATATCCCCTCTCACTACTGCCGTGATGTTCTCCCTAATCAAGAACGCAACTCCCCCTCCTCTCTTACCTCCTGCTCTATCTTTCCTATAGCATCTGTACCCTGGAACATTGAGCTGCCAGTCCTGCCCCTCCCTTATCCATGTTTCAGTAATAGCTATAACATCCCAGTCCCATGTACCCATCCATGCCCTGAGTTCGTCTGCCTTGCCCATCAGACTTCTTGCATTGAAATAAATGCAGTTTAATCTCGACTTCCCTTGGTCTTTGCCCTGCTTTCTCAGACCATCTGTCCGGTCATGTTTTGTACACTCTCCCTTACTGCCTTTTGTTTCTGTCACCATTTTATTTCCCACTGACTTCCTGCATCGGTTCCCATCCCCCTGCCACATTAGTTTAAACCCTCCCCAACAGCACTGGAAAACACTCCCCCTAGGACATTGGTTCCAGTCCTGCCCAGATGCAGACCGTCCAATTTGTACTGGTCCCACCTCCCCCAGAACCGGTTCCAATGGCCCAGGAATTTGAATCCCTCCCTCTTGCACCATCTCTCAAGCCACGTATTCATCTTAGCTATCCTGTCATTCCTACTCTGACTTGCCCGTGGCACTGGTAGCAATCCTGAGATTACTACCTTTGAGGTCCTACTCTTTAGTTTAACTCCTAACTCCCTAAATTCAGCTTGTAGGACCTCATCCTGTTTTTTACCTATATCGTTGGTGCCTATATGCACCACGACAAATGGCTGTTCACCCTCGCCCTCCAGAATGTCCTGCAGCCGCTCCGAGACATCCTTGACCCTTGCACCAGGGAGGCAACATACCATCCTGGAGTCTCGGTTGCGTCCGCAGAAACGCCTGTCTATTCCCCTTACAATCGAGTCCCCTATCACTATAGCTCTGCCACTCTTTTTCCTGCCCTCCTGTGCAGCAGAGCCAGCCACGGTGCCATGAACCTGGCCACTGCCACCTTCCCCTGGTGAGCCATCTCCCCCAACAGTATCCAAAACGGTATACCTGTTTTGGAGGGAGATGACCGCAGGGGACCCCTGCACTGCCTTCCTACTCTTCCTCTGTCTGTTGGTCACCCATTCACTATCTCCCTCAGTCATTTTTATCTGCGGTGTGACCAACTCACTGAACGTGCTATCCACGACTTTCTCAGCATCGCGGATGCTCCAAAGTGAGTCCATCCGCAGCTCCAGAGCCGTCAAGCGGTCAAACAATAACTGCAGCTGGACACACTTCCCGCAGGTGAAGGAATCAGGGATACAGGAAGGAGCCCTGAATTCCCACATCTCACAAGAGGAACATGACACGGCTCTGGGATCTCCTGCCATGACTTAACCCTTAAGTTAGCTTAACAACAACTGCAATGTCAAGAGAAAAAAAAGGAAAGAAAAACTACTTACCACTCCCTTTAAGGAGTTTACTCCTTTAAATTGTTCTCAATTTAGTGAATGTTAACTACACTAGGGACCTTGATTCACTAAAAAATAAACGCTACTTCCTATAAGAACTGCAGACCTTCCCTTTCACTTCAGTTGCTGTCGATAAGTGGAAATACTCACCTGAACCTACTCACCAATCAGGTGCCTCCCCTGTGTCGCGTCCCGATCTGATTCCTGACGTCACTTCGAACTCGGTCGCAGCTCCGCTCCGCTCGGCTCCTCTCAGCTGTTCTCAGCGCTCTGAAATCCCGCCTTTTATCGGACGCTCCCTCCGCTCGGCTCGGCTCCTCTCAGCGCTCTGAAATCCCGCCTTTTATCGGACGCTCCCTCCGCTCGGCTCGGCTCCTCTCAGCTGTTCTCAGCGCTCTGAAATCCCGCCTTTTATCGGACGCTCCCTCCGCTCGGCTCGGCTCCTCTCAGCTGTTCTCAGCGCTCTGAAATCCCGCCTTTTATCGGACGCTCCCTCCGCTCGGCTCGGCTCCTCTCAGCTGTTCTCAGCGCTCTGAAATCCCGCCTTTTATCGGACGCTCCCTCCGCTCGGCTCGGCTCCTCTCAGCGCTCTGAAATCCCGCCTTTTATCGGACGCTCCCTCCGCTCGGCTCCTCTCAGCTGTTCTCAGCGCTCTGAAATCCCGCCTTTTATCGGAGGCTCCCTCCGCTCGGCTTGGCTCCTCTCAGCTGTTCTCAGCGCTCTGAAATCCCGCCTTTTATCGGACGCTCCCTCCGCTCGGCTCCTCTCAGCTGTTCTCAGCGCTCTGAAATCCCGCTTTTATCGGACGCTCCCTCCGCTCGGCTCCTCTCAGCTGTTCTCAGAGCTCTGAAATCCCGCCTTTTATCGGACGCTCCCTCCGCTCGGCTCCTCTCAGCTGTTCTCAGCGCTCTGAAATCCCGCCTTTTATCGGACGCTCCCTCCGCTCGGCTCGGCTCCTCTCAGCGCTCTGAAATCCCGCCTTTTATCGGACGCTCCCTCCGCTCGGCTCGGCTCCTCTCAGCGCTCTGAAATCCCGTCTTTTATCGGACGCTCCCTCCGCTCGGCTCGGCTCCTCTCAGCTGTTCTCAGCGCTCTGAAATCCAGCCTTTTATCGGACGCTCCCTCCGCTCGGCTCGGCTCCTCTCAGCGCTCTGAAATCCCGCCTTTTATCGGACGCTCCCTCCGCTCGGCTCGGCTCCTCTCAGCTGTTCTCAGCGCTCTGAAATCCCGCCTTTTATCGGACGCTCCCTCCGCTCGGCTCGGCTCCTCTCAGCTGTTCTCAGCGCTCTGAAATCCCGCCTTTTATCGGACGCTCCCTCCGCTCGGCTGGGCTCCTCTCAGCTGTTCTCAGCGCTCTGAAATCCCGCCTTTTATCGGACGCTCCCTCCGCTCGGCTCGGCTCCTCTCAGCGCTCTGAAATCCAGCCTTTTATCGGACGCTCCCTCCGCTCGGCTCCTCTCAGCTGTTCTCAGAGCTCTGAAATCCCGCCTTTTATCGGACGCTCCCTCCGCTCGGCTCGGCTCCTCTCAGCTGTTCTCAGCGCTCTGAAATCCCGCCTTTTATCGGACGCTCCCTCCGCTCGGCTCCTCTCAGCTGTTCTCAGAGCTCTGAAATCCCGCCTTTTATCGGACGCTCCGCTCCGCTCGGCTCCTCTCAGCTGTTCTCAGAGCTCTGAAATCCCGCCTTTTATCGGAGGCTCCCTCCGCTCGGCTCCTCTCAGCTGTTCTCAGCGCTCTGAAATCCCGCCCTTTATCAGACGCTCCCTCCGCTCGGCTCGGCTCCTCTCAGCTGTTCTCAGCGCTATGAAATCCCGCCTTTTATCGGACGCTCCCTCCGCTCGGCTCCTTTCAGCTGTTCTCAGCGCTCTGAAATCCCACCTTTTATCGGACGCTCCCTCCGCTCGGCACGGCTCCTCCGCTCGGCTCGGAGAGAGAGGGAAACACTGAGGGGAGAGAGAGAAACACTGGGGGAGAGATAGAGTAAAACACTGGGGGGAGAGAGAGAGAGAGAAACACTGGGGGGAGAGAGAGAAAAGCACTGGGGGGAGAGAGAGAGAGAGAAACAGTGGGTGAGAGTGATAGAGAAACACTGGGGGGAGAGAGAGAGCTGAGAGAGAGAAACGCAGTGGGGAGACAGAGAGAGAGAAACACTGGGGAGGAGAGAGAGAAACACTGGGGGGAGAGAGAGAGAAACACTGGGGGAGAGAGAGAAACACTGGGGGGAGAGTGAGAGAAACACTGCGCAGGAGAGAGAGAAAGACTGGGGGGAGAGAGAAAGAAATACTGGCGGAGAGAGAGAGAAAAACTGGGGAGAGAGAGAGAAACACTGGGGGGAGAGAGAGAGAGAAACAGTGGGTGGAGAGAGGGTGAAACAATGGGGGGAGAGAGAGAAACACTGGGGGGAGAGAGAGAGAAACACTGGGTGAGAGAGAGAGAAACACTGGGGGGAGAGAGAGAGAGAGAGAAACAATGGGGGGAGAGAGAGAGAAAAACACCGGGGGGAGAGAGAGAGAGATAAACACTTGGGGGGGGGGGGGAGAGACAGAAACACTGTGGGGAGAGTGAGAGATTCAATGGGAGGAGAGAGAGAAACACTGCGAGAGAGAGAGAGAGAGACACTGGTGGAGAGAGAGAAACACTGGACAAAGAGAGAGAGATGCACGGGGGTGGAGAGAGATAAACACTGGGGGGAGAGAGCTGAGTGAGAGAAACTCAGTGGGGAGAGAGAGAGAGAGAAACACTGGGTATGAGAGAGAGAAACTCTGGGGGGAAAGAGACAGAGAGAAATACTGGGGGAGAGAGAGAAACACTGAGGGGAGAGAGAGAGAAACACTGCGGAGGAGAGAGAGAAACATTGGGGGGAGAGAGAGAGAAATACTGGGGGGAGAGAGAGAAACACTGGGGGGAGATAGGGAGAGAAAAACACTGGGGGGAGAGAGAGAGAAACACTGGGGGGAGAGAGAGGGAAGCACTGGTGGAGAGAGAGAGAAACACTGGGGGGTGAGAGAGAGAAACACTGGGGGAGAGAGAGAGAAAAACTGGGGAGAGAGAGAGAGAGAGCGTGAAACATTGTGTGGAGAGAGAGAGAGAGAGTCATAGAGTCATAGAGTCATACAGCACGGATAGAGGCCGTTCGGCACATCGTGTCCGCGCCGGCCATCAGCCCTGTCTACTCTAATCCCATATTCCAGCATTTGGTCCGTAGCCTTGTATGCTATGGCATTTCAAGTGCTCATCCAAATGCTTCTTGAATGTTGTGAGGGTTCCTGCCTCCACAACCCTTTCAGGCAGTGAGTTCCAGACTCCAACCACCCTCTGGGTGAAAAAGTTCTTTCTCAAATCCCCTCTAAACCTCCCGCCTTTTACCTTGAATCTATGTCCCCTTGTTATAGAACCCTCAACGAAGGGAAAAAGCTCCTTAGTATCCATCCTATCTGTGCCCCTCATAATTTTGTACACCTCAATCATGTCCCCCCTCAGCCTCCTCTGCTCCAAGGAAAACAAACCCAATCTTCCCAGTCTCTCTTCATAGCTGAAGCGCTCCAGCCCTGGTAACATCCTGGTGAATCTCCTCTGCACCCTCTCCAAAGCGATCACATCCTTCCTGTAGTGTGGCGACCAGAACTGCACACAGTACTCCAGCTGTGGCCTAACCAGTGTTTTATACAGCTCCATCATAACCTCCTTGCTCTTATATTCTATGCCTCGGCTAATAAAGGCAAGTATCCCATATGCCTTCTTTACCACCTTATCTACCTGTTCCGCCGCCTTCAGGGATCTGTGAACTTGCACACCAAGATCCCTCTGACCCTCTGCCTTGCCTAGGGTCCTCCCATTCATTGTGTATTCCCTTGCCTTGAGAGAAACTCAGTCGGGAGAGAGAGAGAGAAACACTGGGGAGGAGAGAGATAAACACTGGGGGGAGAGAGAGAGAGAGAAACACTGGGGGAGAGAGAGAAACACTGGGGGGAGAGAGAGAGAAACACTGCGGAGGAGAGAGAGAAACACTGGGGGGAGAGAGAGAGAAACACTGGGGGGAGAGAGAGAAACACTGGGGGGAGAGAGAGAGAAAAAACACTGGGGAGAGAGAGAGAAACAATGGGGGGAGAGAGAGAGAAACATTGGTGGAGAGAGAGAGAAACACTGGGGGGTGAGAGAGAGAAACACTGGGGGAGAGAGAGAAAAACTGGGGAGAGAGAGAGCGAGAAACATTGTGTGGAGAGAGAGGGAGAGAAACTCAGTCGGGAGAGAGAGAGAGAAACACTGGGGAGGAGAGAGAGAAACACTGGTCTGAGAGAGAGAGAGAGAAACACTGGGGGAGTGCGAGAAACACTTGGGGGAGAGAGAGAAACACTGGGGAGGAGGGCGAGAAACACTGGGGTGAGAGAGAGAGAAACACTTGTGGAGAGAGACAAACACTGGGGGGAGAGAGGGAGAGAGAGAGAGAGACATTGGGGGGAGAGAGAGAGAGCTGAGAGAGAGAAACTCAGTGGGGAGAGAGAGAGAGAGAAACACTGGGGAGGAGAGAGAGAAACACTGGGGGGGGGAGAGTGAGATAAAAACACTGGGGGAGAGAGAGAAACACTGGGGGGAGAGAGAGAGAAACACTGCGGAGGAGAGAGAGAAACACTGGGGGGAGAGAGAGAGAAATACTGGGGGGAGAGAGAGAAACACTGGGTGGAGAGAGAGAGAGAAAAACGCTGGGGGGAGAGAGAGACAAACACTGGGGGGAGAGAGAGAGAAAAGCTGGTGGAGAGAGAGAGAGAGCGAGAAACATTGTTTGGAGAGAGATAGAGAAACATTGGGGAGGAGAGAGAGAAACACTGGGGGGAGAGAGAGAGAAACACGGGGGGAGAGCGAACAACACTTGGGGGAGAGAGAGAAACACTGGGGAGAAGGGCGAGAAACACTGGGGGGAGAGGGAGAGAAACACTGGTGGAGAGAGACAAACACTGGGGGGAGAGAGAGAGAAACACTGGGGGGAGAGAGAGAACCACTGGGGGAGAGAGATAGAGAAAAACACTGGGGGGAGAGACAGAGAGAGAAACACTGGGGGGAGAGAGAGAAAAGCACTGGGGGGAGTGAGAGAGAGAGAAACACTGGGTGAGAGTGATAGAGAAACACTGGGGGGAGAGAGAGAAACACTGAGGGGAGAGAGAGAAAAGCACTGGGGGGAGTGAGAGAGAGAGAAACACTGGGTGAGAGTGATAGAGAAACACTGGGGGGAGAGAGAGAAACACTGGGGGGAGAGAGAGAGAGAAACACGGGGGGAGAGCGAACAACACTTGGGGGAGAGAGAGAAACACTGGGGAGAAGGGCGAGAAACACTGGGGGGAGAGGGAGAGAAACACTGGTGGAGAGAGACAAACACTGGGGGGAGAGAGAGAGAAACACTGGGGGGAGAGAGAGAACCACTGGGGGAGAGAGATAGAGAAAAACACTGGGGGGAGAGACAGAGAGAGAAACACTGGGGGGAGAGAGAGAAAAGCACTGGGGGGAGTGAGAGAGAGAGAAACACTGGGTGAGAGTGATAGAGAAACACTGGGGGGAGAGAGAGAAACACTGAGGGGAGAGAAAGAATAACACTGGGGGGAGAGTGGGATAAACACTGGGGGGTGAGAGAGAGAAAACCTGGGGGGTAGAGAGTGAGAAACACTGGGGGGAGAGAGAGAGAGAAACAGTGGGTGGAGAGAGGGTGAAACAATGGGGGGAGACAGAGAAACACTGGGGGGAGAGAGAGAGAAACACTGGGGGGGGAGAGAGAGAAACACTGGGGGGAGAGAGAGAGAAAAACTGGGGGGAGAGAGAGAGAAACACTGGGGGGAGAGAGAAAGAGAGACAGTGGGGGGAGAGAGAGAGAAACACTGGGGGGAGAGAGAGAGAAACACTGGGGGGAGAGAGAGAGAAACACTGGGGGGAGAGAGAAAGAGAGACAGTGGGGGGAGAGAGAGAGAAACACTGCGGGGAGAGAAATAGAAACACTGGGTGAGAGAGAGAGAAACACTGGGGGGAGAGAATGAGAGAGAGAAACAATGGGGGGAGGGAGAGAGAAAAACACCGGGGGGAGAGAGAGAGAGATAAACACTGGGGGCGGGGGGGGAGAGACAGAAACACTGTGGGGAGAGAGAGAAACACTGGGAGAGAGATAGAGTAAAACACTGGGGGGAGAGAGAGAGAGAGAAACACTGGGGGGAGAGTGAGAGAAACACTGCGCAGGAGAGAGAGAAAGACTGGGGGAGAGAGAAAGAAATACTGGCGGAGAGAGAGAGAAAAACTGGGGAGAGAGAGAGAAACACTGGGGGG
The DNA here is from genome assembly GCF_035084215.1 of Heptranchias perlo. Lineage (NCBI taxonomy): Eukaryota > Metazoa > Chordata > Chondrichthyes > Hexanchiformes > Hexanchidae > Heptranchias > Heptranchias perlo. The sequence continues at coordinate 87,834 of NW_027139688.1, read as the reverse complement.
AGAGAGAGAGAGAAACAGTGGGTGGAGAGAGGGTGAAACAATGGGGGGAGAGAGAGAAACACTGGGGGGAGAGAGAGAGAAACACTGGGTGAGAGAGAGAGAAACACTGGGGGGAGAGAGAGAGAGAGAGAAACAATGGGGGGAGAGAGAGAGAAAAACACCGGGGGGAGAGAGAGAGAGATAAACACTGGGGGGGGGGGGAGAGACAGAAACACTGTGGGGAGAGTGAGAGATTCAATGGGAGGAGAGAGAGAAACACTGCGAGAGAGAGAGAGAGAGACACTGGTGGAGAGAGAGAAACACTGGACAAAGAGAGAGAGATGCACGGGGGTGGAGAGAGATGAACACTGGGGTGAGAGAGCTGAGTGAGAGAAACTCAGTGGGGAGAGAGAGAGAGAGAAACACTGGGTATGAGAGAGAGAAACTCTGGGGGGAAAGAGACAGAGAGAAATACTGGGGGAGAGAGAGAAACACTGGGGGGAGAGAGAGAGAAACACTGCGGAGGAGAGAGAGAAACATTGGGGGGAGAGAGAGAGAAATACTGGGGAGAGAGAGAGAAACACTGGGGGGAGAGAGGGAGAGAAAAACACTGGGGGGAGAGAGAGAGAAACACTGGGGGGAGAGAGAGGGAAGCACTGGTGGAGAGAGAGATAAACACTGGGGGGTGAGAGAGAGAAACACTGGGGGAGAGAGAGAAAAAAACTGGGGAGAGAGAGAGAGAGAGCGTGAAACATTGTGTGGAGAGAGAGAGAGAGTCATAGAGTCATTGAGTCATAGATTCATACAGCACGGATAGAGGCCGTTCGGCACATCGTGTCCGCGCCGGCCATCAGCCCTGTCTACTCTAATCCCATATTCCAGCATTTGGTCCGTAGCCTTGTATGCTATGGCATTTCAAGTGCTCATCCAAATGCTTCTTGAATGTTGTGAGGGTTCCTGCCTCCACAACCCTTTCAGGCAGTGAGTTCCAGACTCCAACCACCCTCTGGGTGAAAAAGTTCTTTCTCAAATCCCCTCTAAACCTCCCGCCTTTTACCTTGAAACTATGTCCCCTTGTTATAGAACCCTCAACGAAGGGAAAAAGCTCCTTAGTATCCATCCTATCTGTGCCCCTCATAATTTTGTACACCTCAATCATGTCCCCCCTCAGCCTCCTCTGCTCCAAGGAAAACAAACCCAATCTTCCCAGTCTCTCTTCATAGCTGAAGCGCTCCAGCCCTGGTAACATCCTGGTGAATCTCCTCTGCACCCTCTCCAAAGCGATCACATCCTTCCTGTAGTGTGGCGACCAGAACTGCACACAGTACTCCAGCTGTGGCCTAACCAGTGTTTTATACAGCTCCATCATAACCTCCTTGCTCTTATATTCTATGCCTCGGCTAATAAAGGCAAGTATCCCATATGCCTTCTTTACCACCTTATCTACCTGTTCCGCCGCCTTCAGGGATCTGTGAACTTGCACACCAAGATCCCTCTGACCCTCTGCCTTGCCTAGGGTCCTCCCATTCATTGTGTATTCCCTTGCCTTGAGAGAAACTCAGTCGGGAGAGAGAGAGAGAAACACTGGGGAGGAGAGAGATAAACACTGGGGGGAGAGAGAGAGAGAGAAACACTGGGGGAGAGAGAGAAACACTGGGGGGAGAGAGAGAGAAACACTGCGGAGGAGAGAGAGAAACACTGGGGGGAGAGAGAGAGAAATACTGGGGGGAGAGAGAGAAACACTGGGGGGAGAGAGAGAGAGAAAAACACTGGGGAGAGAGAGAGAAACAATGGGGGGAGAGAGAGAGAAACATTGGTGGAGAGAGAGAGAAACACTGGGGGGTGAGAGAGAGAAACACTGGGGGAGAGAGAGAAAAACTGGGGAGAGAGAGAGCGAGAAACATTGTGTGGAGAGAGAGGGAGAGAAACTCAGTCGGGAGAGAGAGAGAGAGAAACACTGGGGAGCTGAGAGAGAAACACTGGTCTGAGAGAGAGAGAGAGAAACACTGGGGGAGTGCGAGAAACACTTGGGGGAGAGAGAGAAACACTGGGGAGGAGGGCGAGAAACACTGGGGTGAGAGAGAGAGAAACACTTGTGGAGAGAGACAAACACTGGGGGGAGAGAGAGAGAGAGAGAGAGAAACATTGGGGGGAGAGAGAGAGCTGAGAGAGAGAAACTCAGTGGGGAGAGAGAGAGAGAGAGACACTGGGGAGGAGAGAGAGAAACACTGGTGGGGGGGGGAGAGTGAGATAAAAACACTGGGGGAGAGAGAGAAACACTGGGGGGAGAGAGAGAGAAACACTGCGGAGGAGAGAGAGAAACACTGGGGGGAGAGAGAGAGAAATACTGGGGGGAGAGAGAGAAACACTGGGTGGAGAGAGAGAGAGAAAAACGCTGGGGGGAGAGAGAGACAAACACTGGGGGGAGAGAGAGAGAAAAGCTGGTGGAGAGAGAGAGAGAGCGAGAAACATTGTGTGGAGAGAGAGAGAGAAACTCAGTCGGGAGAGAGATAGAGAAACATTGGGGAGGAGAGAGAGAAACACTGGGGGGAGAGAGAGAGAAACACGGGGGGAGAGCGAACAACACTTGGGGGAGAGAGAGAAACACTGGGGAGAAGGGCGAGAAATACTGGGGGGAGAGGGAGAGAAACACTGGTGGAGAGAGACAAACACTGGGGGGAGAGAGAGAGAAACACTGGGGGGAGAGAGAGAGAGAGAAACACTGGGTGAGAGTGATAGAGAAACACTGGGGGGAGAGAGAGAAACACTGAGGGGAGAGAAAGAATAACACTGGGAGGAGAGTGGGATAAACACTGGGGGGTGAGAGAGAGAAAACCTGGGGGTAGAGTGTGAGAAACACTGGGGGGAGAGAGAGAGAGAAACAGTGGGTGGAGAGAGGGTGAAACAATGGGGGGAGACAGAGAAACACTGGGGGGAGAGAGAGAGAAACACTGGGGGGAGAGAGAGAGAAAAACTGGGGGGGGAGAGATAGAGAGACAGTGGGGGGAGAGAGAGAGAAACACTGGGGGAGAGAGAGAAACACTGGGGGGAGTGAGAGAGAAACACTGCGGAGGAGAGAGAGAAACATTGGGGGGAGAGAGAGAGAGAAATACTGGGGGGAGAGAGAGAAAAACTGGGGGGAGAGAGGGAGAGAAAAACAGTGGGGGGAGCGAGAGAGAAACACTGGGGGGAGAGAGAGAGAAACACTGGTGGATAGAGAGAGAAACACTGGGGGGTGAGAGGGAGAAACACTGGGGGAGAGAGAGAGAAAAACTGGGGAGAGAGAGAGAGCGAGAAACATTGTGTGGAGAGAGAGAGAGAGAAACTCAGTCGGGAGAGAGAGAGTGAATCACTGGGGAGGAGAGAGAGAAATACTGGGGGGAGAGAGAAAGAAACACTGCGGAGGAGAGAGAGAAACACTGGGGGGAGAGAGAGAGAAATACTGGGGGGAGAGAGAGAAACACTGGGGAGAGAGAGAGAGAAAAAAACACTGGGGGGAGAGAGAGAGAAACACTGGGGGGAGAGAGAGAGAAACGTTGGTGGAGAGAGAGAGAAACACTGGGGGGTGAGAGAGAGAAACACTGGGGGAGAGAGAGAGAAAAACTGGGGAGAGAGAGAGAGAGAGCGAGAAACATTGTGTGGAGAGAGAGAGAGAGAGAGAAACTCAGTCGGGAGAGAGATAGAGAAACATTGGGGAGGAGAGAGAGAAACACTGGTCTGAGAGAGAGAGAGAAACACGGGGGGAGAGCGAACAACACTTGGGGGAGAGAGAGAAACACTGGGGAGGAGGGCGAGAAACATTGTGGGGAGAGGGAGAGAAACACTGGTGGTGAGAGACAAACACTGGGGGGAGAGAGAGAGAAACACTGAGGGGAGAGAGAGAAACACTGGGGGAGAGAGATAGAGAAAAACACTGGGGGGAGAGAGAGAGAGAGAAACACTGGGGGAAGAGAGAGAAAAGCACTGGGGGGAGAGAGAGAGAGAAACACTGGTCTGAGAGAGAGAGAGAAACACTGGGGAGGAGGGCGAGAAACACTGGCGGGAGAAAGAGAGAAACACTGAGGGGAGAGAGAGAAACACTGGGGGAGAGAGATAGAGAAAAACACTGGTGGGAGAGAGAGAGAGAGAAACACTGGGTGAGAATGATAGAGAAACACTGGGGAGGAGGGCGAGAAACACTGGGTGGAGAGAGAGAGAAACACTGGTGGAGAGAGACAAACACTGGGAGGAGAGAGTGAGAAACACTGGGGGAAGAGAGAGAAACACTGGGGGAGAGAGAGAGAGAGAAAAACACTGGGGGGAGAGAGAGAGAGAGAAACACTGGGTGAGAATGATAGAGAAACACTGGGGGGAGAGAGACAGCTGAGAGAGAGAAACGCAGTGGGGAGAGAGATAGAGAGAAACACTGGGGAGGAGAGAGAGAAACACTGGGGGGAGAGAGAGAAACACTGGGGGGAGAGAGAGAGAAAGAGAAACACTGGGGGAGAGAGAGAAACACTGGGGGGAGAGTGAGAGAAACACTGCGCAGGAGAGAGAGAAACACTGGGGGGAGAGAGAGAAACACTGGGGGAGAGAGAAAAACTGGGGAGAGAGAGAGAGAGAGCGAGAAACATTGTGTGGAGAGAGAGAGAGTGAAACTCAGCCGGGAGAGAGGTAGAGAAACACTGGGGAGGAGAGAGAGAAACACTGTTCTGAGAGAGAGAGAGAGAAACACTGTGGAGAGCGAGAAACACTTGGGGGAGTGAGAGAAACACTGGGGAGGAGGGCGAGAAACACTGGGGTGAGAGAGAGAGAAACAATGGTGGAGAGAGACAAACACTGGGGGGAGAGAGCGAGAAACACTGGGGGGAGAGAGAGAAACACTGGGAGAGAGAGAGAAAAACACTGGTGGGAGAGAGAGAGAGAGAAACACTGGGGGGGGGGAGAGAGAGAAAAACACTGGGGGGAGAGAGAGAAACTCTGGGGGGAAAGAGACAGAGAGAAACATTGGGGGAGAGAGAGAAACACTGGGGGGAGTGAGAGAGAAACACTGCGGAGGAGAGAGAGAAACATTGGGGGGAGAGAGAGAGAGAAATACTGGGGGGAGAGAGAGAAAAACTGGGGGGAGAGAGGGAGAGAAAAACACTGGGGGGAGCGAGAGAGAAACACTGGGGGGAGAGAGAGAGAAACACTGGTGGAGAGAGAGAGAAACACTGGGGGTTGAGAGGGAGAAACACTGGGGGAGAGAGAGAAAAAAACTGGGGAGAGAGAGAGAGCGAGAAACATTGTGTGGAGAGAGAGAGAGAAACTCAGTCGGGAGAGAGAGATTGAAACACTGGGGAGGAGAGAGAGAAATACTGGGGGGAGAGAGAGAGAAACACTGCGGAGGAGAGAGAGAAACACTGGGGGGAGAGAGAGAGAAATACTGGGGGGAGAGAGAGAAACACTGGGGGAGAGAGAGAGAGAAAAACACTGGTGGGAGAGAGAGAGAGAGAGAGAAACACTGGGGGGAGAGAGAGAAAAACAGTGGGGGGAGAGAGAGAGAGAGAAACAATGGGGGGTGGGAGAGAGAAAAACACTGGGGGGAGAGAGAGAGAGAGCTGAGAGAGAGAAACTCAGTGAGGAGAGAGAGAGAGCGAAACACTGGGGAGGAGAGAGAGAAACACTGCGGGGAGAGAGAGAGAAATATGGGGGGAGAGAGAGAAACACTGGGGGGAGAGAGAGAGAAAAAAACGCAGGGGGGAGAGAGAGACAAACACTGGGGGGAGAGAGAGAGAAAAACTGGTGGAGAGAGAGAGAGAGAGCGAGAAACATTGTGTGGAGAGAGAGAGAGAGAGAGAAACTCAGTCGGGAGAGAGATAGAGAAACATTGGGGAGGAGAGAGAGAAACACTGGTCTGAGAGAGAGAGAGAAACACGGGGGGAGAGCGAACAACACTTGGGGGAGAGAGAGAAACACTGGGGTGGAGGGCGAGAAACATTGTGGGGAGAGGGAGAGAAACACTGGTGGAGAGAGACAAACACTGGGGGGAGAGAGAGAGAGAAACACTGAGGGGAGAGAGAGAAACACTGCGGGAGAGAGATAGAGAAAAACACTGGGGGGAGAGAGAGAGAGAGAAACACTGGGGGAAGAGAGAGAAAAGCACTGGGGGGAGAGAGAGAGAGAAACACTGGGTGAGAATGATAGAGAAACACTGGGGGGAGAGAGACAGCTGAGAGAGAGAAACGCAGTGGGGAGAGAGATAGAGAGAAACACTGGGGAGGAGAGAGAGAAACACTGGGGGGAGAGAGAGAAACACTGGGGGGAGTGAGAGAGAAAGAGAAACACTGGGGGAGAGAGAGAAACACTGGGGGGAGAGTGAGAGAAACACTGCGCAGGAGAGAGAGAAACACTGGGGGGAGAGAGAGAGAAACACTGGGGGAGAGAGAAAAACTGGGGAGAGAGAGAGAGAGCGAGAAACATTGTGTGGAGAGAGAGAGAGTGAAACTCAGCCGGGAGAGAGAGAGTGAAACACTGGGGAGGAGAGAGAGAAACACTGGTCTGAGAGAGAGAGAGAGAAACACTGGGGGAGTGCGAGAAACACTTGGGGGAGAGAGAGGAACACTGGGGAGGAGGGCGAGAAACACTGGGGTGAGAGAGAGAAACACTGGGGGAGAGAGAGAGAGAGAAACACTGGTGGGAGAGAGAGAGAGAGAAACACTGGGGAGAGAGAGAGAGAAAAACAGTGGGGGGAGAGAGAGAGAGAGAAACAATGGGGGGTGGGAGAGAGAAAAACACTGGGGGGAGAGAGAGAGAGAGCTGAGAGAGAGAAACTCAGTGGGGAGAGAGAGAGAGAGAAACACTGGGGAGGAGAGAGAGAAACACTGCGGGGAGTGAGAGAGAAATACTGGGGGGAGAGAGAGAAACACTGGGGGGAGCGAGAGAGAGAAAAACGCTGTGGGGAGAGAGAGACAAACACTGGGGGGAGAGAGATAGAAAAACTGGTGGAGAGAGAGAGAGAGAGCGAGAAACATTGTGTGGAGAGAGAGAGAGAGAGAGAAACTCAGTCGGGAGAGAGATAGAGAAACATTGGGGAGGAGAGAGAGAAACACTGGTCTGAGAGAGAGAGAGAAACACGGGGGGAGAGCGAACAACACTTGGGGGAGAGAGAGAAACACTGGGGAGGAGGGCGATAAACATTGTGGGGAGAGGGAGAGAAACACTGGTGGAGAGAGACAAACACTGGGGGGAGAGAGAGAGAAACACTGAGGGGAGAGAGAGAAACACTGGGGGAGAGAGATAGAGAAAAACACTGGGGAGGAGAGAGAGAAACACTGGGGGGAGAGAGAGAAACACTGGGGGGAGAGAGAGAGAAAGAGAAACACTGGGGGAGAGAGAGAAACACTGGGGGGAGAGTGAGAGAAACACTGCGCAGGAGAGAGAGAAACACTGGGGGGAGAGAGAGAGAAACACTGGGGGAGAGAGAAAAACTGGGGAGAGAGAGAGAGAGCGAGAAACATTGTGTGGAGAGGGAGAGAGTGAAACTCAGCCGGGAGAGAGAGAGTGAAACACTGGGGAGGAGAGAGAGAAATACTGGGGAGAGAGAGAGAGAAACACTGCGGAGGAGAGAGAGAAACACTGGGGGGTGAGAGGGAGAAACACTGGGGGAGAGAGAGAGAAAAACTGGCGAGAGAGAGAGAGAGAGCGAGAAACATTGTGTGGAGAGAGAGAGAGAGAAACTCAGTCGGGAGAGAGAGAGTGAAACCCTCGGGAGGAGAGAGAGAAATACTGGGGGGAGAGACAGAGAAACACTGCGGAGGAGAGAGAGAAACACTGGGGGGAGAGAGAGAGAAATACTGGGGGGAGAGAGAGAAACACTGGGGGGAGAGAGAGAGAGAAAAACACTGGGGGGAGAGAGAGAGAAACACTGGGGGGAGAGAGAGAGAAACATTGGTGGAGAGAGAGAGAAACACTGGGGGTGAGAGAGATAAACACTGGGGGAGAGAGAGAGAAAAACTGGGGAGAGAGAGAGATAGAGCGAGAAACATTGTGTGGAGAGAGAGAGAGAGAAACTCAGTCGGGAGAGAGAGAGAGAAACACTGGGGAGGAGAGAGAGAAACACTGGTCTGAGAGAGAGAGAGAGAAACACTGGGGGAGTGCGAGAAACACTTGGGGGAGAGAGAGGAACACTGGGGAGGAGGGCGAGAAACACTGGGGTGAGAGATAGAGAAACACTTGTGGAGAGAGACAAACACTGGGGGGAGAGAGAGAGAAACACTGGGGGGAGAGAGAGAAACACTGGGGGGAGAGAGAGAAACACTGGGGGAGAGAGAGAGAGAGAAACACTGGTGGGAGAGAGAGAGAGAGAAACACTGGGGAGAGAGAGAGAGAAAAACAGTGGGGGGAGAGAGAGAGAGAAACAATGGGGGGTGGGAGAGAGAAAAACACTGGGGGGAGAGAGAGAGAGCTGAGAGAGAGAAACTCAGTGGGGAGAGAGGGAGAGAGAAACACTGGGGAGGAGAGAGAGAAACACTGCGGGGAGAGAGAGAGAAATACTGGGGGGAGAGAGAGAAACACTGGGGGGAGAGAGAGAGAGAAAAACGCTGGGGGGAGAGAGAGACAAACACTGGGGGGAGAGAGAGAGAAAAACTGGTGGAGAGAGAGAGAGAGAGCGAGAAACATTGTGTGGAGAGAGAGAGAGAGAGAGAAACTCAGTCGGGAGAGAGATAGAGAAACATTGGGGAGGAGAGAGAGAAACACTGGTCTGAGAGAGAGAGAGAAACACGGGGGGAGAGCGAACAACACTTGGGGGAGAGAGAGAAACACTGGGGAGGAGGGCGATAAACATTGTGGGGAGAGGGAGAGAAACACTGGTGGAGAGAGACAAACACTGGGGGGAGAGAGAGAGAAACACTGAGGGGAGAGAGAGAAACACTGGGGGAGAGAGATAGAGAAAAACACTGGGGGGAGAGAGAGAGAGAGAGAAACACTGGGGGAAGAGAGAGAAAAGCACTGGGGGGAGAGAGAGAGAGAAACACTGGGTGAGAATGATAGAGAAACACTCGGGAGGAGGGCGAGAAACACTGGGTGGAGAGAGAGAGAAACACTGGTGGCGAGAGACAAACACTGGGGGGAGAGAGAGAGAAACACTGGGGGGAGAGAGAGAAACACTGGGGGAGAGAGAGAGAGAGAAAAACACTGGGGGGAGAGAGAGAGAGAGAAACACTGGGTGAGAATGATAGAGAAACACTGGGGGGAGAGAGACAGCTGAGAGAGAGAAACGCAGTGGGGAGAGAGATAGAGAGAAACACTGGGGTGGAGAGAGAGAAACACTTGGGGGAGAGAGAGAGAGAGAGAGAAACACTGGTGGAGAGAGAGAAACACTGGGCAGGAGAGAGAGAAAAACACTGCGCAGGAGAGAGAGAAACACTGGGGGGAGAGAGAGAGAAACACTGGGGGAGAGAGAAAAACTGGGGAGAGAGAGGGAGAGAGCGAGAAACATTGTGTGGAGAGAGAGAGAGAGTGAAACTCAGCCGGGAGAGAGATAGAAAAACACTGGGGAGGAGAGAGAGAAACACTGGTCTGAGAGAGAGAGAGAAACACTGGGGGAGAGCGAGAAACACTTGGGGGAGAGAGAGAAACACTGGGGAGGAGGGCGAGAAACACTGGCGGGAGAGAGAGAGAAACACTGAGGGGAGAGAGAGAAACACTGGGGGAGAGAGATAGAGAAAAACACTGGGGGGAGAGACAGAGAGAGAAACATTGGGGGGAGGGAGAGAGAAAAGCACTGGGGGGAGAGAGAGAGAGAGAAACAATGGGTGAGAATGATAGAGAAACACTGGGGAGGAGGGCGAGAAACACTGGGGGGAGAGAGAGAGAAACACTGGTGGAGAGAGACAAACACTGGGTGGAGAGAGAGAGAAACACTGGGGGAGAGAGAGAAACACTGGGGGAGAGAGAGAGAGAGAAAAACACTGGGGAGAGAGAGAGAGAGAGAGAAACACTGGGTGAGAATGATAGAGAAACACTGGGGAGAGAGAGACAGCTGAGAGAGAGAAACGCAGTGGGGAGAGAGATAGAGAGAAACACTGGGGAGGAGAGAGAGAAACACTGGGGGGAGAGAGAGAAACACTGGGGGGAGAGAGAGAGAAAGAGAAACACTGGGGGAGAGAGAGAAACACTGGGGGGAGTTTGAGAGAAACACTGCGCAGGAGAGAGAGAAACACTGGGGGGAGAGAGAGAGAAACACTGGGGGAGAGAGAAAAACTGGGGAGAGAGAGAGAGAGCGAGAAACATTGTGTGGAGAGAGAGAGAGTGAAACTCAGCCGGGAGAGAGGTAGAGAAACACTGGGGAGGAGAGAGAGAAACACTGGTCTGAGAGAGAGAGAGAAACACTGGGGGAGAGCGAGAAACACTTGGGGGAGAGAGAGAAACACTGGGGAGGAGGGCGAGAAACACTGGGGTGAGAGAGAGAGAAACACTGGGGGGAGAGAGAGAAACACTGGGAGAGAGAGAGAGAGAAAAACACTGGGGGGAGAGATAGAGAGAAACACTGGGGGGAGAGAGAGAGAGAAACACTGGGGGAGAGTGATAGCGAAACCCTGGGGGGAGAGAGAGAGCTGAGAGAGAGAAACTCACTGGGGAGAGAGAGAGAGAGAAACACTGGGGAGGAGAGAGAGAAACACTGGGGGAGAGAGAGAGAAACACTGGGGGAGAGAGGGAAAAACAGTGGGGGGAGAGAGAGAGAGAGAAACACTGGGGGAGAGAGACAGCTGAGAGAGAGAAACGCAGTGGGGAGAGAGATAGAGAGAAACACTGGGGAGGAGAGAGAGAAACGCTGGGGGGAGAGATAGAGAAACACTGGGGGAGAGAGAGAGAGAAATACTGGGGAGAGAGTGAGAGAGCGAGAAACATTGTGTGGAGAGAGAGAGAGTGAAACTCAGCCGGGAGAGAGAGAGAGAAACACTAGGGAGGAGAGAGAGAAACACTGGTCTGAGAGAGAGAGAGAAACACTGGGGGAGAGAGAGAGAGAGAAACAGTGGGGAGAGTGAGAGAAACACTGCGCAGTAGAGAGAGAAGCACTGGGGGAGAGAGAGAGAAACACTGGGGGAGAGAGAGAAACATTGTGTGGTGAGAGAGAGAGAGAAACTCAGCCAGGAGAGAGAGGGAGAAACACTGGGGAGGAGGGCGAGAAACACTGGGGGGAGAGAGAGAGAAACACTGGGGGAAGAGAGAGAAACACTGCGGGAGAGAGAGAGAAAAACAATGGGGGGAGAGAGAGAGAAACACTGGGGGGAGAGAGAGAGAAAAACATTGGGGGAAGAGAGAGAGAGAGAAACACTGGGGGAGAGAGAGAAACACTGGGGGGAGAGTGCGAGAAACACTGCGCAGGAGAGAGAGAAACACTGGGGGAGAGAGAGAAAAACTGGGGAGAGAGTGAGAGAGCGATAAACATTGTGTGGAGAGAGAGAGAGTGAAACTCAGCCGGGAGAGAGAGAGAGAGAAACACTGGGGAGGAGAGAGAGAAACACTGGTCTGAGAGAGAGAGAGAAACACTGGGGGAGAGCGAGAAACACTTGGGGGAGAGAGAGAAACACTGGGGAGGAGGGCGAGAAACACTGGGGTGAGAGTGAGAGAAACACTGGTGGAGAGAGACAAACACTGGGGGGAGAGAGAGAGAGACACTGGGGCGAGAGAGAGAAACGCTGGGGGAGAGAGAGAGAGAAAAACGCTGGTGGGAGAGAGAGAGAGAAACACTGGGGGGAGAGAGAGAGAAAAACACTGGGGGGAGAGAGAGAGAGAGAAACACTGGGGGAGAGAGACAGCTGAGAGAGAGAAACGCAGTGGGGAGAGAGATAGAGAGAAACACTGGGGAGGAGAGGGAGAAACACTGGGGGGAGAGATAGAGAAACACTGGGGGAGAGAGAGAGAGAAATACTGGGGAGAGAGTGAGAGAGCGAGAAACATTGTGTGGAGAGAGAGAGAGTGAAACTCAGCCGGGAGAGAGAGAGAGAAACACTGGGGAGGAGAGAGAGAAACACTGGTCTGAGAGAGAGAGAGAAACACTGGGGGAGAGCGAGAAACACTTGGGGGAGAGAGAGAAACAGTGGGGAGGAGGGCGAGAAACACTGGGGTGAGAGTGAGAGAAACACTGGTGGAGAGAGACAAACACTGGGGAGAGAGAGAGAGAAACACTGGGGGGAGAGAGAGAAACGCTGGGGGAGAGAGAGAGAGAAAAACGCTGGTGGGAGAGAGAGAGAGAGAAACACTGGGTGGAGAGAGAGAGAAAAACATTGGGGGGAGAGAGAGAGAGAGAAACACTGGGGGAGAGAGACAGCTGAGAGAGAGAAACGCAGTGGGGAGAGAGATAGAGAGAAACACTGGGGAGGAGAGAGAGAAACGCTGGGGGGAGAGATAGAGAAACACTGGGGGAGAGAGAGAGAGAAATACTGGGGAGAGAGTGAGAGAGCGAGAAACATTGTGTGGAGAGAGAGAGAGTGAAACTCAGCCGGGAGAGAGAGAGAGAAACACTGGGGAGGAGAGAGAGAAACACTGGTCTGAGAGAGAGAGAGAAACACTGGGGGAGAGCGAGAAACACTTGGGGGAGAGAGAGAAACACTGGGGAGGAGGGCGAGAAACACTGGCGGGAGAGAGAGAGAAACACTGAGGGGAGAGAGAGAAACACTGGGGGAGAGAGATAGAGAAAAACACTGGGGGGAGAGACAGAGAGAGAAACATTGGGGGGAGGGAGAGAGAAAAGCACTGGGGGGAGAGAGAGAGAGAGAAACAATGGGTGAGAATGATAGAGAAACACTGGGGAGGAGGGCGAGAAACACTGGGGGGAGAGAGAGAGAAACACTGGTGGAGAGAGACAAACACTGGGTGGAGAGAGAGAGAAACACTGGGGGAGAGAGAGAAACACTGGGGGAGAGAGAGAGAGAGAAAAACACTGGGGAGAGAGAGAGAGAGAGAGAAACACTGGGTGAGAATGATAGAGAAACACTGGGGAGAGAGAGACAGCTGAGAGAGAGAAACGCAGTGGGGAGAGAGATAGAGAGAAACACTGGGGAGGAGAGAGAGAAACACTGGGGGGAGAGAGAGAAACACTGGGGGGAGAGAGAGAGAAAGAGAAACACTGGGGGAGAGAGAGAAACACTGGGGGGAGTTTGAGAGAAACACTGCGCAGGAGAGAGAGAAACACTGGGGGGAGAGAGAGAGAAACACTGGGGGAGAGAGAAAAACTGGGGAGAGAGAGAGAGAGCGAGAAACATTGTGTGGAGAGAGAGAGAGTGAAACTCAGCCGGGAGAGAGGTAGAGAAACACTGGGGAGGAGAGAGAGAAACACTGGTCTGAGAGAGAGAGAGAAACACTGGGGGAGAGCGAGAAACACTTGGGGGAGAGAGAGAAACACTGGGGAGGAGGGCGAGAAACACTGGGGTGAGAGAGAGAGAAACACTGGGGGGAGAGAGAGAAACACTGGGAGAGAGAGAGAGAGAAAAACACTGGGGGGAGAGATAGAGAGAAACACTGGGGGGAGAGAGAGAGAGAAACACTGGGGGAGAGTGATAGCGAAACCCTGGGGGGAGAGAGAGAGCTGAGAGAGAGAAACTCACTGGGGAGAGAGAGAGAGAGAAACACTGGGGAGGAGAGAGAGAAACACTGGGGGAGAGAGAGAGAGAGAAACACTGGGGGAGAGAGGGAAAAACAGTGGGGGGAGAGAGAGAGAGAGAAACACTGGGGGAGAGAGACAGCTGAGAGAGAGAAACGCAGTGGGGAGAGAGATAGAGAGAAACACTGGGGAGGAGAGAGAGAAACGCTGGGGGGAGAGATAGAGAAACACTGGGGGAGAGAGAGAGAGAAATACTGGGGAGAGAGTGAGAGAGCGAGAAACATTGTGTGGAGAGAGAGAGAGTGAAACTCAGCCGGGAGAGAGAGAGAGAAACACTAGGGAGGAGAGAGAGAAACACTGGTCTGAGAGAGAGAGAGAAACACTGGGGGAGAGAGAGAGAGAGAAACAGTGGGGAGAGTGAGAGAAACACTGCGCAGTAGAGAGAGAAGCACTGGGGGAGAGAGAGAGAAACACTGGGGGAGAGAGAGAAACATTGTGTGGTGAGAGAGAGAGAGAAACTCAGCCAGGAGAGAGAGGGAGAAACACTGGGGAGGAGGGCGAGAAACACTGGGGGGAGAGAGAGAGAAACACTGGGGGAAGAGAGAGAAACACTGCGGGAGAGAGAGAGAAAAACAATGGGGGGAGAGAGAGAGAAACACTGGGGGGAGAGAGAGAGAAAAACATTGGGGGAAGAGAGAGAGAGAGAAACACTGGGGGAGAGAGAGAAACACTGGGGGGAGAGTGCGAGAAACACTGCGCAGGAGAGAGAGAAACACTGGGGGAGAGAGAGAAAAACTGGGGAGAGAGTGAGAGAGCGATAAACATTGTGTGGAGAGAGAGAGAGTGAAACTCAGCCGGGAGAGAGAGAGAGAGAAACACTGGGGAGGAGAGAGAGAAACACTGGTCTGAGAGAGAGAGAGAAACACTGGGGGAGAGCGAGAAACACTTGGGGGAGAGAGAGAAACACTGGGGAGGAGGGCGAGAAACACTGGGGTGAGAGTGAGAGAAACACTGGTGGAGAGAGACAAACACTGGGGGGAGAGAGAGAGAGACACTGGGGCGAGAGAGAGAAACGCTGGGGGAGAGAGAGAGAGAAAAACGCTGGTGGGAGAGAGAGAGAGAGAAACACTGGGGGGAGAGAGAGAGAAAAACACTGGGGGGAGAGAGAGAGAGAGAAACACTGGGGGAGAGAGACAGCTGAGAGAGAGAAACGCAGTGGGGAGAGAGATAGAGAGAAACACTGGGGAGGAGAGGGAGAAACACTGGGGGGAGAGATAGAGAAACACTGGGGGAGAGAGAGAGAGAAATACTGGGGAGAGAGTGAGAGAGCGAGAAACATTGTGTGGAGAGAGAGAGAGTGAAACTCAGCCGGGAGAGAGAGAGAGAAACACTGGGGAGGAGAGAGAGAAACACTGGTCTGAGAGAGAGAGAGAAACACTGGGGGAGAGCGAGAAACACTTGGGGGAGAGAGAGAAACAGTGGGGAGGAGGGCGAGAAACACTGGGGTGAGAGTGAGAGAAACACTGGTGGAGAGAGACAAACACTGGGGAGAGAGAGAGAGAAACACTGGGGGGAGAGAGAGAAACGCTGGGGGAGAGAGAGAGAGAAAAACGCTGGTGGGAGAGAGAGAGAGAGAAACACTGGGTGGAGAGAGAGAGAAAAACATTGGGGGGAGAGAGAGAGAGAGAAACCCTGGGGGAGAGAGACAGCTGAGAGAGAGAAACGCAGTGGGGAGAGAGATAGAGAGAAACACTGGGGAGGAGAGAGAGAAACGCTGGGGGGAGAGATAGAGAAACACTGGGGGAGAGAGAGAGAGAAATACTGGGGAGAGAGTGAGAGAGCGAGAAACATTGTGTGGAGAGAGAGAGAGTGAAACTCAGCCGGGAGAGAGAGAGAGAAACACTGGGGAGGAGAGAGAGAAACACTGGTCTGAGAGAGAGAGAGAAACACTGGGGGAGAGCGAGAAACACTTGGGGGAGAGAGAGAAACAGTGGGGAGGAGGGCGAGAAACACTGGGGTGAGAGTGAGAGAAACACTGGTGGAGAGAGACAAACACTGGGGGGAGAGAGAGAGAAACACTGGGGGGAGAGAGAGAAACACTGTGGGAGAGAGAGAGAGAAAAACACTGGTGGGAGAGAGAGAGAGAGAGAGAGAAACATTGGGGGGAGAGAGAGAGAAAAACACTGGGGGGAGAGAGACAGCTGAGAGAGAGAAACTCAGTGCGGAGAGAGATAGAGAGAAACACTGGGGAGGAGAGAGAGAAACACTGGGGGGAGAGAGAGAGAGAGAGAAACACTGGGGGAGAGAGAGAAACACTGGGGGGAGAGTGAGAGAAACACTGCGCAGGAGAGAGAGAAACACTGGGGGGAGATAGAGAGAAACACTGGGGGAGAGAGAGAGAAAAACTGGGGAGAGAGAGAGAGCGAGAAACATTGTGTGAAGAGAGAGAGAGTGAAACTCAGCCGGGAGTGAGAGAGAGAAACACTGGGGAGGAGAGAGAGAAACATTGGTCTGAGAGAGAGAGAGAAACACTGGGGGAGAGCGAGAAACACTTGGGGGAGAGAGAGAAACACTGGGGAGGAGGGCGAGTAACACTGGGGTGAGAGAGAGAGAAACACTGGGGGAGAGTGATCGAGAAACACTGTGGGGAGAGAGAGAGGTGAGAGAGAGAAACTCAGTGGGGAGAGAGAGTGAGAAACACTGAGGAGGAGAGAGAGAAACACTGGGGGAGAGAGAGAGAAACACTGGGGGAGAGAGAGAAAAACACTGGGGGGAGAGAGAGAGAGAAACACTGGGGGGGGGGGATAGAGAGAAAAACACTGGGGGGAGAGAGAGAGAGAAACACTGGGTGAGAGTGATAGAGAAACACTGGGGGGAGAGAGAGAGCTGAGAGAGAGAAACGCAGTGGGGAGAGAGAGAGCAAAAACACTGGGGAGGAGAGAGAGAAACACTGGGGGGAGAGAGAGAGAGAAACACTGGGGGAGAGAGAAAAACACTGGGGGAGAGTGAGAGAAACACTGCGCAGGAGAGAGAGAAACACTGGGGGGAGAGAGAGAGAGAAACACTGGGGGAGAGAGAGAGAGAAAAACTGGGGAGAGAGAGAGAGAAAGCGAGAAACATTGGGTGGAGAGAGAGAAACTCAGCCAGGAGAGAGAGGGAGAAACACTGGGGAGGATAGAGAGAAATACTGGTCTGAGAGAGAAAGAGAAACACTGGGGGAGAGCGAGAAACACTTGGGGGAGAGAGAGAAACACTGGGGAGGAGGGCGAGAAACACTGGGGTGAGAGTGAGAGAAACACTGGTGGAGAGAGACAAACACTGGGGGGAGAGAGAGAGAAAAACTGGGGGGAGAGAGAGAAACATTGGGGGAGAGAGAGAGAGAAAAACACTGGTGGGAGAGAGAGAGAAACACTGCGGGGAGAGAGAGAGAAAAACACTGGGAGGAGAGAGTGAGAGAGAAACACTGGGGGGAGAGAGAGAGCTGAGAGAGAGAAACTCAGTGGGGAGAGAGAGAGAGAGAAACACTGGGGGGAGAGAGAGAGAGAGAAACACTGGGGGAGAGAGAGAAACACTGGGGGGAGAGAGAGAAACACTGGGGGAAAGAGAGAGAGAAAAACACTGGGGGGAGAGAGAGAGAGAGAAACATTGGGTGAGAATGATAGAGAAACACTGGGGGGAGAGAGACAGCTGAGAGAGAGAAACGCAGTGCGGAGAGAGATAGAGAGAAACACTGGGGAGGAGTGAGAGAAACACTGTGGGGAGAGAGAGAGAAACACTGGGGGAGAGAGAGAAACACTGGGGGGAGAGTGAGAGAAACACTGCGCAGGAGAGAGAGAAACACTGGGGGGAGAGAGAGAGAAACACTGGGGGAGAGAGAGAAAAACTGTGGAGAGAGAGATCGAGTAACATTGTGTGGAGAGAGAGAGAGTGAAACTCAGCCGGTACAGAGAGAGAGAAACACTGGGGGAGAAGAGAGAGAAACACTGGGGTGAGAGAGAGAGAAACAGTGGTGGAGAGAGACAAACACTGGGGGGAGAGAGAAACACTGGGGGAGAGAGAGAGGGAACAACACTGGGGAGAGAGAGAGAGAGAGAAACACTGGGGGAGAGTGATAGAGAAACACTGGGGGGAGAGGGAGAGGTGAGAGAGAGAAACGCAGTGGGGAGAGAGAGAGAGAGAAACACTGGGGAGGAGAGAGAGAAACACTGGGGGAGAGAGAGAGAGAAACACTGGGGGAGAGAGAGAAAAACACTGGGGGGAGAGAGAGAGAAACACTGGGTGAGAGTCATTGAGAAACACTGGGGGGAGAGGGAGAGCTGAGAGAGATAAACGCAGTGGGGAGAGAGAGAGAGAGAAAAACACTGGGGAGGAGAGAGAGAAACACTGGGGGGAGAGAGAGAGAGAAACACTGGGGGAGAGAGAAACACTGGGGGAGAGTGAGAGAAACACTGCGCAGGAGAGAGAGAAACACTGGTGGGAGAGAGAGAGAAACACTGGGGGAGAGAGAGAGAAAAACTGGGGAGACAGAGAGAGAAAGCGAGAAACATTGTGTGGAGAGAGAGAGAGAGAAACTCAGCCAGGAGAGAGAGGGAGCAACACTGGGGAGGAGAGAGATAAACACTGGTCTGAGAGAGAGAGAAACACTGGGGGAGAGCGAGAAACACTTGGGGGAGAGAGAGAAACACTGGGGAGGAGGGCGAGAAACACTGGGGTGAGAGTGAGAGAAACACTGGTGGAGAGAGACAAACACTGGGGGGAGAGAGAGAGAAACACTGGGGGGAGAGAGAGAAACACTTGGGGGAGAGAGAGAAACACTGGGGAGGAGGGCGAGAAACACTGGGGTGAGAGTGAGAGAAACACTGGTGGAGAGAGACAAACACTGGGGGGAGAGAGAGAGAAAAACTGGGGGGAGAGAGAGAAACATTGGGGGAGAGAGAGAGAGAAAAACACTGGTGGGAGAGAGAGAGAAACACTGCGGGGAGAGAGAGAGAAAAACACTGGGAGGAGAGAGTGAGAGAGAAACACTGGGGGGAGAGAGAGAGCTGAGAGAGAGAAACTCAGTGGGGAGAGAGAGAGAGAGAAACACTGGGGGGAGAGAGAGAGAGAGAAACACTGGGGGAGAGAGAGAAACACTGGGGGGAGAGAGAGAAACACTGGGGGAAAGAGAGAGAGAAAAACACTGGGGGGAGAGAGAGAGAGAGAAACATTGGGTGAGAATGATAGAGAAACACTGGGGGGAGAGAGACAGCTGAGAGAGAGAAACGCAGTGCGGAGAGAGATAGAGAGAAACACTGGGGAGGAGTGAGAGAAACACTGTGGGGAGAGAGAGAGAAACACTGGGGGAGAGAGAGAAACACTGGGGGGAGAGTGAGAGAAACACTGCGCAGGAGAGAGAGAAACACTGGGGGGAGAGAGAGAGAAACACTGGGGGAGAGAGAGAAAAACTGTGGAGAGAGAGATCGAGTAACATTGTGTGGAGAGAGAGAGAGTGAAACTCAGCCGGTACAGAGAGAGAGAAACACTGGGGGAGAAGAGAGAGAAACACTGGGGTGAGAGAGAGAGAAACAGTGGTGGAGAGAGACAAACACTGGGGGGAGAGAGAAACACTGGGGGAGAGAGAGAGGGAACAACACTGGGGAGAGAGAGAGAGAGAGAAACACTGGGGGAGAGTGATAGAGAAACACTGGGGGGAGAGGGAGAGGTGAGAGAGAGAAACGCAGTGGGGAGAGAGAGAGAGAGAAACACTGGGGAGGAGAGAGAGAAACACTGGGGGAGAGAGAGAGAGAAACACTGGGGGAGAGAGAGAAAAACACTGGGGGGAGAGAGAGAGAAACACTGGGTGAGAGTCATTGAGAAACACTGGGGGGAGAGGGAGAGCTGAGAGAGATAAACGCAGTGGGGAGAGAGAGAGAGAGAAAAACACTGGGGAGGAGAGAGAGAAACACTGGGGGGAGAGAGAGAGAGAAACACTGGGGGAGAGAGAAACACTGGGGGAGAGTGAGAGAAACACTGCGCAGGAGAGAGAGAAACACTGGTGGGAGAGAGAGAGAAACACTGGGGGAGAGAGAGAGAAAAACTGGGGAGACAGAGAGAGAAAGCGAGAAACATTGTGTGGAGAGAGAGAGAGAGAAACTCAGCCAGGAGAGAGAGGGAGAAACACTGGGGAGGAGAGAGATAAACACTGGTCTGAGAGAGAGAGAAACACTGGGGGAGAGCGAGAAACACTTGGGGGAGAGAGAGAAACACTGGGGAGGAGGGCGAGAAACACTGGGGTGAGAGTGAGAGAAACACTGGTGGAGAGAGACAAACACTGGGGGGAGAGAGAGAGAAACACTGGGGGGAGAGAGAGATACACTGGGGGAGAGAGAGAGAGAAAAACACTGGTGGGAGAGAGAGAGAGAAACACTGGGGGGAGAGAGAGAGAAAAACACTGGGGGGAGAGAGAGAGAAAGAGAAACACTGGGTGAGAATGATAGAGAAACACTGGGGGGAGAGAGACAGCTGAGAGAGAGAAACGCAGTGCGGAGAGAGATAGAGAGAAACACTGGGGAGGAGAGAGAGAAACACTGGGGGGAGAGAGAGAGAAAGAGAAACACTGGGGGAGAGAGAGAAACACTGGGGGGAGAGTGAGAGAAACACTGCGCAGGAGAGAGAGAAACACTGGGGGGGGGGAGAGAGAAACACTGGGGGAGAGAGAGAGAAAAACTGGGGAGAGAGAGAGAGAGCGAGAAACATTGTGTGGAGAGAGAGAGAGAGTGAAACTCAGCCGGGAGAGAGAGAGAGAAACACTGGGGAGGAGAGAGAGAAACATTGGTCTGAGAGAGAGAGAAACACTGGGGGAGAGCGAGAAACACTTGTGTGAGAGAGAGAAACACGGGGTAGGAGGGCGAGAAACACTGGGGTGAGAGAGAGAGAAACACTGGTGGAGAGAGACAAACACTGGGGGGAGAGAGAGAGAAACACTGGGGGGACAGAGAGAAACACTGGGGGAGAGAGAGAGAGAAAAACACTGGTGGGAGAGAGAGAGAGAAACACTGGGGGGAGAGAGAGAGAAAAACAATGGGGGGAGAGAGAGAGAGAGAAACACTGGGGGAGAGTGATAGAGAAACACTGGGGGGAGAGAGAGAGCTGCGAGAGAGAAATTCAGTGGGGAGAGAGAGAGAGAGAAACACTGGGGGGAGAGAGAGAGAGAGAAACACTGGGGGAGAGAGAGAAACACTGGGGGGAGAGAGAGAGAAACACTGGGGGGGGGGGGAGAGAGAGAGAAAAACACTGGGGGGAGAGCGAGAGAGAGAAACACTGGGGGAGAATGATAGAGAAACACTGGGGGGAGAGAGAGAGCTGAGAGAGAGAAACGCAGTGCGGAGAGAGATAGAGAGAAACACTGGGGAGGAGAGAGAGAAACACTGGGGGGAGAGTGAGAGAAAGAGAAACACTGGGGGAGAGAGAGAAACACTGGGGGGAGAGTGAGAGACACACTGCGCAGGAGAGAGAGAAACACTGGGGGGGGGAGAGAGAGAGAAACACTGGGGGAGAGAGAGAGAAAAACTGGGGAGAGAGAGAGAGAGCGAGAAACATTGTGTGGAGAGTGAGAGAGTGAAACTCAGCCGGGAGAGAGAGAGAGAAACACTGGGGAGGAGAAAGAGAAACATTGGTCTGAGAGAGAGAGAGAAACACTGGTGGAGAGCGAGAAACACTTGTGTTGGAGAGAGAAACACGGGGGAGGAGGGCGAGAAACACTGGGGTGAGAGAGATAGAAACACTGGTGGAGAGAGACAAACACTGGGGGGAGATAGAGAGAAACACTGGGGGGAGAGAGCGAAACACTGGGGGAGAGAGAGAGAGAACAACACTGGTGGGAGAGAGAGAGAGAGAAACACTGGGGGGAGAGAGAGATAAAAACACTGGGGGGAGAGAGAGAGAGAAACACTGGGCGAGAGTGATAGAGAAACACTGTGGGGAGAGAGAGAGAGAGCTGAGAGAGAGAAACTCAGTGGGGAGAGAGAGAGAAACACTGGGGAGCAGAGAGAGAAACACTGGGGGAGAGAGAGAGCGAGAAACACTGGGGGAGAGAGAGAAAAACACTGGGGAGAGAGAGAGAGAGAGAGGAAAACTGGGTGAGAGTGATAGAGAAAAACTGGGGGGAGAGAGAGAGCTGAGAGAGAGAAACGCAGTGGGGAGAGAGAGAGAGAGAAAAACACTGGGGAGGAGAGCGAGAAACACTGGGGGGAGAGAGAGAGAGAAACACTGGGGGAGCGAGAGAAACACTGGGGGAGAGTAAGAGAAACACTGCGCAGGAGAGAGAGAAAAACTGGGGGGTGAGAGAGAGAAAGCGAGAAACATTGTGTGGAGAGAGAGAGAGAGAGACTCAGCCAGGAGAGAGAGGGAGAAACACTGGGGAGGAGAGACAGAAACACTGGTCTGGGAGAGTAAGAGAAACACTGGGGGAGAGCGAGAAACACTTGGGGGAGAGAGAGAAACACTGGGGAGGAGGGCGAGAATCACTGGGGTGAGAGAGAGAGAAACACTGGTGGAGAGAGACAAACACTGGGGGAGAGAGAGAGAAACACTGGGGGGTTGAGAGAGAAACACTGAGGGAGAGAGAGAGAGAAAAACACCGGTGGGAGAGAGAGAGAGAGAAACACTGGGGGGAGAGAGAGAGAAAAACATTGGGGGCAGAGAGAGAGAAAAACTGGTGGGAGAGAGAGAGAAAAACACTGGGGGGAGAGAGAGAGAGAAACACTGGGTGAGAATGATAGAGAAACACTGGGGGGAGAGAGACAGCTGAGAGAGAGAAACGCAGTGCGGAGAGAGATAGAGAGAAACACTGGGGAGGGGAGAGAGAAACACTGGGGGGAGAGAGAGAGAAAGAGAAACACTGGGGGAGAGAGAGAAACACGGGGGAGGAGGGCGAGAAACACTGGGGTGAGAGAGAGAGAAACACTGGTGGAGAGAGACAAACATTGGGGGGGAGAGAGAGAAACACTGGGGGGAGAGAGAGAAACACTGGGGGAGAGAGAGAGAGAAAAACACTGGTGGGAGAGAGAGAGAGAGAAACACTGGGGGGGAGAGAGAGAGAAAAACACTGGGGGGAGAGAGAGAGAGAGAAACACTGGGGGAGAGTGATAGAGAAACACTGGGGGGAGAGAGAGAGCTGAGAGAGAGAAACTCAGTGGGGAGAGAGAGAGAGAGAAACACTGGGGGGAGAGAGAGAGAGAGAAACAGTGGGGGAGAGAGAGAAACACTGGGGGGAGAGAGAGAGAAACACTGGGGGAGAGAGAGAGAGAAAAACACTGGGGGGAGAGAGAGAGAGAGAAACACTGGGTGAGAATGATAGAGAAACACTGGGGGGAGAGAGACAGCTGAGAGAGAGAAACGCAGTGCGGAGAGAGATAGAGAGAAACATTGGGGAGGAGAGAGAGAAACACTGGGGGGAGAGAGAGAGAAAGAGAAACACTGGGGGAGAGAGAGAAACACTGGGGGGAGAGTGAGAGAAACACTGCGCAGGAGAGAGAGAAACACTGGGGGGGGGGGAAGAGAGAGAGAAACACTGGGGGAGAGAGAGAGAAAAACTGGGGAGAGAGAGAGAGAGCGAGAAACATTGTGTGGAGAGAGAGAGAGTGAAACTCAGCCGGGAGAGAGAGAGAGAAACACTGGGGAGGAGAGAGAGAAACATTGGTCTGAGAGAGAGAGAAAAACACTGGGGGAGAGAGACAAACACTGGGGGGAGATAGAGAGAAACACTGGGGGGAGAGAGAGAAACACTGGGGGAGAGAGAGAGAGAACAACACTGGTGGGAGAGAGAGAGAGAGAAACACTGGTGGGAGAGAGAGAGAAAAACACTGGGGGGAGAGAGAGAGAGAAACACTGGGGGAGAGTGATAGAGAAACACTGTGGGGAGAGAGAGAGAGCTGAGAGAGAGAAACTCAGTGGGGAGAGAGAGAGAAACACTGGGGAGGAGAGAGAGAAACACTGGGGGAGAGAGAGAGGGAGAAACACTGGGGGAGAGAGAGAAAAACACTGGGGAGAGAGAGAGAGGGAGAGAAAAACTGGGTGAGAGTGATAGAGAAAAACTGGGGGGAGAGAGAGAGCTGAGAGAGAGAAACGCAGTGGGGAGAGAGAGAGAGAGAGAAAAACACTGGGGAGGAGAGAGAGAAACACTTGGGGGAGAGAGAGAGAGAAACACTGGGGGAGAGAGAGAAACACTGGGGGAGAGTAAGAGAAACACTGCGCAGGAGAGAGAGAAAAACTGGGTGGTGAGAGAGAGAAAAACTGGGGGAGAGAGAGAGAAAAACTGGGGAGAGAGAGAGAGAAAGCGAGAAAAATTGTGTGGAGAGAGAGAGAGAGAAACTCAGCCAGGAGAGAGAGGGAGAAACACTGGGGAGGAGAGACAGAAACACTGGTCTGGGAGAGAAAGAGAAACACTGGGGGAGAGCGAGAAACACTTGGGGGAGAGAGAGAAACACTGGGGAGGAGGGCGAGAAACACTGGGGTGAGAGAGAGAGAAACACTGGTGGAGAGAGACAAACACTGGGGGAGAGAGAGAGAAACACTGGGGGGTTGAGAGAGAAACACTGGGGGAGAGAGAGAGAGAAAAACACCGGTGGGAGAGAGAGAAAAAAACTGGTGGGAGAGAGAGAGAAAAACACTGGGGGGAGAGAGAGAGAAACACTGGGTGAGAATGATAGAGAAACACTGGGGGGAGAGAGACAGCTGAGAGAGAGAAACGCAGTGCGGAGAGAGATAGAGAGAAACACTGGGGAGGAGAGAGAGAAACACTGGGGGGAGAGAGAGAGAAAGAGAAACACTGGGGGAGAGAGACAAACACTGGGGGGAGAGTGAGAGAAACACTGCGCAGGAGAGAGAGAAACACTGGGGGGGGGGAGAGAGAGAGAAACACTGGGGGGAGAGAGAGAGAAAGAGAAACACTGGGGGAGAGAGACAAACACTGGGGGGAGAGTGAGAGAAACACTGCGCAGGAGAGAGAGAAACAATGGGGGGGGGGGAGAGAGAGAAACACTGGGGGAGAGAGAGAGAAAAACTGGGGAGAGAGAGAGAGAGCGAGAAACATTGTGTGGAGAGAGAGAGAGTGAAACTCAGCCGGGAGAGAGAGAGAGAAACACTGGGGAGGAGAGAGAGAAACATTGGTCTGAGAGAGAGAGAAACACTGGGGGAGAGCGAGAAACACTTGTGTGAGAGAGAGAAACACGGGGGAGGAGGGCGAGAAACACTGGGGTGGGAGAGAGAGAAACACTGGTGGAGAGAGACAAACACTGGGGGGAGATAGAGAGAAACACTGGGGGGAGAGAGAGAAACACTGGGGGAGAGAGAGAGAGAACAACACTGGTGGGAGAGAGAGAGAGAGAAACACTGGGGGGAGAGAGAGAGAAAAACACTGGGGGAGAGAGAGAGTGAAACACTGGGGGAGAGTGATAGAGAAACACTGTGGGGAGAGCGAGAGAGCTGAGAGAGAGAAACTCAGTGGGGAGAGAGAGAGAAACACTGGGGAGGAGAGAGAGAAACACTGGGGGAGAGAGAGAGGGAGAAACACTGGGGGAGAGAGAGAAAAACACTGGGGAGAGAGAGAGACGGAGAGAAAAACTGGGTGAGAGTGATAGAGAAAAACTGGGGGGAGAGAGAGAGCTGAGAGAGAGAAACGCAGTGGGGAGAGAGAGAGAGAGAAAAACACTGGGGAGGAGAGAGAGAAACACTTGGGGGAGAGAGAGAGAGAAACACTGGGGGAGAGAGAGAAACACTGGGGGAGAGTAAGAGAAAGACTGCGCAGGAGAGAGAGAAAAACTGGGGGGTGAGAGAGAGAAACACTAGGGGAGAGAGAGAGAAAAACTGGGGAGAGAGAGAGAGAGAAAGCGAGAAACATTGTGTGGAGAGAGAGAGAGAGAAACTCAGCCAGGAGAGAGAGGGAGAAACACTGGGGAGGAGAGACAGAAACACTGGTCTGGGAGAGAAAGAGAAACACTGGGGGAGAGCGAGAAACACTTGGGGGAGAGAGAGAAACACTGGGGAGGAGGGCGAGAAACACTGGGGTGAGAGAGAGAGAAACACTGGTGGAGAGAGACAAACACTGGGGGAGAGAGAGAGAAACACTGGGGGGTTGAGAGAGAAACACTGGGGGAGAGAGAGAGAGAAAAACACCGGTGGGAGAGAGAGAGAGAGAAACACTGGGGGGAGAGAGAGAGAAAAACACTGGGGGGAGAGAGAGAGAAAAACTGGTGGGAGAGAGAGAGAAAAACACTGGGGGGAGAGAGAGAGAGAGAAACACTGGGTGAGAATGATAGAGAAACACTGGGGGGAGAGAGACAGCTGAGAGAGAGAAACGCAGTGCGGAGAGAGATAGAGAGAAACACTGGGGAGGAGAGAGAGAAACACTGGGGGGAGAGAGAGATAAAGAGAAACACTGGAGGAGAGAGAGAAACACTGGGGGGAGAGTGAGAGAAACACTGCGCAGGAGAGAGAGAAACACTGGGGGGGGGGGGAGAGAGAAACACTGGGGGAGAGAGAGAGAAAAACTGGGGAGAGAGAGAGAGAGCGAGAAACATTGTGTGGAGAGAGAGAGAGAGTGAAACTCAGCCTGGAGAGAGAGAGAGAAACACTGGGGAGGATAGAGAGAAACATTGGTCTGAGAGAGAGAGAAACACTGGGGGAGAGCGAGAAACACTTGTGTGAGAGAGAGAAACACGGGGGAGGAGGGCGAGAAACACTGGGGTGAGAGAGAGAGAAACACTGGGGTGAGAGAGAGAGAAACACTGGGGGAGAGAGAGAGAGAACAACACTGGTGGGAGAGAGAGAGAGAGAAACACTGGGGGGAGAGAGAGAGAAAAACACTGGGGGGAGAGAGAGAGAGAAACACTGGGGGGGAGTGATAGAGAAACACTGTGGGGAGAGAGAGAGCTGAGAGAGAGAAACTCAGTGGGGAGAGAGAGAGAAACACTGGGGAGGAGAGAGAGAAACACTGGGGGAGCGAGAGAGCGAGAAACACTGGGGGAGAGAGAGAAAAACACTGGGGAGAGAGAGAGAGAGAAAAAAAAACTGGGTGAGAGTGATAGAGAAAAACTGGGGGGAGAGAGAGAGCTGAGAGAGAGAAACGCAGTGGGGAGAGAGAGATAGAGAAAAACATTGGGAGGAGAGAGAGAAACACTGGGGGGAGAGAGTGAGAGAAACACTGGGGGAGAGAGAGAAACACTGGGGGAGAGTAAGAGAAACACTGCGCAGGAGAGAGAGAAAAACTGGGGGGTGAGAGAGAGAAACACTGGGGGAGAGAGAGAGAAAAACTGGGGGGAGAGAGAGAGAAAGCGAGAAACATTGTGTGGAGAGAGAGAGAGAGAGAGAGAAACTCAGCCAGGAGAGAGAGGGAGAAACACTGGGGAGGAGAGACAGAAACACTGGTCTGGGAGAGAAAGAGAAACACTGGGGGAGAGCGAGAAACACTTGGGGGAGAGAGAGAAACACTGGGGAGGAGGGCGAGAAACACTGGGGTGAGAGAGAGAGAAACACTGGTGGAGAGAGACAAACACTGGGGGAGAGAGAGAGAAACACTGGGGGGTTGAGAGAGAAACACTGGGGGAGAGAGAGAGAGAAAAACACCGGTGGGAGAGAGAGAGAGAGAAACACTGGGGGGAGAGAGAGAGAAAAACACTGGGGGGAGAGAGAGAGAAAAACTGGTGGGAGAGAGAGACAAACACTGGGGGGAGAGAGAGAGAGAGAAACACTGGGTGAGAGTGATAGAGAGACACTGGGGGGAGAGAGAGAGCTGAGAGGGAGAAACTCAGTGCGGAGAGAGATAGAGAGAAACACTGGGGAGGAGAGAGAGAAACACTGGGGGGAGAGAGAGATAAAGAGAAACACTGGAGGAGAGAGAGAAACACTGGGGGAGAGTAAGAGAAACACTGCGCAGGAGAGAGAGAAAAACTGGGGGGTGAGAGAGAGAAACGCTGGGGGAGAGAGAGAGAAAAACTGGGGGGAGAGAGAGAGAAAGCGAGAAACATTGTGTGGAGAGAGAGAGTGAGAGAAACTCAGCCAGGAGAGAGAGGGAGAAACACTGGGGAGGAGAGACAGAAACACTGGTCTGGGAGAGAAAGAGAAACACTGGGGGAGAGCGAGAAACACGTGGGGGTGAGAGAGAAACACTGGGGAGGAGGGCGAGAAACACTGGGGTGAGAGAGAGAGAAACACTGGTGGAGAGAGACAAACACTGGGGGAGGGAGAGAGAAACACTGGGGGGTTGAGAGAGAAACACTGAGGGAGAGAGAGAGAGAGAAACACCGGTGGGAGAGAGAGAGAGAGAAACACTGGGGGGAGAGAGAGAGAAAAACACTGGGGGGAGAGAGAGAGAAAAACACTGGGGGGAGAGAGAGAGAAAAACTGGTGGGAGAGAGAGACAAACACTGGGGGGAGAGAGAGAGTTAGAGAAACACTGGGGGAGAGTGATAGTGAAACACTGGGGGGAGAGAGAGAGCTGAGAGGGAGAAACTCAGTGGGGAGAGAGAGAGAGAGAAACACTGGGGGGAGAGAGAGAGAGAGAAACACTGGGGGAGAGAGAGAAACAATGGGGGAGAGAGAGAGAAACACTGGGGGAGAGAGAGAGAGAAAAACACTGGGGGGAGAGAGAGAGAGAGAAACACTGGGTGAGAATGATAGAGAAACACTGGGGGGAGAGAGACAGCTGAGAGAGAGAAACGCAGTGCGGAGAGAGATAGAGAGAAACACTGGGGAGGAGACAGAGAAACACTGGGGGGAGAGAGAGAGAAAGAGAAACACTGGGGGAGAGACAGAAACACTGGGGGGAGAGTGAGAGAAACACTGCGCAGGAGAGAGAGAAACACTGGGGGGGAGAGAGAGATAAACACTGGGGGAGAGAGAGAGAAAAACTGGGGAGAGAGAGAGAGAGCGAGAAACATTGTGTGGAGAGAGAGAGAGTGAAACTCAGCCGGAAGAGAGAGAGAGAAACACTGGGGAGGAGAGAGAGAAACATTGGTCTGAGAGAGAGAGAAACACTGGGGGAGAGCGAGAAACACTTGTGTGAGAGAGAGAAACACGGGGGAGGAGGGCGAGAAACACTGGGGTGAGAGAGAGAGAAACACTGGTGGAGAGAGACAAACATTGGGGGGAGAGAGAGAGAAACACTGGGGGGAGAGAGAGAAACACTGCGGGAGAGAGAGAGAGAACAACACTGGTGGGAGAGAGAGAGAGAGAAACATTGGGGGGAGAGAGAGAAACACTGGGGGAGAGAGAGAGAGAACAACACTGGTGGGAGAGAGAGAGAGAAATACTGGGGGAGAGAGAGAAACACTGGGGGAGAGTGAGAGAAACACTGCGCAGGAGAGAGAGAAACACTGGGGGAGAGAGAGAAAAACTGGGGAGAGAGTGAGAGAGCGAGAAACATTGTGTGGAGAGAGAGAGAGAGTGAAACTCAGCCGGGAGTGAGAGAGAGAGAAACACTGGGGAGGAGAGAGAGGGAGAGAAAAACTGGGTGAGAGTGATAGAGAAAAACTGGGGGGAGAGAGAGAGCTGAGAGAGAGAAACGCAGTGGGGAGAGAGAGAGAGAGAGAAAAACACTGGGGAGGAGAGAGAGAAACACTTGGGGGAGAGAGAGAGAGAAACACTGGGGGAGAGAGAGAAACACTGGGGGAGAGTAAGAGAAACACTGCGCAGGAGAGAGAGAAAAACTGGGTGGTGAGAGAGAGAAAAACTGGGGGAGAGAGAGAGAAAAACTGGGGAGAGAGAGAGAGAAAGCGAGAAACATTGTGTGGAGAGAGAGAGAGAGAAACTCAGCCAGGAGAGAGAGGGAGAAACACTGGGGAGGAGAGACAGAAACACTGGTCTGGGAGAGAAAGAGAAACACTGGGGGAGAGCGAGAAACACTTGGGGGAGAGAGAGAAACACTGGGGAGGAGGGCGAGAAACACTGGGGTGAGAGAGAGAGAAACACTGGTGGAGAGAGACAAACACTGGGGGAGAGAGAGAGAAACACTGGGGGGTTGAGAGAGAAACACTGGGGGAGAGAGAGAGAGAAAAACACCGGTGGGAGAGAGAGAGAGAGAAACACTGGGGGGAGAGAGAAAGAAAAACACTGGGGGGAGAGAGAGAAAAAAACTGGTGGGAGAGAGAGAGAAAAACACTGGGGGGAGAGAGAGAGAGAGAAACACTGGGTGAGAATGATAGAGAAACACTGGGGGGAGAGAGACAGCTGAGAGAGAGAAACGCAGTGCGGAGAGAGATAGAGAGAAACACTGGGGAGGAGAGAGAGAAACACTGGGGGGAGAGAGAGAGAAAGAGAAACACTGGGGGAGAGAGAGAAACACTGGGGGGAGAGTGAGAGAAACACTGCGCAGGAGAGAGAGAAACACTGGGGGGGGGGGGAGAGAGAGAGAAACACTGGGGGGAGAGAGAGAGAAAGAGAAACACTGGGGGAGAGAGAGAAACACTGGGGGGAGAGTGAGAGAAACACTGCGCAGGAGATAGAGAAACAATGGGGGGGGGGAGAGAGAGAAACACTGGGGGAGAGAGAGAGAAAAACTGGGGAGAGAGAGAGAGAGCGAGAAACATTGTGTGGAGAGAGAGAGAGTGAAACTCAGCCGGGAGAGAGAGAGAGAAACACTGGGGAGGAGAGAGAGAAACATTGGTCTGAGAGAGAGAGAAACACTGGGGGAGAGCGAGAAACACTTGTGTGAGAGAGAGAAACACGGGGGAGGAGGGCGAGAAACACTGGGGTGGGAGAGAGAGAAACACTGGTGGAGAGAGACAAACACTGGGGGAGAGAGAGAGAGAACAACACTGGTGGGAGAGAGAGAGAGAGAAACACTGGGGGGAGATAGAGAGAAACACTGGGGGGAGAGAGAGAAACACTGGGGGAGAGAGAGAGAGAACAACACTGGTGGGAGAGAGAGAGAGAGAAACACTGGGGGGAGAGAGAGAGAAAAACACTGGGGGGAGAGAGAGAGTGAAACACTGGGGGAGAGTGATAGAGAAACACTGTGGGGAGAGCGAGAGAGCTGAGAGAGAGAAACTCAGTGGGGAGAGAGAGAGAAACACTGGGGAGGAGAGAGAGAAACACTGGGGGAGAGAGAGAGGGAGAAACACTGGGGGAGAGAGAGAAAAACACTGGGGAGAGAGAGAGACGGAGAGAAAAACTGGGTGAGAGTGATAGAGAAAAACTGGGGGGAGAGAGAGAGCTGAGAGAGAGAAACGCAGTGGGGAGAGAGAGAGAGAGAAAAACACTGGGGAGGAGAGAGAGAAACACTTGGGGGAGAGAGAGAGAGAAACACTGGGGGAGAGAGAGAAACACTGGGGGAGAGTAAGAGAAAGACTGCGCAGGAGAGAGAGAAAAACTGGGGGGTGAGAGAGAGAAACACTGGGGGAGAGAGAGAGAAAAACTGGGGAGAGAGAGAGAGAGAAAGCGAGAAACATTGTGTGGAGAGAGAGAGAGAGAAACTCAGCCAGGAGAGAGAGGGAGAAACACTGGGGAGGAGAGACAGAAACACTGGTCTGGGAGAGAAAGAGAAACACTGGGGGAGAGCGAGAAACACTTGGGGGAGAGAGAGAAACACTGGGGAGGAGGGCGAGAAACACTGGGGTGAGAGAGAGAGAAACACTGGTGGAGAGAGACAAACACTGGGGGAGAGAGAGAGAAACACTGGGGGGTTGAGAGAGAAACACTGGGGGAGAGAGAGAGAGAAAAACACCGGTGGGAGAGAGAGAGAGAGAAACACTGGGGGGAGAGAGAGAGAAAAACACTGGGGGGAGAGAGAGAGAAAAACTGGTGGGAGAGAGAGAGAAAAACACTGGGGGGAGAGAGAGAGAGAGAAACACTGGGTGAGAATGATAGAGAAACACTGGGGGGAGAGAGACAGCTGAGAGAGAGAAACGCAGTGCGGAGAGAGATAGAGAGAAACACTGGGGAGGAGAGAGAGAAACACTGGGGGGAGAGAGAGATAAAGAGAAACACTGGAGGAGAGAGAGAAACACTGGGGGGAGAGTGAGAGAAACACTGCGCAGGAGAGAGAGAAACACTGGGGGGGGGGGGGAGAGAGAAACACTGGGGGAGAGAGAGAGAAAAACTGGGGAGAGAGAGAGAGAGCGAGAAACATTGTGTGGAGAGAGAGAGAGAGTGAAACTCAGCCTGGAGAGAGAGAGAGAAACACTGGGGAGGATAGAGAGAAACATTGGTCTGAGAGAGAGAGAAACACTGGGGGAGAGCGAGAAACACTTGTGTGAGAGAGAGAAACACGGGGGAGGAGGGCGAGAAACACTGGGGTGAGAGAGAGAGAAACACTGGTGGAGAGAGACAAACACTGGGGGAGAGAGAGAGAGAACAACACTGGTGGGAGAGAGAGAGAGAGAAACACTGGGGGGAGAGAGAGAGAAAAACACTGGGGGGAGAGAGAGAGAGAAACACTGGGGGGGAGTGATAGAGAAACACTGTGGGGAGAGAGAGAGAGCTGAGAGAGAGAAACTCAGTGGGGAGAGAGAGAGAAACACTGGGGAGGAGAGAGAGAAACACTGGGGGAGCGAGAGAGCGAGAAACACTGGGGGAGAGAGAGAAAAACACTGGGGAGAGAGAGAGAGAGAAAAAAAAACTGGGTGAGAGTGATAGAGAAAAACTGGGGGGAGAGAGAGAGCTGAGAGAGAGAAACGCAGTGGGGAGAGAGAGAGAGAGAAAAACATTGGGAGGAGAGAGAGAAACACTGGGGGGAGAGAGTGAGAGAAACACTGGGGGAGAGAGAGAAACACTGGGGGAGAGTAAGAGAAACACTGCGCAGGAGAGAGAGAAAAACTGGGGGGTGAGAGAGAGAAACACTGGGGGAGAGAGAGAGAAAAACTGGGGGGAGAGAGAGAGAAAGCGAGAAACATTGTGTGGAGAGAGAGAGAGAGAGAGAGAAACTCAGCCAGGAGAGAGAGGGAGAAACACTGGGGAGGAGAGACAGAAACATTGGTTTGGAGAGAAAGAGAAACACTGGGGGAGAGCGAGAAACACTTGGGGGAGAGAGAGAAACACTGGGGAGGAGGGCGAGAAACACTGGGGTGAGAGAGAGAGAAACACTGGTGGAGAGAGACAAACACTGGGGGAGGGAGAGAGAAACACTGGGTGGTTGAGAGAGAAACACTGAGGGAGAGAGAGAGAGAGAAACACCGGTGGGAGATAGAGAGAGAGAAACACTGGGGGGAGAGAGAGAGAAAAACACTGGGGGGAGAGAGAGAGAAAAACTGGTGGGAGAGAGAGACAAACACTGGGGGGAGAGAGAGAGTTAGAGAAACACTGGGGGAGAGTGATAGAGAGACACTGGGGGGAGAGAGAGAGCTGAGAGGGAGAAACTCAGTGGGGAGAGAGAGAGAGAAAAAAACATTGGGAGGAGAGAGAGAAACACTGGGGGGAGAGAGAGAGAGAAACACTGGGGGAGAGAGAGAAACACTGGGGGAGAGTAAGAGAAACACTGCGCAGGAGAGAGAGAAAAACTGGGGGGTGAGAGAGAGAAACGCTGGGGGAGAGAGAGAGAAAAACTGGGGGGAGAGAGAGAGAAAGCGAGAAACATTGTGTGGAGAGAGAGAGTGAGAGAAACTCAGCCAGGAGAGAGAGGGAGAAACACTGGGGAGGAGAGACAGAAACACTGGTCTGGGAGAGAAAGAGAAACACTGGGGGAGAGCGAGAAACACGTGGGGGTGAGAGAGAAACACTGGGGAGGAGGGCGAGAAACACTGGGGTGAGAGAGAGAGAAACACTGGTGGAGAGAGACAAACACTGGGGGAGGGAGAGAGAAACACTGGGGGGTTGAGAGAGAAACACTGAGGGAGAGAGAGAGAGAGAAACACCGGTGGGAGAGAGAGAGAGAGAAACACTGGGGGGAGAGAGAGAGAAAAACACTGGGGGGAGAGAGAGAGAAAAACACTGGGGGGAGAGAGAGAGAAAAACTGGTGGGAGAGAGAGACAAACACTGGGGGGAGAGAGAGAGTTAGAGAAACACTGGGGGAGAGTGATAGTGAAACACTGGGGGGAGAGAGAGAGCTGAGAGGGAGAAACTCAGTGGGGGGAGAGAGAGAGAGAAACACTGGGGGAGAGAGAGAGAGAGAAACACTGGGGGAGAGAGAGAAACAATGGGGGAGAGAGAGAGAAACACTGGGGGAGAGAGAGAGAGAAAAACACTGGGGGGAGAGAGAGAGAGAGAAACACTGGGTGAGAATGATAGAGAAACACTGGGGGGAGAGAGACAGCTGAGAGAGAGAAACGCAGTGCGGAGAGAGATAGAGAGAAACACTGGGGAGGAGAGAGAGAAACACTGGGGGGAGAGAGAGAGAAAGAGAAACACTGGGGGAGAGAGAGAAACACTGGGGGGAGAGTGAGAGAAACACTGCGCAGGAGAGAGAGAAACACTGGGGGGGAGAGAGAGATAAACACTGGGGGAGAGAGAGAGAAAAACTGGGGAGAGAGAGAGAGAGCGAGAAACATTGTGTGGAGAGAGAGAGAGTGAAACTCAGCCGGAAGAGAGAGAGAGAAACACTGGGGAGGAGAGAGAGAAACATTGGTCTGAGAGAGAGAGAAACACTGGGGGAGAGCGAGAAACACTTGTGTGAGAGAGAGAAACACGGGGGAGGAGGGCGAGAAACACTGGGGTGAGAGAGAGAGAAACACTGGTGGAGAGAGACAAACATTGGGGGGAGAGAGAGAGAAACACTGGGGGGAGAGAGAGAAACACTGCGGGAGAGAGAGAGAAAAACAATGGGGGGAGAGAGAGAGAAACATTGGGGGGAGAGAGAGAAACACTGGGGGAGAGAGAGAGAGAACAACACTGGTGGGAGAGAGAGAGAGAAACACTGGGGGAGAGAGAGAAACACTGGGGGAGAGTGAGAGAAACACTGCGCAGGAGAGAGAGAAACACTGGGGGAGAGAGAGAAAAACTGGGGAGAGAGTGAGAGAGCGAGAAACATTGTGTGGAGAGAGAGAGAGAGTGAAACTCAGCCGGGAGTGAGAGGGAGAGAAACACTGGGGAGGAGAGAGAGAAACACTGGTCTGAGAGAGAGAGAGAAACACTGGGGGAGAGCGAGAAACACTTGGGGGAGAGAGAGAAACACTGGGGAGGAGGGCGAGAAACACTGGGGTGAGAGTGAGAAGAACACTGGTGGAGAGAGACAAACATTGGGGGGAGAGAGAGAGAGACACTGGGGGGAGAGAGAGAAACGCTGGGGGAGAGAGAGAGAGAAAAACGCTGGTGGGAGAGAGAGAGAGAAACACTGGGGGGCGAGAGAGAGAAAAACACTGGGGGGAGAGAGAGAGAGAGAAACACTGGGGGAGAGAGACAGCTGAGAGAGAGAAACGCAGTGGGGAGAGAGATAGAGAGAA
This sequence comes from Heptranchias perlo, assembly GCF_035084215.1. Taxonomy (NCBI): domain Eukaryota; kingdom Metazoa; phylum Chordata; class Chondrichthyes; order Hexanchiformes; family Hexanchidae; genus Heptranchias; species Heptranchias perlo. Next base: position 52,940 of record NW_027139688.1, on the reverse strand, counting down.
ACACTGGGGAGGAGAGAGAGAAACACTGGGGGGAGAGATAGAGAAACACTGGGGGAGAGAGAGAGAGAAATACTGGGGAGAGAGTGAGAGAGCGAGAAACATTGTGTGGAGAGAGAGAGAGTGAAACTCAGCCGGGAGAGAGAGAGAGAAACACTGAGGAGGAGAGAGAGAAACACTGGTCTGAGAGAGAGAGAGAAACACTGGGGGAGAGCGAGAAACACTTGGGGGAGAGAGAGAAACAGTGGGGAGGAGGGCGAGAAACACTGGGGTGAGAGTGAGAGAAACACTGGTGGAGAGAGACAAACACTGGGGAGAGAGAGATAGAAACACTGGGGAGAGAGAGAAACGCTGGGGGAGAGAGAGAGAGAAAAACGCTGGTGGGAGAGAGAGAGAGAGAAACACTGGGTGGAGAGAGAGAGAAAAACACTGGGGGGAGAGAGAGAGAGAAACACTGGGGGAGAGAGACAGCTGAGAGAGAGAAACGCAGTGGGGAGAGAGATAGAGAGAAACACTGGGGAGGAGAGAGAGAAACACTGGGGGGAGAGATAGAGAAACACTGGGGGAGAGAGAGAGAGAAATACTGGGGAGAGAGTGAGAGAGCGAGAAACATTGTGTGGAGAGAGAGAGAGAGTGAAACTCAGCCGGGAGAGAGAGAGAGAAACATTGGGGAGGAGAGAGAGAAACACTGGTCTGAGAGAGAGAGAGAAACACTGGGGGAGAGCGAGAAACACTTGGGGGAGAGAGAGAAACAGTGGGGAGGAGGGCGAGAAACACTGGGGTGAGAGTGAGAGAAACACTGGTGGAGAGAGACAAACACTGGGGGGAGAGAGAGAGAAACACTGGGGGGAGAGAGAGAAACACTGTGGGAGAGAGAGAGAGAAATACACTGGTGGGAGAGAGAGAGAGAGAGAGAGAAACATTGGGGGGAGAGAGAGAGAAAAACACTGGGGGGAGAGAGAGAGAGAGAAACACTGGGGGAGAGTGATCGAGAAACAATGGGGGGAGAGAGAGAGAGAGAAACACTGGGGCGAGAGAGAGAGAGAGAAACACTGGGGGAGAGAGAGAAACAGTGGGGGGAGAGAGAGAGAAACACTGGGGGAGAGAGAGAGAGAGAAACACTGGGGGGAGAGAGACAGCTGAGAGAGAGAAACTCAGTGCGGAGAGAGATAGTTAGAAACACTGGGGAGGAGAGAGAGAAACACTGGGGGGAGAGAGAGAGAGAGAGAAACACTGGGGGAGAGAGAGAAACACTGGGGGGAGAGTGAGAGAAACACTGCGCAGGAGAGAGAGAAACACTGGGGGGAGATAGAGAGAAACACTGGGGGAGAGAGAGAGAAAAACTGGGGAGAGAGAGAGAGCGAGAAACATTGTGTGAAGAGAGAGAGAGTGAAACTCAGCCGGGAGTGAGAGAGAGAAACACTGGGGAGGAGAGAGAGAAACATTGGTCTGAGAGAGAGAGAGAAACACTGGGGGAGAGCGAGAAACACTTGGGGGAGAGAGAGAAACACTGGGGAGGAGGGCGAGAAACACTGGGGTGAGAGAGAGAGAAACACTGGTGGAGAGAGACAAACACTGGTGGGAGAGAGAAACACTGGGGTTGAGAGAGAGAGAACAACACTGGGGAGAGAGAGAGAAACACTGGGGGAGAGTGATCGAGAAACACTGTGGGGAGAGAGAGAGGTGAGAGAGAGAAACTCAGTGGGGAGAGAGAGAGAGAAACACTGGGGAGGAGAGAGAAACACTGGGGGAGAGAGAGAGAAACACTGGGGGAGAGAGAGAGAAACACTGGGGGAGAGAGAGAAAAACACTGGGGGGAGAGAGAGAGAGAAACACTGGGGGGGATAGAGAGAAAAACACTGGGGGGAGAGAGAGAGAAACACTGGGTGAGAGTGATAGAGAAACACTGGGGGGAGAGAGAGAGCTGAGAGAGAGAAACGCAGTGGGGAGAGAGAGAGAGCAAAAACACTGGGGAGGAGAGAGAGAAACACTGGGGGGAGAGAGAGAGAGAAACACTGGGGGAGAGAGAGAAACACTGGGGGAGAGTGAGAGAAACACTGCGCAGGAGAGAGAGAAACACTGGGGAGAGAGAGAGAGAAACACTGGGGGAGAGAGAGAGAAAAACTGGGGAGAGAGAGAGAGAAAGCGAGAAACATTGGGTGGAGAGAGAGAAATTCAGGCAGGAGAGAGAGGGAGAAACACTGGGGAGGATAGAGAGAAATACTGGTCTGAGAGAGAAAGAGAAACACTGGGGGAGAGCGAGAAACACTTGGGGGAGAGAGAGAGAAAAACTGGGGGGAGAGAGAGAAACACTGGGGGAGAGAGAGAGAGAAAAACACTGGTGGCAGAGAGAGAGAGAGAAACACTGCGGGGAGAGAGAGAGAAAAACACTGGGAGGAGAGAGTGAGAGAGAAACACTGGGCGAGAATGATAGAGAAACACTGGGGGGAGAGAGACAGCTGAGAGAGTGAAACGCAGTGCGGAGAGAGACAGAGAGAAACACTGGGGAGGAGAGAGAGAAACACTGGGGGGAGAGCGAGAGAAAGAGAAACACTGGGGGAGAGAGAGAAACACTGGGGGGAGAGTGAGAGAAACACTGCGCAGGAGAGAGAGAAACACTGGGGGGGAGAGAGAGATAAACACTGGGGGAGAGAGAGAGAAAACTGGGGAGAGAGAGAGAGAGCGAGAAACATTGTGTGGAGAGAGAGAGAGTGAAACTCAGCCGGAAGAGAGAGAGAGAAACACTGGGGAGGAGAGAGAGAAACATTGGTCTGAGAGAGAGAGAAACACTGGGGGAGAGCGAGAAACACTTGTGTGAGAGAGAGAAACACGGGGGAGGAGGGCGAGAAACACTGGGGTGAGAGAGAGAGAAACACTGGTGGAGAGAGACAAACATTGGGGGGAGAGAGAGGGAAACACTGGGGGGAGAGAGAGAAACACTGCGGGAGAGAGAGAGAAAAACAATGGGGGGAGAGAGATAGAAACATTGGGGGGAGAGAGAGAAACACTGGGGGAGAGAGAGAGAACAACACTGGTGGGAGAGAGAGAGAGAGAGAAACACTGGGGGAGAGAGAGAAACACTGGGGGGAGAGTGAGAGAAACACTGCGCAGGAGAGAGAGAATCACTGGGGGAGAGAGAGAAAAACTGTGGAGAGAGTGAGAGAGCGAGAAACATTGTGTGGAGAGAGAGAGAGAGTGAAACTCAGCCGGGAGTGAGAGAGAGAGAAACACTGGGGAGGAGAGAGAGAAACACTGGTCTGAGAGAGAGAGAGAAACACTGGGGGTGAGCGAGAAACACTTGGGGGAGAGAGAGAAACACTGGGGAGGAGGGCGAGAAACACTGGGGTGAGAGTGAGAGAAACACTGGTGGAGAGAGACAAACATTGGGGGGAGAGAGAGAGAGACACTGGGGGGAGAGAGAGAAACGCTGGGGGAGAGAGAGAGAGAAAAACGCTGGTGGGAGAGAGAGAGAGAAACACTGGGGGGAGAGAGAGAGAAAAACACTGGGGGGAGAGAGAGAGAGAGAAACACTGGGGAGGAGAGAGAGAAACACTGGGGGGAGAGATAGAGAAACACTGGGGGAGAGAGAGAGAGAAATACTGGGGAGAGAGTGAGAGAGCGAGAAACATTGTGTGGAGAGAGAGTGAGTGAAACTCAGCCTGGAGAGAGAGAGAGAAACACTGAGGAGGAGAGAGAGAAACACTGGTCTGAGAGAGAGAGAGAAACACTGGGGGAGAGCGAGAAACACTTGGGGGAGAGAGAGAAACAGTGGGGAGGAGGGCGAGAAACACTGGGGTGAGAGTGAGAGAAACACTGGTGGAGAGAGACAAACACTGGGGAGAGAGAGAGAGAAACACTGGGGAGAGAGAGAAACGCTGGGGGAGAGAGAGAGAGAAAAACGCTGGTGGGAGAGAGAGAGAGAGAAACACTGGGTGGAGAGAGAGAGAAAAACACTGGGGGGAGAGAGAGAGAGAAACACTGGGGGAGAGAGACAGCTGAGAGAGAGAAACGCAGTGGGGAGAGAGATAGAGAGAAACACTGGGGAGGAGAGAGAGAAACACTGGGGGGAGAGATAGAGAAACACTGGGGGGGAGAGAGAGAGAAATACTGGGGAGAGAGTGAGAGAGCGAGAAACATTGTGTGGAGAGAGAGAGAGTGAAACTCAGCCGGGAGAGAGAGAGAGAAACACTGGGGAGGAGAGAGAGAAACACTGGTCTGAGAGAGAGAGAGAAACACTGGGGGAGAGCGAGAAACACTTGGGGGAGAGAGAGAAACAGTGGGGAGGAGGGCGAGAAACACTGGGGTGAGAGTGAGAGAAACACTGGTGGAGAGAGACAAACACTGGGGGGAGAGAGAGAGAAACACTGGGGGGAGAGAGAGAAACACTGTGGGAGAGAGAGAGAGAAATACACTGGTGGGAGAGAGAGAGAGAGAGAGAGAAACATTGGGGGGAGAGAGAGAGAAAAACACTGGGGGGAGAGAGAGAGAGAGAAACACTGGGGGAGAGTGATCGAGAAACAATGGGGGGAGAGAGAGAGAGAGAAACACTGGGGCGAGAGAGAGAGAGAGAAATACTGGGGGAGAGAGAGAAACAGTGGGGGGAGAGAGAGAGAAACACTGGGGGAGAGAGAGAGAGAAAAACACTGGGGGGAGAGGGACAGCTGAGAGAGAGAAACTCAGTGCGGAGAGAGATAGTTAGAAACACTGGGGAGGAGAGAGAGAAACACTGGGGGGAGAGAGAGAGAGAGAGAAACACTGGGGGAGAGAGAGAAACACTGGGGGGAGAGTGAGAGAAACACTGCACAGGAGAGAGAGAAACACTGGGGGGAGATAGAGAGAAACACTGGGGGAGAGAGAGAGAAAAACTGGGGAGAGAGAGAGAGCGAGAAACATTGTGTGAAGAGAGAGAGAGTGAAACTCAGCCGGGAGTGAGAGAGAGAAACACTGGGGAGGAGAGAGAGAAACATTGGTCTGAGAGAGAGAGAGAAACACTGGGGGAGAGCGAGAAACACTTGGGGGAGAGAGAGAAACACTGGGGAGGAGGGCGAGAAACACTGGGGTGAGTGAGAGAGAAACACTGGTGGAGAGAGACAAACACTGGGGGGAGAGAGAAACACTGGGGTTGAGAGAGAGAGAACAACACTGGGGAGAGAGAGAGAAACACTGGGGGAGAGTGATCGAGAAACACTGTGGGGAGAGAGAGAGGTGAGAGAGAGAAACTCAGTGGGGAGAGAGAGAGAGAAACACTGGGGAGGAGAGAGAAACACTGGGGGAGAGAGAGAGAAACACTGGGGGAGAGAGAGAAAAACACTGGGGGGAGAGAGAGAGAGAAACACTGGGGGGGGGGATAGAGAGAAAAACACTGGGGGGAGAGAGAGAGAGAAACACTGGGTGAGAGTGATAGAGAAACACTGGGGGGAGAGAGAGAGCTGAGAGAGAGAAACGCAGTGGGGAGAGAGAGAGAGCAAAAACACTGGGGAGGAGAGAGAGAAACACTGGGGGGAGAGAGAGAGAGAAACACTGGGGGAGAGAGAGAAACACTGGGGGAGAGTGAGAGAAACACTGCGCAGGAGAGAGAGAAACACTGGGGGGAGAGAGAGAGAAACACTGGGGGAGAGAGAGAGAAAAACTGGGGAGAGAGAGAGAGAAAGCGAGAAACATTGGGTGGAGAGAGAGAAACTCAGGCAGGAGAGAGAGGGAGAAACACTGGGGAGGATAGAGAGAAATACTGGTCTGAGAGAGAAAGAGAAACACTGGGGGAGAGCGAGAAACACTTGGGGGAGAGAGAGAGAAAAACTGGGGGGAGAGAGAGAAACACTGGGGGAGAGAGAGAGAGAAAAACACTGGTGGGAGAGAGAGAGAGAGAAACACTGCGGGGAGAGTGAGAGAAACACTGGTGGAGAGAGACAAACACTGGGGAGAGAGAGAGAGAAACACTGGGGAGAGAGAGAAACACTGGGGGGGAGAGAGAGAGAAATACTGGGGAGAGAGTGAGAGAGCGAGAAACATTGTGTGGAGAGAGAGAGAGTGAAACTCAGCCGGGAGAGAGAGAGAGAAACACTGGGGAGGAGAGAGAGAAACACTGGTCTGAGAGAGAGAGAGAAACACTGGGGGAGAGCGAGAAACACTTGGGGGAGAGAGAGAAACAGTGGGGAGGAGGGCGAGAAACACTGGGGTGAGAGTGAGAGAAACACTGGTGGAGAGAGACAAACACTGGGGGGAGAGAGAGAGAAACACTGGGGGGAGAGAGAGAAACACTGTGGGAGAGAGAGAGAGAAATACACTGGTGGGAGAGAGAGAGAGAGAGAGAGAAACATTGGGGGGAGAGAGAGAGAAAAACACTGGGGGGAGAGAGAGAGAGAGAAACACTGGGGGAGAGTGATCGAGAAACAATGGGGGGAGAGAGAGAGAGAGAGAAACACTGGGGCGAGAGAGAGAGAGAGAAATACTGAGGGAGAGAGAGAAACAGTGGGGGGAGAGAGAGAGAAACACTGGGGGAGAGAGAGAGAGAAAAACACTGGGGGGAGAGGGACAGCTGAGAGAGAGAAACTCAGTGCGGAGAGAGATAGTTAGAAACACTGGGGAGGAGAGAGAGAAACACTGGGGGGAGAGAGAGAGAGAGAGAAACACTGGGGGAGAGAGAGAAACACTGGGGGGAGAGTGAGAGAAACACTGCGCAGGAGAGAGAGAAACACTGGGGGGAGATAGAGAGAAACACTGGGGGAGAGAGAGAGAAAAACTGGGGAGAGAGAGAGAGCGAGAAACATTGTGTGAAGAGAGAGAGAGTGAAACTCAGCCGGGAGTGAGAGAGAGAAACACTGGGGAGGAGAGAGAGAAACATTGGTCTGAGAGAGAGAGAGAAACACTGGGGGAGAGCGAGAAACACTTGGGGGAGAGAGAGAAACACTGGGGAGGAGGGCGAGAAACACTGGGGTGAGAGAGAGAGAAACACTGGTGGAGAGAGACAAACACTGGGGGGAGAGAGAAACACTGGGGTTGAGAGAGAGAGAACAACACTGGGGAGAGAGAGAGAAACACTGGGGGAGAGTGATCGAGAAACACTGTGGGGAGAGAGAGAGGTGAGAGAGAGAAACTCAGTGGGGAGAGAGAGAGAGAAACACTGGGGAGGAGAGAGAAACACTGGGGGAGAGAGAGAGAAACACTGGGGGAGAGAGAGAAAAACACTGGGGGGAGAGAGAGAGAGAAACACTGGGGGGGGGATAGAGAGAAAAACACTGGGGGGAGAGAGAGAGAGAAACACTGGGTGAGAGTGATAGAGAAACACTGGGGGGAGAGAGAGAGCTGAGAGAGAGAAACGCAGTGGGGAGAGAGAGAGAGCAAAAACACTGGGGAGGAGAGAGAGAAACACTGGGGGGAGAGAGAGAGAGAAACACTGGGGGAGAGAGAGAAACACTGGGGGAGAGTGAGAGAAACACTGCGCAGGAGAGAGAGAAACACTGGGGGGAGAGAGAGAGAAACACTGGGGGAGAGAGAGAGAAAAACTGGGGAGAGAGAGAGAGAAAGCGAGAAACATTGGGTGGAGAGAGAGAAACTCAGGCAGGAGAGAGAGGGAGAAACACTGGGGAGGATAGAGAGAAATACTGGTCTGAGAGAGAAAGAGAAACACTGGGGGAGAGCGAGAAACACTTGGGGGAGAGAGAGAGAAAAACTGGGGGGAGAGAGAGAAACACTGGGGGAGAGAGAGAGAGAAAAACACTGGTGGGAGAGAGAGAGAGAGAAACACTGCGGGGAGAGAGAGAGAAAAACACTGGGAGGAGAGAGTGAGAGAGAAATACTGGGGGGAGAGAGAGAGCTGAGAGAGAGAAACTCAGTGGGGAGAGAGAGAGAGAGAAACACTGGGGGGGGAGAGAGAGAGAGAAACACTGGGGGAGAGAGAGAAACACTGGGGGGAGAGAGAGAGAAACACTGGGGGAAAGAGAGAGAGAAAAACACTGGGGGGAGAGAGACAGAGAGAGAAACATTGGGTGAGAATGATCGAGAAACACTGGGGGGAGAGAGACAGCTGAGAGAGAGAAACGCAGTGCGGAGAGAGATAGAGAGAAACACTGGGGAGGAGTGAGAGAAACACTGTGGGGAGAGAGAGAGAAACACTGAGGGAGAGAGAGAAACACTGGGGGGAGAGTGAGAGAAACACTGCGCAGGAGAGAGAGAAACACTGGGGGGAGAGAGAGAGAAACACTGGGGGAGAGAGAGAAAAACTGTGGAGAGAGAGATCGAGTAACATTGTGTGGAGAGAGAGAGAGTGAAACTCAGCCGGTACAGAGAGAGAGAAACACTGGGGAGAAGAGAGAGAAACACTGGGGTGAGAGAGAGAGAAACAGTGGTGGAGAGAGACAAACACTGGGGGGAGAGAGAGAGAAACACTGGGGGGAGAGAGAGATACACTGGGGGAGAGAGAGAGAGAAAAACACTGGTGGGAGAGAGAGAGAGAAACACTGGGGGGAGAGAGAGAAAAACACTGGGGGGAGAGAGAGAGAGAGAAACACTGGGGGAGAGTGATAGAGAAACACTGGGGGAGAGAGAGAGCTGAGAGAGAAACTCAGTGGGGAGAGAGAGAGAGAAACACTGGGGGGAGAGAGAGAGAGAGAAACACTGGGGGAGAGAAAGAAACACTGGGGGGAGAGAGAGAGAAAAACTGGGGAGAGAGAGAGAGAGCGAGAAACATTGTGTGGAGAGAGAGAGAGAGTGAAACTCAGCCGGGAGAGAGAGAGAGAAACACTGGGGAGGAGAGAGAGAAACATTGGTCTGAGAGAGAGAGAAACACTGGGGGAGAGCGAGAAACACTTGTGTGAGAGAGAGAAACACGGGGGAGGAGGGCGAGAAACACTGGGGTGAGAGAGAGAGAAACACTGGTGGAGAGAGACAAACACTGGGGGGAGAGAGAGAGAAACACTGGGGGAGAGAGAGAAACACTGGGGGGAGAGAGAGAGAAACACTGGGGGGGGGAGAGAGAGAGAAAAACACTGGGGGAGAGAGAGAGAGAGAAACACTGGGTGAGAATGATTGAGAAACACTGGGGGGAGAGAGACAGCTGAGAGAGAGAAACGCAGTGCGGAGAGAGATAGAGAGAAACACTGGGGAGGAGAGAGAGAAACACTGGGGGGAGAGAGATCGAAAGAGAAACACTGGGGGAGAGAGAGAAACACTGGGGGGAGAGTGAGAGACACACTGCGCAGGAGAGAGAGAAACACTGGGGGGGAGGAGAGAGAGAGAAACACTGGGGGAGAGAGAGAGAAAAACTGGGGAGAGAGAGAGAGAGCGAGAAACATTGTGTGGAGAGTGAGAGAGTGAAACTCAGCCGGGAGAGAGAGAGAGAATCACTGGGGAGGAGAGAGAGAAACATTGGTCTGAGAGAGAGAGAGAAACACTGGGGGAGAGCGAGAAACACTTGTGTGAGAGAGAGAAACACGGGGGAGGAGGGCGAGAAACACTGGGGTGAGAGAGATAGAAACACTGGTGGAGAGAGACAAACACTGGGGGGAGATAGAGAGAAACACTGGGGGGAGAGAGAGAAACACTGGGGGAGAGAGAGAGAGAACAACACTGGTGGGAGAGAGAGAGAGAAACACTGGGGGGAGAGAGAGAGAAAAACACTGGGGGGAGAGAGAGAGAGAAACACTGGGCGAGAGTGATAGAGAAACACTGTGGGGAGAGAGAGAGAGCTGAGAGAGAGAAACTCAGTGGGGAGAGAGAGAGAAACACTGGGGAGGAGAGAGAGAAACACTGGGGGAGAGAGAGAGCGAGAAACACTGGGGGAGAGAGAGAAAAACACTGGGGAGAGAGAGAGAGAGAGAGAAAAACTGGGTGAGAGTGATAGAGAAAAACTGGGGGGAGAGAGAGAGCTGAGAGAGAGAAACGCAGTGGGGAGAGAGAGAGAGAGAAAAACACTGGGGAGGAGAGAGAGAAACACTGGGGGGAGAGAGAGAGAGAAACACTGGGGGAGAGTAAGAGAAACACTGCGCAGGAGAGAGAGAAAAACTGGGGGGTGAGAGAGAGAAAGCGAGAAACATTGTGTGGAGAGAGAGAGAGAGAGACTCAGCCAGGAGAGAGAGGGAGAAACTCTGGGGAGGAGAGACAGAAACACTGGTCTGGGAGAGAAAGAGAAACACTGGGGGAGAGCGAGAAACAATTGGGGGAGAGAGAGAAACACTGGGGAGGAGGGCGAGAATCACTGGGTTGAGAGAGAGAGAAACACTGGTGGAGAGAGACAAACACTGGGGGAGAGAGAGAGAAACACTGGGGGGTTGAGAGAGAAACACTGAGGGAGAGAGAGAGAGAAAAACACCGGTGGGAGAGAGAGAGAGAGAAACACTGGAGGGAGAGAGAGAGAAAAACATTGGGGGCAGAGAGAGAGAAAAACTGGTGGGAGAGAGAGAGAAAAACACTGGGGGGAGAGAGAGAGAGAGAGAAACACTGGGTGAGAATGATAGAGAAACACTGGGGAGAGAGAAACAGCTGAGAGAGAGAAACGCAGTGCGGAGAGAGATAGAGAGAAACACCGGGGAGGGGAGAGAGAAACACTGGGGGGAGAGAGAGAGAAAGAGAAACACTGGGGGAGAGAGAGAAACACTGGGGGGAGAGTGAGAGAAACACTGCGCAGGAGAGAGAGAAACACTGGGGGGGGGGGTGAGAGAGAGAAACACTGGGGGAGAGAGAGAGAAAAACTGGGGAGAGAGAGAGAGAGAGCGAGAAACATTGTGTGGAGAGAGAGAGAGTGAAACTCAGCCGGGAGAAAGAGAGAGAATCACTGGGGAGGAGAGAGAGAAACATTGGTCTGAGAGAGAGAGAAACACTGGGGGAGAGCGAGAAACACTTGTGTGAGAGAGAGAAACACGGGGGAGGAGGGCGAGAAACACTGGGGTGAGAGAGAGAGAAACAATGGTGGAGAGAGACAAACACTGGGGGGAGAGAGAGAGAAACACTGGGCGGAGAGAGAGAAACACTGGGGGAGAGAGAGAGAAAAAAACACTGGTGGGAAAGAGAGAGAGAGAAACACTGGGGGGAGAGAGAGAGAAAAACACTGGGGGGAGAGAGAGAGAGAGAAACACTGGGGGAGAGTGATAGAGAAACACTGGGGGGAGAGAGAGAGCTGAGAGAGAGAAACTCAGTGGGGAGAGAGAGAGAAACACTGGGGAGGAGAGAGAGAAACACTGGGGGAGAGAGAGAGCGAGAAACACTGGGGGAGAGAGAGAAAAACACTGGGGAGAGAGAGAGAGAGAGAGAAAAACTGGGTGAGAGTGATAGAGAAAAACTGGGGGGAGAGAGAGAGCTGAGAGAGAGAAACGCAGTGGGGAGAGAGAGAGAGAGAAAAACACTGGGGAGGAGAGAGAGAAACACTGGGGGGAGAGAGAGAGAGAAACACTGGGGGAGAGTAAGAGAAACACTGCGCAGGAGAGAGAGAAAAACTGGGGGGTGAGAGAGAGAAAGCGAGAAACATTGTGTGGAGAGAGAGAGAGAGAGACTCAGCCAGGAGAGAGAGGGAGAAACTCTGGGGAGGAGAGACAGAAACACTGGTCTGGGAGAGAAAGAGAAACACTGGGGGAGAGCGAGAAACAATTGGGGGAGAGAGAGAAACACTGGGGAGGAGGGCGAGAATCACTGGGGTGAGAGAGAGAGAAACACTGGTGGAGAGAGACAAACACTGGGGGAGAGAGAGAGAAACACTGGGGGGTTGAGAGAGAAACACTGAGGGAGAGAGAGAGAGAAAAACACCGGTGGGAGAGAGAGAGAGAGAAACACTGGAGGGAGAGAGAGAGAAAAACATTGGGGGCAGAGAGAGAGAAAAACTGGTGGGAGAGAGAGAGAAAAACACTGGGGGGAGAGAGAGAGAGAGAGAAACACTGGGTGAGAATGATAGAGAAACACTGGGGAGAGAGAGACAGCTGAGAGCGAGAAACGCAGTGCGGAGAGAGATAGAGAGAAACACCGGGGAGGGGAGAGAGAAACACTGGGGGGAGAGAGAGAGAAAGAGAAACACTGGGGGAGAGAGAGAAACACTGGGGGGAGAGTGAGAGAAACACTGCGCAGGAGAGAGAGAAACACTGGGGGGGGGTGAGAGAGAGAAACACTGGGGGAGAGAGAGAGAAAAACTGGGGAGAGAGAGCGAGAGAGCGAGAAACATTGTGTGGAGAGAGAGAGAGTGAAACTCAGCCGGGAGAAAGAGAGAGAATCACTGGGGAGGAGAGAGAGAAACATTGGTCTGAGAGAGAGAGAAACACTGGGGGAGAGCGAGAAACACTTGTGTGAGAGAGAGAAACACGGGGGAGGAGGGCGAGAAACACTGGGGTGAGAGAGAGAGAAACAATGGTGGAGAGAGACAAACACTGGGGGGAGAGAGAGAGAAACACTGGGCGGAGAGAGAGAAACACTGGGTGAGAGAGAGAGAAAAAAACACTGGTGGGAGAGAGAGAGAGAGAAACACTGGGGGGAGAGAGAGAGAAAAACACTGGGGGGAGAGAGAGAGAGAGAAACACTGGGGGAGAGTGATAGAGAAACACTGGGGGGAGAGAGAGAGCTGAGAGAGAGAAACGCAGTGCGGAGAGAGATAGAGAGAAACATTGGGGAGGAGAGAGAGAAACACTGGGGGGAGAGAGAGAGAAACACTGGGGGAGAGAGAGAGAGAAAAACACTGGGGGGAGAGAGAGAGAGAAACACTGGGTGAGAATGATAGAGAAACACTGGGGGGAGAGAGACAGCTGAGAGAGAGAAACGCAGTGCGGAGAGAGATAGAGAGAAACATTGGGGAGGAGAGAGAGAAACACTGGGGGGAGAGAGAGAGAAAGAGAAACACTGGGGGAGAGAGAGAAACACTGGGGGGGGGGTGAGAGAGAGAAACACTGGGGGAGAGAGAGAGAAAAACTGGGGAGAGAGAGAGAGAGAGCGAGAAACATTGTGTGGAGAGAGAGAGAGTGAAACTCAGCCGGGAGAAAGAGAGAGAATCACTGGGGAGGAGAGAGAGAAACATTGGTCTGAGAGAGAGAGAAACACTGGGGGAGAGCGAGAAACACTTGTGTGAGAGAGAGAAACACGGGGGAGGAGGGCGAGAAACACTGGGGTGAGAGAGAGAGAAACAATGGTGGAGAGAGACAAACACTGGGGGGAGAGAGAGAGAAACACTGGGCGGAGAGAGAGAAACACTGGGGGAGAGAGAGAGAAAAAAACACTGGTGGGAGAGAGAGAGAGAGAAACACTGGGGGGAGAGAGAGAGAAAAACACTGGGGGGAGAGAGAGAGAGAGAAACACTGGGGGAGAGTGATAGAGAAACACTGGGGGGAGAGAGAGAGCTGAGAGAGAGAAACTCAGTGGGGAGAGAGAGAGAAACACTGGGGAGGAGAGAGAGAAACACTGGGGGAGAGAGAGAGCGAGAAACACTGGGGGAGAGAGAGAAAAACACTGGGGAGAGAGAGAGAGAGAGAGAAAAACTGGGTGAGAGTGATAGAGAAAAACTGGGGGGAGAGAGAGAGCTGAGAGAGAGAAACGCAGTGGGGAGAGAGAGAGAGAGAAAAACACTGGGGAGGAGAGAGAGAAACACTGGGGGGAGAGAGAGAGAGAAACACTGGGGGAGAGTAAGAGAAACACTGCGCAGGAGAGAGAGAAAAACTGGGGGGTGAGAGAGAGAAAGCGAGAAACATTGTGTGGAGAGAGAGAGAGAGAGACTCAGCCAGGAGAGAGAGGGAGAAACTCTGGGGAGGAGAGACAGAAACACTGGTCTGGGAGAGAAAGAGAAACACTGGGGGAGAGCGAGAAACAATTGGGGGAGAGAGAGAAACACTGGGGAGGAGGGCGAGAATCACTGGGGTGAGAGAGAGAGAAACACTGGTGGAGAGAGACAAACACTGGGGGAGAGAGAGAGAAACACTGGGGGGTTGAGAGAGAAACACTGAGGGAGAGAGAGAGAGAAAAACACCGGTGGGAGAGAGAGAGAGAGAAACACTGGAGGGAGAGAGAGAGAAAAACATTGGGGGCAGAGAGAGAGAAAAACTGGTGGGAGAGAGAGAGAAAAACACTGGGGGGAGAGAGAGAGAGAGAGAAACACTGGGTGAGAATGATAGAGAAACACTGGGGAGAGAGAGACAGCTGAGAGAGAGAAACGCAGTGCGGAGAGAGATAGAGAGAAACACCGGGGAGGGGAGAGAGAAACACTGGGGGGAGAGAGAGAGAAAGAGAAACACTGGGGGAGAGAGAGAAACACTGGGGGGAGAGTGAGAGAAACACTGCGCAGGAGAGAGAGAAACACTGGGGGGGGGGGGTGAGAGAGAGAAACACTGGGGGAGAGAGAGAGAAAAACTGGGGAGAGAGAGAGAGAGAGCGAGAAACATTGTGTGGAGAGAGAGAGAGTGAAACTCAGCCGGGAGAAAGAGAGAGAATCACTGGGGAGGAGAGAGAGAAACATTGGTCTGAGAGAGAGAGAAACACTGGGGGAGAGCGAGAAACACTTGTGTGAGAGAGAGAAACACGGGGGAGGAGGGCGAGAAACACTGGGGTGAGAGAGAGAGAAACAATGGTGGAGAGAGACAAACACTGGGGGGAGAGAGAGAGAAACACTGGGCGGAGAGAGAGAAACACTGGGGGAGAGAGAGAGAAAAAAACACTGGTGGGAGAGAGAGAGAGAGAAACACTGGGGGGAGAGAGAGAGAAAAACACTGGGGGGAGAGAGAGAGAGAGAAACACTGGGGGAGAGTGATAGAGAAACACTGGGGGGAGAGAGAGAGCTGAGAGAGAGAAACGCAGTGCGGAGAGAGATAGAGAGAAACATTGGGGAGGAGAGAGAGAAACACTGGGGGGAGAGAGAGAGAAACACTGGGGGAGAGAGAGAGAGAAAAACACTGGGGGGAGAGAGAGAGAGAGAAACACTGGGTGAGAATGATAGAGAAACACTGGGGGGAGAGAGACAGCTGAGAGAGAGAAACGCAGTGCGGAGAGAGATAGAGAGAAACATTGGGGAGGAGAGAGAGAAACACTGGGGGGAGAGAGAGAGAAAGAGAAACACTGGGGGAGAGAGAGAAACACTGGGGGGAGAGTGAGAGAAACACTGCGCAGGAGAGAGAGAAACACTGGGGGGGGGGAGAGAGAGAGAAACACTGGGGGAGAGAGAGAGAAAAACTGGGGAGAGAGAGAGAGAGCGAGAAACATTGTGTGGAGAGAGAGAGAGTGAAACTCAGCCGGGAGAGAGAGAGAGAAACACTGGGGAGGAGAGAGAGAAACATTGGTCTGAGAGAGAGAGAAACACTGGGGGAGAGCGAGAAACACTTGTGTGAGAGAGAAAAACACGGGGGAGGAGGGCGAGAAACACTGGGGTGAGAGAGAGAGAAACACTGGTGGAGAGAGACAAACACTGGGGGGAGATAGAGAGAAACACTGGGGGGAGAGAGAGAAACACTGGGGGAGAGAGAGAGAGAACAACACTGGTGGGAGAGAGAGAGAGAGAAACACTGGGGGGAGAGAGAGAGAAAAACACTGGGGGGAGAGAGAGAGAGAAACACTGGGGGAGAGTGATAGAGAAACACTGTGGGGAGAGAGAGAGAGAAACACTGGGGGAGAGAGAGAAACACTGGGGGAGAGTAAGAGAAACACTGCGCAGGAGAGAGAGAAAAACTGGGGGGTGAGAGAGAGAAAGCGAGAAACATTGTGTGGAGAGAGAGAGAGAGAGAGAGACTCAGCCAGGACAGAGAGGGAGAAACACTGGGGAGGAGAGACAGAAACACTGGTCTGGGAGAGAAAGAGAAACACTGGGGGAGAGCGAGAAACAATTGGGGGAGAGAGAGAAACACTGGGGAGGAGGGCGAGAATCACTGGGGTGAGAGAGAGAGAAACACTGGTGGAGAGAGACAAACACTGGGGGAGAGAGAGAGAAACACTGGGGGGTTGAGAGAGAAACACTGAGGGAGGGAGAGAGAGAAAAACACCGGTGGGAGAGAGAGAGAGAGAAACACTGGAGGGAGAGAGAGAGAAAAACATTGGGGGCAGAGAGAGAGAAAAACTGGTGGGAGAGAGAGAGAAAAACACTGGGGGGAGAGAGAGAGAGAGAGAAACACTGGGTGAGAATGATAGAGAAACACTGGGGGGAGAGAGACAGCTGAGAGAGAGAAACGCAGTGCGGAGAGAGATAGAGAGAAACACTGGGGAGGGGAGAGAGAAACACTGGGGGGAGAGAGAGAGAAAGAGAAACACTGGGGGAGAGAGAGAAACACTGGGGGGAGAGTGAGAGAAACACTGCGCAGGAGAGAGAGAAACACTGGGGGTGGTGAGAGAGAGAAACACTGGTGGAGAGCGAGAAACACTTGTGTGAGAGAGAGAAACACGGGGGAGGAGGGCGAGAAACACTGGGGTGAAAGAGAGAGAAACAATGGTGGAGAGAGACAAACACTGGGGGGAGAGAGAGAGAAACACTGGGCGGAGAGAGAGAAACACTGGGGGAGAGAGAGAGAAAAAAACACTGGTGGGAGAGAGAGAGAGAGCAACACTGGGGGGAGAGAGAGAGAAAAACACTGGGGGGAGAGAGAGAGTGAGAAACACTGGGGGAGAGTGATAGACAAACACTGGGGGGAGAGAGAGAGCTGAGAGAGAGAAACGCAGTGCGGAGAGAGATAGAGAGAAACATTGGGGAGGAGAGAGAGAAACACTGGGGGGAGAGAGAGAGAAACACTGGGGGAGAGAGAGAGAGAAAAACACTGGGGGAAGAGAGAGAGAGAGAAACACTGGGTGAGAATGATAGAGAAACACTGGGGGGAGAGAGACAGCTGAGAGAGAGAAACGCAATGCGGAGAGAGATAGAGAGAAACATTGGGGAGGAGAGAGAGAAACACTGGGGGGAGAGAGAGAGAAAGAGAAACACTGGGGGAGAGAGAGAAACACTGGGGGGAGAGTGAGAGAAACACTGCGCAGGAGAGAGAGAAACACTGGGGGGGGGGGAGAGAGAGAGAAACAC
This sequence comes from Heptranchias perlo, assembly GCF_035084215.1. Lineage (NCBI taxonomy): Eukaryota > Metazoa > Chordata > Chondrichthyes > Hexanchiformes > Hexanchidae > Heptranchias > Heptranchias perlo. Next base: position 35,995 of record NW_027139688.1, on the reverse strand, counting down.
TGGGGGAGAGAGAGAGAAAAACTGGGGAGAGAGAGAGAGAGCGAGAAACATTGTGTGGAGAGAGAGAGAGTGAAACTCAGCCGGGAGAGAGAGAGAGAAACACTGGGGAGGAGAGAGAGAAACATTGGTCTGAGAGAGAGAGAAACACTGGGGGAGAGCGAGAAACACTTGTGTGAGAGAGAGAAACACGGGGGAGGAGGGCGAGAAACACTGGGGTGAGAGAGAGAGAAACACTGGTGGAGAGAGACAAACACTGGGGGGAGATAGAGAGAAACACTGGGGGGAGAGAGAGAAACACTGGGGGAGAGAGAGAGAGAACAACACTGGTGGGAGAGAGAGAGAGAGAAACACTGTGGGGGAGAGAGAGAGAAAAACACTGGGGGGAGAGAGAGAGAGAAACACTGGGGGAGAGTGATAGAGAAACACTGTGGGGAGAGACAGAGAGCTGAGAGAGAGAAACTCAGTGGGGAGAGAGAGAGAAACACTGGGGAGGAGAGAGAGAAACACTGGGGGAGAGAGAGAGGGAGAAACACTGGGGGAGAGAGAGAAAAACACTGGGGAGAGAGAGAGAGGGAGAGAAAAACTGGGTGAGAGTGATAGAGAAAAACTGGGGGGAGAGAGAGAGAGCTGAGAGAGAGAAACGCAGTGGGGAGAGAGAGAGAGAGAGAAACACTGGGGGAGAGAGAGAAACACTGGTGGAGAGTAGGAGAAACACTGCGCAGGAGAGAGAGAACAACTGGGGGGTGAGAGAGAGAAACACTGGGGGAGAGAGAGAGAAAAACTGGGGAGAGAGAGAGAGAAAGCGAGAAACATTGTGTGGAGAGAGAGAGAGAGAAACTCAGCCAGGAGAGAGAGGGAGAAACACTGGGGAGGAGAGACAGAAACACTGGTCTGGGAGAGAAAGAGAAACACTGGGGGAGAGCGAGAAACACTTGGGGGAGAGAGAGAAACACTTGGGGGAGAGAGAGAAACACTGGGGAGGAGGGCGAGAAACACTGGGGTGAGAGAGAGAGAAACACTGGGGTGAGAGAGAGAGAAACACTGGTGGAGAGAGACAAACACTGGGGGAGAGAGAGAGAAACACTGGGGGGTTGAGAGAGAAACACTGGGGGAGAGAGAGAGAAAAAAACACCGGTGGGAGAGAGAGAGAGAGAAACACTGGGGGGAGAGAGAGAGATAAACACTGGGGGGATAGAGAGAGAAAAACTGGTGGGAGAGAGAGAGAAAAACACTGGGGGGAGAGACAGAGAGAGAAACACTGGGTGAGAATGATAGAGAAACACTGGGGGGAGAGAGACAGCTGAGAGAGAGAAACGCAGTGCGGAGAGAGATAGAGAGAAACACTGGGGAGGAGAGAGAGAAACACTGGGGGGCGAGAGAGAGAAAGAGAAACACTGGGGGAGAGAGAGAAACACTGGGGGGAGAGTGAGAGAAACACTGCGCAGGAGAGAGAGAAACACTGGGGGGGGGGAGAGAGAGAGAAACACTGGGGGGAGAGAGAGAGAAAGAGAAACACTGGGGGAGAGAGAGAAACACTGGGGGGAGAGTGAGAGAAACACTGCGCAGGAGAGAGAGAAACACTGGGGGGGAGAGAGAGAGAGAAACACTGGGGGAGAGTGATAGAGAAACACTGTGGGGAGAGAGAGAGAGCTGAGAGAGAGAAACTCAGTGGGGAGAGAGAGAGAAACACTGGGGAGGAGAGAGAGAAACACTGGGGGAGAGGGAGAGCGAGAAACACTGGGGGAGAGGGAGAAAAACACTGGGGATAGAGAGAGAGGGAGAGAAAAACTGGGTGAGAGTGATAGAGAAAAACTGGGGGGAGAGTGAGAGCTGAGAGAGAGAAACGCAGTGGGGAGAGAGAGAGAGAGAAAAACACTGGGGAGGAGGGAGAGAAACACTTGGGGGAGAGAGAGAGAGAAACACTGGGGGAGAGAGAGAAACACTGGGGGAGAGTAAGAGAAACACTGCGCAGGAGAGAGAGAAAAACTGGGGGGTGAGAGAGAGAAACACTGGGGGAGAGAGAGAGAAAAACTGGGGAGAGAGAGAGAGAAAGCGAGAAACATTGTGTGGAGAGAGAGAGAGAGAAACTCAGCCAGGAGAGAGAGGGAGAAACACTGGGGAGGAGAGACAGAAACACTGGTCTGGGAGAGAAAGAGAAACACTGGGGGAGAGCGAGAAACACTTGGGGGAGAGAGAGAAACACTGGGGAGGAGGGCGAGAAACACTGGGGTGAGAGAGAGAGAAACACTGGTGGAGAGAGACAAACACTGGGGGAGAGAGAGAGAAACACTGGGGGGTTGAGAGAGAAACACTGAGGGAGAGAGAGAGAGAAAAACACCGGTGGGAGAGAGAGAGAGAGAAACACTGGGGGGAGAGAGAGAGAAAAACACTGGGGGGAGAGAGAGAGAAAAACTGGTGGGAGAGAGAGAGAAAAACACTGGGGGGAGAGAGAGAGAGATAAACACTGGGTGAGAATGATAGAGAAACACTGGGGGGAGAGAGACAGCTGAGAGAGAGAAACGCAGTGCGGAGAGAGATAGAGAGAAACACTGGGGAGGAGAGAGAGAAACACTGGGGGGAGAGAGAGAGAAAGAGAAACACTGGGGGAGAGAGAGAGAAAAACTGGGGAGAGAGAGAGCGAGAAACATTGTGTGGAGAGAGAGAGAGAGTGAAACTCAGCCGGGAGAGAGAGAGAGAAACACTGGGGAGGAGAGAGAGAAACATTGGTCTGAGAGAGAGAGAAACACTGGGGGAGAGCGAGAAACACTTGTGTGAGAGAGAGAAACACGGGGGAGGAGGGCGAGAAACACTGGGGTGAGAGAGAGAGAAACACTGGTGGAGAGAGACAAACACTGGGGGAGGGAGAGAGAAACACTGGGGGGAGAGAGAGAAACACTGGGGGAGAGAGAGAGAGAACAACACTGGTGGGAGAGAGAGAGAGAGAAACACTGGGGGGAGAGAGAGAGAAAAACACTGGGGGGAGAGAGAGAGAGAAACACTGGGGGGGGGGGTGATAGAGAAACACTGTGGGGAGAGAGAGAGAGCTGAGAGAGAGAAACTCAGTGGGGAGAGAGAGAGAAACACTGGGGAGGAGAGAGAGAAACACTGGTGGAGAGAGAGAGCGAGAAACACTGGGGGAGAGAGAGAAAAACACTGGGGAGAGAGAGAGAGAGAAAAAAAAACTGGGTGAGAGTGATAGAGAAAAACTGGGGGGAGAGAGAGAGCTGAGAGAGAGAAACGCAGTGGGGAGAGAGAGAGAGAGAAAAACATTGGGAGGAGAGCGAGAAACACTGGGGGGAGAGAGAGAGAGAAACACTGGGGGAGAGAGAGAAACACTGGGGGAGAGTAAGAGAAACAATGCGCAGGAGAGAGAGAAAAACTGGGGGGTGAGAGAGAGAAACACTGGGGGAGAGAGAGAGAAAAACTGGGGGGAGAGAGAGAGAAAGCGAGAAACATTGTGTGGAGAGAGAGAGAGAGAGAAACTCAGCCAGGAGAGAGAGGGAGAAACACTGGGGAGGAGAGACAGAAACACTGGTCTGGGAGAGAAAGAGAAACACTGGGGGAGAGCGAGAAACACTTGGGGGAGAGAGAGAAACACTGGGGAGGAGGGCGAGAAACACTGGGGTGAGAGAGAGAGAAACACTGGTGGAGAGAGACAAACACTGGGGGAGGGAGAGAGAAACACTGGGGGGTTGAGAGAGAAACACTGAGGGAGAGAGAGAGAGGGAAACACCGGTGGGAGAGAGAGAGAGAGAGAGAAACACTGGGGGGAGAGAGAGAGAAAAACACTGGGGGGAGAGAGAGAGTGAAACACTGGGGGAGAGTGATAGAGAAACACTGTGGGGAGAGAGAGAGAGCTGAGAGAGAGAAACTCAGTGGGGAGAGAGAGAGAAACACTGGGGAGGAGAGAGAGAAACACTGGTGGAGAGAGAGAGGGAGAAACACTGGGGGAGAGAGAGGAAAACACTGGGGAGAGAGAGGGAGGGAGAGAAAAACTGGGTGAGAGTGATAGAGAAAAACTGGGGGGAGAGAGAGAGCTGAGAGAGAGAAACGCAGTGGGGAGAGAGAGAGAGAGAAAAACACTGGGGAGGAGAGAGAGAAACTCTTGGGGGAGAGAGAGAGAGAAACACTGGGGGAGAGAGAGAAACACTGGGGGAGAGTAAGAGAAACACTGCGCAGGAGAGAGAGAAAAACTGGGGGGTGAGAGAGAGAAACACTGGGGGAGAGAGAGAGAAAAACTGGGGAGAGAGAGAGAGAAAGCGAGAAACATTGTGTGGAGAGAGGGAGAGAGAAACTCAGCCAGGAGAGAGAGGGAGAAACACTGGGGAGGAGAGACAGAAACTCTGGTCTGGGAGAGAAAGAGAAACACTGGGGGAGAGCGAGAAACACTTGGGGGAGAGAGAGAAACACTGGGGAGGAGGGCGAGAAACACTGGGGTGAGAGAGAGAGAAACACTGGTGGAGAGAAACAAACACTGGGGGAGAGAGAGAGAAACACTGGGGGGTTGAGAGAGAAACACTGGGGGAGAGAGAGAAACACTGGGGGAGAGAGAGAGAAACACTGGGGGAGAGAGAGAGAGAAAAACACTGGGGGGAGAGAGAGAGAGAGAAACACTGGGTGAGAATGATAGAGAAACACTGGGGGGAGAGAGACAGCTGAGAGAGAGAAACGCAGTGCGGAGAGAGATAGAGAGAAACACTGGGGAGGAGAGAGAGAAACACTGGGGGGAGAGAGAGAGAAAGAGAAACACTGGGGGAGAGAGAGAAACACTGGGGGGAGAGTGAGAGAAACAGTGCGCAGGAGAGAGAGAAACACTGGGGGGGAGAGAGAGATAAACACTGGGAGAGAGAGAGAAAAACTGGGGAGAGAGAGAGAGAGCGAGAAACATTGTGTGGAGAGAGAGAGAGTGAAACTCAGCCGGAAGAGAGAGAGAGAAACACTGGGGAGGAGAGAGAGAAACATTGGTCTGAGAGAGAGAGAAACACTGGGGGAGAGCGAGAAACACTTGTGTGAGAGAGAGAAACACGGGGGAGGAGGGCGAGAAACACTGGGGTGAGAGAGAGAGAAACACTGGTGGAGAGAGACAAACACTGGGGGGAGATAGAGAGAAACATTGGGGGGAGAGAGAGAAACACTGGGGGAGAGAGAGAGAGAACAACACTGGTGGGAGAGAGAGAGAGAGAGAGAAACACTGGGGGGAGAGAGAGAGAAAAACACTGGGGGGAGAGAGAGAGAGAAACACTGGGGGAGAGTGATAGAGAAACACTGTGGGGAGAGAGAGAGAGCTGAGAGAGAGAAACTCAGTGGGGAGAGAGAGAGAGAAACACTGGGGAGGAGAGTGAGAAACACTGGGGGAGAGAGAGAGCGAGAAACACTGGGGGAGAGAGAGAAAAACACTGGGGAGAGAGAGAGAGAGAGAAAAACTGGGTGAGTGTGATAGAGAAACACTGGGGGGAGAGAGAGAGCTGAGAGAGATAAACGCAGTGGGGAGAGAGAGAGAGAGAAAAACACTGGGGAGGAGAGAGAGAAACACTGGGGGGAGAGAGAGAGAAACACTGGGGGAGAGAGAGAAACACTGGGGGAGAGTAAGAGAAACACTGCGCAGGAGAGAGAGAAACACTGCAGGGTGAGAGAGAGAAACACTGGGGGAGAGAGAGAGAAAAACTGGGGCGAGAGAGAGAGAAAGCGAGAAACATTGTGTGGAGGGAGAGAGAGAGAAACTCAGCCAGGAGAGAGAGGGAGAAACACTGGGGAGGAGAGACAGAAACACTGGTCTGAGAGAGAAAGAGAAACACTGGGGGAGAGCGAGAAACACTTGGGGGAGAGAGAGAAACACTGGGGAGGAGGGCGAGAATCACTGGGGTGAGAGAGAGAGAAACACTGGTGGAGAGAGACAAACACTGGGGGAGAGAGAGAGAAACACTGGGGGGTTGAGAGAGAAACACTGGGGGAGAGAGAGAGAGAAAAACACCGGTGGGAGAGAGAGAGAGAGAAACACTTGGGGGAGAGAGAGAGAAAAACACTGGGGGGAGAGAGAGAGAAAAACACTGGGGGGAGAGAGAGAGAAACAATGGGGGAGAGTGATAGAGAAACACTGGGGGGAGAGCGAGAGCTGAGAGAGAGAAACTCAGTGGGGAGAGAGAGAGAGAGAAACACTGGGGAGGAGAGAGAGAAACACTGGGGAGGAGGGCGAGAAACACTGGGGGGAGTGAGAGAGTATCACTGCTGGAGAGAGACAAACACTGGGGGGAGAGAGAAAGAAACACTGGGGGGAGAGAGAGAAACACTGGGGGAGAGAGAGAGAAAAACACTGGGGGGAGAGAGAGAAACACTGGGGGGAGAGAGAGAGAAACACTGGGGGAGAGAGAGAGAGAAAAACACTGGGGGGAGAGAGAGAGAGAGAAACACTGGGTGAGAATGATAGAGAAACACTGGGGGGAGAGAGACAGCTGAGGGAGAGAAACGCAGTGCGGAGAGAGATAGAGAGAAACATTGGGGAGGAGAGAGAGAAACACTGGGGGAGAGAGAGAGAAAAACTGGGGAGAGAGAGAGAGAGCGAGAAACATTGTGTGGAGAGAGAGAGAGTGAAACTCAGCCGGGAGAGAGAGAGAGAAACCCTGGGGAGGAGAGAGAGAAACATTGGTCTGAGAGAGAGAAACACTGGGGGAGAGCGAGAAACACTTGTGTGAGAGAGAGAAACACGGGGGAGGAGGGCGAGAAACACTGGGGTGAGAGAGAGAGAAACACTGGTGGAGAGAGACAAACACTGGGGGGAGATAGAGAGAAACACTGGGGGGAGAGAGAGAAACACTGGGGGAGAGAGAGAGAGAACAACACTGGTGGGAGAGAGAGAGAGAGAAACACTGGGGGGAGAGAGAGAGAAAAACACTGGGGGGAGAGAGAGAGAGAAACACTGGGGGAGAGTGATAGAGAAACACTGTGGGGAGAGAGAGAGAGCTGAGAGAGAGAAACTCAGTGGGGAGAGAGAGAGAAACACTGGGGAGGAGAGAGAGAAACACTGGGGGAGAGTAAGAGAAACACTGCGCAGGAGAGAGAGAAAAACTGGGGGGTGAGAGAGAGAAACACTGGGGGAGAGAGAGAGAAAAACTGGGGAGAGAGAGAGAGAAAGCGAGAAACATTGTGTGGAGAGAGAGAGAGAGAAACTCAGCCAGGAGAGAGAGGGAGAAACACTGGGGAGGAGAGACAGAAACACTGGTCTGGGAGAGAAAGAGAAACACTGGGGGAGAGCGAGAAACACTTGGGGGAGACAGAGAAACACTGGGGAGGAGGGCGAGAAACACTGGGGTGAGAGAGAGAGAAACACTGGTGGAGAGAGACAAACACTGGGGGAGAGAGAGAGAAACACTAGGGGGTTGAGAGAGAAACACTGAGGGAGAGAGAGAGAGAAAAACACCGGTGGGAGAGAGAGAGAAACACTGGGGGGAGAGAGAGAGAAAAACACTGGGGGGAGAGAGAGAGAAAAACTGGTGGGAGAGAGATAGAACAACACTGGGGGGAGAGAGAGAGAGAGAAACACTGGGTGAGAATGATAGAGAAACACTGGGGGGAGAGAGACAGCTGAGAGAGAGAAACGCAGTGCGGAGAGAGATAGAGAGAAACACTGGGGAGGAGAGAGAGAAACACTGGGGGGAGAGAGAGAGAAAGAGAAACACTGGGGGAGAGAGAGAAACACTGGGGGGAGAGTGAGAGAAACACTGCGCAGGAGAGAGAGAAACACTGGGGGGGGGGAGAGAGAGAGAAACACTGGGGGAGAGAGAGAGAAAAACTGGGGAGAGAGAGAGAGAGCGAGAAACATTGTGTGGAGAGAGAGAGAGTGAAACTCAGCCGGGAGAGAGAGAGAGAAACACTGGGGAGGAGAGAGAGAAACATTGGTCTGAGAGAGAGAAAAACACTGGGGGAGAGCGAGAAACACTTGTGTGAGAGAGAGAAACACGGGGGAGGAGGGCGAGAAACACTGGGGTGAGAGAGAGAGAAACACTGGTGGAGAGAGACAAACACTGGGGGAGGGAGAGAGAAACACTGGGGGGAGAGAGAGAAACACTGGGGGAGAGAGATAGAGAACAACACTGGTGGGAGAGAGAGAGAGAGAAACACTGGGGGGAGAGAGAGAGAAAAACACTGGGGGGGAGTGATAGAGAAACACTGTGGGGAGAGAGAGAGAGAAACACTGGGGGGGGAGTGATAGAGAAACACTGTGGGGAGAGAGAGAGAGCTGAGAGAGAGAAACTCAGTGGGGAGAGAGAGAGAAACACTGGGGAGGAGAGAGAGAATCACTGGGGGAGAGAGAGAGCGAGAAACACTGGGGGAGAGAGAGAAAAACACTGGGGAGAGAGAGAGAGAGAAAAAAAACTGGGTGAGAGTGATAGAGAAAAACTGGGGGGAGAGAGAGAGCTGAGAGAGTGAAACGCAGTGGGGAGAGAGAGAGAGAGAAAAACATTGGGAGGAGAGAGAGAAACACTGGGGGGAGAGAGAGAGAGAAACACTGGGGGAGAGAGAGAAACACTGGGGGAGAGTAAGAGAAACACTGCGCGGGTGAGAGAGAAAAACTGGGGGGTGAGAGAGAGAAACACTGGGGGAGAGAGAGAGAAAAACTGGGGAGAGAGAGAGAGAAAGCGAGAAACATTGTGTGGAGAGAGAGAGAGAGAGAAACTCAGCCAGGAGAGAGAGGGAGAAACACTGGGGAGGAGAGACAGAAACACTGGTCTGGGAGAGAAAGAGAAACACTGGGGGAGAGCGAGAAACACTTGGGGGAGAGAGAGAAACACTGGGGAGGAGGGCGAGAAACACTGGGGTGAGAGAGAGAGAAACACTGGTGGAGAGAGACAAACACTGGGGGAGGGAGAGAGAAACACTGGGGGGTTGAGAGAGAAACACTGAGGGAGAGAGAGAGAGAGAGAAACACCGGTGGGAGAGAGAGAGAGAAAAACACTGGGGGGAGAGAGAGAGAAAAACACTGGGGGGAGAGAGAGAGAAAAACTGGTGGGAGAGAGAGACAAACACTGGGGGGAGAGAGAGAGTTAGAGAAACACTGGGGGAGAGAGAGAAACACTGGGGGAGAGAGAGAGAAACACTGGGGGAGAGAGAGAGAGAAAAACACTGGGGGGAGAGAGAGAGAGAGAAACACTGGGTGAGAATGATAGAGAAACACTGGGGGGACAGAGACAGCTGAGAGAGAGAAACGCAGTGCGGAGAGAGATAGAGAGAAACACTGGGGAGGAGAGAGAGAAACACTGAGGGGAGAGAGAGAAACACTGGGGGGAGAGTGAGAGAAACACTGCGCAGGAGAGAGATAAACACTGGGGGGGAGAGAGAGATAAACACTGGGGGAGAGAGAGAGAAAAACTGGGGAGAGAGAGAGAGAGCGAGAAACATTGTGTGGAGAGAGAGACAGTGAAACTCAGCCGGAAGAGAGAGAGAGAAACACTGGGGAGGAGAGAGAGAAACATTGGTCTGAGAGAGAGAGAAACACTGGGGGAGAGCGAGAAACACTTGTGTGAGAGAGAGAAACACGGGGGAGGAGGGCGAGAAACACTGGGGTGAGAGAGAGAGAAACACTGGTGGAGAGAGACAAACACTGGGGGGAGATAGAGAGAAACATTGGGGGGGGAGAGAGAAACACTGGGGGAGAGAGAGAACAACACTGGTGGGAGAGAGAGAGAGAGAGAAACACTGGGGGGAGAGAGAGAGAAAAACACTGGGGGGAGAGAGAGAGAGAAACACTGGGGGAGAGTGATAGAGAAACACTGTGGGGAGAGAGAGAGAGCTGAGAGAGAGAAACTCAGTGGGGAGAGAGAGAGAGAAACACTGGGGAGGAGAGAGAGAAACACTGGGGGAGAGAGAGAGCGAGAAACACTGGGGGAGAGAGAGAAAAACACTGGGGAGAGAGAGAGAGAGAAAAAAACTGGGTGAGTGTGATAGAGAAACACTGGGGGGAGAGAGTGAGCTGAGAGAGATAAACGCAGTGGGGAGAGAGAGAGAGAGAAAAACACTGGGGAGGAGAGAGAGAAACACTGGGGGGAGAGAGAGAGAAACACTGGGGGAGAGAGAGAAACACTGGGGGAGAGTAAGAGAAACACTGCGCAGGAGAGAGAGAAACACTGCAGGGTGAGAGAGAGAAACACTGGGGGAGAGAGAGAGAAAAACTGGGGCGAGAGAGAGAGAAAGCGAGAAACATTGTGTGGAGGGAGAGAGAGAGAAACTCAGCCAGGAGAGAGAGGGAGAAACACTGGGGAGGAGAGACAGAAACACTGGTCTGAGAGAGAAAGAGAAACACTGGGGGAGAGCGAGAAACACTTGGGGAAGAGAGAGAAACACTGGGGAGGAGGGCGAGAATCACTGGGGTGAGAGAGAGAGAAACACTGGTGGAGAGAGACAAACACTGGGGGAGAGAGAGAGAAACACTGGGGGGTTGAGAGAGAAACACTGGGGGAGAGAGAGAGAAAAAAACACCGGTGGGAGAGAGAGAGAGAGAAACACTTGGGGGAGAGAGAGAGAAAAACACTGGTGGGAGAGAGAGAGAAACAATGGGGGAGAGTGATAGAGAAACACTGGGGGGAGAGCGAGAGCTGAGAGAGAGAAACTCAGTGGGGAGGAGAGAGAGAAACACTGGGGAGGAGGGCGAGAAACACTGGGGGGAGAGAGAGAGTATCACTGCTGGAGAGAGACAAACACTGGGGGGGAGAGAGAAACACTGGGGGGAGAGCGAGAGCTGAGAGAGAGAAACTCAGTGGGGAGAGAGAGAGAGAGAAACACTGGGGAGGAGAGAGAGAAACACTGGGGAGGAGGGCGAGAAACACTGGGGGGAGTGAGAGAGTATCACTGCTGGAGAGAGACAAACACTGGGGGGAGAGAGAAAGAAACACTGGGGGGAGAGAGAGAAACACTGGGGGAGAGAGAGAGAAAAACACTGGGGGGAGAGAGAGAGAGAGAAACACTGGGGGGAGAGAGAGAAACACTGGGGGGAGAGTGAGAGAAACACTGCGCAGGAGAGAGAGAAACACTGGGGGGGGGGAGAGAGAGAGAAACACTGGGGGAGAGAGAGAGAAAAACTGGGGAGAGAGAGAGAGAAAGCGAGAAACATTGTGTGGAGAGAGAGAGAGAGAAACTCAGCCAGGAGAGAGAGGGAGAAACACTGGGGAGGAGAGACAGAAACACTGGTCTGGGAGAGAAAGAGAAACACTGGGGGAGAGCGAGAAACACTTGGGGGAGACAGAGAAACACTGGGGAGGAGGGCGAGAAACACTGGGGTGAGAGAGAGAGAAACACTGGTGGAGAGAGACAAACACTGGGGGAGAGAGAGAGAAACACTAGGGGGTTGAGAGAGAAACACTGAGGGAGAGAGAGAGAGAAAAACACCGGTGGGAGAGAGAGAGAAACACTGGGGGGAGAGAGAGAGAAAAACACTGGGGGGAGAGAGAGAGAAAAACTGGTGGGAGAGAGATAGAACAACACTGGGGGGAGAGAGAGAGAGAGAAACACTGGGTGAGAATGATAGAGAAACACTGGGGGGAGAGAGACAGCTGAGAGAGAGAAACGCAGTGCGGAGAGAGATAGAGAGAAACACTGGGGAGGAGAGAGAGAAACACTGGGGGGAGAGAGAGAGAAAGAGAAACACTGGGGGAGAGAGAGAAACACTGGGGGGAGAGTGAGAGAAACACTGCGCAGGAGAGAGAGAAACACTGGGGGGGGGGAGAGAGAGAGAAACACTGGGGGAGAGAGAGAGAAAAACTGGGGAGAGAGAGAGAGAGCGAGAAACATTGTGTGGAGAGAGAGAGAGTGAAACTCAGCCGGGAGAGAGAGAGAGAAACACTGGGGAGGAGAGAGAGAAACATTGGTCTGAGAGAGAGAAAAACACTGGGGGAGAGCGAGAAACACTTGTGTGAGAGAGAGAAACACGGGGGAGGAGGGCGAGAAACACTGGGGTGAGAGAGAGAGAAACACTGGTGGAGAGAGACAAACACTGGGGGAGGGAGAGAGAAACACTGGGGGGAGAGAGAGAAACACTGGGGGAGAGAGATAGAGAACAACACTGGTGGGAGAGAGAGAGAGAGAAACACTGGGGGGAGAGAGAGAGAAAAACACTGGGGGGGAGTGATAGAGAAACACTGTGGGGAGAGAGAGAGAGAAACACTGGGGGGGGAGTGATAGAGAAACACTGTGGGGAGAGAGAGAGAGCTGAGAGAGAGAAACTCAGTGGGGAGAGAGAGAGAAACACTGGGGAGGAGAGAGAGAATCACTGGGGGAGAGAGAGAGCGAGAAACACTGGGGGAGAGAGAGAAAAACACTGGGGAGAGAGAGAGAGAGAAAAAAAACTGGGTGAGAGTGATAGAGAAAAACTGGGGGGAGAGAGAGAGCTGAGAGAGTGAAACGCAGTGGGGAGAGAGAGAGAGAGAAAAACATTGGGAGGAGAGAGAGAAACACTGGGGGGAGAGAGAGAGAGAAACACTGGGGGAGAGAGAGAAACACTGGGGGAGAGTAAGAGAAACACTGCGCGGGTGAGAGAGAAAAACTGGGGGGTGAGAGAGAGAAACACTGGGGGAGAGAGAGAGAAAAACTGGGGAGAGAGAGAGAGAAAGCGAGAAACATTGTGTGGAGAGAGAGAGAGAGAGAAACTCAGCCAGGAGAGAGAGGGAGAAACACTGGGGAGGAGAGACAGAAACACTGGTCTGGGAGAGAAAGAGAAACACTGGGGGAGAGCGAGAAACACTTGGGGGAGAGAGAGAAACACTGGGGAGGAGGGCGAGAAACACTGGGGTGAGAGAGAGAGAAACACTGGTGGAGAGAGACAAACACTGGGGGAGGGAGAGAGAAACACTGGGGGGTTGAGAGAGAAACACTGAGGGAGAGAGAGAGAGAGAGAAACACCGGTGGGAGAGAGAGAGAGAAAAACACTGGGGGGAGAGAGAGAGAAAAACACTGGGGGGAGAGAGAGAGAAAAACTGGTGGGAGAGAGAGACAAACACTGGGGGGAGAGAGAGAGTTAGAGAAACACTGGGGGAGAGAGAGAAACACTGGGGGAGAGAGAGAGAAACACTGGGGGAGAGAGAGAGAGAAAAACACTGGGGGGAGAGAGAGAGAGAGAAACACTGGGTGAGAATGATAGAGAAACACTGGGGGGACAGAGACAGCTGAGAGAGAGAAACGCAGTGCGGAGAGAGATAGAGAGAAACACTGGGGAGGAGAGAGAGAAACACTGAGGGGAGAGAGAGAAACACTGGGGGGAGAGTGAGAGAAACACTGCGCAGGAGAGAGATAAACACTGGGGGGGAGAGAGAGATAAACACTGGGGGAGAGAGAGAGAAAAACTGGGGAGAGAGAGAGAGAGCGAGAAACATTGTGTGGAGAGAGAGACAGTGAAACTCAGCCGGAAGAGAGAGAGAGAAACACTGGGGAGGAGAGAGAGAAACATTGGTCTGAGAGAGAGAGAAACACTGGGGGAGAGCGAGAAACACTTGTGTGAGAGAGAGAAACACGGGGGAGGAGGGCGAGAAACACTGGGGTGAGAGAGAGAGAAACACTGGTGGAGAGAGACAAACACTGGGGGGAGATAGAGAGAAACATTGGGGGGGGAGAGAGAAACACTGGGGGAGAGAGAGAACAACACTGGTGGGAGAGAGAGAGAGAGAGAAACACTGGGGGGAGAGAGAGAGAAAAACACTGGGGGGAGAGAGAGAGAGAAACACTGGGGGAGAGTGATAGAGAAACACTGTGGGGAGAGAGAGAGAGCTGAGAGAGAGAAACTCAGTGGGGAGAGAGAGAGAGAAACACTGGGGAGGAGAGAGAGAAACACTGGGGGAGAGAGAGAGCGAGAAACACTGGGGGAGAGAGAGAAAAACACTGGGGAGAGAGAGAGAGAGAAAAAAACTGGGTGAGTGTGATAGAGAAACACTGGGGGGAGAGAGTGAGCTGAGAGAGATAAACGCAGTGGGGAGAGAGAGAGAGAGAAAAACACTGGGGAGGAGAGAGAGAAACACTGGGGGGAGAGAGAGAGAAACACTGGGGGAGAGAGAGAAACACTGGGGGAGAGTAAGAGAAACACTGCGCAGGAGAGAGAGAAACACTGCAGGGTGAGAGAGAGAAACACTGGGGGAGAGAGAGAGAAAAACTGGGGCGAGAGAGAGAGAAAGCGAGAAACATTGTGTGGAGGGAGAGAGAGAGAAACTCAGCCAGGAGAGAGAGGGAGAAACACTGGGGAGGAGAGACAGAAACACTGGTCTGAGAGAGAAAGAGAAACACTGGGGGAGAGCGAGAAACACTTGGGGAAGAGAGAGAAACACTGGGGAGGAGGGCGAGAATCACTGGGGTGAGAGAGAGAGAAACACTGGTGGAGAGAGACAAACACTGGGGGAGAGAGAGAGAAACACTGGGGGGTTGAGAGAGAAACACTGGGGGAGAGAGAGAGAAAAAAACACCGGTGGGAGAGAGAGAGAGAGAAACACTTGGGGGAGAGAGAGAGAAAAACACTGGTGGGAGAGAGAGAGAAACAATGGGGGAGAGTGATAGAGAAACACTGGGGGGAGAGCGAGAGCTGAGAGAGAGAAACTCAGTGGGGAGGAGAGAGAGAAACACTGGGGAGGAGGGCGAGAAACACTGGGGGGAGAGAGAGAGTATCACTGCTGGAGAGAGACAAACACTGGGGGGGAGAGAGAAACACTGGGGGGAGAGCGAGAGCTGAGAGAGAGAAACTCAGTGGGGAGAGAGAGAGAGAGAAACACTGGGGAGGAGAGAGAGAAACACTGGGGAGGAGGGCGAGAAACACTGGGGGGAGTGAGAGAGTATCACTGCTGGAGAGAGACAAACACTGGGGGGAGAGAGAAAGAAACACTGGGGGGAGAGAGAGAAACACTGGGGGAGAGAGAGAGAAAAACACTGGGGGGAGAGAGAGAGAGAGAAACACTGGGGGGAGAGAGAGAAAAAAACACTGGGGGGAGAGAGAGAGAGAGAAACACTGGGGGAGAGAGAGAAACACTGGGGGGAGAGTGAGAGAAACACTGCGCAGGAGAGAGAGAAGCACTGGGGGGAGAGAGAGAGAAACACTGGGGGAGAGAGAGAGAAAAACTGGGGAGAGAGAGAGAGAGCGAGAAACAATGTGTGGAGAGAGAGAGAGTGATACTCAGCCGGGAGAGAGAGAGAGAAACAATGGGGAGGAGAGACAGAAACACTGGTCTGAGAGAGAGAGAGAAACATTGGGGGAGAGCGAGAAACACTTGGGGGAGAGAGAGAAACACTGGGGAGGAGGGCGAGACACACTGGGGTGAGAGTGAGAGAAACACTGGTGGAGAGAGACAAACACTGGGGGGGGAGAGAGAGAAACACTGGGGGGAGAGAGAAACACTGGGGGAGAGAGAGAGAGAAAAACACTGGTGGGAGAGAGAGAGAGAGAAACACTGGGGGGAGAGAGAGAGAAAAACACTGGGCGGAGAGAGAGAGAGAGAAACACTGGGGAGGAGAGAGAGAAGCACTGGGGGGAGAGAGAGAGAGAGAAACACTGGGGGAGAGAGAGAAACACTGGGGGTTAGAGAGAGAGAAACACTGCGGAGGATAGAGAGAAACACTGGGGGAGAGAGTAACAGAAACACTGGTGGAGAGAGAGAAACACTGGGGGGACAGAGAGAGAAACACTGTGGGGAGAGATAGAGAGAAAGACACTGGGGGGAGAGAGAGAGAAACACTGGGGGGAGAGAGAGAGAAACACTGGGGAAGAGAGAGAGAAAAACTGGGGAGAGAGAGAGAGAGAGAGAGAAACATTGTGTGGAGAGAGAGAGAGAGAAACTCAGTCGGGAGAGAGAAAGAGAAACAATGGGGAGGAGAGAGAGAAACACTGGTCTGAGAGAGAGAGAGAAACACTGGGGGAGAGCGGGAAACAATGGGGGGTGAGAGAGAAACACTGGGGAGGAGAGAGAGAAACACATCGGGGGAGAGAGAGAGAAACACTGTTGGAGAGAGACAAACACTGGGGGGAGAGAGAGAGAAAAGCACTGGGGGGAGAGAGAGAGAAAAACACTGGGGGGAGAGAGAGAAATGTTGGGGGATAGACAGAGAAACACTGGGGAGATAGAGAGAGCGAGAAACACTGTGGGGAGAGAGAGAGAGATACACTGGGGGAGAGAGAGAAACACTGGGGGGAGAGAGAGAGAAACATTGGTGGAGAGAGAGAAACACTGGAGAAAGAGAGAGAGAAACACTGGGAGGAGTGAGAGAATCACTAGGGAGATAGAGAGAAACAGTGGGGGAGAGAGAGAAAGACTGGGGTGAGAGGGATAAACACTGGGGAAGAGAGAATGAAACACTGGCGGGATGGAGAGAGGGATATAGAGAAACAGTGGGGGGAGAAAGAGAGAGAGAGAAACACTGGGGAGAGAGAGAGAGAAACACTGGGGGAGGGAGAGAAACACTGGGGAGAGAGGGAGAGAGAGAAACACTGGGGAGGGAGAGAGAGAAACACTGAGGGAGAGAGAGAGAGAGAAACACTGTGGGGAGAGAGAGAAACACTGGGGAGAGAGAGGAACACTGTGGAGAGAGAGAGAGAGAGAAACACTGGGGGAGGAAAGAGAGAGAGAAACACTGTGGGGATGGAGAGAGACAGATAAACACTGGGAGGAGATAGAGAAACACTGGGGGGGGAGAGAGAGAAACAGTGGGGAGAGACAGAGAGAAACACTGGGGAGAGACAGAGAAACACTTGTGAGAGAGACAGAGAAACACTGGTGGGAGAGAGAGAATAACACTGGGGGGAGAGAGAGATAAACACTGGGGGGAGAGAGAGAGAAAAACTGGGGGGAGAGAGAGAGAAAAACTGGGGGGAGAGAGAGAGAAACACTGGTGGGAGAGAGAGAGAAGAACATTGGGTGGAGAGAGGGTGAAACACTGGTGGGAGAGAGAGAGAGAAATACTGTGGGGGGGAGAGAGAGAGAAACACTGGAGAGAGAGAGAGAGAGAGAAACACTGGGGGGAGAGAGAGAATAGCATTGGGGGGAGAGAGGAACACTGGGGAGTGACAGAGAGAGAAACACTGTGGGAGGAGAGAGTGAGAGAGAGAGAGAAACAGTATGGGGATAGAGAGAGAGAGAGAAACACTGGGGGGATAGAGAGAAACACTGGGGGGAGAGTGGGAGAAAAACTGGGGGGAGAGAGAGAGAAACACTGGGGAGAGACAGAGAAACACTGGTGGGAGAGACAGAGAAACACTGGTGGGAGAGAGAGAATAGCATTGGGGGGAGAGAGAGATAAACACTGGGGGTGAGAGAGAGGGAAACACTGGGGGGAGAGAGAGAGAAACACTGGTGGGAGAGAGAGAGAAGAACATTGGGTGGAGAGAGGGTGAAACACTGGTGGGAGAGAGAGAGAGAAATACTGGAGAGAGAGGGAGAGAGAGAAACACTGGGGGGAGAGAAAGAAACACTGGGGAGAGAGAGGAACACTGGGGAGTGACAGAGAGAGAAACACTGTGGGAGGAGAGAGTGAGAGAGAGAGAGAAACAGTATGGGGATAGAGAGAGTGAGAAACACTGGGGGGATAGAGAGAAACACTGGGGGGAGAGTGGGAGAAAAACTGGGGGGAGAGAGAGAGAAACACTGGGGAGAGACAGAGAAACACTGGTGGGAGAGACAGAGAAACACTGGTGGGAGAGAGAGAATAGCATTGGGGGGAGAGAGAGAGATAAACACTGGGGTGAGAGAGAGGGAAACACTGGGGGGAGAGAGAGAGAGAGAAGCACTGGGGGAGAGAGAGAGAGAAACACTTGGGGGAGAGAGAGAGGGAGAGAGAGGGTGAAACACTGGGGGGAGAGAGAGGAACACTGGGGGGAGAGAGAGAGAGAGACACTGGTGGGAGAGAGGTGGAAACTGGGGGGAGAGAGAGAAACACTGGGGGGAGAGAGAGAACACTGGGGAGAGAGGGAGAGAGAGAAACACTGGGGAGAGAGAGAAACACTGGGGAGAGAGAGGAACACTGTGGAGAGAGAAAGAGAGAGAGAAACACTGGGGGAGGAAAGAGAGAGAGAGAGAAACACTGTGGGGATGGAGAGAGACAGAGAAACACTGGGGGGAGATAGAGAAACACTGGGGGGAGAGAGAGAGAAACACTGGGGAGAGACAGAGAGAAACACTGTGGAGAGACAGAGAAACACTGGTGGGAGAGACAGAGAAACACTGGTGGGAGAGAGAGAATAACACTGGGGGGAGAGGGAGATAAACACTGGGGGGAGAGAGAGAGAAAAACTGGGGGGAGAGAGAGAGAAACACTGGGGGGAGAGAGAGAGAGAAACACTGGGTGGAGAGAGCGTGAAACACTGGTGGGAGAGAGAGAGAGAAATACTGGGGGGGGGAGAGAGAGAAACACTGGAGAGAGAGGGAGAGAGAGAAACACTGGGGGGAGAGAGAGAAACACTGGGGGAGAGAGAGGAACACTGGGGAGAGAGAGAGAGAAACACTGTTGGAGGAGAGAGTGAGAGAGAGAGAGAAACAGTGTGGGGATATAGAGAGGGAGAGAAACACTGGTGGGATAGAGATAAACACTGGGGGGAGAGTGGGAGAGACACTGGGGGGAGAGAGAGAGACACTGGGGGGAGATAGAGTGACAATGGGGGGAGAGAGAGAGAGAAACACTGTGGGGTGAGAGAGAGGGAAACACTGGTGGGAGAGAGGGAGAGAGAGAAACACTGGGGGAGAGAGAGAGAGGAACACTGGGGTGAGACAGAGAAACACTGGTGGGAGAGACAGAGAAACACTGGTGGGAGAGAGAGAATAGCACTGGGGGAGAGAGAGATAAACACTGGGGGGAGAGAGAGAGAAACACTGGGGGGAGAGAGAGAGACACTGGGGGAGATAGAGTGACAATGGGGGGAGAGAGAGAGAGAAACACTGTGGGGTGAGAGAGAGGGAAACACTTGTGGGAGAGAGGGAGAGAGAGAAACATAAGAACATAAGAACATAAGAAATTGGAGCAGGAGTAGGCCAATCGGCCCCTCGAGCCTGCTCCGCCATTCAATAAGATCATGGCTGATCTGATCCCAACCACAAATCTAAAGAACACAAGAAGTCGGAGCAGGACCCGGCCACATAGCCCCTGGGCCCTCTCCGCCACCCACAGGGCATTGACCGATCCGAACTCAGCTTCATGTCCAATTTCCTGCCCGCTCCCCATAACCCCTAATTCCCTTTACTTCTAGGAAACTGTCTATTTCTGTTTTAAATTTATCTAATGATGTAGCTTCCACAGCTTCCTGGGGCAGCAAATTCCACAGACCGACCACCCTCTGAGTGAAGAAGTTTCTCCTCATCTCAGTTTTGAAAGAGCAGCCCCTTATTCTAAGATTATGCCCCCTAGTTCTAGTTTCACCCATCTTTGGGAACATCCTTACTGCATCCACCCGATCAAGACCCTTCACAATCTTATATGTTTCAATAAGATCGCCTCTCATTCTTCTGAACTCCAATGAGTAGAGTCCCAATCTACTCAACCTCTCCTCATATGTCCGCCCCCTCATCCCCGGGATTAACCGAGTGAACCTTCTTTGTACTGCCTCGAGAGCAAGTATGTCTTTTCTTAAGTATGGAGACCAAAACTGTATGCAGTATTCCAGGTGCGGTCTCACCAATACCTTATATAACTGCAGCAATACCTCCTTGTTTTTATATTCTATCCCCCTAGCAATAAAAGCCAACATTCCGTTGGCTTTCTTGATCACCTGCTGCACCTGCATACCAACTTTTTGATTTTCTTGCACTAGGACCCCCAGATCCCTTTGTACTGCAGTACTTTCCAGTCTCTCGCCATTAAGAAAATAACTTGCTCTCTGATTTTTCCTGCCAAAGTGCATAACCTCACATTTTCCAATATTATATTGCATCTGCCAAATCTCCGCCCACTCACCCAGCCTGTCTATATCCCCTTGCAGGTTTTTTATGTCCTCCTCACTCTCTACTTTCCCTCCCATCTTTGTATCATCTGCAAATTTTGATATGTTGCACTCGGTCCCCTCCTCCAAATCGTTAATATAGATTGTAAAGAGTTGGGGACCCAGCACCGACCCCTGTGGAACACCACTGGTTACTGGTTGCCAGTCCGAAAATGAACCATTTATCCCAACTCTCTGCTTCCTGTTCGATAACCAATCCTCCACCCATGCCAGAATATTACCCCCAATCCCGTGATTTTTTATCTTAAGTAATAATCTTTTATGTGGCACCTTGTCGAATGCCTTCTGGAAGTCTAAATACACTACGTCCACTGGTTCCCCTTTATCCACCCTATACGTTATATCCTCGAAGAACTCAAGCAAATTTGTCAGACATGACTTCCCCTTCATAAAGCCATGCTGACTTTGTCCTATTAAATTATGCTTATCTAAATGTTCCGTTACTGTCTCCTTAATAATAGACTCCAAAATTTTACCAACCACAGATGTTAAGCTAACTGGCCTATAATTTCCAGCCTTCTGCCTACTACCCTTTTTAAATAACGGTGTTACATTAGCAGTTTTCCAATCTGCCGGGACCTCTCCTGAGTCCAGGGAATTTTGGAAAACTATCACCAAAGCATCCACAATCCCTACTGCCACTTCCCTCAAGACCCTAGGATGGAAGCCATCAGGTCCAGGGGATTTATCCGCCTTGAGTCCCATTATTTTACTGAGTACCATCTCTTGAGTGATTTTAATCGTATTTAGCTCCTCCCCCCCGAGAGTCCCCTGTTTGTCCAGTGTTGGGATATTCTTAGTGTCCTCTACTGTAAAGACTGAAACAAAATATTTGTTCAGCATTTTTGCCATCTCCATGTTTCCCACCATTAATTTCCCGGTCTCATCCTCTAAGGGACCTATGTTTGCCTTAGCCACCCTTTTTCTTTTTATATAACTATAGAAACTCTTGCTGTCTGTTTTTATATTTTTTGCTAATTTCTTTTCATAATCTAACTTCCCTTTCTTAATCAATCCTTTAGTTACTTTTTGCTGTCTTTTGAAGAATTCCCAATCTTCTATCCTCCCACTAAGTTTGGCTACCTTATAGGTCCTTGTTTTTAGTCGGATACTATCCTTGATTTCTTTACTTAGCCACGGATGGCTGTCATTTCTTTTACACCCTTTTTTCCTCAGTGGAATATATTTATTTTGAAAGTTGTAAAATAACTCCCTAAATGAACACCACTGCTCATGTACCGTCTTACCCTTTAATCTATTTTCCCAGTCCACTTTAATCAATTCCGCTCTCATACCATCATAGTCTCCTTTATTCAAGCTCAGTACGCTTGTTTGAGAATCAACCTTCTCACCCTCTAATTGGATATGGAATTCAACCATGTTGTGGTCGCTCGTTCCAAGGGGATCCTTAACTAGGACATTATTAATTAATCCTGACTCATTACACAGGACCAGGTCCAAGGTTGCCTGCCCCCTTGTAGGATCAGTTACATACTGCTCAAGAAATCCATCCCTGATGCACTCAATGAACTCGTCCTCAAGGCTGCTCTGCCCAATTTGATTTGTCCAGTTAATATGATAATTAAAATCCCCCATAATTATGGCTGTTCCCTTATTACATGCCCCGACTATCTCCTGATTAATATTTCTTCCAGCAGAGTTGCAACTATTAGGAGGCCTATATACTACGCCCACTAATGTTTTTTTTTCCCTTATTATTCCTTATCTCCACCCAAACTGTTTCATTATCTTGATGCTTTGTCCCAATATCATTTCTCTGCATTACAGTGATTCCTTCCTTTATTAACATAGCCACCCCACCTCCCCTTCCTTCCTGCCTGTCCTTCCTGATTGTTAAATACCCTGGCATATTTAATTCCCAGTCGTTGTCACCCTGCAGCCATGTTTCTGTAATGGCCCCAAGATCATACCCATACGTAGTTATTTGTGCCGTTAACTCGTCCATTTTATTAGAATCATAGAATCATAGAATCATAGAAGTTACAACATGGAAACAGGCCCTTCGGCCCAACATGTCCATGTCGCCCAGTTTATACCACTAAGCTAGTCCCAATTGCCTGCACTTGGCCCATATCCCTCGATACCCATCTTCCCCATGTAACTGTCCAAATGCTTTTTAAAAGACAAAATTGTACCCGCCTCTACTACTGCCTCTGGCAGCTCGTTCCAGACACTCACCACCCTTTGAGTGAAAAAATTGCCCCTCTGGATCCTTTTGTATCTCTCCCCTCTCACCTTAAATCTGTGCCCCCTCGTTATAGACTCCGCTACCTTTGGGAAAAGATTTTGACTATCGACCTTATCTATGCCCCTCATTATTTTATAGACTTCTATAAGATCACCCCTTAACCTCCCACTCTCCAGGGAATAAAGTCCCAGTCTGTCTAACCTCTCCCTGTAAGTCAAACCATCAAGTCCCGGTAGCATCCTAGTAAATCTTTTCTGCACTCTTTCTAGTTTAATAATATCCTTTCTATAATAGGGTGACCAGAACTGTACACAGTACTCCAAGTGTGGCCTCACCAATGCCCTGTACAACTTCAACAAGACATCCCAACTCCTGCATTCAATGTTCTGACCAATGAAACCAAGCATGCTGAATGCCTTCTTCACCACCCTATCCACCTGTGACTCCACTTTCAAGGAGCTATGAATCTGTACTCCTAGATCTCTTTGTTCTATAACTCTCCCCAACGCCCTACCATTAACGGAGTAGGTCCTGGCCCGATTCGAACTACCAAAATGCATCACCTCACATTTATCTAAATTAAACTCCATCTGCCATTCATCGGCCCACTGGCCCAATTGATCAAGATCCCGTTGCAATCCTAGATAACCTTCTTCACTGTCCACAATGCCACCAATCTTGGTGTCATCTGCAAACTTACTAACCATGCCTCCTAAATTCTCATCCAAATCATTAATATAAATAACAAATAACAGCGGACCCAGCACCGATCCCTGAGGCACACCGCTGGACACAGGCATCCAGTTTGAAAAACAACCCTCGACAACCACCCTCTGTCTTCTGTCGTCAAGCCAATTTTGTATCCAATTGGCTACCTCACCTTGGATCCCATGAGATTTAACCTTATGTAACAACCTACCATGCGGTACCTTGTCAAATGCTTTGCTGAAGTCCATGTAGACCACGTCTACTGCACAGCCCTCATCTATCTTCTTGGTTACCCCTTCAAAAAACTCAATCAAATTCGTGAGACATGATTTTCCTCTCACAAAACCATGCTGACTGTTCCTAATTAGTCCCTGCCTCTCCAAATGCCTGTAGATCCTGTCCCTCAGAATACCCTCTAACAACTTACCCACTACAGATGTCAGGCTCACTGGTCTGTAGTTCCCAGGCTTTTCCCTGCCGCCCTTCTTAAACAAAGGCACAACATTTGCTACCCTCCAATCTTCAGGCACCTCACCTGTCGCGGTGGATGATTCGTGCATTCATATAAAGAACTTTCCAATCTGTTTTGTGACGCTTGTTTCCTGCTTTTTCCTTTTTTAACACTTTACCTATTACTCCATACCTTCTGTCCCTTCCTGTTACGCTTTCCTCTCTCTCCCTGCTCAGGTTCCCAACCCCCTGCCACTTTAGTTTAAACCCTCCCCAACAGCACTAGCAAACACTCCTCCTAGGACAGCAGTCCCGGCCCTGCCCAGGTGCAGACCATCCGGTTTGTACTGGTCCCACCTCCCCCAGAACCGTTTCCAGTGTCCCAGGAATTTGAATCCCTCCCCCTTGCACCATTCCTCTAGTCACGTATTCATTTGAAATATCCTCCTATTTCTACTCTGACTAGCACGTGGCACTGGCAGCAATCCTGAGATTACTACCTTTGAGGTCCTATTTTTTAATTTACCTCCTAACTCCCTATATTCTGCTTTTAGGACCTCATCCCCTTTTTTACCTATATCGTTGGTGCCTATGTGCACCACGACAGCTGGCTGTTCGCCCTCCCCCTCCAAAATGTTCTGTAGCCGCTCCGAGACATCCTTGATCCTTGCACCAGGGAGGCAACACACTATCCTGGAGTCTCGGTTGCGGCCGCAGAAACGCCTGTCTATTCCCCTTACAATTGAGTCCCCTATCACTATAGCTCTGCCACTCTTTTTCCTCCCAGCCTGTGCAGCAGAGCTACCCGTGGTGCCAGGAAGTTGGCTGCTGCTGCCTTCCCCTGATAAGTCATCCCCCCAACAGCATCCAAAGTGGCATATCTGTTTGAGAGGGGGATGGCCACAGGGGACCCCTGCACTACCTGCCTGCATCTCTTACTCTTCCTGGTGGTCACCCATTCACTTCCTGCCTGTATACCCTTTACCTGCGGTGTGACCAACTCGCTAAACGTGCTATCCACGAGTTTCTCTGCATCGCGAATGCTCCACAGTGAGTCCACCCGCAGCTCCAGCTCCGAGATACGATCGGTCAGTAGCTTCAGGTGGACACACTTCCCACACACATGGTCGGCAGGGACACTGGTAGTGTCCATGACTTCCCACATCTTGCAGGAGGAGCATATCACGGGTGCGAGGTCTGCTGCCATGACTTGCCTTAGCTTAGTTACCCCTTTTAAATTACGTTGAAATTAGAAAATGTTAACTATACTAGGGACCTAGGTTCACTAAAAAAAAACACTATCTGCTATAAAACCTGCAGATCTTCCCTTTCTTATTACTTTACTTACAGTAAAATGGTAGAAATACTGGGGGAGAGAGAGATAGAAACAGTGGGGGGAGAGAGAGGAACACTGGGGGGAGAGAGAGAGGGAGACACTGGGGGGAGAGAGAGAACCACTGGGGAGAGAGAGTGAAACACTGGGGGTGGAGAGAGAAACAGTGGGGGGAGAGAGAGAGAAACACTGGGGGGGGGATAGAGAAACACTGGGGGGTGGAGAGAGAGATAAACACTGCGGGTAGAGAGAGAAACACTGGGGAGAGAGCGAAACACTGGGGAGAGAGACAGAAACACTGAGGTGAGAGAGAGAAACACAGCGGGGAGGAGAGAGAGAAACACTGGGGGGGAGAGAGAGAGGGAGAGAGAGAGAAACACTGGGGGGAGGAGAGAGAGAGATAGAAACTGGGGAGAGAGAGAGAAACACTGGAGAGAGAGAAACACTGGGGTGGGGGAGAGAGAACCACTGGGGAGAGAGAGTGTAACACTGGGGGTGGAGATAGAAACAATGGGGGGAGAGAGAGAGAATAACTGCGGGTGGAGAGAGAAACACTGGGGAGAGAGCGAAACACTGGGGAGGGAGAGAAACACTGGGGAGGGAGAGAAACACTGCAGAGACAGACAGAAACACTGGGGGGAGAGAGAGAAACACAGGGGGGAGGAGGAAGAGAAACACTGGTGGAGAGAGAGAGAAACACTGGCGGGATGGAGGGAGGGATATAGACAAACAGTGGGGGGAGAAAGAGAGAGAGAGAAACACTGGGGAGAGAGAGAGAAAAACACTGGGTCGAGAGATGGTGAAACACTGGTGGGAGAGAGAGAGAGAGAGTGAGAAACACTGTGAGGAGAGAGAGAAACACTGGGAAGAGAGAGGGACACTGTGGAGAGAGAGAGAGAGAAACACTGGGGGGAGAGAGAGAAACACTGGGGAGAGAGAGAGAAACAAGGGCGGGGGGGAGAGAAACACTGGAGAGAGAGAGGAACACTGGGGGGAGAGAGAGAAAGAGAGAGAAACACTGTGGGAGGAGAGAGTGAAAGAGAGAGAGAAACATTGTGGGTATGGAGAGAGAGAGAGACACTGGGGGGAGAGAGAGAAACACTGGGAGTAGAGTGAGAGAAACACTGGGGGGAGCGAGAGTGAAACACTGGGGAGAGACAGAGAAACACTTGTGGGTGAGACAGAGAAACACTGGTGGGAGAGAGAGAAAAGCATTGGGGGGAGAGAGAGATAAAGAATGGGGGAGAGAGAGAGAAACACTGGGGGGTGGGAGAGAGAAAAACACTGGGGGGAGAGAGAGAGAGCTGAGAGAGAGAAATTCAGTGGGGAGAGAGAGAGAGCAACACTGGGGAGGAGAGAGAGAAACACTGCGGGGGGGTGAGTGAGATAAAAACACTGGGGGAGAGAGAGAAACACTGGGGGAGAGAGAGAGAAACACTGCGGAGGAGAGAGAGAAACACTGCGGGGAGAGAGAGAAATAGTGGGGGAGAGAGAGAAATAGTGGGGGAGAGAGAGAAACACTGGGGGGAGAGAGAGAGAGAAAAACGCTGGGGGGGAGAGAGACAAACACTGGGGAGAGAGAGAGAGAAAAACTGGTGGAGAGAGAGAGAGAGAGAGCGAGAAACATTGTGTGGAGAGAGAGAGAGAGAGAGAAACGCAGTCGGGAGAGAGATAGAGAAACAATGGGGAGGAGAGAGAGAAACACTGGTCTGAGAGAGAGAGAGAAAAACACTGGGGGGAGAGAGAGAGAGAGAAACACTGGGTGAGAATGATAGAGAAACACTGGGGGGAGAGAGACAGCTGAGAGAGAGAAACGCAGTGGGGAGAGAGATAGAGAGAAACACTGGGGAGGAGAGAGAGAAACACTTGGGGGAGAGAGAGAGAGAGAGAGTAACACTGGGGGAGAGAGAGAAACACTGGGGGGAGAGTGAGAGAAACACTGCGCAGGAGAGAGAGAAACACTGGGGGGAGAGAGAGAGAAACACTGGGGGAGAGAGAAAAACTGGGGAGAGAGAGAGAGAGAGCGAGAAACATTGTGTGGAGAGAGAGAGAGTGAAACTCTGCCGGGAGAGAGAGAGAGAAACACTGGGGAGGAGAGAGAGAAACACTGGTCTGAGAGAGAGAGAGAAACACTGGGGGAGAGCGAGAAGCACTTGGGTGGAGAGAGAAACACTGGGGAGGAGGGCGAGAAACACTGGGGTGAGACAGAGAGAAACAATGGTGGAGAGAGACAAACACTGGGGGGAGAGAGAGAGAAACACTGGGGGGAGAGAGAGAAACACTGGGGGAGAGAGAGAAACACTGGGGAGGAGGGCGAGAAACACTGGGGTGTGAGAGAGAGAAACACTGGTGGAGAGAGACAAAGAATGGGGGGAGAGAGAGAGAAACACTTGGGGAGAGAGAGAAACACTGGGGGAGAGAGAGAGGGAAAAACACTGGTGGGAGAGAGAGAGAGAAACACTGGGGGGGGGGGGATAGAGAGAAAAACACTGGGGGGGGAGAGAGAGAGAAACACTGGGGGAGAGTGATAGAGAAACACTGGGGGGGAGAGCGAGAGCTGAGAGAGAGAAACTCAGTGGGGAGAGAGAGAGAGAGAAACACTGGGGAGGAGAGAGAGAAACACTGGGGAGGAGGGCGAGAAACACTGGGTGGAGAGAGAGTGAAACACTGGTGGAGAGAGACAAACACTGGGGGGAGAGAGAGAGAAACACTGGGGGGAGAGAGAGAGAAACACTGGGGGAGAGAGAGAAAAACCGGGGAGAAAGTGAGAGAGCGAGAAACATTGTGTGGAGAGAGAGAGAGTGAAACTCAGCCGGGAGAGAGAGAGAGAAACACTGGGGAGGAGAGAGAGAAACACTGGTCTGAGAGAGAGAGAGAAACACTGGGGGAGAGCGAGAAACACTGGGGGGAGAGAGAGAGAGAAACACTGGGGGAGAGTGATAGCGAAACACTGGGGGGAGAGAGAGAGCTGAGAGAGAGAAACTCAGTGGGGAGAGAGAGAGAGAGAGAAACACTGGGGAGGAGAGAGAGAAACACTGGGGGAGAGAGAGAGAGAGAAACACTGGGGGAGAGAGGGAAAAACACTGGAGGGAGAGAGAGTGAGAAACACTGGGTGAGAGTGATAGAGAAACACTGGGGGGAGAGAGAGAGCTGCGAGAGAGAAACGCAGTGGGGAGAGAGAGAGAGAGAAACACTGGGGGAGAGTGAGAGAAACACTGGGGGGAGAGAGAGAGAAACACTGGTGGAGAGAGACAAACACTGAGGGGAGAGAGAGAGAAACACTGGGGGGGAGAGAGAGAGAAAATCACTGGGGGAAGAGAGAGAGAGAGAAAAACACTGGGGGAGAGAGAGAAACACTGGGGGAGAGTGAGAGAATCACTGCGCAGGAGAGAGAGAAACACTGGGGAGAGAGAGAGAGAAACACTGGGGGAGAGAGAGAAAAACTGTGGAGAGAGTGAGAGAGCGAGAAACATTGTGTGGAGAGAGAGAGAGTGAAACTCAGCCGGGAGAGAGAGAGAGAAACACTGGGGAGGAGATAGAGAAACACTGGTCTGAGAGAGAGAGAGAAACACTGGGGGAGATCGAGAAACACTTGGGGGAGAGAGAGAAACACTGGGGAGGAGGGCGAGCAACACTGGGGTGAGAGTGAGAGAAACACTGGCGGAAAGAGACAAACACTGGGGGGAGAG
Source organism: Heptranchias perlo (assembly GCF_035084215.1). Taxonomy (NCBI): domain Eukaryota; kingdom Metazoa; phylum Chordata; class Chondrichthyes; order Hexanchiformes; family Hexanchidae; genus Heptranchias; species Heptranchias perlo. The sequence goes on along the minus strand of NW_027139688.1, from coordinate 7,667 downwards.
AGAGAGAAACACTGGGGGGAGAGAGAGAAACACTGGGGGAGAGAGAGAGAAAAAAACACTGGTGGGAGAGAGAGAGAGAGAAACACTGGGGGAGAGAGAGAGAAAAACACTGGGGGGAGAGAGAGAAAGAGAAACACTGGGGGAGAGTGATAGAGAAACACTGGGGGGAGAGATAGAGCTGAGAGAGAGAAACTCAGTGGGGGGAGAGAGAGAAACACTGGGGGGAGAGAGAGAGAAACACTGGGGGGAGAGAGAGAGAAACACTGGGGGAGAGAGAGAAACACTGGGGGGAGAGAGAGAGAAACACTGGGGGAGAGAGAGAGAGAAAAACACTGGGGCGAGAGAGAGAGAGAGAGAGAAACACTGGGTGACAATGATAGAGAAACACTGGGGGGAGAGAGACAGCTGAGAGAGAGAAACGCAGTGGGGAGAGTGATCGAGAGAAACACTGGGGAGGAGAGAGAGAAACACTGGGGGGAGAGATATAGAAACACTGGGGGAGAGAGAGAGAGAAAAACTGGGGAGAGAGTGAGAGAGCGAGAAACATTGTGTGGAGAGAGAGAGTGAAACTCAGCCGGGAGAGAGAGAGAGAAACACTAGGGAGGAGAGAGAGAAACACTGGTCTGAGAGAGAGAGAGAAACACTGGGGGAGAGCGAGAAACACTTGGGGGAGAGAGAGAAATACTGGGGAAGAGGGCGAGAAACACTGGGGTGAGAGTGAGAGAAACACTGGTGGAGAGAGACAAACACTGGGGGGAGAGAGAGAGAAACACTGGGGGGAGAGAGAGAAACACTGGGGGAGAGAGAGAGAAAAAAACACTGGTTGGAGAGAGAGAGAGAGAGAAACACTGCGCAGGTGAGAGAGAAACACTGGGGGGAGAGAGAGAGAAACACTGGGGGAGAGTGATAGAGAAACACTGGGGGGAGACAGAGAGCTGAGAGAGAGAAACTCAGTGGGGAGAGAGAGAGAGAGAAACACTGGTTGGAGAGAGAGAGAGAGAAACACTGGGGAGAGAGAGAGAGAAAAACACTGGGGGGAGTGAGAGAGAGAGAAACACTGGGGGAGAGTGATAGAGAAACACTGGGGGGAGAGAGAGATAGCTGAGGGAGAGAAACTCAGTGGGGAGAGAGAGAGAGAGAAACACTGGGGGAGAGAGAGAGAAACACTGGGGGAGAGAGCGAGAGAAAAACACTGGGGGGAGAGAGATAGAGAGAAACACTGGGTGAAGAGAGAGAGAGTGAAACACTACGGAGGAGAGAGAGAAACATTGGTCTGAGAGAGAGAGAGAAACACCGGGGGAGAGCGAGAAACACTTGGGGGAGAGAGAGAAACACTGCGGAGGAGGGCGAGAAATACTGGGGTGAGAGAGAGAGAAACACTGGTGGAGAGAGACAAACACTGGGGGGAGAGAGAAATACTGGGGGAGAGAGAGAGAGAGAGAAACACTGGGGGAGAGTGATCGAGAAACACTGTGGGGAGAGAGAGAGGTGAGAGAGAGAAACTCAGTGGGGAGAGAGAGAGAGAGAAACACTGGGGATGAGAGAGAGAAACACTGGGGGAGAGAGAGAAAAACACTGGGGGGAGAGAGAGAGAGAGAAACACTGGTTGAGAGTGATAGAGAAACACTGGGGGGAGAGAGAGAGCTGAGAGAGAGAAACGCAGTGGGGAGAGAGAGAGAGAGAAAAACACTGGGGAGGAGAGAGAGAAACACTGGGGGGAGAGAGAGAGAGAAACACTGGGGGAGAGAGAGAAACACTGGGGGAGAGTGAGAGAAACACTGCGCAGGAGAGAGAGAAATACTGGGGGGAGAGAGAGAGAAACACTGGGGGAGAGAGAGAGAGAAAAACACTGGGGAGGAGAGAGAGAAACACTGGGGGGAGAGAGACAGAGAAACACTGGGGGAGAGAGAGAAACACTGGGGGAGATTGAGAGAAACACTGCGCAGGAGAGAGAGAAACACTGGGGGGAGAGAGAGAGAAACACTGGGGGAGATAGATACAGAAAAACACTGGGGGGAGAGAGAGAGAGAGAAACACTGGGTGAGAATGATAGAGAAACACTGGGGGGAGAGAGACAGCTGAGAGAGAGAAACGCAGTGGGGAGAGAGAGAGAGAGAAACACTGGGGGAGAGTGAGAGAAACACTGGGGGGAGAGAGAGAGAAACACTGGTGGAGAGAGACAAACACTGAGGGGAGAGAGAGAGAAACACTGGGGGGAGAGAGAGAGAAAATCACTGGGGGAAGAGAGAGAGAGAGAAAAACACTGGGGGAGAGAGGGAAACACTGGGGGAGAGTGAGAGAATCACTGCGCAGGCGAGAGAGAAACACTGGGGAGAGAGAGAGAGAAACACTGGGGGAGAGAGAGAAAAACTGTGGAGAGAGTGAGAGAGCGAGAAACATTGTGTGGAGAGAGAGAGAGTGAAACTCAGCCGGGAGAGAGAGAGAGAAACACTGGGGAGGAGATAGAGAAACACTGGTCTGAGAGAGAGAGAGAAACACTGGGGGAGATCGAGAAACACTTGGGGGAGAGAGAGAAACACTGTGGAGGAGGGCGGGCAACACTGGGGTGAGAGTGAGAGAAACACTGGTGGAAAGAGACAAACACTGGGGGGAGAGAGAGAGAAACACTGGGGGGAGAGAGAGAAACACTGGGGGAGAGAGAGAGAAAAAAACACTGGTGGGAGAGAGAGAGAGAGAGAGAAACACTGGGGGGAGAGAGAGAGAAAAACACTGGGGGGAGAGAGAGAAAGAGAAACACTGGGGGAGAGTGATAGAGAAACACTGGGGGGAGAGATAGAGCTGAGAGAGAGAAACTCAGTGGGGAGAGAGAGAGAAACACTGGGGGGAGAGAGAGAGAAACACTGGGGGAGAGAGAGAAACAATGGGGGGAGAGAGAGAGAAACACTGGGGGAGAGAGAGAGAGAAAAACACTGGGGCGAGAGAGAGAGAGAGAGAGAAACACTGGGTGAGAATGATAGAGAAACACTGGGGGGAGAGAGACAGCTGAGAGAGAGAAACGCAGTGGGGAGAGTGATCGAGAGAAACACTGGGGAGGAGAGAGAGAAACACTGGGGGGAGAGATAGAGAAACACTGGGGGAGAGAGAGAGAGAAAAACTGGGGAGAGAGTGAGAGAGCGAGAAACATTGTGTGGAGAGAGAGAGAGTGAAACTCAGCCGGGAGAGAGAGAGAGAAACACTAGGGAGGAGAGAGAGAAACACTGGTCTGAGAGAGAGAGAGAGAGAAACACTGGGGGAGAGCGAGAAACACTTGGGGGAGAGAGAGAAATACTGGGGAGGAGGGCGAGAAACACTGGGGTGAGAGTGAGGTAAACACTGGTGGAGAGAGACAAACACTGGGGGGAGAGAGAGAGAAACACTGGGGGGAGAGAGAGAAACACTGGGGGAGAGAGAGAGAGAAAAACACTGGTTGGAGAGAGAGAGAGAGAAAAACTGCGCAGGTGAGAGAGAAACACTTGGGGGAGAGAGAGAGAAACACTGGGGGAGAGTGATAGAGAAACACTGGGGGGAGACAGAGAGCTGAGAGAGAGAAACTCAGTGGGGAGAGAGAGAGAGAGAAACACTGGTTGGAGAGAGAGAGAGAGAAACACTGGGGAGAGAGAGAGAGAAAAACACTGGGGGGAGTGAGAGAGAGAGAAACACTGGGGGAGAGTGATAGAGAAACATTGGGGGGAGAGAGAGATAGCTGAGGGAGAGAAACTCAGTGGGGAGAGAGAGAGAGAGAAACACTGGAGGAGAGAGAGAGAAACACTGGGGGAGAGAGCGAGAGAAAAACACTGGGGGGAGAGAGAGAGAGAGAAACACTGGGTGAGAATGATAGAGAAACACTGGTGGGAGAGAGACAGCTGAGAGAGAGAAACTCAGTGCGGAGAGAGATAGAGAGAAACACTGGGGAGGAGAGAGAGAAACACTGGGGGGAGAGAGAGAGAGATAAACACTGGGGGAGAGAGAGAAACACTGGGGGGAGAGTGAGAGAAAAACTGGGGAGAGAGAGACAGAGAGCGAGAAACATTGTGTGAAGAGAGAGAGAGTGAAACTCAGCCGGGAGTGAGAGAGAGAAACACTACGGAGGAGAGAGAGAAACATTGGTCTGAGAGAGAGAGAGAAACACTGGGGGAGAGCGAGAAACACTTGGGGGAGAGAGAGAAACACTGCGGAGGAGGGCGAGAAATACTGGGGTGAGAGAGAGAGAAACACTGGTGGAGAGAGAAGTACTGGGGGAGAGAGAGAGAGAGAGAAACACTGGGGGAGAGTGATCGAGAAACACTGTGGGGAGAGAGAGAGGTGAGAGAGAGAAACTCAGTGGGGAGAGAGAGAGAGAGAAACACTGGGGATGAGAGAGAGAAACACTGGGGGAGAGAGAGAAAAACACTGGGGGGAGAGAGAGAGAGAGAAACACTGGTTGAGAGTGATAGAGAAACACTGGGGGGAGAGAGAGAGCTGATAGAGAGAAACGCAGTGGGGAGAGAGAGAGAGAGAAAAACACTGGGGAGGAGAGAGAGAAACACTGGGGGGAGAGAGAGTGAAACACTGGGGGAGAGAGAGAAACACTGGGGGAGAGTGAGAGAAACACTGCGCAGGAGAGAGAGAAATACTGGGGGGAGAGAGAGAGAAACACTGGGGGAGAGAGAGAGAGAAAAACACTGGGGAGGAGAGAGATAAACACTGGGGGGAGAGAGACAGAGAAACACTGGGGGAGAGAGAGAAACACTGGGGGAGATTGAGAGAAACACTGCGCAGGAGAGAGAGAAACACTGGGGGGAGAGAGAGAGAAACACTGGGGGAGATAGATAGAGAAAAACACTGGGGGGAGAGAGAGAGAGAGAAACACTGGGTGAGAATGATAGAGAAACACTGGGGGGAGAGAGACAGCTGAGAGAGAGAAACTCAGTGCGGAGAGAGATAGAGAGAAACACTGGGGAGGAGAGAGAGAAACACTGGGGGGAGAGAGAGAGAGAGAAACACTGGGGGAGAGAGAGAAACACTGGGGGGAGAGTGAGAGAAAAACTGGGGGAGAGAGAGAGAAAAACTGGGGAGAGAGAGAGAGAGAGCAAGAAACATTGTGTGAAGAGAGAGAGAGTGAATCTCAGCCGGGAGTGAGAGAGAGAAACACTGGGGAGGAGAGAGAGAAACATTGGTCTGAGAGAGAGAGAGAAACACTGGGGGAGAGCGAGAAACACTTGGGGGAGAGAGAGAAACACTGGGGAGGAGGGCGAGAAACACTGGGGTGAGAGAGAGAGAAACAATGGTGGAGTTAGACAAACACTGGGGGGAGAGAGAAACACTGGGGGAGAGAGAGAGAACAACACTGGTGGGAGAGAGAGAGAGAGAGAAACACTGGGGGAGAGTGATCGAGAAACACTGTGGGGAGAGAGAGAGGTGAGAGAGAGAAACTCAGTGGGGAGAGAGAGAGAAACACTGGGGATGAGAGAGAGAAACACTGTTGGGAGAGAGAGAGAGAGAAAGACTGGTTGAGTGTGATAAACAAACATTGGGGGGAGAGAGAGAGCTGAGAGAGAGAAACGCAGTGGGGAGAGAGAGAGAGAGAGAAAAACACTGGGGAGGAGAGAGAGAAACACTGGGGGGAGAGAGAGAGAGAAACACTGGGGGAGAGAGAGAAACACTGGGGGAGAGTGAGAGAAACACTGCGCAGGAGAGAGAGAAACACTGGGGGGAGAGAGAGAGAAACACTGGGGGAGAGTGATAGAGAAACACTGGGGGGAGAGAGAGAGCTGAGAGAGAGAAACTCAGTGGGGAGAGAGAGAGAGAGAAAGCTGGGGGAGAGAGAGAGAGAAACACTGTTTGGAGAGAGAGAGAGAGAAACACTGGGGGGAGAGAGAGAGAAAAACACTGGGGGGAGTGAGAGAGAGAGAAACACTGGGGGAGAGTGATAGAGAAACACTGGGGGGAGAGAGACAGCTGAGAGAGAGAAACTCAGTGCGGAGAGAGATATAGAGAAACACTGGGGAGGAGAGAGAGAAACACTGGGGGGAGAGAGAGAGAGAAACACTGGGGGAGAGTGATAGAGAAACACTGGGGGTAGAGAGAGAGCTGAGAGAGAGAAACTCAGTGGGGAGAGAGAGAGAGAGAGATACACTGTGGGGGGAGAGAGAGAGAGAAACACTGGGGCAGAGAGAGAAACACTGGGGGGAGAGAGAGAGAAACACTGGGGGAGAGAGTGAGAGAAAAACACTGGGGGGAGAGAGAGAGAGAGAGAAACACTGGATGAGAATGATAGAGAAACACTGGTTGGAGAGAGACAGCTGAGAGAGAGAAACTCAGTGCGGAGAGAGATATAGAGAAACACTGGGGAGGAGAGAGAGAAACACTGGGGGGAGAGAGAGAGAGAGAGAAACACTGGGGGAGAGTGATAGAGAAACACTGGGGGTAGAGAGAGAGCTGAGAGAGAGAAACTCAGTGGGGAGAGAGAGAGAGAGAAACACTGGGGGGAGAGAGAGAGAGAGAAACACTGGGGGAGAGAGACAAACACTGGGGGGAGAGAGAGAGAAACACTGGGGGGAGAGAGAGAAACACTGGGGGAGAGAGAGAGAAAAAACACTCGTTGGAGAGAGAGAGAGTGAAACACTGGGGGGAGAGAGAGAGAAAAACACTGGGGGGAGAGAGAGAGAGAGAAACACTGGGGGAGAGTGATAGAGAAACAATGGGGGGAGAGAGAGATAGCTGAGAGAGAGAAACTCAGTGGGGAGAGAGAGAGAGAGAGAAACACTGGGGGGGGAGAGGGAGGAACACTGGGGGAGAGAGAGAAACACTGCGGGGAGAGAGAGAGAAACACTGGGGGAGAGAGAGAGAGAAAAACACTGGGGGGAGAGAGAGAGAGAGAAACACTGGGTGAGAATGATAGAGAAACACTGGGGGGAGAGAGACAGCTGAGAGAGAGAAACTCAGTGCGGAGAGAGATAGAGAGAAACACTGGGGAGGAGAGAGAGAAACACTGGGGGGAGAGAGAGAGAGAGAGAGAAACACTGGGGGAGAGAGAGAAACACTGGGGGGAGAGTGAGAGAAACACTGGGGGAGAGAGAGAGAAAAACTGGGGAGAGAGAGAGAGAGAGCGAGAAACATTGTGTGAAGAGAGAGAGAGTGAAACTCAGCCGGGAGTGAGAGAGAGAAACACTGGGGAGGAGAGAGAGAAACATTGGTCTGAGAGAGAGAGAGACACACTGGGGGAGAGCGAGAAACAGTTGGGGGAGAGAGAGATACACTGGGGAGGAGGGCGAGAAACACTGGGGTGAGAGAGAGAGAAACACTGGTGGAGAGAGACAAGCACTGGGGGGAGAGAGAAACACTGGGGGAGAGAGAGAGAGAACAACACTGGTGGGAGAGAGAGAGAGAGAAACACTGGGGGAGAGTGATCGAGAAATACTGTGGGGAGAGAGAGAGGTGAGAGAGAGAAACTCAGTGGGGAGAGAGAGAGAGAGAAACACTGGGGATGAGAGAGAGAAACACTGGGGGAGAGAGAGAGAGAAACACTGGGGGAGAGAGAGAAAAACACTGGGGGGAGAGAGAGAGAGAGAGACACTGGTTGAGAGTGATAGAGAAACACTGGGGGGAGAGAGAGAGCTGAGAGAGAGAAACGCAGTGGGGAGAGAGAGAGAGAGAAAAACACTGGGGAGGAGAGAGAGAAACACTGG